>NW_026575155.1:16896666-18387500 GCF_905146905.1 Nyctereutes procyonoides
GAGTTTTGGGAATTCTCTGAACATTTTAGATATGAATCCTTTATCGGAATGCGATTTGCAAATGTTTTCTCCCATTTCTCTGGGTTACCTTTTATTCTCCATTGGTATTGTCTTTTGAGGTGAAAATATTTAAAATTTTCGTGAAGTCCAAGTTTTGTATTTTTTGTGTTGCCTGTGCCTTGCTATCATATCCAGGACATCACTGTGGAACTCAGTGTTGTGAGGCTTTCATCCTGTGTTTTTGTTTTCTTCCAAGAGTTTTATGGTGTTAGGTCTTCCATTTATGTCATGGATCCGTTTTGAGTTCATTTTTGTGTGTGGTGTGAGGTAGGGGTCCTTCATTCTCTTGCATGTGGATAGTCGGTTTTCTTGGCACCATTTTTTGAAAAGACTGTCCTTTCTCCATTGAATGGACTTGGTAACCTTGTGAAAAATGGTTTGACCTGAATGTGAAGGTTTATTTCTGGACTCTATGCTATTCCATTAGTTTACATGGCTGCCCGTTTTATGCCAGTACCACCCTGTGTTAATTACCATCGCTTTGTGGTTTTGAAATCAGGAAGTGTACGTCCTCTGGCCTTCTTTTTTCAGAATTATTCTGACTATGCACAGATTCTGTGTGAGTTTGAGGGATTTAATGTTTCTGTAAAAAACATCATTGAGATTTCAATAGCGATTGTATTACGTCCGTACATTGCTTTCGGTAGTATTGACATCTTAGCAATCCTGAGTCTTCCAACCTGTGAACATGGAATGTCTTCCCATTGAATCACGTCTTCTTTACCATCTGTCAGCAACGTTTTTTAGTTTTCATCATACAGGGCTTTTGCCTCCGTGGTTAATTCCCTTTATTTTATTTTTTTTGGATGCAATTGTAAGTGGAATTGTTTTTATAATTTCCTTTTTGGGCTGTTCATTATTAGTGTATAGAAATGCAACTGATTTTTGTGTGTTGACTTTGTATCCTGCTGTTTTCTCAATTCATTCCTAGTACTAACAGGTCTTTAAGATTTTCTACATATAAGATCATAGCATCTGTGAACAGAGGTGATTTCATTTTTTCCTTTTTAATTTAGACTGCTTTAATTTATTTTATTGTCTAACTACTCTCCTAGAGCCTCCAGTACTGTGGTGATTAGAAGCAGTAAAAGTGGGCATCCTGTATTGTTCCTGATCTTAGAAGAAAAGCTGTCTTTAACCATTGAGAGTGATGTTTACCGTGGGGTTTTCACATATATATTTTATTCTGTTGATATAGTTCCTTCTATTCCTAATTTGTTGAGTGTTTTCATCATGAAAGAGTATTGAATTTTCTCAAATGCTTTTTCTGCATCAGTTGAGAGGATCGTCTACTTTTTTCTTTACTCTGGGAATGTGGGGTTTTCTATTGACTAATTTTCATATGTGGAACCATCCTTGAATTCCAGAAATAGATCCTTTTTGTTTGTAGCACATAATCCTTTGACTATGCTGCTGAATTCAGTTTGCTAGTATTTTGTTGAGGTCTTTTGCATTCATTGTTCATGAAGGATATTGGTTTGTTTTCTGTTCTTATCATGTCTTTGACTGGCTTTGTTATCAGGGAATGAAAACCTCATAGAATTAATGGGGAACTGTTCCACCTTGTTTAGTCTTTTTAAAAAAAGACTAAAGTGAACAAGGAATATTTGGGAAAAAACTGTGGACCTGATATAAGGCATCTGTTGAAAACTTTTTTTTTAATTTTTTTAAGATTTTTTTAATATTTATTTATTTATGATAGTCAGAGAGAGATAGAGAGGCAGAGACACAGGCAGAGGGAGAAGCAGGCTCCAGGCACCGGGAGCCCGACGCAGGATTCGATCCCGGGTCTCCAGGATCACGCCCTGGGCCAAAGGCAGGCGCCAAACTGCTGCGCCACCCAGGGATCCCGCATCTGTTAAAAACTTACAGCCAACACCATACCTAGCTATAAAAGACTGAGAGCTTTCCTGTAAAGATGAGGAAGAGGATACAGACGTCCTCTCTCACTGCTCCTACTCAACACATACTGAAGTCCTATCCATGCAACAAACAAGAAAAAAGAAATAAAAGGCATACATGTCAGAAATTAAGAAATACGATGGTCTCAGGGATCCCTGGGTGGCTCACCAGTTTTGCGCCGCCTTCAGCCCGGGGCGTGATCCTGGAGTCCCAGGATCAAGTCCCACATCAAGCTCCCTGCATGGAGCCTGATCCTCCCTCTGCCTCTGTCTCTGCCTCTCTCTCTCTCTCTCTCTCTCTCTCTCTCTGTGTGTGTGTGTGTGTGTGTGTGTGTGTCTCAAGAATAAATAAATAAAATCTTTTTAAAAAAACAGAAATACAATGCTCTCTATTCACAGAGGATATGTCTGTCCACATGGAAAGTCCCCAAGAATCCACACAAATCTCCTAGAACTATCAGAGAGTTTAGCAAGGTTGAAAGGTGCAAGTCTAAAATAATTAAAATTAATTGCATTTCTATATAGTAGCAACAATTAATTGGAATTGAAAAATTTTGTTTAGAGGTGTGATTTGCAGTAGAATAAATGATGAAAACTTAGGTATACATCTCAGAGAATATGGACATAATGAGGACTTTCAAAATACTGATGAGAGAAATTTAACAAGGTGTAAGTAAATGGAGAGCTAGACCATGTTCACAGGTTGGAATATTGTTATGGTGTCAGTGACCTCCAGCCTGGTCTATAATAGGTTCAGGGCAATCCCGATCCACATCCCAGTAAGAGCTTTCCGTCCATATGAGCAAGCTAACTCTAAAATTATTTGGAAAGGCAAAGGAGCTCAAGTATCGAAATCATTTGAAAATGAAGAACAAAGTTGGAAGACTTCACCACTTGACTTCAAGATTTCCTATAAAGTTACAGTAATCAAGATGATGTGATGTTGACAAAGAGATATAATTACGTAGACTAATGAAACAGGTTAGACACATAGATCCCCATGAATACAGTCAGCTGATTTTTGACAGAATTCAAAGTCAAGTTAAAGAGACAGAAGTGTACTGGGAACAACTGGACATCCCAAATGCAAAAAAAAAAAAAAAAAAACAGAGAAAGGAGACTTGACCCATACCTCACACTTAGTATAAAAATTCAGTAAAAATGGATCATAGACCTAAATGTAAAATGTAAACATTTTAAGCATTTAGAAGAAAACACTAGAGGAAATTCTTGTGAAATCTCTGTGTTCAGCAGAGTTCTTAGGCTTAAGAACCAAAAGCGTGATCTGAAAAAGAAGAAAATTGGTAAGTTGGTCTTTACCAACATTAAACCATTTTGCTCTTGAAACCACGCTGTGAAGAGCGTGGAGAGAGAAGCCACGGAGTTGCAGAAAACACTTGCAAGTCACATCTGAGCAAAGTACAGCTGACCCTTGAGCGACACGGGTGTGGACGGCTGGTGCCCACTCAGACGCGGTGTTTCCAGGAAATACATGTCCTTCCGTGCATGTGTTTTCTCTTCCTGTTGACTTTTGTACGAACATTTTCTTCTCTAGCTCACGAGTCGATGTGTCCATGGACTCTGCGTTGTCAGTAGGGCTTCAGGTCCACAGGGCGCTGTTAGCACTTAGGTTTCTGGGCAGTCAGAGCTCGAGGCGGTTGGCACCCTACACTCCCACATTATTCGAGGGTCAACTGTACTCATATTCCAAAATGCGGAAAGAGCTCTCAAAATGCAATGTCAAGGAAACCTAAAAAAGGAAGAGGCCTGAACTTTGAAGAAACGCCCAACAGACGCAGGAGATGCCAAATACGCACGTGAGAAAGAGGCCCAACACCATTACTCATCAGGGAGATGCAAACTGAAGCCGCAGCGAGACACCCTTAGACGCCTCTCAGAAGGGCCACCGGGGACAAGGCTGACCATGCCCGGCGCTGGCGGGGACGCGGGGAGTGGGGCGCTCGAACAGCGCCGGGGGGACTGCAGGGTCACACAGCCCCTGGGGACACATCTTGGCAAGTCAGCGCGGTAAGGAATCTCGGCTCGGCATTGGGCATCAGGGCATCGCAAACTAAATCCGGTAAGATGCCACCGCACACCAATGGCTAATATTTAATAATAAGTTTAAAAGCCTGGCACGTCCTGGGCCGGCAAGGATGCAGAGGCGCGGGAACTGCCCTGCGCCACGGGTGGGGGCGCAAACGGCACAGGCACCTGCAAAAGAGTTGGGCTGTTTCGTGTCACATCCAACACGGCCTCCCTGTGGCCCAGCTGCACCACCCCCAGGCGTGTACTCGGGACAAACAGACACTCCAGCCGGGCAAACGCCCGCACGCGTGGCAGCAGCTGTGTTCAACCCGCAAGCACGGGAGGCGCAGGAAGTGTCTTTCCCAGGACACGATGGCGGGGGTCCTGGTGCGTCCCTGCGGGAGGCCACGTACCGCCCAAGCGCCTGCTGCTCCAGTGAAGGAAGCAGCCCGGGCGGCTGGGCACCGGATGTAGGTGACTTTCTGGAAAACACCTAACTGTAGTGACGGAGTCGGGGCTTGCAGGGGCCTGGGGTGGAGGGACGGGGACGCAAGGAGACTTCGTGCGGCACGTGGCGGCCTTGGGCGTCCGCCAGGTCTCAGCGCTGCGCACGTGCCAGCGCCTCCCCTGTGTGTGTGTGGGGGGGGAGGAGGGCGGACGGGAGCACCTGCTCGGCTCGGGGAGGTCATGCGGGCAAAATTCCTCTCCCTGAAGAAGCTGAGGACCACAAGCTTTTGACAGATTTTTTTTTTTTTTTGCTCTTGATTATCTTTTATGTTCTACTTCTCTTCGTTTTTGTTGGTTGCGTTTTACCAGACCTGGTGGTCCCGAGATGCTTTCCCGGGTGGTGCACACGAGGCAGTTTCCAGAACAGCTGTAGTGTCCCAAGGGCTTTACCTTCCGGACCCTGGATGGCTCCGGGGACCCAGAATTGAACTCACCTCCCCCGGTCGCCGGGTTGCCGTGCGGTGCCGATATCTCTGGAAGCGCCTGGGGTGCTCGGGTTGCTGGGGTGTTGGGATTCAGCAGCGGGCCTTGACCCGGACGTTCCCCGCACCTCATCCCACGTCTGCTCAGCGGTCCCCATCTGAAGACCCCATTTCCCTCTGTTCGGAGAATTGTTCCCTGTGGTGGATCTTTCTGGAAATCTCCTGATGAAGGCTGGATTTGGACGACATCATCCACTCCCCTCGGGGCCTCCACATCCCACCTGCGAGCCCCTCATCCGCCCCCGACCGCCCTGGCCACCGGGCGCCCTTCGTGGGTGCAGGGGGGGGGGCGCAGCTCACGAGCACCCCGTGGCCCTCACGGAGGCTGTGGCCCTCGGGGCCCGCAGGCAACCGTCCCTCACCCGGAGGGCGGCCTCGGCGGGCTGCACGGCCCGAAGCTCTGGGGTCCGCGGTGCCCCCGGCTGTTTGCTCCCTGACAGACACCCTTGGGGTCCTCGGCCCTGACGGGTATTTTAAGGGCAGCAAGTCCTTCCTGTAAATACAGCAGAATAATAAGCACTCGCAGGACTCGGGCAAAACACCAACGAGGAAGGGGAAGTCTCGGGAGCCTGTCGCTGGACAGCACCCGCCGGGGCCGTATAAAAGCCGCCGGCCCGGCACCTCGCACACTCACACCCGCACCCGCACCCGCACCCACACACTCACCCGCACCCACACCCCGCCCCAGCACCCACACCATGGCCACCTCCACCCTGTCTGTCTGCTCCAGCGACCTGAGCTACGGCAGCCGCGTCTGCCTGCCCAGCTCCGGCGACTCCTGCGCCGACCCCTCCTGGCAGGTGGACGACTGTCCCGAGAGCTACTGCGAGCCCCCGTGCTGCGCCCCGGCCTCCTGCCTGACCCTCCTCTGCACCCCTGCGAGCTGCGGGTCCAGCTCCTGCCCACCAGCCTGCCCCGGCTCCTGCCAGCCCTCCTGCTGCAGCTGCTCCCCCTGCCAGGAGGGCTGCTGTGTGTCTGTCTGCTGCAAGCCCGTGTGCTGCACCCCTGTCTGCTGCAAGCCCGTGTGCTGTGAGGCCTCCCCTTGCTCAGCCTCCCCCTGCTGCCAGCAGTCTAGCTGCCAGCCCTCCTGCTGCAGCTCCTCCCCCTGCCAGGAAGACAGCTGTGTGTCTGTCTGCTGCAAGCCCATGTGCTGCACCCCCGTCTGCTGCAAGCCTGTGTGCTGCACCCCCGTCTGCTGCAAGCCTGTGTGCTGCACCCCCTTCTGCTGCACCCCTGTCTGCTGCAAGCCTGTCTGCTGTGAGGCCTCCCCCTGCTGCCAGCAGTCTAGCTGCCAGCCTTCTTACTGCAGCTCCTCCCCTTGCCAGGAAGACAGCTGTGTGTCTGTCTGCTGCACCCCTGCCTGCTGCAAGCCCTTTTGCTGCACACCCGTCTGCTGCACCCCCATCTGCTGCACCCCTGTCTGCTGCAAGCCCGTCTGCTGCCAGGCCTCCCCCTGCTGCCAGCACAGCCCTTGCAGACCCTCCTCCTGCGTGTCCCTCCTCTGCCGCCCCGTGTGCAGGCCCGCCTGCTGCGCCCCTCCCTCCCCCTGCCAGCCCAGCTGCTGCCGCCAGGCCTCCAGCGTGTCCCTGCTGTGCCGTCCCGTGTGCTCCCGCTGATGGTGCACGTGCCTCCGGGGAGCTGGGCACCACAGGGCACCCCCGCTCTCCCACTGCCTCCTAGGATTTAAGCCAGCAGGATCCCTGGGACTTGTCAGCACAAATGCTCACCCTTGGACCCTCACAAGCAGGCCTGAGCCTTTGCACAGCGTCATGTTGTGCCCAGATGCACCTGAGACAGCCCTCGCTGTCACTGATGGGTCCCCAGGTTGTTTGGGACATCCTGCCCCTGCCCTGTCTCTGCCCCTCCAACAAGTGGTTTGCCTCCCCCCCCAAACACACAGCTGAATAAACTAATTCCAGGGGCACCTGGGTGCCTCCGTCAACTAGCCTCTCGGACTCCTCACTGCGGCCCTGGTCACCGTATCTGGGTCTCGAGATCAGGCGGGCGGGTCTGCTTGGGGTTCTCTGCCCCTCCCCCTGCTCCCTCTCCCTCCCTCCGCCTCTCCCTCTGCCCCTCCCCCATCAATCAGCCTTGCGTCCATGCCTCTGTGGGCCTCTCTTCCCAACTGGTTTTGTTGCGTGTTTTCGGATCCTCTGGGCTCGCAGACCCTGGTGTCAGCAGTTGCTGACGAGCCCCATCCTGGGAGCATCTCCAAGGGCGCTGAGCTGACCCCCACCCTATGGTCCCCACTTGAGCCTCCAGGCAGTGCAGGGTGGCCCTGCTGAATGACAAGGACCCAGGTGGCCCCTTGCAGCAGGACCCCCGGCCCCAGGCCTGTCTCCCAGGCGGTGGAGCTAGGAGGAGGCTGAACCAGTGTCCCCTGGGGCCACCGCGGAGGCGGCGCATCTGTGCTCCAGCCAGCCTCCCGAATCCACCCTGGTCTCCCCATGAACTGCGGGGCTTTGTCTAGAGTGCCACCCTGCTGTCCCCAGCTGCACAGGCCAGCACAGAGCCCCTCCGCCCCAGGCCCACCCAGGCCGCCCTCGGGGTTCTCGCTCGGGGCCAGTCGGGACAGGCCCCGCGTGTCCTGGGGCTTCCTGGACCCAGGCCCCCCTCCTAGACAGAGCCACCTCCCAACCTGCCCTGCTGCCTCCCGCCCTCGCTCCCTGGAGGCCATGGACCCTGCGAGCCATTCCACGAAGGGAGGATGGTGGACAGCGAACGCCCCCCTTAGAGGACAGGGTAACCGGGTGCACACAGACGAGCGCCCTACAGTCCCCGTCCGCATCTGGAGCTGCCCAGGCAGGTGGGAGTCCTGCCCCCCGCCCGCCCCGGGACCCTGGTATGCAGGGAGGGAGGTATGAGGAACCAATCCTCCCTGCTGCTCTGGGGGCCAGAAGTCCCCTGGGACCCCGCCCACCAGCTCCCCTCTGCCCCCTGCAGCCCCGTTGGACGGTGGCCCAGGGAAGCCCCACCTGCGTCCTCGCCCTCCCTGGGCTGCTGCTGAAACCCCGGCCCCGCACCGGAAACATGATCCACGTGTGTCAAATACAGCACCGCAGGCGTCAAGGGGACACAACCGTGCGAAAACACAGTCACCAAAATGCTTTCAGAGCGAATGACGCACAGATGCAGGCTCTGCCACTGAGGCACTGACGGGGCGGGTTCTCCCGCCCACGGAGCAGGATGCAGATCTGCGATGGGGTGCGGCTGCCTGTGGCTTCACCCGTGACGGGCCTGGCGCAGCCAGTGTGGCAGCTGCATCACCTCTGCGTCCCTCGCCCAGTAGCGGGGTCGGCGTCAGGGCTCCGAGAGGCTCCCCGCCCTGAATCTCACCCACCGGGCCTGCCAGGAGCCCGCGGCCCCCTCAGGGAAAGCGCACACCCCGCTTTCACCAGGAAGGAGCCCCCAGCGCCGAGCCCCCGAGCGCCAGGGCCACCCGCTCTGCGGGGACGCCAGCTGCAGCCTGTCACCCACACCGGTGCCCTTTTCCTCCGGGCGACCCCCAGACGTGCAACACATGGGGTCCCCAGCCTGAACCCCGGCTGGCGCCCGCTGGACCCAGAGCCGCACCAAGTGGGGCTCAGAGGGATGTCCCCACACCTGGATGCGCAAAGGCCCAGGGGCCTCCACATGAGTGACACAAATGTTACCCCCGGGGGTTGCCCCCACTTCTCCCCATGGCTCGGGAGCTCACGCTCACACACGCTCGCACCCTCGTGGGCACGCACATGTGCACACACCTGCACACGCTCTGAGAGCACATGTTCACTCGCGGGGCACACCTGCCCGCCCCTGCCTGGCTGCGGACGGGGCCCACCCTGAGGATGCCAGCAGGAGGCCCCGGGCCTGAGCTCTGAGTCCACAGGGCCCCTTCCACCTTCTGCCCCACGCCCCCTCCCGGACCCAGAGGCACCCGAGGGTACTGGCTTCCGGGGCCCAACTCCCCCTCACTCCACGGGGCAGGTGGCAGGGGGGTCACAGAAACCCAGGCCCCCCCCGCCTTCAGGCAGGTCCAGGGTGTTAGGAGGCAGAGGGAGGGTAATATCCAAGGACCAGGTCCCCCCGTCGCTCCCCCAGACTCAGACTGGGGACAGAGAAGTAGGCGCCCCCTGCCCCCTAAGCCAGGAGCTCAGAATCCACCTAGGAGGGCAGGGGCGAGGGGCGACGAGGTGGGGTTACAGGGGTGGGGCGGGGAGGGATGGGGTGGGCCGCCGGGAAGCAGGCGCAGACCCCACGGGCCCTGGGGGTGGCTGATTTTCCCGTTTGTGAGTAGTGAACAGTAAGCGCCGCGGCCTAATGGCAGAGAATTTCTAAAAAGGAAACTGAGGTCAGGGTGGGGGGGCCGGGCCCCCCTGGTGGCGGTGGGGACGACCGGGTGGCCTCTTCGGCGCTGGGGAATGAGGGGTGGGGGCTCTGCGACGCTGTCTGGGGAGGCTAGGGGAAGGGCAGTGGTAGGGTGTGGGGCAGGGGCCCTCCTGAGCCTGCAGAGAGGCTCGTTCCCCTAAGGGCACATTCCGGGGCGCCGAAAGCCACGGAAATGAAAAGCCTCAGCAGCGCGACAAGTGCCCAGACGTCTGTCCCCAGCGGCCAGCGGCTCCCAGCCCCGCGCAGCTGTGAAGCACTGGGGGGGGGGGGCTCACCCTGGGTGCCCCCGCTTCCTGGGAGGTGCGGCTCGCGGTCCCCTTCCCGGAGGGGCCCCAGCACCCACCTGCAAGGTCGGCGGCTCCCCAACTGCACCCGGGAGGCCTCTCGCCTGCTCCCAGGCGCCGCCAGGAGGGGGCGTCGTGCCCACGCAGTGTCTCCCAGGAACCGCTTCGGGGCCTCCCAGGGGACCCCAACGCCCAGACTGCAGCCACCCTCCTGCAAGCTCCCGGTTAGAGGAAGTCTGCGGGCAAGGCTGGCGCCCCCGAGAGCAGCCCAGGAGGGGCGGGGGGCACGTCCTGCCCCCCAAATGCAGAAGAGGCCGCCCCCAGGGACCCCGCGCTGCCTGAGAGCTTTTAAAGTGCAGGTCTGTCCCTGGGGCCTCCTGGCTGCTTCCTCCAGCTGCGGGATGAAGGGCGGAGGCCGGAGTGCCCCGCGCACCCCTGCACCTGGCCCTCTGGGGTCCCTGCTGCCACCCTCCAGGTTTCCTCCTCCGGGGCCGCCTGGGCTGGTGGGCAGGCTGTGTGCATACCCAGGGCTGCGCACAGCCCCCTCCCCGCCCGGGTCGCGTGAATGAAGGAGACAAGGCAGGGGGAGGGGGTGCCCTAGACTGGGTTCTGGGCGCCACCACGCCCGTCCTGGGGAGGGGCCCACCTGTCCGTGCTCCCGGGTGACAATGCTCCGGGGCACCAGGCACAGATGAAGGCGAGACACTGCGATCCTGACACCTGCGGCCCAGACTTGTCGTCCTACCCCGTCCCCCTCCGCACCCCCACCCCTCACCCCTTCCCTGTACCCAGCCTCTCTGAGCCTACCAGTGACCCAGCCCCGCCAGGCCCCTTTGGGCTCCCGCAGAGTCCTGCCACCCTGGCCTCTGGTCTCCGTGGAGACGAGCTAGGATCACCCCATGCCACCCACCGCTGCTGCTCCCCCGACCAAGAACCCACACCCAGGACACGGCCCACCACGATGTCCCCCCCATGATGGCCCTGCACCTCACAAGCCACGCGGCCCAGAACCTCGGATGTCCTCCAGGAGCGAGCAAGCATCTTGGGGGCCCCTGCGCCAACCCTGTCCAGAGCCGCTGGCCCAGCTCGGGGGGAACAAAGGGGGGGGGGCCTGCGGTCGGAAGACTGGGGCTGCCTCCTGGGGTCACGGAGGCCAACAGTTGGAAAGGGCTTCTCACCCCAGAATCCTGCCTGCCAGGCCCCACCCCACCCTGCCTCCCGCCCTGAGCCCGGGGCCCCCGCCTGCAGCCCCGCCTCGTTCCGCAGAGGCCTTGTCCACGCCGCCGTCTGTCCCGCCTGGCCTGGGCTCTGGGAGACCTGCCCCACCCTCAGACGCACCTGCATCTGCGCAGCAAGGCCAGTCCCCAGCCCGCCGACAGCAGGTCGGCACCACGCGCCCACCGCCCGCAGGCATTGAACCCAATCTCCCCGTCGCTACAACCTGGGCCTGTGCGAGGGGTCTGGCAGCGGCCAGCCCCCCGAAGGGCCCCGTGAGTGCACACCAGCCCGAGGACCTGCGTGACCCTGGCCGTGGCTTCCCGGCACGCCCCGCCAGCTCTACCGCCCAGACCCGGGCCCCGCATGCAGCTCAGGCTGTCCGGCCCTCCGTCTACCCGCGGCCTCCTGACTCGACGTCCCACCGAGCCCTGCCCCCTCCTCCCTGCCCCCTCCTCCCAACCCCGGGCCACCCTGGCCTGGCTGCCACGTCCAGCCCCGAGTGAGCATTTTCCCTCCTCCCAGGCGCAGGTGTCAGGGTACCTTCCTGCCCCGCTGCGGTGGGGACGCCCGAAAACCCCAGCCGCCGCCCCCCGACAGCCTTACAGCGAAGCCTGCAGAAGGGCAGGCCGAGGGGGGGTGGAATCAAGCGCCCGTCTCCCCAGCGTGGAGCCCCCCACACCCAGAGCCAGGCCCGCCGGCCACAGGAGCCCTCGGCGACACGGTGCCAGGCTGCTGTCATCGGGGCCCCGGCCTCGGACTCGGGGCCAGGACGTCGGGAGCCAGGGTAGGGGCCGCCAAGGCGCCCGCGCTTCGCCCCCCACCCCGGCTCGCTCACACAGCCTCACGGCGGAAAGCTCAGGTGCCTCTCAAAACGGGACGGAATCAAAGTGGGTTTGTTTGTTTTTTTTTTAACCATTTGAAGTCCTGATGAGCCACGTGCAAGCGTGTTGGGAGGACTCCAAACGCAGTTCAATACGATTTACTCGACTTTTATCTTTCGTCCCGAGTCCCCGGTGTTTAGAACTGGGTCATCTTTTAACTCTGCAGCAGCCTTCGGGGCAGAGGGGGCGGGCTTTATAAATAACCTTTATTATTACTGTGCAGGTTGATTCCGTTCCCAGGGCTGCAGGAAGCATGAAGGTACATGTCGGTGACTCATCCCCCACCGGGAGGCTGCGTGTGCTAGGACAGCGGCTGGGCTCGGCGCCGCCCGGGGGTCCTTCTGGGGCTGCCGCTGCCCGCGGCCCACGGGGTGGTCTCCGTGCTTCTGTCCCCCGAAGCCGGGGGGGTTTTGCTTGGGAACAGGCTGACTTGGCTTCTGTGTGGTTTGCAAATCACGAGTCCCAAGGCAGGCGCTGCAGGCGGGAGCTCAGGGCGGGGACGCTGGGGGGGACCTCGGTCCTGCTCCCCGAGGCCTGCGGGCCTCTCCCCTGCGCCAGACCCCCCGCCAAGCATTCCAAACTGGGGTCCTCATGCCCCCGGGGCGTGCCACTGGGAACGAAGGGCCATCGGGCTATCACGGGGAGGGGACCGGGATGAGCAATCTGCAAATAGAACTGGAACCACGCTGCAGACCGGCGCGCGTGGGGCTCTGACACCCACGCCGCTGACCTCCTGGTGAGGCCGCTCGCGCTCAGTGGGTCTCCAGCCACCAGGCCTCCTTTCCCTGTCACTTTGTTCTTAATGTTAAATTTGATAAATAAAAGCTCTGGGTAGAAACTCCAGGAAGGGGGTCCCCCGGGGGGCTCCATCAGTGAAGCGTCTGCCTTCAGCTCAGGTCATGATCCCCGGGTCCTGGGATCGAGTCCTGCATCAGGCTCCCTGCTCAGCAGGAGCCTGCTTCTCCCTCTGCCCTTCCCCTCATGCTCTCCTGTCTCTCTCTCTCTCTCTCTCTAATAAATAAATAAAATCTTAACTAAGAAAAGAAAGAAACTCCAGAAAGATACAGTGATGTCATGGTCATTAGCGAGCCAGCAGAGCCTCCTAAATCGGGGTGGGGTGGCGGTGGGGCAGCAGACCCTCCCTCGGAGGAACCAGCCAGTGCCGCTCTTGGGGGCGCCCGTGTCTGAGTCGGGGGCCGTGGGACAGCAGGGCCAGCCCCGGGGCACGCAGGCAGACCTGGGTTTCTCTGCGTTTAGGGCCGCGGGGGGATGGCTCATTCCTGGAACAGGTGCAAGGCCTTTCCCCAGGACGCCGCACAGGTAAGTACTCGTGAAGCCCTCAGATGGCGGCGGGTTCTCACTTTGAAGCGGGTCCCCACCCTGTTGGCATTTCCACGGCGAGGCCTTCCCCAGCCCTTTCATCTCTGCCCGGCCCCCTCTGCCCGTCGCCTCTCCCAGGCCAACCGCTAGGGCCGCCCAAGCAAACCCAGGCCCCCAGCCGACCGCGTGCAGCTGTGCCCTCCGCCCAGCGCGATGCCCCCTTACCTGTGCAGGGCTCCCATGGCGGGGTGCCCCGGCCTGGGGTCGCTAGGGCCAACAGCGCCACACACAGCGTCAGCAGGACAGACATGAGGGGTCCGGGTCCCAAGCTCCATGCAGGGGCCCTGCCCTCGGCCCGCGGGGAGGCAGCTGCTCCTCAGACACCTGGGCCAGCCGTGTCGGGGTGGTGGCAGGGGACGGGGGCCCCGGGGCAGTCACTGTGGTGGCCACATGCCAGGGTCCGGCGACAGGGACAGAGGCGGCTGGGTGGCAGCCAAGCTCCTCCGGGCTCGGCGGGGGGAGGCGGGTGGTCCTGGCGGGTCGGGCTGCAGCCTAGCTCATCCCCGCACGGGCCTGGGTCCTGCCTTGCAGGTGACAGGTGAGAGCATCCCAGCGGCGGCACCGGGATCAGTCATTGGCAAAGCACGTTGTTCCCAAAGGAAAGAGAAATAGACGGTCGGGCCGAGAGCTGGGGGCAAACCAGAAACCCCGGAGACCCCGTCTGCTCGGGTGCTGCTCGCAGGCCGCTGCCCTAGGACAGCCGCCGCCGGGCCGGGCGCAGCGCCTCCGCCGGCTGGGCTGACAGGCAGTGGCCGTCCCCACGAGGGGCCGGGCCGCCAGGAAGGCTTTTATCTGGTGCCCGGCCCTCCCGAGGGTGTGTGGGTTTGTCAACTGTTGGGTTTCAGGAATTCCCCTCCGGAGGGAAGCCAGTCCTCCCCGGGAACAGCTAATGAGGAGGCTCGGGAGGCTCGCCTGGGGGAGGGGAGCGCCCAGCTCAGGCGGGAGCTCCACGTCGCGGCCCAGGGGGCCACCGGGGTCCCAGCACTCAGAACCTTGGGGACCGCAAGGCCGCCCCAGGCCCCACAGCTCTTCGGTGTGGCTGCTCCTCGTCCACACGCCCTGCCCTGCGCCGACCCCTCTTCAGAGCCTTCTGGGGCCTGCGGGGAGCTGCCCTGCGTGGGGGGGCCCTGCGCCCCAGTCCCACGTTGCTGGCTTTCCTGGTCACGGGCCCCTGAAGGGACGTCTGCATCATAGCTGCACGACAGTGTCTGCAAAGCCCCCGCCCCAGGTCTGCGCAGAGGCCTCGTGAGACACGGGTGTTTGTGACGGGGACGGACCCCCGCAGGGAGGGTTTGTTGGGGGCACTGGGCGCAGGGCATGGGGGACAGAGACAGATAGAGATAGAGACGCAGGGACAGAGAGAGGGAGGCAGAGGGAGTGTGCAAAGCTCTGCGTGAAACTCACCCTGTGCCCGGAGAGACCCTCCCTCTGTCCCTAGACAGGAAGGCAGGCAGACAGACAGACAGACAGACAGGCATGTCCTACAGCTACTACCCGACGCCCTCCACCCTCGTCCTGCGGTTCTGGTTACCTGAGGCCTCAGGAGGGAAACCTGGGAAGGCCCGCAGTGCCCCTGACTGTCCGCTCGGGGATCCCTGCCCGCCCAGCACAGGGACAGACCCTTCCCGGCCGCACGGGGCAGGCGCCCATCACGGCGTGGGGGGGACGCCGCCCCCCAGAAGCGGGGCAGGCCTCACCTGCAGAGAGAGGCCAGCTGTCTGAGCTGACGGGCAGCCTCCCATGCGCCCGGCCCCATGGGCGAGAACCTCGTGGGTGTCGGTGGCCCTGGGCAGTCACAGGCTGGCACTTCCCGCACAACCCAGACCCAGGCCGCACCACTGTGACTCCCGCAGCCTCGCCGCCTGACCGCTGACATCCGACCCGCGCCTCCTGCTGGCCTTCAACTGGTTGGATCCTATTCTAACAGCCAGATCTGAGGAATCCCAGTTAGGCTACCGTGAGACCCCCCCCCTCCCCCGGGAAAGCTCCCTTCAGTCGCGTTTGATCCGTTGACACCAGGATCCAGCGACACAGGCTCCTTAGTGGAAACCCCGTTCACGTTCACAACTTAGCAAACTGCGCCCGAATGCAGGAAAACAGCTCAGAACTTCCAGACTGGTCCCCGCGTCACCCCAGACACGCCACTTAAATGCTCCAAGTCTCAACGTCCACACCTGCGGTAAGTGCCAAGGAGGCCTGCGCGGCGCGATAGCCCATCAACCAGGGGCCAAAGCCGCACCTATGCAAAGGGGTGCTACACACCCGGCCCGACGACGCTGGGGGGACACGCACGTGCAGGGGTCCCTGTCCCTCTATGGGCCCCGAGCCCAGGACCGCAAGACAGGAAGCCCTCCCTGCAGGCTGCTGGCCTGGGAATCCCTCAGCCCCCGCCCGGAGGTCACGTGGATGCAGAACCTGCCGAGACCGGTGGCACCAGGGGAAGAGCAGAGCAGGTCCTGGGCTGTCCTGTGACTGCTCGGAGCCCGCCCAAGCCTCCCGCTCCCGGGTCTGCTCGCCACCTCCATGGCGACACAGAAAGTCTGTCCCTGAACATCCAACTCAGGTACCTGCGGTCACTCCCCGGGTCCGCTGCGGTGACAGAGGAGGGCCTCATGCCCGGCTGGGGACACAGGTTGCTCCAGCAACACGCAGGGCGCCCACCTCGTCACGTGGCAACAGTGCTGGGGAGCACGGCCACGTGGATGGAGCGGGTCGGCCTCCCTGCCGGGCCCGGTAGACGTTTCCCGCCCCGGGAAGGACGGTGAGGAGACGGCACAAGTCAGATCAGAGGACTACGATGTTGAGCTCAACCCGCCCATCACCCAGTCTGGGGCCCGGTGGGACTAAGCCGTCACCTACGGGGGTGGGTGACCCCAGCGGCTCAACATAAACATATTGAATCCTCTGGAGTATGTGCCCTAACTTGACGGTTAGTGACCCCGGGGCTAAGGGGGTTTGAGAGGGTCTCCGGGGAAGAAAGAGCACCTGGCGTGTGACGGGGAGTCCCCACCGACCCTTGGCAAGCTGGCCCCGGCCACCAGCCCACCGTCCGCAGGAGCGCAGGCCGGGATCCGATTCTGGAAGAGATTTAATAAGAGACGGCTCGTCACTGACCGAGGGAATAAGAGTTTGCTTTTCCCATCAGGAGATGAGTCCTAGGATGGCAGCGCCAGTAATCCTGTCTGCTAAAGGGTGGCTGCAGATATTTTCCCCATCACTTTTTTTTCCTTTTTTTATCCTTTAGTTTAAACCATTTTTCTGATGCTTTTGTCTTTGGCCAAGTATTTTTTTTTTTTTTTTTTTTTTTTTTAGATTTTATGTACTTATTCATGAGAGACCCAGGGAGAGGGAGAAGCAGGCTCCCTGCGGGGAGCCCAATGTGGGACTCGATCCCAGGATGCCCTGAGCCAAAGGCAGACGCTCAACCCCTGAGCCCCCCAGGTGCCCTGTCTTTGGCCAAGTATTTAATAACTTTTATTGAGTCAGCAACATCTCCCTTAAGAGTATGGTCTTCGGATACAACTTGTCGAGGTCTCTGCTATTCCGCTGTGTGCTTCCGCTGGGCTCCCCGTGCCACCTGGGGTGTGATCTGGGGTAGCTGGAATGCACCGACGAGCTCTGCTCCAGAAGGCTGTCGTGCACGCACCATGTATTAAGTGCCTCTCCTTTCCCCACCACCTTGAAATGTCACATTTATGATGGATTAGGCCTCCACACATACTTGGAACTCTTCCATTCTTCGTTGTTCTACTAATCTCTTTGTCTATTTCCTTTGCCAGCACATTATTTCGGTGAGTGTTTACAGTAAGTGTTCAGACCTATAGATCAAGGGCGTGCACACTGGCTTTCTCACTTCAAAAACGTATTGGTGGTTCTCTCTTCTTCTCTTTCATATTTTCTCTTTCATGTGAACTTTAAAAATTATTGCCTCTCATTTCTACCTCCAAAACCAAAATCAAACAAGCAAAAATGTCATAGGAATACCTATTCGCGTGGCAACAAGTTCACAGGTTGATTTCAGAATAATGGACATTTAAAAAAAAAAAGAATGGACATTTTTATGATACGAAGTCTTCCCACTCAGAAACACAGCTATCTCTCGGATTATTCCAACCTCGAATTAAGTTCGTCAAAAAACTTCTTTAGTTTTGACTATAGAGGTCCAGCACATTTTCTGTAAAATTATTCCTGTAAATGTCCTATACATTTATTTATAATTTTATCATCATTATGAACATAATCCCGCTATTTCCACCTGTAATTAGTTACTGGTAGTATAAAAAAAAAAAGCTGGTTCATTGCAGTACAACTATCTTGTATCTAGCCACGTTAACTTACCAAGCGATTTTAGAATCTCCTGTTTTTCTAAAACAAATACTGTCTGCCCATAAGAATAATTCTGGCTCTTCTGTTTGAATATGTGTACCAATTTGTTTTCCTTCTCTTTTACTTAGAGTAGGAATAACCACTGCATCTTCTCAAAATTTTTTAAATTATTTATTTGAATTCAACTTAGTCAACGTAGAGTGTATTATTAGTTTCAAGGGTAGAACTTAGCGATTCATCAGTTGTATGTAACACCTGGTGCTCGCGACATCACGAGCCCTCCTTCATGCCCGTCCCCCAGTGACCCCATCCCTCCACTGCCCCCCTCCAGCTGCCCTCAGTTTGTCTCCTGTGATTAAGAGTCTCTCAGGGTTTGTCTCCCTCTCTGATTTGTCCTGTTTCACTTTCCCTCCTTCCCGTGACCCTCTGGGCTGTTTCCTCCAGTCCCCGTGTGAGGGAGGCCGTGCGATCATGTCTCTCCCTGGCTGACTCGCCCCCCTCGGCATCATGCCCTCCAGCTCCCCCCACGTCGGTGCAAATGGCGAGATCTCCCCCACCCCAAGGCCGAGTGACACCCGGGGTGCGCAGGGACCACGTCTCCTCCCTCCAGCATCTGTCCGTGGACGTCGAGGCTCCTCTCACGGCGCGGCCCCCGTGGACACGGTAGCTGGGAACGCGGGGGTGCAGGTGCCCCTCTGAATCACTGTCTGTAACCCTCAAATGCTTTCACACATCAATTGATATGATTTCACATATTTTCTATTTTAATTTGTCAGTGGAATTAATTACAGTGCCCTCTCCTTTAATGCTGCTGGGGCATCCTCACGTTCCTGGGGTCACAGTGCATTTTTCTTTAGTATGTTGTGGGATTCCAACCAACACTTCATTTAGAATGCTGCTTTCCTGCTCACGTTCTTCTCCTTGCTCTCTCCCTCAGGCTTCTATCTTCTCCTAGATGCGTGAGGCTAAAAAACATGTGCCACAGCCCCACGCTCCTGGGCGTCGAGAAGGCACCGTGCACTGTCCAGTGCTCCCCACTCAGGGAAGGGCTCCCCCTCCAGGGCTACAGGTCAGAAACCAGAAATTCATCCTTGACGCCTCCCTGGGGAAGCCCCTTTGAGCTCACCCCAAGCACCTCTGCCCCCCTGTACCCATCACCTTCCCTGTCCAGCCACTTTCATTCCACACTGTCACTGCCCAACTGTCTCCTGCACCCCTCAGACCCCCTCCTGATGCGAGCAATCTCTGCAGCACCCAAGCCTGGCCAGACTGGTCTCCCTTCTGGCTTCCCACTGATCCCCAAATAAAGACAGTGTTCAGAGAAAGGCCTACAAGGCCCTGGAGTTTGAACCTGCCCAGTCTGGTGTTGGGCATGGACATGTCACCCGCCATACACACACAGCCTCCCTCTGGGCTCCAGCACATCTCTCCCAGACCCATATCCCGGATGTGGCTCCTCCTACCAGGGCTGTTCCCAGCTTGGGCCATCTCTGGACACCCTCCTCCCTCCTTGGCCTAATTAACTCCTCTGGGGAGAGCCTCCTCGTTCGGGGCTCCCAGCACACCTCCTCCACCTCTGGATCACTGTCCCGTGATCCTTTGAGTGACATGTGTCTTTCTCCCCAGGCTGGAAACTCCAGGCCTTGTATCTCGGCGTTCAATAACACGTGATCAATTTGTGAATTCACTATCTTGATTGTAGGGCGATAGTAAGGTCATGCTGGCTAAAGCCAGCTAACTAACTCAAGGGCTTTCTGTGCTTCTCCGTGCTCTAGGAGACTTTAACTAGTGTACGGATTTGTTTTCTGCAACCTGGGCCTCATTTGTGAAAATGTTTGAGCCTTCTTCTTGCAACATTTTTAAAGACTTTTCAATTCTAAGAAAATTTGACCAAACATTTGCTTTGCCCTGACGCACCCGTTGGTGATGGCTTGTCACGTGTGCACCCCTTGCATGTCTGCATGTGCCTGTGTAAACATTTTTTCTGTTGAGCCATCTGGACACAAATTGTTAATGCGACGTTCACTCTAGATATTTCTGCATGTGTTTCCTTAAAAAAGGACACGTCCCAACATTTCTATGGTAGGGTCCTCATAGCTAAGAAAAATACCATTAATCCAATAAAGTTAGCTACTACAGTGACCATATTAAATTCCAGATGGGACTCTTTCGATGGCAAATGTTTCGGACAGACCTCCATTTCTTTCATTTGTTTATTCTGTTTTTCTGCTCCTTCATTAGCTAATATTGATGACATTTCTCTCTCTCTCTCTCTCTCTCTCTCTCTCTTTTTGTTAGGTAAACCCTACACCCAACATGGGGCTTGAACTCACAATCCTGAGATCAAGAGTCACACACTCCACTGACTGAGCCAGCCAGGCGTCCCTGATGACTTATCTCTTACAGAGAGATCACCCACTTCCTCCAAATTTCCAAGTGTACTGCCAAAGATTTAACATAATATTCTCTTAAAATAAAATTAATCTCCTCTTATCTGTAATTATATATTTTTCTCACATCTAATGTTGCATATTTCAGCATTCTTTTCTGTTAAGGTTTGCCATGAAGCCGTGTAATCCACTGGTCTTTTGAATACCCATGCTTTATTCTCTTACTAACATGGGGTTTCACCAAGACCTTAGATTTTTTTTTCCCCAGACTTGACATTTTATCATAGTTCTTCCTTTAAGTTTGTAGACTTTAATTCAATTATAAATTTTTTTAAGTATACGAGTTGGCAGACAGTTTGACCAGCATTATCCATGAAGTAGTGTGTCCTGCAGTCGGGGGTGCGTGTGTGTGCTCCAGCACTCCTGCGCTCTCCACTCCACCCTCCCTGAGATTCCACCTCTGTGCTCCTGGGCTTGTGTGCACTCCGCTCCGCCCTCCCTGAGACTCCACCGAGGCTGTGCTGCCCCCGGATGCCATCTTGCCAGGTGCATTCAGGGTGCATTCACGCCTGTGAGCCCTGTATGCTCTCAGCTTATTTTCCCTGGTTGCTAACATTCCTCCCTCCACAAGCTCTCACCTTTCTAAAATTTGTTGGGTGCATTTACAAAACATGTGCCTTTGTCTCACTGTCCCGAGCTGCTGCTTTTTCCCATCTGGGCAAAAAACTTTAAGTTGCAGAAACTGATTTCCCTGAAGGAAATGTGGTGACAGGAGACGGGGTGGACACAGAGGCAGAGCGGCCAGCAGAGAGGACCGAGGGATCTCTGCGCACAGGCCAGCCGGAGGCCCCGGGGGTGGGGGGCGGCCAGGATCCTGCTGCAGCCTTGGAGCAGCCAGACACAGAAGGGACGGGGTTGGGGAGCTCCTGCATCCCCTGCGGGCTCCTCCCTGCATCCTCTGCTGGGGAGCAGAACTTCAGAACCTGCGGGAATGGGGTCGACCCCCATTCTGCCTTGGAGTCAAGGATGCTTAGGAGGAGGGTCCCCGCCAGAGTCTCCTCCTCCCCCCGTGAGAGAAGTTTCACACATAACACACCGCCTTACCCATGAAACGATATTTGTGTGACATTTTCATTATATAAAAATATAACTAGGAAAAAAAAAAAGCGGTGCCTAGATTGCACTACAGTAACAATTCTAACGCTTTGGTGTCGATTCTTCTGGAAGTCTCTACATAAATACACCCGGTTTTGCCAAGCGATGCCGAGCAGTAAACCCTGGCCTGTGCACCAAGTCTGGATGTTGGGGAAGGGGCAGGAGGTGGAGCTGGGGAGGGGGAGGGGAGGAAGTGGAGCTGGGGGAGGGGCAGGAAGCAGAGCTGGGGGAGGGGAGGGCAGGAGGTGGAGCTGGGGAGGGGGAGGGGAGGGCGGGAGGTGGGGCTGGGGAGGAGGAGGGGAGGGCGGGAGGTGGGGCTGGGGAGGAGGAGGGGAGGGCGGGAGGTGGGGCTGGGGCGTGCACCCCGGCCTCTGCCCTCTGCAGCAGGACCTGCGCTCCAGCTCATAACCGAGGGGTGCCCGCGATGTCGCCCTGGGGCGCTGCTCCCGAACTTTCTTTAATTTTTTATTTATTTATTTATGATAGTCACAGAGAGAGAGAAAGAGAGAGGCAGAGACATAGGCAGAGGGAGAAGCAGGCTCCATGCACCGGGAGCCCGATGTGGGTTTCGATCCCGGGTCTCCAGGATCGCGCCCTGGGCCAAAGGCAGGCGCCAAACCGCTGCGCCACCCAGGGATCCCCTGCTCCCGAACTTTCGTGGGAACCGGTGCCGCCGGCATGTGGCGGGGCAGCGTGGGTGTGGGGTCGGTGCGGGATCCGTCCGGGGCTCCCCGACGCGGGGTCCCTGGCCTGCGCGCACTCCCGGGCCGCCTGCGCTTCGGGGCCTTCGGGCCGGGGCGCAGCGGGGTGGCTCGCAGGGGGGGCGGGCGGGACTTCGGGAGCCCCAGGCCCTGTGTCCGCAGCCTCGGGGATCCCCCAGAAGCACCGACTGAGCAGCCGGCCCTCGGGCCCCACGGCCGGGCGCGCTCCCGAGAACCAACCCCCCCCCCCGCCTCCCCCGCGACGTGGCTTCGGGCTCGGTTCTAGGATCACGCGCAGCGCACGGTGGCGCCTCCGCGGGGGACGCGAGGACCCGCGCTCCAAGGCCGCGGGGGAGGGGGGTCACCAGGCGCGTCCTTGCAGCTGCCCCGGGCTCCGGCTCCCACCTCCAGGCAGAGCGTGTTCTTAAAATTCTTTACAGATTAACCCACAGTAACGTAAACCCGGCAAAAGCACGGGGTTGCCGTCCCCCGGGAGCCGCATTGTAATTTCCCGGGCGACCTGCTGAAAGGACCCGCGGATCCTTAGCAACCGCGGCGGCCGCGGGGAGGCTGCAATTAGCGGGTGCGAGCCGGCGGCGCAGGGGCCCCCACTTCAAAGGCGCGCGGGGCGGGCGCGGGCAGGGCTGTAATTAGCGCCGCGGCCCGGGAGCGCGAGGGGCCCCGCGCACGCTCGGCCGCATCAACAAAGGCGCCGCTGTTTGATGTGAATCACCCCGAGCCCGGCTGGGGCCGCGCCTCCGCCCTGCGCCCTGCGCCCTGCACGGAGACCCCGCGGGCTGCCCGCCCTCCCTCCGCCGAGCAGTGAGCCGGAGGCCCGGCTTTGGGGTGCGTGCGTCCCCTCCCCGGCGCCCCAAAGCGGGGTGCAGGGCGCGTGGCCCGAGCGCCCACACTGGGGGGACCAGGGAGCCCCGGGGGCGGCCCGGTCTGCTCCGAGCCCGTCTGGGGCTGCGCGCACCCTGGGGTCCTGCAGAGGAGGAGGCCGGGAGCCTTCCCATCTGCCCGGGGCGGCCCTTCGCCCCCACCGCGGGCCCCGAGACCAGAACCCCCTCCAGCGTCCTGACCCGGCTCGGAGAACTGCGCCAGCTGCGCCCTGTGCTGGATCCCGGTCCCCGGAGAGAGGCTGCAATGCCCCGCTGTGCCCGCTTCCCTCCTGTCCTGCTCCACAGGCTCCCGCGGCCCCGCCCAGCCCGGCTGAGCCTGCTACCCCTCCTCCAGGACCTCCCGGACCCACGAGCGAGCCGAGCGTGGCCCGGATGGGGCCCCGCTGCAGTGCTGGGGTCGCAGGTGGGTCGACGACCCTGTGGCCTCGCAGGGCCCCGGTCCTGCTGCTTTCCAGCAGAGTCGCTGACAACCCGAAACTGCGCGTCCTGCGTGCCCTGGATCCTGAGGGCACAGCTGCTAGGGGGCAGGGCAGAGGCCCTGAGCGGGCAGGTGCCAGGGTGGGGGCCGGGGTGGGGGTCGGGAGTGGGGTCTGGCGTGGGGCGAGCCAGCCCAGCAGTGCGTGAGCTCCGCCTCCCCTGGGGGTGAGGTGGGGGTGCACAGGGGCGCCCCGCAGGACAGCCAGCCCCCCGTGTGTGGCCCAGACAGAGGAGCAGGGAAGCCCGGTCCGGGAGGAGCCTGAGGACAACCGGGTTGGCAGCTGCACCAAGGAAGGGGGAGAGATCCAAGGGCTTGGGGCCCCGGGCCGAGTGGCCTTTGGGACGGTGTTTGTCCTCCCTGAGCCAGGCCCGCCTCCTCCTCTGCGAGGCCTCCCCGACACCCCTCCAGGAGCCCGGCTCCAGAGACCGCCCCTCTGAGGTCCTGGGGGTCAGGGCTCCAACATGCACTCAGGGACACAGTCACCCTAGAGGAGACATGTAGAGCCCACCGTGGTGCTCATGCTCCTCTGGGTGTTGGGACGGAGTGGGCAACCCCGTAACTGGACGGCTGCCCATGTGGAGCACGGGTTCGGAGTGGGGGGGTGAGCGGGCACCGCAGACCCCACCCCGCGGGGTGGCCCCACACGGGCAGAGTGGCAGTATCGGGGGCACTCTGAGGTGCTGGCAGGCCCAGGGCCCCCGCCCCTCACGGCCGCCCCTCCGTTCCGGTGACCAGCCTGCACTCACGTCTTTGTGGGGTTTGTTAGAAGAACGGTGACAGAAAGGCCACTGAGCATGCCAGCTTGTTCCCCGCTGACAGGCCCAACAGGCTAGGGCGCCCCAGCCTCATCTGCCACGGCCCTCGTCCATGATCCCCAGCAAATAAGTGACATCACTTAGGCACACACTGGCTTTTAAAAATAAGTTTATTTTTACTCTACAAGTAAAAATATGTTCATTGTTGAAACCTCATCACGTTCTGCTGAGAAATAGGAGAAAATGAAAATTATTCATAATCTTACCGACAGGATCACTTGGCAGGTTGGCATGAAGCAGCAAGGACTGTGTGCACACACGCACACATATGCACATGCACACATAGCACACATGCACACCACACACCACCCACAGTGTGCACATATGCACACGGTACACAGTGCACACACCACGCAAGCACATGCACAATGTTCATCACATAGATGGACACACACATCATATGTGTGCACACACATCATACCATACATACATGCATGTACACACACCACAATGTAGGTGCACATGCACACACACATACGAGCCAGCACCCGTGGAGACACACACTTCCCTTCTGCCCTCCTCACAGCCGGTGCTACAGCTGACCTACGGCTCCCATGAGCACAGAGCTCCGGGGCGCCACGCAGGACGGGAGACACCGCGTGCGGCAGCCCTCGCAAGGGTTCCCTCGCTTCACGTGGACACACCCCTGCTGCTGACCTGAGGCCCTTGACCTGTAACAGAACTAATCTACCCTCTTGGAGATGTGCAGCCCACGGCCCTGAGAAGGCCCAGGAGGGCCCCGGGCACGGCGGCCAGCCTCGGGGCCCAGCGATCTGTTAGCCACATGTTCTTCAGGGCGCACAAATGGGTTTTCGGAGCCCCTCTGTGCACCTGCAGGCCTGGCCCCCCTTGCAGAAAGAACGGAGCACTCCTGCACGTCACAGAACAAGAACCGGCCCTGGCACAGCCCGGGGCACGGGGATAGCTCTGCAGCGGGCACCATCGGCCCGCGCGTGACCAAGAAATGTTGCAGCCACGCGCGCCCCGTGTGTGCCAGGCAGAAACCGCGGAGTCGGCTCTGGGACAAGAGGCCGCCTTCTCCCCGGCTAAGCGGCCTCCTCCATAAAGCTCAAATTCCCTCCCGATCCACACTCGTCTCCCGGGTCCCTTTCCAGCGATGGGCAGCTGACCTGGACTCGGTGCTGGGAGGGGATCGGCCCCGGCGCCCAGGCGGGCGCCTCCGTGCCGTGGCGGTGCCCAGAGGACCCTTCCCGAGACAGTCCCCGCCCCGGGGCCCCCGTCCTGCTCTCACACCCAGTGCCGGGCAGCAGCGCGACGGGCCCTGCAGTCTCCAGGCCCATTCCCAGGACAGAGGCCGGGAGCCGCATGGACGCTGCGGGGCCGGAGTAGCGCGCAGCAGGTGCAAGAGCAGGGAGGGGCTGGCTCCGCGGCCCCTGCCGCCCGGGTGCCGGCCCGTGCCCCAGCCTGGCACCAGCTCCTTGGTCCTGCAGGAGCCAGATCTGTGGTTTCTCGGGGTGCGGGATGCAAATGGGGGCCCCAAAACCACGTGTGGGATGCGCTGCCCCGAGGCTGCCTGATGGTGCCGCTGACATGCTCTGACGGACGCTGTGCAGCCTGAAGAGGTGCTCTGGGCTGGAGAGCGGGTGATGCTCTCCGAGCTCCCGGGCCCAGGCTGCTTCTGGGGCTGCCAGGGGCGCCGAGCACTGCCCCGTCCAGCGGCCTGCAGCGCCCCCACCCAGCCTGCACTGGGCCAGCACCCACGCTGGGCGCCCCAGGGCTCCCCGGGCATGTTTACCCAACAGAGGCCCTGCCTTCTGACAGCAACTTAACATCGAAAGGCAAGAAGAGGACGCCGTGTTCCCTGGCTCTGACCCAAGACAGACCACACAGCAGAACCCACAGGAGCCTCCCCACCAAGACACCCCACTCCTGCTAAGTCAAAGCTCCGCAGCCAAAGCTGGGCTCGTTCGCAGAGCCCAGGGGAAGAGGGACAGTTTCTCTCTGTCAGGCGTGTCACGTGCCCTCAGAATCCTCAGGGTCTCACCCCTCCGAGGGGGCCTTGGGGGGGCATGACCCATAGGCAGGCACCATGGTGGCCAGAGGCACTAGTTCTGTCCACGTGATGTCCCGGTGGGCCTGGCTGACTGCGGGCAGGTGTATTTGCTTCCATGGCCGCTGTTCAAACGGGCCCACGTGGGCAGCTTAGCGGTGGAGGGCTGTCCTCCCCCTGCTGGGGGCCGCAAGTCCAGGTGAGGGCACCGCGGGGCCCCGCCCTTTCCCAAGGCCCTGCCTCGTCCAGCTCTGGGGGCTCCGGGGTCCCCTGGCTCAGGCACATCAGCCCACTCTGCGCCCCCTCCATCCCGTGGCTTCTCAGCCTCCACGTGAGGACACAGCCACTGGGTGAAGGTCCACCGCTCCAGTCCCAAGTCATCTTAACCAATTATGTCTGTGATGACCTGGTCTCCGACTAAGGTCACGTTGGCAGGGACCGGGGGTCAGGACTCCAGCATATCTTTTGGAGGACACGCTCAGCCTGCAGTAGGTGACCACCAAGGGCCATGGGCGCTTCTACGGGCTGACCTCCGAGGTCACAAGGCAGAGCCAGGGACTTCTCCATGGAAGCAGGGCCTCGTTCCTGGCTGTGTGTGTCATCCCTGAGCCTGCAGGGCCCTCCAGGAAAGCCTCACCCTGGGGCTGTGGGTCACCCCTGTTGCCACATCCCTAGGTCCTGGGGCGCCAACATCCCAACTCTGTCCTCTGGAGCCACAGTGAGGTCCTGAACACATCAACCCCTCCCAGAGACCCCGGCCTCTGTGGAGAGAAAACCCCTCATCTCTTCACTTACAAGGAGTCCACACAAGGAGTGAGCATGAGGGACAACGTGCAGAGGGCTGCACTGTTGATGGCCCCGGGCGGCAGCCCAGGGGAAGGTGCTGGCAAGGTCGGGGGCACTGCATCCAGGGGAAGGCCTGCACACGTGCGCTTAGGTGCGGGAACCCACACCTCCCATATGTCACTCCTTTGCCCCACTAGCCTTTTCTGGGCTGCACCACTTGTGGGGGTGGATGATGGAAACCAGTGTCCAGAGGGAAGGGGAGGGGAGGGCTGCACACAGGCAGCAGAGAGTGATGGGTGGGCTGGATTAGAGCAAGACACCCGCAGAAGTGAGTTGACAGGGGAGGCAGTGAAAACAAGGGAACAAGCCTGGAGTTCCTAGAAAACAGCTGGAAGGATGGGGAGGGGGGAGGGGCAGAAGGAGGAGAGGGCAGGGGGGGGACAGGTGGTGAGGGAGGGAAGGGGGAGGGGAGGGGAGGTAGATGGTGGGAGGGGAGGGATATAGGGGGAGGAGGGATCAGGGAGAGAGGAGAGGTGAGGGGAAGGACAGGTGATGGGGAGGAGAGGGGAAAGGAGGAGAGGTGAGATGGGATGGAGGGGGAAGAGTGGGAGGGGGAGGGTCAGGACAAGGGGGAGGGTCAAAGGGGGAGGAGAGGAGGGCAGGAGTCTCATCCTGCTGGACCAGGGAAGGGGTTGAGCAGGGGTGGGGGCAGGACCTGAGACTTGGGAGCAGAGGTGGGGGCCCCCCAGGAGGATCTGGGACATTCGGGCAGAGGCTTCACGGCACAGACGGCCTCTGAAGGCCAAGCAGGCAGAGCTGCAGGTGTGCGGGAGGCGAGCAAGAGGGGACCCTCCCCTGCACAGCATGGCTCAGCTAGAATGCAAACAGCACGTTGCCACCACATGGCCTCTGAATTTTTCTCACTGTGGCCAAAACCACACTGTCAAGAGTGATCTGGGGGAAATAAGTTTAAAAGGTGTCATACTGCAGATAAAGCATTTTGAACAATAAAGGAAGATGTTTCTAGAAGGGTGTGGGAAGTAAATGACCGCAGCCCAGCACAGGTGCCCCCACATTCTGCCGGACGGCCCCCTGGAATGGGGGACTCTGCACACAACAGTGGAGCAGCGACCGCAGAGCACACTGGGGAGGCTTTCTGGAAGAGACGGTGTGTGAGGCCGGCCTTAGAGGATGAGAAAGGGTGTCTGGGTGTAGAGAGGAGGAGACTGAAGCTCTAGGTGGGGAAGAATGTCCAGGGGTGTCTCATCATGACAAGCTCACCAAAAAAGCCACCATTGACTGGAAAGTGCAGAGGAGGCCTTAAGAGCTCACCACCGCTGGTGGGGCCAGTGGGGCCAGTGGGGCTGGGGCCATGCCGCCGTCCGCGCTGTGGGGCAAAGCTTACCCAGTGAGCATGGGGCTCCAGTGGTTAGTCCAGCCTTCAGAACAGCGATCCCTTCCAACCCAGTAAATCCTGCTCAGGACATTTGCACAGATTTACTCCCACCTCCACACAAAGCCACCTGAGCAAGGCTGTGAGGACGGTTTTGTGTGTAAGCACGGGAGACGGAAACCAGGAGACAGCTGGTCAAGGAGGGCCTTGAGAAAGGCTGGACGCCCATGTGACAGACACACGACAGCCACAGAGAGGAGGGAGGCGCTTCTGTGAGTGTTCCACGGCACAGGAGCCCAGGCAGGTCACCAAGATGGAGAGGGCCAGCACACATCCCAGCGCACATGGTGAGTGTGCACAAAGCGGGCAGCCGGCAGACAGGCAGGGGAACACGGAATCACTCCATGTGGCCTCAAGCCACACACATGCATCGTCTACTCAGAACAGTCCATTTTAAGCTTAAAAGTGCAGCCTGACGGCACCAAATGAGCAAAGTGGCTGGCACTCGGGCAGAGACCACAGAGTGCAGCCGCCCAGGGCCCCTTCCCCAGGGCTGGCTGGGGTCTCCCCCCGCCCCGCCCACATGAAGCATGGAAGACCCATCCTGCAGCCCAGCTATCCCCTGTCCTGGGGCTGGGATGCTGGGCCTGACTCCCCTGATTGGCCTGGGTCCACGGCCAGTGCGCAGCAGCTAGCAGGGTGCAGGGGACGGGGTAGGGGTGCTGGACAGGCCCAGGCCACCCGCAGTCCTGCAGAGAAGCCAGCAGCGACCTCAGCAAGGGAGCAGCAGAGGGAATGGGGACCCTACACCTGGACTAGAGACCCAGCCTTGGAGCAACGGTCCTCAAGTCCTCCAGGACTTCAGGGACAGACGCATCCCTGGCTGCATGCTGAGAGTGTGGAGTGACGAGGGGGTGCCAAAGCCACACGGAGCTGGGAAGGCAGCACACGGCAGTTCTGAGGATGTATGGCTCCAGGGACAGTCCTGTGTGAGTGAGGACAATGCCGGGAAGGACTCTAAGTGGCTGCAGGGGACTCTGTGCCCAGCCCGTCACCCACCCACTGGCGACTGTCCCTCCAGGGATGTCAGGGCAGGGAGATTCACGCATGAAGCGGCACTTAGCCGAAGGCCTCTTGCGTCCTCTCTGTCCCTCCTGCCCACTTCATGTTCTGCCTCACATCTCCCCGCAGCCTCCAGAACTTCCAGGAGAAGGTTGGAGGGGTCGCATTGTACCCCTGAAGGACCAGGGATGCACCTCTGAGGACGAGGACAGTGATCCCCTCCCAGAGCCTGGTGGCCAATACCACAGCCCAGGCCGTGCTGCCGGACAGGCCAGGTGGTGGAGCAGCACGCGCCAGCCGACAGCCAGGCTGTGAGGGACGCCATGGTCAGTGTGACTGTAACATCGTCATCAATAAACGACACACCAACCACGGGAAAATCCAAACCCCCAACTCAGCAAGAGATGCATTTCTAAAAAAAAAAAAGCCTATTGTGTCCTTACATATTTTACCGAAAATTGTGAATCAACGTTTGTACAATTTATCCACTTTCCTGCTAATACTAATTTAAGGAAACCCCAAAAGAAGTGATTGAGAACTTAGAGTCTGACGCTCACAGCATTGTTTTTGTGGCAGAGACGGATGGCAGGAACAAGAGCCTCTCCGGGGTAAACATGTGATGTGGAGCACGTCTTTGGGGCACCAGCCCCCTTGCCCCCTGCTGGCCTCAGGGTCTCAGTGTCCTTCTCCCACGCTAGACCAGCCTGCTCCCCACGGGGTAGAGGCGTCGGACAGCCAGGCCATGAACCACCCCCCGCCCCCGCCCACGGTGCCCTCCAGGGCAGGTGGTGCTCCCGGTGCCCGGCATCGCCTGGGAGCTCATTGGCAGCTAGACTCTCAGGCGCCACCCCGACCCTGGGAGGCCCTCTGATGCTGGGGAAGGCCGGGAAAGGGGAGGGGAAGGAGGGTGTCAGCAGTGGGGGTGGAGACCCTTCAACAGAGAAGTCGGAGTCCCCCAGACCCACAGGCACCCGGAGCCGTGGGCGGGGCCCCACGCCCCAGAGGTCAGGGAGCCCTAGGACAATGTCACAGAAGGTCAAGAACCATTTCCCCAACGACCAAGCCCTGCCCGGAGGCCACGCTACACCTGCATGTCCCCCGGGGCGGTTCGTTGTCTGGACGGGCCCACGCCCACGCCCGGGGGGAGTCAGACCAGGAGCAGACAGCGCAAGACTTCGTCTCCAGGAAGTGTCCAGAATGGGTGAAGCCAGGGCAGGAGAGGGCGGAGCGGTGGGTGCCAGGGAGGGGATGGGGTGACCGCTGGCGGGCTCGGGGCTTCCCCTGGGTGATGGAATGTTCCGGAACTCACAGGCCGCGGCTGCACAGCAGTGTGAATGTACTAAATGCCGCTGAGCTGACCACATTAAAATGGCTAGTTTTTTTTTTTAATTATTTATTTATGATAGTCATACAGAGAGAGAGAGAGGCAGAGACATAGGCAGAGGGAGAAGCAGGCTCCATGCACCGGGACCCCGACGCGGGATTCGATCCCGGGTCTCCAGGACCACGCCCTGGGCCAAAGGCAGGCGCCAAACCGCTGCGCCACCCAGGGATCCCAGAATGGCTAGTTTTATAGAAATTTTGTCTCAAAAACAAACTAGCTGGCGCCACAGCGTGATTCCATCCCAGCGCCCACCCACACCCTTATTAGCGACATCACGAGCCCCCCGGGGAGCAGAGCTGTTCAGGCCACTGGCCAGAGAGTGGCCGCCCGTGGTCAGCAGGCCACCCTGCCCGAGCCTCCTGCTGCAGGGTGCTGGGGCGGTGCTGTGACACGGGCACCCTGAGCCCCCGAGCCGCCGCCCCGAGCCGCTTAGGTGACTCTGAGGCTGGGGGCATGCGTGTGCTCCTGCCTCTGGGCGCAGGGGGATCCTTTCCGGAACTGCAGCACGTCGTGGGTGCCCTCACCCCCTGGGACCTGTCAACCCCAAGCCTCCGTCCAGAGTACTGCCCGTGGCCGCTGAACCAGAAAGGCCAAGAGCAGGAAAGGGGGGGCTGCGGCCGGTGCTCACGTTCCCACGTCAGCCAGGTTTGGGGGCCGGGGGGGCCAGGCACAGGGCACCCACTGCTGACCCAGACGACCCCGACGCCTCCCAGGTGGGTCCCAGGAGCTCCCACCTGGCCGGGGCAGCCTGCACCACCGCCCCCTCCCCCGGTGCCTGCAACGAGCCCCCCGTGAAACACCGCCACCTGCCACGCCGCAGTGTCTGTGCTTTACCATCTTCCCGGCGCCCAGGGCCCCCTGGCCCACGAGTAAACAGTCCTTAGGCCTGGTGGCGGGTTTGCAGCCGGGCTGGCGGTGGCGCAGGCTGCCCTGCCCCTGTCCGAGGGGTTTGGAGCACTGTGTCAAATCTTTCTTAACCTCATGCCATGATCTCAGCCTACTCCCCCTGCATCACCAGGCTGTGCAGAACAAGTGGGTGGATGCCTGAGCGTCCCTGCCCCAGCGATGCCCCGCTGACAGCCCACCTGCCTTGGATCTGGGGCTCCCCCTCAGCTCCCCACGCCTCATCTCCCCGGGCCCCAGACCCCAGCCTGGGGCAGCAGCCTGAGCATCAGAGGGCCGGGGCCCGAGGCTTCCCCCAGCCTCACCAGGAGCCTGTGTGGCTCCGAGGGTCAAACCGCGTGACACGACTGTGCCCACGGTGCCTTCCAGCTGCGCCCGAGCAGGTTCTCTCCACGCTCTGCACTGTCCAAGGCAGGAGCGTGTGCGCAGACACCCCAACCGTGGGGCAACACAGCCCTGCTGGCTCCTCGCCCCGAGACCCAAGCGGCTTTCCCTGCAGCGCAGTGAGCTCCTCACTCCACCGTGGTGGGGAGGAGTCACAGGAGGGAGGATCATATGCCAGCCGGATCGCATCCACGGAGCAGGCGGCTGGGGCGAGGGCACCGAGGGTGACAGCCATGACCGAGTCACAGCCCCCGGGGTCCACCTGCCCGCATTGGCGCCATTCTCTCCAGCCCTGGGGACACGGCTGGACGCACGGGGCAGAGAATGTCCCCAAGGGAGCCGAGCCTGGCAGGCAGCGATCCCATGGAATTCACCAGAACACCTGGGGGCCAGCTACGATGAGCACCAAAGGAAGAACGTGCAGGTGAAGGCCAGGCCCCCGTCACCTGGGGAAGCCACGGCTCACAGCTCTGTGTTTGTGTGTGCACACGTGTGTACATGATGTGTATGTGTGTGCATGTACGTGTGTGTGCGTGGGGCCGTGTGCCCATGCCCATGCGGGAAGTGTGCATGAGTGTGCACCTATGTGTGCACGCACACGTGTGTACATGCATCTGAATGCATGGGGGCTTGTATGTGCCTGCGTGTATATGCATGGAGCACGTGCCCACACCCCTGTGTGTACATGGTATGCACGAGTGTGCCCCACATGCGGTGCGTGCATGCGTGTGCGTGTGTACGTGATGCGCACACGTGTGTGCGGCCGTCTACTCAGTAGGGCCGACAGCCCCCCCGGATTCTGCGGCCGTGAGTCAGGCCGCCGCGGGGGGTGAAAGCTGGGGGCAGGCCAGGGGCTGCGAGCGGGCAGATAGGATCTAGGCAGACGGGGTGATTGCATCTCCAGGTGGCTGAACGGGAGAAGCTGGACACGTTCCGAGTGTGACTCTGGTTTCGAGGGTGAAGCACCGGGAGCGACATCGCCGTGTGCCATCGCTAATGAGGCGGCTCACGACTCGTCTGGACTCGTGTCTCCCCAGCAGGATGAAAGAGGAGCCCTGGGGGCTCACACGTCACCTCAGCACGGCTCGGAGGCCCGGGCCTGTCCCAGCGTCCCCGGCCGGCGGGCTGCTCCCAGGCTGGTCATCGGGGCGTGTGTGAAGGGGGCGGGCACGCTTACGAGACACCGCACAGTGTCGCCTACCGTCAAGCCCCGGGCGCTCGGGCCCTCGCCACGGTCCCGCTCTGGGCACCTCTGTGGTCGCGCTGCCCACCCGAGCAGTAACCCAGGGCTGCTATGGCTCACACTCACGCTCTTGCACACGGAGGACCCAGACCCGGCCCACGTCCCCTTGGCCCAGGTCCCAGCCAGCCCCTCGGCCGCTCTGTGACCGTGATGGACGTCAGAATGACGGCGCGGGGGCCGCCCGGCCGGCGCCCTCCCCCGGTCGCTCAGCTCCTGCACCAGCGGGCGTGCTTCCGGGGTGGCCTCGGTGCAGGGCGGACCCCGTGGCCGCAGCGGCGTGAGTGACGCGGGCCTGGTGCGCTCTGCCCTGGGGACCAGCGCCTCTGCCCCTGCCTCCACCTTCGCCTGCAGCCTCCCTCCTCACGCTGAAGAGGGACGGGGCTTGCGGCCCCCCCGACGGCGCCGAGGGCCACAGGCACAGGGCATCACGGGGCTGGGCCCCAGCGAGGCCCAAAGGCCAAGACAGGGGCCAGCGTTCGGAGCTGCTTTGCTCCGGGGGCATCGGCCTGCCCTGGGAGGCGGTTGGGAGCCCCCAGCTCGGAGCACGGGAGGCAGCGCCCCCGCACGGGGCCCCGGGGAGCGCCCCTGCACTGCGCCCTCGGCCTGGAGGCCCACGGCCACTGTGTGCAGGCGCCCGCAGGGTGAGTCACGCTACCTGCAGAGGTAACATCCCGGGCCTCAGCGTGCTGTCACAGCACAGCCCAATACAGTGCCCCACAAACCAGGGACGAGCACACACGTTCACACGGCCGCACGAGCAAAGACCGGCCAAATCCACAGAAAGTGGAGACGGGCCGTCAAAGCCTCCGCGGTGGGAACAGTCAGCAGACGTCAGAGGCTGAAGCTCCAAGTCTCGACAGAAACCAGAAACCACAGCGGGGGGCGGGGGGGGGACCGCCGCTCAGGAACCACACGACCTGCACACGCAGGGTCCCCTTAGTTTGCTACAGAAGCACGAACCTGCTGCCAGGGGGCTCACACGTTACAGTGCACGATCTGGGCCCTCAGGGGGACGCACCGGGCCCGCAGGGGGGACGCACCAGGCCTACGGGGGGACGCACCAGGCCCACGGGAGATGCACCGGGCCTGCGGGGGATGTACCGGGCCTGCACGCGACGCACTGGGCCTGGGGGGACACACCGGGTCTGCACGGAATACACCGGGCCCTCGGGATGCACCGGGCCTGCAGGGGATGCACCAGGCCCGTGGGGGATGTACCAGGCCTGCGGGGGATTCACCGGGCCTAAGAGGGACGCCCTGGGCTTCTCGTGGGGCTAAAGCCAAGGCAGCCCCAGGGGAAATCCACTCGCAGCCCTGGGCTCCATCGTCACACGTCCCTCTCCGACGTGGACCCTCTGCCGCCTCCTCTGAGGACCCCGTGAGCCATCAGACCCACCGGGATAAGCCGGGTCACCTCACAGCTCGGGACCCCTAGCCGAACTGCACCTGCCAAGTGCCTCCTGTGGACGGCGCGCCCGCGAGCGTCAGCCTGGGCTCGCACAGCGTCCAGAGCCGCCACCCTGCCCCCCGCGCTTGCTCGGCTACAGAATGAAGGACCTGAGCAATGGGTTCAACGCCAAGTTTAAACCACAACTGAAGAGGGAAACGGTAAAGCAGAACGCGGGTGGGAACAGAAGACACGTCCGGAAAGACGTGAGGCCGAAGCACTGGCGGGCAGCGGGCAGTGGGACGGCGTTGCTGGGACCCAGCCCCCGCCCGCCCCCGCAGGTGCCCTGGACACCCCCACCCCCGCAGCAGCCGGTGACACGGGGACCCGCTGCGCTGCACCTGAGGGCGCCGCTCAGGCCATCAGCACGCAGGGAGCACCGGGTCTGAGCCGCGCGCCAGTCTGGGGGCTGGAAGAGTCGGACAGGAAACGACGAATGGGGCCTGGCGCTGCTGGGGACGGCCTGATCTAGAAGCGGGGAGGTCGGAGAGACGTAAAGGCCCAGGGGTGTGGGAGCCGAGGAGGCAGGCCTGCAGGGGCACAGCCAAGGGCCTGGGGTGCGCTGGGTCCGGAGGAGGGTGAGGCCCGTGGGAGGATATTTTTAGTATTTTGCAATGAACTAAACATACCGTTTTGACCTTGAGTATCCCTAATCAAAAAAATTTTTAAAAGATTCACTTATTCATTGGAGAGAGGGGGTGGGCAGAGGGAGAGGGAAGCCCAAGCAGACCCCCCGCAGCACACAGAGCCCCACACGGGACTCGACCCCACGACCCTGAGATCATGACCTGAGCTGAAACCAAGAGTCCGACGCTCAACCGGCTGAGCCCCTCGGACGCCCCAAAGTTCAAATTACTTTTTTAATTTTTAAAATTTGAGTTTATGAGCAAGATTGGGGTGATGAAGAAGAGTCCCGGGGTGCAGGAAAGTTCTGGAAGCCCCAGGGCTGGAGCACCCAGGGACGCTGGAGGAGCGGGGTCCTGAGCACCAGGCGAGGCCCACGGCCCCCGACGCATCCCTGCAGGGCCTCCAGCGCCCACTCGGCAGACCAGCATGGCCCACGACGGCGCGTGGACGTGGCCTCCCCGCCGCCTGCAGCAGTGGTCCCGCCGCCGAGGAGTAGCCTGGACCCCGGGTGGAGGGATGAGGAGCCCACGGTGGTGGCTCCGCGGCGGGGGACGCTCCAGAACACGCGCGGCCCAGCGAGCGGCGAGGGCAGGGGTGAGGCGGGCCCAGGCAGCGGCTCCGCATCGCTGACCTTCACCTTTCCTCGTTTTTCCAACTGATTTTCCGAAACGATCAGAAATGGATTTTGCATTAAGAATTTAAAAACTTTTTTCACTTGTTTTGTAATCAGAGGCCGTGGCCATGATCCAGATGAGGGGCGCAACGTAGGGGCGCGTCGGAGCGCGTGGGGTGCGTGCGGGGCGCAGGCTCCCGCCTAGAGGGAGGCCAGTGAGGGCTGCAGCTGCGGGAGGGGCAGCGGCAGGGGCACGGGGAGGCTCCCCAAGGTCAGCACCCCGGGGCCAGGCTGGCTGGGGGCGGGGAGGAGCCCGGTCCCCTCTGCGCCGTGTCCATGCCCCCCACCGGGGCTCACCAGACAGCGGGCAGGCCCCACGGCCCTGACGGCGGGATCTCCTAGACCCTATGCCCCTGGGGCCAGGGCCCCCAAAGGGCCACCTCTTCTGGGCGATCAGAGCCGCGAGCGCAGGGGGAACCCACGCGGGGAGCAGTGAGCACGTCCAAAGCCACAGCCGCCAGCACGGGCACCGCAGGACGCCTGAGGGGAAGGGGCGGGTGGCGCCCTGCAGCTGGCAGGGGCGAAGGCAAACACTCTCCGAGGATCGCGCCTCCGTGGGCGATGGGCTCACAAGAGCCGCGCCCGCGGCGGGATGGCGAAGGGCAGGAGCAGAGCCACCTCCGACGCCAACCCGAGGCCGCTGCATGCAGCAGGCTTGCCGGGCGGGGAACCGGGGCGGAGGTCGCCGCCGCCTTCCTGGCGGCCCCCACGGACACACCGGGGATGCGGGGCGCCGCGCTCCCGGCCACAGGGACCCACGCTCCCGGAGCGGGTGCTGTCCCACGCGCCGGTCGGCCTGACGCGCAGAAGGGGACTGGGGCCTTCGAAGGGCCGAGCGGGGACGTGCAGCTGCTGAGGCCGAAAGGACAGTAGGAGCTCAAAGAAACTGCAGCTGAGCAGGACCTCGGCTGGTGACTTCGCCTGGAGACACCCCGGCTCCCGCTGTGCCTCCAGCGCTGGCGCCGGCGAGGGAGGGCTCAGGAGGCCAGTCCGGCTAAGCCGCGCGTGGGGCAAGGCGTGGGCACCGCTCTTCCCCTCCTGCCAGGCCCGCGGGCGCCTCCTGGGTGCCGAGCGCCAGGCGGCCGCCTCCGACCACAGGCTGAGCGAAGTGACCGCCCAGGGGCGGGCTGAGGCCTCGGCCTGGGCCACTCGTCGCCCCAGGTCCCAGCGCGGACAGCACGCTCATGGAGGAGCAGGGACGGCCGTCCTGGCACCTGCTCCCGCCCGGAGTGGCCCTGCACGGCGCCCTCCAGGTCCTGCCGCCACCGGCCCACGTCCGCGGCGTCCGGGGCCTCGGGAGCTGCTCGGGAGCCGCAGTGGACCTCGGGTCGTCCAGGGGGCACTTCACACCCCGGAACGCCCTGCGGGTGTCGGTCCAGACCGGCATGCGCAGCAGCGGGGACATTGCACGCGGAACATTCAGGTCACACCCGTAAGAATCTGAGTTTCAAAAATTTAACTTTAATCATTTTTATTGACCTTTTATAGTCATTATAATTTGTTTTACGAATTATAGTTTGCATTTTTTTAAAGATTTTTTTAAAATTTATTTATTCATGAGAGACACAGAGAAGAGAGAGAGAGGCAGAGACACAGGCAGAGGGAGAAGCAGGCTCCATGCAGGGAGCCCGATGTGGGACTCAATCCCGGGACCCCGGGGTCACGCTCTGGGCCAAAGGCGGCGCTAAACCGCTGAGCCCCCCGGGCTGCCCCACATTCACATTTTGAACACTTTGAACATAATTACAGGTTTTAAAGCTAGTTTAGACCAGCACTGTTAATAGATATTAATTTAATGACAACTGTGAATAACATAAGTAGGGATTTTGTTGAAATACAGGTGAATTAAAAAAAAAAGACTTGGGTGAAAAACATAAAATGTATGGGACGAATGTCCAACGTGTAAATGGCGCGGGTGTGCGCTGAGTGCCACGTCCAACATCGCCAGCCGGTGCACAGAAGCCCAGACCCGCGCGGCCACGGTGAAACCGCGTGTGTTTTCACATTGCATCAGGCGTGGGGACAACGAGCCTTACGCACGTGTGTCAGGGCGGGGACGGAAACTTTTACTCAATCAGCAGGGCCTCTGGTTTCGTGCGTGGCCATACGTGGCTGCCCCGCGCATGTGCTCGGAGCCCGCTGCTGCCACTGGGAGGCCACGTGGAGGGGGCTCAGCCGCGGTCTGCGCGGCCCTGTGAGGAGCAGCCCCCGCGGCCTGGGGGCCCCTGCACCGCCCCAGGCCCAGCCGGGGACCCGACGCACGTCCCCCCCTGGGATCCGCAATGCCGCAGGCAGTCTGGAGGCGTCGACAGCAGCACGGTGGCCACCAAGACCTACCCCGAGACCCTGGGCCTGGCACCAGAGGATCACCCTACCCCCAGGGCAGGCCCCCCGGCCGTGGGCTGGGCAGGGGGCCGTGCGAGGGCTCGGGGCAGGAGGGTGTCTCGGCCCCTGAGGCAGCCTCGGCTGTGATGGCACGACCTGGACCCTGATGCCTGCTGACCCCTGATGCTGCCGGACCACTGATGCCACCAACCCCTGATGCCCCCTGACCCCTGATGCCCCCAACCCCTGATGCCCCCTGACCCCTGGTGGCCCTGGACCCCTGGTGCCTGCTGACCCCTGATGATGCCGGACCACTGATGCCACCAGACACCCGATGCCCCCAACCCCTGATGCCCCTGGACCCCTGATACCCCGACCCCTGATACTCCCTGATCCGATGCCCCTGATCGCTGATGCCCCCTGATACCCCCTGGCCCCTGATACTCCCTGATCCGATGCCCCGATCCTGATGCCCACTGACCCCTGATGCCCCCGGTCTGGGGAGACAGCAGCAGGTGTGTGCGGGGTTGCACTCCCTGCCGACTGAGGCGGCCAGGCCCCTCCCCTGGTGGTGGGCACCGTCTTCCCGTGGGGACGCTCCCCTGGTCGTCGAGCATGTGCAGGCTGGCACACGGCAGATGATTCATGTGGCTAATTTATTAGGACAATCAGGCTAAAGTTAGGTTAATTACTTTTTAATCATTCTCTCGAGGGTACATGAAAATGCAAGCGCCTAGCACGGCTTGGCAAGCGGGCTGGGGTCGGGGCCTGGCGCGGCGGGCTGGCCAGCTGGAGGGAGCCGGCGCGTCGCTGCTGCAGTGTGCCGAGCGGCGGCCGCGCAGGGGTCCTCCCACGCACTGACGTGACGGCGTGCGCAGCCCACGGCCTGCTGGGTAAGCCTGGACACACAGACCTGGGGCGGCCTCTCCTCCCGGGGCCCCAGGCGGCCCACCGCGGCTGGCACGGCAGCTGGGCCTGGGCCAGCACAGCAGACAGGTACCAGGCCCGTGTCTCTGGGCGGGGACAGGACTGGTGTCCCACCGTGAGCCGCAGGGATGGGAACATGAGGCCGCGGGGGCTGCGGGGCCCTGCCCGGGGATGGCAGAGTATGTGCCAGGGCGAGCGCTGGACAAGTGGCAGAGCTTGGGACGGCCTGGTCGGAGCAGCAGCTGTCGCCGTCAAGGGGAGGGAAGTGCACGCGTGGTGCGGGACAGCAGGCAGGCAGGAGGCCGTGGGTCCGGAAGGACCAGGGTGGCTGCGGGACCGCGCAACAGGCCAGGTGACTGGGCAGACGAAGACACCCGTGTGTGGAAAGCCGCCCAAGAGCTGCCGGTGAAAGGCCGGGATTTGGCCAACGCCTCGGCCTACACGGGCAGAGGCCAGCGGGGGGACACAGGAGGTGACAGGACCGCCACGGCCTGGCCTCCAGGCGGCGAGGTCTGCAGGGGGCAGGCCGGGCCCAGGGGGTGGCCTTGAGGAGCAAAGGCCATGGCACAGCCCATCTGCCCCCCTCGCCCCCACGCGGGGAGGGAAAGAGGAATCACGGCTCCCAGGGGGGCTGACGCTCTTCTGCTCCCCCCATCCCTCAGCAGGACCGCTGACGGCAAAGGCCGGCGTGGCATCGGGGCGGCCTGGTGGGGCAGCTGTGCCTCGGGTGACAGCTCCCAGGGCCCACCGGGTCCCGTGTGGCTCTGGTGACCCTAAGGAGATCAGAGGGAGAGGCGGGGATACTGCAAGCCCCGGGGCAACCGCTGAGGGATGAATATGTCCCACGATCAAATGCAATGTATTTGCTGCTCATGCAGATAAATTATATTTAAAAAGCAGATTAGTGGCAGGATAACATGCAGTCGGGCAAGGTGGCGCCTCCCAACGCTCCGCGAGACGCCTCGGCAATGGCACAAACCTTGAAGGATATGGGAGTTACGGAGTATGAACCAGCGGTTATGAATCAAATGTTGGAATTTGCTTTCCGATATGTGACTACCATTCTGGATGATGCAAAAATTTATTGGAGTCCTGCTAAGAAACCTAATGTTGATGCCAATGACGTAAGGCTGGTGTGATCGATCGCCAGCCTTACGTGTCGCGTTGATCGATCTTTGACTTCTCCCCCAAGAGGTTATTTTCACTAGCTATTGCAAGGCAGAAAAATCAAACCCCTTTACCCCTGATTAAGCCATTTGCAGGACCTAGACTGCACCTGACAGAGGCTGCTCAACAGCTCCAACACTAGGCCCAAGTCCTTAAGTGAAGGGACCTAACCAAGGGAGGCCGGTTCCGCTGTAGCAACCCCACGGACAGCACCTGTCCCAAAGCTGCACCTCCAGGGTCAGTGACGAGCCAAAGACGTACGGTGCAGATTCCACATTCTCAGTCGACCCCCGTCAAATCAGTTCCTGCAACAACTGCAGTTCAAAATATTCTGATTAATCCTTCAGTAATTGGGCCCCAAAATATTCTCATTACCTCCAACATGGTTTCATCACAGAAAATGGCCAGTGACTCAAACCCACTGAAGAGAAAACACGAAGGTGATGATGATAATGGTACGATGTAAGGAATTCCATCAAGACGCGTTTCAAATGTGTAGTTGGCTTGGAGCCCGTTGTACTGAACTGGAATACTCTATCTTCTCAGGTTTTATCCTAGAAAACGTAAAAGTAGCTGCAGTGATTTTCACATTAGCTTAAACTGTTAGATTTCTTTTTTTTTAAACTGTCAGATACCAATGCTTTTTCATTAGGCTTCAAGTAAAAAAGCATTTGTTTCTTAATATTTTGATTAACGTTGAATTCTTTAACAGTTTTATATTTGGAAGCAGTTTTCTGCATGTATCAGCTTCTACAGCCTCATCAGTGGGCTAATCTTTAACAGCACGATTTCTGATTTACATTCAAATACTTTCTTTTGTAAGGTAAAAAAAAAGTCACAATTTTCATTTCACCAACCTTTTTGACCAAATCTCTAAATTTAGGAAATATTTTTGGAAAGGATGTATTTAAAGGGATTCTAAATTTATTTTGAGTGTATTTGTTTCTTGTTATTCCCTAACCTCCCACCTCCTCAACCCAGTTTCTAGATCCCATTCATTTTCTGTACCACGTCTTCCCCATGGGCCTGAGTTTCCACCAATACTCTTAGAAGGCCAAACCCCGAATTTAAAAAGTCTAATTAACTGATAATACAGTTCAGTGTCATTTTCCTATTTTTAAAACCTGCTTTACATGCCTAAAGTTTTGCTTTGCTTTCTTTCTCTCCATAGTAGAGCAGTTGGGCTTTATCCATTGCTTTTTATGCTGTTTGAGCTTTACTCTGCTTTTAACAGGTAGTTTGGGGCAGCCCCAGTGGCACAGTGGTTTAGCATCGCCTGCGGTCCAGGGTGTGATCCTGGAGACCCGGGATCGAGTCCTGCATCCAGCTCCCTGCATGGAGCCTGCTTCTCCCTCTGCTTGTGTCTCTGCCTCTCTCTCTCTCTCTCTCTCTCTCTCTCTCTCTCTCTGTGTGTCTCTATTAATAAATAAATAAGAAAAATCTTAAAAAAAACAACGGTAGTTTGGCATCAGTTATAGTTTGTCTTACATTGCAAGTTGGTAACTCCATATTTCACATGTCTGAATTTAACAGAGAAGATGCCATAGCTTAAAATCTGCCTTGAAAAGTATATTTACACTGGACCTAGGCAGAAACCATTAAAGAGCAAGTGTTTTTTTCCTTTCTACCATACATATATGCTACGATCACTACTGCTTGAACCCTTCTATTGGTATAATTCATTTTTCTAGCTTGTTGCTGAGGATATCGTACATCAGATGGGATCAGACCTGAAAATCCCCTAGAAGGCCAACAACAAAATCAAATCAGTGTAATGTGACCTGCATTTAGGTGTACTATGCATAGGTTTCTCGGTAATGTTGCTCAACACCTTTCACCATTTTCCACTTATACACATGTAAACGTCTTAGGGGAAAAGATTGCAAAGTTTTCAAAAATACAAATAGGCCTGTTGTTTTCAAGTAAGTTTGACATATTCAATATAGGAATACTTTGGCAGAGTTTTCTAAAATAGATTTTCATATATCATAATTTAGAACTTACAGCCAAGGATCCTCAAACTTAAAGCACAGGCAAGTTTCATGTTAGGATGGTGCTTGATACATTGAAGAGAAATAGTCCAGGAACCAAAAAGACCTGTCTTATCACAGTTTGAGTGTTTTTGGATATTAGGGAAAAGGTGGTATCAAACTTACAAAAACAGGTCCGATCACGTTAGGAGAAGGATGTTCATCATATAGCATAGGATATCATTACTAGAATGTTCTCAGGGAAGCAGCATGTCAAAAAGCCTAGGTTCTAGCCCTGGCTCCCATCACTTACCAGCTATGTGACCTTACTTCACCTCTGAACCTAGTTCTCGGTAATAGAAAAATAACACCAACCCTGCCTACCTCACAGGGATGTTGTTGAGGGTTTAATTGGTATATGAGAAAATTATTTCAAAATTGTAAAATGGTTTATAAGACCAAGAAATTGTTAATGCATTTGTCCTATGATTAATTTAAAAATTTAAATTAAGAAAATAAAATTGAAACAAAAACAACTAAAAAGCAAATTAAGCTAAATGGAATACTAATAATTATTCCAAGAATCCAAATGAAGGCAGGAAAGCCAGAGCAAAGTCACAAGCACTTAGAGGGGACGAACAGAAAGCAAAGAAAAACAACAACAACAGAAGACCGAAATCCAAACATCTCAATTATTACATTAAACATAATTACACAGGGCGCCTGGGTGGCTCAGTGTCTGCCTTCGGCTCAGGTCGCGATCTCGGGGATCAAGTCTTGTGTTGGGCTCCCTGCTCAGCAGGGACACTGCTTCTCCCTCTGCCTCCCTGCTTGTGCTCTGCCTCTCTCTGAAATAAATGAAATCTTTAAACAAACCCCCCCCATAATTACACTAATTAAAAGATGGAAATTAAAAAAAAAAAGATGGAAATTGTCAGATCTTATAAAAAACAATAGGACAGCCCCAGTGGCAGAGCAGTTTAGTGCCATTTTTTTTTTTTTTGCGCCTTTAGCCAGGGGTGTGATCCTGGGGACCCAGGATCGAGTCCAAGTCCTGTGTTGGGCTCCCTGCAGGGAGCCTGCTTCCCCCTCTGCCTATGTCTCTGCTTCTCTCTCTTTCTCTGTGTCTGTCATGAATAAATAAATAAAAAATCGTAAAAAAAAAAAAATAGAAACTGGGATGCCCCATTGGCTCAGTGGGAAGAGCACACAGCTCTCGATCTTGGGGTCAGGAGTCCAAGCCCCATGCTGGGTGCAGAGATTACTTAAAAAATACAAAATAAAAAAATGTTCTAAGTAGTAATAATAACAAAAATTTTTTTTCATTTATTTATTCATAGAGACACAGAGGGAGAGAGGGGCAGAGGAGCAGGCAGAGGGAGAAGTAGGCTCCCTGCAGGGAGCCCGACATGGGACTTGATCCAGGGTCCCCAGGATCACACCCCAGGCTGCAGGCGGCGCTAAACCGCTGCACCACCGGGGCTGCCCTAATAACAAAAAATTTTTTTTAATAAATTAATTTTTTATTGGTGTTCAATTTACCAACATACAGAATAACACCCAGTGCTCATCCCGTCAAGTGTCCCCCTCAGTGCCCGTCACCCATTCACCCCCACCCCCCGCCCTCCTCCCCCTCCACCACCCCCAGTTCCTTTCCCAGAGTTATGAGTCTTTATGTTCTGTCTCCCTTTCTGATATTTCCCACACATTTCTTCTCCCTTCCCTTATATTCCCTTTCACTATTACTCATATTCCCCAAATGAATGAGAACATACACTGTTTGTCCTTCTCCGATTGACTTACTTCACTCAGCATAATACCCTCCAGGTCCCTCCACGTCGAAGCAAATGGTGGGTATTTGTCGTTTCTAATGGCTGAGGAATATTCCATTGTATACATAAACCACATCTTCTTTATCCATTCATCTTTCGATGGACACCGAGGCTCCTTCCACAGTTTGGCTATTGTGGACATGGCTGCTAGAAACATCGGGGTGCAGGTGTCCCAGCATTTCATTGCATCTGTATCTTTGGGGTAAATCCCCAGCAGTGCAATTGCTGGGTCGTAGGGCAGGTCTATTTTTAACTCTTTGAGGAACCTCCACACAGTTTTCCAGAGTGGCTGCGCCAGTTCACATTCCCACCAACAGTGTAAGAGGGTTCCCTTTTCTCCGCATCCTCTCCAACATTTGTGGTTTCCTGCCTTGTTAATTTTCCCCATTCTCACTGGTGTGAGGTGGTATCTCATTGTGGTTTTGATTTGTATTTCCCTGATGGCAAGTGATGCGGAGCATTTTCTCATGTGCGTGTTGGCCATGTCTATGTCTTCCTCTGTGAGATTTCTCTTCATGTCTTTTGCCCATTTCATGATTGGATTGTTTGTTTCTTTGGTGTTGAGTTTAATAAGTTCTTTATAGATCTTGGAAACTAGCCCTTTATCTGCTACGTCATTTGCAAATATCTTCTCCCATTCTGTAGGTTGTCTTTGAGTTCTGTTGACTGTATCCTTTGCTGTGCAGAAGCTTCTTATCTTGATGAAGTCCCAATAGTTCATTTTTGCTTTTGTTTCTTTTGCCTTCATGGATGTATCTTGCAAGAAGTTGCTGTGGCCAAGTTCAAAAGGGGTGTTGCCTGTGTTCTCCTCTAGGATTTTGATGGAAATGTTGTCTCATATTTAGATCTTTCATCCATTTTGAGTTTATCTTTGTGTATGGTGCAAAGAGTGGTCTAGTTTCATTCTTCTGCATGTGGATGTCCAATTTTCCCAGCACCATCTATTGAAGAGACTGTCTTTCTTCCAGTGGATCGTCTTTCCTCCTTTATCGAATATTAGTTGACCATAAAGTTCAGGGTCCACTTCTGGGTTCTCTATTCTGTTCCATTGATCTATGTGTCTGTTTTCGTGCCAGAACCACACTGTCTTGATGACCACAGCTTTGTAGTACAACCTGAAATCTGGCATTGTGATGCCCCCAGCTATGGTTTTCTTTTTTAAAATTCCCCTGGCTATTCGGGGTCTTTTCTGATTCCACACAAATCTTAAAATAATTTGTTCCAACTCTCTGAAGAAAGTCCATGGTTTTTTGATAGGGATTGCATTAAACATGTAAATTGCCCTGGGTAACATTGACATTTTCACAATATTAATTCTGCCAATCCATGAGCACGGAATATTTTTCCATCTCTTTGTGTCTTCCTCAATTTCTTTCAGAAGTGTTCTGTAGTTTTTAGGGTATAGATCCTTTATCTCTCTGGTTAGGTTGATTCCTAGGTATCTTATGCTTTTGGGTGCAATTGTAAATGGGATTGACTCCTTAATTTCTCTTTCTTCAGTCTCATTGTTAGTGTATAGGAATGCCATTGATTTCTGGGCATTGATTTTGTATCCTGCCACGTTACCAAATTGCTGTATGAGTTCTAGCAATCTTGGGGTGGAGTCTTTTGGGTTTTCTAAGTAGAGTATCATGTCATCGGCGAAGAGGGAGAGTTTGACTTCTTCTTTGCCCATTTGAATGCCTTTAATGTCTTTTTGTTGTCTGATTGCTGAGGCTAGGACTTCCAGTACTATGTTGAATAGCAGTGGTGAGAGTGGACATCCCTGTCTTGTTCCTGATCTTAGGGGAAAGGCTCCCAGTGCTTCCCCATTGAGAATGATATTTGCTGTGGGCTTTTCGTAGATGGCTTTTAAGATATCGAGGAAAGTTCCCTCTATCCCTACACTCTGAAGAGTTTTGATCAGGAATGGATGCTGTATTTTGTCAAATGCTTTCTCTACATCTAATGAGAGGATCATGTGATTCTTGGTTTTTCTCTTGCTGATATGATGAATCACATTGATTGTTTTACGAGTGTTGAACCAGCCTTGCATCCCGGGGATAAATCCTACTTGGTCATGGTGAATAATTTTCTTAATGTGTTGTTGGATCCTATTGGCTAGTATCTTGTTGAGAATTTTTGCATCCATGTTCATCAGGGACATTGGTCTGTAATTCTCCTTTTTGGTGGGGTCTTTGTCTGGTTTTGGAATTAAGGTGATGCTGGCCTCATAGAACGAATTTGGAAGCACTCCATCTCTTTCTATCTTTCCAAACAGCTTTAGTAGAATAGGTATGATTTCTTCTTTAAACGTTTGATAGAATTCCCCTGGGAAGCCATCTGGCCCTGGACTCTTTGTCTTGGGAGGTTTTTGATGACTTCTTCAATTTCCTCCCTGGTTATTGGCCTGTTCAGGTTTTCTATTTCTTCCTGTTCTGGTTTTGGTAGTTTGTGGCTTTCCAGGAATGCGTCCATTTCTTCTAGATTGCCTAATTTATTGGCGTAGAGCTGTTCATAATATGTTTTTAAAATCGTTTGTATTTCCTTGGTGTTGGTAGTGATCTCTCCTTTCTCATTCATAATTTTATTAATTTGAGTCTTCTCTCTCTTCTTTTTAAATAAGGCTGGCTAATGGTTTATCTATCTTATTAATTCTTTCAAAGAACCAACTCCTGGTTCTGTTGATCTGTTCCACAGTTCTTCTGGTCTCGATTTCGTTGAGTTCTACTCGAATTTTAATTAACTGTCTTCTTCTGCTGGGTGTCGGGTCCATCTGCTGTTTTTTCTCTAGCTCCTTTATGTGTAAGGTTAGCTTTTGTATTTGAGTTCTTTCCAGTTTTTGAATGGATGCTTGTATTGCAATGTATTTCCCCCTTAGGACTGCTTTTGCTGCATCCCAAAGATTTTGAATGGTTGTATCTTCATTCTCATTAGTTTCCATGAATCTTTTTAATTCTTCCTTAATTTCCTGGTTGACCCTTTCATCTTCTAGCAGGATGGTCTTTAACCTCCACATGTTTGAGGTCCTTCCAAACTTCTTCTTGTGATTGAGTTCTAATTTCAAGGCATTATGTTCTGAGAATATGCAGGGGACGATCCCAATCTTTTGGTATCGGTTCAGACCCGATTTGTGACCCAGTATGTGGTCTATTCTGGAGAAAGTTCCATGTGTACTTGAGAAGAATGTGTATTCAGTTGAGTTTGGATGTAAAGTTCTGTAGATATCTGTGAAATCTATCGGTCCAGTGTATCATTTAAAGCTCTCGTTTCTTTGGAGATGTTGTGCTTAGAAGACCTATCGAGGGTAGAAAGCTAGATTGAAGTCACCAAGTATAAGTGTATTATTATCTAAGTATTTCTTCACTTTGGTTAATAATTGGTTTAAATATTTGGCAGCTCCCACATTCGGGGCATATATATTGAGGATTGTTAAGTCCTCTTGCTGGATAGATCCTTTAAGTATGATATAGTGTCCCTCTTCATCTCTCACTATAGTCTTCGGGGTAAATTTTAGTTTATCTGATATAAGGATGGCTACCCCTGCTTTCTTTTGAGGACCATTTGAATGGTCAATGGTTCTCCAACCTTTTATTTTCAGGCTGTAGGTGTCTTTCTGTCTAAAATGAGTCTCTTGTAGACAGCAAATAGATGGGTCCTGCTTTTTTATCCGGTCTGAAACCCTGTGCCTTTTGATGGGGTCATTAAGCCCGTTCACGTTCAGAGTTACTATTGACAGATATGAGTTTAGTGTCACCATGATATCTATTCAGTCCTTGTTTTTGTGGATTGTTCCACTGAACTTCTTCTTAAAGGGGAATTTTAAGAGTTCCCCTTAAAATTTCTCGCAGAGCTGGTTTGGAGGTCACATATTCTTTCAGTTCCTGCCTGTCTTGGAAGCTCTTTATCTCTCCTTCCATTTTGAATGAGAGCCTTGCTGGATAAAGTATTCTTGGTTGCATGTTCTTCTCATTTAGGACCCTGAATATATCCTGCCAGCCCTTTCTGGCCTGCCAGGTCTCTGTGGAGAGGTCTGCTGTTACCCTAATAGTCCTCCCCATGAAGGTCAGGGATTTCTTGTCTCTTGCTGCTTTAAGGATCTTCTCTTTATCTTTGGAATTTGCAAGCTTCACTATTAAATGTCGAGGTGTTGAACGGTTTTTATTGATTTTAGGGGGGGGGATCTATTTCCTGGATCTGAATGCCTGTTTCCCTTCCAGATTAGGAAAGTTTTCAGCTAGGATTTGTTCAAATACATAATCTGGCCCTCTGGCCCTTTCGGCGCCCTCGGGAACCCCAATGAAACGTAGGTTTTTCTTCCTCAGGCTGTCGTTTATTTCCCTTAATCAGTCTTCATGGTCTTTTGTCTGTCTCTTTTTTCCTCAGTTTCCCTCTTTGCCATCAACTTGTCTTCTATGTCACTCACTCCTTCTTCCACCTCGTTAACCCTCGTCGTTAGGACTTCTAGTTTGGATTGCATCTCATTCAATTGATTTTTAATTTCTGCCTGATTCGGTCTAAATTCTGCAGTCATGAAGTCTCTTGAGTCCTTTATGCTTTTCTCTAGAGCCACCAGTAGCTGTATAATAGTGCTTCTGAATTGGCTTTCTGACATTGAATTGTAATCCAGATTTTGTAACTCTGTGGGAGAGAGGACTGTTTCTGATTCTTTTTTTTGAGGTGAGGTTTTCCTTCTAGTCATTTTTTGCTCAGTGCAGTGGCCAAAAACAAGTTGTATTGGGAAAAGGAGAAAAAGAGAGAGAGAGAAGGAAAGAAAAGAGAAAAAGAAAAAAGAAAAAGAAGAAAAAAAGGAAAAAAGAGAAAGAAAAAGAAAGAAAGGTGAAAAAAGGGGGTGGGGGAAGCAATCAGAAATCAAAAAGAAAACCAAAACCAAAACCAAAACAAAAAACACGGGGGAGTATCTTCTGATTCTGTAGACTTTAAGTCCCTTGACTTCCCCTGGAACTGGTCCGTCCAGCTGGTCTTCTGGGGGAGGGGCCTGCTGTGCTGATTTTCAGGTGTTAGCACTTGGGGGAGCTGCTCAGCCCCTGCCTGGTGCAGGGCTCAGTGGGGGTTGTTCACCCCGTGAGGCCCCAGGAGGAACAACCACAGTGGCGGGGCCAGCTCTGCAGCCCTGGAGTCAGCTCCCGCAGTAGCTCCGGAGCTCTCGGTCTTCAGGGCCTGGAGGCTCTGGGGCGGGGCCGCTGATCTGCTCAGCTGGGGCAGGAGCGTCCTTGCTATCCTGGGCCCTCCCGGCCTCTGCCTGTCTCGGGGGAGGCCGGATCCTGGGCTGTCTCCCAGCGCCCTGTGCTCCGGGGCCTGCGCTGTTGGATTCGCGCTCCCGCCCCGCAGCCCCCTCCGCGGAGCCGCCTCCCGAGCCCCTCCGAGCTGCTCTGGGCCCCGCCGTGCGCGCTGCAGCCCTTAGGGAGCTCGGCGCACTCTCCCGGGGCGCAGGTGTCTGTGAGTGTCCCCAGGAGCCCGAGGGCATCCCCGCCCTCCTGGGTCCTGCTCTAACTCCCTGCGGGCCCCTTTCCGCCCGGGAAGGTTGGTGCAGCTCCTGCTTCTCCGGGACGGGGCTCTCCTGTCCTGGGGACACTCGCCCCGGCCTCAGCCCGGCTCTTCGCGGGGCCCCTCCCCCTCGGAGGCCTTTTGTTCCTTTATTTCTCTTTCCCCATCTTCCTACCTTGATAGAAGCGCGAACTCAATATATATAAAAAAAAAAAAAAAAAGGGATCCCTGGGTGGCGCAGCGGTTTAGCGCCTGCCTTTGGCCCAGGGCGCGATCCTGGAGACCCGGGATCGAATCCCACGTCAGGCTCCCGGTGCATGGAGCCTGCTTCTCCCTCTGCCTGGTCTCTGCCTCTCTCTCTCTCTCTCTCTCTGTGACTATCATAAATAAATAAAAATTAAAAATATATATATATAAAAAAAGAAGCGCGAACTCTTCTCACTGTAGCATTCCAGCTGGTCTCTCTTTAAATCTCAGGCCGAATTCGTAGATTTTCAGGATGATTTGAAGGTTATCTAGGTAATTTGGTGGGGACAGGTGACTTGGGGACCCTACTCTTCCGCCATCTTGCCCCTCCTCTAATAACAAAATTTAAAAAAATTTTTAATGTATCTTATAGATACATGCCATCTATAAGAAATATAAGGCCATAGATATTTTAAATGTTTAAGAAAAAAAAAAAAGAAAGAGTTTCCCCAAATTGAGCAGCAGGCCCAGGAGCTTAGCAACTGAATTCTATGAACCTTTCAGGGAACAGGTTGTCCTACGAGAAGAAAGAACGAGGACTCTGGCTCCGACGCCAGGGCCAAAGGAAGCCGGGTCCCTGCTCATCCGCGCGGGCACAGAACCACTGGAGGAGACCCCAGCCAGGCGGGGTGACCGGGGTGCTGCCCCCGAGGGGCAGCAGCGTCACAGGATGCCCGTCAGCATCACCACACCAAGGGGGCCCTCCCAGTCCCAGGGCCAGACACGAACAGCAGGGCGCGCTCCGGGGCCCCGTGTTCTCGGCGGTGGGGACGGCATCCCCCTACTGCGCCTGCGCCCAACAGCACACGCACCCCACTGTGCAGTCAGGCCTGCAGGGGTGCAGTTGTGCGGGAGTGGACAGGGGTAAGGGTACGCGTGTGTCAGGGCGCGTGGTGTGTGGGGTGAGGGAGCCAGTCTGCAGGCGTGCGGTGTGCCACCGTGGGAGGGTGCGGGTGTGCGGGCAAGTGCACGGGGCTTCAGCATGCACGTGTGGATGTGCGGTGTGTGAGCGTGTGGCCGGGGCGTGCACCTGCCGGGGCAGGAAGCTCCCCCCCTGAGCAGCCCCGCCCACGGCCCCACCCCGTCAGCCCCCATCCTGCTGGGCCCCAGGCCCCGAGCCCACGCTGTGCCCGCCCTGGCCTGCAGCAGCACAGCTTCGTGCCCGCGTGACGGCCGTCGCATGTGCAGGCCTCGCTGGCTGCCTGGGGGCCAGGCGCCCCGTGACACACAGACGGGGGCCCGACTGGCCGCACACCAACGGGGCTGGTTTGGGCCACTGCGGCCAGAAGCCTCCAGGAAGGGGGCGCATCCAGGGTCACGCAGCCGGAGGCGGCAGGTGGGCGCAGCACCGCAGGTGCAGCCGCGAACACGGCTCCCAGGCCCTCGGCGGCCGCGGCACCCCCGCCAGGCCCCGGCCTCAGTAGGCGGCCTCCGATGGCCAGGTCTCGGGCCCTTGTCCTGGCCACACGCGTCCCCGCTGCCGCCACAGCAGGAGCTGCCCCAGCAGGCGTCTCTGCCCAGGCCAGACCCCCCACCTGCCGGCCGGTGCTTCCCGCGGAGGGCGGGGGACAGGGAGCCCGCGAGCAGCCCTGACGCCACAGGGCCCGCGCCCCGGAGGAGCCTGAATGCAGGTGCACGGGTGTGCACGCGGGTGGGCGTGCGTGCTGATGGGCGCCCACCCGAGCACCCTTGCACCCACGCGTCAGGCAAAGGTCTTCACGGGGGCGGGTGTGCCCGCGGGGGTGGCGCCCGGGCCCCGGCGGGGGGGGAGCGTTGCCACCGGGCGGGGCGGGAGAGCCCCGAGAGCCCCAGCCGGCTCTGCCCCGGAGCTGCGACTGTTTAATGTGGTTCCAGCTCATTTAGCGCATTACCCGGGATTTCAAAGAGCCATTAGCACAAGACAATCCCTCGGTCTCCTGCTTCCACCTGAACGGGTTCCAACGTCAGGTCCTCTGCCAGGAGGGTGAGCCCACGTGCTCACGCGCGCACACGCACACACCACATGAAAGGAAGCCGTCACCGCTGCTTCCCCGCAGGCAGGCGCGCGGGGTGTCCCCACCGTCCACACGCTCACACACTCACGCAGGCTCACTGGGGGGCCAAGGGCCCAGCCTGTCCCCCAGCCCACGGGGCCCGGCCCCCCTGTGGCCTGCCGGCCCCGCAGAGGGCAGGCTGGTCCCACAGCTTGGGAGCACGGCCCCCCCAAGCCTCCCCACGCGGGAGGAGGAGAAGCAGCCCCCACCACGGGGAAGGGAGCTCAGGTGCGGGGCGACCACGCAGCAGCCCAGAGACACAGCACGGTCCCACAGTCTGCCACCAACTCAGCCCAGCCCTGTTCCCCCCAAGGCCCGCCGCGTCCTCTGCACACCAGGCCACGGCCACCCCGCTTGCCCAGCCCCAAGTGCTGAGCCCCCTTCTGAGCGGGTCCCCGAGGCGAGGCCCGGCCCGGCTCCCAGGGACACGCTCTGCCTCCCGCCACCTCGAGACGACAGCACCAGGACGCCCTGGGACTCCTGGGGACGAGAAGTTGAGAACCTTAGAACCACAGAAAGGCCCGGGGCTCTGCAGGCACCCACGTCCGCAGCGCCCACGGGGGACACCCAGCCCGCCTGCCTGTGCCGTGAGAGCCCCCTCCGGGCCGGCTGTGCATCCCACGCTCTTCCTGCCTCCCACGCCGCCCCTCTCACCTACAGCTGCCCCCCCCCCCAGCAAGGCTAGCTCGGTCGGAGGAAAGTCAGGGGAAAGGACAGCACGTGTCCTCCGGCTGGCAGGGCCACCTCCACCAGCAGCGCGGCCACCTGCCCCGTGCACGGCCTCCTGCCTGCTGCGACAGGGTCCCCACCCACGCCGGGCCTGCCTCCCCAGCCCGGGGCCCAGGCCTCCCCTCATTCAGATGAGGAAGCCCCATGGGGAGGTGGTGGGGACTCGGCAGGTGACTAGGGAGGGCTCCAGGGCCCCACCCTCGATAGCAGAAGCAGGAGCCCGAGGGACAGGGGAGGGCGGCCACCGGGTCAGCTTGGCAAGTGCGGGGGGGGAGGGGCTGGCGAGGGGAGGACCGGTAGTGTGGCCGCTGGAGAGGAGGAGGCGGAGGGACATGCCCGGTGGGTGCCCGGGGTCCCGGCGCGGGGAGTCCCCCGTCCTAGCTGAGGGCGGCCGCAGTCCTCGCCCCCCCACCGAGGCGGCCCCGGCACCTGCAGGCCCCAGCCTCGCCGTCAGGAACCCGATTCGGAGGCGGGTCAACAGCAGCGGCCGGCGTGTCGCCTGCGTTCTGATGTCTGCAGAGCCGGGGTGGCCTCAACGCCCCGCTGGCGGCTCCCCCCGCCAGGTTTACGGCCCGGTGGGCGCCGCACTCCAAGGAGAGGCTGGCCACTGCGCCCCTGCACCCGCGGCCCCCGGGGCCCCAGGACTCGGGCGGGAGAGGGCGGCGGTGAGAAGCCAGGAGAGCGCCGCTCCCACGGCTCCTCGGCTCCTCCCGCTGTGGGGCCTCTGGGGCGGCCCGGGCACGAAGGGCCTCGGATTGTCACAGGATTACATGAAATTCAACAAGGAAAAATACCAGCAGACTAGGGGGAAAATATATCTTTATTTTTAACATAGTAATTAAACTCCAGCAGAGTGAGGACAACATGAGCTTCTTTGTTTCCGTTTAATAAATACAAGTGAATAAAAATACTTTGTTTGCAAAGAGCCTCCTCTTCCTTCTCCAGATTCCATGGGAGGCCCCCACCCCCGCCCCGGCCCCTGCTGACGCCGCGCGAGCCCACCCGCCCGCCGCGTCCCCAGACCGCGTGCCCCGCCAACCTGTCCTTCCCTCCGGGTGGAGGCCCACAAATACTATCCGGGTGCAAAACCTCTCCTCTCCGGATGCCCTTCCAAATAGAGGCTCTTGTACTGAATGTCAAATCTGAAATGCCCCCCCCCCCCCCGAAGAATCTGGTTTCCTCACAGAAGCCCAGCGTGGATGGGCCCCTTCCGCCAGTACTTGTCAACACTGAGAAACAAGGCCAGGTTTCAGCAGGACGGGACCCCTGCGTCGAGGGAGGGAAGGGATGATGTCGAGTGTAGCCTACTGAATGTCTTACAGACGGTCCCTTATTTCAAAAATAGAGATTCCCATTTAAACCTAGCCTGTCTGGAACAGGCCAAATACTTGACTCTGCGTGCAACAGATCTGGTATCGCTTATAGCGGAGCCCCTGGCGCTGGCGAGCTTCGGGGCTGCAGCGAGGTCACAGACCACAACTCAGTGCCCCACCTCCGCCCGGGGGTCCTGGGGTCCGGAGACCCCCACGCCACGCCGTGCCAAGGTCTGGCCTGCCAAGGTCGGGGATAAGGCACGCCTCTGCGCTCTGCTCTCATTAAGGCTGTACGTTCCCTTCCGACACCAAAACTGCAAGGAACAAATTCTGTCTCGGTAGTTACTGTTCCTGCTGCCACCACAGGGTACAGAACCTCTGAGCTCCCAGGGTCTGGATGGAAAAGAAACTCCTACGGATCCAGAAGAAACGACAACTTCCAGTCTCACGTGTTCCTGCCCTAGTGACGTGCGAGTCAATTAGGGCATCACTGTAAATCTTGGCTGAACGTGACCGGGAAGAAAGTCAGTCTTTATACCCAGCAGTAAACCTCTCTTTCTCATGCATCCCATTTCTCATTAATCCATATTTTTAAAAAGCATTTATTTCCTGAAAACTCCTATAGTTTGATACACAACAAACAAAACAAGACGTAACGAGATTATAAGGAGAACACGTATGAAGTACTATAAAGCACGGGAACGAAGCTGCGTCCCCCTCCTGGACACACAGGGAACGGGGCCCCCGCAGAGCTGTCCCGCCCCCCCCCCTCTGCTTTGGCTGCGTGGCCGCTTCTTCAGAAGGAGCATTACTGGTTCTAGCCCCCTGGAGTGCGGCGCGCACACGCCCTCACCAACCGCGACCAAAGGGAAGCCCCTGACCGCGGGCGCTCCGCTCCAGCGGGGAGAGGAGGCGGGGACGGCTTTCACCATCTACCCGAACCGCCTTGCCAGGAATATGAACCGCCTTGCCAGGAATACGGTAAAACTGCATCCAGCTGTCATCCTACATGAATCATAATTTCAGAAGAGAAGCCTGTTTGGAGCGGGAAAGGTAGGGAAAAAAACAGATGCTGTGGTTCTGCAAGCTTGCCTCTTTTGGTACCAGCACAGAGTGTCACTGTCACTAGGTGTTCAGCAGAGAAACACTGGCCACGGCTGGGCGCCGTGTCTGCGTGTGTGCCAGGGTGGGCCTCAGAGCCCCAGGGACTTCTGTGCCAGCTGCCTGGCGACCCTGCAGAACTGCTCCCGGTCATCCCGCCACATTTTGGAAGCATCCACGTTAGCGCCACTTTCATCATTGGGCTCTGAAAGAGAAGGAGACGCGCTCAGTGTGAAAAGGGCTCTGGAAAGCAGGGGCCTGGCGAGGTCTTCCATTCCACTGAAAAACCCCCGTGCGTCAGTCGTCCCAGAGCTGCGTCCCAGAAGCAAGCGAGCGCCACTGGTGTGTGACACCTGCAGGAGGAAGTCCACTCTATCAGAGACAGACAGGAGCCTGCCTGAGGGAGGGGGGCTGAAAGGCTGCGTGACGTCAGGGACACGCACACGAGGCACAAAGACCCACCTCGTGATCCTCACCTCTCGAGCGTCTCGAAGAGCCAACCTGTGTCATGTGTCTCGCTCTACAAACACTGGGCCCCCGTCAGACAGTGGGCTACAGACGCCCCCAGCTCCGGCCAGAGGACGACATGAGGTCGGTGTCAGGCCCAGTGGACACCTGACCCCAGCAGGCGCTGCAGACAGACCAGGACACACGCAGACAGGCAGCCGGGGCCTGCGGGGCCGGGAGCTGGAACACGGCCCTGTGAAGCGCTGGGTCAGAGCAGAAAAGGCAGCACAGAGCCCAGCACGGCTGCCGGCACGACCCCAGCCGTTCCCTCACCCCCGGCCGCGCTTGCCTCCGCGGCCACCGGGTCTCCGTTCCTCCCATTTATTCCACAACCGTTCCTCACCAGGTCGTGTGCATGAGGCCTAGTGCAGGGCAGCAGGTGTGCAGGGGACACGGTGATACGGGCCCTCAGAGGGCACACCGCCCAGCAGGCCTACACACTATGAACATGCACACCTGTATCCTTCCAAACTCAGTGCTACAAGGGAGGTGGAGGACTGGGCAGCCTGCAGGCCCCAAGAGGGGGTGTGCTCTGGGGACCCTGGCCAGGCCTGCCACAGGGAGCAAGCAAGCACGGAGCGAGCCAGCCCCACCCCCACCCAGCACCTATGACAGCCCCACTCCCCAGGCCCAGACGGCTCACAGCCTCCTAAAGCCAGGACAGAGGGCGCCAGTGGGCGGCAGGGCACCGCCCAGCTGGGTGCGGTGACATGGCTGGAAGGTAGCTCAGAGCACAGGACACGTACTCAGAGGGAGTGTGTGAGGAATACATTAAAACCTTTTATTTTTTTTAAAGCAAGCTCCATACCCAGAGAGGAGAGCCCCACACTGGGCTTGAACTCACGACCCTGAGACGGAGACCTGAGCTGAGATCGCAACTGGATGCTGGGACGCCCAAGTGGCTCCGTAGGGGAGCATGTGCCTTTGACTCAGGGTGTGACCCTGGGATCCTGGGACTGAGTCCCCCATTGGCATCCCTGCAGGGAGCCTGCTTCTCCCTCTGCCTGTGTCTCTGCCTCTCTCATAAATAAATAAATCTTAAAAAAAAAAAAAAAAGGTTGGATGTTCCACCGATGGAGCCGCCCAGGCACCCCTACATTGAAACCTTTTAGGAATCTGCTTGGGACTCTGCCTCTCTCCACTCTCTAAAATAAGTAAATAAATCTTTAAAAATAAAAATAAATAAATAAATAAAAATTTCTAAAAAAAGAATTTATAGCAAAAACGTTTGTCATGGTATGATTTACAGCCAACATGTGAAGGCAGCGGAACCAGCCAGGCACACAGTCTGGGGGGCCCACACACCGTGAGCATCCACACCTCACTTGACGCAGTCACTCAGTGCCTGGAGAGTTGAGTGCCTCCACCCTCCGACATGCGCACGCACAGAGGTCCTTGACATCGCGGGACACCAGGAGCCCACGGGGACTCCCGGGCCTCCTCCTCTGGGCCTCCCACAGCACGATCAGCCTCCTCCAACTCTCCCTTGTTTCATTTCTTCCGGGTTTTCTAGATCATTCCTCCCTAGGCTCCTCACAGGCCCTTTCTCATCCCGTCTGCCCTGCCCCTCACCCACCGTCCTATGCAGACATGACCTCGCACCCCTCACCTCCACACCCGGCCTCGGCTGAGCAGCTCTTGAGGATGGACATTCCCACTCCTGCGCCTCTGGATTCCTGTCCCTAGAGACAGCAGCCCTCTACCCAGGCACTGAGGTCGGAAACCCGGGGGCCACCCTGCACATCGGTGAGCCCGAGTCTCCCAAGCACAGCCCTCCTCGCGGCCCGCAGCCACCCCCCCCCCCCCGCCTGCTGGAAATCCTTTCGTCCCAGGCCAACAGGCACACGGCTGCAGGGCCTGGCATCCCCACCGGGGCTCGGGCCCCAGGTAAGCACACTTCTGCAGGGCTCCCCTGCCCCCGGTTGGGCCCGAGCCAGAACCAGTGCTGGCAGGACTCCCACGAGAGCCAGATGCCTCACCCCAAATGCCTCTTGCTCCCCCTCCATGCTCTAAACTCATCCCAGACAAACCCGCCTGACAGCCCCTGTGTGTGTCTCCATCTCAGGATGTACGGGTGACGGGCAACCACAGGTGGATGTGGAAAGTCCCTTCAAAAAGCGGGCCTTAAAGTTGGGGTCTAGGGCACCCTGAGCCTTGAAACTCCAGGACCCAGCATCTGCGACACAGCAGGTGCCCCAATCAACACCCACGCCACGGTCGCTATGCCTGAGGCCTGGAGCCCAGTTAATTGTGGTCAACATACAACACATACAACATGAAGCTGTAATTATGAAGTGCGCTTACACTTGGAAAAGAACATACCAACAAGTCAACGACAAAGCAGCAAACAGCATATGTAAACAAACCACGACCAGAAATGAATTATGAAGAACCACAGGAGGACGGAGACGCAGCCACTGTGCTGCCTGCCTGCTGCGGCACGGCCCGGCGGCCTCGGAACATTACCTGCCAGCATGCTCACCACCGACAGCAGGATCTTCTCCACGCTCTGCACGGGGCTCCACCTCTCGGCGCTGCTCTCGTAGCCCATGGGGTCGTCGCCCGGGGCGTGAAGGATGGAAATGCAGACTCTGCCATCGGGGTAGACTGCAGGGGTCAGAACACAGCAGGTGAGCCCAGGGAACGAGTCCGGGGGCCCCACGCTGGGCCGGGCCCACCACGGGAAGGGCGTAAATGGTGCAGACACGGAAAGCAAGCTGTTTGCACCGCTGGAGCAGAGCCCGAGGCCCTGAGTGCCACGCTCACTCCCACACGGCCAGGTGGGCCACTCGCTCACTGACCGGGCTCTAGGCCCATCTGTCTGGTCCCAGGCACCCCAGATGGTTCTACCTTCACAGGGATTTTATTTTTTTTACATACTCTACCTAAAGGCACTAAATAAAATGGTTACCTGACAGTGAAATATTTCAGCAAAATAACTCATAAGTACTAAGATCACTCAAAATAATTTCCACAATGGTTTCTGAGATTTTCCTAATTCCACCATGAAAACCTGGACCTGGACTGTGCAACTACATCCACGGCGCCAGGAAGAAGGCAACAGGGATGATTTAAACATCAAGGAGGAAGGTGCCCCGACTTTCCCGGGGACAGCCGGCCCCCCGTGCCTCTGGAGGTCAGCCGTGTCCAGTCTAACCCACCCCAGCACGCAGCATCAGGAACCAGACCCCCGCGGTATGGGTAGAGAAAAATGCGTTTCAATTCGCGGTGTGCGCTCAGTCCTGTCGGGGACACAGCAGCACCGGTCGCTTCTCTTTTACACAGGCAGATCCTCAGATGGTTCGGTGTGTGCTGAGGACAGACTCAACTATAAAAATGTAAGCCAAGTGAGCTACAATGATAGAAACAATCGACAATTTAGAATGAATTTACGTAACTCCCCTTCACTCATGAGTTCAGAACCCCACGACCACTGAGGAAGCTGAGTGGCTCTACGGGCCTCTCTGGTGTCCCGTTCCTGGCTCTTCCGTCCACCCCATCCAGCAGTTTCTGCTCTCTGGCTACCCAGAACCTGTGCAACTTCTCGCAGAAGGAACGTGTGTGAGTCTGTCGTGGACGGCAGGACGCCCGAGGGGCCTGGGCACCCTCGGTTTGCACAGTCTCTCTGCCATGAGGGTTCCAACTTCGGTGGCACCCAAGGAACACAGAGAAGCAGCTGTAGCCCTGCCCCCTCCTGTCTCACGGGGTGTCTCAGTTTCATGACCCAAGCCTCCCTCTAACTCCCCCGCCAACTCCTCCCTTGTCAATGCCCGAGCTTGTTTCCACGCTGCTGGCCCCTCTCTCTGCAGGCCCACCATGTTGGTGTCCGCCCTGCAATCTGTCCCCTACACCACAGCCAGTGACCCTTCAAAGACCACACTGGCCATGCTACTCCCTCCCACTCTCCGACTCCCTCAGTGGATCTCCACTGCCCCTGGCAAATACCAAAATCCTTCTTACTGACCAACTTGAACTGGTCTGTCCCCTTTGCTCCTTACATGGGGCCTTTGCATGTGCTAGACCCTCCCCACCTCACAGATCACTGGGTGACTCCTACTGCTCTTCCTGCAGACCCTGAGCTCAAACACCACCTCCACAGGGCACCCCCCTGGCCTCCCGGTATGGTTTTACATTTATCTGTGTTTTTCCATCCACATCTATCCCTGCCTCAGACTGGGAGCTCCTGATGGTCCCAGCCCCTACCTTTTATTATCTGTTCACCCTTTATCCAGCAAGTCTCTGCAAGTGTGAATTATTTTTTTAATTATTTATGGATTGACCGATTTTTATGATATTGCTGAGCCTACTAAGTAGTTCTCAAAAATAATTTTTACAGAATAAAAATAACATATCCACTTACAGTAAGGCCAAATTTCAAAGCTACTTGTATCAATTATTTTAACATGAAAAACGTCATTGCTCTTCTGGGTACACGACTGATTCATCAGTTTGCGGCCACACTGGTATCTGACAGCATGTCACAGGCACTCTTCTCAAGAATGTGCTTATCTTCGATACAATCTCATTATTTTGTAATTGCCAGCAATCCTCTTTATAGTCACATTTTACAATCAATTTAAAATTGTTAACTTTTTCAATTAACTCTATCGTAACATATTTTTAAACTCTGATAGAAAATCCTAAACACAGGCCAAAGTCATCCCAGTATGATGGACGCCCACCCACACGCTCGCACCACCCAACCTCGACCACTGCCACCTCAGGGCCAGCCTTCTCGAGAGGAGGGTTTCTGAGCACCTACCGTGCATACATAACTGTGTTCAAAACGGTCCCCCTGAGGAGCAAACTGCTCACACGTAACATCAGCAGGACACAAGAAGTTCCAAACGAGGGTTTGGACAGCAAGTCCAACAGGGGAGCAGGGGAGTGTCTCCCCAGCTGGGCAATCCTGTGACCCTTTGCAGGGGGAAGGGGGCAGGGGTCTGGGCAGGGTCCCCCGCGTGGAGGTGTTCAGGCAGGCGGGCTACGGGAGGACTGCAGGGTGGGTGGGGTCGCTTGTAAGCCAGGGGGTGTCAAAGGCTCAGAAAATTCTATAAATGCTCTCATGGATTAAATTAGCCATTACCTCTTTTATATGTGGAGAAGCATAGGGAAAGGAATCAGTTTCAAGTAAGAAAAAATTTCTACCAAACAGTATATCTTACTTGCTTTTCTTCTCCACAACCACTAAGATCATGATTTTTAGTGGCAATCACCATTTATAAAAAGGAACACTGGGATCCCTGGGTGGCACAGCAGTTTGGCGCCTGCCTTTGGCCCGGGGTGCAATCCTGGAGACCCAGGATCGAATCCCACGTCGGGCTCCCTGCATGGAGCCTGCTTCTCCCTCTGCCTGTGTCTCTGCCTCTCTGTCTCTCTCTGTGTGACTATCATAAATAAATAAACAAAATCTTTAAAAAAATAAAATAAAAAAATAAAAAGGAACATTATACTAAATAGGATCATTAAAGATACAACACATTTTCTTACTAATTCTCTTATCTATAATCCCCTCTTATAAAAGGAAGAAATAAACAACCACAGCCATTCAGGAATTCCAATCCCTACTACTAGACACTCTGCCAACTTAAGTCCAGTAAATTTATTTAATGACCTTATTTTCCCCTTTAAAATACATGTTTATTTTAGAAAAAAGATTTAGAGACGGAAAAAAGATCCTATTGAAAAAGATCACTTCCAACATTTTTGTGCTACGTTTACAGTTATATACATTAGATGTGAATTTTTTTCGAAAAAAGTAAATTGTAACAAATGTGATTAAACGTAAGCTGCTTTTCAATCATTTGATATAGAACAAGTGTCATTCTGTATTATTAAATATCACTCTAGAGCATTTGAAATATCTAAGCAGCATTCTAACGTTTGGTCTAGTGCAGCTTAGTTAACCGATGCCCTGTGGGTGAAAACCTAGGTTGCTCTGAGTGGTCCCCATCGTTAACCACACCGCCGGAGGCTGGCGGAGGCTGGCAAAGAGCTCTACCCACCCGCTGGAAGGAGGAGCGGACAGGTCAGATGGCACTTTCCTTCATTTACGTTACACCGTCCTTCAACTGACGTCAACACCACCAGGACCAAGTGGCTACAGGTCAAAACACAGATAACTTGTTCCATGTCCTACATCACTGACAGCACCTGTTACCCACACGCAACCCCGAGCCTCGCCTGGTGCTATGGAAACCACTCCCCAGAGCACTTACTGTTGGGATGGAACATCTCGCAGGTAAATCTCATCTTTGGGGGACTTAATGGGTAATCCAGCGGGAAGCTGAGAACGGCAGGAAAGACACCGAACTCAAAGCAGGTGTCCTCTGGGCCCCTAGGAGACAAAAACACTCAAGTCAAGTGGTTTTCCATGTCCAGCCCACTGTAGGAAGCAGCTAGGAAATTTCTACTCTTTACAAATGCACATGAAAGGATTATGTAAATAACAGTGATGCACTGGTGCTTTTTTCTGAATGGGAAAGTAACATCTCATCATCCCATCCCAATCTGGTTTAAGTCTTAGGTACAAGCACAAACATGGAATTACAGGCACAGGTTTTGCATTAATAAAGAACTAATAGCAATGTTGTGAGACCCAAGGGATTTTGTTTTCTGTATGTGTGCTATAATTGCACTTTAAGATAAAGATATAAATTATGCACGTTACAGCACGACTATTGGATTAAATGAAGGGGTAAGAGTTACTATTTCAAAGGCTATTTTTAATTTTTACATGTGCCTAAGAAATGGTTTTGTAACCTTCAAGAAACAGACAGACAGCACACGTGTGATCACTGACTACGGCTCCCGCACAAGGCCAGGCGTGCCACACGCATCAGAGCTGCCAGCCCGGCCTGCAGAGCCGTGCCACATGCCACAGCCCGTGCCAGCGCGGTCACCTGAACACACAGTCACCGGGCACCTGCATGCCCATCTGCCCGGGCTTACCTCCTCATCACACGGAGAGAGGCAGAAACGGACTGAACCACTTCTAAGTCCTGTCAAACTTTAAAACGTCCATGTAAATCAACACTACCCTGAGCCACGTGTGAGACACAAAGGCAGCAGAGAGGAAGAGCCCCCAGCTCAGGAGGGAAAGATTCCTCCCTCACACACCTCACTTACGAATGTGCAAGAGTCGCTGCCCGTGGAAGACTCCAAGACAGTGGCAGCTACGACCATCTCTGCGTGAGCGGAGAGGTCCCTTTAGAAAGGCCCGTCTCTCCAAGCCACGACCAGTGTTAGCTCTACGACGCGGCAGCAGGAGACCCAGGCCCAGCCACTGCAGGAGCAGCTCAACACGGCAGACGTGCCGCCTTCCAAAACGAATACAAGGTAAGGCACAGGAAAAAAAATTACTGAAGTATATCTATTACAAAACAACTTTCACTTTTTGAAAATCATTATGGTTCAGGGATGCCTGCGTGGCTCAGTGGTCGAGCGTCTGCCTCCGGCCTAGGGCATGACCCCGGGGGTCCTGGGATCGGGCTCTCCACAGGGGCCTGCTTCTCCCTCTGCCTGTGTCTCTGTGTCTTTCTCTGTGTCTCTTGTGAATAAACAAAAAATCTTTAAAAAAATATTATGATTCAGTAATAACATAAACTTGCAAAACAATATAAACATTGTTTATTTCCACAATAAAAGGAATATAAAAACTTCAAAAAGAAACTGAACAGAGGCTTTCCTATCACTTGGTGTGGATGCTCAGGCCTTCGATGGCACCAGTGCAGTGGAGGCCAGGACTGCATCCCGGCAGAAAGGGGGATGGGCCGCAGTAAAACAGTCAAAATGAGAACAAGGCGAGAAGTGTTTCGGGAGCCAATTTTTTTCTTCTATTTAAGAGACCGACCTTGATTCTGAAAACTGTGTCCTTGCTACTTTGGGGAAAAACCACAGTGAATAGCTACTCTGTGTTGGAGAGGTGAGTGTCACAACACCGCCCGGAGCCTTGGCAGGAAACCAGGACAGGGAAAGCCACATGAAGAGGTACAAGCGTGGGGCCAGGCTGACTCTGGTGCTGGGCAGGGCATCCGTCCCAGAGAAGGGGCTGCAGGCGGCACAGAGCACCAGTGCCACCACCGCCACCAGCTGGCTGCCGGACCGGGCCGTCCGAGGCCTGCTCTGCGCTTCCTGGACGGCTGTCCTGGACGCCTCTTCCTCTGCACGCAGACCCAGCACAGACTGAAGATGAGAGATTTATGATCATCCCACGCCTCTTCCAGTAGAGGAGCTCCCGGCAGATGATAAACGCCACCCTGTTCATGGTCCACAGGCCCCTGGTAAAAGGCGTCTGGAAGTGCTGCCCTCACGTCACTGTTAGCAAAGTCGAAGTACAGTGATGACAGGCGCAGCTGACGTCCTAAGGTGGTACAGGAGTTAGGAGCCCAACCCAGTTCAAACTGCTAACTCCGAAGGCTGGGCAAACAGGCAGTGTCTCCGAAAGCAACCCTGGCGTATGCCGGGACTGCTTGCCAATGCCTCCGTATTCCTGGCACGGCCCCGGCAAGGGAGAACAAAAGGTCTGGGTAGTGTTCTGGAATGAGCCAAATGGTATTTGCTCAACACTCTGATAACAGTTCTTTGTTTTTCATAATAGGGCTTTCTTTAACATTAAAAAAAAAAATCCACTGGGTCGTCCATAGCCTGGGAAGCATGATCAAACATTTCCGCAAGTGCTCCCGCGTCTTAGGTATCAAAGCTCTTTTCAAATGCCCTCGCTGGCTACTGGTGTGAACCGAGGATTTCCTCCCCCGGAGGCCCCGCGGGCGGCCGAGCCTGCAGACTCGGGGCAGCTCCGGAACCAGGACCGAGAGGCATAATCAGCATCATCCTGGGACGAGTGTTGGTGCCACGCTGCAGACAGCCTCACCGCCCTGTCACTAAACGCCTCATCTCAAAAATAAAGGTACAAGAAGGGAAAATTACAGGAAAAACAAAGCACAAGAAGGAAGGAAACAAATTTACTGAAAACAAATGTAAATTCTTCAAAGCCTGCACATCACTGTCCGTCTACTCACTGAACTCTCGGCCCGCAGAGCCCGACGGAGCCTGAGGACGGGGGCGGCTGCGGGCTGGGCAGGGAAGCCCGCGCCCGCCCTTCCCTCCGATGGCCGAGCACCGCCCAGGGGACGCCCGGGGTCGAGAGCTGGCCACGAGGGTCGCGCCCGCCGCAGGACCCGAGAAGACCCGGAGAGGTGCTCAGTTAAGCGAAGCAGTGACCCTCCCCGCCGCGCCCTCGGCGTGGCTCTGGGACGGCGGCCGGGGGGTGGAGGGCGGCCTGGGCGGGAGCCACCTGCCCGGCACCCGGCCGGCACCCGGCACACAGACACCAGGTCTCAAACCCGCCTGGGACAAGGGTCTTGGCCATGGGGACCGAGCAGGCTTACTCTCCAGTCACACCCCCACGGCTGCAACGGAGGGGCCTGCTGCTCGGTGGCACCCCCTGCCAGGGCCGGGGCCCCACGGAGCACCCCGCGGGGGCCAGGAGGGCATCTGCTGCCAGCATGGGCGTCACCTCCCTGCACCCGGCGCCCAGGCTCAGGGAAAGCAGCTCACCAGCACCCCAGCTCACCCACATGGCACCACCCCCCACGGCACCCCCAGCTCACTAGCGCCCCCGCTTGCATGCCCCCCCCAACGCTGGGGTGCTCTGGAAGGGAGAGCACTGGGGCTCTGCCCCGCGCTCCTGGCCTGGGATGCCTCCAGCTGCTGAGCTCCACTCCCCGCAGGGACAGAAGGAGCAGCACGAGGGCCCCAGGCCCCTCTGGGTGGGGGCACCGGGAACCCACAGCCCCGCAGTAAAGGCGGCTCAGGCTCTAGGAGGCGAGGAGCAGGGGGGCTCCGCTGGGACGGAGCGGGGGGCTCGGCAGATGCAGCCCGACAGTGGTTCATGACCTTGTCTTGTCGCCCTCCGCCAAGGGAGCAAACACAGGCTTTCTTCTGTGTCACCTGCCCAGACTGAACCTGTTCAAAAGGAGGCTGCAGGCGGTCTCTAAGGTGGGGACTTGGTGCTCCAGACACGTCTGAGAACCTGAAATCCACCGATCCGACCTACAGTTAGAGCGGACTAAGTCAGTCTACCGTCCAGGAACTTCATAGTCAGTCCTGACAGACAACAACTCTTACGACCTAAACTGACTTGAACCAGAAAAGTCTGTTGGAAAACACTCAAATACATGAAGTATATAAAATAAAAACAGAATACTCCCCCTCTGCACCCCCTCCAGCATCGCCTCCCCAAGGCAGACACAGTAAGTACGGTCACTCTCCAAGCTTGTCTCTCTGTGTATAAATTCACATCTTTGTCCCCAAAACTGGGTTTTCTCAAATTAAAAATGTATCATGGCACTGCTGATGGGAATTTGAAAAGACCCAACAAAGTGGAGAGACGTGCCAGGCACTCAAGACTGTGCAGACGCCCACAGTCCTCAAAGTGACCAGGGACTCCACATAATCCCCGTGGAAAACCCAGCTGGCTTCTCTGCAGAAACTGACACGCTGACCCTCAAATTCAGATGGAAATGCCAAGGACCCACGAAGGGGCAAAACAATCTTGAGAAAGGAGAACAAAATGGAGGACTCACTTTCCAGTTCCAAACCATCCTATAAAGCTACAGGAACGAGGACTGTGTGGCAGTGGGGGCAGCACAGGCCCAGATCAATGGGACTGAATTCAGAGCCCAAACATACACCCCTACATTTATGGTCAGTTGATTTTTGACAAAGGTGCTAAGGCAACTGGACAGCCACACACAAATGACGTTGGACTCCTACTGGATGCCATATCCAAAATGGATCAAGAATGTAAAGGTAAATGTAAGAGAGCTACAAATATAAAACACAAGAGAAAATCTTTGCAACCTGGGGTTGTATGACAGCAAAGCATGATCCATAAAAGAAAAAAACTGCTAAACTGCACCTCATCTAAATTAAAAACCTTTCAGCTTCAAAAGATCCCATTAAGAAAATGAAAAAGGAGCGCAGCCCGGGTGGCTCAGCGGTTTAGCACTGCTTTCAGCCCAGGGCGTGATCCTGGAGACCTGGGACTGAGTCCCATGTCGGGCTCCCTGCATGGGGCCTGCTGCTCCCTCTGCCTGTGTCTGTGCTTCTCTCTCTCTCTCTCCCTCTGAATAAATACATAAAAATCTTAAAAAAAAATTGAAAATGAAAAAGGAAAGTCAGACTGCAAGAAAGTATCTGAAAACCGCATATCCAATAAAGGACTTATATCCAAAATATATAAAGAATTCTTATGACTCAATAAGACGACGACGACCCAATTAAAAAATGGGCACAAGTTCTGAAGTTCACCAAAGACATACGCGTGGCTAGTAAGCCTGGGGAAAGACGCTCGACATCATTAGTCATTAGGAAACCAACAGGCCCGTGCTGCTGCGAGGGGCTGTCGGGCAGTGAGGCACTCGGCAGCCTCCCACGAGATGCGGGGACTGAGCTCCGCTACTGCCCGCTGCACCAGCCGCAACTGTCCCCTGACACCACCCGTGTCCTGGGGGGCGGGCAATGACATCACCCCAGTGACAACACTGGTCCAGGCCCATTGTCCCCATTTGCTTTCCTGCTCACGGGCACGCAGCGGCTTCCCAGGCCAGATGCTGATTCTGTCTGAATTGCCGTGGCATTCCCACGCGGGACGGCACGGCGGACAGTGATGTTTCCACTACCGCAGCGAGCGCGGCAACAGACCTCCTCCCGCACAGGGCTGCTGCCGGGCCCCCGGCCCGCGGTGGAGGAGACCGCTCTCTCAGCGTCATGGCCTGTCAGCAGGCGCGGCACCGCCAGGAGACACGCGGGACGGCCTTCCGCGGGGACAGGCCCGGCGGAGACGGAGGCCGCCTCAACTGTGACCTCTGCGTCTGGCCCCCAGGCTGAGCACCGACGGAGGGGGAGCACAGCCCGGGGCTCCTCGTACCTGCGGCTGTGACATGTGGGGGAGTAGCGAAGGGTCCCCAAGCACCGGGAGGGAAGGGAAGCTCCTCGTTTTGCCAGAGCCTCTGGCCTGGAGGGGACAGCGGCTAGGCGGTGGCTCAGGCAGGGAGATCACTAAGGCCAGCTGCTCCAAGAACGCTGGGGGAGGACAGAGCCGGGCCGCACGATCCCAGAGGCCTTTGCACCTTTTCTAGTCATGACGACAGACAGCCGGCCTGCGGCACCGAGCTCCCTGTTCTTACGGAAGCCTCCGACCGTGTGCAGGCAAGGACCTCAGCTCCCCACCCACAGTCCAGGGCAACAAGGTCGCACAGGCCACAGACTCGACCTGAAGAGGCGGACTGTGATGCCACTTGTCTAAAAGGATGATGATCCCCACTGGGTGTTATTCTGTATGTTGGCAAATTGAACACCAATAAAAAATAAATTTATTATTGAAAAAAAAAGATGATGATCCCAACAAGTGAAGCGTGGCTGGCCCAAGAGCATGAAGCCATGCCGGCCACGCAGCCCCAAGGCCCCCATCTCTTCGACTGATGGGAAGCCCCGGCCCTCTTCCTGGCCATACGCTCAAACTCCACCATAAGCTCAGCTGACAGCATCAGAGCTACCTTCTACTTTTTTTTTTTAACTGATTTTTTTTTTTGAGGGGAATGATTAATTTTTTTTAATTTTTATTTATTTATGATAGTCAGAGAGAGAGAGAGAGAGAGGCAGAGACACAGGCAGAGGGAGAAGCAGGCTCCATGCACCGGGAGCCCGACGTGGGATTCAATCCCGGGTCTCCAGGATCGCGCCCTGGGCCAAAGGCAGGCGCCAAACCACTGTACCACCCAGGGATCCCTGATTTTTAAAGTTTTTATTTAAGCGCTCTCTACACTCACATGGGGCTTGAACTCACAACCCCAAGATCAAGAGTTGCACGCTCTTCTGACTGAGCCAGCCAGGTACACCGGAGTTGCCTCATCATCAGGGAAGAGGCTGTGGCAATTTTATTCTTTCGTTCTCCTCTTGTTCATTAATTTGCTGCGTTCCCATCATACACCCTCCACCTCGTTCTCTCAGGGAGATGTGGGGTCACCTGGGACACACCTGCATCCTCAGGCAAGAGGCACTCAGTACCTGCAGCCCAAGCACCTGAAAAGATGTTTTCCTTAGGGCACAGCCAAGAAGAGATGGAGGCCCCACGGGTTAGCACTGCTACGAACGTGGCAGCACTGCGCCTCCCACGAAATGAGGCAAGCATAGTCTCAGAAACACCAGTACAGAGGACACTCCGGAGACAATTAAAGAATAAAAAAGAGAGAAAGAAAACCTATCACTAAGGAATAAAACTCAGCCAGCTGTCTGCCAAAATAGCAGCGTGAGACCGATCAATGGGAGGACAGTTAATTCCTTAATAGACGTTTTAAGAACATTTGTAAACGGCCTCTTGTTTGTAAAAGGGTCTGGAACGGGACCAAGACCCACAGGCTCACCAAACCCCGAGGCAGGGGAACTCCATACTAATGCAAAAGCCTTCTTCAAATGTAAAAGCACTGAAAAAGCTCTTATTACTTTTTTTTAATTGAGGCATAATTGACACACAACATTACGTTTCAGGTGTACAGCGTAAGGATTCACTACAGTTAACCTAGTGAACATTCATCATGTACAAAGTTACAAACTTCTTGTGATGGGAACCTGTAAGATTTACTGTCTTGAAGACTCAAATACCTACTACAACGTTACTGACCATACTAACCATGCCGTCTGTTCCTTTCCCCAGACAGATTTATTCTCTAACTGAAGTCTGTACCTTTTGTCCTGCTTCACCCTTTTCACTCACCCCCAGCACCTCTGGCAACCACCAATCTGTTCTCTGTATGAATTTGGGGTTGTTTTTTTGTTTGTTTGTTTATTAGATTCTACCTATAAGTGAGATCGCATGGTATTTATCTTTCTCTGAATTATTTCACTTAGCATAATATCCTCAAGGTCCATCCACGTTTTCACAAATGGCAAGATTTCATTTTTTATAGGTGTTACTCGTGTGTGTGCACGTACATGTATATACACACTCTACCTTTTTTTATCCATTCATCCATTGGTAGAGAGCAACTCAGGTTGCTTCCATGTCTTGGCTGCTATAAGTAATGCTGCAGTGAACATAGGAGTCGCAGGTATCTTTGTGAATTGGTGTTTTCACTCTCTTTGGGGTAAATACCCAGAAGTGCAAATGCTGGGTCGTTCCTCAAGAAGCTATTTTTAGCTATTGAGGAACCTCCACACTGTTCTCAGGAGCAGCTGCACCAGCTTGCATTGTGCTCGAGGGATCCCCTTTCTCCACATCCTCTCCAACACTTGTTTCTTGTCTTTTTTTTTTTTTTTTAAGATTTTATTTATTTATTCATGAGAGATGCAGAGAGAGAGAGAGAGAGAGAGAGAGGCAGGGTCCATGCAGGGAACCCAATGCAGGACTCGATCCCGGGACCCCAGGATCACACCCTGAGCCGAAGGCAGGCGCTAAAGCACTGAACTACCCAGGCATCCCATGTTTCTTGTCTTTTGTGTCATATCCACGCTGACAGGTGTGAGGTGATGCCTCATTGTGGTTCTAACTGCATTCCCCCAATGATGAGTGATGGTGAGCACCTTCCCATGTACCTATTGGCCCTGTGGATGTCTTCTTTAAAAAATGTCTATTCGGATCCTCTGCCCATTGTTTGATTGTTTATTTTTTTGCTATTGAGTTATGTGAATTTCTTTTATATTTTGGGTACTAAGCCCTCATCAGAGCTATGAATCACAAATATTTTCTCCCAATCAGTAGGTGGCCTTTTCATTATGTCCATGATTTCCTGTGCTATGCAGAAACTTCAGCTGACATCCTACTTGATTTCTGCTTTTGTTGCCTTTGCAACTAAGTACTAATGTGTGTTTTCAAAATATTGGTTTTAATTTTATAGTGTTCATCTAAAATTAGTAATAGTTACCCTAACAAGTTTAGTTAGCCTAACACTTTTTTAGAAACCATACGGGAAGGCTCACATGTCCCTTTAAAAGGCTTCTAAAAAAAAAATTTTTTTTTAAATAAATAAATAAGTTTTAAAAATAAAAAAAATAAAAATAAATAAATAAATAAATAAAAGGCTTCTAAGTCTGCTGATGGGCACAAGCCAGTATCTTGCAAGATGGAAGCCCTGCCAGGGGCCCACTGACCTGTGCGCTCAAACCTTCCAACAACCCATGTACTCTACCAGGCTGGCTGCCCAGGTGGCATGCACAGGTGCCTGCCTGAACACAGAGAGAATACACGGGGTTCAGAAAATGGAAAAAGGGGGTACAAATCAAGTTTATGTGATGGAATCTCTGCTTCCTAAAAAATAAAAGGATCTATGGCTGACACAGTGGACAATGCCATGTTCCATTAGACGTAGGACACTGCTGAGCAGGACTCACCATCCCACTGTATTGCTTTCAGGGACAAAAGATACAATAGCAGTTGAGACACAAATACAGATTGTAAAGACATCCTCATGCCAAAAATATTTAAACACACAGAAAATAATGGGCATCATAGGCTCAAGCAAGTAGAGTATTACAAATTATCAGGAGACATCGTGCTTGCTGTATTTTCTCTGGATAGTATTTATTGATGATTTTAAAAATATTTTGCTTATCAAAAAAACTTCATTTTCTCATTGATTTCCATGTATTAATCTAACCTCCACAGACAACATGTAGCAGCAATCTGTTTCTAAAACTTATAAAGCATTGAGACGCCTGGCTGGTGGCTCAGGTGGCTGAGGGTCTGCCTTCAGCTCAGGTCCTGATCCTAGGGTCCTGGGACAGAGCCCTAGGTCTGGCTCTCTGCTCAGAGGGGAGTCTGCTTCTCCCTCTCCCTCTGCCTCTGCCTCTCCCCAGCTCCTGCTCTCTCTCTCTCTCTCTCTCTCTCTCTCAAGTGAATGAATAAAATCTTTTTCAACATAAAAATTAAAACACATAAAGCATTAAGAACTAATGAGATGTAGGCACTGGGCAGATTCACAAAGTGTGATGATGTCTGAAGTGCACGCTTGCCCCGGCCCCTCCCATACAGTGTTTCTCAAGCCAACAGAAATCCAACCCCAACACCTGCCAAATGATTGAACCATCGATTTTACTAATGAAAAAAGTGGAAGACTGGGGATAAATTTCAACTTAATATATTTTAACTAACCACATTTGTTAAAAATATAGTAAGTCTACAGATGGCCAAAAACTATACATCTAAAGTACAAGGAAGGCAAACAAAGAGCCTAGCTCATAGGACCATTGAACACTCTAGAATCAGGGGTCCATCTTGGCTCTTTCTAAGTAACATCACTAAAGTGCAGTACGAAATCCACTCCTGATCTTTGTATAACAGGGCCAGAAACCACACTGCTCGCCTCAGAACTAAGCCACATTCTGGGGTCAGGGGCAATGGGAGGCCAGATGAGGTGCCCAGAGAAAGAAGCAGCAGCAGAGGAGAAGCTCCACAGAAGTGGGGGCGGGGGGGAGTGCACATGGGGCGCAGGGCTGGGGGCTCACCCGCCAAACACACCCTCCCACACCCCAGCCCCTCGTCCTAAGGGGCCTTTCCTCCTTAAAGCTTTGAGCTCTTAGGAACTTCCTGAAGTCAAAACCCCCGACAGTGTCTGAAGCTCACCCTGCACAGCCACACAACATTCAAAACTTAATACTGTAAAACTCTACAGAAATGAAATCGACTAAACCTTTGACAGGCTCTAAGGAAACATTTCTCAGGATACACATCTGTGCTCTTTTCTGCTCTCAGACTAGCAGACTAAATTCAAGAGATGAGCAAAGTCTTTTTTCTAAATGGACACTTCTGAGCACAGCCCGCTGCTAAACAGACTCAAAGGTCTGAAGTCCAGGAAAGGCTCGAAAACTAGTTACACATAACTAACTTACATGATCAGTGCCTCCCACTCAAAAAAGTTCTCTTCATTCATGGGGCCTGCAGGGGGGGAAAAAAATCCACAATTAACTTGGAAGGCAACATTGGCGGTTAGAAGTGGATTATACAGAGGTTAATTTCAGTGCCTTACCTGCCACAATTCCTTCTGGAGGATTCAGTGTTAATTCTATAAAATGAAAAAGTAAAACCATTATGAAATAGAATGAACATTAGGTTAGCATTTTAACAAAACTTTTAAAAGCATATAAAACTAAAAATTAGAGTACACAGTAAAATTCTGTTTCCCCCAAAGTGCGTGCCCATCCCAGTTACGTTTCTAACAAAGACTATATAAACTCTATACCAGCAAAAAGGAGAATTTTTAAGGTATAAACCCTCTTGTTTTACAAATGAAGAAACAAAAGGGCTAATTATCAGGGACACCTGGGTGGCTCAGTGGTCTTGTGGCTGTCTTTGGCTCAGGGCTCAGCGTGTGATCCTGGAGTCCCACTCCCTGCATGGAGCCTGCTTCTCCCTCTACCTGTGTCTCTGCCTCTCTCTCTGTGTCTCTCATGAATAAATAAATAAAATATTTTTTAAAAAAGGAGGTGGGGTAATTATCTTTCAAAAATACTCCTGCTAGTTATTTTGATTAAATTTCATAAATCAAACATTGTCTATTATTTTCCTAGTGAATGGTATTTCCCATCACTCTAAGAGGCGTCACAAGTTTTTCCGCTCATGAAGCAGTTCATGGAGCTCAGATAGGCAGGCTGCTGGCCCCCAGGACCGCTCCACCAAATCTGTGAGCCCCCTTGTGATGCTCCACGCTGTCAGATCTGAGCACTCCGTGTAAACAAGTAGGCAGCAGCATTTGGCAGCAATTTCCAAAGGTCAGGGGCTGTTGAAAGATGAGGCCCAGCCCTGCCACTAAGAAATGCCATTTCAAGTCCTGGCCTCCTCATCTTTTATATGGAAAGCTCCAAAATGAAACCAAAGCCACACAGAAATGTGGAAAAGCAAAGAGCACAAGATGAAAACAGTCGAGGGCAAGAAGGGTGGCCACTGGGAGTGAGGAATCTGGCCACAGATGCACTTCCTGTTGGGCCCAAGTGCTGACGACATCACCAGTCTAGTAAGAACCAGATAAACAGAAGATAAACTAAACCAAAAACTGGTTCTTTGAAGGGACATAAAATTAATAAATCTTTGCCAAATAAACATAAGCCATAAGGCTCAGAAAAGAGGAAGTCAAACTGCCATTACGCACAGGTGCTATGCGCACATATGTACAAGGTCCAGAAGAATCAAGAGGCGTTGTAAGAAAAAGTGTTTGCCAACACTGCTGACTACGAGGTCCAGACATGTAACTGAACTGTGCCTCTATGTAGGAGCAAGCTAGAAAAATCTTTAAAAGATGGCAATCGTAATGGGAAAATGTAGAAATAAGTTTTTAAAAGATGTCAGATCTGTAACATAGCAGAATTGTCAGAGCTTTAAAGACTAATCGGAGCAAGTTCATGGGTCGAACCCTCAACATTATGAAGTTGTCAACCCTCTTCAAACCGAGTCTATAGATTCCGTACAACCTCAGCCAACATCCCAACCGGCCTTCTTCTTTGAGTGCGACAAGACAATTCTAAAAGATACACGAAAATGCAAACAAGTGAGCACAGCCAAGACACTCTAAGAAGAGTAAGTTGGGAACTCCACCTAAGGGTATCAAGGCTTATTACTAAGCTCTGGTGAGGCCGTGTGACAGTGAGGAAGTGGGTCAAGTGGACCAAGGGACCAGGACGGAGAGTGTCCGGAAGCAGACCTGTGCAAACACGGCGGGAGCCCTGACCACCACGGGCCCCCCTCTTCCTTGTTCCCTTAGTAGCCTTCCTTCTCCAGCTGCCCCTCTTTAAGAACACTGTGCGCAGACCTATAACATACAAAGCATGTGCCGACTGTATACACGGTCATAAGGCTTCGAGGCAACAGCAAGCTACTCGTAGTTAAGTTTTTGGGCAAAGCTAGACATATATTTTTGAATGTATAGGGGTCAATGTCCCTAACTCCAACAGAGGTAAAAGGGCAGTCTTTTCCACAAATGATGCTAATATTTAAGCAGAAAAAATAAAGTTTCTCCTCCTACACTACCAAACAAAAAAATTCAAAATCAAAATACATAAGAAAAAGGAGAAAGGAGGCATGTGAATAATAGAAAATCTCCATCCTGGTCTCTGTCCCCAGCCCCCCAGGGCCCAGTCCGGCACTCCTTAAGCCCTCCTCACTTCCTAAGTGACCAGAGCACTCAGAGCGTCTTCTGTCCTAATGAGGTGATGCAGGTGGACTCCTGGATGGCTCCTGGGTGGGGGCTGGAGGCCAGAAAGAGCAAGAAGGACTGGAAGCTCCCAACTTTCAGGCCCCACCCCACCCCCCACCCCAGGGAGGGGGAAGGGCTGGCAATGGAGTCCATGCGTCATCTCAGGCCCCCTGGTGGAAACCCCCGTAAACCCTAACAGGATGGGGTCCAGAGAGCTTCTGAGAGGGTACACATGTGGCGGTGCTGGGAGAGGGGTGCACCCACAGAGGGCATATAGGTTCTATGCCCTTCCCACATACCTTATCCTATGCACCTCTTCTAGGAGTATAACCACACAGTAAAGTGTGCACATGTGTGCACCAAGAGATGTGTCCAAGAATCCAGGCAGCAGAAACACTTAGGATTCTAGGAAGCCACCAACATGCTGCCGTGCAGAGCAACTCAGAACAAATTATTAATGACCCCCCCCCCCCCAGGAACCCACCTCTGGAAGAAAAAGGGGAAATGAAATATATCTCTGGATGCAATTAGGCAGTTTGGTACTGCAACACTTCACATTCTCCCTAAAGAGAGAAAGCAGACGTATACCAAGGATAACAGCGTGAAGCAAGAGCAGCATGAGAACTCATCGAAGTCACAGATGGGAGATTCCCGGGTGGCTCAGCGGTTTAGCACCTGCCTGCAGCCCAGGGCGTGAGCCTGGCTGGAGCCCTGGGATCGAATCCCAAATCGGGCTCCCCGCATGGAGCCTACTTCTCCCTCTGCCTGTGTCTGTACCTCTCTCTCTCTCTCTCTCTCTCTCTCTCTGTGTCTCTCATGAATAAATAAAATCTTAAAAAAAAAATCACTGATGAAATGCCGCAGTGAATCTAAACCTGATAAACACAGCACAATTTAAATATTTCACTATCGCCATGAAAATACTGCTCCAGCAGCTGGTTGGAAAGCTTGTGTTCTCTCTTTTGCTACATAATTTGATGTACTGAAAAGTACATAGTGACAATTCTTCTTGGCCCTCTGGAGCTTTGAGGAGCAGTACAAAGCCTCGGGCAGTGGTCTGAGCCAATAGGACTACAAGTGGCCAACCGTTAGCTGTCAGCTATGCTGCTGTCTGCCAAGCACTCTCCAGCCAGTGGACACGCAGGGGCGAAGAACAGACAAGGTCCCTGCCATCAATGAACTTATGTGGTAGTGAAGGAAGACAGGTAGGAAATAAGGAAACATGTGAACAGAGTGTTTCGGATACCGAAGAGTACAGCGAAGAAGGTGATAGAAAGACGCAGCCGCATTAGTTTCAGGCGTGCAACACAAGGAGCTGGTATCTGTATACTGAAATGAGCACGGTAAGTCTAGGTGACCTCCACCAACACGCAGTCACAAACTGTTTTTTATGATGAGAACTTCCAAATGTACAATGCAGCATTATTAACTATAGTCGCCATGCTGTACATTACCTCCCCAGGACTTATTTATAACTGAAGTCTGTACCTTCTGACCACTTTTACCTACTCTGTCTACGGCTACCCCCCACCCCCCATGGCTACCACCAACCTGTACTATCTGGAGTTGTTTTTCTTTTTTTTTTTAGATTCCTTATGTAAGAGAGATCATTTGATATTTGTCTTTCTCTTATTCCACTTAGCATAATGCTCTTAAGGTCCATCCACATTGTCACAAATGGCAAGATTTCATTCTTTGTTATTGCTGACTACTACCCCATTGTATGTATGCAGTGAATTCATAGCAGCATTATTCACACACAGCCAAAGAACAAACAAACAAAAAACACAACACCCAAGTATCTATCAATAGAAGAGATCAAGAGATTGTGGTATAGTCATACGATGGAACAAAAATGCAAATAAATGATACACCGCTACATACAACGTAAAGCTGTGCAAAACGGGCACCTGGGTGGCTCAATCTGAGCATCTGCCTTCAGCTCAGGTCATGATCTCAGGGTTCTGAGATCAAGTGCCACATTGGTTCCCCGCCCAGCGAGGTGTCTTCCTCTCCCTCTGCCCCTCCCCCTGCTCAGGTGCTCTCTCGCTCTTGCACAAGGTCTCAAATAATAAAATCTTTAAAAAAAATAAAAAACAAAATAAATCTTTTAAAAACCCAGGAGTAGGGATCCCTGGGTGGCGCAGCGGTTTGGTGCCTGCCTTTGGCCCAGGGCGCGATCCTGGAGACCCGGGATCGAATCCCACGTCGGGCTCCCGGTGCATGGAGCCTGCTTCTCCCTCTGCCTGTGTCTCTGCCTCTCTCTCTCTCTGTGTGTGACTATCATAAATAAATAAAAATCAAAAAAAAAATAAAAAAATAAAAAAATAAAAACCCAGAAGTAGAGGGAATGGGCAGGTGGTTGGAGAAACCAGTCTGAAGCTCAGGGGAAAGAAACAGTATAAACTTATGTGCACAGGGAACAGATGGAGCCGCTGAGGACTGAGGGAAGTGGCTGGAGCAGTTTTCCTAGGGAACACTTGTGAACTCAGGTGTCCCTGCCAGGTCTTCACAGTGACTGGGGCATGCTACTGCCATTTAGGGGGAAGGGACCAGGAATACTCAGCCTTTCACCCTAAACAAGTCCTACACAAGGAAAATGATCTCATTCAAATCGCCAACAGCTGCTGTTGAGAAACCCTGACCCAGGAACCAGAGCAGGTACAGGTGAGAGGGAGTCCAGAGTCCAGAGAAGGCGGGGAAGGGAGGGAGCAGTGCGGGCTCGGAGAGGCACCCAGCAAACGTGTGCAAGAGGGCGGAATCCCAGGAGCATGAGCAGGAGTACCAGGAAGGCTGAGCCCCTCGGATGTGGCAATACAGACTCTGTCTCAGTCCCCTCGTGTCTCTCCAGGACAGCAGGCCAGGAGAAGGGGCCCAGGGGAACCAGAACCCAGCTCGCCAGGCCCAACACACCCAGTCATCTGAAATGTAGTCCAGTTTTCATGTCTAAAGTCAAACCACATCATTATAAGGAAAAAAAAACAAAAAACAAAAATTAAAGCAGAGGAGTTACAAACTGCAGGGTGGGAGGGAGCAGGGGGCCTGAAAGCAAGGCAGAGGAAAGACGGCACTTGTCCTCCCAGAACCCTGAAGGGGAGCTTACCTCCCAAACAGCTGGCTTTCTTCCTCATCTGCGGCCCCTGGGAACCTTCCCCTGTGACACCCCACCTTGGGAGGGGCAGGTGGTCTACACTGAGGGCCCTTGGACCTGACCCCGCTGCCGCCGGCCCACCCACACCCTTATTCAACAGTGACACCTGCTGTCAGGGAGGTGGCACTACAGTGACAGCGCTCCCCAGAGCGGAGGGAACCTTTCCCGCTGGCTCCTCTCAGTTTTTTGTTTACAAAACACACATGCACAGAGCTTCGGGTTTACTGTAAAAGCAACCAAAAACAAAAAACAAAAAACCAACTCTAACACGATCAGAGAAATCTGCACAAACTATGCTGCTGACTCCCTGAGAAGGTTAATTTGTTAAAAACACTTTTTTGATAATGGTGTAAAAAATAGCCACCACACAAAATGAAATATAAACTCAACCTCTGACCCAGCAACCCTGTCTGAGAATCTACTCTAGAGACAGATGCACTGGTAAAAGTAGAAAAAGATGCACGCATTAGGCTATTCATTTCAGAATTAATTGTAATAGCAAAACATTGGAAATTTCACCTGAATATCTATCAATAAGGGACCAGTCAAATAATGATGTATCTACCAATGGAGTATTTCACTGCTACAACAAGGAAAGATGCAAACCTCTATGGAAGAGTGTACAATGAACCCCCAACACAGACTAAATGGAAAAAAAAAGGGGGGGGAAGCTTATAATGAGGGTCTGTAAAGAGGAGATTAAGTTAAAATGAGGTTACTAAGGGCCCTGATCCAATCTGACTGGTGTTCTTGGGAGATCAGCACACAGACACACACAGGGGGTTGACCACATATATGTCATCGAGAAGAATATATGATTTATATCATATGAGGAAATCTTAGCAATCTCATTTTCCTTAGACAAGGATTTTGTAAACATAGAAAGCATGAAATATTTTAGGAGTAAATAAACTGGACTTACAGTGAAATTAAAAACTCCTCTGCTCTTTAGAAGGGACCCTGATGGAGATTAAAAGTCAAGCCACAGCAGGTGCCATTCAAGGGATACAGAGCTTAAGTCACACAAAACAGAAAAGTTCTAAAGCTGTACTGTACAACATGCATATTGTTAAGAATACCATAATGTACACTTAAAAATTCTTAAGAGGGTAAAATTATGTTTTCCTACCACAATTTTTAAAAAAGACAAGCAGGACACCTGGGTGGCTCAGTCAGTTAAATGTCTGCCTTCGGCACAGGTCATGATCCTGGGGTCCTGGGATTGAGTCCTGAGATGGGGCTCCCTGCGATAGGGGTAATCTACTTCTCCCTCTCCCCCGCCCCCCAACTCCTGCTCTCTTGCACTTACTCTCTCTTAAAGAAATAAAATCTTAAAAATAAAAAAGGCAAGCCACACTTTATAGGACACTACTTACAAAATATCCAACAAAAGACTAGCAGCTACATCATATAAAGTGTTACAACTTACTAATAATACACATTAAAAATAGCAAAAGACTGGACACTTTGGATGGCATGTGAATATACAAAACACAGCAGCACCCCAACTTTTAAGATACCCATGGATAGACAAGCCCCCAGAACACTTAACTTTAAAATTCCATGGGACTCACATCCTGAGGCCCACAAGACCAGGAGCAACCTACAAGACCTCCCCTTAACGGGCTTGCACACTGGGACTCATCCACCCTAGGGCCCAGCTCAGAGGCAGCCCGTGGACTGTACCCAGACTTAAGTGAAGGAGGCTCACCTGCTTGTATCAGAGGGCCAGCCTGAGAGCAAGAGCCTACTGGAACACTCTTCTCTGTGGACGGAGACTGGGGCGCCACCCTCACCCTCTGTCTTTGCTGTGCTCCAGGGCTCCAGCATTTCCCTGAAGGGAGCTTTTACGTGTATCTAGTGCCCTGATTTCTATGGCTGTCACTGGTAGGACACCTTTTGATCACCCAGCTCTGGAGGCCAGGGAAGCTTGAGTTCCTGGTCCCATGAAACTGTAATTATCAGTGTCACACAGAAAGGAGCTCACACTCGTCGGGTGCCCCAAATTTTATGACTGTTGCCAGGGGACATCTCCACATCACCTGACTCTGGCTACCAGCTGGATTTATGCTGTGGGTCCCAGAGGACTCTAACCAACGGAGAAAGAGTTCTTAAACAGCTACCACCCCAAGGGAAAGCAGGAAGCCACAGATTCAGAAGCCTGGTCTTTCTGTGCAGGAGGGCCTTGCCCTGGGCATGGAGTCTGTGTGAGATTCTCTTCCTCCCTCTCCCTATGTCCCCCTCCTCTCTCTCTCTCTCTCTCTCTCTCTCTCTCTCTTAAACAAGAGTGAAGACTACAACAGCTGACCTGAAATATAGACTAGATGAAGCAGAAGAAAGGATCAGTCAGCTTGAAGTCAAGGCAGTGGAACTCAGTCAATCAGAAAAGCAAAAAGAGCTTAGAGGCTTATAGAACAGGAAACAGACTAATATTTGGATCATGGGGCTTCCAGAAATCTTCTTGAAGAAGTAATGGCTGAAAATTTCCCTAAGCTCAGGAAGGAAATAGACATTCAGATCAGAAGAACCTAGAGAGACTCACACCAAGACACATTATAATTATATGTCAAAAATTAAAGACCAGGAAAGAATTTTAAAAGCAGCAAGAGATGGGGTGCGGCAGAGGGGAAGGAAGATAAAAATAAATAAAGGCAGCAAGAGAAAAACAACTTATTGCATATGAGGAAACTCCCCTAAGTCTATTGGCAGATTTTTCAGTAGAAATTTGCAGGCCAGAGGGACTGGCATGATATATTCAAAGTGCTGAAAGTAAAATCTCTAACCAAGAATAATACTCCACACAGCAAAGTAATCATTCCGAAGTGATGAGAGATAAAGTGTTTTCCTGAGAAACAAAAGCTACCGGAGTTCCTCACCATTAACCTGGCTTTATAAGGAATGTTCCAGGGACTTCTTTAAGCTGAAAAGAAAGGGTGTTCACAAGAACACACGTGAAAGAATAAATCTCACTGGCAAGATAAATATATAGGAAAAGTATAATGGGTTAAGCACTTATAAAGCTACTATGAAGGTTAAAAGACATAGGTAGTACAAACAACTATGATGACAATAATTAGTTAAGGAATACACAGATAAAAAGATGTAAAGTGACACTAAAAACATCAAATGTGGGGGCAAGGGAGAGTAAAAATGTTGAGCTTTAGAAACTTAAGTTACAGGACGCCTGGGTGGCTCAGCAGAACGTCTGTCTGCCTTTGGCTCAGCGCCTGATCCTGGAGTCCTGGGATCAAGTCCCACATTGGGCTCCTTGTGTGGGGCCTGTTTCTCTCTCTGCCTCTCTCTCTCTCTGTGTGTGTGTGCTCTGTGTGTGTCTCTTATTAATAAATAAAATCTTAAAAAAAAAAAAAAGTTACTGTCAACTTACAATAGATTATAAACATAAGTTGTTTTATGTATGCCTCATGGTAGCCACAAAGCAAAAACCTGTAGCAAACATACAAAAGATAAAGAAATAGGGATCCCTGGGTGGCGCAGCAGTTTGGCACCTGCCTTTGGCCCAGGGCGCGATCCTGGAGACCCGGGATCGAATCCCACGTCGGGCTCCCGGTGCATGGAGCCTGCTTCTCCCTCTGCCTGTGTCTCTGCCTCTCTCTCTCTCTCTCTCTCTCTCTATCATAAATAAATAAAAAAAAATTAAAAAAAAAAAAGAAATATAGGCATACTGCCAAGGAAAGGCATCAAACCAGAAAGGATTAGAAAGCAGAGAAGAAAGGAACAGAGAAACTACAAAAAGCATCAGAAAACAACCAAAATGGCAACAAATACAAGCCTATCAATAATTAGTTTAAATGTAAATGGACTAAATTCTCCAATCAAAAGACAGGAAGTAGCTGAATGGATTAAAATAAAAGATCCAGGGCAGCCCGGTGGCTCAGCAGTTTAGCGGTGGCTCAGCAGTTTAGCGCCACCTTCAGCCCAGGCCGTGATCCTGGAGACCCGGGGATGGAGTCCCCGTCAGGATCCTTGCATGGAGCCGGCTTCTCCCTCTGTCTTGTGTCTCTGCCTCTCTCTCTCTCTCCCTCTCTGTGTCTCTCATGAATAAATAAATTAAATCTTAAAAAAAATAATAAAAATAAAAGACCCATCTACAAAGAGACTCACTTCAGATGTAAGGGCACACAGACTAAAGTGAAGATGCAAATGGAAACAAAAAAATCTGGAGCAGCTATACTTATAACAGACAAAATTGATTTTAAAATAAAGACTGTAATAAAAGAGAGAGAATTATATAATGATAAAGGAATCAATCACACAAGAAGATATAACATTTGTAAGTATTTAAGCACCCAACACACGAGCACCTAAATATATAAAGCAAATTTTAACAGACTTAAAGGAAGAGACACACAGTACTACAATAATAGTAGAGGATTTTATTTTATTTTAAAGATTTTATTTATTTATTCGAGAGAGAGAGAGAGAGAGAGAGAGAGAGAGAGAGAGAGGCAGAGACACAGGCAGAGGGAGAAGCAGGCTCCATGCAGGGAGCCCGATGTGGAACTCAAACCCGGGTCTCCAGGATCGCGCTCTGGGCCGAAAGCAGATACTAAACCGCTGAGCCACCCAGGGATCCCCAATAGTAGAGGATTTTAATACCCCACTTACATACAGAAAATCAATAAGAAAACACTGGCCTTAAAGGACACATTTAGACCAAATGGACTTAACAAATATTTACAGAGCATTCCACTCAAAAGCAGCAAATACACATTCTTCTTAAGTGTAAGCGGAACGTTCTCCAGGAAAACCACGTTAGGACACAAAATAAGTCTTAACAAATTTAGGAGGATGGAAATCATATAAAGTATCTCTTTTGGGGGGGGGCACCTGGGTGGGTCAGCAGTTGAGTGTCTGCCTTCAGCTCAGGTGGTGATCCCAGGGTCCTGGGATCAAGTCCCGCATCCGGCTCCCCGCAGAGAGCCTGCTTCTCACTCTGCCTGTGTCTCTGCCTCAGTGTGTCTCCCATTAATAAGTAAATAAACTCCTTTAAAAAAAATGAATAAGGTATGTCTTCTGACTACAATATGAAACTAGAAATTACATGAAGAAAACCAGAATGTTCACAATATATGGAGATTAAACATGCTACTGAATAATCAATGAGTCAAAGAAGAAATCAAAAGAAATTAAAAAAAAAACAAAACCTTGAGACAAAAAGTTAAAAAAAAATAGGAAATGTAACATACTAAAATGTATGCAGCAAAAGCAGTTCTAAAAGAGAATTTCAGGGGTGCCTGGGTGGCTCAGCAGCTGGGCATCTGCCTTGGGCTCGGGGCGTGATCCCGGAATTCCGAGATCAAGTCCCACATTGGGCTTCCTGTCCGGGATCGATTCCCATACTGGGCTTCCTGCATGGAGCCTGCTTATCCCTCTGGCTATGTCTCTGCCATTCTTTCTCTCTCTGTGTGTGTCTTTATGAATAAATAAATAAAATCTTAAAATAAATAAATAAAAGTGGATAATGATAAATGCCTATTTCAAGAAACAGGAAAAAATCTCAAATATACCACCTTACTTTATAATTCAAGAAACCAGAAAAAGAATAAATGAAGCCCAAAGTTAGTAGAAGGAAGGAAGTAACAAACATTAGAACAGAAATAAATGAAACAGACTAAAAAGACTATAGAAATAATGAAACTAAGAGCTGGTTCTTTGGAAAGATAACACTGACAAACCTTTAGCTAGACTCAGGAAGTTAAATGTAGAGAAAACTCAAAAACATAAAATGAGAAATGAAAGAGATGTTACAGCTGATACCACAGAAATACAAAGGATCATAAGAGACTACTATGGATGACTGTATGCCAACACACTGAACAACCCAGAAGAAATAAATAAATTCCTAGTAACACACAACCTAGTAAGAGTGAATCATGACGAAATAGAAAATCTGAACAGACTGATTACTGTTAAAGAGACTGAATCAGAAATCAGAAACCTCCCAACAAACAAAAGTCTAGGACCAGATGGCTTCACTAGTGAATTCTACCCAACGTGCAAGGAAGAATTAACTAATTCCAGTTCTTCTCAAAGTCTTCTATTTTTTTTTTTATGATAGTCACACACACACACACAGAGAGAGAGAGAGAGTCTTCTAAACACACACACAAACGAAGAAGAAGCAAAAATGAAAACAGAAGGGGAGGGAACATTTTATCGTTTCACCATAATACCAAAACCAGACAAGAATGCCACAAGAAGGGATCCCTGGGTGGCGCAGCGGTTTGGCACCTGCCTTTGGCCCAGGGCGCAATCCTGGAGACCAGGGATCGAATCCCACGTCGGGCTCCCAGTGCATGGAGCCTGCTTCTCCCTCTGCCTGTGTCTCTGCCTCTCTCTCTCATTCTGTGTGACTATCATAAATAAAAAAAATAAAAATAAAAAAAAAAGAATGCCACAAGAAAATTACAGGCCAATATTCCTGGTGAACACAGATGCAAAAATTCCCAACAAAATATTAGCAAACCAAATTCAACAATATATTAAAAGAATCATACGCCATGATCAAGTGAGATTTATTCCAGGAATACAAGAATAGTTCAACATCTGCAAATCAGTCAATATGATAAACCACATTAACAAAATGAGGGTTAAAAATCATATGATCATCTCAATAGATGCAGAAAAACATTTGATAAAACTCAACATCTATTTATGATAATCCTCAACAAAGTAAGCAGAGATGGAACATACTTTAACATAATAAAAGCCATATATGAAAAACCCACAGCCAATACCATACTCAATGGTGAAAAGCTAGGTTTTCCTATAATATCAGGAACAAGACAAGGATACCTATTCTTTTTTTTTTTTTTTAAGATTTTTAAAATTTATTTATTCATGAGAGACACAGAGAGAGGCAGAGACACAGGCAGAGGGAGAAGCAGGCTCCCTGCAAGGAGCCAGATGTGGGACCTGATCCCGGAACTCCAGGAACACGTCCTGAACCTAAGGTAGCGCCAAACCACTGAGCCACCTGGGCTGCCCCAAGGATACCTATTCTTATCACTCATAGTCAACAGAGTATTAAAAATCCTTGCCTGAACAATTAGGCAAGAAAAAGAAATAAAAGGCATCCAAACTGGAAAAGAACATGTAAAACCGTCACTATCTGCAACTGACATACATAAAATATCCTAAAGACTCCATCAAAAAACTGTTAGAATAAACAAATTCAGTAAAGTTGCATGATACATGCAAAGTCAATACACAAAAATGTGTTGCATCATACATTAATAGTGAATTATCAAAAAAAGAAATTAAGAAAGAATCCCATTAATAATTGCACAAAAATGAATAGAATACCTAGGAATAAACTTAAGCAAGGAGGTAAAAGACCTGTATAATGAAAATCAGGAGACATTAATGAAAGACCGAAGACACAAATGGAAAGATACTCTATACTCATGGATTGAAAGAATTAATACTACCAAAATGGCCACATTTTAATGTGGACTACATGGGCAAAGAAATGTACACAAAGCAATGTACAGATTCAATATAATCCCTATCAAAATTCAAAGGCATTTTTCAAAAAACAGAACACTCCTAAAAATTGCATTGAACCATAAAAGACCCAGAATAACCAGTGCAAACTTGAGGAAGAACAAAGCTGGAGGCATCACGCTCTTTGATTTCAAACTGTATCACAAAGCTGTAGTAGTTAAAACACTGATTTTACAGTTCTACAATGCTATGGCATAAAAACAGACACATAGGTTAATGGAATAAAATAACCCAGAAATAAATCCACACATATATGGACAATTAACTTTCAACAAAGGAGCCAAGAATATACAATGGGGAAAACACTGGTATGTACATTGCTTTTTTAACACATGCTGTTGTACACTTAACAGACTACAGTACAGAGTAAACATAACTTTTATATGTACTGAGAAACCAAGAAAATTCACTTGACCAACTTTATTGTGATATTCACTTTATTGTGATGGTCTGGAACCCAACCCACAATATCTCCAAGGTAAGCCTATATACAATGGAATATTACTCAGCCGTAAAAAAGGGATTGTTACCTTTTTCAACAACACAGATGGACCTGGAAGGGGCATCATGCTAAGTGAAGTAAGTCAGATACAGAAAAACAAATACAGTATGACCTTTCATACACATAAAATTTTAACTATACATATATATGCATATGTGTATATGTGTATATACATAAAACAACAAGGTAAAGGCATACATACAAAGAACAGATTGGGGATTGCCAGAGGCAAGGGAGTGGAAAAATGGGAGAAATGAGTGAATTGTTCTGGTTTGGGTTTTTTTTTTTAGTTTACATGAATTTAAGTTAAAAATTTAATTTAAAAGATAAACACAGAACACTGTAGAATAAATTAAGATATCTTAAAAATGAAAAAAAATTAAAAACTACAATGAAATACCACTATACACACAACAGAATTGCTAAAGTTTTAAAAACCAAGTGCAAATAAATAAATAAACAAACAAACCAAGTGCAGACAAAGTAGTGAAGCCCCTGGAACTCTTTACTACACTCCTGGTAGAAATGTTAAATGGTACAACCACGTGGGAAAACAGTTTGGCTGTTTCTTTAAAAATTAAACATGAACTTCACAGGTGACCCATTTACCCAAGAGAAATGAAAGTGTATGTCCACAGAAAGACATGCACACCAACGTTCCTGCAGGTTTATTTGTATTAACCAAGAACTAGAAACCACCCATATGCTGCGGACTGAGCATACAACAATGGGACATTACTTGGAAGGATGGGAGGCTACAGAATTACTCTGGATGAAAGAATCCTGACAAAAGACAAAACAATCTATGGTGACTCAAAGCAGATCCGCTGGTCGTTGCCTGGAACCTGGGGGCACAGGAAGGCACAGGAGAGGTGGATTCTAGAAGCAGGAGACTTCACGGGGCAGTGGTTACACCCATCCTCCTGATTGTGGCAATAGCTTCATGGGCGTGTGCATCCACCAAAACTTGTGCATCCACCAAAACTCATCAAACTGTACACTTAAAGTATATTAACCTATTGAATGTCAATTATACCTTAACAAAACTGCTTATTAAAAAAAAGAAAAAAAAAAGATGGCTGGGGAAAAAAAAAGACACCACAAAGACCGGTGGATAAAATACTTATATATAGCCAACAATGGATTAGGGATCTATAAAGGAATAGACAATATACAAGGAACACCTACAAATCAGTAAGAGAAAGACAAACCACTCTATGGACATTTGGTAAAAGACTCAAACAGATTTCACAAAGGAAAAAACATAAACCACCTATAAACGTGACAGGATGCTCAACTTCAATCACAACACACAAAACCACGAGGAACCGCACCTCACCCACCAGGTTGGTAAAAATAGACCCTGCCCAACACCAAGGTGTCCGTGAACATTCAAAGCACTGTGCCAGGGGCAACTGCCCAGGGAACCGGTCTGGCATCATCCAGGAAGGTGGATCACGGGAGGGCTCCGTGACTGTATCACACTCCGGATACAGACCTTGCAGGAAGCGCTCAGAGAAAGTTGTGAGAACACACCTGTGTGAGTCCATCTCAATTATTAAGTACAACAGGCAAAAACACACAGTATGTTGCTAAGAAGTGTACTAAGCGGTAAGAAGACAGAGAAAAGGAAAGGAGCCAGTCAGCAAATTTCAGCAGCACTAACTTGCAGGGCTGGAGGGAAGGAGCACGAAGATCTCTAAGTTAACTGCTAGTGCTGATTCCTAAGTTGGGTGCCGCGGGTACAGATGTCCATTCACTTTTCATCTGAACATACACATTTACTCTTACACAATTCCCTTCATAATAAAGAGTTGTTATGAGAAGCTCAAAAGACATATTGCCAGGAAAGAGGACAGTAACCGGAAGGACACGTGGAGTCCGGGGGTTCAGGGGAGGTTTCTCCAGGGGGGAGCAGGGCATGAGTGCTGGGGGTGCTGCCCAGGGGAGACATGCGCCCATGACCCGGCCAGTCGGGTTGGCAGTGCAGGGGACTGATGAACTGAGAGGCAGGGGTCATCGCCAGGACTTTGGCTCTTGCCGCCAAGAAGGGTCCTGGGCAGAGGGACGTGACCTGACGAGCTTTAATGGCATCTTCTGCTGTGCTGAGGACAGAACAAAGTGGGACAAGAGCAGAAGCAGAAAACCTATCAGGACTGTCCCGGCAGTCATCCAGGCCACAGGTGAGTGGCATGGACCAGTGTGGGTCTCCAGGACGACAGGTGACATGTGAATATAAAACAAAAGGAGTCATCAAGGGCAAATCTAAGGTTTTAAGCCCAAAAAACTGGAGGGCTGTGGCGGGAAGCAACTGAGACACAGACACTGTGGGAGCAGCACTGCGAAGGGAGGAGCAGGTGCCCAGTTCTGCACGTTCACATCCGAGGCTACTCCACATGGCACGAGGCTGCGTGTGTCCCCCAGAATCTGTGCGTGGGACCTTGTCTGCGCATGCGCTCCAGGAAAAATGGGGTCACACTGGACTGGGGTGAGTCCTACCACTGACTGGCACCTCCCTCGGGGAAGACAGCCAAGCCACGACGACTGGCTGAGATGGGAGTTACACGGACCCCAGCCAAGGAACAGCAGGAACTCCTGGCAACCACCAGGAGCTGCAAGAGGCCAGGATGGATTCTTCCCGAAAGCCCCCAGGGTGTGGCCGTGCCGAGAGGCGACCTGGACCTGGGCCTTCCTGGACCTGGGCCTTCGGGCCTCCAGACAGAGAGACAACAAACTTCTGTTTTGTTAAGCCACTCGGCCTGCGCTCCTTTGTTAAAGGAGACCCCCCCAAACCAATACCTAACTCTATTTTTGACACTTCTCGGAAAGGCCGGATGCTGTGTGACAAGAAAACGTCAAGAAAAGATCCCATTTAAAATACATTAGTTCTGGGGCGCCTGGGTGGCTCAAACGTTGAGTGTCTGCCTTTGGCTCGGGTCATGATCTCCGGGTCCTGGGATCGAGTCAGGCTCCCTGCTCAGGGGAGAGTCTGCTTCTCCCTCTGCCTCCGCTCCTGTGCTTGCTCGCTTTCTCTAACAAATATATAAAATCTTTGAAAAATAAAACAAAATATATCGGTTTAGGACAGCTGGGTGGTCCAGTCAGTTAACTGTCCAACTCTTGATCTCAGTTCAGGTCTCGATCACAGGGTCAAAAGTTCAAGCCCCGCACTGAGTTCCATGCTGGATGTGGAGCCTACTTTAAAATAATTTTAAAAATTAAAAAAAAAAAAAAAATCTCAGTTCTTTTTCTAACACCTTTTTCCTGGTCCTAAGAACGTAGGCAAATCATTTTGCCTTTATTACTCAATTTCCTGCAAAATGTGAAAAACCAGAGGCTGAACAGAATCCTAGCCAAGGTTCTACCAGCACCCCTAAATTTCTACATTTCTGGGACTGTTCCCCAACATGAAAAGTATCCCTGAACCCTATCCCAATAATCTACTGAAGTACATTTCAGGGATGCCTGGGGGGCTCAGTGGTTGAGCGTCTGCCTTCAGCTCAGGGTGTGACCCTGCAGTCCCGGGATCCAGTCCCATGGGGCTCCCCGCAGGGAGCCTGCTTCTCCCTCTGCCTGTGTCTCTGCCTCTCCCTCTGTTTCTCATGAATAAATAAAGAAACCCTGTTTCATAGAGAGATTGTTTCTATAAAGTCCACATTTACAATGGATATGTCACCCATATGGTAAGACAAACTAGAGGCTAATTCACAAAAGATGAGGATCATGAAATGGAATCTTATGTTTCTAAGATACAGCAACAACAGAACTCCCCTCAGACACACACAGTTTCCATTCTCTACTGCCGTCACAAATTCAATGGCTTAAAACACCACCCACTGATGACCTTACAGTTTCCATATGTCAGAAGAGGGAGGTAGTTCTCTGCCTCGAGTCTTACAAGGCAATCAAGGCAGGTGTCCCCCCAAACTCATTCAGGCTCCAGGCAGAACCCGGGTCCCTGCCGCTGTGGGACGGAGGCTCCAGGATCCCGACCGCCAGCACCCAGCAGTCAGTCCCAGGTGCCGTGGGCCACCCCGTGCTTCTGTTCCTGGCCACGTGTGCATCCTCCCAGCCAGCCACAGCAGGGGAGCCTCCCCTCCCGCCTCGCCTCGCCTCGCCTCGCCTCGCCTCGCCTCGCCTCGCCTCGCCTCTCCTGCCTTCCTCCACGGTCTCAGCTCCTCCTGTGACTTTGGGGTCAGACCCCAACGACCCAGGCTAATCTCCCTCCCTGTAAGTCAGCTCTCCCGGAACCTGTGCCTTACGCCTTTCACAGCGGCGCTGGATTTGCGTGCGTCTGATGGGATGAGTAGGGGCCAGCAAGCCGAGGCGAGGGGGGCATCTTCAGGGCTGTGGCTTCCACATATACCCCAGAATGCCACACAAAAACATGTAAGAATGCCTACGTCACACTTCTGCGATACAGACTTGGAAGTCAGGTGTCATCTGCAACTTACTACTGCAGACCTACAGCAGGACTGGACTCACAGAGGAGGTTTTTGTAACCACGGTAAAAGGGAAAGCAATCTCTGCTACTGCGAACATCCTCAGGAAATGCAGTTCGACAACGGGGAGTCTGTACCCAAGCAGCGGCCTGGACCTGATTCCCCTCGAGGCTGAATCGATTCCTTCCCCGCAGACGCAGACGGGAGAGAGCAGAGCCTGGCGGCAGTCTGGAAGGGAAGCCGGGCTAGGGCTCCGCGACCGGCACAGTCTGGAAACACCCAGCGGGACGGCAGGGACGGCAGGGACGGCAGGGACGGCAGGTGCCCCTGCACTACCGCCCCAGCCAGGCTTCCCAGGAGGCAGAGGACCCTGCCCGCGGCCGCCCCGCCCTTGCCCACGCTCTGCCCCTACCAGAGGGCACTGGGCGGGGCAGTAGGTGACCAACCATCTCCTCTAAGGGGCCCGCATCCCCGCCGCCGGCGTCTGCTCCTGCCAGACACGGACGCCCCCCGAGCCGCACCCATCTGCCGAGGGACCGAGCTCCGTGCACACCCACCAGTCTTTTTCGTTTCCTTCCGACTTCCCTCAAAGCCTGCCCAGCGCCGCGGTACCAGCAGCAGCCTGCAGAGCCCAGAGCCACCCTCGGCGCCCTGAAAGGCAGGACCTCCGCCCAGCGGAGCCAGGGCCCGGTCGAGGCAGGCGGCGGCCCAAGCAGCCCGAGCAGCCGCCTGTGGCCCGGTCCGGCTCTGAGCCCCCCCCCCCCTCCGGCAGCTCCTCCAAGGGAACGTCCCGCTGGAAAAAGGCAGGACACAGGACGTCCCGGGCTTTGGCCCCCCCCTTGCTTCCCCAAGTAGCCCAACACGCTGCTGGCTCGGAAGCTGCGCGGGTCCCCGAGCTCGGCCCTGGGAGGGGCGGCGGCGGGCGGGCGGCGGGCGGGCGGCGGCGGCGGGCGGGCGGCCCTACTAGGCAGAGGCCCCTCTGACCTTCCACCTCGGATGCATCCCAATGTGCGGCTTCTGTTTCGGGCATTTTTGGCTTTAACTTCTCGGCGGCCGCTGGGACCCCCCAGGGGTCCCCCGCCGCCCCTCGGCCGCCCTGTCCTCCCGCTGGCGGGGGCGGAGGGGGGCGGCCCACCCGCCGCAGCCGCAGCCGCAGCCGCAGCCGCAGCCGCAGCCCGGGGCCAGCCCCCCGGCCCGCTCCGACCCGGGGTGTGACGCGGGGCCGCCGGGCCCCCAGTGAGGACCAGGCCGGGAGGAGGGCCGCGGCGGACGGGGTGGCCGAGGGTCACGGGGTCAGGGGTCAGGGCAGGGGACCAGGCGCGGGGATGGGGGCGGGGCGGGGGCGGGGGGTCGGGAGGAGCCGGGGCCGGGGCGCGGGCGGGAGGCGGGAGGCGGGGGGGCGGGGGGCGGGGGGCGGCGCGGGCGCGCACTCACGCTTGTACTCGGCCATCAGCCTCTTGAGCGCCGTCCCCGCCATCGTCCGGGCAGCAGCCGAGCGGTCCGCCGGCCCCGAGCGCGCTCGCTCCCGCCCGCCGCAGGGCCGCTTCCGGGTCGCCGCGGGCGCAGAAGCCCTTCCGGGGCGCGGGACGCGGGGGCGCCTGCGCGGTGGGGCGGGCGGCGAGGGGCTGCGCAGGCGCGGTGGCCGCGACGTCCCGCCCGCGGGGTCCCCGAGGCAGCGGCTCCCCGGCGCCGGGCCCTTGCCGCTGAGCCGCCGGCGGGGACGCGGGCCCGGGCCGGACGGTCATGCGGGCACCGGGGCGGGGGCCGCGAGGATCGGGGTCCGCCGCCTGTTACATCACGGGGGGTGGGGGGGGACCAGGGAGGGAGACGGAGGACGGGCCCGGGGACGGGGGGCGGGACGCCGGGGCAGGACGCGGCCTGAGGCGGTGGCCTGAGGGGCGGCTGGGCTGCCGGGAGCGGGTCGCACTGATGCTGCGTAGTTTCAGGTCACATCCCCGTGAGTGGGGGCGGGGCGGGAGCATGGAGATCCCGCGGGCTGCCGGGGGGGGGGGGGGGGGGGCGGGGCTCAGCGGGGCGGCGCCGCCTCCGCCCAGGGCGTGCCCCGGGGCCCGGATCGAGCCCGCCCCTCCCTGTGCCCGGGTCTCGGCCCCCCTCCCCCCTCCCCTTCCCTCCCCCTCCGCCCCCCTCCCCCCCCCCTCTGTGCTTCTCATGAACAAGTAAAAATGTTAAAAGGCTGAAGACCCCGCTTGCCGGTTCCGGTGCACGCTCCGCCCAGGGCAGTCGAGGCCGGAAGGTGCGGGAAGCAGGTGCCTGACGTCCCTGCGCACCTGCAGGCGGACCGGCCTGCGGCCTGCGGACAATCTCCGCCTCCTCAAAGGTGCAAAGCGGCAAAGGCCTGCCTTTGCCGTGCGCTCACCTGCTGCCCAGGTGAGGGGAGGGCCTGGGTCCTGCAGCGACCCCCCCCACCCCCCACCCCCGGGCTCCCTGCCTCTCTGGCCGGTCAGCGGCGGGGAGCAGTGGCCGCCGGGTCCCCTGTAGTGTTACGGTGGCTCCGTCCCCGCTGACCCCCGGACCTGGGATGTGCTGGTGCTTCTCAGAACCCCGGTGTGACCCCGGGGCGTGCTCTGCAGCTCAGCTCCGCCACACAAGCACCTGTGCACCGTTACAAGAGTCCTCAGCTCCGGGACGGTCACGTGCCACCTGCGGCCTCCATACCCTCCCACCGATCCGCCCTATGATGTTCTGTAGACTCTATCCGCGTCCTTGGTTTGTTATCATGTGCGTCCTGCGTCCTGCAACCTGAAAACCCGACCCGACCCCGAGGGCAAGGAGCGGCTCCTGCTCGAGGGCGAGGGCGAGGGCGAGGGCGAGGGCGAGGATGCTGCTCCAGTACAGCCAGCAGGCGGCATCTGCTGAACTGGGTCACATTTAAGGGGGCAGCAAACCGGGCGGGCGGGGACACTCAAGCCTTCGGCCCAGGGCATGACCCGGAGGCCAGGGTGGAGCCCACGGCCCTCCCCGCAGGGCGCCTGCTCCTCCCTCTGCCTGTGTCTCTGCCTCTCTCTGTGTGTCTCAGGAATAAATGAACAAAATCTTAAAAAACAAAAAACAACGCAAAGCAGCCTCCGAGGTCTGCGTCTGTCAGGGCAGAGGCCTAGAGAACCGTGGTCCAGTGCTGACTTCACGGAAGTGAGTGGGATGCAGTGCACAAAGGAAGAGTCTTGAGGTTCGAACAGCAAAAACCTTGAGAAGCCCAGACTAACTAACGTGCGCATTCACGCGCCCCCACAACGCGCCCCCTGTACCCGGGACCCCAGGAGAGGCGAGGTCGTGATGCCCGGTGGGCACAGCCAAGGCCAGGGCACTGCAGCGGATGCGGCCGTGGGCAGGAAACCCAGGCCTGGCACGGGTGGCCTGCGGCATGCAGAGGGTCCAGGGACATACCTACTCCTCCCCACCCGGGCTCAGGATGCCAGTGGCCGCCCCAGTGGCTGGCCCGGACGCGGAACGGGGACGGTCCGCCCCCTCGGCCACACGCAGCGTGTAATCCAAGCCCAGAGACAGAATAGCAAACTATATTTACTGTTTACAGTAGCAAAGGACAACAAATCGTGTACAAATTGGTGAATACACAGAACAGAGCCAGCCGACCTCCCACCCTCGCCCGGACAGCAGAACACAAAGGAAACGCAAAGGCCTTCGGCAAGATTTCAGGCAGGTGAGGGACGCTGTCGCGGTCCGCTCGGGGACTAGGACCGGCGGCAGTGGGCGTGCACGCAGCAGCAGGAGAAGCAGCTGTGTAACTGGTAGAGAACGAAACCCCGTCCTAAAGCGTACACCCCACACCTACTGGGAAAGCAGCGCAGCCCACGTCCACGAGGGCAACGCCAAGTCACCGCTGCAGGGGCTCCACCGCCAACACACTCTGAGGCAGGTCTTCCACGCAAAAACAGCTGCAAACTCAGCAGTGCTGAATCCGGATTTTGTATAGAGGCCTTAACTGCCCAGAGGAGAAACGGGCGGCCACGGCCCCAGGGCCCAGTGAGACGCGTGGGGGTGGCTTCCTTCTCCGTCGGGGCCAAGGGTCTGAAAGACCTGCTTATTTTCCTTTTCACCTTTTAAAAGGCCTTCCAGTATTTTCCCTCTGACTTTACTCTTTCCTGAAATGCAGTATTTACCATTTCAAATACCTGTGCCTGTATGACATCGTGAAAGATTGTTTCCCATCCCCAAACCGGCCCCAAAACTCATCCAACGGAAGCAGCCCCACGCTGTGGTGCCGTGAGGTCTCCACTGGAATAAACAGTGGGGTGGGGGTGGGGGTGGGGGGTCAACACCTGGGGTCAGATCCCCATCTAGACTAAAAGTGGACATTCACACCACACATTTGGGGGCAAAAGTTAGAGGGACGAAAAAACAAAAATGAAAGCAAACGAACCCCAAAACCCTCACCACTCCTTTCCCCCCAACAAAGACAAGTGTGACTGGCCTGACTTCAGCTGTGGGCGCCCTCCCCCCGCAGAGTTCTGAGTTGCCCTTGCAAAACGTCAGAGAGGAAAGCAATTCTGGTGACTGTCCTCGGGTTTGCGCAGACTCCTCTGTGATTGGCATGGTCACGGGTTCACTATTCCACAGCAGGTGCGAGCACGAGGACACGTGGGGACGGTCCCTGCAGAGGCGGCACCCTTAGGGCCAGCCGCTCTCCCGTGCGCCTCCCGTCTGCTGCTGGAACACATCGATGGTGTCCTCGTCCTCCATCTCCAGCTGGCGGGGGTGCGGCGGCGAGAGAGGGAGAGCAGTTAGTTTCCTGGGATCCCAGAAGGCGCGATGCTCACCTGGACGACTCCGAAGGTTCACTGCGCTGTTCCCCGCCCCCCCCCCCCGCCACCCCGGGAACGCCATCCCCACCACACCTGTCCTCAGGTGCACCGTGCCGGGACAGCGCTCGGCTCGGATTTCCAACAAGCCCGTTCACCCACCAAGATGCCCCTCACAGAACTCACAAAAGGATATTCGGAGCCAAGGACTCGGATAGGAAAGCAGCCTCTGGGGCGCCTGCCTGGCTCAGTCTTAAAGAATGAGACTCGTGAGCTCAGGGTCATGAGTTCAAGCCCCACACTAGGTATACAGATGACTTAAAGAATAATAAAACCTTTACAAAGAAAAAATGAGTCTCATTAAAAAACAAGGATCGAAAATTTTTACCAAACTTTACACAGAATCGTGTTCCACTGAGGAGCACGTAACGGATGGCGGGGACTCTTCGTGACAAGTGCAGGGGTCGTGCCCGTGGACTCCAAAGCGAGCCCTGTCACACAAGGAGGATGTGCTAAAGCGAGGGACACGCTGGCTCTGCCCACTGCACCCCTTCCTGCCCTTCACGCCCACGGCAGGGATGGTGCAAACAGCTTTCTCTTTCTGGCACAGGGAGCACACGTCTACCCTGATCTCTGTCCATCCTCTGAACAAAAGAAAGCTTCTCTGCCGATTCAGACTAGAGGCTGGAAGCAGTCCCGGGTCCCAGGGACGTTCTCAGAGGGGACAGGAGTAGGGCTGGGAGGGCAGGGCCCCTCCCCGGCTCAGACACCCTGGGCAGCAGCCAGATGACGGGCAGGAGGGGGAGCCTGGGTGCCCCTCCACCCCCCCAGCCCCCAGGAAACCCCTGCAGCCCAGCGCCCACGTGAGCAGGGTGAGGGTCCCCAGGGCGGCACACACGCCCTCCCCCCGCAGCCCAGAGTCCATGTGAGCTGGGTGAGAGTCACCAGAGCAACACACACAGCCTGCCCCCTCCCCCCTGCAGCCCAGAGCCTGCGTGAGCAGGGTGAGGGTCCCCAGGGTGGCACACCCTGCCTCTTGCTGCGTGGTGCTGTCACGTGAAGTGATCAGACTGATGCTCACAGCTCCGTGCAGGACAGAAACAGGCGTCCCCCCCACTTTACCGACCGAGAAGACGGAGGCTCGAGGGTGGGTGGCTCTGGATCACGAGGCCACCCGGCCGACAACGGCCGCAGCCCCACTGAACTCGGCCTCCTGCTCCAGGCCCGAAGCCCCGTCGCCCCAGCGTGAAGCGCAGCAACGGGGCGGGCGTGTGGTGGGCAGCAAGCAAACACCGCGGGACTGAGGATGACGGCCCGTCCCTTCCGCCCACAGCCCTCGTGCGTAAATCCTGAAGGGCACAAGATCGGGCCAGCGATGTGGCTGCAATCCGGTGTCCAGATCCGAGGGGTGGGCGCCGGGAGGGGCGGCAGGAGCGAGGGACCTGGCCAGGCCTGGTAGTGACCCCGGGCCCCCTGCTCGGCCCCCGGGCCTCCGCCCCACCCCCCAGCACGGAGCAGGATGTCTGACCAAGCGCATTTTTCTCATTTGAAAAACTGAACTCCAACATTTAAAAATGCAATAGCATAATAGTTGAAGACCATGAAGACACGTAAAGCTTCCCACAGGAGCCCCGTGAGCAGCGTTCGAGCAGCGCAGCCGAGGGCAGGGGCCCCGCGCGGACCGCAGGAGCCGCTCGGCAGCGCCGCCTTTCGTACCTGCGCGGGGGTGTCCGTCTCGTTAATCGGCTGCCCGTCAAACCTGAACCTAATCTGTCTCATCGACAAGCCCTGAAAAGAAAGACCGATTATCATTAGAAATCTCCAGGTGACACGTTCATTCCAGAAAATAAAACACGTATCTCAAAATATTAGGATTCTGAACGAACTTTCGACCCACCCCGTTATTAAAACTCGTCGGTGGCCTACGGGCGTCTCCTGCGCGGCCCAGCAGCCAGCCCAGGCCCGGGCCCGCGTCCTGCCCGCCGCACCCTCACCTCCCTCCAGGGACAGGCTCCGTGTGGCCGGCACCACCCCCCAGAACCTCTGGGCGACAAGCCTTCGGGGACCGGCGAGCCCGGGGTCCCAGCACGGCCTGCGAGCGGGAGGCGGCCCGGGCCGCTGGGCCCAGGGAGGCCGCGGCGGAGCGTCTTCCGTCCAGGCCGGGCTGTGAGCCGCGGGTCCCGGGGCAGGCGGACGTGGCCCGGAAGCCGAGCTTCTCCTTTAGACAGCAATGACGGGGCGCCCGGGGGGCTCAGCGGTGGAGCATCTGCCCTGGGCTCAGGGCGTGACCCCGGGGTCCCGGGATCGAGTCCCACATCGGGCTCCCCGCAGGGAGCCTGCTTCTCCCTCTGCCTGTGTCTCTGCCTCTCTCTCCCTGTGTCTCGTGAATAAATAAAATCTTTAAAAAATAAAATAGAAAGCAATCCCGATTTTACTTAAACAGAACAGGCAGCGTTGAGACTGGCATCTCCGCTCCGCTCCCTCCTGAAAAGATACTTAAACATTCAGGCACGAACGACGAGGATGAAGGGAGCAGGACAGGACTGGCCCTGGGGGAGCCGCAGGGCGGTGGGGACGACCCCGAGGTCGGGGCGGGGCAACACGCGGGGCCCCACAGCCCAGGGGCCCACCCATGGCGTCTGTGCCGCACAGATGAGCACCGACCGACCGCGGAGGCCCCTGGAAGCTGACACGATAGGCCCCACCGGACCCCGACTCGGGCCCCCAGCCGCACGGGCCATGCACTGTCCCCACCACAGGGAAGGTTGGCTTGGAGCCCTGGGCTCAGGACACCAGGGACCAGCCTGGACGCCGGCTGCCCGCCGAGCCCCGTTGCCCCGTCCGGCCGCACCCCCAGGGCAGACGGGCCTGGCAGGTCGGCTCCTGGGAAACCTAGTGACTCACAGGCTGCAACACCTGCGACCCCCCAACCCACCCACCCTGGCAGGCCGCCCCCGCGGGGCAGGGCTCTGTGCCTGCAGCTCTTCGCCAGCTTGCTGGGCGTGGTTCTCGGGCGCGAGCACTTCAGCACGGACGTGGGACCGTGAAGACTCGGATGTGTGAACCGTCCAGCCGGTGAGGAGGAAAGGAAGGGTAGGCGCGGAGGACGGGGCACGGAGGCCACACAGGCACCTGCAACCCTCGGGAACACGGAACACAAGAGGTGGGTGCGGGTGGGAGAGAAAAACCCTCGAAGAACGTGTGGAAACGAGAAGTCACGACAGAAGCAAGACTCTCCACGCAACGTGGGAACCAAGGCTGAAGGGCCCTCCCAGAAACAAGCCCAAGAGCAACCGCAAAGCCCGATGCCGGGTGGGCGGAAACGATCCCGAGCGTCAGCTCCAGGAGGGGTGACAGCAGGGTACACGGCATTCCCAACACGGCGCACGGGACGACAGAGGGCCCGGCATCCCAGGACCGCCCGCCGCGGCCACGTGTCCTCAACAAAAACAAGGGGCGCCTGGTCTGTGACCCTTGACCTCGGAGTTGTGAGTTCAAGCCCCAAGACGGGTGCAGAGATGGATGGATGGATGGATGGATCGGAGGAGGAGAGGAAGGAAGGAAAGAAGGGAAGAAAAGAGAAAAGAAAGAAAAAAAGAAAAAAAGAGAAAAAAGTACCAGGAAAGTGACCGGTACAATCATGCGCCTCCAAGCCCCTGAGAGTGAGGTATTGGGGCCCAAGAACAGATCCCGAAAGCTCCCAGAGAAGAGCAAAGTGACCTCACAGGACAGAGAACCAGAATGTCACTGAACGTCCGCACCAACGCTGCAACAAGAAAAGGACGTGAAGGGCCCAAAAGACAAAAACGAATTTCAACCTGGAAATGGTCGTGCAGCCAACAGTGAAGCGCAAAGGTTTGTGATGGGGAAGTCGCCTGCAGCCCCACGCACCCCAAGGACGCTGCAGAGCAAGACGCTGGAAGACACGCTCCGCGAAACAGGACGAAGCCGGACTAACCCAGAAAATACGTAGGATGGCGCCCAGAGAAGTCTCCGGAAAGACTCGGAGGTGGCTCTGCAAGGACAGTCACACCAGAGGTGCGGCGGGATGGCTTGAAGCACGGGGACACGCCCCCCGCACGGTGCGTGGAGATACGAGCAGTGACTTCACAGGACCTCCCAGAAGACCACGCACGACGGCCAGCAGACCAGCTGGGCCCATGAGACACAAGCCAGACACGAGCTGTCGCCGCGAGCCCACTGCACCGCCCAGCGGACGGCGCCTCCCCGGCAGGACCCGCGCGGCCCAGAGCCATGTCCTGCAGGAACCGGGCAGGGATGCGCGCGGAGGGCTCGTCCCAGAGCAGAGTTTCCACCTCCCGTGGGGAAAATCACCTCGGAAGCCAAACACACGGAGACCCAGGAACAGAGACACCCCGGCCCGGGAAGAACGAGGGAGGTGGCTGCAAGGCTGGCAGGCTCAGCCCGGGGGGAGCAGGGGTGGGGGGGACGGGGACTGGGACGCGGCTCACCCACCACATCGACCACAATACAGCGCCAGGCCTGACAAAGCGTCCACGCAGAGGAACAGGGCGCCCCGGAGCCCACGCCCCCACCACACAGAGACATGTGACGGGCCACCGTGCGGGGGACGCGGGTGGCGCGGAGAGGCCTGGTGTGCGAATGAGGACAAAGGACAGCGAGGTTGGAAGCACCGATGCGTGTGAGCCACATGTCTGTCCAGACGCCGATAACGACAACAAGGACCTGCGGGGACCCGGCCACGGCCGCGATGCTCGTGAGCAAGGGGAAGAATCAAGCCCCCCGTGAGCCCCCAAGGCCGTGTCTCAGTCGTGGCCCAGCTGCGGCACGCAGGAGCGGGGAGACCCACGGCTACTGCGCTGCACCTGCAGGGACGGACTGAGCCACCGCGCTCCCAGCAGCCGCCGGAGGGCACGCCCCACGCTCCCCGCTCGGGGAAGAGCCGGCGGCCTGGCCCGTCCGCGGACACAGGGCTGATGCTCTGACGGCAGAAGGAAACGGCCACCACGGATGAGCACGCACACGCAGGCACACACACACATGCACACACCGAGGGACGAGTACACACATGCAGGCACACACACACGCACAGGGACGAGCACACGCACAGGGACGAGCACACACGCAGGCACACGCACACAGGAGCACCCCGCGCACACGCGCCCCCGGGCAGCCCCGTGGCCCGCAGGCCCCCAGGGCACAGGCGCACCTGCCTCTCGCAGTAGGCCTTCATCAGCTTGCTCAGCGGCGTGTGCCTCTTGATCTTGAACTGGACCACGGAGCCGTCCTGCCCGGCCACCTTCAGGTTGATGTGGTCGTTCTCCGTCTTCACCCCCTCCTGCAAGGACACGGACACCGGGTCTCAGCCACCGGCCGCCGCGCTCCAGGCGGCGGGGTGGGAGTCCCAGCGATGACCCCTCCCGACTCCCCCGCAGCCCGGGGTCGCGCACACGAGGGCTTCACGTCCATGCAGAATGAACCCCTCTGGTGGGCGGGCGCGTGCAGGGGCACAGCATACACCTACGGAGGCTTCGGAGGGAAAAACCCACTTAGGGACTCTCGAGAAACCCCAAAGCCCTCCTTGTTAGGAGAGGACGGTGCACACACACGCCCGCAGGCAGGCACACGCCGGGCGAGGATGGGGGGGGCAGGCCCCATGGAGGATGGGCAGGCCAGGGGCGCCTCCCCCCGCCCCCTGCAGCGGTCCCACCCCGGTGGCATCTCTGACACTTGTGATGCTGTCCGAGCCCCAAAACATCGTGACTTGGGCGGCACAGGGCCCGGAAGCACAGCTGGAATGAAGCAAGGAGCTGGGGTTCAGGACGGTGGGCCCCCCGGGGCGCCCGGGTCCCAAAGCCGGATTCTGGGAGGTGCGGGAGGGGCACCCAGGGCGGCTCCTGCGGGCTCGGCCACCTCGCTTAGCTGGCGCCGCCAGGGAAGGCGGGAGGCTGTACTCTGAGCGGACGATCCAGCTGGCCCGAGTCCTTTTGGACATAGAGTGCGCCTGTCCCCGTCACACGTGCCCACCTCTCTGGGCCACGCCCTTGGGGTGGGGAGCCCGTGGGGGGAGCCGACCCGAGAAGCGGCCCCGGGAGGCAGGACCCCAGCAGGACCCCCGCCATGAGACAAGATCGCCCTCCACGGCCGTGCAGGCACCAGCGGGCCCCCCCACCGTGACTCCGCCGTGGGCAACGCGCGGGGACCGGGGCAGCACCCCCTTGCTCCCCGGAGATGAGGTGTCCATACTTGCCGTGCCTTTTTTTCAAATAAAGGCTTCATTTTGTACATTTAGAGAAGTGTACGTTAAGAGAAAACGCGCAGCCATCGGGGCCGGGGGTGCGCACGGCCCTGGGCCAACACCCCGCGCCACACGCCACACTGCCCCTGCCGCCCAGGCCAGCGCCGCTGCAACACCGGCAGTGGGACTCCGAGCCTCCCTGACGTGTCGCCAAGTTTTCCACTATCGTCCTGTTCCTGTTCCAGGATCCAAACCAGGCGACCGCCTTTATATCTACTTAGAGATATTATTTTTTTCCCAACGTTTCTGTGTTAACGTGAACCTAGCGTAAAAGCCACCACTTCACCCCCTTTGGCTGGTCTGAACGTCCTACAACCTTCACCAAGTCCATCTCCAGAACCCCGTTCACCCTGCAGGACTGAACCTCTGTGCCGTTGAACCCAACCACGTCTCCCCAGCACCCCCCCCCATTCCTTGTCTCTGTGATAGTGACTCCTCTACAGATCCCATAAAAGTGGATCACACAGGGATCCCTGGGTGGCTCAGAGGTTCAGCGCCGCCTTCAGCCCAGGGCGTGATCCTGGAGACCCGGGATTGAGTCCCACAGCGGGTTCTCTGCATGGAGCCTGCTTCTCCCTCTGCCTGGGTCTCTTATGAATAAATGAGTAAATCTTAAAAAAAAAAAAAGTGGATCACACAGTATTTGTCCTTTTGGGACTGGCTTATCTCACGCAGCATGACGTCCTCAAGGTTTGACCGTGGCATGGCTGGGGTCAGGGTTCACTGCCCTGCCGGGGCCGAGTACCACGCACGGCGTGGGTGGGCTGTGTCGCCATCTGTCCACGGACACGGGGTGACTTCCACAGTAATGCTGCGGTGAGCCTGGGTGGACAAGTATCTCCTGGAGATCCCACTTTCTGATCTCGGGGGCAAATACCGGGAAGCAGGACTGCAGGTCCATATGCTACTTCTAGTTTTTAGGAACACCGGCACTAACTCTGCGCTGACCGCCCGCTTTGCCTCCCCGCCCAGCGTGAGTGTGTCCGGTGTGGGAAAGCACCACCCCGTGGGTGGGAGCTGGTGTTTTACCGCACTTTGATCTGCGATTCTCTGCTCAGTGGTGGGCGAGCGCGTTCCGTGCGCGTGTGGCCACGTGTGCACCTCCTCTGGAGAGGCGCCCGTTCGAGAGCGTGTCCGGTTGTGAACACAGTTCTTGTTGGCTCGGAGTGTGAGCGGCGCTCTAGGCTCTCTGGGCAGCAGCCCGTGATCAGAGACGGAGTCGCAAACCCCCCTCCCTCTGGGCGGTGGCTGCTGCCCCCGTGATGGAGCCTCGGGCTGCACAAGCTCCAGGTCCGCTGTGCTCTGGTGGCCTGGCCTCTGCTGTCACATCCAGGGTCAGGAAGGCCCGTCCTACGTTGTGTCCTAAGAGCTTCACTGCTCTAGTCTCAACACTTAGGCCCCTGAGCCCCTCTGACTTGCCTCTTGTATACGGTGTAAGGTAAAGGTCCAGCTTCATTCTTCTGCACGTGGGTAGAGACACTATCTGCTTTTTCAACAAAAAGATACGAGTGTGCCAAAACGCACGGATACGGGGCTGGAACGCAGAACGGGCACACGGGGCAGTGGCCACAGGGCAGCGGGAGGCGGCAGGCAAAGACCACCACGAGCCCCTCTCCCTAGGGAAGGACACTGGGAATGGCCTGTCCCGGGCCCCCAGAGGGCAGGAGTAAAGGAAAAGCAACACTGACCACAAATCACTAGGGTCCCCCTGCATCAGCTACCCAGAGGCGGCAAGGGCTGTCCCCAACTGCCCCCCAGGTTTTCCTCCCACCAGCAGGACGGCCTGGGATGCCTGCTGCCCTCCTGTCCAGCTCCCCGAGCTCGGGAGGCGCAGCCTGTGCTCGGCTTCCCCGACGGCTGGCATGTGGCAGGCGGCCCCGCAGTTCAGGGCAAGCGCGCTCAAGACGTCACGCTGCTCCATTTCCTGCAGTTAAGCCTCCGCAAAAGGAAGCCCCCAGAAACCCGCACAGGCACCTGCACAGGCACCCGCACAGGCACCAGTACGTGCCCTGGATGAACAGCAACCCGAGAGAAGAACGGGCACAGGCTGAGCGGAGGAGGGCAGGGCAGCTGCAATCGCATCCGCAGTGAGGACACGGTCCTGGAGCGTGACCTGAGATCGCAGCAAGCCCCGCGCCAGGTCCCGAGGGTCCACCCCACCCCGCTCGACCCCCGTGTGTCCCCAGGGCCCCGAGGCTCCAGGCTCAGTGCCCAGGGGGCACAAGCTCCACTATCACAAGAAACCCATGTCCGAAGTACTCGACTCCGCTGAGTTGCCGCTTGGCAAAATGTAAGCGCCCAAGACGTAGACCCAAAGCTTCAAATACCTGTTTTTAATAAGAGCAGTTAACGTAACGTCAGACCTTGCTAAGAACGGCCTGGCCTGCGAACGGCCTCCGTGAGGAGCACACCCCAGAGGGCCCAGAAAGGAGGGATGAGCTCAAGTCCAGAAGACAGCAGGGGAAGGTGACAGGCGGGGGGCGCACGGGGGGGGGGGGGGGGGGGGGACGGGCAGGGGGCGCACGGGGAGGACGGCGGGGAGGGGACGGGCAGGGGGCGCACGGGGGGACGGCGGGGAGGGGACGGGCAGGGGGCGCACGGGGGGGGGGGGGGACGGCGGGGAGGGGACGGGCAGGGGGCGCACGGGGGAGACGGCGGGGAGGGGACGGGCAGGGGGCGCACGGGGGGGACGGCGGGGAGGGGACGGGCAGGGGGCGCACGGGGGGACGGCGGGGAGGGGACCGGCAGGGGGCGCACGCGGAGGACGGCGGGGGGCGCACGGGGAGGGGACGGGCAGGGGGCGCACGGGGGGGACGGCGGGGAGGGGACGGGCAGGGGGCGCACGGGGGGGACGGCGGGGAGGGGACGGGCAGGGGGCGCACGCGGAGGACGGCGGGGGGCGCACGGGGAGGGGACGGGCAGGGGGCGCACGGGGGGGACGGCGGGGAGGGGACGGGCAGGGGGCGCACGGGGGGGACGGCGGGGAGGGGACGGGCAGGGGGCGCACGGGGGGACGGCGGGGAGGGGACGGGCAGGGGGCGCACGGGGGGGGGACGGCGGGGAGGGGACGGGCAGGGGGCGCACGGGGGAGACGGCGGGGAGGGGACGGGCAGGGGGCGCACGGGGGGGACGGCGGGGAGGGGACGGGCAGGGGGCGCACGGGGGGACGGCGGGGAGGGGACGGGCAGGGGGCGCACGGGGGGGGGACGGCGGGGAGGGGACGGGCAGGGGGCGCACGGGGGAGACGGCGGGGAGGGGACGGGCAGGGGGCGCACGGGGGGGACGGCGGGGAGGGGACGGGCAGGGGGCGCACGGGGGGACGGCGGGGAGGGGACGGGCAGGGGGCGCACGCGGAGGACGGCGGGGGGCGCACGGGGAGGACGGCGGGGAGGGGACGGGCAGGGGGCGCACGCGGAGGACGGCGGGGGGCGCACGGGGAGGACGGCGGGGAGGGGACGGGCAGGGGGCGCACGGGGGGGACGGCGGGGAGGGGACGGGCAGGGGGCGCACGGGGGGGACGGCGGGGGGGGACGGCGGGGGGCGCACGGGGAGGACGGCGGGGAGGGGACGGGCAGGGGGCGCACGGGGGGGACGGCGGGGAGGGGACGGGCAGGGGGCGCACGGGGGGGACGGCGGGGGGGGACGGCGGGGGGCGCACGGGGGGGACGGCGGGGAGGGGACGGGCAGGGGGCGCACGGGGGGGACGGCGGGGGGGGACGGCGGGGGGCGCACGGGGAGGACGGCGGGGAGGGGACGGGCAGGGGGCGCACGGGGGGGACGGCGGGGGGGGACGGCGGGGGGCGCACGGGGGGGACGGCGGGGGGGGACGGGCAGGGGGCGCACGGGGGGGACGGCGGGGAGGGGACGGGCAGGGGGCGCACGGGGGGGACGTGATGGAGAGGCGGACGCACCCTCGGAGAACCGCGACAGCGACGCGACCAATAAGGGAGGGGAGCGCACACGGGAGGCCCGACGGGAAGCTGGGAGCCCCCGCGGCCGCAGCGCAGCGGGACCCGCGGGGAGGACGGCGGGGGCGGGGCGGGGGCTCCGGGGGGGGGGCGGGGGCGGGCAGCAGCGCCGCAAGGGCTCCGCGGAGAGGCGGGGAGCGGCGCGGCGCTGGGAGCCAGGGGTGCTGGGGTGCACGGCGGGGCCGCGGAGAGGACCCGGACCCGGTCGCGGAGGGGGGAGGGGAGCGGGGAAGCGAGCGGGAGGCGGTCGGGGCCCCGGGACGGCGGCCCCGCCCCCGCCCCCCCCCACGGCTGCTTCATAGGCCCGCCCGGCCGGGCTCCCGGGAGGGGCGGGGCGGGGCCTGGGAGGGGCGGGGCCTAGCCGCGGGGCGGGGCCTGGGCGGGACGCGGGGCGGGGCCGGGAGAGGGGCGGGGTCTAGCCGCGGGGCGGGGCCGGGGTGGGACGCGGGGCGGGGCCGGGGCGGGGCGCGCCGCGGGGCGGAGCCGGGCCGGAGGGGGAGGGGAGCGGCGCGCGGGGGGAGGGGCGGGAGGCCCGGGGCGCGGGGCAGCCCCGCAGACGCCGCCTGCGCCCGGCTCCAGCACCCCGAGGTCGCGGAGGGCGCCGGGCGCGGGCCGGGGGCGGCGGGGGCGGCGGGGGCGGCACGGGCGGGGGTGGCCGGGGTCCCGGCCGGCGCCGCGCCCTTACCTTGGGCTTCTCTTCGGACATGGCTGCGCGGCGGCGGGAGCGGCGGGGAGGCGGGCGGCGCGGGAGCGGGCGATCAGGCTCTGGGCCGCCGCTCTCCCGCCGCAACTGCTCGCGGGGCCGCGCTTTGCCCCCGAATCCCTGCGCGCCGGTTGGCTGCCGAGGGGTCACGTGGCGGCCGCGCGTGCACGAGGCGCGTGCCCAGGGCGTCGGGCGCGCGCCCGGCCGGGCCGAGGTTCCCGGGGTCGGGAGTGCGTCACGCGCGGGCCCGACGGCGGGGAGCTGGGGCGCGGGGCGGGGGCGCGGGCGGGGGCGCGGGCGGGGGCGGGGGCGAATGCAGGACCAGGGCGCGCTCAGGGCACCGAAAGGATGAGGAGGGGAAGGGGTTGTTGGCGCTCAGGACCCCGGAGCCCGGGGGCCGCCCATGGGGGGCCAGCGACAAGGACGAGCGATCCTGCCCCTCCCCGTGTCCTGGCCCTGGCCCTGCTCCCTCCCCTGCTCTGCGCGGCCAAACCCAGGGGCACCCACTCGTTTCCCAGGTGAGGGGCATCGTTCAGAGGAAAAGGAAGCTGGAGACCCGTGTGCTGGACCAGCCGGTGGTCGCGGTGGTCACCGGGGACCTGGGAAGGCAGCCCCGCTACGGATGAGGTGCCGCTGGCCCTGGGGGAGCCACGTGTCCAGTTGGAGGACCCGCGGGGGGAGGAAGGTGCTCCAAGGCCGCCCACCTACCCGCTGGGGGGCCTGTGCTGGTTTAGCAAGGTGCCCCGGGACCTCCCAGGCCTGGCCCTTCCCCGGAGCTCCAGGTGGACAGAGGCCTGGGGAAGGCCTTCCCCCTGGGGCCACTGGTCTCAGGGTGGTGCCAGCTTCACCCCGAGCCGGTTCCCCGTGTCCCCTGGCCAGTCCCGATCGTGGCCTGAGGCTGGCAAGCAGAAGCCGTGCACCTGCCGGGGGGCCGCTGTGGGCGCACGAGGCTGTGCTGTGACCGCCTTCCTGATGTTTCTGGAATACACGCTACGCAGCAGAAACTAAGCACACAGAGAGTCTGAGTAAGACTGTTAATTACATATTAGGTCTCTAAGAGAACGTCATGGACGTGTAACCAGTCGTCCAGGGGGCAGGGTCCTGCCGAGGAGCACGAGGCTCGAACAATCATTCTCCCAGTCTGCAAACGAGATGCTGGACAACCTGTAAAGCCACAGCTTTTCTGAAACCATCAGGGAGCCGGGCCGGCTGCACCCCGTGTTTATGTCCCGAACCCCCCCCCCACCGGCCTGCTTCCACTGAGGCTGAGTCCCCGCACAGCTGCCCTCCTCCGCGCCAGTGCCTGACGCCCCTCCTGCGGTTTGGGAAGATGTTGAAGGTGTCCCTGGAGAGGACACGGATCCCTGTAAAAGTCCCACCCAGACCCAAGGACATGAGGCCTGCATAATGGTGGGACTGGACCAGGGCAACAGAGTCCCAACCCCCCCCCCACGCACACACACGTGTGTACACTCACACACCCCGCGCCAGGACAGCCAGCACCAAGGAACACGCTGAGTGCTCTGTGACCAGTCCCAGGGAGAGACGTCGCCAAGCTAGGGGTGCACAGGGGAGCCCGAGAGCCGAAGGTGGGGCAGGAACATGGAGAAGCTGCCTCCGGCAGACCATCTTCCAGCCTCAGCACGTGATGCCAGAGGAATGTGTGTCAGCGGACGCGAGAGAAGCCACAACCACAGAACCCGGAGCCCCGACGCAGCCCCTCCGCCGGCAGCCACGCAGGAGGACTGCCCTTTGCCGGAGAGGAATGCCGGGACCTCCGCGTCTGCCGTCCTCCAGATGACATCTGTCTTTCAGGAAACAATTACAAGGACACACACAAAAAGAGGGGAAAAAAACCCGCAATCAAGACAGGAAGATCAAAACCAGAATCAGACAGGACCTGGAAGCTAGATTGTCTGGCAGGATTCGTGTTCAGGCTCCTGCGGGGAAGGTCAGCGACACGAAGGGAGGGGCTGGGAGCAAGGGCCCCGGGAAGCGCCCGCCCGCAGACACGCGGAGGAAGCATGCCTTCCATGGCTCGTTCCACGGCCCGTGGACACAGGAGGGAATCTGGACTTCCCACTAAGTCCAGGAATCTGCCGAGTAGAACAAAGAGGAGAAACGCGAGGGAGCCGGGGAAACGGAGCCAACAGAAGCCCTGCCACCAACCCTCTCCGAGGGTCTAAGGCACCGTTGGAGCGATAGAGGACAGAAGGGGCAGGACAAACGTTTGCTAAGGGCCTTCTGCGAATAAGACATCACAGCCCAGATCCAGGCTCAGAAAACCCACCCAGGGTTTCCACATCTACGAGGCGCCAGGGCACAGCCTGGTGGAAGCTGGTGCAAACCACACCTGACATCCGCAGGCCGGCCGGGCCCAGCCGCCGGGGAGCCAGAACCAGAAGGACCTCACGTGTTGCAGGACCGGTGAGCCCGAGGACAGCGAGGACGGTGAAGGGACGGACCCCCGCAGGACTTGTGCTCACGTGCCTAGGCCCTAGGCCCTAGACACGCACCTTCCCGAACCGAAGCCGAGGCGCCAGGCGCGGGCGAGGTGGGGCAGGCAGCTGTCGAGGCCCCGGGAGTCTGTGGGCGCGGGCCGCAAGGGGAGCCCGGACTTCAAGACGTTCAAGGATTCCTCCTCTTGCGCCTGTCAGCTCAGGCCTGGGGACGACCCAGCGTGGCGGGGCTCACCACCTGCAGAACCTTCGAGGGAGATCCTGTCCCCCCAGCTGGGGAAGAAGACCCTGCACCCCGAGGCACGGGGTCGAGTGCCAGGGCCCGGCTCTGGTTGTCTGCTTCTTTGCTCACCCCGTCCTCTCCCAGAGCCCCCCGTCAGGGGGCTGCACCCAGCAGCAGGAAGGCCAGTGAGGCCTCATGGGAACCCCATCTTTCTGGCCCCACAAACCGGGGCACGGGGACCTGTGGTCCAGAGAGTGGGCGGCGCGGCGGCTGCGCGTCCCCCCTGCTGAGCCCCCGGGGCAGCCACTGGCAAAAGCTCCCCGGAGAGCCCACCTTTGTACCTGAGGACCTGCAGAAGGGGCCCCCGGGGGCTTGCGAGCGTGTGTCACCCGCAGGCCGCGGGGGGCTGGGGCCGCGTCCCCTCACTGTGCGGACGGACGCACCAGCAGTCCCAGGCCCGCACCGAGCAGGGTGTGTGCAGGCGGACCCAGCGCGCCCCACCCGGGGTCTCCGCAGCGTGTCTGTCCCTGCCCGCGGACACCAGCACCCAGACTCCACGGCTTCTCGGGCCAAGGGACTCCGAGCTGCAGCGGCCACAGCAGTCCGACAGGGAAACAAAGTGAAGTGAGTCCCCGTGCCTGCTTCTCACTTCGCGGGAATCCCCCCTCCTCAAAGGGCAGAATGAGGGAGGCGAGCGAGCACCAGAACAGACCCACGGGGGCGCCTGGGGGGCTCAGGGCGTGGTCCCGGGTCTTGGGATGGGGTCCCGCATCAGGGCCCCGCTCAGTGGGAGTCGCTGCTCCCCCTCCCTCACCCCTCCCCCATCGCATGTGCGTGGGCTCACGTGCTCGCGTGCTCCCTTTCTCTCTCACATAAATACATAAAGTATTAAAAAGAGGGGGGCAGGGAGAAGCCCCGGGAGCTGCACCACCCGCCCCGCTAACGGGACGGTAACCAGAGACAGCACACCTCTAGGAGCGCGGCTGGGACGCGTGCACCAGCCAGGGCGTGGAAGACGGGGGTCCCCCGGCGCCGTGAACTGAAGTGTGACCCCCCAGGAGTCACAGGTGGAAGCCCGAGCACCGACACCTCAGAGCGTGGCCTTATGTGGAGACAGGGCCTTTGACGAGGTGATAGGTGAAAAGGCGCGGGTGCCCGGGGGCTCCGGGGGGTGAGTTCCCTACTCTTCCTTTCAGCTCAGGTCATGACCTCGGGGTCGGGAGATCGAGCCGTCAGGCTCCGTGCTCAGCACAGGCCGCTTGTCCCTCTCTCTCTGCTCCTCTAATGAATACATGAAATCTTCAAAAAATAAAAAGGATGGGTGGGCCCTACCCCAGGGTGAGAGGGGTCCTCCAAGAAGAGGACACGTGCCCGTCTCCCTGACCCGCCCTGCCCCGTCCTGGGGGCCGTCGGCCGCCAGCACCCGGAGCAGCGCACGTCTGACGTTCAGATCACCCGGGGGGGGGGGGGTGGCAGCCGAAGCACACGGATGCGCCCACGAGCCTTGGCGTCGGGTGCCCCAAGCCCCGCTGTGGGCCACCCGACACCCATTAGGCGGCGATGCCGAGGGCAGTGAGGCTCGGTGGCCGTGGCCCTGGCCCCACACAGGCTGCGCCCGGGTCTCCCAGTCCTGGCGGCAAACGGCCTCACGGTGGGGACTTGCCCACTGTTACTGGAGGTGACGGTGACATCAGCCTGAGCTCACAAGGCCTGATGGGGACAGAAGGCTGGATGCTTCGTCAGCGCCTGTGTGGCCCAGGGCAGGCGCCGAACCCTTCCCCCCTTGGGGCCGTGCCAGCAGGTGCCCTCCCGGGGGGCTGGCCGCCCGGGGCGTGTGGGAAGGTCCCCCAGAGGGACGGTCACTGCGCAGTGCCCTGAGCGCCGTGGACGCTGGGCTGCCACACTTGGGGGCCTCTTTGGATTGCGGGGGTGACCCGGTCCACATGTGGGCGTGCTGCTCTGACCCACACACGGGGTCACCCTTAGGCCGCCACTCCTGGGCGGGGCCCGGAGCGCACGGAAGCTGGAGCTGCCTGCCCGGGGCGCCCTGTAACCCCGCGGACCTCGGGGTTTGGGAAGCGTGTGCGCCTTCGGGCAGGTCCCCGGAGGAGAACCACACGGAGACCATCCCCCGGGGGTAAGGCTTCGCCCTCTCCCCTTGAAACGCGGCTCCTCGCTTGCTAGCAGGCACTGGGGGCTCCCGCCCTGCCTCCCAGCCCAGGCAGGGGTCACGTCCCTCCGGCTGTCAGATGCCTGGGGCATTGTGGTCGATGCACTGGCACGGAGCTCTAACCTCGGGTGCTCCCCGAGTCACTCCACGGCCCACCCACGGGAAACACGGTCCTGGGGAGGAGCGCAGGAGCACAGACCCCAAGAGGACCACTCTTCCCCCCACCCTCTCTGAGATTTCCTGGGGGAGCCTTTGCCTCTCCCCACCAGCCAGCCCGGCAGAAGCACAGTCGGGAGCTGCCTGCTGGATGTGAGGCTAACCCCACCGTCACAAAGCCAACCGGCTGTTGGCAGGCCCGCGGGACAGCGAAGGGCAGCCCTGCTGGGCTCAGGGTGTGGCCAGTGCCACCCGCCGGCCTGGCCCCTGCACCTCTAGGTCCAGCTGTCCAGCAGCTCATCATCACGGCAACATCTGCCCAGAAGCTGTGCTGGGGGAAAGGGGGGCCACAGCTCACGCCCACGCACGGACCTCCCTTGAGAGGCTGGACCAGGGGACCCAAGCAGGTGACATGGCTGTGGGCATCCACTGCATCCAGCTGGTGCTGATGTCATTCTAGAGGCATGGCCAGGTCGCTTGCCCAAAGCCCAGTGGTTCTCACTGGAGTGGTTGGTCCTCAAACCCTCAGCTGGGCCACAGGGCCCCGTGTGTCCACCCTGGGGCACTGCCCACTGTCCCTCGCTGCCCAGTTGGCAGGTCGTGCCAGTGCCAGGAGAAGCACCTCAGGACGGCCACCCCCTGGACGCTCACACCCAGGTCCCTGCTCATGGGCTCCGGCCCAGCCCCACTCCGGAGCTCCTTTTCTCTGGTGTGCTGCCCTAGAAATGGGACGGGAGAGAGAGTGGCTGCCACACTGGTTCTGTGGGAGACCCGAGGTGGCCATCCTGACAGGCCTCGTCCTCTCCCCCGCCCACTCCTCCCCAGTACATCCCTACTTGCCTGGACGCCTGGAATTCCCCAGCCAGGTTCTTTGTCTCTGTTCCCAGCCAGGCCTGGAAGTCCTGCAGACGCTCCACCTGCTTGCAGTGCCCAACACAAGCACCAGGCCACGCGCCCCAGCCCGAGCAGGTTCCATGGTGGTGACTGGGGGGTGAGGGTCACAGGCAGAGCCGTTACCTCCCACCAGGCTCCTGTGGGCAGATGGTGGCAGGCCCCGCGATGGAGGGGTGCTCATGCCCAGGCCTGTCCCCACACCAGGCAGCACACACACCCCCCTCCCCTCTGCTAGGGATCTTGGGGCACATCTGAAGGGTGGATGCACATCTCCAGAAGAAGCGAGTCCAAGGGGGGCATCTCCGGGACTCCTCACTGAGCCCTGCTGAGAGACTGGGGAGCCACCTGGAAAAACACACAACTGGATTCGTATTTCACACCTACGCCAGTGAAAATTTCAGAGAGATAAAAAAACTTAGATGAAAAATCAAAATTGAAAAGGCACTAGGGGCGCCTGGGTGGCTCCAACACTTAAGATTCCGACTCTCAATTGCAGCCCAGACCTTGATCTCAGAGTTGCGACCTCAAGCCCCTCACTGGGCTCCACACTGGGCATGGAGACCACTTTTTTTTAAGGGCCCTGGAAAAAACAGGCAATGTATGTTCATAATTTCGGAATGAAGAAAGGCCAAATAGAACCACCCAAAGAGCCATAAGGGAAGACTGGTGTTTGATAAATAAAAATACAGAATTTCTTCATGATAAAAGCATTTGTGAAATGAATGGATAGAGGGGTGCAGGTGGGTTGATGGATGCACGGGTGGGTGAATAGGTAACTGAGTGAGTGGGTGGATGAGTAGACGGAGGGATGAGTGCATGGATGGGCAGACTGGATAGTGGATCGACAGGTGGGTGGATGAGTAGATGAATGAATGGATGGGAGGTAGTAGGGGTACACGGGTACATGGCAGTGGGTGGGTGGATGAGTAGGTGGGTGAGTAGATGGGTATGTGGGTGGTTGAGTGGGTGCATGGATGGAGGGATGGATGAGTGGGTGAACTGGATGGGTGAGTGGTCGGACAGATGGATGATGGATAGACAGATGAATGGATGGGTGGGGGTGGGTAGGTGGAGGATGACAAGTGGACCGCTGGATGGCTGGGAGACGATGGAGGACGGGATAGAGAGAGCCTCCCGGTCCCACTTCTCTAGTCAAACCCTGAGGCCGGGATCCCTGGGTGGCCCAGCGGTTTGGCGCCTGCCTTTGGCCCAGGGCGCGATCCTGGAGACCCGGGATCGAATCCCACGTCGGGCTCCCAGTGCATGGAGCCTGCTTCTCCCTCTGCCTGTGTCTCTGCCTCTGTCTCTCTCTCTGTGTGTGACTATCATAAATAAATTTTAAAAAAATAAAAAAATAATAAAGAGTTTAAAAAAAAAAAAAACCCTGAGGCCCTAGGTGGCCAAAAGAACAGGACAGTAGCTCTGAGTCAGGGGACAGACTGCAGCACAGGACGGGTCTTCAGGTAGGTGGCCAGGGAAAGCACGCACACCGGAATGCAGGGCGGGAATGGGGGCGGGAGCTGAGGGAGCACAGCAGGGCTGAGGCGAGCGGGCTTTGGCCTGTTACAGGCACCAAGGGGGCCCGTGCGCCGACGGCGGGTGGGGGAGATCCCAAGAGCTCCAGCCTTGTTCTAAGTGTGGTGGGCGCCGTGGGAGGTTGGGGTGGGTCCCCCACCAGGTCCGCGGAGCAGAGAGCAGAGGTGTCCCTCAGGCCAGGGTGGCTCGGGGGCTGCAGGGAGAGCAGAGGCGTGGATGGGGGCCGGGGACGCCGCCGCACTCCGCACGCTGCAGGGCCGGCTGTGGCGACGGGCCGCGGACACGGGGCCGGGCACCGTGCGGCGGCGCAGGGAGGCAGAGCTGGGGTCCCAGCCCCGGAAGGCCGCCGGCTCTGATCGCCAGCTCCCGGGGCACCGCGCCCTCGGGACACAGGAGGACCCTCTGAAACAGCCTGTCCTAATTTTGGTGCCTGGCCCCCTGAACTCGGGGCCTCCCCATCCCAGCCCTGTGGCTGGCTCCTCAGCGGCCGGCCCAGGCTTCCCAGCTGCGTCCGGGAGGCCGGGCCGGGGGCACCCCGGGAACCTTCCTGGGGGACGGGCCGGGTCTCCTGAGCAAGTCACCCAAGCTCACACTCCCCACACTCCCCCGTGTCTGGGTTCCCGAGGAGCCGTGATCGGGGGTAAAGGGCCCACCCCGAGGGCAAGCCCCCCCCAGCCTGGGCCCTGCACACCACCCCGCCCGTCAGCCCCCTATGCTGAGCAGGTTAGCTCTTCTTTATGCCGGGTTAACGACTCTTTTTTTTTTTTTTTTTTTAAGATTTTATTTATTTACTCACGAGAGACCCACAGAGAGAGGCAGAGACACCGGCAGAGGGAGAAGCAGGGTCCCTGCGGGAATCTGGATGCAGGACTCGGTCCCAGGACCCCGGGGTCACGCCCCGAGCCGAAGGCAGACGCTCCACCGCTGGGCACAAGGTTTAACTATTCTTTACACCGACTTAACCACACCTCATGCCTCGGTAACGACTCCTTATGCCGAGTCACCCGCTCCTCCGGCCAGGTGCCCTGGGCCCCCTGCCCCCGGGCTGCAACCCCACGGGCAGCCCCCCTTCCCCCCCCCCGCCGCCCTCTAAGACCGTCTGAGTCACTAGCCGTGGCCCTCAGGCTTCTGTACAGCAGCTGGAAACAGGAGAAGCGGCAGTGCAGTTATTGGGGCTCCGGGGTCGGCAATCAGGAGGCCCATGGAACGCCCCAGGCTCTGCCCTCAGTGAGATCCTCATGACCTCATTTCGCCAAATGTGGATCATTTATAACAAGAGTAACAACGACTTATAAAATTGAGAATGCAGGTTCCATGGGGGGGGGGGCCTGGAGACCCAGGGAGGACTCTGAAACTAGGGGCGGAGCACCCACGGTGCAGGCGGGCGGGGCGGGGGCGCGGTGGGGGGCAGGCCCCCAGGGCGCGGCAGGGACGGGCTCACGAGGGGACCCCGATCCTGATCCCGGGCGGGCAGGTAAACAATTTCCTCTTGGAAAAATTCAATGAAAAAAAAAAAAAGGAAAAATTCAATGAACATGCCTCCAGCCTGGCCAGCACCTCAACCTCACCCCACGTGACTGCAAACCCCTCTGCGAGGCCCACTCCCCGAGAAAATTCATTTTATTTCGTGGACTCATTGCCAGTGCCCGTGAGCTTAGGGAACTAAAATGTGTGAAATGACTGAAGAATGCAGTACTCTGGGGCGCCCGAGGGGGCTCCGTCGGTGACGCATCTGCCTTGGGTTCAGGTCATGATCTTGGGATCCTGGGATCGAGTCCCACGTCGGGCTCCTGCCTCTCCCTCTCCCCCCCCACTCAAATCTTTAAAAAAGAAGTGATTTGTCTGTAGTGAGGAACTGCTGTTGGCATTCAGGGTTAAAACGAGACACCTGCTCCGAGGCTGGGTGAGACATTCCTTAGCACTGGGGAGAAGAAAACCCACCAAATCCAGTAGGTGTGGCCGAGCTGGCACCCCTGGCGCGCTTCCGTGGGGTCGGCATCTCCTCCTTGAGGCGGGAGCCCCACGAGAGCTCCTCAGCAGCTTTCTGGGGGAAGTGGGATGGACTCGGCCCCCCTGCACGCAGCCCCCGACCCTGGCCGGGCCAGAGGTGGCCCCTGGGGAGGGAGGAGCGTGCTCCCAGGCCCGGGCGGTGACTGGCTCCTGCCAGTGGCATCGGTAGGGGTGACACTGTCACGGCCCCGCGGGGCGGGCTGCAGGATGGAGGCTCCGAGAGCCCAGGGGACGCACAGCCACCAGACCCTGGGGAGGAAGGCGCTGCCAGCTGGGAAACGTCTCCGGGCTTTGAGCCCCAGACACGCGGCAATCCACCCAATGGAGCAGCTGGGGGCGACCAGAAGTCCACGCAGCTCGGGCCACTTCTACCCTCGGGGAGACCCTGTGGACTCAAAGGCCATCTGGGGGACGGCGTCCCCAGCGGAAGGCATGGGACTGGGGGTGAGGGGCAGCAGCCAACCCGTGCCCTCACCGTCCTGGGGGTCTGTGCTCCTGCCCCGTTGGGTTTGGCCAGACACCATGTACCAGGGTAACCCGTAAGGTCTCCACCCCACAAGCATGTGGCTGCCACCAGCCCCCTGGCTCCTCGAAGTGGACACGTGGCCAAGGTCGGCTGTCCAGCGACAGCAGTGACCATGAGACCTGCTGGTTGTCCAGGTGGAGCACCCGGGGCCGCCACCGAGTCAGCCAAGGACGGACAGGGGATGTGGTCCCAGGGTCTGTGACCCACAACCACACAGGACCGAGAGCAGAAAGGGGGATGCGGGGGTGGGAGGGGGCAGGGAACCTCGGACCACCTGTAGCAGCAGGACCGGGGCTTGTCCCGCCTCTGGAATCGTGACAGCCACCCCCCTACGGGAACCCCAACACGTGGCCTCCCTGGCCTCGTGCCTGCGCCTCCTGCCTCTGTGTCCCCAGGCGGGCTCACCCTGCAGCCGCGTCGGGCTCTGTGCCCGGCCCCAGCGCACCACGCACCAGCACGCAGGGCCCGCCGCCTCCGCCGAGGGGCCCAAGAGCCGTGCACTCAGTAACCTGCTTCCACGAGGCCCTGGCGACCCCCCGCGGGGCCGCTTACCTGCACGCGGTTGGCACAGCGTCCCCGGTGGCTGCGCACAGGGAGTCCTCTGTCTGGAGGGTGATCCCGCGGATCCTACTGTTCAATAACCATCACAGACACTCTGATCCGCGATTCTACTTCTAGAAACGGACTCAGCTCACACCAAGCAGCACGGACAGACGTGAGTGGAAGCAGCCGCGCCTCCCAGCAGGACGGTGGGACGAGGGCCCCGAGGCCCCGGGGAGGGGGAAGGCAGTGGTGGTGGCCACGTGCACAGATCCGGGTGCCGGGGGAGCAGACCAGGAGCCACACGGACGGGCTCTGGAAGGACACCAAGAACGAGCTGGTGCGACGCGGCCACTGACGACCCAGCTGGTCCCGTGCCTGCTAAACCCCAACGAGGGGATCTTTTGTCAAGAGCAGACGTCGTAACGGAAGGACTTCATTCACCAACCCCGTCCTTTCAAAGCACCAGTCCTGCCGTCATCAGACTGAACTTCAAGCAGTCCAAGGCAAGTTCCCTTGAGTTTCCCACGATCGGATCCCCAAGGACGCCCCACGACTGCCCCTGGACCTCTCACTCCCCTGCTCTCGACTTCCCAGAGGAAGAGCCCAGAGCCCGTCCCCGGCCTGTAACCTGGAAGTGCCCGAGTGCACCGGCCTGGGTCACACGGGGCAGGCTCACGCTTCCCATGGGGACCATGGCACCATGGCAACGACAGGCGGATTATCTGCCCAACGTGGATGGACTTCAGACTTTGCAGCACAGAGGGAGTCCCGGAGATCCCACGACTGTGGTGACGGTGACATGGGCTCAGCTGGAGCTCAGAGGACAGGCGCTGCCCAGCAGCCCGGGGGTGGGGGTCTGCCGAAGGTTACAGCCCAGGACACGAAGCTAAAGGCTTCATGAACGGCTTTCTCTGTTTTTTGGTATCTGATTCCAGGTAATCAGAAGGACAGCAGGGCTGGGAGATGGGGTGCAGAAAACCAGCCCGAGTCCCCGGCTGGGCAGCAACTGCTGGGGCTGGGGGAGGGCCGGACAACGTGAGGACACGGCATAGTTGCCCCCTCGGCCCCGGTACTGAAGCCGGGATTGCTCACATCTGGACGTGTCAGAAAGGCCACGCACAGGTGCCTGGCTGGCTCCAGCGGTTGAACATCCGACTCTTGGCTTCAGCAAGCCTCACGGCGGGCTCCGTGCTGGGCAAGTCTGCTTTGGATTCTCTCTCTCTGCCCCCGCCCATGCCCCATGCATGCACACTCTCTCTAGAATAAATAAATCTTTTTCTTTTTCCTTTTTTTAAGATCTTATTTATTCACGATTTTTTGAATTTATTTTTATTTATTACGAGAGACAGTGGCTGAGACACGGGCTGAGGGAGAAGAAGGCTCCATGCAGGGAGCCCGATGTGGGACTCGATCCTGGGACCCCAGGATCATGGCCTGAGCCAAAGGCAGATGCTCAACCACTGAGCCACCAAGGGATCCCTAATCTTTTTTTATTTTATTTATTTATTTTAAATTTATTTTATTTTATTTATTTATGATAGGCACAGTGAGAGAGAGAGAGAGAGAGGGAGAGAGAGAGAGAGAGAGAGGCAGAGACACAGGGAGAGGGAGAAGCAGGCTCCATGCACCGGGAGCCTGACGTGGGATTCGATCTGGGGTCTCCAGGATCGCGCCCTGGGCCAAAGGCAGGCGCCAAACCGCGGCGCCACCCAGGGATCCCTCTTAATCTTTTTTAAAAAAAGTCTCTGTAGAAAGTCTATGTGCCGCTCCCCAGCTAACACCACCACCACCACCACCACCACCACAGAGAAAGGAGATGTGAGCACACAAAGTGTATTCAACAAAGTGTGTATTAAACCATTTTCTGAAAACTGGTTAAAATTAAGGCACTCTGAGCTTCACGGTTTCCTTGAGGTTATAATATATCAGCTGCTCTTAGGGCTATATCAGAAAAAAGCGTGGGGACCGAGACAGCCCTCCAGGTCCCTGGCGTGGGCTCAGTACCCCAGAAGGGATCAGATACACAGTGTGGAGGTCGGGAGCTCAGCAACCTACACTCAAGGCAGGAGTGATCTTACACGGTGGGACTGTATGGATGCAAAGGCCGCTAAAGCCTGTTACAAAGTTCCTCAGGAATAAACGGTAGAAAGACAACCGCGCGGCTGGCGTCCGAGAGCAGGAAGGCTGCACAGTACTTTAAACTGCTATCAAATGCCCGAGAAGTCAGAAAGATAACGGGAGTCTGTGGAGGTCGGGCTCTAGCCCGCGGGACCGCAGGGCAGCACGCCCGGCGCGGTGCAGGCGGAGTTCCGATCACCTGGGCCTGCGCGGGGACTTCACTGGACGCTTCGGGCAGCGGGCGAAAGCAGCACACGTCGTGTTCTCGTGTGCCTGTCGACCCACGTACCCAAAGCTAAACGTCTTCCTAATCCATGCAGGGCAGCAGCCGGGTCTATCCTCAGGTCTGAGGAAGGCTGTTCACGGTCACGTCCCGGTCTGCGGCCGTGCCCGACACCAAGCGCTTGGTCCTAGATCTTGATGGGAGAAACGGAACCGCCACAGACGGCACCACAGGCTGTGCCTGGAGGCCCCGGCCACCCCCGGGAGCTGCCTCTGCTGGAGCTCTCACAACACCCCTACGGGGCACAGTCCCAGGACCATCATCAGTGTGTCTGCGCAGCCCGTGGGAGTCCCTCCCGCCACCCTGGACACCCTGGCTCCCCCGTGGACGGAGCCCTGCAGAGGGGCCCGCAGCATGTGGTCCCACCCCCTTAGGGGACAACCCATGGTCCCTAGGTGACCAGAGCGCAGGCAGCCTGACGTGCACCTCTGCACACAGCACCAGACACCTGCCACCAGCAGGGCAGAGGGTGAGCACGGCCCGCGGCCACCCCATGGCACCACCAGCTGCCGCCCCGGAGAGGCGGCCTTAAAGCGTCACGTGGTACCCAGTCTGCACCGCGAAACAAGCTTGAGGTTCTGGTACAGATACAAATTAAAATCTACAAACTATCCAATATGTGGTCTGAATTTTGACAGAGTGTTTTGGTGAAGTATTTTAGGTGGAGGAGTAAAACCTAAGACTTATTTAAGACGAAACAGAACATAGGCCCGAGGCCTCAGTGCTGCTCCAAGTGGCTGGGGTCGGGGAGCGCACCCCGAGTCAGCACGCAGAGGAGCCGAGGGACAGGTGCGCCCCAGACTGAGCAGCAGGCCGCCGGGACGGAAGGCAGGGCAGGCGACCCCGTCCGCAGGGGGCTGGCCCACCGGGAGGAGTGCGTTCTGAACGTGTGCCTTTCCTCCTGAGACTAACAACAGAACCCACACCAACCCCCGCCCCCCGACAGGCTCCGTGTCTCGAGTGACTAAGTGCAGAGAGAAAGAAGGGCAGAAGCTCGCAGGTGTGTGGGCAGCCGCGCTGTGCCCCAGCGGGGACAGGAGGGTCGGCCGGGGCTCCGCTGACCCGCAACACGTCCCGCACCGGCGTGCTCAGTTGTTCTCAAACCTGGCATATGGGTTTTCTTCTTTAAACAAACCTGCAACGAGAGAGTCCTGGTCATAAGTGCGCTCAGACGACAACAAAGATGATGCACGAACACGGGACAGCTAAGTTCCCCGTGAAGAGAAACGGCTGTCCTGAGCAGGTTCGAGCACCACGCGTCACCGTTTTCAAAGTCACGTCACGTCACGAAGCCTTATACTGTTGACTCGGAACGAGGTGACCGTCGATCTCACCGTCCAGGGTTCAGATGCAACTAACACGATGGACGTGGTCGTGAAATCCTCGCTGCTAAACACCCAAAGACAAGTCGTCTCTGCAGAAACACACACTCCCTCCCCTCTCTAGAAACCTGGACCACACCCCAAGCCCTCCTGCAGCCACTGCAACAGATCTACTTGCCGCAGCGTCTGGGGGAGCGGGGTGCTGCTCCGCCTGAGGGGAGGAAGCCCGCGGTGATGCTGGTAAAGGGCACGCAGATGCCAAATGCCAGACACGCAGTCATGTTGGAAAAAGACAAAGCAGAACAGCTCCTAGTCCTAGCTCTAGTCCAAGGGGGAGAAAGTTCTGTGCTTCGGAAATCAAACGCCTGCTGAAACCCGGAGAAGGCTCCACGCGCACTGGCATCCCGTGTGTTAGCCGGCGTGTGCCCCTCCCCTGCCCGCACGGGCCCTGCGAGTCCTTCCACCTGCTGCGCCTTTCCAAAGCCCAGTCCGCTCTCGGGTCTCTATGTAAACAGGCACCAGTTCGCTTTCTCAGCGCAGTTAGGGCCCAACCGAACCATCATCAGAACGGGAGGAAGACGTGGCCTTGGTGCAGTTAGGGACAGCAGCCCTGCCCCGGGAGCCGCGGCCTGACCCCCAGGCCCCGCACACGCCGGCGAGGGGGACGACTGTCAGGCTACTTGTGCTTGGCAGTAAATGGACTTTGGTGAGTGCGCGCGTGCACACGGCTCGTCTTGTATTTACGTTAATGTTGCTCAGGTGCCCACACACTCCTGCCACCCTTTTCAATCTTGTGGAAAACCAGGGCGCCCCCACTGAGGGGCGCGGATCCTTGGGGGGCACCACACCAAGACGGCCGGGTGGGGAATTTCACCCACATGGAGTGTGTCACCACCTGCCCTGGGAATACCACGTGACACCAGGCTGAGCGCCGAGGGCAGCAAGAGGGACAGGCCAGGCTGGCCAGGGGAGCAGCAGCACCGGAGGGGGGGGGGCAGCACACAAGAGGCAGCTCTCTAGGCTGCCGGACATCGCTCCTTGGCACGAGGACCTGACCGAGGCGGCCTGCGTGGGTGCGGGCAGCAGCTAGCCAGCAGCCCTGCCAGGGAACTGAGCCTTCGGGACTCACGGTTTTACTGGTCAGGGTCGTAAACACCACTGAACGTGGTGTCCCCTCTTCAGAGAACTGCTAAGTGACCACCTTGTTGGAAAGGACTTTGCAATTTTCCTCATCACGTAGCCTTCAGCCCAGACGCCCGGTCCAACCAGCAAGCAGCACGCGCTCCTCAGGTCGGAGGTCAGGGAAGCACCGGGCCCTGGGCTGGAGGCACCGCGGCGGTCCTCGGTGAAGGCCCAGTGAGGCCACTTCTCCCAACCCCCACCCCCAGCTCAACACAGCAGACTGAATACTCTGTCATGTCACGCACCCCCCACCTCCCCCAACAAAACACAACACAGCACGTGGACAGGATGGGGAGCTGTGTGAAGTCCTTCAAAAGGGGCGCAGCCCACACACCCCAGCAGGGACAGGCTGGGGCCGAGGTCCACCCCGTGAGCACGCGGTACTCAGGAGGCCTGGCTGACAGAAAAATACACCAAGGCTTCATCTTTCACAACACTCGCAGCTCAGTTCATTCCAGTCCCCGCGGAGGGGAGCCGGAGGAGAGCCAGAGCGCGGGAGGGAGCGCGGGAGGGCAGCAGGGCCCAGGGCCTGCGCTCACATCGCGTGGGGCGGCATCAGCCCAACCACACGGAGCGGACACCCCCCGATGCTTACCGTATTTCTTTCTGATTTCGTCATGTCTTGACTTCATCTCTGCTCTCCTAAAAAGCAAAGAGATCTCGTTTAGCATCTGAATGTGACGTGATGTTGAGAGACGCACCCTTGGCTTCCTTCAGCAGAGAGGCTGGGGACAGGCGCGGCCACTCGGCCGGCAGGGGACGGCCAGCTCTTCTGCAGCCGCTGCGGCGTCCTCCTACCTATTCAAATGTCCAGTATTGTGATTTCTTAAAATATTTTTCATATGAAGAAAACATACCGATCAACGAGAATCTCACACCAGGTTCTGAGGAAGGTCAGGAACGTGCACGTTAGGTTTTATTTGGGGGCAATGGCTCTGCAGGGACCTCTCTGAACCACAGCCCACCTCCCTCAGGCGGGCCCAGTGACCCTCCGCTGCACCTGCCACCAAGGCCTGGCCTGTGGCAACAGACGTGCTCCCCAAAGTGCTCCGTAAGCAGGAGGGGACAGTGTCTCGGCGTGCTGGCCAAGGAGGCCTGCCCCAGGCAGCAACGAACCCCTGCGTGCTGCTCACTCCTGCCCCCAAGCTCGGCACAGGACGGTCCGTCCTAAGCTGGAGACAGCTCGTGCCCCGGTCACTGTCCCGGGCTCGGTGGCCAGATGCCCGGGGACCCCCCCACCCCCAGGAACGGGACCTCACCGCTCCTCCTGCCGGATCCTGCGCTCCTCGCGCTCCCGCGCCGCCTTCTCCTCACTTTTATCGGGCTTCCGGCTCTTCTTCCTCCGGCAGCAGCAGCAGCAGCAGCACACGGCCACGGCCAGGAGCACGGCTCCCCCCACCACCGACAGGGTGATGATCAGCGCCTCAAAGTTCACTGCAAGTGCACCGGGCGTCGGGGAGTCAGGACAGGGAGCGGAGACCCCAAAGCAGCACCCCCTGGGGGCAGAGAGCAGCCCCAGAACCACAGAACCAGCCCCCCCGGTCTGCTCTCAGCACGTGTGTGTGTCTGTGTGTGTGTGAGAGACAGAGACAGTGAGACAGAGAGACACTTGGAACTTGGAATTTTTCAATCAACCACCAGGGTCCCAGCGCCAGGGCAGCTGTCCTCACCTCCTGCCGCTGAGAAGAGGCTGCAGGCCTGAGGACAGGAAGGAGAATCCCCCGCGGGGCACGTACACTGACGGAACACATCCTTAGACTCTCTGTGGGACCCCCGGAAACAGAGGCACGGCCTGGTGCGGCGCTTCCGATCCTCAAGCCAGGCCCACAGCCCTACACCGCTGGCCCCCACACACGGTCTGGGCCTCGCGTGTCCGCTAACACGTGCAGTCTGTTCCCACAAATACAGGGCGGTACAAAGTGCACCGCCTCGTCCTGAGGACTCTCTTACTAACGCTTCCCTTTCTCGGGCCCGCTTGGCCGCAGGAGCACGGCACCCAGCACACGCGGGCACACAAACACGGGCTGTTCCAATGCCCTGTCGCCAGTGGGCCCTCCATCCACGGCAATTTCCGGGGAATCAAAAGTCACATGCAGATTTTTGAGTGTGTGGGGAGTCAGCACCCCTGACCCTATGCTGTCCCAGGGTCACCTGCATTTCCTGCCCCCCCCCCCCAGGACCACTGCTGACCCCAGCAGGCAGACAGCGACTACGCAGCTGCAATGCAGCTGGCCAGGCTGCGAAAGATTTTAAGATTTTCTGTCAAAACCCAACTCCTAGGACAAATCAAGTAGTTGAAACAAGTTTTACGATTCTCTCCAACTTCCCTGAAGGATTTATAAGCCCAACTGTGGATATTTTCCTATTTAACATGAACCAGAGCCAACCAAACAGCTCTGATGCTGCGTTTGCCAACGTGTCTGTTCATCCCGTTAAGACAACCACCGCGGAGGCTTCGACAGCGAGATCTGCCCCGGGCGGCGGGATCGGAGTCTGCTCCGTCTCCCGGGTCTCCGCGTTGTGGCTGGGGTGGGCCTCCCAGCTGGGGACACGGACACCACTGCTGAGGGGGACACTCCACAAGGGCCGGCCACGAGCCTCACACACTCAAGTGTATTCGCCTACTCCGCCAATCAGATACGGCTACGTCTGGTGAAACGACTTCCTAGCTGTCATCATGTGCTCTTTCCTCCTTCCACCTATTCTGGAAGAGCCCACACAGCAAGCGGTAATGGCCGTAACACAATCAGGGAAGACCTTCCTTCACGAGCAGATACAGCACGTTTTGACTACAGAACTTTATTTTTTTTTTTTAAAGATTTTATTTACTCATGAGAGAGAGAGAGGCAGAGACCCAGGCAGAGGGAGAAGCAGGCTCCATGCAGGGAGCCCGATGTGGGACTTGATCCCAGGACCCCGGGGTCACGCCCTGAGCCAAAGGCAGCCGCTGAACCACTGAGCCCCCCAGGCGACCCTGACTACAGAACTTTAAAACAATCACTTCCTTTCTTTCCCCTTTCCCTTCCCCTTTCTTTTCCCTTCCCTTTCCTTCCCCTTTCTTTCCTTCCTTCCTTTCCTTTCCTTTTCTTTCTCTCTCTTTTTCTCCTTCCTTCCTTCCTTCCTTCCTTCCTTCCTTCCTTCCTTCCTTCCTTCCTTCTTAGATTTTATTTACTCATGAGAGACACAGAGACACAGGTAGAAGGAGAAGCAGGCTCCCCGCAAAGAGCCCAATACGGAACTCAATCCCGGATCCCAGGATCACACCCTAAGCCAAAGGCAGATGCCTGACCGCTGACACCCAGGCGTCCCTATTTTGAGAGAGAGAGGTAGAGACACAGGCAGAGGGAGAAGCAGGCTCCATGCAGGGAGCCCAACGTGGGACTCGATCCCGGGTCTCCAGGATCAGGCCCTGGGCCAAAGGCGGCGCTAAACCACTGAGCCACTAGGCTGCCCTATTTTTTTTTTTTTAATATTTTATTTATGGGGCGCTGAGGTGGCTCAGTGGTCAAGCATCTGCCTTTGGTTCAGGTCATGGTCTCAGGGTCCAGGGATCCAGACCCACATTGGGTTCCCCACAGGGAGCCTGCTTCTGCTTCTGTGTCTCTCATGAATAATTAAATAAATCTTAAAAAACAAGAAAAAGACTTTACTTATTTATTTTACAAAGAAAGCATGCACACAAGAAGGGAGATCAGCAGAGAAAGGGAGAAGCAGGCTCCCTGCAGGGAGCCCAATGTGGGACTTGAACCCAGGACCCCGGGGGTTACGACCTGAACCGAAGGCAGACACTCAACCAACTGAGCCACCCGGGCACCCAATAGTCAACTTTAAAAACCAATCACATCAGCAAGACAGCTGGCTTGGAAATAGGCTCCCCCCCCCCCCGCCCGCCCACAAAACAGCTCTCTGACTAGCTGCTAAAACAAGCTATAAAATACAGAAATCCCGATCACAACGGGAAGTCGCTGCGGGCTGCCCTCCCCGCGAGCCTCCCATGAAAGAACTATGTCAGGGTGACCTGAGTGGGGCAGGGACACCTGCCTATGCATGATAGGGCGACCTCCTGAAGACCTCAAGTTTCTCCAAATGAGCATGATTGCAGGTCATTACAGTGAAAACCCCAGAACAGTTTTGCCCAAAACTGGGTAAGAAGATTCTGAAGTTCTGTGAGATCAAAGAGCGCCCTGCACGCATGAGGTCTGGGATTAGAGTCACGTGCCACCCTGATGTCTGGGGGGCTCCCACGGAGAAGGTCCCCGGCCCGACACGTCCGCCCAGCCCTCCGGGTGCACACCCGCAGCCCCGCTGCTCAGGACACCACCCGTGCCTTCTCCAGGAAGCAGGGGCAGCATGCCTCCCACCGCCCCACTGCCCCCGGCCCCCAGGCTGTGGGTCTCACTGGCCCACGTCAGGTGTTCAGCCAGCCTCCTGGCCCAAAGGCAGGGACTTCATTTCACAGGAGAATTATCAAAAATGCCCCCACTTGAAGGGTGTTTAGCATCATCAGCCAGAGAAATGCCAATTCAAACCACAATGAGATTCCACTTCACACACTCGATGAACTAAAATGAAGACGACTGATCGTCCCAAGTGTTGGCAGGGACGTGGGGCAAGGGGAGCACCACCACCCCCTGGCCCGCTGGGAGGTGCGTAACTGGCACAGCCGCTCTGTGCAGGGACTCAGGGCCCGTGCTCCTCAGTGCACGACCACGGGAGGGAGTGTGGGCAGCGGTGCACACGAGCACAGCTGCGGCAGCACCAGCACGCCCGGGCATCCACCAGCAGCACAACACATGAACAGCTGCAGGGCACTGAGCAGGGCACTAAGTGGCTGCGACAAGGGCCACGGGAGTCTCAGCCACACGACCAAAGGACTCGGAGAGACCAGCGCGTGACTCCCCCACAGGGAAGGGCCGCAGGCAGCACACTCACTACGGGGAGCAGAGGTCAGTCCAGGGACTGCCCACAGGGTCCTCCATGGTCAGGCTGCGAGTCTGAGGGGAGATGACCTGCCTGCCCGTGGAAGGCTTCACTCAACTCCCTGAACTGTGTACATACACGTGTGTGTCTCTGCTAAACACTACCGTCCACACAGAGAGGAAGAATTAACGTGTACGCTTAGCAGAAGCTGAAGCTCAGGATGCCCCGGGCTCCCCGGTCAGGGCGCTCTCTGGGGGGTCTCACAAGGGTTAACCCCCCAGAGAGCCTGCCCGTGACACCAACCACACGCAGAGGGGGGACACATGACGAGAGGCGGGCCCAACCACGCTGAGCGGCAGTCCCAGCGCACAGATGCCGCCACACACCATGTGCCGACCCGCCCGGCAAACAGTCCCCGAACAAACCCCCCCGCCCCGTGCCCTCCGCCGCCGTCGTGGGCCATGGAAACCCAGGGCAGGGCTGAGGTGGACGGGCTTGCACACGGGCCTCCGGCCCCCCGGGGACCTCCAGCTGCCCCCCCAGAAAGCACACACTCTCACTGGCTTCCTGACTTCCTGCAGCGAACATGCGTTCTGACAGCTTGTGTCCACTGAGCACAAGCAGATTCTCCAGGACAGCATTGCTTTTGCAAGAACTCCATGAAAACGAAGACTCACCCCAGCAAACGCCCCAGCGGGCGGAGCTCAGCTTACAGAGGGAGCTGGGTGGCAGGATCCTGCTCACCGGGTAGTCCAAGCACGCCTTATTTGTGTGGCACCAAAGACACTGAAAGAGATAAAAGTTTGACAAACATGAGAAATGCAACGTATGCCCCGAAGAATCAAACTGTCCAGGACACGCACCCCCAACACACCTCTGCTCCCCCAGGTGACTGGCAGGCCTCGGCCCCTAGCCCCCATCAGCTCTACCTGGCCTGGCCCACCAGGGCCGAGGTTCCTCCAACCCTCCTGCACCAGGCACCCTGCCCAGCCTCTTGGCCTTCATGCAGGTCCCGAGAGCTGCCAGGTGGCTCCCTGCCTGGAGTCTCTGCACAGCTATTCCTCCTGCCCGGAACATTCTTGTCTCAGCTCCCCGACGAGGCCCACCCTGAGCCGCCTCCCCACCCACACCCTGCCTCCCTGGTCCCCTCCCCTCAGAAGCACCCAGACTCGCTCAGCTGGGGTGCCCCCTCCCATTCGTCTGCAGGAGGGCAGGCACTTGTGTGCTTCACGGAAGGATCCTTGGCAGGGGGCCGGAGATGGGCCCACGGGGGGAGCGCAGGAAGTACCGGTCAGCGGACTTCTGCAACCTTGGAAAACACTGTGGCCTCTCCAACCGCGCGGGCTCTGCCGTCGTACACACCCTGCACTGGGGTGCGCCTGGGTGGGTGAAGCGTCCGCTCTAGGTTCAGGTCAAGATCCCGGGGCCTTGGGACCTGCCAGCATCCAGTGCTCTGCTCTAGGGAGTCTGTGTCCCCTCCCTCTGCCCCTCCCTCCTGCTTGTGTTCCCACACTCTCTCCCTCAAGGGCATAAATAAAATCTTTAAGGAAAAACAAAGCACATCTAAGGCTCAGAAGCAGCCGCCCAGAAGCTCAGAGCTGGAGTGCACCTCACAGATGCTGTCTGGGGTCCCTAAAAACAGGAGGGGCAATGCAGGCGCAGAGACAGCACCACCCCAGTGCTTGGCCGATGCCGGGTGGCCCAGGCCGGAGCCACACTCCACAACCCGAGGCGAGCTGTATCTAGACCTCACGGGCCAGCCGGTCGGGCCTTTGCTCAGCACTTTGAATCCTGAATGTCGCCATCCTGCAGGCTCGCCCAGGGCGCCCGTATGCAAGACGCTCCGAGCACGCAGGGAACATGGTAACCCTCTTGGTCCTGGCTGTCTGAGAGCATCCTGCGCAGCAGCGGCTTGGTCCTGGCTGAACCATTTTCGGTAAATCCTCCATTTTCAAGTAATGCAAGTCTCAAATGTCTGTTTCCCATTTTTATAACCATTTTACCAAAAGCCACAGGAGCTCCCTGGGAGGCCAAGTTCTCTGCTGTGGTGGCATCACAGGGTTCTATTTGCTCTTTAGATTAACGAAGTGACACACACGTGGTGAGTGACTTAGGTGGCACCTAAGGGGGACCAGCGCGCCCTCCGCCTCCCTTCTGGCCCCTTGGCCCCGGACTGTCCTTCCAGAAACTGGCGTGCGCCCAAGGATCCATGTGGGCGGGTCTGCGACAGCCCTGGCTTGGGGGGGGGTGCTGTGTCCTGGACTCCACAGGTCAGGTGGAAGGCCCATCTGCTGGGAGCCCCCTGTGATGGGGGCCGTCCCTCGGTCCTGCGCCGCACAATCTCCTCCAACAGAGGGAAGGGTTGGACTGGACGCAGCAAAAGCGCCCCCGCAGGGAAGCGGGTGAGGCAAACACTGGGCGGCTCTCCAGCCAGGCCAGGATGACTCCCCGTAGCCACACCCTGCCCCCTGGCAGCCGAGCCAAGAAAACACCCCTGAGGGGCCGAGGCCACTGAACAAGCCTAGCGTCATCAACAGTGAGGGCTGAGGCTGCAGTAACTACCTCCCTGGGTTTATAACCAGCCAAGGTGGGGGTCCCCTGAGTCCCACGACCCCACAGGCCTCAAACTATGACACCGCCCCGCAGCCAGCAAATTCTTTTGAAAATGTGACCATCTTAGAGCAGAAATTGTCTGATGAGGTCTCTCCTGACCCGTCCCAGAGTGAAACTCACCGCTGGGGAAGGGAAACAGGGCAATGCGCTAAGATACCCTCGTAAAACCCGACTGGAGGGAGGGGAGACAGCTTTGCCCCTGGCCCCCAGGCGAAGGCCGCCCATCTCTCCCAGCCCCCCCTCCCCACATGGCCCTCAGGGCTCTAACGCTGAGCACACAGTGCTGCGCTGAAAGGAGCCAGAGAACCGAAGGCCTGGGGCTCTTGAGTCCCACTGCTCAGGAAGCTGGTGCCGCCCAGGAGGGCAGAAGGATCCTAACAAAGTGGTACGGTTGCCCCAAGACCCTAGTGGGCTCTACACGGTGGGTGTCTTTCGCCAGCGTTCCTACTTGCCCTGATGGTCAGCTGCACACGTGCCTGCGTGTCAGAACCCAGCTGGCCCCCCTGGAGGTGATCACACCACGCGCACCAGGCCTGCTCCAGAACAGGGACAACCCATGAGCGTCCTGGGTCCAAGTGTCCCCTGTAACTCTGGGGAGCTAGTCTAGACCAGGTCCTGTGTGATCCGATGGCTGCGTGTGTCTCCTCGCCCTCACCCTTCCCTGTTCCCAGGCGGAGAGCCAAAGGGGAAGCATCTACCCCAAGCCTGGAGAACTCGGGACACGCAGTCTGAAGACTTTGGTTCAAGGTTCATGGACAGCCCTCACTCCTCTTGGCAGCAGATGAGGCCTCTCCACACTCAGGACACCCCCTGTCACGTCCCCGGGGCCCATCGGCAAAACAAAGTACAGCCCCTGTCCCCACCAGGGCTCTGCATTCCAATGACACCACCATGAAAAGCCCTGGTCAAGAGCTAACAGTTGCACACCAGATACTCAATGAGCCCCCAGCCCAGCGCTCCTCCTGTCCCCCTCGCCCTCCACAACCCCTCACCTGACCCCAAGCCCACCAGCCTCGGTGAGGCCTGATGCTTCCCACGCAGCTCACACACGCTCCCAGCCAGGGGGCCTAGCGCATGTTTCATAACCCTCGATACCCGTTTCAGGAGGTAAAGAAAGCATGTCAGTGATGCACAGGCGGGACGTGCAGTTTTCCTGAGATGGTTTAATACGCCCAAGAAACACTAAAATGATGTTCCGTACGCATCACACAAGACACCTCCACGGACCCCCAGGCGCAGAGCCCTTCACACACGAGACCCCGGGGCTGAGGAAGGGGGTGTGCTACTTACAGAGACGTTTCGCAGGCACTCCTCACAGGTTCTGTTTGTGTTCTGAGAGCAAGCTGCGGGGAAGAACACACACACCGGTGAGAGTCAGGCAATGTGCACGTGCACTCGGGGGCAGGGGGCCCGGGCGCCACTCCCAGCCTCGGAGACCCACAGCCAGCACCCAGAGTTCAAGGGACATCAGCAAGAGCTACTGAGCCTTGCTGCCAGCAGGGCCCCAGGGAGGACAGACAGGACAGACCTTTACACCTGCAAAGGTGTAAAGGTCCGTGCATGAAAACAGGCCCTGGCACACGGAGGGAGGGCCTTCAGCGAAGAGGAGACGAGCACCCGGCCGTGTCCCACGGACCCCAGCCGGCCTAGGCCCACTGGCTTGTCAGCACACATAGCAGTGCCAGGCCCAAGAGACAAAGGTCAGGCCTCAGCCCCACCGGCCCCCCCACCCTGACGTGACGTGAGTGCGGGGAAGGCTCCCTGAATCAGCTGACGCCAACAACCCCACAGGGCACCCCGCGGCTCTGGCCCCTCCTCACAGCACAAGGAGCTCAAACTCCGCACAGCTAAGAGCTCTGGAACTCAAGCTAGTCAGAAGTAAAGAACTAGAGTATGACTACAGCATTCCCATCCCCTATCAAGCTGCTAGTACCACACCCCACTGCTAAAACACACACACTGAAAAGAGCTCTGTGTGCAAGCTCGTGAGTCACCAGGAATTGCAACCTCACGTCATCACGAGATGCCGCTGTACTCCCACCAGGATGACTAAAGTTAAAAAGGCTGACACCACCAAGTGCTGGTGAAGAGGGAGCAGTGGGGAACTCCCACAAAGCGTTGGTGGGAGAGCAGGACAGTTCCAACGGCGAAAAGATCTGGCGTTTGCTCATAAAACCAACCCCTGCTCCCCCGTGAGTCAGCAACCCCACTCGACTATGTTACTCAAGAAAAGCAGAACGTACGCCTCCAGGGAGGCTTATGTAGAAATGTTTACAGCATTTTTTTTTTAAGATTTTATGTATTTGAGAGCGCGAGAGAGAGCACACAAGTGAGCAGCGTGGGGGGAGGCAGAGGGAGAAGCAGGCCTCTTGCAGAACGGGGGAGCTCGATCCCAGCACCCCGGGACCACGACCTAAGCTGAAGGGAGACGCTTCACCCACGGAGCCGAGGTGCCACCAGCGACTTTATAACAACAGCAAACAACTGGAAAGAACCCAGATGCCCAGGCACAGGAGGATGGGCAGACCAGTGGAGCTGCACAGCGGAACAGTACTCAGCCAGCAGACGTACCCCGTACACACGAAACATGGATTATCTTAGAAACGTCACACAGGCCCACAGATATCTGACACGAAAGGCCATCCTGTCGGCTCCCTGGACAGGCCGCTCTGGAGCAGGGCATCCTCTACATCGGGAAAAGGCCAGGCACCTGAACCTTCCAGAGACAGGTGCATCCAGGAGCCTGATGGGGGCCAGGGCGCACAGGTGTGACTCACCACCAGCACACTTAAGACTCCTGCACTTCATCGCACTCAAACCTTCCTGCACAAGAGAAAGGAGGACGAACGTTAACCTCCGGCCCACGACACGTGCCAGGAGGTCCCAGGCAGCGGACCTCACAGAGCTCAGCGGGGGGGAAAGGGGAAGATCCCTAGCGCCACGGAGGGACCGCAAAACTCCATGCAGTGTGAAAATCCCGAGTGCGCGTGCCTACTGCTCAGTTCGGCCTCCTCCCCCGTGTGAGGGCAGGGGCACCCACCGCGGCCGCCGAGCAGGACCAGCACAGTGACCCACAGCACATCTGCCTCTCCGCGCACCCTATACAGCCCTGCCTGACTCAGGGTGAGCCGGGCCCGCTGGCCCCAGCTTGCTCCCCAGCACCCCAACAGCACTCCTCCCAGAGCCTCTGGCAGGTGCCGCTCCCTCAAGGACTCCTCCTGCAGCAACAGCCCTACCTTAGCTCCAGGAGGGTAAACAAAGTGGATGACCCGCCATCACCTTGATTTCTGCCGGTACCTCACCAGCCCAGGTCCTGGCATCCACCAAAGGGCCCAGAGGACGACACCCGGAGCACAGGGACCTTAGTGTGCAGACACCGTCCCCGCGGAGAGGAGCCAGGGCTCAGGGAGGAACACCTGATCGCAGAACTGGGACAGAGGAAGGACAGGACCGGCCTGGGACAGACTGCTGTGCCATGGTGGCACAGATGTAGGGGGTCAATGACTGAAGGATCCAGAAGCCAGCTTGAAGGGGCAGGGGTCCTCCTTGCCAAACAGGGACAATGACAAATCAAGGTGGCTGACAACAATGGCCGCTAACGTCTCGAACGGTCCAGGATGTCCCATGGACAGGGAAGGCCGACTGGCCAAGGCGAAGCAGCGGGTTGAAAACCTGCCATTTGCAGTCATCTTGGTAAATCTGGACGCTGAGGCCACAGTGTGTACCCGTGAGGTGACAGGCCCTTGCGGCCTCCAAGCGCCCCGCGGTTGAATTACTTATGAAGACAAGATGATACCTTAGAAGTGACCGAGGTATCGCCTCGATAAGGACAGGACGAGGGAACGAAATGACAGCAAGTGGCCTCTGGGGGTGCAGGGTGAAGGACCCAGCCACAGGGGATTGAATCCTGGCCAAACGGGAGTCCAAGTAGAGGCCAGCAGACAGGACCAACGGAGGGCCTTCTACAATGCCGTCCTCTGAGACCGAGGAGGCGAGGGGAGCTTGGGAGACCTCCTGGCCAGATGCCCCTCGTGTCCAGGAGGGGGAAGGGACAGGACGGCCCTGGGGCAACTGGTGGACCGTGTCTGTAAGCCCCGGGCCCTATCACGGAGTTCAGGGATCATGGCGATGCCGGCTGTCCCGGTTGTCCCCACCGAGCATGCCCCTGGCGCCCCCAGGCCTCGGGAGGGCCGCCCGGCTGCTGCGGGGGAAGGGCCGGCCAGCTCCCCGCGGGGCTGGTTAAAAGGGCAGCGAGCACACGGGGCGCCGCAAAGCAAACCCGGAAACGCTGAGAACACAAAGGCGTTTGGAAGTTAACTAAACTGTTTATTCCTTCAACTTTTCTGCAGCTTTGACGTTTTTCTGAACAAAGAGTTAGGCAGGAAGCCGCTGTGAAAATCTGCAGGACTGCTGACACACCCACTCTTAAGTCCTTCTGGAAAGATTCTACAAGAAAAGTCCTACTTCTCATCAGTCTTGACTGAGCAGCCACAGGGGGCAGGGGAGGCTAGAGGAACTCTGTCATGGGGACTTTTCATGTTTGACAGTTGGCTTTGTGTGAACTCAGCTCCCGGACACACGATCCGACCCCACCCCATGGCCTCTGGACCAGCGAGCAGGGGTCGGTGGCGACCACCCTGCTCCTCCCCGCCCTGGCCGGGCAGAGGGCTCTGTGTCCAGCGCTCCAGGACGCGGGCGCCGGGGAGAGGCCGCCCACTATCCCCCTCGGATCACCTGACCGTCCTGCACGGCTGGCCAGGCAAACACGTTCACCGCGTGCTAGGGCTTCAGAGGCCCACCTCTCTGGTCACGGGACGTGGAAAACCAGGCGCCGACAGCCAGCGAGAAGCAGGCGCTGCCCTTGTTTCCTAAGTTGAGCGCTAAGACCCAACGCCCCGGCTCCGCGAGACCTGGGCCTGAAGATCCTCCACCCAGAGTCCACTCCCCAACGATCAGAAAACGTCACACATCATTCACTTTGCAAATTAAACAAAAAGACCAAAGCAAGAAAACAAAAGTTCACTGTGTTGAGATACACTGGCCCAAGGCCCCACATCGCACTGGAGCTGCAGGGGAGCCTGTTAAGTACAGAGGACACACACCCTCGTCGTGAAGAAATGGTTCATAAAAATAAAAAAAACGAGTGAGGACATTCCCACACGTGCGTCACACCACAGGCCAGGGGCCGGGGCCGGCAGACCAAGCCCCTCCTTGGACACTGCATCTGCTCCACTGGGTGACAGACGCACAGGAAGCACCCACATCACAAGCTCCCACGAGAAATAAGGGTAAAAAGTTCACGCAGACAAAAAGCCCCACGTGTCTTCCTAGCTCAGTAGGAACAAGAGAGCTTGAGGGTGGCACGGCTCTTCCCCAACCGAGGATGGCTTACATCCCAAGAAACCCACTGTAAGTGGAAGATGTTCTAACAAAAATACACCTGGCCGATCTTCGACGTGCTGAGCACACGCAGGGGGCGGCGGGCGGGCGAAGCCCTCAGGCAGGGCCTACCCCGTGAGAGTCGAGCAGCTCATGTGATGACCGAATGCCCGCCGTGACCAACGGGACGGCCGTGACCAATGGGACAACCGTGACCGCACAGCGCTGGCCTGGCAAAGACCCACATCTGAAGTGCCAAGCACTGCTCCTACTGTGTGCACATCACTTCTGTGCCACCACGACATTAGAACGTCCCAGGTCGGACCCGTGTAGGCGGGGGCTGTCTGTGCATACAAATAACGGGTACCGTGTATGGGTTGGCTGTAACACCCTTACAACCGGGTTAGAAAGCCCTGGTCTCGGGATCCCTGGGTGGCGCAGCGGTTTGGCGCCTGCCTTTGGCCCAGGGCGCGATCCTGGAGACCCGGGATCGAATCCCACATCGGGCTCCCTGTGTGGAGCCTGCTTCTCCCTCTGCCTATGTCTCTGCCCCTCTCTCTATCATAAATAAATAAAAAATAAATAAAATAAATTAAAAAAAAAAAAGAAAGCCCTGGTCTCACCAGCAGACGGGCAGGACAGGAATGGCAAGTCCCCTCCAAATCCAGCACCCGTCCTAAGGAGCAGTGAGGGTGGGCTCCCCACCCCGCCCACCTGCAGAGGCCACAACGGAGCTCTTCTGCATCCCCCGGGCCACTGGTGCTCGGGGTCATCTCCCCTCCACTATGACAGACACTTGCAGGTGTTTCAGGAGCTCAGCGTTCGCCCCGGTAGACAGAGTCGGGAAGACTGTCCTCACCATGCGAGCAGGCATCACCCAATCCACAGGGGCCCCAAGAGAACAAAAAAGGCAGAGAAGCAGGGCAGCCCTGGTGGCGCAGCGGTTTAGCGCCGCCTGCAGCCTGGGGTGTGATCCTGGGGACCCGGGATCGAGTCCCACGTCAGGCTCCCTGCATGGAGCCTGCTTCTTCCTCCGCCTGTGTCTCTGCCTCTCTCTTCATAAATAAATAAATAAATCTTAAAAAAAAAAAAAAAAAAAAGGCAGAGGAGCAGAGAACTGACTCTGCTGAGGCCGGGCCACTGTCTTCTCCTGCCTTGGGCACTGGTGCACCTGGTTCCCACAGCTCCACCTGCAGACGCAGGTCGTGGGGCTTCCCAGCCCCCACCATCACGCCCGCCAGCCCTTCGTGATCCGTCTCTACAGCCACAGACACCCTGCCGGTGGTTTCTCTTAAGAACGCTAATGCCCTGGCAAGGCTGTGAACGGCAGTCCTGCTCCTCCAGCACAAGCAGCAAATGCCTTGGAAGGGGGGCCTCGGGGCTCTCACAGTCCCCCCGACCCTGAGGAAGGGCAACAGGGGACCGGCTGGCAAGCACCCACCCAGCACACCACTCCCCCATGAGGAGGTGCTGCTGACAGGGGAAACAAGAGCACCCCGCCACCCACCGAGGACCTGGGGTGTATCCCAACCAGACAGGTGATCCCTAGGAGCCGAGGCTGGTGATGGGCAGCTGCCCCCTGAGCTGACGGCGAGCGAACACCGTGCGGCTGAAGGCGCTGTGGCATACGGAACCGCAGCTCTGGTCTAAGCCCCTATGGAAAACACGAAGTCACCAGGGCCACCCCCGGTCACCTGACGGAGGGGGGGCAGTATAACAGGCAGAGCGGTCACACAGGTCGCTGCCGGCGCCCCCTGACACGCGCACTGCAGTCACGCACACGCCCGCTGGCCGTGGAGAAAGACTTCCCGCAGCTTATCCACCTACTCGGGTACACGATCCCCCTCCACGTTCACGCTTATGGCTCAGTCTAGACCAAAAGTTCCCTACGCACTGCCATCCCGCTGCACATAAAAACGTCCAGGTAGCTGCCTGGACAAGGTCGCGTGTACGTGTGAAGTGGACTGGCACGACAGTCCCCTGAGCAAACACTCTGTAAGTCACAGAAGAAAGGTGCTCTGCTGTGCTCAACGGAGCGACAAGGCCTAGGCTGCCGGGAGGGAAGGAAAACCCTGGCCCCGAGGGGGTCCTGCTCATAAAGCCCCGGGCGGAGGTCAGGGGGCCTGCCTGTGGCGATCTCGCCGGGCTCCAGACACGCCGGCCGGCACGACAGTCCTGCAACAGGCCAACGGCGACACTGCCCAGCTTCTCGGACTCCCCCGGGGCCCAGAGGCCGAGGACCCGGGTCCCCCTCCACTGGCCCTCGGGAGGCGGCGCTCCAGCAGCGCTCCAGCAGCACTCCGTCTCTGGAACTTTCTGAAACGTCAGCCTGGGCCCAGGTGACCCGCCTCGCGTGTGGGCACTCTCTTGGCCAGGCCGGCAGGGACTCTGCCTGCTGACCTCCGGGCCCAGGACCGCGCAGCACCGGGCGGGCTGAGAACAGGTGGGAGGACCCGGGGCGCACAGGCCTGGGGCGCGCTCAGGGCAGCCGCGGAATCCACCACGGCCCCAGCTTTCCTGCCTCCCCCGAGGCTTGCCCCGACCGAGGTCCGCTCCTGCAGTGCACAGGCGCCTGCTACCCGCCGGCTCTGGGGCTCCAGCAGGCAGCGGGCTCCGCTTCCAGCTCGGAACCGAGCACCGCGGGCTCCCCGGAGAGGCTCAGCCGGGACGACCCCGCAGGCCCGCACACCGCCGCCCGCTCCGCCGAGACGAGGGCCCGGCTGCCCCTTCCCAAGGGGCCCGGGGCGTGGGCGGGGGCGTGGGCCGGGCGGAGGCCCCGGGGCGCGGGGGCGGCCCCGCCACCTCCCCGGCTCCGACCGGGACCCAGAGCCCCCGCTCCGGACCCCGCGACCCCTTCACCGCCCCGCCCGCGACCCCGCCCGCGACCCCTTCACCGCCCCGCCCCCCGCCCCTCCCCCCGCGCCGTCTCTAACCGCCCCGGGGCCCTCACCCGCGCCGGGCGGCTCCGGAGTCGCGGCCGCCGACAGCAGCAGCAGGAACAAGGCGACGGCGCCGCGGGGCAGCTCCCAGCGCGGCCCGAGCCCGCGGGCGCCGCCGAACGCCATGGCGGCCGAGCCCTCGGGGCGGACGTCGGCCGGACGCGGTCCCCTCCGCCGAGCTCCGCGGCCTCCCCGCCCCCGGAAGAGCCGCGCGCCGGAAGTGGGCGGGGCGAGCGGCAGGCCGACTGCGCAGCCGCGGGTCCCGGTTCGCCCCGCCCCCCCCGCCCCCGGCCGCTGGCCCCACCCCCCCGCCTCCCGGCGCGACGAGGGCGCGGCTCAGTGCGCGTGCGCGGGGGGCAGGGGGCGGGCTGCGGGCGGCGCTCACGGCGGCTCGGTGCGCCTGCGCGGCGGCGGGGGCGCGTCCTGCCTGGGGCGCGGGGCGCGGGGCGCTGGGCGCGGGGACCCCGAGCGTAGGGCGCTGAGCGGGTCGGGCGGGGTGCCCCGGGGCCGGGTGGCGGTGCCGCCGCCGGAGAACGGCTCGCAGTGCAGCGGCCACCGGAGTCGGAGAGGCCGGGCGGGGGGGGCTCGCCCCGAGGGCTCGCAGGGGCGCCCCGGGGTCCGCGGCTCCGAGCGCGCCGGGAGGCTGCTGGGGGAACCCAAGCCCGTGCCAGTCGCCCCCAGGCTTTCTCACTTCTCACCGGGCTCGTTTTATTTGCGGTCCGCGGTGCCATCAGAGTCTGCCGCCACCCGGAGCACATCCCTCTGGGCAGGTTCAGGCGTCACTCCCAGAAAGGCCACGCGGAAAAGGGGCAGAGCTGCTCCCGGCGGGTAGCCCCGGTCTGATCGCTGTCCTGGGAGAGCTCATCTGCAGCTCAGCTGAGGCCTGGGAACGCTGGAGGGCCTGGACCTTGGACAGCCTCGGAGGGATCTGTAGGGGCCCCCAGAGGAGCCAGGGGGGGCCAGGGGGGACCAGGGGGGACCAGAGGGCCTCAGTGGGGGAGGGAGGGAGGGAGGGAGGGAGGGGGACAGAGGCCACGGTTGGGTCAAGGGCTGCTACAGACCCTGCCCGGATGTGTGGGATGGCTCCGTGGGAGCTGCAAGGGGCTGTTAGCCGCCTGGGTTCGGAGCTGGTCCTGGTCCCTGGTCCCAGGGATTTGCTCTGGCCTGAGACGCAGATGGGGGGAGCCCTCAGGAACAGGCGGGAAGGGCTCTAGTGGCCCCTGCTCCCGTCCTTTGACAAGACAGAAAACGTTTTCAGGGTCACACAGCCAGTGAGATGCAGGGCCAGACTTGGAGCCAGGGCTTCACCAGAGTCTCAGCTCCCCTCCATCCCACGGGGACGTGGTGGGAAGGTTTCTTGAGAATCATTTAAAAGTTAGTGGGACTGTGTCGCAAAAACAGGAAATGGACCTGGAGTGACGCTGGTTCATATTTGTTTCCCTCCGGGGAAGGGGGAGAGAATCAAGCTGGCTCCAGGCTCAGCGCAGAGCCCAACGTGGGGCTCAGTCTCACCATCAAGAGTCAGATGCTGGGATCCCTGGGTGGCGCAGCGGTTTGGCGCCTGCCTTTGGCCCAGGGCGCGATCCTGGAGACCCGGGATCGAATCCCACGTCGGGCTCCCAGTGCATGGAGCCTGCTTCTCTCTCTGCCTCTCTCTCTCTCTCTGCGACTATCATAAATTAAAAAAAAAAAAAAGAGTCAGATGCTTGGGTACCTGGGGGGCTCAGCGGTGGAGCATCTACCTTCGGCTCAGGGGTTGACCCCCCCCCAGGTCCTGGGATCGAGTCCCGCATCGGGTTCCCTGCATGGGGCCTGCTTCTCCCCCTGCCTCTCTTTCTCTCTCTCTCTCTCTCTCTCTCTCTCTCTCTCTCTCTGTCTCTCATGAGTAAATAAATAAAATGCCTAAAAAAAATAAATCCCTTTTTCCACTGAAGACGTCCCAAAAATTCTTTCTTGGCCGTCGGCTCCAGACCTCACTCACCAACATTCCAGGCGGGATATACGATATAATAAGACATAGATGCTTGGTCTTCCTGATTCTGGCTCAAAGCTCCTAAGACCCTTGGACTTTCCTGAGTCCAAGTAAGAGTGATCCAAGTATCCTTTGTTATTTACAGCAGCCCCCCTTCGAGTGCCTCTGAGTTTCTGTTTGAGGGGTGACGTTTGGAAAGCTCCTCGGCTTGGGTGCTGGTGGCCGGGGAAACCAACCCTGTGAGAGGAGAGGAGCTGGAGGTCGCGTCAATCACCAGTGAGTTCAACAGTCTGCGTGATGGGGCGTCCCTGAAAGCCCAAAGCGACGGGTTCAGGGAGCTCCTGGGGGCGGGGGGAGACATAGAGGTGTGGGTGATGTGGGGCACAGAGGGCCAGGAAATGCAGGGAAAGTAAAATGTCCTTGTAACCTGCCTCCCCCACCCCCCTCCCGGTTGACAAGCACTTGAGGTGAGCCGGGTGCAGGTTCCTCCCGGGGGCTCCCAACTGTCCTCAATGCCTCAATGCCTCACCGGAGGGGAAGACACCCCGAGCCTGCCTGACAGCCAGGCCTCGGGCTGTCCTGAGTCTTGAGCCTATGAAAGTCCTTCTGGGAACTTCCCTTTGTCTTTACTTCCCCCAAAGGCCTCAGGCCTAAATTGCTCCTCCCAATCCCAGGGACCCAGGCTTCCTGCCCACAGGTCCTGTCCCTGTGCTTTACTGAAACCACCTGTTTGCACCAAAGACGTCTCAAGAATTCTTTCTTGGCCGTCGGCTCAGGTCCCAAGACTCCAAACGGCCCCTGGGGGCGAGCGGGCCCCTGGCACGAAGCTCTGCACCCCTTCCCCAACCTCGCCCTCCTCATCTCTGTTCCTTCGGGTCCTTTGTAATCAGCGGGCAGCTGCCAGGTGGCTGCTCTCCTGAGTCCGCGGGCCGCTCCCGCGCGTCAGCTGAATCTCGGATGGGCAGCTCGTTATCAGAAGCACAGGCGACAGCCTGGCATGGCAACTGGCATCTGAAGGAGGAGCCCCCGTGGGACCGAGCCCCTAAGCTGTGGGACCCGCCACCACCTCCAGATTGGGTTGAATTTGCGGGACGCACGGTCGCGTCCTCAGAGAACCGAGGTAACCGCTTGGTGGCCCACCACCCGCCTTGGCCCAGGCGTCTCGCATTCCCGGGACTGAGGACCTTCGGGGTTAAGGCCGGGACACCCCGGGCAAACCGGCGGAATTGGTGTTTACAAAAAAATGAAGAAACCTGTAGGATCGCTATAAGAGAGAAAAGAGCCCAAGCACGCTCTTCACGGGACACAGGGAAGGAAGGGCTCTGGAGCGCGGACAGTGTTCACGGGGCCGCGTGCTCCTTACATCCTGTGAAAGGACTAAGGTGACAGCCACGCGGACAGACGGGGGGAGTCACAGTTGTGCAGCGAAGGAACGCGGGAGCAGGAGCACGCGATCCCCTCGGCTGGGGGCCCGGAGCAGGGGCCCCAGGGGGACGGGCCGCAGTCGGGCTCCGGGTCCCGCGAGGGTCGCGGACAGTCACGCCGACTTGGAAATCTGATCGGGCTCCCCTCGTGTATGAGCCTTTACAGAGGTTTGCTCGCATTGCCGGTCGCTGGGCCTGGCTGTGGACGCACGCCCAGGTCACCCTGACACCCCCCGGCCCCCCTTTAGAGAGTGCAGAGGCCCCGGCTGGAGGCTCGAGACGGAGCGGGGACAGGGCCGTGGGGGAGAACCCCAGCCCTGTGCAGGAGAAGGAAACAGTTACCTCCCCCCCAAGCGTGTGTAGACGGCCGTGTAGGGAAGGGGCCCTGGGGCAGGAGAGCCCGTCGGTGGAAAGATGCCAGACTTCCCTGGGACGTGACCGGGTGTCTGCAGGGCCTTGGGGTCCAGAGTAGGGACCTGGGGTCACAGGCCATGTGCAAGACGGGCTCACCTCACACGGGGGCGTTCCTGGGGGGGTCACAGCTGACGGGGCAGCGTCACCAACGTTGGTGCGGCAGGAGTTGTGGGGTGATTCCAGTTTGCTCAGTTGGGTTTCAACATCCTGGGTGGAGAAAATACAGCCTGGGGCTCCCGGGGGCTCTGTCGGTGACGCATCTGCCTTCTGCTCGGGTGGTGATCTCCGGGTCCTGGGATCGAGTCCCGCATCTCCCCTGCCCCTCCCCTGCTCATGTGCACCCTCCTCTCTCTCTCTCTCTCTCTCTCTCTGTCTCTCTCTCAAATTGATAAAATCATCAACAAAGGCTGCCTCGGGTGGGATGAGGTCACAGGGAGGCCTCCGGGCACAAAGGAGCAGGGGAGGCCGATGCCCACGCCCCGGGGTGGGCCAGGCGCTTCCTCCCGCGGAAGGAACGGCCAGCGGCGTGGACTCGGAGCAGCAGCGGCCGGTCCTCGGGTTTCTGTCTGGAACCTTTGCTCTACGTCCTGCATCACACACTTCCCGAGCCCGGCACACGCTTGTAGTCGGGTCCCGGCTGCGTGGGGACTTCTGCGTGTCTGCTCCGCCTGGCTCCGCCGGGACCGGCTGCGGCACCGCCCCGTCAGTGCTTTTGGAATGAGCAGCTGGGTTGCTTCGTTTGTTTAAATATTTTGTTTATTTATTTTGGGGGAGGGTAGCGTGCTCGGAGGAGGGGAGGAGAGGGAGGGAGAAAGGATGTGAAGCAGACTCTGATGAGCGTGGAGCCCCACCTGGGGCTCGATCCCACAACCCCGAGGTCATGACCTGAGCCGAAACCCAGAGTTGGATGCTTAACCCGCGGAGCCAGCCAGGGGGCCCGCTGAGTTAAGCTGGGATCTTAATAAAGAATTTTATACGTAGAAAACTTTTTTTTTTTTAAAGGAAATAGCAGGGCAGCCTGGGTGGCTCAGTGGCTTAGTGCCACCTGCAGCCCAGGGTGTGACCCCGGGGTCCCGGGATCCAGTCCCGTGTCAGGCTCCCTGCAGGGAGCCTGCTTCTCCCTCTGCCCGTGTCTCTGCCTCTCTCTGTGTCTTTCTTTTTTTTTTTTCTCTGCGAGTCTTTCATGAATAAATAAAATCTAAAAAAAAAAAAAAGGAAATAGCATCTGCGTACACATCATCTGAAAGCACGTTTCTGTGGTGACTGCAGATCCACACGTCGGCTGCCCTGCGTCTGTGCCCCCCCTGTGCACCCCCTGCCGCTCCTGGACCCGGAGATCCGGAGCTGAGACACGGCCCGAGCACTGGTGAGGCTGCACAGGACAGGAACGTGGCCCTGCCCCGGGGGACCGCGGGCCCTCCCCAGCCTGCCGGGCTCCCCCTGGCCCCGGCCCACACCGAGCCCACGGCCCCGGGCCTGCTGCGGGCACTCATGTGTCCTGGTCGTCACCGCCGGGCGCCAACGTGGACCGGAACGCCTAGGGCGGGCTGTCACCCAGCTCACCGGCGACAAACTAACTTTAGAACCCTGCCAGATGCCCGTCCCCGCGCTCCGCAGACGGCCCCTTCGGGGACGCTGCCTCGCGTGACTTCTGAAAGCTGCTTAGGACGAGGGGCAGGGATGGGGGCAGGGAGCGCTGTGGACGTCGGGCCAACAGGGCAGGAAGGACAAACGCAAGAGGAGGCGCTCGTGCCCCAGCCCGCGGTCCGCAGGGACCCTCGAGGGAGCAGAGACAGCCGCCACTGAAATTTTATTAATTTATTTGATACACGTCATGGGGGAAACAATATAACCAATGGGATGTGATTTAGTACCCCGAAAAGTTCAAATATAAATAAATTTGTGCCACTTCAATGAGATTGCCACTCTAAGTTTTATAGAAAAACGCGCCTACCCTCGTAAGACCCAAGCAGCCCCTCCAGGTCTCGCCCACGAGGTGGGACACGCCCGCAGCGGGAGGCTGTCCCTCTGACGGGCCGTGTCGCCACCTGACCGTATCTATTACTTGAGCACATGTATTAATCCGTTGGTGGGTGACATCGAGGAGCGCGGTAAGCCCCGTCCCTGGAGGAGCCTGACGGGGAGACGTGGTTCGGGGGCTTCCACCCGACGCTCAGCCAGCGCCGTCTCCGCCGAGCGCCCTAACTCTCAGCAAACTTGGGGTTCATGACTGTGGTGGTGGCGCTCTTGAAAAGGGGGTTGTCCTGGTGGGAAAGGCAGTGCGGCTCGTCAGCGGGGGGAGAAGCATCCAGGAGCAGGGGTGGCCTTCCCGGGGGCCCGAGGATGAACGACGGGGGCAAACGGCCGGACAGTCCCCCCCCCGCCCTCCCCCGGGGACAGCCACTCACGTTGTTCCACTGGGACCTGAGCTTCTCCTTCTCGAATCGCTTGAACTCGCGGAGGTCACTCAGGTGGGTCAGAGCCTTCCAGATGGCCAGCAGGAGGATGCCGATGAGCACAACTCCCGTCACGGTGCCGCCCACGATGGGGGCGATTTGGGGGCCCCCCACACACTCTGGAGCGAGGAGGAAGCACACACAAGAGTGTCAGGCTGCCCCCCACCCCACCCCCGCTCACCTGGCCCCAGGTGTGCTCTGCCCCAGGTCACGGCCCAGCGCCCAGGTGCACAGGGCTGTCCCACCTCTGTGCTCACCATCCGGGCAACGGGGCCGTGGGGGAGCCCCCAGCCCAGCCAGGGAGGGCCGGACCCGGTGAGGCATAGAGGCCCCTGGTTCACGTGGAGAGCAACGGGCGCCCCAGATGCCGGGAGCCGCGGCACAGCCAGGACCAGCCCCGAGCCTCCCGATGCGGCTGCCACAGCTGGGACGGCAGCGGCCCGCTCACCAGAGCTCCTGGGCACGGAGGTAACCCTCGGTAGGACGGGGTGCCCGACGCCCCAACATCACCTTGGGCCCAGTTTGGGGATGACGACCCACCAGTGACGCCCGAGTGGGGTCCTCATGCCCCCGCCTCCTCCTCCTCCTTCAGGGCCGTGGGCAGCGATGTGCCACCCCTCAGCCCCTGACCGGGGGACAGGGCCCTCACTCACCTGCCCCTGGACACCTGCCCCTGCCTCCTTGCCCCTACCCCCGTCCCTGCCTCCCCGCCCCTGCCCCCTGTCCTTGCCCCTCTGCCCCTGCCCCTGCCCCACTGCCCCCTGTCCCTGCCTCCCCACCCCTGCCTCCTGCCCCTGCCCCCTGCCGCTGCCCTCCGGCACCTGCCCCCCTGCCCCCTGTCCCTGCCTCCCTGCCCCTGCCTCCTGCCCCTGCCCCCTGCACCTGCCCTCCTGCACCTGCCCCCCTGCACCTAGACACCCTGTCCCCCTGCACCCCTGCACCCCTAGCCTTGGACCCCCTGCCCCTGCCCTCTGCCCCTGACCTCCTGCCCCTTGACCCCCTGCCCCTGAGCCCCCACCCCTGCCCCCTGCCCCTGGACTCCCTGCCCCTAACTCCCTGCCCCTGACCCCCTGTCCCTGCCCTCTGTCCCTGCCACCCCCGCCCCTGCCTCCGGCCCCTGCCCCCTTGACCCTGCCCTCCTGCATCTGCCTCTTGTCCCTATCTCCCTGACCCTGCCCTCCTACACCTGCCCCCCTGCACCTAAACACCCTGCCCCCTGCCCTCAGACACCCTGCCCCTGAACCCCTGCCCCTGACGCCCTGCCCCTGGACACCTGCCCCTGGACCCCCTGACCCTAACCCCCTGCCCCTGGACACCCCGCTTCTGGACACCCTGTCCCTGACTCCCTGCCCCTGGACATTCCATCATCCTGGCCTTTCTGGAGGACCTTTGTGCCCTACAGAGGTTGAGCGACGTGGCCAAGGCTGCACAAACTCAGACGTAATCCCAAGCTGCCATCGAAGGAGCCCCACAAAGGCCACCTCCCCCCCAAACCCCTGCCCCCTGCCAGGCCACGATCTGCAGCCCCAGACACAGGCTGTGAGCTCCAGGCCACACAGGGCCTGAGACCCCCGGCTTCCCGGTTCCCCCGTGGGGAGGGGAGCTGGGAGCAGGTCCCAGGGCTGCAGGGCCAGGGGACGGCTTGCCTGCACCTGGTGCCCTCCCCCGGGGGCTGGGCCTCCTGGGCTGCCAGGCCCTCGGCTCTCTGAGCGGGAAAGGGGAGTGCTGAGAGTCTGTGTGCCCTGCGTGCCCCTGGGTGCTGCTTGTCCAGAGCCCCGAAACCCATCCCACCATGCATCCGTGCCCCCGAAGCCCCCGAAGCCCCAGTCCCCGGGTGTGTCACTGTCACCGACCCAGCATTCTCCTCAACACCGACTGACCCCACACAGCACCTGCCGGGGCCCGTGGGTCTCCCCTGGTCCTCCTGGTCCCATCCCGGGGTTCCATCCAAGGGCAGGCTGCGCCCGCGCCACCCCACGCCCCCGCCACGTCGCGCATCGATCTCCACGCCTGCGTCCCCGGGCTCACCCCGGCTGTCGTCCACGTGGATTTCATAGCTGTCCCAGCCGGCCCGCTGCCGCAGCGTGTAGGTGATCCAGCAGCCCTCCAGATCCCGCTCCTTGCACCTGCGCCCCTTCTCCGGGGGTTTGCTCAGCAAGCCCACGTTCCCACACTCCATGCTGCAGTTCCTCCCCGAGGGGCCCTGCTTGAACTTCAGGCACTGGGCGCAGGTGCTGCGGAGGGGCCGGTGCGGGGTGAGCACACGGGGACAGGCCTGCCGGGGACAGGCGGGGACAGGCCTGCCAGGCCAGGGGGGTCCATGGGGGGGCCGGGGCTCCGTGGCGAGGGCCATGAGGGGGGCAGAGGGGAGGTGCTCCTGGAGGAGGCGCGGGGGCAGGCGGGCGCAGGCACTCACATGTACCGGCCACAGGGCGACGGGCAGCCCAGGCAGTCCCCGCACAGCGGCGGCTGGTAGCCCCCGTCACACTCGCACACGTTACAGCGACAGCGGCCGCGCCCGTTGCACTCGATGCCCTCCGTGCTCAGGCAGCCCTGGGTGGACTTCACGCACTGGCACGCCGAGCCCTCGTAGTCCGACTCGCACTTGCACTTGCCGCAGTTGCAGGAGCCCCGAACTGCGGGCGACGGGCACGCTCAGCACCGCCCTCCGCCCGCGCCCAGTGCCACCGCTCTCCCCCGTCCGGCTGTCCACCTGACCCGTCTCCCTATCTGCCTGTCCCCGTCTCCCTGTCCCCCTGTCCACTTGTCCCCCATCCCCCTGTCTGCCTGTCCACATGACCCCTGTCCCCCTCCCCGCCTGACCTCCTACCGCCATCCGCCTGTGCACCTGTCCACCTGTCCCCTTGTCTGCCTAACCCCATCTCCCTGTCCCCCTGTCCCCCTGTCTGCCTGACCCCCTACCCCCATCTGCCTGTGCACCTGTGCACCTGTCCCCTTGTCTGCCTGACCCCCCTGTCTCCCTGTCCCCCTGTCCCCCGTCCGCCTGACCCCCTACCCCCATCTGCCTGTCCACCTGTCCCCCTGTCTGCCTGACCCCCCATCTCCCTGTTCGCCTGTCCCCCTGTCTCCCTGTCCCCCTATCTGCCTGACCCCTATCCCCACCCTTCTGTGTACCTGTCCACCTGTCCACCTGTCCCCCTGTCCGCCTGACCCCTATCTCCCTGTCCCCCTGTATGCCTGTCCATCTGCCCATCCTCACTCACCCGTCCCTCTGGCCACACCACGCTCACCTTTACCCCCGCACACCTGCCCGTCATAGCGCTCGCAGTTGACATTGTCACACTCGCAGTAGCGCCCGAAGATCTTCTTGTTGGGAACGTCGCTCCTGTGGCACACGCACTGCCCGCAGAGGCAGTCCCCCAGCCCCGAGCAGATGAGAGAGCTGTTGTCCCTCCGACAGCTGCCCTCCAGCTCCTGGCTGCTGCGGCCGTGCGTCAGGCACTCGCAGTTCTTCCCGATGTAGCCAGCCTCACACCTGCGGCGGGAGCAGCCAGGCTCAGGTTCCCACGGTGACGTGGGCTGGCTGCCCCTCTGTCCGGCTCCCCTGGCCGCGCGGCGCACCTGCCTGCACCACCTCACCTGCAGATGCCACACTCCAGGGAGCCCTTGCCGCTGCAGAGGCCGTGGTCCTGGCCCATGTCCCGGCACCGGCACTCACACTGGGGGATGACGTGCACGGTCACCGTGTCCGTGAAGCCCAGTGCCCGGATGATAAACGACTGCTCCTGGATGCACTCCGTGGCTGTGACCTTCACCTGGAAGGTGATCTGTCATGGAGAAGAGCCGGGCTCAGGCGAGGCTGGGCAGCAGGGCACCCTGCTCCCCTCTCCTGGCCCTGCGGCCTGGACCTGGGGGTTTGTCCAGGAGCCTGCCCTGGGCCCCGGGGGGGTGGGGCGTGGACGGAAGCATGGGGATGGGGAGAACACCAGACCCTGGGCATTAATCCGGGACCTGATGTGGGAACAGAGAGGAGGACGTCTGGACCCCCAGTTTGGGGCACAGGAGGTGGGGGTGGCAGGCCCTCCTGTGGGTGTGTGCTCCCCACACCCATCATCTCTGGCTCAGCCTTACGCTGGGGGCGGGGCGGGGGGGCCGCGTCAGGAATATTTTTAACAACCGTATGTCAGAAAGGAGATTTAGGGGCTGCTCCTTGCATGTGGTTCGTGAAGATGCCAGAAACACAGAGATTTCAACAAATTGCTACAGAGGACATTCGGGTAGGACAGAAATATTGGGAAAAACGTGGAGGACGCAGGGACCCCTGGGTGGCTCAGCGGTTTGGCACCGCCTTCAGCCCAGGGTGTGATCCTGGAGACCCTGTATCGAGTCCCACGTGGGGCTCCCTGCATGGAGCCTGCTTCTCCCTCTGCCTGTGTCTCTGCCTCTCTCTCGCTCTCTGTCTCTCATGAATAAATAAAATCTTAAAAAAAAAAAGTGGAGGACACAACCAGCCAGTCGTGAGACTGAATAAACTCCCGTGTGGGTCGCCCAGCGCGAGGGAGAGCTGTTTCAGTAAGAATTTACACGCAACATTTAGCAAGGAACATATTTGAAGGAATTCCAAGGTCGTATTTAAAAGTGCCACGCAAAGAACTAGTATTTTGCTGAATATTAGTTCACAGCCGTGAAAGGGAAAAATTTAATTTTTATGGTTATAATAAAATCAAAGTACGAAGGGGATAACTCCGCGCCTATGTCTCATCATCTGCGTGGGCCATGCTCTCATATGTTTGCCAAAAGAACAAAACGGGTGCGTGGCTGGCTCCGTCCGCGGAGCATCCGACTCTTGATCTCAGGGTCATGAGTTCCAGCCCCACCCTGGGTGTGGGGCCTACTTAAAAATAGATAAATAAAATAAAACACTTCTTAAAAAAGAAACAAAAAACCCCAAACACAAAAATCAGGAAACGAGACCAAAGCAGTTCTGCGGAGGGCTGGGAAGGACTCCCTTCCTCGTGGGGACGCGGCCCCAGCACCGCCTCCAGGGGGCGCCGCCTCCCCCTCGGCGCTCCGTCTACACCGCGGGAGCCAGCCCCGCACCTGCTTGGCTCCTGACGCCTGACCCACAACCTCACAGAGGCCGCGGCTGGCCGCCTTGGACGGAGTGGAAGACCGGGGCCTGGATGGGCGGCCGACGCTGGCCCCTGGCCCCGGCCCGTCCCCAGGAGAGAACCTTCTGGAAGGTCGGGACAGGGTCTCACCGGGACGTTGATCTGGACACCGTCGCAGTCCCCTCTGGGCTGGTCCACCTGCGACACCCCGTTACTGCAGAAGGAGTCATAGGTGACCTTGATGGTGCTGGGGGCCAGGCTGTGGTCCAGGAAGACCCTGGAGGACAGTTTCTGCGGGCAGAGCGGCTCGGGTCAGGGCCTTCCTCCCGCCGTCCCCGCCCCTCCCGGCTGCCCCGGGGTGCCGGCCTCCCTCCCCCGGCCACCCGCCACGCAGAGTGGGGAGCCGGCAGGTCCTGTGCCCCCTGCGGGTGGCGGCACGGCCCCTGGGACAGGCCAGCGAAGGGACCGACGGGAGCCCGATCGTCCCACCCGCCACCACACGCCCAGTGCCTGGAGTGGGCCAGGGGCTGGAGAAACTGTGTGCGGGGATGAGAGAGGGACAGAGACAGAGAGGGAGAGACAGAGACAGAGAGGGAAAGACAGAGAGACAGAGACAGAGGGAGAGAGGGAGGGAGAGGTAGAGAGATAGAGAGGGAGAGAGCCAGAGGCAGAGCAAGAGAGGGAGAGACAGAGACAGAGGGAGAAAGGGAGGGAGAGATAGGGAGAGAGACAGAGGCAGAGAGAGGGAGAGACAGAGACAGAGAGACAGAGAGGGAGAGACAGAGAGGGAGAGACAGAGACAGAGGAAGAGACGGAGGGAGAGATAGAGAGGGAGAGATAAACAGAGGGAGAGACAGAGAGAGAGGGAGACACCAAGGCAGAGACCAAGACAGAAGGGGCGTGACCAAGTCACCAAGAGACCAAGTCTCTATTTAGACCAAGAGACCAAGTCAGAGGCGAACGGGCGTGCCAGTGTCGTGGCCGTGACAACAGACACCCAGGAGGGCCTGCCTCGGGGGTCTGGGGTGCACAGGACACCCTCCACGGGGCTCTAGGTGAATCCGAGGGCACCGGCCCGTCTCGGGCGCTCTCCGCGGTGCACGGGAGGCTGGTGCTCCTGCTCCGCGGGCGGCAGAGGTGAGCGTTGGGTGCGGCCCAGGCCCCGCCGCCCCAGGGGAGTGGCTGTCCTGCGGGGAGAGCCAGGCCCCGTGCGCAGGAGGCACACCAGAGAGCGGGGCCCCTCTCCGCAGACCAGCCCCTGTTGACCTGCGGGGGGACCCCGGCCGAGCCCCAGCACTCACGTTGTAGGCGTTCTTGATGAGCTGGACCACGTTGCTGGAATCGTCCGACAGCTCCCCGACCGCTGACTTGGGGATGACCTCGGTGAGCTTCTGTTGGGCGAGGAGACCAGACCCGTCTCAGCTGGCACCCGGGCCGCCACCGAAGCCGCAGCGTCCGCCGCTTCCCTAACAGCCCAGGGGGTTTCCTTCTTGCTCGGGAACCGGCCCAGGCCGCCCCGTGGCAGGTATCTCAGGGCCGCGTGTGGTCAGCGACTCAGGACTTCCTGCCGCACAGGCTCCTCCTCAGGCGACCCCAAGCCGCGGGCGCCCCTGGCCGTGAGCTGGGGGCTGGGGGGCGACATGCCTGGCCACCAGCATCCCCAGCATGTGGCTACGTCAGGTCCAGCCAAGGGCCCAGAGCCATAAGATGGGCCGATGCCGTCGGGGAGGGATGAGTTTTGAGCATTTTAATGTGCTGGTGTGACTTAATGTTCAGGACGGCTGCGTCAGGCAGGCAGGGGACAACTGGCTGGCGGGCGGCCAGTCCCACGGCCCCGTGTGTGGGCAGCCTGCGGCCAGCCTCCAGGACACCTTGGTGCCCCCGCGTTCCCCTCACTCGGTCTTTCACAGGACTGATGGCTGGGTCACTTCTCTGCCCCAAAGCGCCCCCCATGACTCCCCAGATGGAGTCCAGGTACCTCCACGGGGCCCCTAGGGACCGTCACAGCCCAGCTGCCAAGCCCCGTGGCCTCCACCGCCCTCTCCCCTCCACCCCGGGCGACGGACCACCATGGCTCTGGGAAGCTGGGCTCTTCTCCGCCCTGCCCCTCCGACCTGCTCTCCCCACCATGTGGGGACCCCAAGGATGGTCCCGCAAATGCTCTCCTTGCAGGCTCTGGGTCATCTCGATGCCCCTCACACAGGAGCCCCAGGAAGGAGGCTCAGGAAGGGCAGGGATCCGCCGAGGGAAGGTCCCTCTAGTGCGGGTTTAGGGTTCAAGGCTCCTGCTTCAGCTTCCCCTGCAGCAGTGCACTGTCCCGGGGACCCGCTGCGCCCCGGAGCACAGCTGCCAACCCTGACCTGCCCATGCTCGCAGCCAGAGCAGGTGGTGGCACTGGGTCATCAGCCCTGCACGGAGCCACCGGCCCCTGGTTCGGCAAGCTACCCACCCCCCCCCCCCGCTGGGGCCCCTCCCCTGTGCCTCCTGCAGGGTCCTGTCCTCTTTTGGAGTCTGGAAAACAGGGAGCAGGAGCCGCCCCGGGCATTGGCACCTGCAGAGCACCCCCCCTGCACCCCCCCCCAAGCGGCAGCAGGCCCCCCACGACGGAAAGCAGGACTGCGGGGGGGCCAGCAGGTGCCCCTGCAGCCTTCCGGGCCGGAGAGGCCGCCCCGCTCCACCCCAGCCCCGCTCACGAGGCAGTGCCCCACGGGGCAGGAAGCACGGCCGAAGCCGGGAGGATCCCCGCGCCCTGGGGGAAGGAACAGGAACAGCGATTCCGTGAAGTCAGGGCACACTCGGTTCCCGAAGCCGAGAAGGAAGCGCGGTCAGCGAGGGCGCGGGCTCCTGCGGGCAGGCGGGGCGCCTCGGGCGCTTGGCTGCGGGCACCTGACGCCCATGGAGAGCCTGGGTCCCCACGCGCGGGCCCGCAGGCCGAGAGCGGGGTGTGCGGGGCTTGGCCGCGTCGTCGCGCTCGGGGGAACACGGAGGCTAGCCACGGCTCCCCCGCGGGGACGTCCTTCCTCCTTCCCGTCAGAGCCCCCACCCGTGCCCGCCTCCGGAGCTTGGCCCATGTCCACCCCGCGGGTACGCGGCCACCGACCTGCCTGCGGCCCACCCAGCCGCTGGCACCCCGGCTCCACCCACCTCATAGGTCGTCACCATTCTCTTGGTCACCGCGAAGATGGGCTGGATGTTGCTTTCGGCCAGTTTGTGTGCCAGCTGGCCCACCGACGGGTAGTCCTGGGGGGGAGAGGCCCGGTCAGACGGCCGGGGTCAGGGACGGAGCCCAGGGCTGCTCCACCAGGGCCGCGGCGGTGGGCCACAGGCGGAGGCGAGCTCCTGTGCCAGGCGCTGACCCCTCCAGGCCCGAGGACACTGCCTGCCCCTGGACGGAGGGCCCCGGCCCCTGGGCTCCCTGGGCTGCCACCTCCCTGCTCCCCTGGGGCAGAGCCCCGGCCACCCCTCCCGGGGACCGCATGGTCTGCTCCCTCCCAGGATGCGGGGCACCACGCACAAATTCATTGCTCCTCTTGTACATGTTGTCCTCCAGGTGGCAGCGGCCGTCATTGGGGGTCAGGATGGCACCCAGCTTCCCGTCGCCTGCAAAGTGGAAGCCGTCGTCCGTGGCGAACACCAGCAGCCGAGTGACGTTGCGCCAGCCGATTTGCTCCTGAGAAGACGCCAGGTTAGGGGCCTTGGCGGGCAGGGCCTGGGGGGCCGCCCCAAGGCCCGGGCCATCCCCGTGCCCCTGGCTCCTCCAGGACCCTGGCCGGGACGCGGGGTCCACGCCGGGGCTGCTCGAGGGCCGCCCATGCACACGGGCCGGATGCTGGGGGCTTGAGATGAAGCGTAGACCCTCTGTGGCCATTTGGGCCAGGGACTGATCCTAAGGAAACGTCCCTGGGAACGGAAGGAGCCGACTCACAGGCATGGCCACTGCCATGTGGAAACCCGGAAGGCACAAAAGATGAGAGAAACCGAGGGGCTCGCAAGGGGACACGGGTGACCAGGGGACGCTAGCGACACGTGTGCCGTGGACAGAGAGGCGGTACGATGTGCCCGGGGACCCGCACATGCTGGGGGATTGGAACCTGGTCTCTGAAGGTTTAAAACACGGTGCCATAAAAAAATGAAAATAAATAATAATATAAAAAGGGGGGGCACCTGTGGGGCTCAGTCGGTTGAGCATCTGACTCTTGGCGTCAGCTCAGGTCGCGATCTCGGGGTCATGGGATGGAGCCCCCCATAGGGACCATGTTCTGCTTGAGATTCTCTCTCTACCTCTGAGCTCTCTCCCTCTCTCTCTACAATAAATAAATAAATCTTAAAAAACAAAAAACCTGGGCAGCCCGGGGGGCTCAGCAGTTTAGCACCGCCTTTGGCCCAGGGCGTGACCCCGGGGTCCCGGGATCGAGTCCCGCATCGGGCTCCCTGCATGGAGCCTGCTTCTCCCTCTGCCTGGGTCTCTGCCTCTCTCTGTATCTCTCAGGAATAAATAAATACAATCTTTAAAAAAAAAACAAAAACAAAAACCCAGGCTGTTGTCTGTAGCCTGACAGGCCATCAACGCAGCGGGTGGAGGGGACCCGCCAGCACCGCCAGGCCAGCGAGAGGGCAGGGGGCAGGCACAGGGACGCTCCCTGCCCTGGGGGCCCAGCGGTGGGGGGACGCCGTCCGGGAGCTGCGGGGGGTCACACCACTCGGTCGGCCCCCCCTAGGCTGTTCACATAGGTTGAGGCACCTCAGGGTTTGCCCGGTGCCGGCGGGGGGGGGGGGCCTGAGTGGCAGGCCCCACGGGGGGCAGGGGGCGGGGCGGAGCGGGCCAGCTCAGGGCCCCAGGGCCGGGGGGGACCTCACCGGGCACGCGGCGACCTGCATCATGGCATCCAGCCCGCCCTCGGGCGCGTCCAGGTTCCCCGAGATCAGCTGCTTCCCGACCTCCCTCTGGAACTGGTTGGAGTTGTTCGTGAGCTTCAGCACGTGTCTGAAGGCGAACGGCGCCTGGCACTCCTTCTCCTTGTTGGGGCACGGGTTCTTCAGCTTCTCGGGGTGCGTGTTGACGAAGGGGAGCACCGTCTTGTCCACAAAAGACCCGAAGCCTGAGGGGGGGCGGGATGAGCACGGGGGCGGGGGCACACGGCGACAAGCCTCGGTTTCCCTGCCGCCCACCGGGGCGGGTGTGGGGTCCGCACGCGCCCACGTGCATGAGTGTGACGGCACACATGTGTGTGTGAGCACGCACGTGTGCACATGCAGCGTGGGCCTGGGCGTGCGGCCCTGCACACGGACACAGCGGCCGGGCAGACACAGGGAGGAAAGGCAGGTGTCCCCTTGGCCTCACGCGCGGGCGCCGGGATGTGCGGGGGGGGGGGTGCGGAATGCGCCCGTGGGTGTCAGCGCCAAGGCCCCGCCGGCACTCGGGCCGTGCAGGTTTGCTGCACTTCGGGCAGACACCGTGCAGGTCACACACTGCGGGGGGGAGGGGCGGTTCTCTAATTTTTAATAAAGAGCAACGTACGGCTTTGTGTTTGAGACACGCTGGAAGGAGAAGGACGGAGCAGGGAGGAAGCGGAGGGCTGCATGGCAGTGTCGGGGGGTGGTGGCTGGGGAGGCTGGGGTGGCCTAGAGGGGCTGGGGGGGTTGGGGGTGGATGAGGGGTGGCTGGAGGTGGCCCAGGGGTGGCTGGGGGATGACCCAGTGGTGGCCGGGGGTGACCCAGGGGTGGCTGGCAGTGGCTGGGGGTGGCCAGGTATGGCTGGGGGGTGACCCAGGCAGCACCCCCCACCCCACCGCCCTGCCCTTCGTGGCTCTGGGAGGGGCATGAGCGGCAGGCCCGCCTGGGACCCAAGGGTCGCCTCACCAATGCGGCCGGACTCGGTGATTTCGTTGAGCGCCCGCAGCAGGTCGCCCCCCAGCTTCTTGACGTTGATGAGGTCGTCCAGCATGGAGTAGGACAGATCCATCAGGTAGTACAGGTCGATGGGGTAGCCCTTGGCCCGCCGGAAGGTCACGTTGAAGGCAGCTGCCTGACCTGCGGGCAGACGGGGCGAGTGTGAAGGCGTCTCCCGGGCCCCGACCTGCCCTCTGCGGGCCCCGAGGTCTCATCACCGTCCCCTCCTCCGAGGCCTATGGACACGACACCGGGCTCCCGGCTAGACTCGAACTTCTAGGAGAACCTTCCGGACCTACTCATCCCACCGAGTCCTCGTTCAAGGAGCACTGTTGCCATGCACGGGCACCTGGCTGCCCGGACCAGCCCTGCTCCATCCCCGGCACCCCCCAGCCGGACGCAGGCCCCTGTCCCAGCCTCAGCGTAGCAGGTGCTCAGCAAACACGTGACGGGAGGGTGAACGATGGAGGGAGGGGGTCTGGTCGTCTCTCCGTCTGTGCCGCCTGCCGGGCTGCACCAGGGGGGCAGTGCTCACCCAGCCCCGCCCTGGCCCGTCCGCCCCGTGGTCCTGGTCCTCCCACCAGGCCCGCCTCCCCCAAGGACTCCTCCCGGAGCACTGGCGGGGCTCTGCTGTCAAGTCAGTCTGAGCAGCAATGACTCCGACGTCGCTCAGGCTCCCTGGCTACAGGACTCATCAGGGCTTTTACTCTGCCAAGAGCCCCTGACGGGGATAGAAGAGTTCCTCCTCCCCTTTGGAAAGGACACAGAGCCGAAGCACAGAGCCGCCGATGGTGGGCGTGGGGGGTCCTCCCGCAGGCGGAGGGCAGGGGCCATGCTCCCTTGGCTGAGTGTCCAACAGTCTCTAGGTCTCCGGGGCTCGCCTGCCTTGCTGCCCAACCCGGCCACCAGACGCCTGGACCATCACCCAGCCCTGGCGCCCAGAGCCACCAACATGCTGGTGCCCCCTGACCCCGGCCGAGGCCAAGCCTACCTGGTCTCAGGTAGAGCGTCACTTTCTGCGGGGACAGCTGCTGCCGGCCGCCCTTCTTGTCCTCCTGGATCTCGGCCAGGCTCTGAGGGTCCATGATGTCGTCAGCCGCACATCCTTTCAGCAGCAGCTGCTCTCGGGTGTCACAGCGAATGGAGTCGGGCTCCCCTAGCCCAGTGAAGTTCTGGGGGGCGGGGGGGGTCAGGGGTCAAGAGGAGGGCAGAGGCAGGGTGGGGGCCGCACTGTGGGTGCTGCACAAGAGGTCGCTTGAGGAGGCGGCTCCTCCTCCATTGCACCTGGGATTGGAGACAGGTGTCCGGGTGCGGAGGGTTGGGGGTGGGAGGCCGGGCAGCTGGGTGGGAGGAGGACACCTGCCCTCTGACGGCCTCTCCCTGAGGCTGTGGGTCACCCCAGATGATGGAAGGACCAAGGTGTCCAGGCCCCAGCTGCCCTTGGGGTCGCTCAGCAGCTCCAGGCCCTGCCGGGGCACCTGGCCAGGAGTGGCCGGGGTGGCCGGGGCTTTAGTAGCAGAGGCGCCCTCCTGAGAGGAGGCAGGTGCCGCCCCGGGGGCTCCAGCACACAGGCCGGCCACTGGGCCAAGCCCCAGGCTGTTGGGAGAGGCGTGCGTGGTCCTGGATCAGGGCAGCGTCCTCATAGAGGCCCCTGGGCTCTGAGAGGACGGGGTGGGAGCAGGGGCCCCGTTCTGTGGGTCCTGACGCCAGGCCAAGGAAGGGCACGCTCAGGGACCCAGACACGTCTCTCTGCCCCCTTTCTCAGGGGGGCCCAGGAAGGGGCAGGGGGCCATGCCGGATGCTGGTTAGGTGCGGCCCACCGCGGCGCCCGGAGGGTGGGCACTTTCCGAGCCGCCAGTCTCCCTCGGGACCTCTGTCACTGCTCGCAGGACCCGAGGGACAAAGCGAGCCCCCCGGGAACAAAGGCCTACGCTGCAGTCCGCATTCGCGTGGAAGCTAACGAGCCTCACCCTATTTCCAAGGAATCTAACGAGCTCTGTCGCAGGGAATGGGGAACTCCAACCTGCCGGGGACGTTTCACCCCCGGAGCTGCGGCCACACCGTGTCCAAGGGGGGAGACCACACCCGGCACCCCACTTCCCTGTAGGCGCTTGTGGCCGGGGCGTGGGTCGGCCGCTCCGAAGCCCCTGCCGCGTCGGGCAGGGACGGAGAAAAGGAGGAAACGTGTTGCGGGGGCCGGAGCCCGGCTTCTCCTGAAAGGGAGGCAGGAGCCTGCGGAGAACCGCCAGATTCCCCGGCGGGGGCGAGGACGATTCTGGGCCTGGGGCATGTCACTACTCGATGGGATGAGCACTGGGTCTTATATCATATGTTGGCAAATTAAATTTAAATTTAAAAAATGTAAAAAAAAGAAAAGAAAAGAAAAAAAGTGCTCAGAAAATCGACGCGGAGGTGTGCCTGCTGGACGCTCTGATGGGACAGAGACGGGGGAGGTGGATGAAGTCCTCCTTACACCAGGAGCCACAGGGGAGTGCACGCGCTGGACGCCCCCACGGTGCAGCCCTCGCCGGACTGGTTGGGGTGCCCCCCCGCCCCCGGGCGCTAACGTCAGGGGGTGTAAGCTTCACAGGAAGTAGGCCTCCTGGCCATGTGCATCACCCCACAAGTCACGTATTAACCGCAAAGAGCTAATGGTGACATCGCGGTGGAGGCGACGCCCCTCGGCTGGGGGGCTCTCACCAGCATCACCAGTGTGGGGACAGAGGCACGTCGTGAGCCCCGTGCGGGGCACCTGCCCAAACACACTCCCTGGACCCAGGGAGAGCGAGCGCCGGGCCTCCTAGCGGCCGCTGCTCTGAGACCCTCGGAAGTGCCAGGCGGGGGGGGGGTGCGTGACCCAAAGCTGAGGGGCTCCCGGTTCCGGGGAACTGAAGGGCCAGGACACCTGCTGCCGTGTGTGATCCTGGGTCATCGCACAGCCCGGGGCAAGCGCGATCGAGGGCATCATGGGCGCAGCTGGGAACGTTTGCGTAGGGCGTGCAGACGTGAGCAGGTGCCGTGGCCACGGTCCAGTCCCGGGAGGAGCGTGTGGTGGGTGTGGGGGGGAGGTGCTCTGAGCTTAAGACAGATGCTTGAAGTAACGAGGGACAAAGGGGCTTCAGGTCTGCCGTCTACCCTCAGTGCGCGCATGCGTCTCCGGCCCGTCCTGCAGCGTCAGAACCTCAGGGACCCCCAGGACGGGAGGGCATGGTCGGGACAGGGGCGCAGGGGGAGTGGGCCGCGGGCAGGGCCTGGGGCTTCTCTCCAGGAGGTGGATGGGCCCAGGACAGGAGGGTCGCGCCGCCACGTGAGAAGCACAAAGGTCCCGTGCCGAGCCTCCCACACCTCGTCCCTGTGCTCTCACTTCCTGACAACCTCCTCACGTCCTATGGTCCCTGCTCAGGGCTCCTGCCTGGGCAGGGGGCACATGGCCGGGGTGGCCCCAGGCTGCCCTGGGGTGGGGCCGAGTCTGTCTGTCTATCCGTCTCTCAGCCCCCAGGCTGCTCGTGCCTCCCCGGAAACAGAGTGGTGGCCCCCCTGGTGCCCAGCTCCAGAGGCAAAGGGAGGGCGCGGGGACAGGAACGGGGACGGGAACGCGGGACGGGCAGGACGGTGCGAGGACCCTGGGGGGGGGGGGGCTCTTACCAGCTTCTGGCACCAGGCGCAGCCGGGCCCCGACTCCACACAGTCCCGGCACGTGCTCACTTTGTACTTGGTGCACTCCTGGCAGAACGCTGGCGGCAGGAGGAGGCGGCTCCGTGAGAGGTGGCCCGACGCGGGCCGACCCCACGCGGCGCTGCCGATGGATGGGGGCAGGGAAGCCCCACACACGGGGTGGTGGAGAAGGAGGGTCCCCAGGAGGCCCGGGTCGGGGCGGAGCTGCCCTGGGGGGCAGGACAGGGGGCAGGTCTGCTCTCCCCGCCCCGGGACGTGGTGGGCTGTGTCGTGCGGAGCTGCCCGCGAGGGACTCACCGGCCCAGAGGAAGAGCAGCCCCTCCAGGGTGAGCAGCAGGGAGCTGTGGCGCAGCATGTCCTGGGGAGGGAGGGGGGCTCAGGGACCGCCTTGGACCCTGGGCTGGCCGCCGGCAGGTGCAGAGCTGGGAGGCCCGGCCGCGCTGCGTGGGTGCAGGACACGCCCCCCACGGCCTTGCCGCAGGAGAGGAGGCCCGAGGGGTTAGGGCCCTGCCGGGGACCCCGGGGCCCCTGCCCAGCACACGCACAGCACGCGCACAGCACACGTAGGGTGCGCACGCTCTGGGTCAGGGCTGCGGCCGTCCCACGCCTGGGTCCCCAGTGAACCGGGCACGAGGACCGGAGCGCCTCCCGGGTGCCAGGCCTGAGCCGGCCGCCCGCTCAGACGCCCCCGCAGGAGCGAGCCAGCGCGCACAGCCCGTGTCGGCCTCGCCCAGGCCACAGCTCCAGGCCACCGTCACGTTATCTGGACACACCTGCTGTCCGTAGACACCTAGCACCTGAGGCAGGGCGTGGACCGGGCACGGTCACTCCTGGAGGCTGGGCGCTGGGGAGGCTGAGGCCTGGCGTTCAGGGCCTTGCTCTGGTTCCTCAGGGCAGACAGGGGCCCTCTGACCCACGGCACGCGGGGCTCGGGTTGCATGGGCAGCACCACCCCTGCTGGGGCCCCGGCCCCGCCCTCGGAACACGGGCCTCTGTGCCCCCGGGGGCCCTGGGAGAACCAGCCTGCAGCCTGGGGCTCCTGCGCCTGGAAGCCCCGCGCGGCCTCACTCTCCGTCTCTTTGGAGGTGACCCTGCTCCCTGGGCCCCACCAAGATCATAATCAGGACCCAGAAATGTCAAAACAGAACCCTCCATCCTTCCCGTTTGGGGTCAAAAGCAGAAGCCACATGGTGCCGTGGCTTCCTGGGTCAGAGCCGTGCCGGATGGGCCGGGGAGGCAGTTTGGGTGCAGTCCAGGCCCCGCACGTTTATTAGCCAAAGCCCCTTGTCGCCCGCTGTGGGCACGTGGGGCTCAGGCTAGGCCGGCTCCAGCCTTCCCCGCTGCATCCGGGCCCCTCCGAGGTTCCGCAGCCGATTGCTCACACTGCCTCGGGTGTGCCCACCAACCTGGTGCTGCCCCAGGCACCCTGGGCCCCCGGAGCTCCAGCAGGGCGAGCGGCTACCCCAGCCCCGCCTGGCTCTCCGGCGGCCACAGACCGGGCCCCCAGACAGTCACAGCAGCAGGCACGGAAGCTCCTCGGGCCGTCACGTGAGAGCCGAGGCCCAAGCCATGGCCAGGTGCGGGCCTGGGTGCCAAGGCCCCCACGAGAGGGGACAGCCGCGGTCACGGCGACACCGCCCAGGCCGAGATGGCCTGGCCCTGACCCTGGGTGGCTGGGCGGGGGCTGGTGGCGGCCTGTCCCCAAGCGCTCCTCGCCCCTGGAGCCCCCCAGCCCCGCGGGGGCAGGATGCCCGGACACACGGGGGCTCTGGGAGCTCAGAGGGAGGCCGGCCTCAGGGGGCGGGGGTCGCCATGTATAGGCCGCGGGAGACCCCGCCATGGGGGCCTCCCCTGGGTGGAGTCCTGCAACCCAGCCCCTCCAGCAGCACGGGGACTGCCCGCCAAGCCTGGGTCCCTCTGGGCGCAGCAGGGTGCATAGGCCTACCCGCTCCAGTGGTGGCCCGGCTTGGAGCACCGCAGCACCTGTCCCCGTGGGCACTGGACTTGGAAGGACCCTGGCACAAGAGCAGGAGGGCACGTGGGGCCCAGGCGGAGCTGAGCGAGGAGGAGGAGGAAGAGGAGCGAGGGCCACGGGTGCAGCCGGTGCCGCTCAGGCCCTCCTGCCGCCCTGCCACCGAGGTGGGGCACCCCACTCTACCAGCCCTTCCACCTTGTCTCCCCGGAGAGAAGGGTGGGCCCCTCACGGGGACCCGGGTGCTTGAGAAACCCAGGGTCCTCCCGGCCGAGAGGACTTTGCGACACAGCCACCCTTGCATGACCCTGCCTGCCAGGAGGATCCTGGCGCAACCTGAGTGTGACCGCGGGAAGTCGCGGGTCTGGGAGTCTCCTGTGGGGTGGCTTCCTGGAGCCCCGAGACCTGGGCCTGGTGCTCCTCTGCCCCTGGCCCGAGCAGCACCCGCAGCGTGAATGCGGAGGACCAAGGCCACCTTCGGGAGGATCAGCTCTTCACGGCCAGGCTCGGAGAGCCCAGCGAGTCACCCCCCGTCCCGCACCACACACACCATATTTGGTGAAAGACAAGAAAAAGAGGAAACCTTAGCAAGAAAACACTTTGGGCGGCCTGCAGAGTCAGGATGGCAAGGGTGTCACATCAGGCTTCCTGTCACCGATGAAGAGATGCTGATCAAAGGAACCCCTGAGGACCCGCTGGACGATCCCGCAGGAGCTCACAACTGCGGTAGCGCGAACGCTTCCCGGGAGGCCAGAAGCCACCTTAGCTTCCCATAGTGTGACCTCCAGGGTCCTGTGGCTTCAGCTACGAAAATCCCTTTAGGAATTTGATTTCTCTGGGGGCCCCTGAGGGGCTCAGTAGTTGAGCATCTGCCTTGGGCTCAGATCGTGACCCCGGGGTCCCGGGATCGAGTCCTGCACCAGGCTCCCTGCATGGAGCCTGCTTCTCCCTCTGCCTGGGTCTCTGCCTCTCTCTCTCTCTCTCTCTCTCTCTCTCTCATGGATAAATAAGTAAAATCTTTAAAAAAGAAAAAGAAAACAAAAGAAATTTCCTTTCTCTCTACTCTCCCAACGCTCCCACAATCCCCAGCAGCTCTTCCTGCCCACGGTCCCATCCCTGGGCTTTCATAAAACCACCTTTTTGCACCAAAGATGCCTCAAGAATTCTTTCTTCACCGTTGGCTCCCGACCCACCTTACAACAAAAGTCGGAGGTTTTGCAAAAGTGCAACCCCTGAGCTAGGCCACTGGAGAGCCCCACTGGAGACCCACTGTGCCTCCAGGCCGCTGGGTCTGAGAACCAGTCCATGCAGCTGACGGGGGCTCCCCGCATCGGGTGCCGGGGGTGGGGTGGGGGCGGGAGGTGCTGCCGGGAAAATTCACAGGTGGGAGGAGGTGGGGGTGGTGGGTGATGTGATGCACACCGGGTGTGACCTGCAACTGATGAATCACCGAATTTCAGAACCCCTGGAACAAACACAAAAGGGAGGCAGGGGACCCCCCACACACACCTGCATTCACCCCAGGAGCTTGGGGGATTCAAACGTGTTTGACGGAGAAAATAAGCAAATGTCTGCGACGGCTCTCAAACAGGCACCAGTCAGCCTCTTTGCACCAAAAGAGAGAACGTGGAGATGGGGTCACTTCTGTTTCCCACACGAGCCCCCAGACCTGGACAGAAGCCGCGGTCAGAGCAGGAGCTCAGAGGCCGCAGACGGGCCCAGAGGCCGGAGGAGGCGCTTGCCCCTGCAGCCCCCCAGCCCCGTGGGGGCAGGATGCCTGGACACACGGGGGCTCTGGGAGCTTGGCAGGAGGCTGGACAAGCCTCGGGGGGGGGGCTGCCATGCACAGGCCGCATGCGGCACGCGTGCCCTCAGGGCGCCAGCCCCACCACCGCGCCACTGTGGGAAGTCCAGGAGCAGAGGCCTCCCGAGGGCCGCAGCATCTGGCCACAGGAAAACGGTGACACGTCCTCCCACGTACTCATTAGAAGATGTGAAAGCTCTGCTGCTGGGCACGACTCAGGTCAGGGGGTCCACGGGGTACTTGCAGACAGCATCCTCGGCCCCGCGCTCAGCGGCCTCACAGGGTGTGAAGCCCACTGCCCTGTGTGCTCCCCTGAGACGAGGACGGAGGGGACCCCGCGGGCGCAGGGCCCGGTGCGGGAGGTGGGGACGCACCTGCGGGGCGCGTCGTGAGGCGGAAGATGAAACGGAAGCTAAAGCTGACACAGCAGAACCTGTCTCCCTGGCAGCAGCGGACGAGCCGTGTCGAAGGCCCAGCCGCTCTGTGGGACAGGTCACGACGGCAGCGGCGGGGAGCAGGCCGCGTGCCCGTGGGCGAGTCAGAGGCCCTGAGCGGGTGGCGCAGCAGCCTTGGAAGGCGACGGGCGGGTGGGGGGGCTCCCCAGGAAGGGGCCCCTTCCCACCAGAGGCCCACGCGCGCTCCGTGTGGGGAACAGCGTGGTGGAAGGACCGGGAGGATGTGCACCTGCAGGTCGGGAGAGCTTCTGAGCATAAAAAGGAAGGGAGAAAATATCACCAAGAAGCCACTGAGAATTGGTCCAAAAGAACACCTTCCGGGCGCCAGAGACGGCGTTTCAGGAGCCCATCCGGCGCAAGAGGGTGATGGTGGCCTCGTGGCCGAGGGTCCCGGAGTGGGAAACCGGGAGGTGGCACCCTGAGGAGGCAGTGGGTGCACGGGGTCCGGGGTACCAAGGGCCCCTGGGCCCAGATGTCGAGGCTCCGGTCCAGCATCAGCTGGAAAATGTGTCTCCCATGGGAGCACCTGCTCCGCCGTGGGTCCCACACAGTGGAGAGAGGGTGAGAGCGACCCACCGACCCCGGGACCCCCCTTCCTATCTGGGTTGCCCCCCTGGGGGTCCCGCCGAGGCCGGGTCTGCTGGCTGCCCGCTCCCCGAGCCCCAGAAGTGGTGCCGAACTACACGTGCGATTGTGGAGTCACTTGGTGCTTGAACCACCGGTCAGGCCCCGTCCCCCCAAGAGCACGCAGTCCCCCAGGGAGCGGGCTGCAGACGAGGCCCGGGCTGCGCTCAGCGCTCCTGGCCCCGGGACAGCTCAGCGGCACCCAGAGTTGACACCGGGCCTCCCCACGGTGGAGCAGGGAGCAATCCCGGAGGGCGGGGGGCGGAGGCCCAGCCTCCCCGAGATGCCCCCTCGGACCCCGCCCCGGCCTCTGCGCAGCCAGCTCCCCACCCGCTCGCGGATGCACTTGCCAGCTCCCCAGCGCGGTGACAGCCGGCAGAGTGGTCCCCGGTCACCTGGACGTCAGGCGTGCACACAGAGGCCTCGCGCCTGCACAGGATGTGGGACCGAGCCCAGGGCCCGGCCACTGCCGCCAGAACCTTCCTTGAGGACGTGGGGCAAGGGGGCCGCTCCTCCCTGCCCCCTCGGGGTCCCAGGCGTCCTCAAAGGAGCAGTGCTTCGGGCCCCAGTGGGTGTGCAGGGCTGGCTCCCAGCCCTGGGTGCGGGTAGGACAGGGCGCCAGGGGGAGGCGACCCTGGGGGACTGCGGGTGAGGTGCCGCCGGCTGGAATCCAGGCAGACCCAGGGTCCAGGCCCCCCGCTCCCCGGAGCCTAGGTGGGACACTGAGTCACACACCAGACACCTGCCCCTGAAACTCAGCTCCCAGGTGACACCTCCCCAGCCCCAGCTCACGACCCTCTGAAAGTCCAAGAGAAGAGGTGGACCCCGCTGGGAGAATGCACTCGCACGCCTACACAACCCCCACAACACTCACATGTGCACACGCGCAACACACGCTCGCGCACCCCAAATGCCGGTACGTACCTCACACACTCACAAACCTACACATCCCACATACTCAAATCTTCACGTAAACACACCTTTACATATTTGCACACATGTTCACATGCTCACACACAACACACACACGCACAGACTCCGTGGGAGGCTGGACCACTGCTGCCAACTTTGGAGGCCTCTTCGAGCAGGAAGAGAGGCAGGCTGGGGCCCCAGACTCCCCGCACAGCCCCGGTTCCACCTGCTGCGGCTCCTCTGGGGGTCTCGCCTGCCCCCAGCCGCCCTCTGGCTCACATCAGGGGCTCGCCAGGGACCTCAGGCCCAGCGGTCGAGGCTGAAGGTCTGGCCCGTCCTCCTGCCATGCTACCTCCTGCCCCTCATGACGGATGTTCCCAGTGTCCCGTGTGGCTCTGCCCGCGGTGGGCACAGCGCTCACCCCCCACCGGATCTCAGGAAGGGGGGCCTGGCATGGACCGGCCCCAGGCAGGTACCAGGGACCAGGCTACAGGGTCCTCTCCAGGGCTGGGCCGCTCCCCGGGGAAACCATTCCCCTCCAGGAGAAGAAGCTGGACACAGAGGAGCCCCTGTACACTCACCCCACTGATGCTGGTGACCTCGGTGGGTGTCCGGGCTGGGCAGGGAAGGGGCGACCGCTCCGCTCTTCACCAGGCTGGGCTGCTGCACGGTTGAGAAACAGGCCGGTGAGCCCTACTGGTGAGGGCACGGTGCTTCCTGTTCTGAAGAAGCTGCTCCAAAGCTGCTTCAGAGGAAGTAGTTACATGTGGCTGATTGCACACCACAAGTGTCCCGTCAGACCCCAGCCCTGCACTCTGCATTGGCTCCCGCCTTCGGGTGTCCAGGGAGGGCCACACAAGCAGACGAGGGGCTTGCCATTCGTCACACACCTTCGGCGAGCAGAACAGCACGAGGGAGGGATGAGCAGTGTGGCCCAGGTACTATGGTGGGCGCAAGGATTCACCCCCATGGGCGGAGGTGGCCGTGCCCTGCAGCACGGAGGACCACGGACTTGCACCCTGGGACAGGGGCCCGGCCTGCAGACTGCACACGCAGGAGAGGCAGGTGCCTCCATCAGGGGCCGGGAATTAGGATTTTGGTCACGGAGATGAAAAGCATGACAGGAACTGAGGAGCAGAATGGTGAGCAGGGCAGGAGCAGCCCCAGCACAGAGGTCGGAAGAGGCAAGACAGGTGCAGATGCATGATGCCCACACCCATCAGCCCGCCGGGCCTGGGAGCAAGACCTGTGCACAAGGAGGAGCAGACACCCGGTGCCAGGAGAAGCTGCAGGTCCCACAGAGGGGCTGGGGCAGCAGGCCACATGCCCTCGGGACGCTCCTGATGCCCTTGCAGGACAGAGCAGATAGCATGAGAGGGTGCCGCGAGGTGCGGGGGATTCAGGTGGGGGACGGGGATGGACAGAGGAGGCAGGATTGGTCAGGTCCACACAGAAACAAAACCGGGCATCTCCAGATGAACCAGGACGCAGACCCCTAGGTCCCTGCACTGTGCGCGAAGGATGCTCTCCAGCAGGAGGCAGGCAGACACACGGGCAGACGCACACATCCAACGGGGACACGAGGGTGCGTGACACAGAGGTGAGCAAGGATGTAAGCAGAAATGACCAAGCCTATGTAACTGTAGGTTTTAAAAATAGAGGTAAAAATATGAAGAATCTGAAACAAAAATAACAGGAGACCAGGGGAGCACACTGCTGTTCCTGACGCTCGTCAATGGACATTTTAAGAGGAGGTATTTGATATTATATGTAAGAACAGAGAGTCTTCTTAAGAATTTAAATAGGATATATGCATCTAAAAAAAAAGAAAATTTGACAAATCTTGTTTTAAAAAAAGGAAGAAGAAAAAAATAAGAATAAAAAAGGAAGAAGAAATAGAATGAATAAGAAAGGATTGTAAATTAAAAACATACAATAAGATATCAGGAATGATCGTATTTCTAAAGATTTTATTTATTTATGAGAAAGAGAGAGAGAGGGGGCACGAGTTGGGGCACGGGCAGGGGAGAGGGAGAGAGAACCCCAAGCAGACTCCCCCACTGAGTGCTGAGCCTGATGCAGGGCTCGATCTCATGACCCCAAGACCATGACCTGAGCCGAACACAAGAGTCAGACACTTAACCGACTGAACCACCCAGGTGCCCCAGGAATGATTTCAAATGTTCTAGAATATTCCAGAAGTTCAGGAATCACAACACCTAGGAGTGGGTTGCCATCTCCCTCTTCAAATAAACGATTCTCACATTGAGTTTTAAAAATAAAGAGACAGGACAAGATCCTTCGTGGGATCTTGCTCTCTTCATGGGAATCTGTTCATTACGGAATGATTCCAGAGAATAACGAAGAAAGGTAGACTGAGACTGTCCCCAAGTCACCCCCACTGGCGGCTCATGAGATAAAGCAGTGACTGTCACCGGCCCCGACACCACAGAGACAGATACCGCTTACTGTGCACATGCCTTTTATGGAGCTGTCTGGGTGAAACAGTATAAATTTAGACACTGATAAATTAAGTACAGCAATTGCTACTGCCGAACCCAACTCAGACCAAGACTTTAGATCTAACTAACAGGTTGTAGGAAGAACAGGGGACAGAGGGACCTGTTAATGACACCACAGGGATGCAAGCGCCAAGACCCCAAACTGCGAGAGATAGAAGAGGGAGGGAGAAGACATGGCCCAGGAACCCGCAGATTAAAGGATTTGGGAGAAAAATCAACCGATCACGATGCATGGATCTGCTATATTAAGAAATTACTGCTGGGGCGCCTGGGGATTCCCTCTCCCTCTGCCCCTCCACCCCCTGTGCTCGCTCACTCCCCCTCAAACAAATAAACAAATCTTTTTTTTAAATTACTGTTAATTTTTGTAGGCGTGATAAAGATTTTGTGATTATATGAAAGCGTTGTCGCCTTTGAGAGTGACGCGTTGAAGTATCTACAGATGACGTGATATGATGCGCTGGGTGTGCTGCCAAACGATGAGGAATGGGGTCGGCTGATGGAGGAAGGGTGGTGAAATAAAGGAGATGTTCACCTTCTCATGCACGGGGTGTGGGCTCCCAGGGGAGCCCTATCTTAACATCTACCCGAGGTCAAAATGACTCAGCAAAAGCTCAAAGCATGGACTCTACTTCTGCCCGGAGCACACACTGTACGTCTGCTTTGTTAAAAAAAAAAAAAAAAAAAAAAAAAAAACAGAAAGGAGCATTCCAAGTATAAAGGTAAGAAAAACAAAAAGCCCTCCCTGACTCCCATAAGATTAAAGTCACACAGCCTCGCCCACACCAAGAACATAAGATAAAGTCTGTGGCTTTCTGGAATGTCCTTCGTCGCCATGGTCGGTAATTCTATGAGAAACCATACGTAACTCTGCGCCGACCACCCCTTCCCCAAGCACAGTCTTCCCTGTGAGCTCTGCGGAGCCCGGGCAGTTGGCCTCATGGGGCTCCAGTAAAAACTCCCTTCTTTTCTCTTTCTTGGTTTTATTTTTTATTTTTTTTAATTTATTTATTTATGATAGTCAGAGAGAGAGAGAGAGAGAGAGGCAGAGACACAGGCAGAGGGAGAAGCAGGCTCCATGCACCGGGAGCCCGACGTGGGATTCGATCCCAGGTCTCCAGGATCACGCCCTGGGCCAAAGGCAGGCGCCAAACCGCTGCGCCACCCAGGTATCCCTCTTTCATAGTTTTAAAACATTTTTCTCATTTTGGGACAACAGTGGGTGAGAGCATAAATAAAACAAGAGCGGCCGGGAGCTGAAGATTGGTGAAGCAAATATTGAGGACGTATGGACCCACGGAACTGTTCTCTCCACGTTCGTGGCTGTGTACGATTTTCCGTAGCATAAAAGGTTTTTTGTTTTGTTTTGTTTTGTTTTTTTGTTTTTTTTCACTGCAAAGAGAAGTGTAAAGTTGCTTAAGGGGGATACTTTCAGTTTTACATGATGAGAAAGTTTTGGAAATTGTCTGCACACAATGTGGAAGTGACGTCTGAACCGGGCACTTAAAAATGGGAAGGGTGGTCAGAGTTAAATTGATGTTGTGTGGGTTTTTTGTTTGTTTGTTTGTTTGTTTACCACAATTAAAAAGAAAAAAGGGCAAAAAAAAAAAAAAGCTACCTGTTAGATAAACTGTTAAAATAGAGGACTAGAAGACAAACGTAGTATGTGCTGGGAAATACTCACAATTATGTAGAAATGATGATATCGAAAGGTCTGATTCAAGGAGCACCGGGCGGTTTAGTCAGTGACGCCTTCGACTCCTGATTTCAGCTCAGGTCATGATCTCAGGGAGCCTACAGAAGAGTCTCTCTCTCCCTCAGCCCCTCGTCCTCCTCTTCCTCCCTAAAAAAAAAAAAAAAAATGTAGAACTCAAGGCAAAAAACGCGTTAAATGCTTAAGGAACGATGGAGGTCAGAGAATTCATAATCCACCAGGAAAGCTGAGCTGTCGCAGATCTTTCTGTGCTGCACAAAACAGCTGCAAAAATACGTAGAACAAAAACTGACAGCCCCGTTAGCAGGTGGCCCCGGCCACCGTGGTCTCCACGGTGCTTCTCTCAGATGCGAACAGAAACGCCAGTGAGGCCTGTAGAGAATCTGAGGAATGTGACCCCTTCTCTCCAACCCACGAACGAACGGATCATCTATTAAGCCACCAGGGAAATCTCGACATGTTCTAAAGTACAAACGTCCTAAGGAGGCCAAATCCATGGGCACAGTAGGAGAAAAGGAGCTGCTAACCAAAGGGTGACGTTAAGGAAATACCCGGAGTCCCGAGAAACTGGCAGCAAACCGAATGCAGAGTCGGGAGACGCGCTGTGGGACGTTCACACGGTGGGATGAAAACCAGCAATTTAAGTGTTTTCTGCGGATCCGTGTGTATCTGCAAGTCACCTCCCAATGTCGACGCTGAGGTTCTCGAGCGCAGGGCTTGCAGAAGGACGTGTGGTGTGATAGCACGCGGTCCACGCGATGCAGGAGACAGCCATGCGCTCATGAGTCCCCAGCTCAGGACAGTGGTCACCTCTGAAGGCACAGGGGACAGAGGACTCCTCGGAGGGGAGCACAGAGGTCTTTAACTTTAAAATTTTAAGGGTGAAACATTCTGGGCAAAGTAAAAGGCAAAATGTTAAGATCGGACGGATGAGGATGGCGGGTATGTGGGTGTTGGTGATGCTGGTCTTCACACTTTCCTGTAGTCTTGAGCTATTTTATTTTAAAAAAGGAACAACAGGGAGTGACTACGAATGAGCAAGAGGACTGTGTGAGGTCATGGAAATGTGCTAAAGCTGGGCTGTGGTGAGGATTTCACAACTCTGTAAATTTGCTAAAATCATTCGATGCTGTACTTAAAATCCGTGAGTATTGGCATGTAAATTCTACCTTAATGAACTCGTAAGAAATGAAACAAAATGGAGACCATTTGGCAGGAAAAAGGAGCCACCAGCAGCTTCGAGCCCCTGCTGAGGCCAAGCAAGCACACTCCACTCCATCTCTACCAGATCCCAACTACAGATATCACACAGAGTGAAATAGAGCAATTTTCTGAAAGATCAGGGTGAGAAGTCAAAACCTGATGAAAGGTTGATATGGGGGGAATGTTCTGTTCCCCCCCAAGACCCCAGGCTTAGTTCAAGGTAGCCAGCACCCCAGATGAGCATGGTGCATGTGGCCAAGAGAAGCCCCCGCTTTCTGGACGTTGGGCTGGGAAGGGATGACCTGATGGGTGGAGACAAGGAGTGCTGGCAAAATCCTCGGTCAGGATGCCAGCTGATAAATTAAGATTTTATTTATTCATTCATTCATTCATTCATTCATTCATGAGAGACACACAGAGAGAGGCAGAGACCCAGGCAGAGGGAGAAGCAGGCTCCCTTTGGGGACCCCGATGTGGGACTTGATCCCAGGACTGCAGGGTCATGACCTGGGCCAAAGGCAGATGCTCCACTGCTGAGCCACCCAGGCATCCCCAGCTGATAAATTAAAATGCAGCGCTAAAAACACTTATGCGACCTGAAAGATCAAAACAAAAAACAACAGGGGAGGGAAATGAAAATGGAAAACAGAGAACAAACAAAACTTTAAACAACAGACCTAAATCCAACCATTTCAAATAATTACATTAGTTGTAAATGGTCTAAACCCGCTGGTTGCGAGGCAAATGTCTTCAGGTGACAAAATAGACCCGCAGACTGAAGTCCCACCGGACACATCCTGTAGCCTCGTGGAATTAAAACCAGGAAATAAGCAGCAGAGAGGCCTAGAGAAAGCTCCGGAGAGACACACTTCTGAATAATCCGTGGGTCAAATGGAGGCCTCCAGGCAAATCAGAAAATGTTGAAGGGGTGGGTTGAAGTGCTGCGAATCACATCTCCAGGAAGCCGAAGGTACAGCAGCGCCCTGAGCGGAGTCCGTGGCGTCACACGCGCGTACTAGAACGTCAGCACCAAGAGTGAGTCCCAAGCCTTATGCCAAGTGGAGGAAGCCCGGGGGCCGCACGAAAGCCAGCGGTGCGGAGACGGGGGCCGCCAGGAAGGCAGACACCCCAACCAAGTGAGAGAGCACTTGGCACAGGTGCAGGTTTGGAGGGGCCATGAGGTAAGGGGCGCTACGGGCACCACGCGTTTACCGGGGCACCGGGCACGTCCGTTCTTCCTCGCAGCACACCCCGACCGCCAGCGCCATGCGACGCTGGCGAACCACTTAAGTAGATTGCGAACAGGGAGACGGCTAGAGAGCCCACGGTGCACCCCACCTCCGAGGCCGTGGAACCAGGGCTCGGTGCCGCCGACTCGGGTGACAGACTGGGGTGCGCACCGAGGGGCTGTCCATTCGGAGGTGAGGGTGTGACGCAGAGGATAGGACGGTCCGAGCAGCGGCGCCTCCGGGGGCAGTGCCCATGAGGGAGGACGCTTGGGCTTTGAGAAAAGATGACAGAACAGAATTCTGAGGACAGCCTTTCCCTATAAGGTGGCCAATAGCTTCCATTTGCAGCCGCTTTCACCTAAGCGTCCAGGAGATCAGCTGCACGTCGTCGGGCGGTCAGTGAGGCCTTGGCACCTGGCCCGGCAGTTAGTGCCCTCTGCAAGGCCAGGGCCCAGCTCGGGGACCGGCATGCCACGGTGATGCAAGGCGGAATGAGAAGGGCTCCCCCAAAGTGTTCAGGGCACAGGGGTGGGGGGCTGGCGCCAGCCAAGGCTGCAGAAAGGAGGAAGAGATGTGGGAGGCAGGCTGTTTCCATGCCCTGGCTGCCCCGAGTGCTGGCCTGGGCACGCCCAGCGCCCCTTCCCTCCCAGCCGCATCCCCACAGTACACGGCGCCGAGAGGATTACGGGGGACTCCGTTGTGAGATTTTGAAGATGATAATTTTTTAAATTTTATTTATTTATTCATGAGACACACACACACACACACACAGAGAGAGAGAGAGAGAGAGAGAGAGAGAGAGAGAGAGAGAGGCAGAAACACAGGCAGAGGGAGAAGCAGGCTCCATGCAGGGAGCCCGACGTGGGACTCGAGCCCGGGGCTCCAGGATCAGGCCCTGGGCTGAAGGCGGCGCTAAACTGCTGGGCCACCCGGGCTGCCCCATGATAAAATATTTTAATGATGGAGAAAATGAGGCTCCTTTCATAGAGAATCCCAGGCAGGGCTTCGGTATCTTGGCCGATGCTGGGGAAAGGTTGGAGAGTCAGGCACGCAGCCCACGACGCTGTGTGGGTATGATGAGCAGGGCATGACCCCTGGGGGCCCACTCATCAGAGGAGGCACTGAAGAAACAACCACTCAGCACTCAAAAGGCAGAGCACGGGGGCGCCGGGGGCGGCTCAGACAGTGGAGTGTCTGACGCTTGGTTTCCACTCAGGTCGTGATCTCAGGGTCATGGGATCCACCCCCAAGTCAGGCTCTGTGCTCAGCCAGGAGTGGGCTTGGGGGTCTCTCTCCCCCCGCCCCTCTCCCTACTTGAGTCCACACACTGCGTGCACGCTCTCTCTCTCAAATAAGTACATATATCTTTAAAAAAAAAAAAGGCAGAAAACAAGCTTGACCCTTGAAAGGATGCTGTGATGTGATGGCACTTAGGTCAACAGCAAGGCTGTGACAGCACTTTCCCGGCTCACACCCTCCTATCTTGCATTCCTTTGCCAACTTCCTTCTGCCCCAACTCTTTGTCTTTTCCTGACCCTTCCCCCATCTTTGCTTTTATTTTCTTTTCGATTTTTTTTTTCCTACCAGTAACTTCCTTTTGTGATGTTGATTCAGCTGTGGCTCCCTTTGTGGGGGAGGAAGGGAGCGCAGGAGCTGGCAGAGGCAGCTGCAGAGGCAGGAGGCAAGCACTACTGGGGGGTGGGCAGGTGGCGGAACAGAGCAGAAAACAGTGGCTGCCCTGGTAAGTGCTCCAAACAGTTGTCTCACCGGATCCCCCACAGATCCATACAAACAGGCAGAAAGTCACCGTGCCAGGGCAATGGACAGCTCTACTGTCAGCCAGGCCACATGGGTGTCAGGGCTGCCAGGTGAGCATAGAAAGTGGGGAAGATATTGGAGAGGTTGGGGCCATTTCTAGCCACCTACTCTCCTGGATGCTGGCCTGGGTATCCTCATCCCCACCTACATGTCAAGCAGAGGGCCTTGTCTCCTAGTCTTCCTCTTTCTGGCTTCCTCCCTCCAGCTCCTCTAAAGGAAGGACACCCCGAGGAGGAGGCTGGGGTGGGGGCTGACTGACAGCCTGAGCAGAGACCGCCCAGCCCTCATCAGAACACAAAGATTAGCCAACGGGCTTGACCATGTGCAGGATCACACTGAGACCCTGTTAGAGGGCAGAAGACTTGGCTCTGGATTCAGAGGAGATTGAGCCAGAAAAAGTTAAGCAATGATCAACTCTGGGGGAAAACCAGAAGTTGTACAAGGAAGAAACGATAATTATAGAATGTCCACTTGGCTCAGTCGTGCACATTTACATGATCAGAATAACAACAGCCCTGAGCCCAGATTAGAAATGAAGCTGTTCGGGGCACCTGGGTGGCTTAGTTGGTTGAGCATCTGACTCCTGATCTCAGCTCAGGTCTTGATCTCACGGTCATAAGTTCAAGCCGCATGTTGGGCTTCACGGTGGACATGGAGCCTACTTAAAAAAAAAAAAAAACAACATAATTTAAAAATGAAACTGTTTATAGTTCTACAGAGATGTGAGGGATGGGCGGGGGTGTGAGAAGCTAACATCCTCATTACCACAAATGGAAGGTCATCATGCCTTCCCTGCCCCCTGGAATCTAATTTCTCCTTTCAGTATGAAAACCAGGTTGAAAAAAAAAAAGAAAGAAAAGAAAAGAAAACCAGGTTGACCTGTGGGGTGCCAGCAGGTCAGGGAGTCACCCAACCCTAACCCAGGTCCCAGGTCCCAGGTCCCTTCCTCTCCTTATCAAACTGCCATTTCCTGTTCAATTTGTCATTTCTACCAATGCCAAATAGAGCCACTTGTGGACATCGTTAGGGATGTGTGCCCACTGAAAGTCTGCGCTGCCTTCGTTGACACAACTTTGTACCTTCCAACCCTGGATTAAAGGACTCTGTTTCCATGATTGCTCCAGAGGCCTGGTTTGGGGGCAAGACTGCTGAGCCTGGTTTGGGGGCATGACTGCTGAGCTTGTGCTTGGGGTCCCACAGATCGGCCCACTGCTGGTGGTAGTTGCCTCTACACACTCGATCCCTTTCCTTCCCTGGGCCCTGGTTTCCCCCGCCGTCCTTCCATTGTGAGGACAAATGAAGACCTATGAAAGGGTCCCGCAGAGGGCTTGGCACACACAGCAGGTGCTCAATAAATGTAAAGTTGCAAACCATAAAAAAAGGTGATGGAGACAAGGTCCCAGAGATCATGGAGCTTTCAACAAAACTACTGCAGATTTTTTTGTTTTTTTTTTAATTTTTTTTTTAATTTATGATAGTCACAGAGAGAGGGGGGGGGCAGAGACATAGGCAGAGGGAGAAACAGGCTCCATGCACCGGGAGCCCGATGTGGGATTCGATCCCGGGTCTCCAGGATCGCGCCCTGGGCCAAAGGCAGGCACCAAACCGCTGCGCCACCCAGGGATCCCAGATTTTTTTTTTTTTTGTTTTGTTTTAAGGGAGTATCTATTCCTAGATTTGTAGAGAAATTTCTTTTTGGGCACCTGGTAGCTCAGTTGGTTAAGCATCCGACTCTTGACTTCAGCTCAGGTCATGATCTCAGGGTCGTGAGATCGAGCCCCACGTCAGGCTCCGTGCTCACTGTAGGGTCTGCTTGAGATTCTCTCTCCCTCTCCCGCTGATCCTCCCCCCTCCTCCCTCTCTAAGAAAATAAAAAGAACTCTCTTCTCGTTGAGTTTTCTGCTTCCACCCTTCAACTTTTGGACCTGGGGGAACAATGTACTTTTTCTGCATTTGTTTCTTTGCATGGAATGGACAGTAATGAAGTTCTCAGCCCAACACTTTCTTCTCTCCCGTCCCGGAAGCACGGTGCCAGTGAGGGCCCAGCTTCCCCGAATGCTGACAGCACGAGGGAAGGAGGACGCAGGGGAGGCATGGCATCTGAGGCCTTCGGGCATCGGTGCGGGTGGCGGCACCTGCCCAGCCCATCCCCAGAAGACGGTGGGTTTCAGGGCAGGTTGACATTTGGGAGGCATGTGTAAGGAGCTTTCTGACCCCTCTTCCCACCAGGAGCCATCCCTGGGAAGCTCTACAGAAAGCCCACTTTCATTTTCCTCCGCCAGCCGGGAGCCCTCGCTTCCGCCAAATCTGCCTGCCTGCCCCATGCCCGGGGCCCATCTGTGTCGTCTCATCCGCAGGGCCATCCGAAGCCCTCCGCCCCCCGCCCTGCCTGGGCATTCCCTGTCATGCAGGGTCCACCCAAACGCCGCTCCCAGGGCTCTCCCTGCTGTGTCTGTGCTTAGTAAGGGGCCATCCTTTCTTGTGGCCCTGGGGGGGGGGCACTCAATACACAAACCTGTCATGTCAGCTCCGTGGAGGGGAAGGACAAGGACCGGGCTGCTCCCTCCTGGCTTCTGCCCCCGCCCCTCCCCCTCTGCCAGTGAGGACGCTGAGCACTGGCCTACATAGGAGGGTGTGAGGCTCTGGGCCAATGGGGACCAGAACAGCGCCTGGCACAGAGTGCACCCAGGGCAGGCTCTGCAGGTCACGGGTCACGGGGCTGCTGCTGCGGAAACTGCTGGGCTCTGCCCCTGGGGCACCGGCAGCCACAGAGCAGCCGTAGGCAAATGAGCTTCGCGCTCCCCACGGCGAGCGGGCTCCGGAGCAGCAGATCTGGGGGCAGGACCGCGTGGGAGAGGAGGAAGGGTTAGGAGGAAGGGCGGCGCACCTGGAAATCCCGGCTGAGCGCTCGGCCGGGTGCCTGCGAGGAATGCGGACCCGCTGGTCCCGGCGGGCCCCCTGGATCCCGTCCCCGAGGCGGTGTAGGGCTGGAGCAAGGGCTTCACACACCCGGGGGGTCTGATCCTCAGCAGGGGCCAGAGCCCAGGCCCCACTGAGCCTGCACCAAGGCGGCACACAGTGCTGGGGAGGAGCTGGGGACATCGGAGCCCAGGACAGAACCGGGATCACCTGAGGCTGAAGGTGACCCTAGGGGCCTTTTCTCTCTCTTGAAAAACTTCTCTCTTGGCCTCTCGCACCAGTTTCAAGACTCTCTTTCCTCTTCAGAGGAGACTGAGGCATCTCACTGGGCTCCCCAGTTTCCCCCAGGCCCCAGAGGTGGGCGTCCCTGTGTCTACCCACCTGAGTCCACATCGCCCTTGCCAGCCAGCTCGCAGTCTCCCGTGAGCTGCTCCAACCCTGTCCACCTGCTTCCTGCCCCCACTCCCTCACCCGGCCTCGGTTCTGGGCCGCAGTTGAGAGCTGGCCTCTCGGTGCAGAGGGACCTATCCAGAAAGATCTCACCCTCCTTCACCTGGGAAGGCCTTGCAGGCCGGGAGGCGGTCTTCTCTGTCTCCTCCTCGTCCTCTCTCAAGGAATAGCGGCACCTCTCCAGCACGGGGCAGCAGAGGAGCAGGGCAGGGCAGCAGTGGCGGCCCACAGCCTGGGCTCTGGGAAGCCTGGACTGCAGTCCCGCCCGCCCGCTGCACAGGTGGCTACACGGCTGTAGCCCAGTTCCTGAAAGGTGGGGGTGAAGGGTCCTCCTCTCAGGACGCTGAGCTGAAAACCCTGAAGCTCTCAACACAGCCTGCAAAGACGGAGGTGGGGCAGGGGTCTGGGCGAAGTGCCCAGGGCCCAGCCCACCAGGGCTGGTGAGTGTGACAGCACAGGGGTGGGAGAGGGGGGAAGATCCCATTCTGCGGGCAAAGCACCCTGGAGCTGGTTAAGCTGGGGTGACTAAGGTGGAGCGAGGGATGGAACATGTGCCCTGATCTGGGTGTGACCCCATCCGCATGAGGAATTGTGGGGGGGTCGGAAGAGGTTACACGGGTAGGTGGGGGGCTGGGCTGAGCCCCTGGTATGTGGTGCTGGGTGGGCACCAGGGAGACCTCACCCTTCTTACACCTGAGCAACATGAAAATTCCTAATTAAAAAAGCTGCAAGACCCAGTTTGGGGGGGTCGGGGGAAGGCGCTGAGAGGAACTGGCCGTCCATTGCCAGGCACCTCTGCGCAAGGGGAACAGAGGGATTTTAACGGTTTAAAGTAGTTTTCTCTATTTTCCAAATGGTTTACGACAGCCACGTATTATTTGTAATCAGAAAAGGATGCTAACCGGGGCCCCTGGGTGGCTCAGGGGTGGAGCGTCTGCCTTAGGGCGGGCTGTGATCCTGGGGTCCAGGGTCCAGTGGGCACCGGGCCCCCTGCAGGGAGCCTGCTTCTCCCTCTGCCTGGGTCTCTGCTCTCTTTCTCTCTGTGTCTCATGAATAAATAAATAAAATCTTTTTTAAAGAAAGGATGTTACCTAAAAGTTAATCTGACCGTGTATCAAACGTCAGAAGCGGCTCTCTGCCTGGCTGGGGGTGGGCTGGAGGGAGAGGCAAGAATCAAAGCTGGAAGTCTGGGGCCTGGGCTGTGGGGCCGCCCTGGGGGGCAGCCCGCGGCCCCACCGGGCACCTGCCGCAGCGCTTCCCCCGCACCCCCCCCCCGCCATCGCTTCCTCCAGTCGCCCCGGCATCCCGCAGTGGGTCGGGCACATTATGTTCACCCCAAAAGTCTCCAAATTTGGGAACTCTGCAGCCACTGATCGGTGGCCCCCAAGCTTCCTGCCCCATTCCTGGCGCGGACACTCGTGGACACACCACCTGTGGTTGCCCCGTGCCCAAGCGCACAGATTGGGGACCCGCCGCAAGGTCTGGGGTGTGCGCTCGAGGTCTGCCCGCGGAGATGTTCAGACGATAGATGGCCCCGCAGGGACTCAGACCCGCTGTAACCCCGCAAGTTCCTGGAGCAAAGCCCCGGGTCTCGGGGTGGAGGCGGCACGAAGCCAGCTCTGCACTCTCGGCCCAGCCCACCCTCCGGGGCCGTGTCTGGAGGGATCACAGGGAGGCACTGCGCCCAGGTGCCCAGGTGCCCAGGCGTGTACGCAGCACAGGTGACCCCATCCCCGCCGGCAGCTCGCCTGCTATGCCCTCTGGGTCGCGGGGAAGGCTCTGGGCATGGCCGCGGCGCCCCCCGCTGATAAACCAGGCTAAGGAGCACCGGCCTCCACACCTGCCTCAGTCTCCCAGCTTGTAGCCAGTGGGGCAGGTCTCAGCGCATGCCCCCCCCCCCACGAGGCAGGGCCTTCCCAGAGTCGCTGGAGGTGGAGGACAGCCTCCCCTCCCTCGCCCTCCAGCACCTGGGCCGGGCAGGATGGGCTGGGGTCCCGCTTGGGATGCCGCCCCTGCCGCCCCCACACCCCGACCCCGCATTTGAGGCCTACCTTTCTGGGGCCCCTGGAGTCTACTGTGCCTGCAGCCTCAAGAACCCCAAGGTGCCAACCCCTGTGGAGAGATGGGGAGACAGGTCCGGGTCAACCCCAAGCCCTGCCGTCTACCTGGGGGTGCGCGCACCGGCCTTCCTTCCCGGAGTGAGGCCCCGGGGAGTGAACCTGGACTCAGGCCAGGACTTGTGCAGGAAGAGGGGCCTAGATGGGCGGAGGACACGTTCCCAGGGCTGAGGGGCGCGGGGGTTGGGCGCTGCACCTGGGAAGCTGGTGGCCACCCCCCAACCCGTGGCCACCCTGGGAAGGAGGTCCTGACACCTGGCACTTGGCGAGGGCAGGGTTAGGGCACTGGCTGGGGGCACACAGGGTGGGGAGTCCAAATCCTAGGACCTGTGGGCGGCACCAGAGCTGCAGGGCGCTGCCCCCCTGACGGGAATCCGTGGGCAGGTGCTGGCACACGCAGTGTGGAAAGGTCAGTGGCCCCAGGCGCTTCACGACAAAGCCCCTCGCGGAGGGCCCGGGGGACAGGGAGGGGCCGCGGGGCAGCGGGCACCAGGCACCACCTGGAGGCCATCCCTCCCCGGCTGCGAGGGACCCCAGGCCTCGACGCACACAGGTGCACAGACGGCTTGTGCGCCCAGCGCAGGGGCAGGAGGCCTCCAGGGTCCCGGCGCAGGGGGAGCAGATTCTCCCGCAGCCCCGCTCCCAGCCCGGAGGCCCAGGGTGGGACCACGGCGGGCCGCGAGCGCCCTCGGGCGACGAAGGAATGAGCCAGAGAGAAAGCAAAGAATCCGGGTCCTGCAGGGAGGGGATCAGTGGAGACTTGGCGGTGGAGTGCTGGGAGGCGCCGAGCAGCTGGGGCGGGACCTCCCGAGGAGGGCAGGGCCTGGGCAGCCCCTCCAGGGCTCTCCTCCAGGGAGCTGGGGGGCGGGTAAGCAGAGAGGGACTCCAGGGGTCCCCGGGTGCAGCTAGAGGGCACGGAGCCCAGAGAGGGGGCCAGAGCAGGAGCCCCCGGGTTGGGGGGGAGTTTGGGGGGGAGAGATTAGGGGCCTGCCGGGTTGGCAGGGAGAGGGGGAGCCAGCAAAAAACGACACCTCGGGTTTCCGCTTGGGCAGCCACCTGGGTAAGGCGGTGGAACAGGTTGGGATCAGAACCAAGAATTCAGTTTTGCGGTTTTCACTACATTTTCAGGTGGAGATGGAGAGATCCAGCTGCAGATGGAAATGTCAGGATAACAGGGTAGGGCATGGAAGCATGGACGGGAGGAGGTCACTCAGGGGGACCAGGGGACAGATGGACAGGAGAGACCCCAGGACTTTCAAACCTCCTAGCTGGTCCCTTTTGTTGGACGCTGTTTTCCCTTTTTTTTTTTTTAAGATTTTATTTATTTATTTATTTATTTATTTATTTATTTATTTATTTATTTATTTATAAAGTGGGGGCAGAGACACAGGCAGAGGGAGAAGCAGGCTCAACGCAGGGGGCCCAATGTGGGACTCGATCCCAGGTCTCCAGGATCACGTCCTGGGCTGAAGGCAGATGCTTAACCGCCAAGCCTCCCAGGGGCCCTGAACACAGGTTGTTATAGCAGGGATTATGGATGATTTTTCCTTTGTAAATATTTTTGTCATTCAGGTTATTTTTATTTTTTTTAGGATTTTGTTTATTTATTCATGAGAGACACACACACACACACAGAGAGAGAGAGGCAGAGACACAGGCAGAGGGGTAAGCAGGCTCCATGCAGGGAGCCCGACGTGGGACTCGATCCCGGGTCTCCAGGGTCACGCCCTGGGTTGCAGGTGGTGCTAAACCTCTGAGCCCCCCGGGGGCTGCCACTGTTTTCCCCTTTACTGAGCAAACCTGTGCTGCCCGGAAGAGGCAAAGAGCAAGCCCTGAAGCTGGCGGGGCCCAGCAGGCCTGGAGCCCACCTGGTGGGGCTCCCGCCGGGCAGGAGGTTGTAGCCCCAGCAAGCCGCTCTCCTTTGACCACCTGGTCTGGCAGGTGCTGGCCCAGGCCCACGTTGGCCCCCGGCAGCCCTTACGGAGCAGGGGGGCGGGGGGGTGTCAAGCCTCAGATGGGCTGCTGGGAGGTCTCCCAGGGACATTTGTCTGTGCCTTCAGCCCCGATGTTCGCTGTGACGTCACCCGTGTCGGATCCGGCCCAGGTCTCCGCGGTGCCTTCTTCACCTGCAAGCGGCCTCGCTCCCTGCTGGCACGTTGTGGCCCGGGACAAGCCGGCTCCTGCGCAGCCTGGGGAAGACGCCCGCGCACACCTGCTGTCTACCTGGTACCCTGCGTGGCCTCGCCTTTTCTAGAATGTCATGCGCTCAGTAAGGCCTCGAATGTGTAGGTGGACATGCATCCCAGCCTGCTCTGTGGCCTCGGGCAAATCACGGATGCCATCACCTCGGCCCCGTGGCTGTGGTCATCGGTGTCGCGTCCACTGGCCAGCACCTGTGTCCCCCCGGCAGGTGCCACCCCGCTTTGCGGGCGGCTGGCGAGTCCCCCCCCCCATTCCTCTTGGCGGGTGGGCTTCCACGGGCTCCGGGGGGCTGAGTCCCAGGGCCGGGGTGCAGGGGAGGGGGCCCGGGCACAGACGGCCGCGGCCCGCCCGCCTCCGCGGTCACGGGAGTCCGTGGAGCAGCGGACGCGTGTGGTCGGTCCTCGGAAGCGGGGCACTGCGGGGCCGGCGGCGAGCCAGTGCCCAACACACCCGCACCCCAACGTGCAGGACCCGTCCCCCCCCCCACGCCCACCCCCCGCAGGTGGCCCGACCGGCCGCCTGCAGCGCCGCGGTCTCCGACACCTGCCGGGGGCGGGGCCGCGCGTCCTGGCCCCGCCCCCTCCCGCCCGGGCGCCTGCGCGGCGGGCGGCGCGGGGGGAGCGCGGATCCCAGCCGCCCGGCCCCTGTTTGTTTCCGCCCGGCCCCTGTTTCCGCCCGGCCGCCGGCGCGCACGACCAGCTTCCGGCCGGCGGTGGGACGCACGCCGCGCGGCTTCCGGCGGGGCTCGCCGAGCATGGGGAAGGTGAGGGGGCTGCGCGCCCGCGTGCACCAGGCGGCGGTGAGGCCCGCGGGGCAGGCGGCGTCGGGACCCGCGCCCCCGGATCCGGAGGCGGCCCCGGCTCGGGAGGCGGCCGGCGGGCTCGGCGCGAAGGTGAGCGGCGGGGCGGCGGGCGGGCGGCCCGGGGTCGGAGTGTGTGTCTGTGTCCCCGGGACGCCCCGGGGCCGCGCTCAGCCTGCTGCTGCTCTCGGGGTCCCTGGGGCGGCGGCGGGCGCCTCAGCCGTCCTCGGGGACCGGCCCCGCCGTGCGTGTGGCCCCGGGGCTGACCCTCGGCTGACCCTCGGGCTGCGACCCCGGCTGCGACCCCCGGCTGTTCCCCGGGCTGTGACCCTCGGCTGACCCCCCGAGCTGTGACCCCCCGGCTGACCCCTGGGCTGTGACCCCCGGCTGACCCCCCGGGCTGTGTCCCTCGGCTGACCCCCCCCCCCGGGCTGCAACCCCCGGCTGACCCCTGGGCTGTGACCCCCGGCTGACCCCCCCCCCCGGGCTGCAACCCCCGGCTGACCCCTGGGCTGTGACCCTTGGCTGACCCCTGGGCTGTGTCCCTCGGCTGACCCCCCGGGCTGTGTCCCTCGGCTGACCCCCGGGCTGTGACCCTCGGCTGACCCCTGGGCTGTGACCCTTGGCTGACCCCCAGCTGACCCGGGGCTGTGACCCCCGGGCTGCAACCCTCGGGCTGTGACCCTTGGGCTGTGACCCTCCGCTGACCCCCCGGGCTGCGACCCCCCGGGCTGCGACCACGGGCTGACACCCACCCCACCCCACCCCCCTGCCCCTGTGCCTCCTTCGGGCTGCAAACCCCTGCTGCGACCCTTGCACTGACCCCTGGGCTGCCTGAGGGCATTGATGCTGCCCCCGTGGCCAGGCACAGGCGCGGGGCCGCGGACAGGACAGCACTCCACACCACGGCTGCGCCCCCAGTCTTCATAACTTCCCAACCGCCCTCTCTCTGTTTGCCGCGGAGAAGTCCAAGTTCGGTCCGAGTTCCGTTATCAGGGACGTGCAGGGTGAGGAAGGAGCTCGGTGCGCTGGCTCTGCTAAGAGCTCTGGCAGTAGTGGCTCGTTTGGCGCGTACACGTCTACCGGCGTCGTTAGTGTATCCGGAGTCGTGCAGCCGTCACTACAGACTTCAGACCCTGCCTATCACCCCAGAAAGAGACCCCGGCCTGTAGGGCGCGGCCCCCAGTCGTCCTGGCCCTTCAGGACCTCTGCCTGCGGGGGAAGCTGGGCCAGCGGGGAGAACCACTTTGTCGGCCTTCCCGCCTGCGGTGGGGGTGGAGGAGGAAGTTCCATGGACGGACCACCGGGGTCTGGTCACGTGATGACATCGCAGTCCTCGAGGGACACCAGTGGCGCAGCATCAACCCCTCATGTGTGAGGGTCCAGAAATGTGAAGCTGTAAAGCACCACCGTGGACGGTGTCCGAATGGGCACGTGACGCGAAGTGAGGACTGGCTGTGTGCACGCACCCGGGGGCAGCGCTGCCCCTCACCCCCTGCGGCTCCTCCTTGGGAGGGCTCCGCTGGGGTGGCCTTCGCTGCGTGGTCCTCGCAGCCGCCTCCCAGGCTCCAGCACTGGCCCCTGTGATTTTCCTCGTGTGTCTTGTTTATCTTGTTTACGGACTTTCCCTCCCACCCTGGGAGCTCCTGAGGAGCGTGGGCTTCTCGTTGAGGTGCCCTGTGCGGGCTCTGGGTGCAGGCCAGCCCCTCACCTGGGCCCTCAGGCTAGTTCCCGCTCGCCCCAGTCCTGGAGCTTGGACCTGGAATGAGCCAGGTGGGCCTGGGGGCCTGGGAGGTGGGCTCTGGCTCAGCACAGTGTGATCGGCAGTGACGGGGGCGGGGGGGGGGGTTGAAGTCTCCCTGTGGGGTGAGCGCAGGTCGGAAGCCTGGGGAGGGATTGCTGAGGTCCAGCAGTGGTCGTGAAACAGAGAGTGCTGTGGGAAGGATGAGATGGCGCGGGGTCGGGAGGAAACCTGGTTCCTGTCACAGTGCGCCGGGGGCTGACCTCTCAGCTCACGATCGCTGCCGATCCCGTCTGCTCTGAGATGGTCCCCGCGCCAGGAACGAAGCCCGTCCGGTGTTCTGAGGCAGGCGGGAAGTAGTGCCTTAGGTTCCCAGCTGCGAGCTCCCAGTGGGCTCAACCCGGGGGGCGGGGGGGGGCGAGGGTTACCTCCCCCAGGCTCTCCGGGAGGAGCTGGCCTGCTCACCTGGACGCCCCGCCAAGGGCTCCCCCGCCCCGGGACCGGCCTGGCCTTGTGCTCTGGAGCCGCAGGGAAGTCTTCCGTCTTCTTTCCTTCTTAGGAATGGGCTTTCGTGAACAGTGATGTTTTTGCCGGGACCAAGATAGACCCCAGTGCCTTGGTGCAGAAGCTGGACCCAGACACGAGGAGCGTTGCTTCCGTCAGGAGAGGTGAGAACGTGCGGCCAAGGGCCGGGTGTTTACAGCTCTGGCACCAGGCTGGTCTAACACACTCGTGCGTGCCAGGCAAGCTGCAAGTTAGCCTGTACGTTCCTGAAAGGCTTTTTTATTAATGGAAAAGTTTTAAGGTGCGTTCAAGTACAACGGTGTGAGGATACCCTACGTACCCGTCACCCTCTTTCGACACATACGGGGTTATTTTGACACAAACAGCGTTTTACTCATAAATTCTTTTAATATATATTTCCAGGGGCGCCTGGGGGGCTCCGTCTGTTAAGCGTCTGCCTGCGGCTCGGGTCATGATCTCAGGGTCCTGGCATCAAGTGCCGCGTTGGGCTCCCTGCTCAGCGGGGCGTCTGCTTCTCCCTCTCCATGGCTCCGCCTGCCTGTCTCTCTGTCAAATAAATAAAATCTTAATGTGTATTTTGAGGGATCTTAAAATATAAACGTGCAATACTGCTGTTACACGTGAACCTATTAGTGTTTCCTTGTCAGGTAAGTGCTGCAGAGCGCTCACATTGTGGCTTCCAACGGCAGACGAGAAGGCCATCCTAAGGGGGAAACCTAGCGGAGTAGGGCCTGTGTGCGCAGGTGCCTCCGGGTGCTGATTTCTCATCTTCACGGCCGTGAGACGTCCCGTGGCGAGGAGAGGGACCCGTGGCGGTCAGTTTCGGGATTTTCTGCTGTTAGTCAGCTAAGGGCAGCGCGGGGAGGGCTGCCTTCCGCATCTGTCGATCCCATTTGCCTCCGGCTCAGGGGAATCCTCACGGCGGCCAAAGCGGCACGTTCCGAGGTGGCTTGTTCTTGTCCCTCACAGACCCTCCTGCTGACTGTGTCTCAAGACGAATGCCGCCTAGCAGGTGGCAGCTCGGGCTGCGTCCCGCCCTGGTGTGAGCCCTGTGCTCCTGCGTACCTGGGGCCAGGGCAGGCCTGTACCTGAGGCCGCGGGCACGTAGACTCTCCGCGTGTTCAGCGTCCTCTTCTGGTCTGTCTACACATTGGGACGGTTTTTATCGCTTTTCCTAGACGTGGGTGAGCGCAGTGTGTATTGTTCAGGTTAGCCCTTCTGGGGTGTTTACACGGCCCAGGAAGTTACTCCTCCAGGTTGCCGACAGATGCTGTCTTCCCGCGGTGTGGGTGGGCCGCCAGCGGGAGATGGGCCCCCTGGGCTGGTGCTCTCGCCTTCTCGTCCTTCTGAGTGAGCGGCACGTTTGTGGGCGCTCAGCCTGCAGTGACGGCCCACCCACACCCGTTGCCTGATGCTGAGCGCTGGGCTCTTGCCACCTCCATCCAGGGGCCTGGTGGACGTAGCTGCAGAGCGCGTGGCTCTTGTTTCTGGGCCGCTGACAAAGCTCTCTCAGGAGGAGCCGTGACTGCTGAAGGGCAGGCGCACACCTGAGTAGGTGGGCTCTCCACGGGCGCCGGGCCCACTGCCTGCAGTGGGGTCTCCATGAGGGGCTGGCTCCAGTGAGGGCCCAGGGCAGGGTGGGAGAAGCCGTCTGTGCCGCAGTGTCCCCGACAGCTTGGAGGGACAGAGGGGACAGGGCCTTAGTGTTTGGTTCTGGGTCCTGCACTGGAGCCCTGGTGCTACACACCGTTGGCTGCTGGATTTTGGAGCATCTGGTTACCTGCATCTGCTGGGCAGGCGTGCCACGTGGCCGCCTGGAAGCTGTCTCGGGCCCCTTTAGCATTCGGTAGCACTCCCATGTCTGTGAGGGGCTGGCGTCCTTTGTCCCCCTTCACAGAGGACGCGGCACAGGACGAGGTGAAGTGGCAGTAGAGGGGCCCAGTTGGCTGATGTAGGACAGCAGGGCCTCCCTCTGGCACCGCTCCCTGCAGGGCATGGTCACAGTCCTCCCACGCCCCTCCCCTCCCCACCTCCCCTGTGCAGAGAAAGCAGCTGAGGCTGTGTGCCCACCTTAGGGTGGTCCCCAGCCAGCTCCAGCGTCACTGGGACCCCGTCCCGACCTGCCTGACCTTGTTTCCACCACCCTCCTGTGTCTGTGACGCCGCCACATCAGGGTACTGGCCAGTAGCCTCACGGGTCCTGCTTGGCTGCTAGAGGAGCACAGAAGCGCCTCCATCTTTTCCCATCTCCTCTTGACGATCCTGGACCCCAGCCCTGTCCTCTCGGTTCTTCGGTTCTTTGCTATGCATGACCCAGTCCTTCCTGATCTGATTGGGTCCTAGCAGCCGCTGCAGTCCTGTGGGAGTCCCCATGGTCACCACAGATCTGGGACCTTGTGCTCATATCTCTGCTCAGTGGGCGAAACTCAGTTACCTCTTGGCTTTGTACGGAGTCTGAGGGCTCTTTAGAAGATTCTGGACCACCACAGAAAGCATGGACACTCAGAAAAAGCAGGACGTTACTTCCCAGCAAAGGGAACATTAGAAGTCTAGGTGGTGTAAGCCTGAAAACCACAGGGGTTGGGGCGGAGGGGAGGCGGAAGGAAGGGAGGTGCTTGGCTTTCTGTCCGGGACGGGCAGTCAGGTGTGCTCACAAGGAGACACGAGGAGCTCAGGAGAACAGTGTGCTATGCTCTCAGGTCCTCGAGACAGGAGCAAGCACACGGGGCCACGGGGCCACGGGGCGGGAGCACCAGGGAGGTTAGCAGGCCGAGCACGGGGATTGGCTAGCCCGGAGCAGGGCGTCTCCCCAGCCAGGAAGGTGTATTTTTAGGACGTCAGGATACCATCACACGCAGAAAACTAAACTGCTTACAGAAGGAGAGGGCCTGGCGACGGGCTGTTAGCTCTGTGGTCTTGCAGTCAGCAGAGCTCAGAAGGCCTCGGGTGCAGGTTTGGGTCCCGGGGACCCTCAAGTGGGCGTAGCCTGGGGCCGAGCTGCCGACGGGTAGGAGTGTGCGCTCGGGAGCCCACGAGCTGCAGTCCAGGCAGGGCACTGGCTCTGCTCTGGGCCGTGTTCCTCGTCTGGGAAAGGGCGGTAATGACGCTGCTCGCCTCCTAGGTTTGGCCTGTTTTGGTGAAGACGGGTTCGCAGACGGGATGTGTTTGACATGGTGCTTGATTCTAGCCCAGCTGATGCTGCGGAAGCCACGGCCCCTCCCCTGCTCGCTGGAGGTGCCCAGACAGCTCAGGCGGCCGTGCTTCAGCCTCCCCCTGCACCTCGTCTCCTTCTTTGCCCGCAGCTCTTCCATCTTGGCCTGCGTCACCTTGTCTCCCAACTGGCCAGGGCCCTGGAGCCTACAGGGAGATGACAGATGAGCTGGGGCTGGTGGCCTGGGGCAGGCGCAGGGCCTGTGGAAGGTGGCATCTGCTGCCCGGCCACCTGCTGGGCCGTGAGAGCGAGCGTGCCTGTCAGCCTGCATTAGCGCAGACGTGTCCCTCCTGGAGTCCTTGCCCTGGGATGAGTCACAGAAGGAACTGTGCCACGGGTATGGTCTGGAGGAGGCCGAGCCCGCGGGGGGAGCCCTGGCCTGGTTGTGGGGCCATCCCCTGGCCCATTGTACATCCCCACCCTGTGTACCTGTGCGGCTCCCCTTCCCCAGCATGTGTGCACATGCTCCTCCCGCGTGCGGCCCTGTGCTCACCCACGGGGCCCGTTTGACCCTGTGGGTGCTTTGCAGGTGCCATCTTTCCTGAGTTTGTGCAGTGAGCCTTTGGGAGCCCTGCCAGCCTAGGAGCCAGGTCTGTCCCTCCTTGGGCCCACCTTCTGATCCCAGGCAGGGACACTGAGCTCCCAGCGAGGTGCTCTGGGGGGCTTCATCTCCCACCCTGGGGGCAGGAGGCTGTGGTGTGGAGCCGAAGGTCACCCCCAGTTCCTGCGGCAGATGGCGCCACCAGCAGCGGCAGCAGAACTCAGCTTTGCCGAGGGTCAGGCTCTGTGGGCTCATGGACCTGTGTGTGAAGGGGCTTTGAAGCTCCTCTGCACCTGCCTTTGGGGGCACCCGGGGGTCCAGGGTGAGCATCGGGCTCCTGTACCCTTCCCCTGCACAGGACACCGCTCTGCTGTTTTTTTTTTTTTTTTTTTTAAGATTTACTTATTTATTTATTCAGAGAGAGCGAAAGACCCAGGCAGAGGGGTAAGCAGGCTCCATGCAGGGAGCCCGACGTGGGACTCGATCCCGGGTCTCCAGGATCACACCCCGGGCTGCAGGCGGCGCTAAACCGCTGCGCCACCGGGGCTGCCCCGCTCTGCTGGTTCTCTTTCTACTTCTGTATTCCTCTGTCTGGAAAGTTGCAGAAAACCAGCTCCGTTGTTCTCACATGGGAGGCGGGCTGTTGGGCCAGTGCTCAGCCCTGTGGCCTGGGCTGGGCAGTGCTGGCCCGGGACCTGAGCCAGCGAGGCCGGCACGCGAGGACAGGCCTGGTTAGGGAATGTGGGAGGGAGGCAGGGAAGCACGTGGGGCGGCCGCATGCTGGTGGTGCGGAGGCTGCTGACAGGTGCTCTGGGGGCCGAGTGGACTGGGCCAGCCTCCGGGCTGAGCCTTGGGCCTGCCCTCTGGGGCTCCGGGCTCCGGGCTCCGGGCTGCAGGCCTGTGACCTTTGCTCCCGCCCGAGCAGGTGCAGGCCTGGAGAGTGCTCGGCAGAGGGCGGCAGAGCTGCGTCTCCCGTGAGGCCGCCGGGGCTTGGAGAGGCTGGCCCTGCCTGGGGAGCCGAGCTCCTGCGCACGACGCGGGGCCTTGGGGGATTTTGTAAAGCTCCCCCTTCAAAGACTTTTCGTACTAATTCCTCCAGCCCTGAAGCAGGGGCGGGACAAAGTCCCCCGGCAGGTTTTCCCTCCTTGTCCCCACGCCACCCTGAATGTGAGAGGAGCGAGGAGAGGGGATTGTTGCTCTCCGGACCAGCCCAGGCAAGAGCGCGGCGGCCTTGCTGGTAGTGGTCTGGGGACCGCCTGGCCGAGGGGCGGTGTGAGCCCCGTGGCTTCTGGTCCTCCTGAAGACCGTTGCAAGGGGTCCCCGAGGTCTGCAGCGGGCGGGGCCATTGTCAGGTTCGGGAGCCAGAGAGCCTTCCTGTGTCCTTGCTGCCGCGTGTGGCGCCCGCGTCTCCTGTGACTGCTGGCTGCTGGCTGTGGGCTCCTCTGCTCTCACCAGGGTATTGGTTCCTTGCTGTGGGTGTCGGCCCCGGGGGGGAGCGGCCCTGCCCTGCCCCTGGGAGGGGCACCCACTGCCTCTGGGGGCGTCCTGACTTGCGGGCCCTAAGTCTGCGCCCCTGACCAGGTGGAGGATGGGAAGGCAGGGTCTTCTGCTCTGGGCCTGCTGGCAGCTGCCGGGCCGCTGTGCTGGAATGCGGATGGCATCTGGCCCTGCGGTCACGCGGTGCCGGGGCAGGAAGCAGCCCGCCATCGGGCTGCTGGTGCCTTGGTCTGCCTCCAGCCCGTTGGTTGTTAACAACAGGAAGCAGGGAAGGGCAAGGTCAAGGGCGCAGCCCAGAGGAGCCCTGCTTGGGTGGTTTTGAGAGGGTATGGGTGTGAGGCTGCGGGGCATGGGGCCTGCTTCCCGCCCCTCTGTCATCCGGGCTTTGGGGGGAGGAACGTGGGAGTGCTTGGTCCTGTGCATGGATCCCCTTCCTCCCCAGTGTGGGACAAGCCAAAGTCACTTCATCTCCAGGACCTTCTTCCAGTTTCTAGACGGGCTCATTGCGGGAGGTAAAGCACGGGAAGACCTGGCTGAAGCCCACGGCCCTGCGGCAGCCATGTGAGGACTTGTGTGCACAGCGTGTGCTGAGGCAGATGCGCTGAGGATGTGGCCTGAGGTGCCAAGGGGCCGGGAGCACCCGGCATCCCCGAGGCTGCAGCTTGCCTCCGGCCCTCGAGCCCGCGGGAGTCTCTGCCCATCCCGGCAGCCCCGAGGGCAGTGAGGGGGCTCACTCTGTGCTGGAGGAGGGCTGCTGGCTTTTAGGTGTCTGTGTGGGCTTGGGACCCAGATGCCAGCAGAGCTACACAGCCCACCTGGGGGTGGGGAGGAGATGGGACACGCCAGCACGCCGGGCTCCTGGAGGTGGTGTGAGCCCCAGCAGGGTGGAGGCCCCACAGGTCGTGATTCACCAGGTCCAGGGCCTCAGGGACAGTCACAGCGCCTTTGAGCAATGGACCCCTCCTCCTCCCATCAGGGGTCCCTGGCTTGGCTCAGGGTACACCCAGGTGAGTCATCCTCTGGAGACTGGAGGGAGACCATCAGGGGAGCTGGGCAGTCACCTCGCAGGACTAAGGCCCAGGGTCGTGCCTGTCTGTGGGGAAGGACGAGGATGGGACAGGGAGGACCATGCCCCACTCTACAGGCCGGCCGCTGGGGTGCCACGCTGCAGGGCCGTGGTGTGCCTGTTGGCCGAGGCCCCAGGTCGAGGTCTGGATCGGGCTCAAACCCTGGGGGTGCTCGAGCCTGCCTGTGCTCCTGGACAGCTCTGGGCGTCCGTCCCACCCTGACCTGCGCCCAGGCCGCCTCCTGGGCCAGTGGGCAGTGCTGGTGTGAGGAGGCGTCCGTGGCCGGGTGTGCCTTTCACCCCCCCGGGACCTGGGAGGCCAGCTCTTCTCAGGAAGCAGTGAGTGGCTGTCCCATTAGCCTGTTCCTGTGAGGGACGTGCCGTGGGGACACTGGAGCGGCTCCCGGGCCAGCCTGCCCAGGAGCGTTTCCGCGCGGCTCCTGCTGCTGGTGGGGGCTGCCTTCAGCCCGCCAGCCATCTGTACGCTGCTGCATTTGTCCCAGGAGGTGACCTCTGCTGTCTCGGGGGGCAGTCAGGAGCCCGCCTGTTTGGCCATGTCCTGCCCATCGTTTCCTCGTTGGCGGCCTGAGGCTTTCTGTGGTTGGCCCCCTCATGTGCAGGAGGGTTGCTGGGGGCCCTGGGCGTGCATCCTTGCAGAGCTCTGACTGCAGAGCGTGGCCCGAGCAGGTGACGGGGCAGCTCCTGGTGACCCCGTCCTCCGTCCTAGAGCGTGTGGTGCTGGCACACCGGCAGCACGGCCAGCTGCGTGTCCGTCAGACTGAGGTCACTTGTTGGATTTACCTGTCCTAGAAGGGGTTTAGCGTGCATGGTGGGGGAACACATGGCCTCCAGAGGGGCCATGCCAGGGGCCAGCATCTTGCCGCAGCAGACCCCTCCATGCATGGGGTGGGGGGTGTTGCACATCGGTGGGAGGGAGCAGATCTGGGCTTGCTCTGGAAGCTGGGGTTGGGGGGGGGGGGCGGGGGCCGGACTGGCAGAAGCACCTCACTGTTTTGCTCGAGGTCCTGGCCCCCTGAAGCGGAGCTGGTGCGTGAGTGGGCGCCTGAGGCCTCAGCCCAGCATGACTGGCTGAGCCCTGGCAGAGGCATGGAAGTTCGAGACTGGCCTCCCCCTAAAACCACTTTTGTGAAAGGTAACACTTCACAGTGGAGAAGGGTGTGCATCCAGAAAAGACAGCGCCTCCTTCCCCCCCAGAGACCGCTGCGCCTGTGTCCCCGTGTGGGATTCTGGGTCCGTGACCCTCTGCACCCACACACTGACAGGTGAGCGCTCACGCCGCCTGCCCTTCTCGTGAGCCGGCCTCACAGCCCTTGGTGCCTGGGGCTGCACCCCATGCTGGCCCCGTCTGGGGGTCCGACTGGGATAGCCCTGGGTGCCTCCTGCAGGGCTCACGGTGCACTGGCCCGCCTCTCTGCAGCCTGGAGGAGACGCGGCGGGCGGGGGGGTGGGGGGGTGGGGGGCTGCGCTGGCACAGAGCTCCTCCGGCCGTGGAGCTGGGCCTGGTTGTGGCGGGCCGGAGGGTGGGGGGGGCTCCGTCATCACCTGATACTCCCCGAGCGTCTCTGCTCCTCTCTACCTCTCCAGAACCTTCCTTCTACGGGGGGATGCTGTCTTCACAGTGCTGTCCCCCGGCATCGTTCTTCGGACCCCGTGGGGCTGTGTGGCCACTGGGGGTCACTCCCGCGTGAGAGGTACTGCTCTGTGGCGCGGCTGTCGCACGTGCTGCAGGAGGTGCGGTGGGGAGATGCTCTCCGAGTGCGGGTGCTGTTTCTAAACCTGGCTCCCTGGACCTGGCGGCAAGGAGCTATTTCAGGTTCTCGACACATTTCTGCTGCTCGTGGAGCCTGGCAGCAGCACCCCGCCGGGCCGCCTGCTGCCGCTCGTGTCACCGGTGCCCGAGAGGAGGTCTGTGCGTGGCCTCTGCTCGCCCGCGCGGCCCACCTTATGGGGGCTTCGTGCCCAGGCGCCTGGCAGCCGCTGCCCGCTGCCTGTCTGCCAAAGCCTACCTCAGGGTGCTCAGGCGGAGTCCGGGAGGTTGGGGCCCTCCTGCGCGCCCCCTGCCCTTGCCCGTGACTTCCCCGCTCGCTGTGCACGCTCGGTGCTGGCCGCGCTCGGGGAGGCTGTGTGGGGCCTGTCTGGCCAGGAGTCTTGAGCAGGGCCTGTCCTGGCCCTGTGGGATCATCCCGGGTGCCAGAAGGTTGTGGGGAGGGGCGAGGAGGGGAGTACACCTCGCCCAGGGTCCCCTTGGCTTGGGGGAGGCTGTCCTTGGCTTGCGTGTCCCAGGGTGGGGGTGCCGCCTGATGGCCCTGTTGGGGGCCTGGCTGTGACGCGGCTGTAGAGGTGGTGTCTGAGACAAGGGAGCCTGAGACGGTGGGCTGTTGGCCTCTGTCGTCGGAACGTGTCTGTGCTGCTCGCTGTCCCTCTGGCCCCCTCTGGAGGGTTCCCCCACCTGGTCTCCTGACAGCGGCCTGCGGAAGGCCGTGGACATGGGCCAGGTTGGCGCAGGTAGGATGGGGCGCCGAGGGGGAGCAGGCGGGGTCCTGCAAGGACGGGGGCCCAGGCACTGGAGGACAGTCTGCCTCGAGGGGAGCACAGCAGGTTGGCAGAGCCCCCCCGGAGCCCCTGGGTACTGCCCGTGGGTGCTGCTCCTCGTTCCTCCCGTCAGTCTGTTGGCCGGCAGGGCCACCTCGGAGGAGGACAGCTCTGAGGCCGCAGAACCGAAGCCGCTGGTGGCCCTGTCGGCCTTCCGCTCTGAAAGCCGCGCCGATGGCCGCCTCACCATGGTCTTTGTGTTAGAAGTTGGCCCTAAGGCTTTTGAATCGATGTGCGCTACAATTTGGGGTGTCTGGGAGTTCCATCCTGGGAGAGGTTTTCATCAACCAAAGGGTGCTTTAGCAGTAAAACTTGGGTGTGTTTTTGAGAATATGTTGATGTGGTCTCTTCGGTTAATAATCTTGTCACTTTTCTTCCCAGACGCTGTCTCAAGTTAGGGAAATTAGTCCCTAGTTTTTTTACATCTTTGCTTTAAAAAAGAATTTTTTTTTTTAATGGTTTCTGTCTAGAAAACAGGGAGAATGAAGGGAACAAAATGTAGCTGCACCGTCTGCAGGTGACTGCCTTCTCAGGCTTGCCGTGGTGGGGGCCAGGCCCTCCTTGTTCAGGCTGCATCTCCGGCCACTGGGTGCCGGGCCCGTCCTGTCCCTCCTGGGGAGGCTACGGCACTCGCTCACCCTGGCTGGGAGGGATAGCTGCTCTCCTCGGGCTGGTGTCAGGCCACTGCCCACTGTTCCAGCTTGGGGACTGCATGCGGGGACTCTGGTGCAGCCCCCCCCCCCCCCCCGCAGGCTTCTGTGTTTCCCCCGTCTGCCACGTGGCTGGCCCTGGCCCCTCGCTTCCCTGAGTGCTGGGCACGGTTGGCCATCAGCACACGCTGACCTCGCTCCTCTGCAAGGCTGCTGGGGTTGGTGTATGATGGCAGCCACGCTGCAGAGCACGTCCTGGTCCTGTCCACCCGTGTTGGTGGATGCTAGTACATCCCTCTGTAGATAGAAACGTAGCAGCGGAACTGCTGACTCAGATATGCAGACGTTTAAAAAGTCCGTGGATGGTTTTAGGAGCTAGATGGTCCCTTGGCCCCTGGTTTGCATCACAAGTCCCCACGTGTGGCCCAGGGTATTGGTACATGCCTCTGACTGGGGACCGAGGATGAGAAGCCCATAAAACAACAGCAGGCCCCGCCCACCGGACTGCTGAAGACGCGGCCCCTGGGGAGCTCCTGCTCCGGGTGCGAGTCTGCCTCTGCCTGTGGTCCGACTGGCCGCTGTACGCTTGGGTCTCTGCCGATGTCGGGTGAACGGGGGGCTGGCCTGTAAACCGTGCCCTTCCTCAGCAGCTGTTAGCCCTGTTTCTCTGTAAGCAGCCCAGTGCTGCTCCTTCCCGTTCTTTTATTTATTTATTTATTTGTTTATTTATTTATTTATTTATTTATTTATTTATTTATTTCCTTCCCGTTCTTTTATGCGGTTTCTCTTTCCTGTTGATTCAGAAAAGCTGTTTAGGAAGCCGCCTGCTTCGCTCCCTGTTGGTGTCCCCATCAGTGACGCCTTTTGAGTTTCTTCCCGTAACTTTTTCACTCCAGAAGTTCTTGACCTGAACGTAGCCAAATTGATACTTCCTTCGTGTTTGGTGACTCATTCGTGTTTTTCTGTTGTACTTTTATGGTTTTGTTGCTTATACATTTCACACATTGGGACCTTATTTTGATGCTAAAGGGACGAGAAGGATTCCCTCTTTATTTCCCCCAAATCTGTGTCTTGGTTGCACTTACTGAGAAGTTGTGATGCAAGTGTCTGTGTCTGGGGCTGCCTTTGCCCAAGGTTTCAGTCACGCCATCCTGCTCCTGAAGCGGCTCTGAAACCTGCGCTGCCTCCTCCTGTTACCTGTGCCTGTTTTTTTGCACAGTTTTGTTGTGACACAACAGGTTCTTGACATTTACTGGAAAGCTAACTACGTATTGATTTTTCTTCAGGTCCATGAGCACATCCGTCCTGCCCAGCAGCAGACCGCATGGGAGGTGGGCTGCTGGGGCGCAGGCCGTCTTGGGTTGCAATCCAAGGGTCTCCCCTGGACCCTCACAGACACGTCCCATGGCGACTCTCCCCTTACCCAGATGAGAAGGTTGCTGTGTGCCTGCTGCTAGAGATCGAGCTCGGTGTCCTGCTGTAGGAAGCTGTGTCTCTTGTCAGAGCACCTGGTACCTGAGTTTGTGCCCATCCTTCCCCGGGCTGCCCGAGCCATTTTGGTCTATAGCTGAGGTTACTGCCCAGGGCTGTGGAGGTGCCTTAGGCCCAGTGGAGGGTGGGGACTGGAGGGGGCCCTGAAGGTGGGTGGGTGGGGCACAGGCACAGCGTGTGGGAGGCCACCCGTCTTCCCGTGCTCAGCATGGTCAGTGGGTTGTTTTTAGGTTCTGGAGACTTTCTCTGAACCCTATGGGAGAACACACGCTCACTGGGTCACATAGGGTAGGCCAGACCTGCCCTAGAGTTGACATGCCCTGAGCTGGGGTTGGGCACTCCGGCTGGGATGACCCACCCCAGAGTGTGCAGTCACGTTGTCACTTGTCGGAGATGCTGCTGGACACCTCTCCTTTCCCTCCCCTAGGGTGGTGGGACTGTAGTGTAGACTCTAGGGGATCTGGATGTGAGGCACACCCAGGACAGTGACCCTGGCAGGGACTGCGGCCCAGGTTTGCCTGCCATGCTTACACACCTCCCACCTGCGACCAGAGAGCCCAGCGTAATCCCAGCCACCCCCGTTTCTCCAAGGCTGGTGTTCTGCTGTCCCGGGTCACATAGAGCTGACTGCATGGAGAAGGTGACTGGAGATTTGATTTGCTCACTCTCTTGTAAGAACTGGGACAGTGCACGGTGACTCCACACATGGGTCTGTCGGCCTTGGCATGGGAGATGCTCGTTGTGCTCTCTTTGCACGGTTCTGGGCAGGGTCTCCTTCTGGGCCTCAGTGGTTCCCTTTGTGAAATGGCCCAGCTGTCTACAGGGTGTCAGGAGGAATAGGATGTGTGGGACCAGCACTCTGTAACCACAGTGACCATGAGAGGGAAGCCAACAAGGTGGGGTGGGAGTAATCGAGAGCCAGAGCAGAATTCGAGGGATGCTCTGGGGCTGGATCTGGGGTGGTGGTTCCTGGGTAAGATGTGAACTAGTACCCCCTGGTTGCTGGCCCCTGTGGCGGAGGCCCCACTGGCCTGCTGTTGTGTAGAAACGAGTCAGGCCATGCTGCGGGGCAGTGGTTGGCCTGTCCAGGGCTGGGCCCAGGGAGAGGGGCGATGTGGGGTCATGGTCAGGTCTTGGCACCAGGACTGGACAGACCACCACTGTGGCCCTCTGAGCATGTCCTGATCCATCTCAGCCCATGGTCATGGGGTGCATCCCCTTTCACAGGTGTCTGCTACGACACCGAGGGTGCTGTGGTGAACAGGTGCCAGCCCGGCCAGGGGCCTGGGGGCGGGAGCCAGAGCAGCTGCTAGGCATGTGAGGGTGCCTCCGAGCTGAGCTGTAAGCGAGCAGGTCAGAGGACACAGCTGGAGGCACTCGGGCTTCCTTACTCTCCCCTCTCCCCTGTGTGTGTGTGTGTGTGTGTGAAAAACTCCAGGAAGGAGGCCGCCCCGGGCCAGGCCCCCTCTCCCCTGCCAGGATCTGCGGATCTCTTTCTGCGGCCCTGAGATGGCCTCCAAGGATGCCTCTGCTCCGGGTCTGACCATCCAGGGACAGTGAGGGGCACCTGGGCGACTGCCTTGCCACGCCGAGCCTCAGCCTCAGGCTCTGGCTGCCCAGACCCCGACACCCCCACTACCACCTCTGTGAAGCCTGTCCTCTGGCCCACTGCCCAGCACGCCCCTCCTGCCCTCTTGTCTGTCTCGTTCGAGACTGTAGCCTCTGTGCATAGTTAGGACTTTGCCCCGCCCTTGGGGGTTTGGGCTTTTGGAACCCTCCAGATGCCCTGGGGGCCCGCGGCAGGACACAGGTGAGCAGGGCTTGTGGCGCCCATCCCCATCCTAGCCGCCTGGCGCCTGTGGGGCCTTCTTGCCGGTGCTTCCAGGAGCTCCTAGGGCCTCACTCTCCAGCCGCCAGCTGTGTACAGGGACATCAGGTTTGGTTCCCGTGTCCCCTGTGCTGCGTGGCCAGGCTCCTGGGCAGAGGCCCTGGGGTGGGGTCGGGGCACAGGCATCCCTGGGCTCGTGCTCAGCCTGTTTTTTGTTCAGGTGCAGCAGGGCTGGGAGTCCGTCGGTCTTTCCTGCTCATAGACTCGTTTTTGTTTTGAACTTATTTCAAAATTACAGGAAGTTGTAGGAGTGTTGAGAAAGCATCTCCCAGGACCTTTGAGAGAGCAAGCTGCCTCACGTCCCGGTGTCCGATGCTTCCCTGGGGGGCCACCCTCCTGCTTCAGCCCGTTGGGCGTGCGGGTCAGCTCTGCTCCTGTCACTGGCCTCGCTGCCCAGGCCCGCAGGCGGCACTGTTGTCACCCCATGTATGACTTGACACGGCCCTGCGACCCGTGGACTGTCGCCCCCACCCACAGAGGCCCCTGACGCCTGCACAAGCCCGCAGAGATGCCCTCCCTGCCCTGCATCAGGCCGCACTCCCTGGTGGCGGCGGGGGGCGGGGGTGCAGCAGGAGGAGCAGCGGTGCCTGGGTCCCCCAGAGCAGCCCCGGGCACCTTCTCACACCCGCCCCCATCCTGAGTGGCTGAGGCTGACTGGGAGTCCCAACACCTCCGCTTTCCGGTGGGGCCGGGAGAAAAGTAGGTCAGCCCCAGTGTGCCTGGAAGTTTCAGCACAAGGCCGCGGCGCCAGGCCTCACTCCCGCCGAGGGGATTCAGTCCTCGCGGAGCACCGGCTCTCACGGGCTCTCACGCACGCTCGGAGCTGGAAAGTCCTGCCTGACAGGCGCGCCGCTGCCTCTTGCTGGAAACCATCCGCCCTGGGTTGCTCCGGCATTGGGGGTCAGGGGGTGTCGGGGCCGCCGGCAGGGGTGGGTGTGAGGTGGAGCTGGAGGGAGGTGCGCACCAGAGCCTGCCTGTGCCCCAGCCCGGCCGAGGCCGTAGAGCCCACCGGAGGCCCGGAGGCCGTCTGCTGGCCTGGCGCCCCCCGACCCCCGGTCGGCCTTCCTGCGTTCCTGCGGCTGTGATGTGAGGCAGGCAGCGGGCACCCCGGAGCCTCACACCGTGCTGGAGCCCCGTCCTGCCCGGCCGCAGGGTGGGTGCACGGTGGGCTCGGATCCCAGCTTGCACCTGATGCCAGAGTCACTCTGTGCCCTTCACCCTAGAACACAGAGGCTCCGAAGCCCCGAACCCACGAGAGCTCCCCACCGCCCTCACAGAGGCAGGCTGGCCCAGCGCCACCGGAGGCCACCGAGCATCCTTGGAGCTGGACGCAGGCCGCTGGGCTCGCCCAGCAGGGAGGCAGAGCCCTGGGACGTCTGGCACCGCACCCCCCTCGGGCCTGGGCCCTGGGCCGGCCCGTGTGAGATTTCTCAGCGTTGGAGAGGCTGCATCCGGGCCGTGGCTCTGGGTTTACCTGTGGTGTGTGTGTCCCCCTGGGACCAAGGTCCCAGGGGAGCTGGAGCAGCTTCGGAGGGCCCAGCTCGGGGCCCCGCGCCATGGAGGCCCGCCGCGCTCAGCTGCCCTGCTTCTCTCCGGGCCGGTCCATGGCGGGTCCCCTGACCCCGGGGGCGGGTATGGCCCCTCCGACACAAACGTGCCCAGTGCTCGTAAAGGTCCACAGGCTCCTCCAGGTGGTTAGCGAACGAGTGTGACCCTGTGCCCCTGCCTCCGCGGGCAGTGAGGACACCGCCTCAGCACCTGGTAACTGCCGTCCACGCGGGCACTTGGCAGGCGGGGCTGGTGGCCTGGTGCCCGGCTGGTGGTGCAGGTGCAGGGCCTCCCTGCTCCTGAGGAGTTGGGTGCGGGCGGGCAGCCCGGGCGGCCGGAACGAGCACCACACCCGGGCAGCCCAGGCAGTGGGCAGCTGAGGTCAGGGTGCTGCTGGGGTTGGCTCCCCCGTGGCCTCTCTCCCGGCTGTGTAGACAGCCGTCGTCCCCGTGTCCTCACTCGTCGTCCCCGCACATCTGTGTTCTGATCTCTTCTCAGGGGGACACCAGTCTTGTTGGATCGGGGCCACCCTGGTGACGTCGTTAACAGCCTTGTGTTCAAACACAGGTGCACGTGGAGGTTCTGGCGATGACTTGAGTGTATGCGTTTGGGGACCAGCTTAACCCGTAGAGGGGATGTGCAGGCACCCGGGGTGAGGGCAGGCCCCCCAGTGAGGGCAGCTGAGGGGAGCGGGAGGTTGGCGGGAGGGCAGCCGGCAGCCTGCGTTCTGGTGAGGGAGGTGTCCTAGGAACAGAGGGCGTGTTCTGCTGGGCGGGCGAGGCCGGGGACACGCTGAGGACACCTTCCACGCTGGCCTCCAGAGAAGCTCCGTGTGAAGAGAAGTGGACTTTTCTTGCTACCCGAGGGGAATCAGCGACAAGGTCTGGGACCATCTCTTGCTTAGATTGTGCCGAGAAATTACAGACGGGGTGACCGGGAGCCTCTGCTCTGGGGGCCGGGTCCCCGGAGCCACCGGGCTTCTCTGCCCAGCCGGAGAGCACCTGCTTCCTCCTTGTGAGCTGTGTGGCCTCTCTAGCTGCCTGGTCACCTGCATCCCGTCCAGAGGTCCTCCTGGCGCAGCCCCGCAGGAAGCGCTCAGGGATCCGTCCTGACATGGGGCCGCCGCCTGGCCTGGGGGCCCAGTTCCGGGTCCTCCCTGTGGGAACGGAGCACCGCACTCACCCCTGTGTGTCTCTGTCCTCAGGTGCGGAGGCGAGGACTGTTTTGCCAAAGAAGGAGAAACTGAAGCTGCGGCGTGAGAGGTGGCTGCAAAGTAAGTTTGTCCCCATGCCCCCCGCCCCGCACGGCAGCGCCCTGACTCCCTCCTCCCCAAGCACATGGCTCTGGGCTCCTGGTGCTCCGGGCTGGCTCATCAGCACGCAGATGACTGCTGTCCCGAGGGTTTTACAGGACATCCGTCCCAGGGCGTGGGCCCGCCACCTTCCTGTGAGATTGTGCCTTGCAGACCTTTCTCCGGCCGAGGCAGCCCGGGGTGCTCTGGGTGTGACGGGGCATCTGGCCCTTCCTTCCCAGGGCCTGTCTGAGGGGCTTCGTCACGCGGCTCTAGCAGACGCCTCCCCGTGCTGGGTGCCTCGCTCCCACCAAGTGTCTTTGGAAAAGAGAGTTATTTTTCATGATCCTGAATATTCACTGATGGTTTTCTAAGCGTTTTCTTAGGAGGCTTGCTTTGCAGTTTTTTCTTGCTGTTCTCATTTTATTTTATTTTTGTTTTGTTTTTTTAAGATTTTATTTATTTATTCACGAGAGACACAGACACACACACACACAGGCAGAGGGAGAAGCAGGCTCCCTGTGGGGAACCCGATGCGGGACTCGATCCTGGGTCTCCAGGATCACACCCTTGGCTGAAGGCAGGTGCTCCACCGCTGAGTCACCTGGGGATCCCCTGCTGTTCTCATTTTAGTATGATTCTGCTGACTTTTTTTTTGTTCATTTATTTATGTTTTTGAATTTTTGATTTTGCTGATTTTTAAAATTAATTTGTAGTATCCCTGTATGTCCTCTCCTGGTTATTAATTAGTTTTTTTCTTGAAGGTTTTATTTATTTATTTATTTATTTATTTATTTATTTATTTATATTTATTTATTTTATGGTAGTCACACACACACACACACACACAGAGACATAGGCAGAGACATAGGCGGAGAGAGAAGCAGGCTCCATGCACCGGGAGCCTGACGTGGGATTTGATCCGGAGTCTCCAGATCTCGCCCTGGGCCAAAGGCAGGCGCCAAACCGCTGCGCCACCCAGGGATCCCTCCTTGAAGGTTTTAAAGAAAACCTATGTTTTTTATCTTCTAGAGAAATCTGTCAACTTCTTCCAACAATTATTTTATATTTTGTCACTTTATGGGCTGTTTGTTACAGAAGTGACTCATTTGTGCATTTTCTTTCCCACAGTCCCCGCATGGGGTTGTGCGGAGTATTCTCTGTCAATCTAGACTCGGAGCAGACAGACTGGCCGTGGGCCCTGCGTGCCTCTGCCCTCCAGCGTGCCGTGATATTGGAAACTCTCTCCATGCTGCTCGGTCTTTTGTTGTCACTCCTCGAGCCGGGCATGGCCACTTCTCTTTTCCCCTCTTAGCATCTGCTCTAATCAGATCCCCACTGTCACTGGCAAGGGGCCCCTGGCCTCTCATCGTCCCAGGTCCTGTTTGTTTCCCGTATTTGCGTCCCTTTCTTGACCTTCTCGTTACTTTATCTCTCCCATTGCAAGAGTTAAGTCTTGTATTTACTAGTCAATTCTACTTTCTTGTGCCCTAAATTATTAGTTTCTGGTTTTCTAATACCCTGTTCTTACTTTCTTTAGGTCTGAGTTACTTGGCTCGTTGTTCTTAGTTGTGTCGAGGGTGGAGGGCTGGGTGAGCTGTCCCGCCCAGCACGGGCTTACCTGGTTTTATTGTGAAAATTTCATACAGAAAAGCAGGGAGAACTTGACAGTGAACACGCTGCTGATTCCCACCACCTAGATGTGCCGTGGACCCTGTTCCTTACCACATCTGCCCATTCCCGTCCGTCTGTCCACCACCCCGTCTGCTGGCCCCGCATTCCTGAGTGAGCGGCTGTCAGGACACTTCCTCCCGGGTGATTCTGCTACAGCTCAGTATCTGCTGATGGTTCTTTTCCATCTTTATTTTGAGTGGAACTGTCATGCGATGAGGTGCAAACCTGAGGACCACTCAGTGACCTGTGAGCAGGGCACACGCTGGTGCAGCCAGAGTCCCTGCAGGATGCAGGCCAGCCCCCTGCCAGGAAGCCTCCTGTGCCTTCCCACTCAGCGCCCATTATCGACCGCCCCGGAGGTGACCACGGTCTCGTCTTTTGAGTCACAGTTTTAGATTTTATTGCTCTCGACATCCTATAAGTGGAATCTTGCAGGGTGTGTCGTCTGTGTCTGGATGTCTGCTTCGCGTGGGAGGCCTCTGCTGCGTGCGGCTGTAGCCTGTGCCCTTCTCTTGAAGGAAGGGTTTGTCTGGCTGCACTGTTTGCTCCCAGTTTCCTATTGATGGATACCTCGTTTTCTCTTTTTAGCTACTATGAAAAAGGCTGCTACGAACATTCTTTGTAGGTCTCCTCGTGGAGTATGTTCTCATTTCTCTTGGATGAATCCTTGGGAATGGAACGCCGGGTTGGAGGGCAGATGTATGCTTAGTTTTATAAGCAACTGCCAGACGTTTCTCTAGAGTGGTGCTATGTTTACACTTCCACCGCGGAGGGGCATCCCGGCTGGGCCACAGGGTGTCTGGCTCCCCGCGGGCAGGGCGCGGCCGCTCCTTGCCTTCTGCTCTCAGGCCAGCCGAGCATTGCTTGAGCGCTCCAGTCAGGTGTGGTTTTGTGGGGCCCTTTGCCGCCTGTTATCATGCTCCAGGAATTGTTCTGACGTCCCGAAGGACAGCCCTGCGTCACACGCGTGGCTGTAGATTTTCCTCCAGACTGCAGCTTGCCTGTTCGTTTTCTTTCTTTCTTTCCTTTTTTTTTTTTTAAGCTTCAGTTAGACAACGTAAAGTTCATACTTGGTTTCAGAGGTATGTCTGATTTTGACAAAGAGAAGTTTAATTTTGAGGCATCTGATTTAGAAACCTTGCCCAGTCTGAAGTCTTAAAGATGCTGTTCTGCTTTTCTAAAATCTTCACAATAGTTAGGTTAGTTAGGTTTCTGATCCATCTTGAGTTAGTGTTCGTGGCCTGAGGGCCGGCTGAGGCTCTTTCCCCCTCCGCGTGGATGCTCAGTTATCCTGGCGCTATTTGCGATCAAGACTTTTCTTCCCTTGTGATTGCTTTGGTTGCTTTGCAGAACATTACGTGGCCTCCTGAGTGTGGTTCTGTTTGACGCCTTCACAAGTACCGGGCAGCCTTGGGGAGGTTGTGGCCTCACATAGCAGACGCCCTCCTTCTTGGCTCTTCTGTGTGTCCAGGTCCTCAGCGTTTCTGTGTAAATTTACCGTAGGCGCGTTGACGTCTTAAACCCGCTACCACCACCAACCTTGGTAGCCTTGTGACCGCGGTTGCTTTGAGTGTGTAGATCGGTTTGGGGGAAGTTGCCGTGTCAGCAATACTGAGTCTGCAAGTCCACGAACATAGTATATTTCCCTATTTACGTGGATCTTCTTTAACGTCTGTTCTCGGTGCCGTAGAATTTTCAGGGTAGAGGTCTGACGTGGTTTTGGTTTTGGTTTTATTAAGCTGATTACTGATAGCTTCATGTTTTCTGAAGTTATCATTGATGGGATTCTCAAAAATTTCGTTTTCTAGTTTTGTACTAGCATATAGAAGATGGATTTTTAAAAGTACCGTATCTTTGACAGTGGTAAAATCAGGTATGCTGATAATTATTTTGTAGATTCCTTACAACTTTCTACGTAAAAAAATCATGTTGCCTAAAAAGGATAGAGTTTTGCATCCTCCTCTACAAACGTGTTTTCGTGTCCTCTCTTCATCATCCAACAGGGCCTTGAACCTTTGGTGCACTGAAGGAAGGGGTGCGAATTGTGCCCAGCCCGGGGCCAGGGCTTGGGACTGGCCACACAGGTGCGCACAGCAAGGTGCCGTCAAGTGCTCTCTGCGTCAGGCCTGTTTCTAAGGAACTTCCCCCAGCTTCTAGTCGATGAGCAGGTGTGGGCAGGGATGTGAGGAGAGTGACGGGGCATGTGCTTGCCTCCTCCTCCTCCTGAACTCTGTTGGCGGGAGAGCCCAGCCCATACAACTCTCCCACGGTCAGCATCCGCCTAGCCGGTGAAGGTGTTTTTGGAGGCTCAGCATGTGGAATGCTTTCTTGATTACACCTCAAGCCACGTAGAATGAAGAGGTGTTGGTCCCTGGCAGCCTTCCAGAGCCAGTGGAGGGGGAGTGGTAGGGGCAGGAGGAGCCCCTGACCCCCAAAATGCTCAGAATCTGCTGCTCTAGACCACGCAGTTGGTAGAATGGGCCTTTCCTTGCCATTCTGCTTACCAGTGGGCTGGGCGTGAGATTCTCCCCACAGGGAGAAACCAGCACCCCCAGAGGGGTTTACCTGGAGAGAAGTCAGTGAAGGGGCTGTTTGCAGCCTAGGTTCAGAGAGGTGGGCAGGAGGCCCCTTCCCACCTGGCCTGGACCGTGGAAGGGAGGCTTCGGTGCCAGAAGAGGGTGTAGCAGGGTCCAGGCCTCAGAGGACGCTCCAGGCACGCCTCTCCCTCCCCCTGCACCCCTGGCTCTGGCTCTGGGGCAGACGGGGGAGTGGGCTGGGCTGGGCAGGGCCCCGTTGTCCTCTGCAGCGTGCTGTCGGCCAGGGTCCCCGTGCCAAGCCCACAGCACAGAACTGACACCCCTTTAAGTTCACTGTTGCACCTCCTGGAGCCCCCAGGCTGGAATGAAAGGCACCCAAATCTGAGGGACACAGTAATATTTCAGTCCCACATAAAAAGTTATAAAACTGTTTAGGAGATACGGATGGAGCTGAAGACCCCATTCACTAGCACGCTGTGCACGGGAGAGCCTCGGTTAGTTGTGCAGGATTAAACACGCAGGCCTTGGGATCCCTGGGTGGCGCAGCGGTTTAGCGCCTGCCTTTGGCCCAGGGCGCGATCCTGGAAACCCGGGATCGAATCCCACGTCGGGCTCCCGGTGCATGGAGCCTGCTTCTCCCTCTGCCTGTGTCTCTGCCTCTCTCTCTCTCTCTCTCTCTCAACTGTGTGCCTATCATAAATAAATAAAAATTAAAAAAAAAAAACACGCAGGCCTTGCTCTTCTCCTGGGGGTGGAGCTCTAGAAATGTGTGGTGTGCACGTGCGTGTGTGCGCTGGTGTTTTGAGGTTTTTGATTTCTATTATATTTGTGTTTAATCCTTAGTTTTTAGGGTAGGCGGTTTCCCCAGAAGCCCCGGGACGCTGCTCTGTTAGGATTTCTGTCACTTTGTGATTTGCCTCAGCCTCCAGTAGGCCCACTTCCTTGTTGCTTGTTCTTGTAAGAAAATGTTTCTGTTATTCACACATTTAGTCTTTTTTTTTTTTTAAGATTGTATTTATTCATGAGAGACACACAGAGAGAGGCAGAGACCCAGGCAGAGGGAGAAGCAGGCTCCCAATGGGGAGCCCAGTGCAGGACTCGATCCCAGGACCCCACGGTCACACCCTGGGCCAGAGGCAGACGCTCTACTGCTGAGCCCCCCAGGTGTCCCTAGGTCTTTTTTTTTTTTTTCTTCTTTAGGGTAAGATTGGAATTAGCTTCACAGGTTCAGTTGAAAGTCCTGTTGAAGTTTGAGGCTGTGTCAGCTTTGCAGGTTGGTTGTGTGCGGCAGCCGAGCCCCGTCCTGTGGGTTCTCATGGTCGCCAGCCCCGCACCACCACCACCACCCGCCCTGGGTGTGGAGCCGGCCACGAGGGGTTGGTGGGGGGGGGGGTTTCTGATGTTTCGCTAGAGAGTGTTATTTCTGGCACATAACCTCTTGTCACATTAAGGAATTTGCTTCCGTTTGTGTTTTTTTTTGTAATTTTCATGGTGAGTGGATAGTGAGTTCTCTCATGTTCCTTTGACACTTCCTTTTTTTTTTTTAATTTTAAAGACTTTATTCATTTATTCCTGAGAGACACAGAGAGAGGCGGAGACACGGGGAGGGAGAAGCAGGCTCCCTGCGGGAAGCCCAATGTGGAACTCGATCCCAGGACCCTGGGGTCATGCCCTGGGCCGAAGGCAGATGCTCAACAGCTGAGCCACCCGGGCATCCCTCCTTTGGCACTTCTGTGGCGATGATGGCCTTCCTGTTTAAACGGACCCCAGTGGACCTCCTGGCAGATGTCCCCGTGTGCAGCTGTCCTTGTGTGCCTCAGTTACACTCCAGTAGGGAGCATGTGTCACACACTTAAAGCGCTTCCAGCTGGGATTTGTGAACATTTGTGTAGCTGTGTGCATGTGTCTTCCCAGGAACCGCGGGCCTGTGCTTGGCTGCCCTTGGGCCCTGGGCCGGTCTGTCAGCCGCTGAAGGGGCTGCGGTCTCAGAGTGCCCACCCTGGCCTTTGCAGCCTTCCCAGGATGCTTGGCTCACGGGGAAGAGGCCACCTGGCTTGATGAGATGCTCAGTGAATTGGGCCTCTTCCTGCAGGAGAGAAAGTACTGAATGGTCATCTTGTGAGTCCTAATAATCGGGAGCATTGCGGGCTTGCTCCGTGCTTGAGGGGCTGACGAGCTGAGCCATCCATGCTCCCTTGAGCTCAGCTCTTCAGGGCGAGGTGAGCAGCCTTACTCCCTGGGGGCCCCAGGACTCTCTTAGGGCCCGTGGTTGGGGGCAGCATGTGTGTCCTTGACTTTGGACCAGGCAGGGTGGGCTCTTCAGAGCTTGCGGGGCCTTGGGGGGTGGGTGGTGGCACTGCCCTAGCACCACAGGCTTGCTGAGCTGGCTCTTACCTCGGGGAGGCCCTCCTTGGTGCTTCTCCCTGGCAGGTGTGTCTGCAAACTGGTCTCTTGAAGATGCCTGTTGGGGTCACCCCTCACCACTTGCCTTTCACGTAGGCTCCCTGGGGCTCTGTGTGGACCTGATCCGTTGGTACCGGGCGGCGCGCTGTCCACAGTCTGTCCTCCGTGCTGGGGTTCCCGTCCGGGCCTGCCCAGCGCCCTGTGGTCACTGCTTCTCTGGATGCTGTGGCCGACGTGCCCTTAGGGGCTGTCGGACCTAGTCCTACAACAGCAGCAGCTCACGGGGCAGCAGCCCCATACCTGGCCTGTGCGGGCTAGTGGCTGGTGGTCTCTGGGCTGCGACTCCGCCTGGCTGTTTGTCAGGAAGGTGGCTTTTCACGGCCTTTTTAAGTGTGATCCTGTGTACGGCTGGCTGTTCAGCAGGGTAACGGGGCTCAGGCTCAGGTCTGGTCATCCCACAGCAGCTCTCCTGTCTCAGCTTTTCTTAAAGATTTTTTTTTTAATTTTTATTTATTTATGATAGTCACACAGGGAGAGAGAGAGAGAGGCAGAGACACAGGCAGAGGGAGAAGCAGGCTCCATGCACCGGGAGCCCGACGCGGGATTCGATCCTGGGTCTCCAGGATCGCGCCCTGGGCCAAAGGCAGGCGCCAAACCGCTGCGCCACCCAGGGATCCCTGTCTCAGCTTTTCAAGAAGAGAGCTGATGCAGAACAAATTAACATCCGCCAGTGCAGAGCTTGTGCATCTTTCATGTAGAACAGCCTCTGGCTCTTTCTTCAGTGGTGTTTGAACCCTGGCCCTGCCCGCTGTCTCCCTGGGGTGAGAGCTGTACACAAACCAGTGAGCGGGCATTTCCCACCAGCCACACTGGAAATAATGCATTAGAATATGTATTTTACTAGCAATTTTGAAACAAAAATTTTTTAGATGATTGATTCCTGAGAGACATGGGGGGGGGGTAGGCAGAGACACAGGCAGAGGGAGAAGCAGGCTCCATGCAGGGAGCTCGATGTGGGACTTGATCCCGGGTCTCCAGGATCAGGCCCTGGGCTGAAGGCAGATGCTCAACTGCTGAGCCACCTGGGGATCCGCTTAACGAAGCAGGGTGGGGGGCAAAGGGAGAAGCACACTCCCTGCTGAGCAGGGGGCCCGAGGGGCTTGATCCCAGGACCCCAGGATCATGACCTGAGCCGGAGGCAGACGCCTCACCCACTGACACCTGGGTGCCATGAAATAAAAGCATCACTAAGTGAAAATCAAAAGCCAAGGCCTTGGGGCACCCAGGTGGCTAGTTGAGCGTCTGACTCTTGGTTTCGGCTCAAGTCATGCTCTCAGGGTTTTGGGATCGAGTCCTACATCCTGTCGGGCTCGGTGCTTGTGCTCAGCGGGGAGCCTGCTGAGACTTTCTCTCCCTCTACCCCCTCCCCCACATGCGATGTCTCTCAAATGAATAAATCTGAAAAAAAATCCCGAAACTGTGTCCCCAGTGCAGGCCCTGCCCATGTCCCTTCTCCAGTGCAGAGGCCCTGTCCTGTGGTCAGCGGCAGCCACCGCTCCAGCGCCCCTGGCCTGCCTTGCTGCCTCCTTCCTCGGGCCTCAGTGGTGCTCCTTGGAGGCTCCGGGCCACTATGTCACCTCCCTAGATGTGGGGACCCGCTTCCTTCCTCCTGGTGTGTCTCAGGACAGACTTGGGGGGCACAGGAGAGCATGACCCCACCACCCAGGGACTCTTTGTTCACCCTGTCCTCCCCTCGCCCGCCTGCCCAGAGCATGGGGCCTCAAGAGAAGAGAAGGCCTCAGCGCCTGCAGCTCAGGCTCAGCACCCGCCCTCAGGACGGGCCTGCCTCCCCGCTTCCCAGGGCCCTGTAGGTGCCGCCAGGAGAGAACCGGGCCTGCTGGTCACTAACCCATTGCCCCTCCCGCCCCCTGCCCCACCTCAGAAATCGAAGCCATAAAGCTGGCTGAGCAGAAGCGCAAGGCGGAGCGGAGACGGAGGGCCACGGTGGTGGTGGGGGACCTGCAGCCCCTGAGAGACGCGCTCCCTGAGCTGCTGGAGCTGGAGGCTGCTGGCTGGCAGCCACGGACCAGAGGGTGAGTGTCCGTCTGGGGCTGCCTGGGGAGTGCAGGCCAGGGAGCCCGAGAAGCAGCAGCTGGGGCAGGTGTAGGGGGGAGGCAGAGGCCACAGAGGTGCCTCACCTGCGTGTCGATGCTTCTGTGGGCAGGCACTGTGGTGACGGCGTCCTGGGGCTGGAGCCCTGGGGCCTGGCCGGCATGTTGGTGAGGGGCGCCTGTCGGCCTTCTCCGGTGGGGGCCTCGGAGCAGCGTAGCCGGGGGTGGAGGTGGGGGACCTTGCAGGGGCGCCGTCCAGCACTGCTGCTGGGCTTCATTCCCTCGGCCCCACTGCTTCACTCCCAGGGGCACAGCCCGCACCGTGCCTGCTAGCTGTGGCCCCCCCACCCAGAAGCACGCATTCCTGTGGCGCTTCCTGCCTCCCCGGACATGCGTGCTGGAGAAGAGCCAGTCCTTCTGCTGTCCCTCCCGTGTCTCGTCGCAGGCTGGGGGGTGGGGGTGTCAGGCGAACTGCTCAGGGCCACGTGGCCCTGGAGCCAGAAGACCCCAGGCCAGCTCCCGGGATGGAAGCACCCAGAACCATTGGTCTGGACAAGGAGTCCAGGAGTGGCCGTCACAGTGCAGATTGGTGATGGAGCAGAGCCTGAGATGCAAATTCCCCTCGGTGCTTGATAAAACATGTGACCCCGGTCAAGTGTCTTTCCCCAGTTTTCAGTTTTCTCATCTGAAAAATGTGCTCGGGGCTCCCAGAGGGGAGAAGCGCTGTGTAAGCACCCGGCCCGCAGCCCGAGCAGGAATGTGGGTGTCCTCGAGGAGCCGGGCGGCTGGGCTGGGCTGTGCTGGAGGTCGCTCCCGCTCCCCGGGTACGTGAAGGTCCCCGGCTGGTCTCCTGCTCACTGTCCCTCCTCAAGTGTGTCTTGGCACTGGGGAGCTGTTGGTTTGAATAAATATTATTTTAGAACAGCTTTAGATTTACAGAGAAATGGTAAGAGAGGACACTGAGCGTTCCCACGTCCCTGACGCCCAGCTTAAGGAACTGGTGTTGGTACGTAAGTAACGGTGAGGGGATAACGCCCATAGGTTGTTCACGTTTCCTCAGTGACCCCTAATGTCCCTCTTCTGTCCAGCATCCCTCCAGGACACCACGGGACATTGGCCACGACCCTTTACATCCCCTCTGGGCCCTGACAGCTCTTCTGATGACCCTGAGTTTTGAGGGGCACCTGTGGGGCATTTGGGGAGCTGCCCCTCGGTGGGATTAGCACGATGGTTTCTCTGATGGGACTGGGTCCTGGGTGGTTGGGGGGGACGACCCCGGAGGGGGATTGCCCGGCCCATCCCACCCGGCCCAGGTGCGTGCCGTCCACACGACCTGTCGCTGATGTTGGCTGTGGTCACCTGGCGGAGGTGTGTCTGCCAGGCGTCCCCACTCCATGGTGCTCCCTCCCCTGCCCGCGCTGTCCCCTGGGGAAGGGCGTCACCGCGCACAGCCCACACCTGGGGAGTGGGGAGGTGGGCGCCGCTCCCCGGGGACGGAGCCGCTGTGCCCACATGGTGGGATCCTCCTCGGGAGGAGGAGGGTCAGTACTGTTTCTGCATCAGGCGGGACTGAGTCCCGTGTGGACGTCCATAGGGACGCGTGGATATTTATTCACTACCATGGGCTGTGATCCAGCACGCCTTCCCTCTGTGGCCAGGGCTGACCCCGCTCTGGCCCCCGGGAGCTCCTTCAGGCAGGCGCCGTGTCCCTCTGATGTGCCCACCGAGATGGGTGCTGGGTTTTGTTTTTGAGCACGTCCTTCCGTTCCAGCTCTCCAGGGGCTCCAGGCTCACCTTGGCCACTTCCTGCCCAGCCTAGAGTCAATGTGTCTGCAGGGAGCCCTGGTCCCTCCTGCTGCCAGAGGGAGGAAATCTGTGCGTGCGTGCACCCTGTGTGTTCCTGCAAAGTTACCAGAACAGTTTACAAGACCCTTCTCACTTTTTTTTAATATTAAGCATTAGCCACACCCACCGTGGGGCTCAAACCCACAACCCCGCTACCAGGAGTCCCATGCTTTGCCGACTGAGCCAGCCAGCCAGCCACGTGCATTTCTAACGCTGGCTCCAAATCTGGGGTCCCCAGGACCACTCTGAGTTTCAGTAATTGCCTAGGACTCAACACCCCCGGCTGAAGGGCCTGGGCTAACGTCAGCTGAGGGGGAGGCCTGTGGGGCAGGGAGCAGGAGGGTTCCAGATGCAGAGCTTCCAGCTGTCCTCTCCCCGTGGGTGCACCGTGACAATATGCAGGGACTGTTGCCAACCAGCAGTGCGCGCCAGCCCCTGTGTCTCCCGCCCCCGGTAGCTGGTAAAAGCATTGCCTTCGGTCCCTTTACTCCATTCCTGTGCCGCATCTCCCCGAGCTAACTGGAGCCCAACAGGGAGCCCTCAGCCCCATTTCTTAGAGCGGGGCCCCCATGCCATCACCTCTCACCCTTCAGCCCTGAGAGCAGGCCGGGCCTTCAGTGTTGTCACAGGAGGTGTTGGGTCCCCTTGGTGGCCTTCACCAGGGCAGGGTCCTTGGAGCCAGGGAGAAGCTTCTGTGCTTGAGGGTGCTTCACAGCAGAGGCTGACTGCAAAGCACACAGATTACAGAAGGCTCTGCTGACTGGGGTGTGTTGCCACCACTCCTCCAGGCAAGTCCTGGACTCAGGGTTGGACAGGAGCCACCTTGTGGCTCTGGATACCCAGACCTGAGTGCAGGGGTCACCAGTTACCTACTGGGACACGCTGACCAAGGCCGGGGGCCGCTCCAAGCCCGTTCCAAATCCATGAGGTGGCCTCACAGGGCAGTGGCTGCAGGGAGCCTGAGGCTCTGAGCCGTTAGAGCACGCCTTGGCACGGTGTGTCCCAGACCACTGGGTGGGCGCCGCACAGCACAGGTTGCATGCAGGGCTCCCGAGACCAGCCAACATGCAGGCACTGACGCTGCTCATCAGTGGAAGATTAGGTTCTCTAGGAAATCAGCCCTCTGAGCAGAAGAGCGTCAGGCGAAGGTCATCATGAGATCATGAGTTGGGGTGGGGAGCTTTGTGTAGCTGAGCCACTAGGCCGGCCACCCACTGGACCTCATATGGTCCTGGTGGCCTTAGCTGTGTCTCGAGGCTGCTGCCACTGATAAATAAAAATTGAAAAATCGAAAAACAAACAAACAAAAAGACTGCACTTGGCCCATTGGCACCGAGAGGATTCCCAGATGTGTCTACACTGATGCTCTGCTATCAGAGCTAGAGGGCCGTGGGGGGCTCAGTGGATTTTACCTTTTTATTTTTTAAAGATTTTTATTTATTTACTCATGAGAGACACAGAGAGAGGCAGAAACATAGGCAGAAGGAAAAGCAGGCTCCCCACAGCGAGGCCGACGCAGGACTCGATCCTGGGACCCTGGGGTCACGCCCTGGGCTGAGGGCAGATGCTCAGCCACTGAGCCACCCAGGTGCCCCTTACCTTTTTATTTTCTTTCTTTCTTTCTTCCTTTCTTCCTTTTCTTCCTTTTCTTCCTTTTCTTCCTTTCTTCCTTTTTTTCTTCCTTTCTTTCTTCCTTTTCTTCCTTTTCTTTTTTTAAGGGAGGAGGGGAGAGAGGGAGAGAGAATCCCAAGCAGACTCCCTGCTGAGCACAAAGCCCAACGTGGGGCTCGATCTCACAACCCTGAGATGACCTGAGCTAAAATCAAGAGTTAGACACTGAACTGACTGAGCCACCCAGATGCCCTGATTTTACTTTTTTCATAGGTTAGGGTGCAGAAGGGCGGATCCAAGGCCTGGGCTCCCTGACCTCCCGCAGTGTCCTGGGGATGCCAGCCGCTTCTGCCAGGGGCCTGCCGCAGGGTGGACACGGGGAGGGCAGCAGTGAGAGGAGCAGACCGGTGTGGCCTGGGGCTCAGGGTGACTCGGGAAAGGCCAGCTGCAGGCGGGGCATCTGAGGCGGGCCCCAGGATGCACGTGGCTCTGAGCGCAGAGGGCCGTCTGGGCAGGCCCGCGCTGAGCATGGGTGCCCAAGTCCGCGGGAGCAGTGGGGGCACGTGCGGGCTGTCTTGGGCCCACGAGACAGGTCTTTCATTCATATTTCAACAGAAACCATGAATAAAGGATGAGGGCTCCTGGTCTGGAGGCTAAATTTAGGTGTTGGCCTGGGGCTCTGGTTTTCTCGCCCTGGCAGCACGGACACGTGTGTGCCTCGGGGTGACGGCTCCGTGGGGAGGCAGGCTGCGCCGACTCCAGGGCGCCTGTGCCGACTTGCTTGTCTGTGTCCCCAGCAGGGTGAGCCGCAGGCCCCGGCCCGCCGAGTTCAGCCGCATGAGCGCTGCACAGAGGCTTCAGCTCCTGTGAGTAGCCCCCTCCCCCGTCCTCCCACCTCACCCCGGTGCTCTCTGGCCTCTGTCCCAAGTGCTTGGTCCACTCGGGCACCGTGGGCAGTGTGGCCAATGGCTCCTCTTGCTGGTGTGAGGCAGCCTGTTCATAGCTGGGCCAGGGAGCAGATGCTACCAGAACGAGCTGCCGGCTGTTGGGGATCACCCTTGGAGCCCAGAGCCCCCTGCATCCCGGGCGTTCCGGGTGTGGACCCCTGGCTCGGGCGGTCAGTCCAGTGGGCTCATTGTCCCTGCCAGCGGCCGAGGGCACGGGCCCCTGGAGGTCTGGCCTGGCCCCCCATCAAGTGCACACGGGTGCAGCACCGGCTTGGCTGCTCCCCACGCGCCCACGCCAGGGCCGTCCCTGCCTGTGCTTGTTCTGAAGCTGCCCCCCTGACGTTTCAGTGTGGAGGTCTCCTCCTGCAGGGCATCTGGCCAGGCTCCTGCAAACCTCGGGCTGGCTCCAGTGCTTCTGAGAGGTGGCCTGACTGTGGCGCCACCTGGGAGCTGGCTGGGCTTAGAGACCCGGGGGAGACGGGCAGCCAGCACTGCGGGCTCGGGGCGCAGGAGGAAGCCTCCAGGCCCCACGCGGGGCAGCCACTGCAGTGTCTGTCGGCACCCTTGGTGACAAGGGCCGGGTCGGTCCCGTGGGCTGCAGGGCTCCTGCCCTCCATTCCCGCAGCACCCCTGGTCTGGCAGCACTGCGGGTCCGCCTCCCCACGTCGATCAGGGGCCTCCTCTCTGAGTAGCAGCTCCACATCAAGGTGGGGCAGGGGGCGGAGGCCGAGAGCCCACCTCCTGGGGAGGCAGGGGTGCCAGTCCCCCCAGACCCACGGGTGGGCACGGTGGCTCCTGAGCCTGTGTGTGATCGGAGGAGGCCCCAGGGCGGCTGCTCTCTTCCTGCCCAGAGCGCTTGCTCAGCCCCCTGGGCCTGACCAGCAAGGCCGCTCCTGAGCCCTCTTCCTGCCTTGCCGCCTTCCTCACCCTCCCGCACCCCACCCCACCCCACCCCCGTGGTCAGCCCTGGCCTGGGCTGCCCGCCCTGAGGTCCTCAGGGGTGGGTTGGCCGAGGCGGGGCTGATGCTCATCCCCACCCACCCCCACGAGGGCTGTGGGGTTTGCTGACCTGCTCTGATCTCCGTTCTTTCAGTGAGGAAGAAAGTGCCCGTTTTCGGGAGCTGCTGGCCAATCCGACCTACAGGGCCAGCCCCCTGCTGGCCATCGGGCAGCGGCTGGCTCAGCAGATACAGCTGGACAGCGGCAGCCAGCTCTGAGTGGCTGTGACCCCGCCGGGAGGCGTGCCGTGAGCCCCAAGATCGCCCCTCGCAGGCCTTGCACCGAACCTGGTGCAACGAATAAAGGTGTGATCTCAGGCATCGGGGTGGGGGCAGTTCTCTGTGCCCCCCGCAGGCCCCTGCGCTTCCAGACTGCTCTGAGGCTTCTCCAGGTTGGCCAGCCAGGATGGCTGCCCGCGGTCCCCGGGCCCCCACAGCATCCAGCACCCAGCACTCGGGGCTGTGAGGACCCCCGCTGCTCCGCAGCCCTGAGATGCCGTCGTGTCGGGTTCTGTGGGAACCTGCTGCCCTCCCACTTCCCAGGGGCTCAAATGGGACACCTCGTGCTGTCCTGTCCTGCCCCGTGCCACCCTGGCCCTTCCCTCGCCGGGTCCCCTTTAGCTCCAAGCCTGTGTTGTTCCCCGCCTGTTCCTCTGACTCAAGTGGACAGGGCCCGGTTGTCCACAGTCCGAGGCTGGGAGCCAGCCTGGTCCCACCTGGGGCCACATGGCTGACCTGCAAGCGAGATGACTGTGTGCTAGAAGCCTGGGCTTTGGAGGCCAGACTGCAGGAACACTGACGGAAAGCCTCAGTTTGAGGATGTGGAGGGGGCTCCTTCTCCCGGCCCCACAGGCCGAGGCTTGTCCAGGGGGTGGGAGCTGGGAGTGCTGCGTGGGGACTCCTTGCCCGCATCCTGCAGGGTTGGTGGTGGTGGTGTGTGGCCCAGGGGTCTGGGCACCCCTACGCGGCTGTGGGGGGTGGGCTCCAGCCTTGGGTGCTGTGTCTGTGCGTTCAGGCGCCAGGCACTAGGCTTTGTGGCTCAGCGGCGTGGGCCCAGGTATGTCCTCCCCCTCCGTGGCCAGCGTGCTCACGATTCACGGACACCTGAGCAGCGCCCTCCTCCAAGGCCGTTTGGGAACCGGCGGCTGAACGGAATCCAAGCCCGTGCCCCACCCCTCCTTGGGCATCCCGGGCCCCTTCTCTGCACAAGAGCACACAATGTGGGCACTTTCCAGGCACGGGACGCAGACAGGGACAGATGTGACCGTGAGGCTGCAGGTGGGAGCCTGAATCCCCTCGGCCAGAGGGCAGCACGGCCCTCCAGCCAGGACCGCCAGCCCCTAAGCGACGGGTCGTTCTTGTTCTCCGCACAGAACTCGGTTCTCTAGACGGGAGATCAGCTGCTTACAAAATGATATTTGTGACGAACTGATTTTTGCAATAAAATAAGTGCTGGGAGAAACAGTGGGGTGCGGGCGCCGTGGCGTTTCTCCATCACGCTTGTCTGTCTGAGTTTGGGGATGATGACTGAGGCCGTATGTGGTGTCCTGAGGGGCCTCCAGCAGCTCCAGTGTGACGACGGCCGGCGTGCTCCCCTCACTGTGCTCTCGGCTGCCCAGGAGCGCGTGTGCTGTGGGAAGGGGAGAGGCCGGCCCAGGGTGGGCGGGTTCCCCGCGAGGAGGTAACGCACGCGCCGCCCCGACCACTGAGCTCAGAACGCACCCCAAGATGACCTAGAAGCCTCGAACGTGCAGGGACCTCGCCCGCAGAGCAGAGTGCGGGGCCCTGATGACAGCTGCTGCTCAGATGAGCGGGGCTCGTGGGGTGGGAAAGGCCGCCCCTGTGCGTCCCCTGCAGCCGAGCAGGAAGGGAAGCGGCGTGCGTGCGTGAGGTGGACCTCGCCAACTTGGTAAGTTCAGGTGGTGGAGCGGAGCAGTCGGGCGGTGGTGGTGCATTTTAAACCCTGTGCACTCCTGCCGTGGCGCGCCCACCCCGCACCAGGCTTACCTCTCAGGGCTCCTGGTGAGGAGGCCAAGGGATCTACCCAGCCAGAAATTTTCAAGACCCCCTTTTGCACTCCAGTGACCCACCCAGATCCTCCTTCCCCATACAGCCCTCCCCTGGTCCCTTCTGGAGCTCTGGCTGCGGCGTCTGCTGCCCCACTCTGCCGGACGTGGGCCTCCGTTGTCCTGTGCCGTGATCTCCCCGTGTGACAGACCCCCCCCAAAGCATGGAGCCACGTGCTTTCCCCGCACGTCTGGGCCAGGCCGGGCTCGCCTGAGGCTGCCACTGGACTTGTTTGTTGGGCACCCCATTACCACACGGGGTGGCTTTGGACACCGGAAACGTATTATCTCGGGGAGTCAGGGCGACGCCACCTGCCCTGCAGCGGCCTCCGACAGAGGTGTCCCTTCCCTTTCCAGTGTGCTGTCTGCCAGCGGCTCTGGGGTCCCTCCTGGGTGTCCCTGGCCCTCCCTCTGCCTTCTCATGAGTCGCTGGGTCGGGGCCCACCCTCCTGCAGTGTGACCCCACCTCCACTTCTATCCCCTAGTACAGTTCCGCTCTGAGGTCCCTGGCAGACGGGAAGCTTTAGAGATCAGCGAGGCCTGGGGGGAGGTCCCGGGCCGACAGGATGCACATCTGCACATCCAGAGTGGACTACCTGTCGCCAAGTGGGGCGGGAAATCCCTGCACCGCCAAGCGCTGGGCGTTGGGAGGCCTGGTGGGTCGGGGTCTGACGCGGGCCAGGGCACTGGGGCGTGGGGCAGCGGAGGACCGCAGAGCGCTGCGCTGGGGCTTCGGGCGGTGGGCTGGGGCCCCCTCGTGGTGGCGGGGCCTCTTCACCCCACCCGCCCTCCCGAGAGCTCGGCGCCCGGCGCTTCTCTCCGGCTCGGCTGCTCCTGTCCCTCCAGCCTTCCCTTACGTTCTCCGTGCTGGCTTTTTTTCCCCAAAGACGGAAATGCTTGAGGGCCGGGTTGGCTTGGCGCTGCTTGGGTCGGCCGCCCCGGAACTGCGCCAACAGCTGGCAGGGCATTGCGCGGATGACTGAGGCGGGAAACTGGGCTGTGGGGCCCAGGTGACCAGGCCCGGGGTCCAGGCGAGCCCAGCCTTGCGTCTACACACTGTGCAGCAGGGAGAGGGTTATTCGAGGCGCTGACTCGGAAGTGCCTGGAGAGGAGGGGGGAGTCGGGTGTGAACACACAGCCCTCAAGGTCTGCTCCGCGGGACCACGGTGGCTGGTTCTGGACGTGCCTGCAAGCCACAGGGCCCTGAGGCTGGCCATCGGGCTGGCTCCTGTCTGGGTGTCTGGCTCGTTGGGCGGGTGATGGCTGTACCCCGTCCGCATGTAGCTTCAAGAGGAGCCCGGGTCGGGTGCCGGGCGGGTGGTGACCCGTGAGCCCGATGCAGCCCGACCTCTGCGTGCCGGCCTGCGCGTGGACTCAGGCTCTCTCGGTCTCGGGCAAAGAAGGGCATCAGTGCCGGTCGCCCCAGGAGGGCGGTGAGTCAAGCCCAGGCAGCCGTGCCTGTCAGGGTCCTGTGTTGCTTGGAAGTCAAGCGTCGTGCAAACTGCTGGAACGTTCTTCGTGCAGTGATAACCGCCACAATAGGCACTTGGGCTGGCAGCGTTGTGGAGATGCCGGGGCCCAGCCCCTGCATGGCCCCAGTGGGTTCTTGGCCCTCACCCCATGACCAGGGTTCCAGGGGGCTGCTATCAGTGCATGTTTCCAAGATACCGGGAGAGCCAGCCGGCTCCTACAGATAGCAAGACGCCAGCCTTCCGGGCCTTTCTCTAATGTCGCGTTCCCAGGCCAGCTAGTCCCCTGCTTCTGGGCCTGAGACCCTTGGCCTGTGTGGACAACCTCCTTATTTTGAAGTCAAACAGACTCAGTTGACTGCATTTTCTTCTAAAGGTGTTAAAATAACATAGGTTGCAGCGATAATTACAGACGTGTTCCTGACATTGGTTTGTGTTTCTTAAGGTTTGGTTAAGATTGGGAAATGTTATTTTTCAGATTCTAGGGAGAAAAATCAGTGAGTGCTTGTATCTTTGAATTCACATGTCTCCTGGTGCCACAGAGGCTGCTGGGCATCCTGCCAGCACGAAGCCTTGTCCCTTCTCCTTCTGGTTCCTGCTGGCGGAAGATGGGGCCCTGGGGGCCGCCGGGCCAGCTCAGTCCTGGCCGGAACCTTCTCTTCGGGGGCAAGTGCTCCCCCACCTAGGACCTTCTCTGCAGGAGGAGTGCTCCCCTGGCTGGAACCTTCTCTGCGGGGGCAAGCGCTTCCCCACCTAGGACCTTCTCTGTGGAGGGAGTGCTCCCCTGGCTGGGACTTTCTCTGTGGGGGCAAGCGCTCCCCTACCTAGGACCTTCTTTGCTGGGGGAGTGCTCCCCTGGCTGGGACTGGGACCGGAGCTAGGTGATCAGGTGCTTTTCCTGCTGATCCTGAGGTCCTCAGGAGTTTGAGCTTCCAGCCACCCCGCCCTTGACCCCCGCCCCCAGGTCAGGCTCCGGCCAGTGCCTGGCAAGCCACAGCCCGGGGCTCAGGCGCCCCGCTCCCTGCTCCGGTGCGCGGGCTTCTCTCGCAGCGGTGATTACTCGCACCCCCAGTCTCCGAGGCTGGGAGCCGGTTCTCATTCCATCGCTGTGTAATTAGAGACTGTGGCCTGGTCAGTGCCCCAGGCTCTGGGCGCCTGTGTGAGCACCTCCCCCTGCTAGTGGACCTGTGTTCTCCTTCCCAGCCAGCCTGTCTGCCCCGGTCTGGGCCGACCCTCACGCCACAGCCAGCGCACAGCTGTCTGCCACCTGCAGCTCCAGGGGCCTGCCTGGCCCCGCTGGGAGGGCTCCAGGGGAGGGGCCCGTGGCGAGTGTGAGGGAGGGAGACGGCAGCCCCTGCCAGCTGAACTCAAGTCCCAAACATGGGCTGGTGGTGGAGGCCCCACGTGGGTGGGGGACACAGGGGAGCCTGGCTTGGGGCCCACCCAGCATCACGGCAGAGCAGGGTGGGGATGCCACCTAGTGGGGGACCCGGGAGGAGAGGGGTGCGTTGGTCACCTGCTAGTTCCGGCTATGCTGTGTGGCAGCTGATTATGTTGAGGTGGGCTGCCCCTCCAGGGTGCTACCAGCAGCTGCTAGTCCTTTATTCCTCCTGTTGCTATAGCAGCTGCTAGTGCACCAGCCACCGTTCCAGGCAGGAAAAGGGGGACGGCCGAGAGTGGACAGCGGTCTCCGTTTCGGTAGTGTAGGGCAAGGCCTGGGCTCCTCAGCCGAGCCTTTGACCCCACCGTGGTTGCGCCAGGTGTGTGTTGGCGTATCTGAGCATCGCATGCGCAGCGAGTCCCGTCACCAGGCCTCACGGTGCTGATCCTGCTGCCAGGGGCTGAGCTGCGCTCTGGCCTCCAGCCACGGGGCGCGGCTCCTGGTGGCTCGGCTGGGCACACCGCCTGCAGGGGAAGGGCCGCAGGGGTGGTGGTGGCCGCAGGGTGGTCAGATGCCTTGGGCGCTGGACACAGGGCAGACCTCCGGAGGCAGGACAAGGTGGCCAGAGGAGGTGCTGTGGCTCAGTCCTGAGCGTGTCCCCCTGGCCTTGCAGATGGGCCCTGGGGTACTGGGGCTGGGGGGCCAGCGGGAGGGCAGCAGCTGAGACCCCAGCTGCACCCAGGCCCACTTGGGGCAGCGGGACCATCTGGCCCATGGCACACTCGGCCTCTGCCTGTGTCTTGTGTGCAAACGAGGCCCGTTGGGGCCCAAGAGTGACTCCTGGGGGAGAAGGTGGCCTTGGGGACCCGGGCGGGTGGACCAGGTGCTTGTGACCAGCAGGGGTTGTCCAGAGGGACACACGGCTGGGCCTCCGACCGACCGTCCGGTCCTGCCCCTCAAACACGTGTGTGCACATGGCCGCACGGTGCCGAGGCTGTTGGTGCACGCGCAGGGGTGCACGCGCAGGGGACAGGCCTCCGGCATCCCGGTCAGGCTGCCCGCTAGCCTGGCAGCCCCCCGGTGTGCTCAGAGGGATTACAGGGGGTCGTCCTCCCCTGGGAACGCCGCGGGGAGGGGAGGCTGTGTGGAGCCCCCTCTGAGTTGCCGGTCTCCTGTCTGTCCTGTGGGCTTGAGGCTCCCCCCACCCTCGTGTCCCTGGACCTGGAGGCCCCGCTGTCGTGGGGGCCCTGACCTGGGCGGGCTGCTATGTGGCTCCGGCACACCTGGGACGCTGGCCTTGCCGGCCCCCATGCAGCGGGAGGACCTGGGACACGGGAGAACTCCTGAAGGGGGAGTGGGGGCGGGCGGGCCGCAGCCCTGGGTCATTGTCACCTGGCCCCGTCCCTTGCCCTTCCCAGCAGCGCTGAGCTCGGTGAGGCCCTTCTCGGCACTAGGGGCACGGCCCCCGGGGAGGACCCCATTCAGGGGCTGCCTGGGGACAGCCCAGCTGCAAGGCCCGCAGCCTAGGGGCCCTCAGAGTACCCGGGGCTGGCCCTACTCGGATGACAGTCCTGACAAGCGCGTGACGTTGGCTGCAAGGGCCGGGCGGTCGCGGCGCTGACCCGGGCTGCTCCTGCTCTGGGCCAGGTGCCCCCAGCGCCTTGGTCACCTTCCCCCGAGGGGTGGAGAGCCCTGATCTGGACACGAGGCAGCACTGGGACCAGGAGATCCTGCTGCCTGGCTGGGGTCACGTCCCGCGGGGGAGCGGGGGGGGTAGACGGCACGGATCGGGGACCCCGGGAGCTCCTCACCCTCGCCCACCCAGCGGCCCGGCCCCACTTTTGAGGACATAGCTGCCGTGGGGCCCAGGTGTGGGACTGGGAGCGCCGTGTGCACGTGCACAGCGTCTTATGTGCATGCCCTTGTGTGCGCACGTCGTATGCGTGTGCACGTGTGTTGCATCTGCACGTGTGCACGCTCAGTATACGTGCTTCCGGGCACGCACGTGTTCTCGGTGGGCGTTTGCTCCTCCGTGCCTACCTTCCTATCAGACGAGGGGCGACAGCGAGGTTCCTAATTGGGGCGCGCCCGTACTGGGCAGAGATGAATTTTACTGAATTCCTTCTTGGCTCCTGTTGAGAAGTCATGTGTTTTGTTATTTTGTTATTATTTTTCCTGCTGGGGGCCCAGTGGTGCGATTACCTTTCCTCCTGCCGCCCGGCTTTGCATTCCTGGGGTCACGTGCTTGGCTGGGTTGTGTTTTGTTGCTGGGGTTTCCCGGCCGGGGCAGCAGCTGGGGGTGCCCACACCCACACCGCTCTCCACGCCGCGCCTCGGAGCTCCCGCCCTGGAGGGGGCAGGGGTGGCGGGGGGAGGCGGTTGTGCCCTGGCTCTGCCCTGCTCCCCGCTCCCACTCCCACTCCCACTGGCCCACGCCCAGCGCCCAGGTGCAGGTCAGGCCGGGTGGCGGTGGGGGTGACCCAGAGCAGCCCCCAGCCCCACCCTGACCTCCTCCTTGCGGGGGAGTCCCGAGGTCCCACAGAGGCCACAGCAGACCCAGCAGGACCCTGGCCGGGCCTGCCCCTCAGATGCCCTGCTCCCAACGTTCCGGAAGGTCCCTGTGCTGTGGCTACCCCCATCTCTGGGGTCCTGCCGGGGGCCTTTCCTCACCGCCCCTAACCGGAGAGCCCTGGCCTCCTCCCTCATCCATGAGGCCTGCTGGGGTCTCCTTGTCACCTCCCGGCCAGCACGCAGAGGGCCGACACCAGGCACCGCTGTCCCTCCCCGCCAGGTCAGCCCTGAGTCAGTGAGCTCTGAGCCTCAGGGCCCGCCTGCGCTCAGGACCAGGAGCCACGGCCAGCACCGCGCGGGGCGCAGCCCAGCTCCTTGCCGCCCCCCACGCTTCCCTCAGGCTGGACCCTAACAGGGACGCAAAAGTAAGGTGTCCGCTAAAGAGTGGACTGGAGGGCCTGACCTTGGGAGAGGTTGACCCTGAGGGTCGTGGGCCATGGGCAGCCCTGGGAGGGGAGCCCCGAGGGACCCAGAGGACAGTGTGCCCACGGCCGCCTCCAGGGGAGGCTCCGGGACCCGGTGAGCGATTCTCGGCAGGAAGCCTGGGTGCACACTCTGGCCGTGCTGGCTCTGCCGGGTGGGTCAGGGTGCCCGATGTCAAGGACGCTGTGGTGGGGAGACCCCGTCTTGACCTCTCCCCCCACGCAGTGCATGCTGGGCCTGCACCCCTGGCCCTGGATCTGGCCTCGAGAGTGAGTGACACGTGCCGCCCTGGGGGATGCTTGGAGTCCGCACACGGTACAGCGTTGTGATGTGGTGGCCTGGCCGGCAGCCTGGGCTCCCGGGGTGCAGACCGCAGGGACCAGGCCCCAGCCCACCCACAGGGGCAGGGGAAGCCCCTCCTGGCTGGTGGGACATCGGGAAATGGAACTGACGCTCCGCAGCTGACCCTGGAGTCCCAGAGGAGGTGACGGAGTGGGACTGCTGCGGACTGCTACATGCAGAAGACCCTGCCCCGGGAAGCTTCTAGAAGGCAGCCAAAAATGCACTCGGAGGAAAGCTTACCATCTTTAAGGGCCTCAGTGTAATAGGGGCGCCACAGTGGCTCCGTCGGGTGAGCGTCCCACTTTTGATCTCGGCTCAGGTCGCGAGTTCAGCCCCCACCTTGGGCTCCGTGCTGGGTGTGCGGCCTACTTGAAAGAGTGAGAGAGAAAGAACTAAAATAATATGTGAATTCAACATTCAATCCCAGACCTAGGAAAGAAAAATGAGGTAAAGGCCAAGGAAGCGAGGAACACGTGGACAAAAGTGACAGGACTGGCTGGTCTGGCTGACGGCAAACAGGACCAGGTCGGTGATCGTCCCTGGAATCGGGCCCAAGCTTTGTGAGGTGGGCGGCTGTCGGGAAAGTGCTCCCCCGGGCTGTTGGGGCTCCCATCTGCCCCTGGCCTGAGCCTGCCCCACTCCCCTCACCCCGCCCGATGGCGGCGACAGGCCCTGCGGATGCCTTCCCCATGACGTGAGGCAGCTGTCACCTCTGCGGGATGGCGGGATGGCGTCAGGAACACAGGCCTGGCCTCCCCTCCCCTCCCCCTCCCGTCCTTCCCTCTGCCCCATCACCCCTCCACCCCTGCCCCTCCCCTCCTCTCCTGTCCCCTCTGCCCTCCCCCCACTCCCTTCCCCAAACCCGGCCCTAGAGCCCTAGCCGGGAGCTCTGTGCTCCGCTCTCAGGCTGGTGGGGACACGGTGGAAAGATGCCCGAGCCAACGAGGAGCAGGAGCCTGAGCCACGGGGCACTGGGCTGCCTTGATGGTGCAGGGGGTCATGGCTCTGGCGGCCCCAAGGGGTCATTTCTCATGGCATTCTGGGAGGACAGCCAGAGCCCTGCTCTCCGAGTGCCTCAGTGCTTGCCCTGACACCTGTCCGTCCCCTACACTGCCCATCCCCACACTCCTGTCCCCCAACCACACCCCATCCCCCACACTTCCGTGCCCCACATCGTCCACCCCTCCACCCACGCCCGCCCATCCCCACACCCGTCTAGTCCTACACACCTGTCCTACCCCAGGGAACGTGTCAGATGCCTACCTCAGTAGCTACCATTCGGGTTACAAAACCATCATCAGGCAGGCAGGGTGGCAGGTGCCGCGGGAGTGAATCTGCAGCCCCGAGAGCCCCAAGGGGTGAGCCGGCCGCGTCCTCTGAAAAGGCACCAGGTCACGTGCTGTCAGGCCCGCGCACTGGACTCCACCCACGGCACCGCCCCAGGGGACCCGGGGCTGGGCTGGGGTCTCCCACCCTTAGAGTCTGTTGACCTCGTGTGTGAAGACATGGAGTCTGGGAGACCCGAGGCACTGCCCGTGGGGGCTGACCCGCGGAGAGCCGGGTCCCTCCCTCAGGAGCCCCGTCTGCCTGAGCGTGGCGGTCCCCCTCTGCGTCCCCAGACCTGCGGGCTGTAGGGGGAGGGCTCGGCTGGGGAGCCGAGGGGTTGGCTCTGGGCCGTGTTCTGTGAAGGAGGTCCGCAGTCTCGCGTGGAGTAGACCGCAGTCCACCAAGTGGCGTCGATGAGACGTTACTAACGATTTACATTTTTGTTCAGTTACTTACTTACTAGGTTGCAGGCGGTCCGGCCAAATGCACCACGGTGCTGCGACTAGGGCCTGCGTGTGTGTGTCTCTGTGCGTGTGTGTGTGCATGTGTGTGTTCAAACATGGACATGTGTGCGCACATGCATGTGTCCTGTGTGCACACACCTGTATGCCGGTCTTGCACACGTGTGGAAATGCATGTGTTTTCCAAACATGCTGCATCACACTCTGTCGGGATGCGGCATGTGTCACACGTACTTGCACATGCCTGCATGTGTGCGGTGTGCATACATGTACATGTGCGCGCGTGTGTGTGCACAGTGTGCCCCGTGTGCCCATGTGTACGCATATGTGCCTGTGTGCACGCACATGTGAGAAAGGGGGCTCTCTTGTTTTTAAAAAAGATTTTATTTATTTATTCATGAGAGACGCAGAGAGAGAGGCAGAGACCCAGGCAGAGGGAGAAGCAGGCTCCATGCAGGGAGCCCGACGTGGGGCTCGATACTGGGTCTTGGGGATCAGGCCCTGGGCTGCAGGCGGCGCTAAACTGCTGAGCCACCCAGGGATCCCCAGCTCTCTTTGTCCTTGAACTCCTAGGCCCAAGGTGCCCACCTGCGGCAGGGGAGGTGCCCTGCGGGGTGTGATTGTGCAGCAGGTCGGCGCTGGGAGGGCACGCGTTTGTCTGCCCCAAGAGGGGTTCCCCGAGTTCTTCATGTCCCAGCCTGGGGACAGCTGCAGTGGCCTCCCCCTCCTGCCTGCTGGGGGGCCCTGGGAGCCCAGGGCTGAGTCCGTAATCAGATGGTGTTTCCAGGAGCCAAATAACAAACACACTTTCCAGAAGCAACCGGAATAGTCCATCTCCCAGGAGGCAAGGGAAACAAGAAGCTGCTGGTGGCCACACCCGGGACAGCTGGAGGCCACCCAGGTGCGGGGCTGGGTGGGGGAGGAGCGAGCCTGGCAGCGCTGCGTGGGCGAGCGGCTCTGCACATGCAAAGGCCGTGCGAATGGCAGCCTGCACGCTCGGGGCGCTGTCTGGGCACCACGGTCAGGCCTGGGAGTAGGGGGCTGGGGCCCCAGGAAGGAAGAGTGGGGACATGAGACGACCCCTGCGTCTGGGGCCTGGAGGCTGGCCCGGACCGGGCAGGGGCCACGGGGGGTGGCCAGGGACCCTCCACGCAGCCGAGGCTGCAGTGGTGGGCAGGGGCAGCGGGCTGTGGAACCCGAGGAGAGGCCCCAGCTCTTCCTGGACCCCAGGACCTTCGCCTGTCCTGTCTGGCATCAGGCAGCAGCCTTGCCGCACGCACCACCGGGACACACAGGGATGAGCCGGGGAGGGGGCTCTACTAGCTGTGCGATGCTTGGTGGGAGGGACAGAATCCAGACCCGACCACTCTCCCCCGTCGTCCTCTGGGCCGAGCTGCAGGCTGGGCTTCCTGGGGACGCTGGACGGGGGTCCGTGGCCAGTGCCTCCCAGCCCCCAGCGTCTGGTCCGCTGCTTCCATGCCCTTTGGCCAAGCCTTCCCCGGAGCCCCGCAGCCTGGCACCCCTGGTGACGTGGGGCGGAGCTTGCTGTGTAGCCGGGCGCCTGCAGGAGAGGCACCCTTTCTGCCCAGGTGTGCCCTGCTAGCCTCGCCGCCGCCGGGGAGCCCACCGGGCGCTGCTGCAGGGGTGGGAGGAGCTGGCCCTCCCCACCCGGGAATCCGAGGGACAGAGGGAGCAGGGGGTGGGCCGTGAGAGTGGTGCAGCCCGTGGTGGACGGCGGGCCGAGGAGCAGACGAACCCCCCGACCCTGTCGTGCTGCCGGGGCCTGGCAGGCCTCCCCGCTGAGTGGTGGCACTGGGCTGTGGGGAGGCTCCCACGGGACTCACCAGCTCCCCAGCTCCTGCCCGGGCTGGTCCCAGCCAGCTACGGGCACCCCCCTCTTGCCTCACCCCGCCCCCGGGCCTGCAGGATGCAGGGCCTGCCCTGGGCCAGCAGGGAGGAGCAGGGGCTAGCCAGGCGCTGGAGGCTGGCACAGGAGGGGCGGCCACGCGGCAGAAGCCCCCGGCCCCCTCGAGCTGGCATGTGCCCTGCCCCCCACACCCCCCGGGGACGGGCCCGGAGCCCCGGGGCAGGGCCCAGGTGGGCTGCTTGTCCTCCAGGGGTGGGGGCCGCTCTGAAAGGACCGGGGACATCCCGCCCGCTCTGACCTCAGTTTCCCTAGTCTGAGGGCTGGACCATGGACCCCCGAAGCGTCTCAGCCTACGGCTTACCAACCGCGGTGTCCCGAGGACCTTGCCGTGCCCTCCTGCCCTGGGTGGGGGCCTTGGGAGCGGGGTGTGTGGCTCGTGTGCTGTTTTGTACCAAGTCGGGGGCGTCTCGGAGAACATGTTGGGTTTACCGTCCCCACGACGCTCCTGGAGGGACCAAGGGGGCTGCTGATGTGCGGTGTCCCTGCAAAACCCCACGCAGCCCAGGGGGGTTCTTCTTTTTATGGGGGGGATAAGGTCCCTTGGCTCGTCTTGGCTCTCACCAGTTAGGGTCCCAGGCTGTCTTGGCTCAGGCGGGCTGGCGGTGCCCACAACAAACACCATCCCTCGGGGGGCATCCCCCCAGGGCTGGAGGCTGGACATCCAGGTCCAGGTGTGGGCAGGGCTGGCTCCTCCTGGGGCCCCTCCCTGGCCCGTGTCCTGATCTCACAGGGACACGGGTCAGACTGCATCGGGGCCACCCTAGGGACCTCCTCCTCCCTTAATCACCCCATCCCCATGTCTGGCCACGTCGTGAGGTGCTGGGGGGCTTCAGCATATGCTCGGAGGAGGCTCAGCTCGGCCCACCACAGGGCGTCAGCACCCTTGGGCTTGGGCGCCCTGGCTGCCCACCCCTCTGGCTGCTGGGGGCCCACCTGTGTGGAAGCCAAGCCTCTGACGCGGAGATGGCCAGGCCGTGGGGCGAGCCTCGACGGTGGGGCCTGTCCTGGGCCAGATCCACACGGACACCGCAGCCCCTGCATCGGGGCTCCGCATCCGCTGTAGGGCCAGCTCCTGAGCCCTGCCGGCCCCTGGGCCTCACAGCCGCCGTGTCCTCAGGGCCCCTCAGCTGGGCTGCCCCGCGGCTGGCTGCGTCCTGTGTCTGCCCGGGTGCCATGGTGGCGCACTCCACAGTCAGGCCGTCCCACGACTGTCTCGCTCTGCGGGGGGAGGAGGGTGTGTGGCCAAGGCCGAGCCCCCCTGTGAGGGAGGGCTGCAGAGGACCCCCGTCAGGGGCCAGATCCTGCCTCAGTCTCCCCGTGCGGTTCCCCTGCAGCAGCCCTGCCAAGGTCGCTGTATGAGCTGGGGGGGCAGGTATCAGCCATGACATGGGAAGGGGCTTCTCTGGCCAGAGTAGTTTGGGAGACGCAGAGTTGGGCAAGGTGGAGGCTTGCCTTGCAGCAGGACTTACCAGAGCCTTTAATGGGCTCTGCAAGCTCTGACACTCCGGAGGGGGTGGGGTGGCAGGATTCCCAAACCAGTCCGTGTTTGGAAAGTCTCCTGGGATCCAGGTCGGAGAGGCTCAGAGCTGCCCGCGCCAGGAAATGCAGGGTCCGAGGGCTGGAGACCTTTTGCACTGACCCGAGGGCTCCGTCTCCCCATCTGCTCCCTGGCGGCTCCGGGGCTCACCTGGCACCTGCAGGAGGGTCCCTGCCCCCGGGAAGCTCCCCCGCAGGACCCCGGGCGCCCACCAGTGTCTATCTTCCCACCAGTGAGGATGCTGTTTACCCTCCTGCTCACTCTGAAAACCTCAAGTGCTTACTTTCTTTTTTTTTTTTTTTTTTTTAATTTTTTTTTTTTTTTTATTTATTTATGATAGTCACAGAGAGAGAGAGAGGCAGAGACACAGGCAGAGGGAGAAGCAGGCTCCATGCACCGGGAGACCGATGTGGGATTCGATCCCGGGTCTCCAGGATCGCGCCCTGGGCCAAAGGCAGGCGCCAAACCGCTGCGCCACCCAGGGATCCCAAGTGCTTACTTTCTATTAAAAAGTCAGATTTCACCCAGTTTCCTTAGTGGTCGGACGGTGGGCGTCAGGATCCCGCAGTGTCCTGAGCCGGGCTGGTGGAGTCCATGGGGTGTAGACCACAGTGCAGGTGTAGACCTCACTCCCGACTCCGCGGCCTGGGCCTCCTCAGCTGGGATGGTGCAAGGCGTTCCGGATTCTCCCCCCGCGGCGGGGGCGCCTCCTGTCTTCCCGGGGCGTCTGTGAGGCTGCTGGGGCTCTGGACAGACAGACGCACAAACCCCGCCTGGCCGGGTGCGTCCTGGGAGGGAGCAGCAGGGCTGCGCATTATTTCCACACCCCGAAGTCCCCGTGGATCCCTCTGGCCGCGTGCGTCCCGCGGTTGCTTGGGGCACGACGGCCGCAAGCACCCGGAGCCGCTGGCCTCCTGTCTCCGGGCCAGGAAGGTGATTTCCTGCAGCTCCTGCTGTCGGGTGTCCGTGAGCCGGCGCTGGGGCGTGGAGGCCGCTGGCTGGCCGCAGCGAGGGCGGCGGTCCTGGGGCTGCCCCACAGCCTCCCCAGCAGGCCTCCGCCGGCACCGGGCACGGGCACCAAGGGCAGGCGATGCCAGGCACACGCCCCCCGCCCCCGCCCGCCCAGACTGGCTTCCAGAATCCCCAGCAAAGATGCGCTCCCCCCCCCACAACACGACATCCTTCACGTTGTGGCAGGTGTGGGCAGAGCGGGCCTCGCAGGGAGGGGCAGTCAGCCGGCCAAAGCCACGAGCCGCCGTGGCCAGAGGTCAGGGCACCCCGGGCACCAAGGTGTCCAGGTCAGGACGCCCTAGGGTGCTCCTAGGGGCCGCGGCAGACAGGGCGTGGGGACCCCGATGCGCTGCCCTCTCGCCCCCGGAGTGCGGCCAGTGGGGATCCCCCATGCCCTGGGGCAAGGGGCCCGTCCGCGTGGACCGGCCCCGCCGTGTGCTCTTGTCGTCGTTCCACCTCTTACAGAAATCCTCTGAGGGACATTTCAAGCCCGAGATTGAATTCGCGCATCTTGCAGTTCAGGGCTGAAGTGTGGCTCAGCACCGCGTTGCCCACGGACCCTGTTGGGCCTCACCACCTCCGTCAGGTCCAGAACCTTCTCTCCAAACAGAAGCCCCGTCCTCAGCAGCTCCCAGTCCCGGCTCCCTGGGTCTCCTTGTTCCAAGTGGTTCCCCGAAGGGACCGGCTGTGTCCGGCGTGCTTCACTTCCCGCCGGGTGTCTGCGGCCCGGCCCGTCTCACGGCTGCACCACATTTATCTGATCCTCGGCCCCGTGGCGAGTGGTCCCTGGTGGGCCGCCGGGCCGCACTCGGCTGTGCACCTGCTGCGTGCTGGGAGCGGGGCCGCGGCCCACGAGGCAGCTCCGTGCTCACGGGGCCGCGGTCACGGCCGGAGCCGCGCACAGTGTGGAACGCCTGTCGCAGCTGCCGCCTCCCCAGGCTCAAGGCTGCTCCCCGAGGATTCTGGTGACCCCCCCTGGGCTGCCTCCCTGCCGCCTGGGACCGGCCAGGCCTGCTCCTGAGGGGCGTGCTAGATCGGGTTTATTTTGTTCATTTTGTCAAAATTTAAGAGTATGTCTTTATAAACCCTAATGCATTTACTTACATTTTATTGTTTCGTTCATTATTTTGTTCACATGTCTTAATTTCACTGCTCATTTTTGGGGACAGCCTCCGTGGAGGCAGAGTCCTGGGCGGGGGGTGTCTCTGAGGTGGGCCTCGGGGCTCCCGGGGAGGTCGGCCTCCTCCATCCTCCCCGCCCCAGGGAGGCCTCCGTCCACATCTCCTCACGCTTCCCTCGCGGGGCGCCCAGGCAGAGCTTCCACTACGTGCGCGGGCATGGTTGTCACCGCAACTGCTGACGTTTCGGGCCTCGTGCTTTCAAATATCCTGCCTGCGCCTGCCTCTCCTTCCCCGTCTGTGGGGCTCCAGCTTGTGCCTGGGGGGCCGCCCTGGCTCCAGCTCCCCGGCCTCCCTGCCGCCCGTGGCCGCCCCGTGTCTTCCAGAATCTCCCCTGCTCTTCCTCTGTCTCTCTGCGGATCCTCCCTGTTTGCGGACACTTCGTTCTCATACCTTCTTTGGGGTCTTCAGACGTGGTTTCCCTCAGCTCTGTGCACACACATACACTAGCTGATTAGAAGTCCAGTGTGGGGGGCCAGGCGGCTGCGGATAGCCGTGGCCCTGGGCGCGCGGGGCGTCCTCTCTCGGTTCTCTGCGCGTCGCTGCTATTTTCAGACTGGAGAGTTGACACGATGCGGTGGGGCAGCTCCAGACACCAGGTCCTGCCCCCGCGCCCCGTGTCTGGCCTGTCACCGTGTGCACAGTGATCTCACGAACACGTCCCGGGCAGCCCGTCCTCTCTGCGTGGCGCTCATCCACCTCGGAGGCCGCTCACGCCCCAGGCTCAGCTGCGGGGCGACTGTGCCTGCGAGCCACCGGCAGCGGGGATCTGCGCTCCCCAGACACTCGTGCAGGGCCCCCCAGTCTCCAGGGGCCCCGGTGCAGCCCCACGTGTGTGCCCGGCCGTGCGGAGCCCTGGGACCGTGTAGGATCTCCCGATGCCCTGGGGACGGCCCCTTCCTCAGCTCTTGCTCTCAAGCTCGTTCCCTGGTCTATTTTTGCCTCTTCTTCACCCCACACGCCAGCCACGGCCTCGGGCGGCTGCCCTGTTAGACAATTGCCTCGGATGCCATTTCCCCAAGCGAACTCCCTTGGGGCCACGGCTGTCCCTGCCATGAGCTCCAGGCCGCGGTGCACCAAGGGGCTTAGCAAGTGGGGCCTTGTTGGCGGGGGCACCCGCCAGGGACGAGGACGCTTGTCAGGGGTGGGGCCCCAGGCGTCCCCTCCAGGCGCCGCTGGTTTCCAGGTTGCCATGGAGATGGGGTGGATGATGCCACAGAGCTCACTGCCCCTACCGAGGTCCAGGTGTTTTTCCTGAAGAAACGTTCCCCGCGTTGAGGCTTTGGCTCATTTCCAGGCGCCCGAGAAAGTCGATCCTGACCATTCCTGCAGCGCCCTCGTTGCTTTCACGGATAAGAGGCTTTTCCGATGTCCTCATTCTGCCGTGTTCTCAACATCGTGATGCGGAATTTTCAAGACAGCCTCCTAAAGTTGACGCGCCCGCAACGACACGCATCCCGAGTGCACGGCCCGCCGGGTTCCGTCACCCCGGGAAACCGTCCGCCTCCCCCTGCCCCCCGGGAGCCCATGCTCCTGCCCTCTGCACCCCCTGGATCCCCAGGCCACTGCTGACCTGCTTTCTGTCACCACAGATTAGGTGGGGCTTTCTCCAGGCTTACGTAAGCGGGACCGTGCGGTCACCCAGCATCGGCGTCCTCAGACTCGGCCTTGTCGCTGTGCGGGCCCGTGTCTCACCCCCACTTACTGCTGAACAGAATCTCTGTGAGGCTTACCCACTGCCCGGCTGACGGACATCTGCTTGTCCTTGGTTCTGTTGTCAAAAATAAAACTGCGGGGCCCCTGGGGGGCTCAGGGGTTGAGCGTCTGCCTACGCTCAGGGCATGACCCCGGGGTCTGGGACCAAGTCCCATGTCGGGTTCCCTGCATGGAGCCTGCTTCTCCCTCTGCCTGGGTCTCTGCCTCTCTCTCTGTGTCTCTCATGAATAAATAAATAAAATATTTTTTTAAAAAAACCTGCTGTGGACATTTATGCACAAGTCCTTGTGGGATGTGTGCTGTCCTTTCTCTCGGGGAGTCGCGTGCTGGGTCATGGGACGGGTATGTTTAGTTGTATGAGAGACCGTCCAGCTGTCTTTAAAGATGGTTGTACCCCTTCCCACTCCCACGGGCAGCGTATGACTTGCCCCACATCCTCACCAACACTTGATGTTGGCGGGCCTTTCCTTTCTAGCCCTTCTGTTGGTGGGTAGTAGTGTCTCATTGTGGTTTTAATCTCCCTAATGACCAATGACATTGAGCTTTTCTCTGTGTTCTCATTTACTCAGCGTACATCATCCTTGGTGAGTTATCTGTTCAAATCCTTTACCCGCCTTTTCAAATAGGTTAATTTCTCATTATTGAGTTTTGAGAGCTCTTTATATATTTTGGCTGCTGATCTTCTAATTCTTTCCCAGTGTCTTTTAAAAAGCAGGTATTTAAAAAATGTTTTTTTAATATTTTATTTATTTATTCATGAAAGACAGAGAGACAGAGACATAGGCAGACGGAGAAGCAGGGGAGCCCGATGTGCAACTTGATCCCAGGACCCCAGGATCACACCTGAGCCAAAGGCAGACACTCAACTGCTGAGCTACCCACGTGCCCTAAAAAGCAGGTTTTTAAAATTTTGATGAAATCCGGTTTATTGATGTGTTCTCTCGTGAATCCTACTTTCTGAGTGTAAGAAATCCTTGCCTGACCCAAAGCAGCAAAGATTTCCCTCTGTGTTTCTGTGTGGGAGTTTCAAGTCTAGGTTTCATGTGTGTCTGTACGACGCGGACCCTCTCTTTCCCCCGCACCCCCTCGTGAGCTGGTTTGCTAGCCCGGGGTGTGTGGAGAGGGCTCGTCCCCCTCTATGGCTAGCCCCCGCTTCCTATGCCATTTGTTAAAAAGACTCTTTTCTCCGCTGAACTGACTTTGCATTTTTGCCAAGACTCAGTTGTCCACATGCTGGGGTCTCTTGTGGACGCCGTATGGACTCCCTGCCCTGCTCCTGATCCAAGGCGGAAAGCGTTTGGTCTCAACCCTGGGGGTAACGTCAGCCGTGGGTGGGTTTCCAGAGACGCCCTGTATCAGACGGAGGGAGTTCCCGTCTATTTGGTTTGCCCAGTTCTTAGCATAGTGGGTGTTGGATTTTGTCGGGGGTCCGTTGTGTATTGAGATAATCAACCCTACTCTTTCCCTTTGACTTTGCCAGTGTGAATTACACTGATTGAGTTTTGGATATAAACCCACCTTGGATTCTCAGGCCAAACCCCACTTGGGTATGGTGTCTGATGACTTTTTCTTTTTCTTTTCTTTTTTTTTTTTTTTAATTTATTGTTGGAAGCACCTGGGTGGCCCAGTCGGTTGAGCATCTGACTTCAGCTTAGGGCGTGATCCCAGGGTCCTGGGATGGAGCCCCACATCGGGCTCCCTGCTCAGTGGGGAGCCTGCTTCTCCATCTCCTCCTCGCTCTCACTCTCCATCGCTACCTCCATCATTATTACTGTCTCTCTCAAAAAATGAAGAAAATTAAAAATAAAATAAATATATTGTCAGGTTCAATTTAATAAACTTTCAGAGAATTTTTCACCCATGTTCCTGAGAAACTTCATGTTCTTTTTCTTGGGATATTGTGGCTGATTCTGTGTCAGGATAACGCCGGCCTCGCGGAACGGCAGTTCTTCCTTCCTTCTGATTTTACGGAAGAGCTTATGTGGAAGTGCCGTCCATTCTTCCTCACCCATGACACACAATTCCCCCTTCGGAACCATCTGGGCCATTGGCTTCGTGGGAAGGATTTTAGCTACAGATTCAGTTTGCCCAGCAGCCCTGTGCTCGCCCTGCATACCATGGCTGCCTTGGTCTCCCCGGATGCTCACACCCTCAGCTCAGGCGGGGCGGCCTGGGAACTCCGTCCTGGAGCACTCGTCTGGCCCACCTGCTCTGTTCCACATTCCGTGGGCACCATGGCTCAGTGTCACCTCATGTCCAGACCCATGGAAAACACTTAACTTCAGATGTTTTGTCTGCGTTTCATTGTTTCTGACGAGAAAAGTAGTCCAGGCCCTGTAGTCCATCTCAGCTGGAAGTGGACGTCGGCCATGTGGGGTTTTTTTGCTGGAAAGTAAAAGAGGGGTCTAGATCCTCGTCCCGCCGTGCTCAACCCAGCAGAGGGGTGCTCCCAGCCGGTGCCGTCCCGGGCAGCCAGCAAGGGCGCGCCCCTCCCCTCGGGCGGCTGTCAGCGGGACCGCCCTCCTGCCCGGGACCCTGGCGCCCGAGTCCTGGGGAGGCAGCTGCCTGCACTCGGTCCCCGAAGCTTGGGAGGAGCCAGCAGGAGGGTCACACGGTGCCACCCGCCGGACCCATGGCATCTGGGGGGAGCAGAGTCTCTAGAATGAATCCTGGATCGGGGCGGTGGGCCCCTTCCACTGTGTGTAAAGGACTCTGGTGGCGGGGCATTTCCTGAACGCGGGTCTAAATATGGGCTCTCTGGGTCAGAGCGTGTGAGCGCAGCGGGCTCAGAGCGTCGGGCAGATCTCCGCCCGGGAAGGCGGCACGTTGACCACCTTAACTACTGGAACAGGTGCCGAGGGCTGTGTGGGGTTTCCGCTGCTCCCGACCCGGCCAGGCCCCACAGGTGACACCCGGCCCCCCGCGGCCTGTGGGCACCCCGCTAACTCGTCTCCCCCTCCCAGTCCAGGCTTCGACTGGAAGCCACGCCTCTTCCCCCGGAGGCAGGTGCCTCCCGCCAGCCCCTCCTGAGCCCACTGCTGCGGGGCAGGGCCTCGGCAGAGGCCACCGGGATGCCCACAGGTGGTCCCGGGCACACCTGCAGCCTCATCTGCGTCTTATGAGGGAGGACGCGCCCCCATCCCCCCCGAGGGACACGTCATCCGCAGCCCCACCCCGACCCTGGGCACCGAAGAGCACCTGGACCGTGATCCCAGGGCCACTCTGCGGGCCGAGCCTCCCTACATGGATATCAAGGCTGAGAGCGGCCCGGGGACCCCAGACCCAAAGGGACTCGTGTCCGTACAGCTGTGGGAGCTGTGCCCATGGCTCGTGGGACGGCGGCTGGAGGGAGATGGTGGCGCAGGCCGGACGGGTGGCCGGCGCCTGCGGATGCGGGATCCAGGGGGACGCCCAGCGACAGGGCTGCCGTGGAACACCTCTGGGGGGTTGGCGTGGCCCCTCGCATGTCCGGCCCGCGGGACACGAAGCCCTGTCGGCTGTTGGTCCTGATGACGCCTGTGTGGACGGCTTAGCTTCAGGGTTGCGCCCTCAGGTGCACGAGGCGACGGCACTCGGGGCTCCACGGCGTCCCCCGCGTGGTCCCCCAGAGCAGGCTCCTCCCCGGCCCGGGGGCCCCCCTGCCGTGGGCAGCCTGAATCCAGGCGGCAGGCCCCCTCCTTGCGGCTGCAGCGGGGCCGACAGCCATCCCCACCGGCCGTGCACACGGGCAGCAGAGGGGCAGCCCTGAGTGAGCCCCCAGAGCTCCGAACAGAGGGCCGGCAGCGGCCGGGAGCCCCCCGACCCGGACTGCCCTGCGCAGACCCGCTCTGCCCCTCTGTCCCTGCTCCCTGGGGCCGCCCCTCCTGCCACCAGCACTGAGCGGCCGGATCCTGTGCCCCTGCCTCCTCTGGGGGGACTCTGACCCCCGTTGTAATGGGAGAGCCCAGTGATAAGTAGGGAAACCGAGGCACACGTGGCTGTAGGGGTGGAGGGAGCAGAACCGGGGCAGGGCGTGGAGCGGGGCTGGCGGGTGCTGTGGGATTAGAGCCCTGGCCAGGGGCTCCCCTCGGGGCCTGGGGGGAGAATGTCCCCGACAGGAGGGGCCGCAGGTGTGGGGGGGGGTTGTGAGTGTGGCCAGAGGCTGCACAGGGGCTGGGGGGCATGTGCGGGGGACCCAGGCTGCTTCCCCCGGCCTTCCGCGGGGACTCTGGGGGCCCAATCAGCACGGAGCCCCCCTGCTGCCTGTGAGCCCCACCCTGCTGTCCTGGGCGCCCCCCCCCCGGGTCCCCCTGAACTGCCCCATCTGACCAGTCTGGCTGCAGGCCTGCAGCATCTTCTATTACTGGCACTTGCAGGGGAGGGTGCAGGGCAGATGGGGTCGCAGCCCAGCCTGCCCTTCCCGGTAACCCCGACCTCGGTTCGCAGGCCTGGAGGAGGGATCTGAGCACCCTGTGGACGCGGCCAGGGAGCCAGGGGTGCAGCACGCACGCGTGACCACCTCCATGAAGCTCTGCAGGCGAGGCCACGTGTGCGCAGAGGCCGGACTCGAGGTCTCGCATGGGTGGGGGCCGGCGGCGCTCTGTGTGTGCACCTCGGTGCGGGTCACGCGGTGTGTTCTGTCCACTTATGGTTCCTGAGGCCGGAAGCAGATTGGAACCCCTGCAAGGGGTCCCCAGCTCTGGGGGCCAAGCCCTCCGTGGCACCGACGTGGTGCAGCCAAAACATGCCTTTCCTCTGCCTTTTTGGCGGTGGCGTGGACACAGCCGGTGTTCCCTCCCCGAGGAGGCGGCGAGGCCTGGTGTCCAGGGAGCCCCACGCAGCCTCGGGCGGAGAAGCCCCGAGCCCACAGGCCGTCCCGGAGCAGGTGAGGGGCCTGCACACACCCAGCCCCAGGTTGCTGGGGACAGCACGTGTGCTCCGTCAAATGAAGTATTTCTATCCATTTGCTTGATGGATGTTTGATGAGAGGAATTCAAAACTAAACTGTAAGCAGTGAGTCTGCTTTAAAGTAAATTATTCATCAGGAACTAGGGAAAACCTCCCAAGAGATCAATACTGGGCTGCTGAGTTTTTATCTCTAAAAGGACCGCTAAAGGCTGGCAGGCGGGAGCAGCCAGGAGCCCTTGAGGTGTTCCGGGGCGGGGGGGCAGCATGAGCGGGGACCACAGCCAGCCAGGTTTCGGGATGACGGCCCCTTGGGTCGTCGGCCCTGGGTGGAGGCACTGTGGGCCCTGCCGGGGTCGGGACGGGTGGGCTCTGCTGGCGCATCTCAGCAGCTGAGGGGCGGCCGGGAGGGCGTGTAGGGAGAGGGCCCCCCAGGGGACAGGCGGGTCAGGTGGTCTGACCTGGACGCAGGGAGGAGACGCCCCAGGGTTCAGGTGGGACACATGGCCTGGCCAGGTGATTCAGGGAGGCCGAGGGTGGCCCAGGAAGGGGCCCTGGGCTCACACTGTGGAGGTGGGGACCTTTGTGAAGACCCGTGGGCTTGGCTGGAGGTCCGGGAGGAAGACCCGTGAGTGGGCGAGCCCCCAGGCCTGCAGCCCCCCCGCAGCCAGGCCTCCACAGGGGGACACCCTGAGCCCCCTGGTCCCGTCAAAGCCGCCGGGCAGGGGCCGGAGCGCCTCTGACGTGTCAGTAGTAGTGTTGCCTCCCCCGCATCCCAGGGCTCGGGGCGTCTCCTGGAGGAGCTTGAGAAAGCACAGATCGGCGAGCGGAAGCCGGCACGGCGCGCTGGTATTCCAGCCACTCCGATGACACGACCGCTGCTGTTTACTTTACCGCGTGGCATTTCAGCAATGTGTGGGACCGTGCTATTTCTGTCTCTTCCTTCGCTCCGCAATGTGATGTCCGTGTCACTCCGAGTCTCACCATTTTACGCGGATGCTGCACGTCCTGTCGGGCGCCCAGGCCTTCTGGGTCAGACGCTGGGTCATCCCTCGATTTTCACCCTGAACGACACCACGATGGACCCCTGGGGTGGCCTCAGGCTTTCACCTGCCCCACGTCTACATGGGACCCCCTCGCTCATGTGGCCGGGTGTCGGGGGAGGGCTGACCCTGCTCCCGGCTCCAGCTTGGCCGCGGGGCCAGATGCCTCCCGGTCAGGGCCTGGGTCAGGGCCAGTCCCGTGGTCCAAGCCGAGCCATCAGAGCTTACCGGGGAAGGGCCTGCTAGCTGTGGGGCCACCCCTGGCCCCCACCTAAAGAAACAGCCTGGGTTTGGGGGGACAGTGGCCTGGTGACTCACCTGGACACCTGGGTTAGCAAGGCCCAAGTCACAGTCCCATTCCGTGTCTCTCATGTGCCAGTTTGCTTGTCTCATCTGCCAGAGACTCACCCAGACGGGGCCTGGGTCTGCGACAGGAGCATCTGGCAGATGCAGACATGGTGAGCGTGTGGGGTGAGCGTGTGGGGTGCGGGCGGGCAGGGTGTCGGGGGCTTCCTGCAGCGGCAACGGACCCCGTTCGGCTCCTGTGCTTGCCGAGAAGCCCCTCCAGCTGCGACAGGAGATGCTCGTCCCCACACCGAGGCCAGGGGCTGTGCCCCAGGAGGCTGGCTGTAGGCGGACCCGCAGCCGCCCCCTGCCCCCGCCGGGCTCCCTCACCGTTGACACAGGACAGCGACGAGAAACGGAGGGGCGCTTCCTGACGTTGGGGGCGCGGCCACGGACACCCCGCACTTGCTGCCTGGAGCGCGCTGCGCACGGCCCCTGGGGGGGAAGGGCCGCCCGAGAGCCGCACATCCCAGAGGGGCCGTCGGGGCTGAGGGCTCCGGCCGGGTCGTCCGTGGTAGACGCTGCAGCGGCTGCAGGCCGGGGCCACGCACGGACCACGCGCAGGTTTCCACGGGACAAGCGTGAGCAGAGGAGGAGCCAGATGCCCAGGGCGCCCGCGGGGTCTGGCGGCAAACCCTCTGCTGCCAGACGGGCCGGAGCCCAGGCAGCGGCCCGGGCCCGTCCCCCCTGGACGTTGGGTCTGGACGGGGAGGCTGGACACCCGACCCTGGGTCTCTGCGCCGTCCCGCGTGGGCACCGCGGCCCAAAGTCGGCGGCTGGCAGGAAGGCAGAGCCAGGCCGTGTCTGCCTCCCCGGGCTGCTGCCCCTGGCTGGCTGGGGTCCGTCAGCCCCGCCCGCCATCACGTTCCCAGACAGGCCCGGGGCCCCAGGTCCCGGCATCCGGCGGCCCGGCTGGGAAGCGGCCCGTCGCCGGCTCCCACGCGCCTGGCTCCTGCTGCCGGGGCTCCGCCAGCGCCATCGGTCACCGCTCTGTTTTCATGGGCAGCACACCAGGGGCTGTTCCCACACCGCGCCCGGCCGTCGAGGTCACCTCGCACCCCTGGGTCCGCCCCCGGCCTCCCTCCGCTGCTTGGGGACCCCAGCGATTGCTTTGGGCCCGGCCTGGAAATCCAGGAGAGCCTCCCCTCAGAGGCGGGGATCTGTAAGTGGATAGGCCCTGGTCAGTGGGGTCAGCACGTGGGCGTCTGTGGGGCCGCCCCCACGGGGATCTCCCCCCCCATGCAGCCTCCATCGGGACTGTGGACGGGCAGCCTTAGGACCGGGGCGGGGGCGAGGGGAGGGGCGGTAGCAGGAGGCCTGAGGATGCACCTGCTCCTGTGGGGTGGGGTGCTCACCCCCCGGGATCACCTCGAGGCCTGTCGGCGATGCAGGTGGTTTTCCGTGTCAGGCAGTTGACGGCTGGGGCCGGGATTGTCAAGTGTAATTCTCGGGTCTCCGGGGAGCAGGGGGGCAGGGGTGTGGGCCATGGCGGTGGGAGGGGGGGAGCAGTGTCTCACCCGCCCCGAAACCTCACGTGAGTGAGGAAGGGATGCAGGCAGGGAAGGTAGCAAGGTGTGTCCGGAAAGGTCGTTAGGTCAGATCCAAGGATGTGTCGTCTCCACCCCCACCCGTGTTGGGAGCAGGACCAGAGACGGCTTCAAGCCGCGCGGCGCAGCAAGGTGAGCACAAGGGGACGCCCCCAGCCACACCCCTGACATCCAGGGTCAGCTCCAGGGCCCCTCCGTGGGGGAGGTCGCTCCCCGGGCCTGCCCTTGGCAGCGGCTGGACCTCGGGGGCCACCGGGCAGGTACCTTGATCACCGGCTCCATCTCCAGAAACCAACCCGGAGCCTCCCCTCCGCCTCCACCCATCCTAGGCCACTGCCTCAGGCCTGGTTTCCCTGCCCTGTCCGGGAGGCACCCCTCCCCGGCTCCCCTCCCAGGAGACCCTCTGCCCTTGCCCCTGCCCGGCCACACTCCCGTGGGCCAAGCGCCTGCATTCCCCTCCCCGTGGGTCACAGCCCGCGTCCTTCAGCTGTCTGCTCTTCCCGGGCCCCCGTAGAACACAGACCCCCCACCCGTGGCTCTCAGCCACTTCGCTCACACCTCCCCCTCCAGGGACCGTCTGCTCCCTGGTCACATGTTGGCCAATGTGGGCCAGAGCTTTGCTCACTTTTGTCCCCGTCCCCCCAGGCCCCCCAGCCCCCGCCGCCCAGGGCTGTGCCTCCCAGAACCCACCCCCTGCCGCCCAGGGCTGTGCCCCCCAGGCCCTCCCCCGCCACCCAGGGCCGTGCCCCCCAGCCGCCCAGGCCCCCACTGTCTGCTTACCTGGCACCTCTTAGGTCCCTGCCCTGGTGGCTGGCCCGATGTCCCGAGGAAGGACGTGCCTGGTGGGAGCTGGGGGCCGATCCCTCAGCTCTGTCACCCTTGGGACCGTGGGCCAGAGGCAGGTGCCTGATGACCTGATAGTGGCCCTCACTGGCCGCCGTCTCCAGCCGAGTCGCTCCCTGGCTCCCTGGGCAGGTCCTGGGACCACCTTCCAAATAAACTGCTTATGGGCAAGTCCTTGGCTCCGGCTCTGGTTCTGAAAGAATCAAAGCGAGACGTACCCCCAGTTAAAAGGGGGGGGGGAAATGTCCACAGAAAGGGAAACACAAATAGCCCTGGTAGGGTACAGGTTGGGGACGCCGGGAACCACACGTTCTGACGGCGGCCGTGTCTGCCCACGAGACCACCGGTCGGGGCCGCGTGCGAAGGCTGCCCCTGCGGGAGGTGGGGGTGCGGGCCCCGTGCGGCGACCACGAGACACGACGCGTCCACGTCTGTAATCCGCTCCCAGGAGCTAACCGGATGAAGGTGCGGAGACCCAGGTACGGACAAGACGTTCAAAGCAAACAAAGAAAAGCAGGAACTGTCAAGTGCCCAATAACAACGGAGAGTTGGCTTAGATCGTGGGTGATTGCACGGGAAATTCCACGTAGCCTGTAACAACGGCGCCTGCTTTGCGTGCGCGTGGAACACGTTCCCGTTCCTACGCAGAGAGCGTGGGCTGTGAGGCCGGGTGCAGGCTGGGGACCCGCGTCTGCGCCCGCAGCCGTGGGTTCTGCTCAGGAGGACGTCAGGGAAAGGGGACAGCACACGTCAGCCATCGGGCCTGGGACTCGGGGCTTCTATATTATTTATATTATTTTGTCTTATTTTCCGTGCCTGCCTGTGACGCCTCACCTTCCCCTGACGAGTATCCGTTAGTTCTGTGACTTGAGAGGTGCTGGCACCTGCTTCTCCCGGAGAGGACAGCTCCGTGTGGCCGCTGAGAGCCAGGCTGTGCTCGGGGCAGCCCCACACGCGGTGCCTCTGCCAGGAGCCCCCACCCACCGACACGCGTCCGTGCGTGTCCAGGCCCGGCTGCTCTCCCCAGGGGTCTCCCTGCTTGCGGCCAGGGGCTCGGATTGGCCAGGCTGGGTCCCTTGGAATGGAGGGGGTGGGTCCGCCCAAGGGACCGCGCAGGTGAGAGTGGGGAGCGGTCCCGTGGGACTGGGGTGTTGGGAGCTGCAGGAGGGGCCTGGGTGCCCCACCCCTGGGAAGGGTCTGCTCTGGGGCCTGCACGTCCTCACACGCCTGTGAGGGGGGCCCTGGAGGTCAGGTGCCCACCAGGAGGGGCAGGGTGAGCCCTGGCCAGGTGTTGGACCCCCGGCCCAGCTCCCACGGGGCCCGGCCCCTGCCTGCCGCGTCCACCCTGGGAGCCCCAGAGAGGGAGGCTCTGGACGACGGTGTTCAGGACCCTCAGCCCAGGTCAGGCTTCGGGTGGAGGGGCTGAGGGGAAGGAGAGGACACTGGGCACAGGGACTGGACGAGCAGGTGGCGGCCTGTGCCCAGGACAGCCCCCCATTAGCCCCCGGGGGCCCACCCCAGCCAGTGAGCTTCCTTCAGCGGAGCCGAGAGGAAAGAGCGCTCGCCCCTGGGATGGCCCACCTGGGAGCCGGGCCCTGGGGGCGGCCGCTGCAGCCCGTGGCCGTGGGGAGTCTGCACAGGAAGCCCTGGGACTGCCCTGCTGTGTGGATCGCCCGTCACAGCCCGGGCCCTCCCCGCATCACCCGACGGCAGAGCACCGGGGGCAAAGGGAGAGGGCAGGAGGCAGGAGCCCTGCTCCGCTCACAAGGTCGCTTCTCAGCACACAGCCCCCCACCCCGCAGCCCAACGCCTGGCCCTCTGGCCTCCTCGTCCTCACTGATGCACAAGGTCATTCAGGACTCACGGGCATCTCGGGAACAGAATGGCTGAGGCGAGCATCTGGCTCCGGGCCTTGCCCCGTGCACACGCCTTTCGTGCTCTCGTGCAGCCGGCACCTCAGCAGGGCGCCCAGGAGCATCGCTGACTCCCGCGGCCCCACCCTGGGCGTCGGTGCAGGGGCCAGCTGCGGGCAGCCGGGGCAGCCCTGCCTTCCCTCGCCCCCCCCCCCCCCGGGCCGGGCAGGGTAGCCCTCTTGTGCGTACAGAGCACTTCTATTTCTGGCAGATGGGGACTTGGTTCCCTGCCCGCCACTCCCCCTGGAAGCAGAAGTGCTGAATAAAACATGAACCGTGTTTCCTCAGACACCCGAGGGAGCTGGCAGGTGAGGAGTGAGCACCGGGAGGCCGTCCTGGGGTGCGTGCAGGAGCCCGGATCGGGCCTAAGCTTGGCCTGGAGGCCCGCGTGGACCAGGACACAGCCCAGGGGAGATCCTGCCCACGCAGACGCCCAACCTTGCCCCCCGGGGCACCGCCAGTCTCTAACGTCCGCACCACTCTGGCTGCAGCGGCTTCAGGCGGCAGTGAAGGTGGGAAAAACCCAAGCTCAACCTGACTCGAGGTCCAAGACGTGGAATCATGGCAAGTGATCACACGCTGGAAAGGCAACAGGGCCCCATGCATGAGCCAGAGAAACCGTGGGCACCAGAGCGTGGCTCACAAATTACTCCACGATGGGATTCTCGGAGCAGAATATCCGATAATTAAGTAAATAAAAAGGGGATGTAGCTTTTGAATGAGGAGCATGTGACTCTAAAAACACCATCCAGCCACCTGAACACGACCACGTAGAATTTCTAAAAGTGAAAATCACAACACACGGAGGTAAAAACTCACGGACTGAAAAACAAATATGATCTTAAAAATGTGGGTTCAGTCGTCAGTGGCTTGACTTCGTGATAGATGTAGTTAGAAGGAGAGCCAGTGGAGTGGAAGGTAGGCCGGGAGAAGGACTGCGCAGAAACTAGAGCATGGGAAACGTGAAGGGCGCACGCGGAGGGCAAGAAGCGTGGCGAGTGTGTGCAGTGGAACCGAGAAATGTAGACTAAAGTATCTCACCCTGCTGTTTATCAGCCAAGGCCAACCTGGAACAGGACACACAGGGGCGCACGGAGCGGGAAGTCCTGCTCGGACCTCGGGCCTTGCTGGATCTGGGTTTCCCACGGGGAAAGCGCTCAAGCAGCGGTTTGGCCGCTGGGTCCCTGTACCGGCAGGACGGCTTTTAGCGATTCTGCAGAGCACGTATTTCTAGCAGGAGGCATCAGGAGCCGGCTGACGGCGCGTTCTCAGGGCCCAGGGTGGCGTGTTCTCAGCCCAGGGTGGCTGCCCGGGCAGTCCCCAGTGCATCCCAGGGGAAGGCCCAACCCGAGAGGCCCCGGGTCACCTACATGGGTGGGTGGTACCCCGCCGTGCTGGAGGGAGTGGGGTGTGGCCTTCAGGCTATGAGCAGAGGAACAGGAGCCGTGGGGGCGCCTCGGGGACACGGCCCAAGTGGGGGGAGGCCCAGCCAGCGGGCAGGCTAAGGCTTCCCCACGTGGATGAGATCTCGGGTCTGCAGACCTTCCTGGAATCCTTCCTGCTCCATCAGGGACAGGACAGCACCCAGTGTCTTCCTGGGGAAGGGTCCCCGCCGGCCAGCAAGGCAGTGCGAGGGTGGGTGGGGCCCTGGGCACCTGCTGGCCCCTCTCTGTGGGCCATGTGCCCTCCTAAGCCAGCCAGGTGCTCCCGTGCCCTCTGAACCCCCTGAGCTGGGGCGTGCATGCTCAGGGCTGGGGCGAGACTCAGGGCTGGGATGTGTGTGCTCAGGGCTGGGGTGTGTGCACTCAGGGCTGGGGCGTGTGCGCTCGGGGCTGGGGCGTGTGCGCTCGGGGCTGGGGTGTGTGCACTCAGGGCTGGGGTGCGTGTGCGCTCAGGGCTGGGGCAAGACTCAGGGCTGTGGGTAGGGCCTGCGCTGACGTCCCGGTGTTGGGGCTCACCTTAACAGCCTGCAAGTGACCTCCAGGCCCAGACCCAGGCCCCGCAGCCTGTCACCTGCCCCAGGTGGGGCTGTGCTGGGTGTGGTCCCTGCGGGAGGACACAGCCCTGGCCCTGAGAAAGCCACTTCCTTGGGGACTTGGAGGGGAGCCAGTCTCCACCCCTGTCCACTCTGCCCCCACGAGGGTGATGAGGCCCCAGACGGGCAGGAAGCCCCGCGTGTGACCTCTCAGGACACTGCACCCATGGGCCCGCTGAACAGGGGCTGTATCCGGGGCGTCCTGGCCAAAGCTAGCAAATGCTGGGCTTCGGGGGTGGGGGGGCGGGAGCTGTCACCTGCTGGAGATGGTTGAGTGGGTACAAAACAAACTCAGGGGACGGGGGTTATCTGTGGACACTGACACACGCTTCCCGGGTGGGAACAGGCAGCATTGTATCTTCCGCGCGCCAGGCTGTGGGGGGTACACCCCCGCCCCGTCCCCGCTCAGGAACTTGCCCAGCTGCTTGGGAATCCCGCTGTTCCCCGAAAGTGCTGCACGAGTCTTCACCTCCCCCAAATGTTCAATTCCTGCCTCCTAGAACCTAGAACCGTTACAAACGCCGAGAGTTTTGGTCTCCGAGTTGCCAAAGTGCCGGTGCTGCCGCAGTGTCTGCGCCCCGGGAGCCTGCGGGATGCGGTTCAGGATGCGTTTTGGCGTGCGGTGTGGCCGGTTCCCAGGGGCGCTGGTGCTGCTGCCCCCGCGACCCCTTGTGGTAGCGGAGCCTGGGCCCAGGGGCGCCAGCAGGCCTGGGGGGTCCTACAGACGGGCAGGAGGCCAGGGACCCCACAGGACCACCGGGCGGGCGGCGTGCGCAACAGGAGCGTGCTCCTCCGGGGCCGCGGGGCGCGGCGCTCTCTGTAGAAAATATGGGGGAAAATCCACGAAGATATAAAAAGCAGGCCCACGCCCTTACCAGACTCTATTTTCTCTTCGATCCCAGGCCTTTCCGGAGGGGACCAGAGCCGGCACCGTTGGGCAAACACATTCCCGATTCCTGTAAACTTGTGTGTCTGTGGGTCCCACCGAGGCGGGCGCACCGCGGGGCGCGGATGGGGTCGGCGGCCCGGGAGCAGTGGGCCGGGGAGTGGGCAGGACGGAGAAAGAGCCGTTTCTCTGGGTCCCTACGACGGGGCCCCTGGCAGGCGGGGCTGCTGGAGCATCCCCAGGGCCAGGAGCCGGGCCCTCTCGCGTGTCCCAGCCACCCTGGGGATCAGGGTCAAGGCTGCTCAGGGCTCCTGCTGGGGTTGGCGGAGGTGAACGGGGTAGGAAGCGGAGGCCGCAGAGGGGCGGAGGGGGCGTCTGGGGTCCGGGCCTCAGGCCTGCCCTGGCCCCGGCGGCCACACTTCCCCGCGAGCCGGGCTCCTGGCAGGGGGACCATGACGCCTCCGAACTCCCTGGGTTGCTCTGGGGGGCTTGGCATCTGCGGGAAGGGGGCAGGGAGGCCGGGGCAGACCCTGGACCCCGGGGGGCCCTCTGTGACGCGGTGCTGGCTCCTGCCGGCCGAGGTCCCTCCCCCAGCTCCTGGGGCGCAGGGGTACCCCAGCCCCAGCCCCGCGGAGCTGGCCACCAGCCCCAGAAATCCTTCCTTTGTTCATCATTTTCCATTGAAGCCTCGCTTGGCCTGGAAAGTAGGCCGAGGCCTGGCGCGAGCGGGGCGGGGGGGCCTGGACCCTCACACGGGCCGCGGAGCCGCCGGGACAGGCCGGCGGCCCTGCTGGAAGCGTCTGTCCTCTGACTCACACGGATATTTATAGCGGAAGAGAGATGCGCCAAGGCCCAGCTCAGCGGCCGGGGACCGGGGCCGACCGTCCTCCGCCTGGGGGGCTCGGCGGCTGCCCAGCAAGGGACGCTCACGCCGCTCCCCGCCGCCGCCCTGCCAGGCGGCCTCCCGGGAGGAGGCAGACCAGCCTCGGGACGTGCCGCCCGCCGAGGCGAGGACGTGGGGGGCCCCGTGTCACATCCGCGTCCCAGACGGAGGGAGCACGCCTTGCATCTCCTGGCCCTGGGAGCAGGAGCCGTAGCCCCTCCACGCAGGGCCACCCCGTGCCCCCTTCACCCCCGCCCACCGGGCCAGAGGGGTGAGCCCAAGCAGAGGCCGTGTCCGTCTGCAGGACACGGGGAAGGGGCCCTGGTATGGGGCGGGGAGCGGGGTGTAAGGAAGTGGCCTGGCCCCCTTGCAAGGCCACCCCACCCTGGCCCCCAGAGACCCTCTTGCACCCTTGTCCTGCCTGTTCCAAACAATGTCTCTCCGGGGGGGGGGGAGTAACAGACGATGCCCAAGACCCCCATGAGGTACCTCTGGCGTGTCCAGAGCCCCCCGAGGCCCCGTGGGCCCTCCGAGGCCCCAAGGGGAAATTAAAGACCAAACAGTAAAGTCCAAAGAAAGGGCTAAAGTGCCCAGTTCCAGCCCCGGTGGCTCAAAGGTTTAGCGCCGCCTTCAGCCCAGGGCGTGACCCCGGGGTCCCGGGATCGAGTACCCTGTCGGGCTCCTAGCATGGAGCCTGCTTCTCCCTCTGCCTGTGTCTCTGCCTCTCTCCTCTCTCTCTCTCTCCTCTCTCCTCTCGTCTCTCATTAATGAATAAATAAATTTTTAAAAAGTAAAAAAATAAAACAATAAAGTGCCCAGTTCTTGAGGGACATACACTTCGGGCCCAGAGAGCGGGTCCTGGTCCTGGCATGGCTCAGTGGGGTCAGTGGCCAGTGGCCGACAGAGGACACTAGATGCCTGCAGCCTGCCCCTGCACCTGCCCTTGCACCTGCGCCTGCACCTGCACTGGCACCTGTGTCTGCACCTGCTCCTGCCCCTGTGCCTGCACCTGCACCTGCTTCTGCCCCTGCCCTGCCCCTGCGCCTGCACCTGCACTGGCACCTGTGTCTGCACCTGCCTGTACCTGCCCCTGCACCTGCGCCTGCACCTGCACCAGGGTCTGTCCCCAGGGGCCCTTCCCATCTGTGCCCTGTGGACCTGTCCTTTCCTGGGCGCCGGCCATCAGCTCTGCCCCAGGGCCCCTCTGGCCACGTGCATGTCTCCACACCTGGATCTTAGCCCCGGGGGCATTTCTGAACTCCCCGAAGTCCTGGTCCGTTTTTCCGGGGTGGCCAGCCCACCCTTGCCTGTTTTTGCTCTCGGGCTGACAAGCCCGTCTTTTCTCTGCCAGGCCCTGTCCTGCCAGGCAGCTCCTGCCCGCCATGGGCACTCACTTCATGGATACCACGTCCCTTTGGGCACACAGGAGGATCTCTGGGCTCAGCCCAGTGCCCTGCAGGGGCCCGGGAAGGGGCAGCGTCCTGGATGCCCAGATGGGCTCCCCCTTTTTTCCGGAGGGTGTGGCCTTCACAGAGTGCACGCCTGGTGTGGGGGCGGGGATGGCGGGTCCTGCAGGCCCTCGATGGCAGCTCTTGCCCCATGGGGGCCCCGGGCCCCTTGGCAGAGGGCAGCAGGGCAGCAGCTTCCCAGAAGATCTCGGCCTACGCCTGGGACCTCTCCGGGGGGTGGCATCTCTCCAGCACCTGCTGCGCCAGGGGAGGGGCTGCGGGTGGGACCACACCCCCTCCCTACCCGCTGGCTGACCAGAGGGTGAGATTGGGGCCTCCACTGAACGCCTCTGCATCCTGGAACGAGAGGAATCATGGGGCGGCCCAGCTCCCTCGGGGCTCTGTGTGTATTCTAGAAACTGAATAATTTCTCTCGTGGGACCGCATGCCCTGCTCCCACGTGACTGCTTCTTGTGATTCAGCGAGACCTGGGGAGGCAGGAGGGGCGCCGCTGGAGGCTGTGCTCGCAGGGCCACGGCGAGCCAAGGTCCCTGTCTGTTTTCCACGCTCCCACCGCGCGGCTTGCGGGCACCGTCGCTCCATGCCCAGGACCACCTGTGGGCTGGGGTCTGGGGCGGCCCGAGCCCTCGGGCTGGGAGGTGGGTCAAGCCCAGGCCCCCCCAACCCCGGAGCCCAGAGGGGCTCCCTTTGCTGACGTGCCGTGGTCCATGTCTGAGGACTCCTCTGGTCTCGGTGCAGAAAACGCATGTGAAGGGGATCGGCAGGGGTTACCAGAGGTCACAGCCCCGCAGGGCCGGTTCCCCCATGTCTGTTTGGGAGCAAGTGATTTATTTTCCTGTCTGAACCTTGCTTTGCAGTGGGATTTGCAGCCACGAAAGTTCTTGGCCAGGACATTTGTGTCTTAGGAAATGTTGGGTTGCACTTTTATTTTTAGCTTTAGGAATGCGATGCTTGATATTATTTGGGTTTTTTAAGATGGGCCAACGTTGAGATGAGAACAATGTCCCTTAACCCCATGCCAATCCCAGAACACTCCCGTCTACAAGAGCGTGTCCAAGTCCCACGTAGACAACACAGGCCATCCTGTGCTCCGTCCCTGCGGGGAAGTTCCCACCGAGGGTCCCTGGCATGCTGGAACCCGTGTCACCGTCCAGGCTCACATGGTGTCAGACGCTGTCTGGAAAGCAGACAGCTCTCCAGGCTGGGGCAGGACCCGGTTCTCAGGCCGGAGCCCAGCGGCCTCTGTGAGTGGTGACCACCTCCCACCCCAGGGTGACGGGCTGCCCCCCTAGGACACCGCCCCGCTGGTGCCGTCGGCTGAGCATGCAGCAGGCAGGCCTCCGCCGGCCCTTGGGTTTTCCTGGGGTGTACAGTGTGCTTGCTGGGGGCACGGCTCTCGCGCAGCCCAGTTACAGCCCAGCAGAAGGCTGATTCCGGCCGCCTCGGCCTCAGCTGGAGCCTTCCAGGCCTCTGCCGGGGGTCCCTGTCGTAATAATGGTGCTGAGCTGGAGCCAGGGAGCCTTTGTGTCCCGCCAGGACCCTGCGTGCAGCCGTGCCCCCGCCCCCCCCCCATCTGAGAGGCCCAGGGCGCCTCCGCTCATGCCGGCCTCATGCTCGTGCTAGTGTAGGTCATTGCTGAGCACGTGGGGGAGCCGCGCCCTGGATGTGGAGACCGTGGTCAGCATCCCGGGTCTGCACCAACCGGCCCAGGCAGGTCACACGCTCGCCTCAATCTCTACTCCTGCTGAGGGGGAGCAGGCTGGGGAGGCCACGCCATCAGGGGACACAATGGGCCTCCACCTGGTGCTCCCTCCTGGTGCCCCCTCCTGGTACCTCCCTCCCGCCTGGACACTCGGGTGCCACTAAGTCTGCATGGAAATGCTCTGGTCTCCCCGAGCCCAGGTGGTTGCTTCACCGCCTGCAGCAGGGGCCCCAGGAGGCAGGGGGCCCTCACCCCACCTGGGTGCCCCCTCAGGCCCCCAGCTCTGGGCACCGCTCCCAGCCTCATCCCTGCTGCTTCTCCCTCCTGCTCGGTTCTCGGTGCTGCAAGGGCAGGAAATGCTCCCAGAGGACCATCCCCAACAGCTAGGGTGTGCGAGGTCTCCCCGACATCCACGTCCCGGGACCCTGACGTGTAGGCGCAAAGGGACGGCGGGCTCTGAGAGATGTGCCTGCAGACGGGGAGAGGTCCTGGGAGTGGCAGGCCAGCCCTGGCAGAGATCGGCCTCACCGTCCCAGGCAGGTGGCCTGGCCCAGCCTGACTCCTCTAGTTGGGGGATGAGCACCACGTCTGGGGGGACAAGTATTCTTGGCAGAATTGGGGCCAGCGCATCCCTTTCACATTCTGAATCGAGCCCCCGCGTATCTGGCACTTGCTTCCATGCAGCTGCACTTTCCCCCTGTTTCACGGGGAAGTTGAAAGGCGTCCCCAGCATGAAGGGGAGCATGCCGGTCACATGGGGCTCACTGCGGCCAGCCGACCCTCGGGGAAGGCCCTGGAGAGCAGCGTGGCCCCCGCGGCCTGTCCCTGGGGCCAGGGAAACCCGTGGGCAGGCCGGAGAGAGGCTTCCCGGGCCCTGGCCCTGCGGGGCCCGTGGCCTCCAGGAGCCGGTGCTCCCATCCATCACCCAGGGCCGCGGTCCCTGCCAGGACGTCACATTCCTCTCTGAGCCCCAAGCCCGCACACGGGAGGGCTCGTCGACGTCGATCGGAACAAGCACATGAGAAGCTAAGCAGGTAAAGCAGGTGAACCCTCGTCACCCTGATGTGGCCCGCAGGGTGTGGGGCGCAGCCAGGCGGAATCCGACCCCACGGAGGGTGACCCCTCAGCTGCCGTTGGAGGCAGGAGCGCCGGGGGCTCATGTGGCCCCGGGATGGCGTTAAGGACGGGGCCGTGCTTTCCTGCATCTGCAACACGAGGTCAGGCGGTGCGTGTCCTGGGGAGCCAGCGGGGAGCCAGCAGGGCCCCTCGGTCTCACGGGCGCTTTGGAAGCCAGCACGTGCGTTGGAGGGTGAGACCAGGTTTGGGGGGTTCGTCCCTTCTTTCTACCCTTCTTTCCATTTCTCTGGGGTTTCCACACTTCCTATAACATTTTCATAATTTAGAAAACGAATTTTTTAAATGTCTGGAGCAATTTTGAAGACCAGGCACCTGTGTTGCCAGCCTTGTTCCAGAGGGTAGTGGCGCCCTTGGCGGCGTATCCCTCGTCCCTGGGTCACTCTGGGATGTGCTCGTGCACTGCCACCTGTCCCTCTCCACATGGTAGGTCGGATGTCACACCGCGGCCACGGGCGTCCCCCCGAGCCTGCCCCAGGCCCCCTCCTGCTCCAGCCAGGCTCATCTTGAGCACTTCCTGGCCCAAACCTCACACAGCTGTTTCTTCAGGAAGTCCTGGTTTCTCAGGTGAGACATGGTCTGTAGAGACCACAGTTTGGGTGGTGGGTGCTCATTGCTACCAGCTTGTCATGGTTTCTAAGCTTTGTCAGTGGAGAGATTTAGAAAATAGGCATATATTTAAGAGGAAAAAAGGCACAGGTCGCAGCTACTTTTTATTCAGATTTATTATTATTATTTTTAGATTTTTTAAAAGATTTTATTTATTTATTCATGAGAGAGGCAGAGACCCAGGCAGAGGGAGAAGCAGGCCCAACGCAGGGAGCCCAACGTGGGACTCGATCCCGGGACCCAAAGGTCACGACCTGAGCTGAAGGCAGACACTCAACCACTGAGCCCCCCAGGGGCCCCTAGTTCAGATTTATTATTAAAGAGATTTTATGTCACTTGGTTGACTCTGTACAGCTTCTCTGGTGCGTCTCTCCCTCACGTGGGAGGTCCTGGTGGTTAATGTGGTGACGGCTCCTGCTCTGGTGCGTCATCAACCGCAGTTCAGGAAGCCGGTGCACAGCTGGTGCGTGGTCTTGAGGGCAGGCTAAGGGTTTTCTGTGATTCCTTGACACTTGAAGTAGCGTATTTTGAAGTAACTTAATATCTGTGAGTTTGTTTCCAGTTGTTTCCAGGTATTGATTTTTATTTTTTATTTAATTTCTTTAAAAGGCATAAAAGACAATCACATGGCCCCAGGTCAGAGCTATATGACCCAGTACTTGCAGAAGTCTGGTTCCCCCAGTCCCAGGGTCATGGGGTCTCTCCAGGGTCCACTGTGAACACAGAGGCGCTGTCCTTTGGGATGGCCCCTGGCCTTCATCTGACACACATACAAGCCAGGGGTGGGGGTGGGGGTGGTGAGGACAGAACTAAGGACAGGGAGTCAGCAGCCTTGTCTGATCACCTAGGACCTGATGCAGCCGCCGGAGCTGCAGGAGGCTATGTGGGGCCGATGCGGGCCTGGCAGCGACCTGGACAGAGTACCCTGGAGGCCACCTGGAGCCAGAGCCTGTGGGGGCCCTGTGACCTCGCACTGGCCCAGGGCACGTGTCTCGATGTCCTGGAGGCCAGTTCTTCTCTCCCTCGGCTGCTTGCTGCGTCCACACCAGGTGACTCAGGAGAGTACTTGGGCCAGTGGGTAGAGCATCAAGCAAACAGGGCGGCCACCTAGGTGCGCCCGGGATGCGGCAGTGAGGGCCTCCACCGCTTGCAGTCCAGGAAGGGACCGGCACAGCAAGCTGTACCCTGGGCCAGCTGCCTGCTGGCCGGTGCATGAGGACCCAGGGTGGCACTGTGGGGGTGGGGGTGGAGGCCCTGGGCTGGGTGAGGGGACCCCGGGCACTGCACAGGGTGGGCCTCGCCAGTGCTTGGGAACCGTCCTCCTGGGGAGAGGAGCACGGCCTCGAGGAGAGGCCCGGGGGCAGGAGAGACATGAAGGAGTCCAGGTGGGTGACGGCCCCCCAGCAAGCCTGGGGCAGGTTGGGGGGACGTGGGTCCTGGGGCGCTCAAAGGTGGATGTGGGAGATCTGCTGAGATTACATCAGAGAGGGAGAGCGAGAGGAGTCGAGGGCGCCAAGGGTGTGAGGCCCTGAGCTGCAGGGACGCGGGGGAGAAACCGTCTGGGAAGGGGGCAGAGTGACCGGGGACAGGCTCAGCTGACACAGCCGTGACAGCCCCCGACAGTCCCTGCACAGCCGCAGGTCCCACAGTCTGAAGCGGGGCCCAGGCTCCCAGGGATGCTCCACGTGCCAGAGCCGGAGGGGCTGGGGGAGGCCCCTGGAAATCCCGCAGCCGTCGCAAGAACAGCCCTCGGAATCCGGAACGTAGTGTTCAACATAAAAACTCCGTGGGAAGGCCGGAGGAGGAAGGGGAAGAAATGTCTAAAGTGCGCAGAAAACAGGCGAAGACGTGGCTACGACACGATGGAGAAATGAAGAGTCGGTGGCTGCCCCCAGGTGCCCCCAAAACCACCTGACGGCAGCTCCAGGTGAGAAACCTAAAATCCGGGGAAGGAAACACAGAACGGATCCTGGGACGTTCCCGGGGTTGAAGACGGATGGAGAGGCCCAAGCATCGTTCGCGGGCTCCAGGCGTGAGGCCAGGCCATCCTACACCTGCTCACGTTCTGGAATGTGAGGCCCGGACAGGAGATGCTGGAAGTTTGGCAAGAGGGACCGACCTGTGCTGGCGGCCGGGGTGGCCAGGGCGGCCGCTGTGTGGGTCCTGCGGGGACCTTGGGGCCCGACCAAGAGCCAGGGGACCTGGGCTGTGTGTGGGCGCCGTGGCCCCGCGTGACCCATTCCAGGGAGGGACCCCACCGCTCGGGACGCGCCTCCCATCCGCCCAAGCACAGCGGGAAGGAAAGGGGAAGAGCCGGGGTCTGGGGAGAGCGCCGCGCCCCAGAACGCAGATGGAGTGCGGGTCACCAGCTCAGGAACTGGGGTGCCCGGCGCCCGCCCCACGAGCCGCGTCTCCTGGCGCCAGTGGAGGCCTTTGCACGACAGGAAGCAGGTGGACGGGCGTGCAGACGCGTGTTTCTGGCGTCAAGAGGAAAGAAATGTGGTCAGAACCTCCGAGAAGAACACAGCTTGTCCCGGTGACTCGGCGTCCAAGGACGAAGGCCACGGGATGTGGCCAGACTCGGAGCTGCCAAGGAGGTGACAGGGAGGGGACCCCGTGATCTCGGAGCCTGCAGCCAGGCGCAGGCCGGGCCCGGGGTGGTGCGGGCGGAGAAGCAGCCCTCGCTGCGGCCGCGGAGTCAGGGCGCGGGGAGGCCGGCCTCAGCCCAGAAGGCCCAGGGGCCGCGGGGGCTCTGGTGTCCTCCCGCCGGCTGGGGCGCCCTGCGTGCTCACCCGGGAACGGGGCCGCGGGCCGCGTTGGCCCAGAGAGGCGATGGGGTAGCGGAGACCTCGGCGGGCTCTAAATAAATGCATCCTCGGCTCCCCGTCCCGGGGGCCACGTCGCGCGGGGGCACCGTCCTCCTGGCGCCTCTGGCCGCACTGGCTGGGGCAGGGGTCCCCCTCCCGCAGAGCCCCCCCAGTGTCTGTGTGTCCGTCCTGTGCCCCCTCCGGGCCCTGAACCCCCGCTGCGGTGAGGCACGGGCTGCCTTCCATCTGGGGCCAGACTCCGCGCAGCCTGGACGAGGGTCGGAGGGACCGAGGGATGGAGGGACGTACTGACAGCTCCAGCCCCAGACACAAAGCAGAGCTGCGCTCCTCGCCATAAAAGGGAACGTGAATCCTGTAAGCCTTGCAAACGCGAACGTGGAGCCACAGCCGCGGGGAGAGCCTGGAGCCGGGGTGGGCCCCACACTCCGCCTGGAGCTGGAGCTGTAGCAGTGAGAGCCCTCGCCCCCCGGAACCTTCCAGAAGCAGCAAGGAGGGCAGACACGTGTGCCAACGGCGTTCCCCGGAGGCTGGGGAACAGGGAGAGGCTGGGAGGCAGCGAGGGTGACGTGCAGGAGCCAGAGGGGGTCTGGGCGCTCCTGGAGGGGGGCCACGGCGTCGTGGGCACTGAGGGCAGGGAGGGCAGGGAGCTCACGGGCAGGAGACGGGCTCTCACGGAGGCGCTCAGGGAGAGAACACCGGGAAGAGCCAGGATCGTTCTGGAAGCGTGTTGCAAAGCCTCAGCGTGGAAGCAGCGTGGGCGGTGCAGACTCAGGGGCACCTGCCCCGGGGGGACCCCCCCCCTGGCCCGACCGTCCGCTGGATCCCTGGCCCACAGCCCGCGGAAGGGGAACATCCAGTGGCGTTAAAAACCGGAAATTTCGGGCAGCCCCGGTGGCCCAGTGGTTTAGCGCTGCCTTCAGCCCAGGGCGTGATCCTGGAGACCCGAGATCGAGTCCCGCGTCGGGCTCCCTGCATGGAGCCTGTTTCTCCCTCTGCCTGTGTCTCTGCCTCTCTCTCTCTATGCGTCTGTCATGAATAAATAAGTAAAATCTTTAAATTAAAAAAAATAAAATAAAAACGGGAAATTTCTTAAAAATGCTGAAATTGGGTGCTTAAACGGGCACACAACCCAGCGCCCGTGATGGGCTGGCTTCCTAGAGATGAAACTGGCTCCGCACGGCCATGGGGCGTCACCGGAGGGAGGGCCCAGGGGTCAGCGCAGGCACTCAGCCCGGGACTCAGCAGAAGGGAGACACTGGGGACCCACACGCACAGTAAGCGTGCCCGTCCCAGAATGTGAGATAGTGGCCTGCCTGGCGCCCGTGTGACGCTGCTCCGCCGGGCCCTGCCATGCGAAGGCTGTGAACGAGCCGGCCCCGCGGGCTGCTCCCCACGTGCGGACCCCGGGCCCAGCTGTCCCCGGCGGGATCTTCCCACAGGTCACCAGCACCTGTGCGCGGCCTCTGTCCATCAGGCACCTGTGCGCGGCTGCCCCCCCACCCCAGCAGTGAGGACTCGGGGCACAGAGCCAGGGTGGGACCGCCGCCGCGGGGACCAGGGTGTCTGCAGGTGAAGCCCCCAGAGGCCGTGCCATCCCGCCACCGTCCGCCCCAACGGAGGCACCTCCCTGCCAGGGAGCCCCACATACGGCCTCCTCTTGTTCGGCCCCCACTGGGGGCTCAGGGCTCACGTCCCTCCTGGAAGGGGAACAGGGCGCTCCTGGGGGGCGGTGTTCCTGGGAGGGAGCATCTTGGGGGGATGCCCCAGGGCTGGTGCTCCTGGAGGGGTCAGGGTCCCTCCCAGGGCAGAAGACCCACTGAACTCTGGGTCTCACTGCCGGGCTGCAGCGGGGACGGGCGATGCCGCCTGGGGCTGGCCCGGGAGCTCCCTCTGCCCCACGGACGTGATGGGCCAAGATTGTATTTGGGGAAAAAAAGAGTTTCTGCCGCTAAACGTTAGAAGGGTGAAGAGCCGGCTCGCGCAGCCCCCCACGGGTGCTCAGCCGTCCAAGCGAACTCGGCGGGGTAGCGACGGGCGCTGGAGCGTCCCTTGATTCTTGTTTTTTGGCGAAGCGCAGAGAAGAGTGCTTGTGGCTTCACGCTCCGCGCCCAGCACAGAGGTCCCTCTATTTCTGGACGCGAACGTGGCAATTAAGGGAGAAAACCACCCTCACTGCCGTCACTGGTATTTTAAGGATCCGCAAATGTTTATTTTCAGCCTGAAGTTCTCTGTCTAAATTCACATTTTAGTTTGACTGAATTACTTTCATTCATTTTTAAATTTACACGAGGCGAGGCGGGCCGCACTTGCCGCTTTAAAAGCGTCCGGGAGGATTGTGTTAGTTTTGCCCACAGATAAATCAACAACGGCCAAGACCTAAAAGTTGACAGTTTTCATTTGTCTGGTCTCTTTGAAAGCCCCCGGGTGATTCTGGGAAGAAACAGAGACAAGAACAAAAACCTAAGGAATCGGAAAATCACTTGGCGGGCGAGTCGGGAATCCCACCAGCGTCCAGCGCGTCGGGAGTGAGCCTGGCGCGGGTCTGGGCGGCTGCTGAGTGTCCTGGCAGGTGACATGGCGGCTGGGGCGCCCCAGGGGCGGGGCGGGAAGATGACACGACCGCATCCTCACCCCCGTCTCTTCCCTTCTCCCAAAAGTCCACTTTAGGCCAGAGACACGGGGAGAAACACGCGGGGCGGGGCCCTGCCAAGAGGCTGTGCTGGCTGCGGCTGGGGCTGGCCCCTGTCCCGAGCGGCCCCGAGGGACAGCGCTCGGGACAGCGGAGGGAACATCTCGTCACCTAGAGATGAACGAGGGGCCCGGGGCCGGGTGGGCGGTGGCGCCTGAGGACAAGGGGCCCGTCCCGCCACTCCTGCCTCTGCCAGGTTCGTCTGTTGCTCAGCATACTTTCTTCACATCCAATTTCATCTCGTAAAATATTGCAGCGAAACATTATTTATATATATCTTTAAAGACTTTGTTTTTTTATTCATGAGAGACCCAGAGAAAGAGGCAGAGACACAGGCAGAGGGAGAAGCAGGCTCTCTGCGGGGAACCTGATGTGGGACTCGATCCCAGGACCCCATGAGCCCAAGGCAGATGCTCAACCACTGGGCCACCCAGGCTCCCCCTCCCCCCCGTTTAATAGGTGGCCATTGGTAAGATAAGAGAGGGCATAGGTCATGGTGACATTGCCCCAAGGCCTCATTTCCGGCTGGACGCGTTGATGTGTTCAGAGGGTCCATCCTCGCCTTAAAAGGAAAGCACGAGCTCGCCCACGGCCTCTCACATTGCATCACCGCGTGAGTATCCGGGAGGCATTCTGTCGGCGTGACTGCATCACCGGGTGGTGACGTGCGAGGTTGACTTAGCCGTGCACGTGAGACCATCTATTAGACGCTCCCGTCCCAGCGTGGTTGAGGTTCAGGGCTGCCGGGCCTGGAGCCCAGCACCCAGCCTGTGGGATGGGACAGGCCGGCCTCCTGCGGGCAGCTCCCGCCCCCAGGGCTCCCAGCACCCCAGAGCCAGCCCCAGAACCGTTCCTCACACCCCGACGGTGCAGCAGCACTCTGGTTCTCTCAAATTGAGGTCATCTCTTTGGCTCAGGGCGTTGCTTCCCCGGGCGGTGGGAGGGGATCCAGGCTCCCCCACAATGGCAGGTTGGCCCAGCCCTGTGATGGGGAGCAGGGGCAGGGCTCTGGGATAAGCACGATGCCAAAGAGGAAGATGCTCAACTTTGGGTTTTATTTTCATTTTTTTTTAAGTGAGTTTAACACCCAGCCAAAGGGAAGTGGAAAATAACATGACAGGTTCTGTCTCTCCCAGTGGGGCACACGAGGCCACAAAGCCAGCTGATCACCAAGTGCCCATCCCGTGCCCAGCTGTGGCCTCCCCAGGGATGCAACACAGCCCGAGGGAACCTACCCACGCCCGACGCTGGAGCTGCAGAAAGGCCTTTACTGTTGTTTGCATAAGTATGACTTAGTTGTCAGCCTAAATATAAATCAGTAAACTATTTTCAACATTAAAAATAAAATGTGTGGTGCTGATTTGCATCTGAAGAAATTGTAATGTGAAGTTACAAAGATTTGGTCAAGGAGTATAATTTTTCTCTGAGAGATTTCAGACTATTCCTGATTTCCAGACTATGGCTGATTTTTTTTCCTTGGCTGTTTTTGCCTTAATATTTTTAAATATTGTTGTTGTGATCTTCTTGTGAACAAAAGAGTCACATACAACAGCTTCTGCTTCCATTCATGGCCAGGCAGCTCCTACGAGCCCATTCCTCTCACCGATGACTAGCATCAACTCAGAATAATAGATGGAAGCACCACCTTAAAGGTGCTGGGTAGTAACCCAAAGCAGGAGGATTTGGAGAGGATGGGGGATAGCAGGAAGAAGGAGAGACACTGGGCAAATTTCCTGTATTTTATAATCCTCAGCCTACTAGCAGACTCTAGCTCACATTTAAATAGATAATGTTATCAATCATTTTGCATGTGCTCATGCAGTCAGAAGAACAGAGAAGGAAAAAATGATTCAGAAAATGAAATGACTCTCAGGAGCCCATGGGTAATATTAAAACGTTGAGCATAGATTTAATTATAGTCTAAGGAAGAGAGGAGAGAAATAACAGCTGAAAATTTTCCAATTTTGGTGGAAAGGCTAGATTGATAGATTTAAGAAGCTCGGCAAGCCCCAAGCAGAATAAATACAAAGAAAACAACACTTAAGTTCATTGTAGTCAACGTGCTGAAAACCAAAGATCGATAGAAAATTATGACAGCGGTCATAGGAGCACAGTGCACTGGTGACACTGATTCAAATAATTGAATAAAAATGTGGAGTCTCCACTGGGCAGAAAATCGGTAAAGACATAGTTGAACTCAACATCACCATCAATCAAGTGAGTACATTTGACGTCTACAGATTACTTCAACAGCAGGATACACATTCATGGACACTCACATGGAACATTCATCATGACAGACCATGTTCTGGGCCATAAACACATCTCAACAAAGTTAAAAGAATAGAAATCATACGATGTCTGCTCTCAGACCACAGTGGCACAAAACCAGAAATCAGTAATAGAAAGATAGCTGAAAAACCCCCAAACACACGGAGATAAAAAAAGAAAAAAAAAACACACTTCTAAATAGCATGTGGGTCAAAGAAGAAATCTCAAGAGAAATTTTAAAATATTTTGAAATAAATGAAAATGAAAACACAGCTTATCAGAGTTTGTCTGATGCAGTGAAAACAGTGCCTAGAGGGGAATTTATAGCACCAAATGCTTATATTAGAAAAGAAGAAAGATCTGAAATCAATCATCTAAGCTTCTATCTTGGGAAGCTAGAAAAAGAAAACCAAATTAAATCTAAAGTAAACGAATGAAAAGAAATCATAAAAACTAGAACAGAAATCCATGAAAATAAAAACAGGAAATTAATAAAGTAAAAAACCCCACAAACTATCCTTTGAAAAGATAGATAAAATTAATTCACCTCTAAGGAAAAGGAGCACACAAATTACTAGTAGCAGAAATGAGAGAGAGAATGTCGCCATGGGTCCCCTAGACATCAAAATGACAAATTCCATCCTCATACATGCGATAACCTAGGTTGGAAAGGATCAATTCCTTGAAAGACACAATGTGCCAAAACTCACACAAGAAGAAATAGGCAGTCTGCAGAGGCCTGTGTCTATAAAGGTATCGAATCGAGGCTTAGCAACCCTCCAGAACAGAAAGCACTAGGCCAGATGGCATGAGTGGTGATCTACCAAACATTTAAGGAAGAAATTATACCAATTCTCTACAATCTCTTTCAGAAAACAGAAGCAGAGGGAATACTTCTTAATTTAGATGCTACCCTAGTGCCAAAACCAGACGAAGACATTACAAGAAAAGAAAACTGCAGACCCATATCAGGAACCCAGATGCAAAAGTCCTCAACAAAATATTAGCAAATCGAACCCAACAAGGCATAAAAATAATTATCCGTCACAATCAAGTGAGATTTATCTTAGGTAAGCAAGGCTGATCCAACGTTCGGAAAGCAATTAATCCATCATATCAACATGCTAAAGAAGAAAAAATCACATATCGTCTCAATAATGCAATAAAGGCATTTGACAAGATCCAGCATCTATTTGTGATAAGCACCCTCAGCAAACAGAAATAGAGGGGACTTCCTCATCTTGGTAAAGAGTATCTACAGAAAGTCTACAGATAGCATCACACTTAACGGTGAGAAACTTGGGGCTTTCCCACTAAAATCAGATTCAAGGCAAGGATGTCCCCTTCTCACTTCCTTTTAACATCATACCAGAAGTCTCACCTAATGCAGTAAGACAAGAAAAGGAGGGACAGGGCATGCAGATGGAGAAAGGAGAAATGAAGCGATGTTGAAGATGACTTGAGTGTCCATGTAGAAAACCCAAAAGAACTGATGGAAAAACCTCAACTCCTGGAACTAGCAGGTGATTATAGGAAGGTTACAGGATACAAGAACAATATACAAATGTCCATTGTTTTCCCATATTCTATACAATAAACAAGTGGAATTAAGAACACAATGCCATTTATATTAGCACCCCCCACCCCGAAATGAAATATTTACGTATGAATCTAATAAAATATGTACAAGATCTATGTGAGGAAACCAACAGAGAAATGTAGAATTTGATGAGAAAAATCAAAGAGTAAGTAAACACGGAGATAGTCCATGTTCATGGATAGGAAGACTCAATGTTGTCAAGATGTCAGTTCTCTCCAACTTGATCTCTATATGGATTCAGCGCAATCCCAATCGAAATGCCAAGAAGTTATTTTGTGGGTATGGACAACCTGATTCTAAAGTTTATATGGAGCGGCAGAGATCAGGAACAGTCCGTTCAGTATTGAAGGGCACCCAGCGCAAACCTCACAACTACCACCGGCTCTGGGTGATGACAATGTGTCGGCACAGGTTCATTCACGGTAACAAATGCACAACACGGGTGTGGAATGTGGACAGAGGCGGAGGCTGTGCAGGAGCAGGGGGAAGAGGAAGGAGATGGGGCAGGGCACAGTGCCTCTCACCCCTGCGCCATTCAGGGTCAGTTGCAGTTGGGAAGCAGGACAAGTATGCTGATGTCCTCATCTTTGTGGCCAGGGGCTAAAGTATATTATTTAAAATTGATAAGGCAAGTGATAGAGGTGCACGCTAGAAATTGGTGGGCAGTGGAGGAGGGGCAAGGAGCCCCCGGTCACAGTGCCAGTGGCGCTCTGTGCACGCTGTTCAACACAGGGCAATACACCAATGTAAAATGTCAGCATTGACTGCTTAAATATTAAAAATATTTAATAAAAATTTAAAAAATTTTTTTAAATTTATTTTTTAAAAAAATAAAAGTACCCAAATTTGTTCTTAAACTATTAGGCATCTATTGTACACAAAATGTGATGAGTGAGAGGTACCGCCAAATATGTACATCACTCCTTCCATGATGGTCTTTTGAAATTTTGCGTATAGGAGCTACGGTGATCACGACCCGGTAGCCAGGAGCTGTAGCACAAAAAGCCACTTCCGCCTTGTGATTGTATAATCATGTTCTCAGAGGAGCTCAATAAAATAGAATTTTAGAGTTGCTTTTGTTTCGTCTCTAAAGATGAAGTTTCATAAGCCAACATGAGGTTGGTTGGTTAACTTTTAAGACTTTCCTGCAGAAACACATTCAATCCTTTTTAAAATCCTAAGACACGCGGCCGAGTGCCCGGCTAGGGCCGTAGCGCGGCTCTCCCCATCTGGCTGCAGGGAGCAGACCCCGAACCGCACTCCCATCGCTAGCCGGCTTAGTCCTTTGGTAAGAAATAATCTGCAAGGCAATTTCCATATCTGATAGCTACTGTTTTCAGTCTTATTTGGGGTTTTCCTTACTAAAAATATGTCGAGTGGAAATTGCTATTAATTAGTAAGGCGATTGCTGTGCTCCCGACTCAGTTTATCTTCCCTGATCGCCATTCCCACTGCAATGTGCCTCCATCTGAAAGCGATCGAGACGCGAGGGCTGGTTTCTCCTCCTTCCTTTGCAATTGTCTCCATGTCTGGCTGCTGGCGGCCCTGTGGCCTGCTGTCCACCTGTCTGCCTCCGCCCAGCCCGTTTTCAGGAAACAGCCCGGCCATCTGGGCAGGACTCGGACGCCGTGTGCGCAGAATGCCAGAAGCAGCCCATCTGGTACACATTAGTCTGGGGACTTCTTGGTCGAGGTAACTTTCACATAGTTTTGGTACAAAATGAAAATACAGTATTCGATTACAAAAGAATTCAGAAAAATAAGTGTGGTCAGAGCAAAGTTGTATGGAGATCAAAAAAAAAAAAAAAGAAAAAGAAAGAAAAAACACAATAAAAGCCAACATTAAAAAAAAAACAAACCCAAAGAAAATATATTGGGAGAAAAACAGGAAAATTTGTTTAAAAAAAAAAAAAGAAAAGTCATTCAGAGATATTCAGTGTTTGCCACAAAAGTTCTTTTTGGGAAACAAAATCTTCAACATTTTTGTGGTATTTGCATTAATTCTGCCTGAAAAGGAGCACAGAGATAAATACTTTTAGTGATTTGTGAGTCTCCAATCACCACGTTCCCCTGTATGCTCATAAAACAAGTCTGTCACCGTTACTGGCTCAATGAAAGGCGGAGAAATGGTGCATAAACGCGGGGTTGTGGGTTCAAGAATTCCCTGGTTTCTGCTTTCTGTGGCAGTAAGGCTGCCCACCGTGTTTGCGGGAGCGACCGGGAGTTCTCACCCACACCACTGCCAGAGTCAGCCTCTTCTTGATCATGTTTATTCTAGAAAGTGCTGCCCGTGGCCTCGCAGGCCTTCCTGTGGCTGGGGGGCTCCCGCCAGGGTCCAGGCCTGGCCTCGCCGCACCCCTTCCCGCAGGGCCCTGCCCTCCCCCTCCTCCGTGCGGGCTGGTGGGAGTCGGGGCGCTCCCCGCTCCCCGCTCCCCTGCCCACCCCACCCCGCCCCTCCCCACCAGCCAGCGCCTCTTTGGTCTTCGCGGGTGTGAGCCCACGTCCAGTGCCTGTGTGTGTCTGCGCCGCTGGTATCTCGCCCAACGCGCGCCGTCACTCATGAGGTTCCCTCTCACTCCTCCCCAAGGTGATGCCAGGCAGGCGGCTCTGTGTTTTCTGCGCACCCCCGCCCCCCGACGTCAGCTTCTTGCCGGAGCCTGGCTCCCTCCTTGCCACTCTCCTGTGCCAGGGCTCCTGCTCTAACCTGCCGCTGCACTTCCAGAACATTCCGTCCCCAGGGCGTCTGAGCACACGGCAGGTGCTCAGTGGGAGTGAGTAACCAGCTCCGACTCCGGTCTGACGGGCCCGCCGAGAGCCCTTAATCACCCGCAGATTCTTCCAGTGCAGAGAGCTTGCAAAGCTTCTCCTTCCAGAAGGCTCTGCTCAGCTCCTTAGCAGAGCTGCAGGCAGGTGATGGGCGGGGCGAGGCTACCGAAGGCTGGCCTCCCAGACCAGGCTTCCCGGAGGACCAAGACTTAAGAAATGGAACGTAGGTTCTGCTCGGAACGCGGAGAAACATTTTTATCCCTTTCACCATGTGAGGAATATCCATTCCTTGCAGAAAAATATAAAATTCATAACAAAGAAGAAAAAGTTGCTGCCCAGCCCATGACACAGAAGGATGGCTCATTCTGCATCTTTGTGGGCCCACAAAACAGGTGCACGGGTTTACACCGTGTGAGTACGTAATATGTCGCCTACTGTAGACAATTCTTGGTGCAATAATTATAATCCCTGGCCGTTCTCAAGTCAGTAAATGCAGACCTACTGGAGCATTTTATTTTAGTTTTTAAAAGATTGTATTTATTCATGAGAGACACAGAGAGGCGGAGACCCAGGCAGAGGGAGAAGCAGGCTCCCTGCGGGGAGCCCGATGTGGGACTCTATCCCAGGACCCCGGGGTCACGCCCTGAGCCGAAGGCAGGCGCCCAATCCTTGAGCCGCCCGGGAGCCCCATACTGGATCATCTTAATAGCTGCACCTCCTGACACTGTTTGAATGAATACGGTTTCTTGACTGACCCCGTATTGCTGACCACACTGTTCTGGTTTTATCTAGAAGGTTGCCATGAACAATCCCGTGTCCATCTATTTGGTGGCGTATCCGTTATTATATCGCCAGGATAAACTCAAGCAGGTTATGCGTGCTTTAAAGGTCCCTGGTAGGAGTTATCAAAGGATCCTGCAGAGACAGCGACGAAAGGTCCTGGGCCCCCCACGTTCCCTCCACCCCGGGAATGACCTTCTCCTAGTATTTGCTAATCCGGTGACTCAAGCGTGGTGTGTCGTCACCCTGTTTTCATTTCTGTCCACGTGCGCCCGGCGACATTGGCTGACCCCTTGGTACTTGCCTGCTGATGCTTCACCAGCTTCTTTTTTTAAGTCTGTCTTTTCCTAATTGATACAGAAACATCCTTTAAATAGCAGGATATTGACCTTTTGTTGGGTGCCTATGTTGTAACTATTCCTCCCATTTTGTTGTAAGTTGTTATTTTGTTTCAATCTACCAGTTTTCCTAACCCTGCTTTGATTTATTATTTATTATTATATTTGTTATCGTGATCACCCTGAGCCTCTAGCACGTTAAGAAGGCAAGCTATCCTGTGCACACACATCTATGCATTTGCTTTTGACCCTCAGCTTTTTTTCCTCTCTTTTTTAAAGATTTTATTCATTTATTTATGGGAGACACAGAGAGAGAGGCAGAGACAAAGGCAGAGGGAGAAGCAGGCTCCATGCAGGGAGCCCGATGCGGGACTCAATCCTGGGACCCCGGGGTCATGCCCTGAGCCGAAGGCACATGCTCAACCTGAGCCCCCCAGGCGTCCCTACCCTCAGCTCTTTAAAACATGAGGCACCTGTTTCGGCGCCAGTGCCAGGTGAGGTCTGCATCACGGGCCCGTGTGCATGGTCCTCAGCGTTGCAGTGACGCTGCCGCCCCTCCAGAGGCTCCCACTCGTGCCCGCAGGACGCAGGTGGTGTGGAGGCTGCACATGAGCGACAACCTCATGGGCATCCCGTGTGTCGCAAGCACCACAGAAGTGTGACTGTCCCAGCCCGGTCTTCTCTCCAGGAAGGGACGTGCAGGTTTCACTATTGGCGGTCACCGATTAACGTTTCGGAAGCTCTCCTCAAGATTTGCCCAAGTCATCGGACGCAGATCGGCTGTCGCAGGCGCAACTGGAACGTGAGGCTACACCCGGAGGTGACCCGGGCCACTGGGGTGGTGTCCTGAGCTGCCGGCGGGCGCCGCGCAGGGGCCAGCTGCCTCTCCTCTGGGGATGATCAGCAAAGGCCGTGTCCCCAGGAAGGGAAACCTAGAAGGAGAGCTGGAGCCTCCGGAGACCGCGCACTGAACAGAGAAAGGCCCTCCCGATGCCAGCTGGGCTCCGCGCGGACGGTAACGGCCTGAGCAGGGAACCGCCCGGGCTGGTGTCCGGGAACCGGAACGCGGCGCCACTCACGGACCCAGGAGGTGTTAGGCGGGGGATCTGCTCGATTCGCCACCTCCAGATGGTGAGCTCCCAGCCCCCTGGAGCGGGGGGAGCCAGTCCCGCGCCGCAGGATTCCACGTAGACGGGGCCCCCCGCCGGGCAAGCGCGCTCTGGCAAAGGCCGACAGACTGTGTGAGGCCCCGGCGATGCCCTTGTGCTGCCTGCGGAGGGAAGAGCTGCTTCCCGGGTTGGGGAGTGCGCCGTGGGCCTGCCACAGATGCCACGCGGCCCCCAGCACAGCAGGCCCCGGCCGCCGCCCTCGCCGCCCCTGCATCTGGCCTCCGCTCGTCCCTGCACACCTTTGCTTCTCTTGCAGCCTTTCCTCATCTCTGGTGACGAGGCGTCCTGTCTACACCTCAACCCCCAGGCGTGCTGTCTACACCTCTCCCTTGAACTCCAGGCCAGCGCGCAGGCCCTGCAGACAAACGGAGCCCACAGATGCGTAGAGAGAGAAAGGTTCACGGTGAGCAATGGCTCATGAGGTCCGGGGAGCCCACACCCTCGCGGTGAGGATGAGTCAGCAGGCTGCAGGTCCAGGGAGCCGATAGCTCAGCACCAGGCAATGGGGGAAAGGCCGGCATCCGGGTTCTGACGCCATCAAGCAGGAGAACCCCTTCGGACTTGGGCTAGGGCAGTCTGTTTGCTCTATCCAGCCCTTCGCCTGATTGGATGAGGCCCACCGCAGCGGGAGGGCCGTCCGCTTCCTCAGTCTCTACTGCTTTAAATATTAATCATATCCAGAGATGCCCAGAATAACGTCGGACCAAACGTCAGCTCCCCGCGGCCTGGCCTTGAAGCGGGACCCCGCCCGGGAGGCCCAGGCAGCCCAAAGCAGACAAGTCCAGGATGAAGCTCTGCGTTTCTTCCCAAGCCCCGAGCGGAAGGAGGGCTCCCGCGGGCCGCTCCCTCGGGCAGGAGCCGAGTCGGGTCCCCATGCCGCTCCCTTACACACCCAGCGTCCAGTCCGTCAGCACCTCTGCTGGTTCACCTTGGAAAGGTACCCACAGTCCAGCCTCTGCGTGCCCCCCCCCCCCCGGCTGCTCACCCCCTCTAGCGCGGCGGCCTTCCCCGGTCCAGAGCGTGACCGTCAGTGCGAGGCCCAGCGGGGGGGGCGAGCTGCCCGGGTCCCCAGGGACGTAGGCGGCGGACCGAGGCCCAGACCCGGCCGGGGAGGGGCCCGGGGAGGCCCCGTCAGCAGCCTGGGAGCCCCAGGGCAGTGGGGGGCCCGAGCGTGCCCGTGACCGCAGCAGAGCTGCCTGAGTGGGGAGCGTAGATGAGACCAGGCCGTCGCCCGCACAGCCTCCCCGGCTTCCCCACACCCTCAAGGTCCTCTGCCCTGCCCCCCCTCCTGCCCAGGATTGCAGGCCCCGGGGCGCCTGCAGGGCTTGGCTGCCTCCCCCACCTTCCCTCAAGTGCCGCCTCCTCCCTGAAGCCTTGGGCCACGGGAGGCACCCCGCCGCCCTCCTTCCCGCGCTGCAGGGGCTCATCTCGGTGGCGGGCAGTGTCTCCCCGCTGCACCTCCGGCTCTGCTCGCGCCCCCACAGCCACTCAGCGGACGGGTTGACGGTTCTCGTGGTGGAGCAAAGCCAGGTGAAGAGCTTGTGAACTGCTACCACCCTGCAAGAGAAGGAGGGACCGATGCACAGGTGCATCTAAACTCTGTGGGAGCCACGGAGTAGCGGCGAGCCTGGAGGTCCTGGGGGGCAGGAGGGCAGGGACGCTCATCTCCTTGCACTTTCTTTTTTTTTTTAATTTTTATTTATTTATGATAGTCACACACACACACAGAGAGAGAGAGAGAGGCAGAGACATAGGCAGAGGGAGAAGCAGGCTCCATGCACTGGGAGCCCGACGTGGGATTCGATCCCGGGTCTCCAGGATTGGGCCCTGGGCCAAAGGCAGGCACCAAACCGCTGTGCCACCCAGGGATCCCTCCTTGCACTTTCTGAGCAAGGAACCAACCAGAACTTTTTCAAAAAATTAAATTAAGGGCAGCCCCGGTGCCTTCAGCCCAGGGCATGACCCTGGGGTCCCGGGATCAAATCCCTCGTCAGGCTCCCCACAGGGAGCCTGCTTCTCCCTCTGCCTGTGTCTCTGCCTCTCTCTCTCTCTCAGGAATAAATAAATAAAATCTTTAAGTAAATTAATATTTTTAATTAAAAACACAAGATGAGCCCACACTCCAAATGTTTGGAGCAGGCGTTCCCTTAAGGAATGCCCCACACCCCCGGTTCCCTAGGAAGCTTCAGGGACCAGAAGGCAGTGCAGCCCCCGTGCCCCTCCAGGACCCCCCAGCCCGGATGGGAGCTGGGAGCAAGGAGCCACCTGAACCGAAGCCACCTCTCAGTCCTCGAGCACGGAGCCCCCGCGCAGGGGCAGGGAGGCAGGGGGCAGCCCAGGCTGTACCACGATGCACCTGCATCCAGAGAGGACGGGCCTGGCTCTGCGTCCGGGGCCTCCCGCCGGGATCCACTGGACACAGGGCAGCCGGGGACAGACACCCCGTAGGCTGGGCTCTGGGAGCTCCTGGGCTGGAGGACACGGCTCCACAGTGGACAACGAGGTAGGAGGGTAGGTCGGACGGATTTACCCTCCTGCTTGGACAACCTGCTGCACCAAGAGATGAAAAATACGTCAAAATCTGTCTCTCAAGACGCAGGCCCGAGCCGAGGAGGCGCAGCTGTCCCTGAGAGGCGGACGAGGTGGTCCCAAGATGCCCGGAGCGGGGGGGGGGGGAGGGCCCGAGGGCTCCCAAGGGTGCACCGACCCGGGCCATCTCTGCAAACCTTTCCAATGAAGACACAGGACGTCCTCAGATACGGGGCCCTCCAGAGCCCGGGCAGCAGCGGGATTTGGTCCTGGAGAGGTCGAGCTCAGGGAGTCTCAGGGGGTCCCACCCGAGGGCAGTGGCTGGAACCCGCCTTCCGAGCTCCTGCCCACTGCCTCCCTCAGGAGCAAAGACTGCTGCTCGCCGGGGAGGCCAGGGGACTCCGGGTGAGCGAGCCTCCCGTCAGGCCTGGGAGCCTCATGTTCCGGGACAACCGTGGGTGGATGTGAGGGCGAGCAGGGTCAGCTCTAAAGGAGTAGCCACCGAGGAGGTGAATGGAAAGTGCCAGGCAGGAGCGAAGCCAGGCCTCTCCCTTCTTTACCCACGCCCGTCGGCCCAAGGCAGCCCTCAGGTTGGGCAGGCAGGTGCACCTGCCAGGACCGTCCCAGTGTCCTTGTCAACCGCGTGGGTGTCCTGAGCCCCCGGGAGGCGCAGCGTGGAGCCTGCCAGCCTGGCAGACGTGAGGCCCCGGATAGGGAGCTGCCCCAGAGCTGAGACGCCGCCGAAGAAGAATCCCGGGCGGCCCTGACTTCCCAGGACGAGGTGCGAGGGCAGGAGCAGCCGCTGCCACACTGCAGGCCGCGCCTGGCACCTCCCGATACCCGGCCCAGTGTCCCCGCGCCCCGGCGCCCGAGGAGTTGCCCTTCCCCGGCGGTGCCGTCCACCCCCACCGGCTGGTGTTACGATCCAGAGCTGCCGTGATGGGGAGAGTATTCTCAGGCTCCGGGGTGGCTCGAGCAGGATCAGCATAGCCAGGCAGGCCCCCCCGGCCCCCGCCCCCGGCCCCGCAGCGCGCTCCCACACGCGCCGCGGGCTGTGGAGGAAAGCCCTGTCCCACCCCGACCTGACTCATCCCCCCCTATCTCTGGGCTCCGCACACAGCCGCGTCTCAAATTAGCCCCGAGAGGAACAAAGCGGAAAACCGCGTCTGTTGGGAGGAGGAAGACAGAGGCGAGGCTGACACGCAGGGCCGGGCCCCCCACCCCGGCCGTTATCGCTCTTCCTGCACCTTTCCGTCTCTTCTGCTCGTGGGAGGCCAGAGCCGCCTGCGCAGAATGGAAGGAAATGCGGGACAAACGGGCAGTCTTGGCAGAGAGCGGGGCCCTCGGCTGCTCCAAAAATCCTGAAATAAGAAATGGTTTTCCCATAAAACATTTACTTATCGGAGATGCAAATGAGAGATATTTTTAGGAAATATGAACACGCCAAGCACTGGTTTGCAGACGGCTACGTCCCTCTTCCCCTCCCGCAGCCAAAGCCACCGGAGTGGCTCCTTCTTTCTAAAATTCTTTTTTAGAATAACGACTTCGTTTGCTCTTTTACTGGAGGAATGCACGCACTCCGCGAGGAGGCGAACAATCCCGAAAGTCGCCAGAGAGAAAGCAGTGACACATGAAAACGCTCACCGCCGATTCCAGAGCCAGAGACGACCCCATTCACGTCGAGCAGGGCAGCCACGTGCAGAGCACAGGAGCCTGAGCACCCGGCTCGGGCCGGCGGAGGGAGGATTTTCCTTGAATTTAGCGGAAGAGGAGGTTGAGTGCAACTGAGGACGGCTGAGCGTCACGTAAGTGAATCTTTGTATGCTGTATGTTGGCAAATTGAAGTCCAATTAAAAAAAATATGTAAAAAATAAAAAAATAAAAAATTGAAGTGAAAAAAATAATCTTTGCCGCAAGAACTAATTTCTGGGTGATCCTGAGGGAGAGCCATCATACCTTAGGAAAAAAAAAAGACAAAGGATTCTGGGCTGGGACCAGCCCTGCTTAGCGCACAGCATCCGGGTTGGGGGCACGAGCCGATAACTGGAGCCGGGATAGAAGAGGAGCCGGAAGCAGGATGAAGGACACTGGGCATCGGGAAGTAGGTGATGATGAAATCCCTGGACCAAAAGTGGACTTTTAGTAGGTGGGGCAGCCGTGCGGGGGGGGGGTCCAGCAGTTCAGGCCCTCCCCCCACATCCGGGGACGGGCTTCCAGTGCAGGTGGGGCTGCTGTGGGACAGGAAGCCACGAGGGGAGGTCCCCTGTCACCCGGGCGGGGGTGGCTCCCGTGATGACACAAAGGAAAAGACCAGCAAAGAGGAGCAGAAACCCCAAGCTGCAGGCGCAGCAGAGCCGCTGCAGACGAATCAGAGACAAGCAGAGGTGAAAACACGCGCACCACACAGCGCGGACCAGGGACCAACATCCTGGCTACAAGAGGAGCTCCTAGAGACTGGCGGACGGCCACGAGCCAGATAGAAAAGTGGGCAAAGGGCATGAAGAGACGGTTCACAAATGAAGATGGCAAAGTGAGTCGTAAACACCCGAGAACCGTTCACTCACGCGTGATCGGGGGGTGCAAACGTAAGCTGTGCCCAGATGCGATTTCTCTTCTATCAGATTCTTTACTTCTTTAAGGTTTTATTTCCTTATTCATGGGAGACACACAGAGAGAGGCAGAGACCCAGGAGGAGGGAGAAGCAGGCTCCATGTGGGGAGCCCGACGCAGGACTCGATCCCAGGACCCCGGGGTCATGCCCTGGGCCAAAGGCAGACGCTCAGCAGCTGAGCCTCCCAGGCGTCCTCTCCTATGAGATTCTGTCAAAGGTCACAGGCACGACAAGTAGCGTGAGTGCCGAGGGTGTGGTCACACCGGCTCCGAGCATCGCTGGTGCACCGCCCGGATGGAGGCCGGCAACCCCCAACTACACACACGTTTGCGCCCAGCATCCCACCTCCGGGGACCCACCTGGAGATGCCTCCAACAAAAATGAAAATACCAGTGCGCGAGGCCGTCGCTCTGAATTGCCGAAAGCTGGAGAACACCTGGATTTCCAGGCACGGGGGGTGGGGGCATTGAATGGACTCCGGGGTGGCCGCAGATCTGGAGTGGTTCTGGGACGTGGAGATGTGCGAACGAGGCCAGGTGCACGAGGAGAGTGCGAGCCCTGCCCCCGCTCCCCGAGCTTCGGCACACCAGGCACTTCTCTCTCACCTTTGCTCCCAAGGCCCCCGAAGAGAAGTGCGCTGTGGCCCCCGTGCCTTTGCACTTGCTGTTCCCCAGCCCTCTCGGGGACCCGGTGAGTGACTTTAGTTCTTTAAGACTTAGCTCAAGTGTCACCTCATTCAGGAACCTGTCTCCGACCTAATCAAGTGCAAGCACCAGTGTGGGCGCCGGCGTGCCCTCGGTGCCGTTCTGCAACCCTGGGCTGGTGGGTTAGCAGGGGGAGACGGGGCTGGCTCAGACTGCCGGGTTCCAGCCATGACACCGTCTCCCCCAGGTGCATGACCCGGGCAGGCGGCGTAGGACACCCGCCCGGCCAGCACGTAGCAAGTGCCCTGTTGCCGTGACGGGAGGGTTCTCCACCCCCGAGCGCGGTGCCAGGCCGTGGCGGCCTGTGTCCCCTGTGTGCGATGTAGGCAGGTGATTTCATTCATCTGTGTCCCCAGCGAAGTGATTTGCACGGTGTTCCTCATGTGATGGCCCCCCAGTAGTCACCAAAATGAACTTAATAGATTTATATTTTTGTCCTCAAAGAGGGTAAGTGCAGTAAAAATAAGAAAAAGTGCCCCTTGACATGAGACACAGGGCGCACCGTTAGGTGGGGGAATGAGCCTCAATTATAAACCCCCCAGCCCCCTCGTGGGTGTGCAAGCTGAGCAGTCACGCCCTGCCTGGGGGGGGTGTCCGTGCCCACGTGAGCCCCGCCAGGAGGGCATGGCTCGCAGTTTCAATGCTCTGTGGTTGCTATTTAGGAATTTTAATGATTTTGGGCAACCTGGGGAGGCTCAGCGGTTTGGCGCTGCCTTCGGCCCGGGCGTGATCCTGGAGACCCGGGATCGAGTCCCACATCGGGCTCCCTGCATGGAGCCTGCTTCTCCCTCTGCCTGTGTCTCTGCCTCTCTGTGTGTCTCTCATGAATAAATAAATAAAATCTTTTAAAAAAAGAAATTTTAATGATTTTATGTTTAAAGAGACAATAAGGGAAGGGGTGGATATGGGCCGGTGCGCCCCACACACTGAGTGGTGGGGTGGGGCCCGCGGTGCCCGGGGGGGGCAGCTCTGTATTCGCCCTGCAGGTATTCCCATGGCCGACGGAGCGTGACAGTGAATGGCAGGTAGAGACACCGTGATCAGGAGAGAAAGAGAGAGAAATACAGAGAGAGAAGACGGCGGGGCTGGTGGGGGGAGTGGCAGGGACAGGGAGCGAGCCTGAGAGAAGCACAGACAGACGCAGACGCAGACGTCAAAGGAAAGGAAAGAGACTCTTTCTTGCTTTTTGAGCAAGGTGACCCACGTTTTCATCTGTTCACCAGGCCCTGCAAATTCCACAGCCGGCCCGGCTCTCGAGTGTGACTCAAATATGACATGTCCCCCCAGGCTTTGCTCTTCACTGAAAACAGGGAAGGCCGTGAAACCTCCGAAGGAAAATCAGAGCTGCGCCTCCTGTCGCGATCCTGGGGCGTCTGCGGCCCCTTGCGTCCCCGTCTCCGCCGACTCAGCCGAGTGGGTGCGGCAAGCACGGCCCGGCCAGTGCACTTAGGCAAGAAAAAGAAATAGGAGCCTCGCCGATGGGAGAGGAGGCAAATCTGTGTCTATCCGAGGACAGCATGATCGTGGATGGAAGATCTAAAAAGTCGTAGAGAACCTGTAAGAAGTACGGGAATCCACTAGGTGCACACGGCGAAGCTAAAGGATGCGGAGTCCTAGAAAATCGTCTTCATCTCCATATGCTAGTAAGAAACGACAGGAAATTAAATTTATAAAGGACGATTTGCAAGTAGTAGCGAAAGCCATAGACCAGTAGGGAATGAATTTAAGAATAAGACACGCGGGACCCCCACCTGGCAGCTGCAGAGAGCTGCCGAGCGACACAGAATGCTGGTCGAGCCGTCCACTCTCCGCGGAACGACCTACTGATCCCTCGTGCCCTCGGCCCGATCCCAGCAGGCTTGAGTGGACACCGAGGGGCTCAGCCTCAGAGTGTAAGGGGAAAGCACAGGACGCTGGGCAGCCCGCTGCTGCTGACAAAGAACCGGGGGACGCACGGTGGCCCTGCAGGAGCCACGCGGCGGCGGCGGCCGTGAGGACAGCAAACGGATCAGTGAACAGACTCGAGTCTGGAAACAGACCCACTGAGGCCAGAAATCACAAGACTGGTCGGGCTTCCGTTGGATTCACCCGAGAGGGAGTCCCCGGGGGGGGGTGGCTGTCGTGTGCCCGGGGTCCTGGTCACCCCGGGTGTCAATCTGTCCCGAGCCGCCCTGCTGTGCAGCGTGTCAGTGCTCTGTCTACACAGTGGCTCCGTTGACGGGGTGGGGCAGGACGCCCGCAGACCTCAGTGACGAGCAGACCGGGGGCTCTCCTGGGTCGGAGAGTAACTGCTGCCTTAGCCAATGTGTTGGCAAGTTTCTGTGACTTTCTAGAAACATTGTTTTTTTTTTAATCATTAAGCTCAACTCCTCCCGCCAATCAACGGATTGCGGAGGACGCTGGCACACGGCTGGGTGAGCCCAGCTGGTCCTCACCTGCCAGCACGACGGCGGCCGGGGCTTCCCGAAGTAGCGAGAGAGCGCGGTGCCCACGCGAGCAAGGGGGTGGCCGGGGTCCCACCACAGCGGCGGGCACATCTGGCAGCCTCGCCCAAGCCCACCCTTCGGCATAGGTGTTAAATCCCGAGCATTGAGAACCGAAGTGGGATGAAAGTGGAGCTGGGGACGGCGGCGTGTGGTGCACACAGCCAGGCCGCTCGGGGGCCGCGCAGAGGGCTCACAGGGCCCGGACACGCTGCGGGCACTGACTTAGTGGCAACCGAGATATTATGAGACAGTCGGGGGAAAAACTGTGTTTTTTCCATTTTGGGAAGTAGTCAAAGCTTTTATATCCTACCAAAAATAGAAGTGGAATTCTAGAAAGCAAAAATAGGTGGGCTTATACATGTATGCAATTCAAAGGCATCCGCAGAGACTACAGATGCTCTGTCATCTTTCTGGAATGTGTGCCTGCGTTGCTGCGAGGCTGTGGACCAGCCAGGACGGCCGGCAGCGTGGGACCTGGTCCAGGCCCTCTCTGCCCCGTCCCCCCCGCTGGCCCTGCGCCGACGCCCTGGCGTGGTCCCCGTGGGCTGCAGCCACCCCCACCCGCCTCTCACACGGGTGCACGGCGACAAGGACACATCGGAGGTCCTCTTCCGAGACTGTTGGCACCTGACCCTTCTCCCTGCAAAGACTTGCGAACTGCCGACCAGTAACCGGGTCCCGAGTCCCCCTGGAGGGGGTGCTGGGCAGGGGAGACATCGTCCCCATTAGGATCCTAGGCTGTGTTAGAACTCCGAGGGCCGCACCCTGAGCTGGGGGACGGGTCCCCACGTGTACCTCACTGACTTACGCCTGAACGGGCACTCTGGGGGTGTTTACATGTCGAGCTCGTGTCTCGTTTTCCTGTACCTTGTCATAACGTGCCTTAGCCCACAGACTTGGATGATACACGACTCGGAGACAGCTGTCCTGAGGGGGACGTTGAGGCCCACCGAGGCCCCGCTGCTCTCTTGGGGCAGCCTGTCCTCACTCCGGCCTCCGCGCTCTGGACAGAAGGCGTCCCGAGCCCCCCTTCCCCCAGCAAGGTCCAGCTTGGGGGACTCCGCTGCGGACAGGTGCACACAGGCTGGCTGGAGGGGAGCCCGAGCATGTGCAGGGATCCTGCGTCCTGCTGCTGCTTGTCCTTGAGTATGACTGTGGGCGGGCAGAGCGAGGGCTGGCGGAGGGCTGTGCGAACGTCGGGGCCCGGGCAGACCAGGCACAGGGAGCAGGGTGTTGCCGGGCTGCAGGGTGGCATCTGGGCACCCTCCCTCCAGGAGGTCCCAGAGCTTCCCACCTGGGCACAGCGCCTCGCCAACGTGTCTCTGGGCCTCTGAAGAAGAGAAGGTGGAGCACAGAGGCTTTGGCCAAGCAGGCCAGGGCAGCAAACGACGCCTGGCTCGGTGAGGCCCGATCGCTGTCGCTTCCTGCCGGGCCACCCGGGGCCTGATACAGCTGGCCTGGGCATCCAGGGTGCGTAACTGTGCAACAGCCGGGGGACAGTGATGTAGCTGGTCTGGAGACCGCGGTGGCAGGAAACCTCACCCGATGCAGGCAATTGTCGCAGGCGAGAGGACTAATCCCGAGGAGAGATTTGGAGCTTCTCCCTCCATCCTGTCTGCCCGCTGAATCCCATTGAGTAATGGGTGCAAATGGGGCACAAGGGGATTGAGACTGGCCTAATTAAATCACAGGACCAGAGCCCAGCAGATCCTCCCAGAAGAGAGAACAATGGATGTAGTAGGCGGCTGGGCAGGAGGGAGCTTCTGGAGTCGAGGAGGGTCCCTGGGGGAGACAGGGCACAGGAAGTGCCGCAGCAAGTTGCACTGTGTGGGAATATAAATACCCTCTCTGCTCTGGCATTCGCTGATCAACTGGCACGAAGATTGAAATTGCCTTTCAATTCTTTTCGTGTGTCAGACTGGTATTTCCTCCGCAGGCAGCATCATGCCGAGGCAGGCAGCCAGCCCGTTCAACCACCCCTCCCTCCCTCGGCCAATCTTCTCGGGGCCAGTGGAGATCAGGTTTAGCGAGACCGGAGTTTGACTCTTGCCCAAATAAGAAGAAATAGAAAATCGTAATAGTCCTATGTCTGGCGCAAAAAAAAAAAAAAAAAAAAAAAAAAAAAAAGAAAGAAAAGAAAAAAAAAAGCAAGAAAGAAAGAAAGAAAGAAAAGAATCTATAATTAAAAACTGTCTTACAAAGCAAGCTCCAGACTTAGAAGGCTTCTGAATTCAACGAAATTCAAGGAAGAGTCAACACCAGTCTCACGTCACACCTTTCCAGAGAATAGCAAGGAAGGGGAACACTTCCTCCACTCATTTTATGAAGTTCAATATTTCAGCCGGCCTCTCTCATCAAGGTAGATACCAAAGTCCTGACGAACCTCTAAGTGAACCAAATCTCGTTCTGCACAAAGAGGATATTGTGACCTGGTTGAGGCTTATTCGGGAAATGCAAGGTTGGCTCAACACTCGAACTTCAATCAACTTGTTAGCATGGGCCGTTGGTGAGGCTCTAACAGGGTACGCGGAGGCCCGCCCGAGGAGCCGTGGGCAGCTACAGGAAGGGCACATGCCCACGGGGCAGCCCTCCTCAGAAGCCAGAGCAACCCCAGAGGCTCAAGATGGCAGTGCCATGATGGGGAACCCTTGACCAAATAAGGAAGAGAAGGCCCCAATCCCTGCTCCCAAGAAATCACCCCCCCACGTAATGAATATTCCTCCCCCTAGTTAACAGCTGTCCACAAAGGATAGAAACCCAGCCCCCGGGCGTGCACCCTCGCTCTCTCTCTTGAGCTCACCTGCGCGCCCATCTCAAGAGCATACTTTTGCTTTAATAAACTCACACTGTGTCTCTTGTCTGCTGTGTTGTGTGTCTGTCCTTGAATTCTTCCTCGTGATGAGCCCAAGAACCTTCAGTGACATCTTTGGGACAGGCTGGGTCCAGGCCTCAGGGCCTGGGGTCCCCCTAGGTCACCAGGCAGCAAACTTAGTTCATCATATTAATAGAGCGAAACAAAATCCATGCTATCATCTCAATAGGCACAAAAGGAAACATTTGCTAAGACTCAACATGCGTCCGTGAAAAGAAACTCAGCAAAAGAGGAATAGAAGGGAACTTTCTTAATTTGATAGAGGGCATCTAGGTGAAAAATGTCCCAGGGGCGCCCGGGGGGCTCCGTCGGTGAAGCGTCTGCCTTCAGCTCAGGTCATGATCTCAGGGTCCTGGGATTGAGTCCCACGTCGGGCTCCCTGTGCATGGAGCCTGCTTCTCCCTCTGCCTGTGTCTCTGCCTCTCTCTCTGTCTGTCTCTCATGAATGAATACATAAAATCTTTTTAAAAAAATGGCCCTATAACAAGTCTTACATGAAATGTAGAATTGTCTCCCTCTGAGACCAGGAATAAGATAAGGATGTTTGCTGTTGACGCTTCCAGTCACCACCAGCAAGTGAGGCAAGCCAAGAGAAAAGCAATAAAGGATAAAGTGATTGAAAGGAACAAATAAAAAAAGTTGATATTCATAGACACGTTGAACTGTGTATATAGAAAATCCAATAGAACCTAAGAAAAATATTAAAATTATTAAGTACATCTGGAAAGATTCCTGGGTAATAGATCAATATACAAAAACCAATTCTATTCTCAATAAGCCAGAAACCAGTGATGATAAAATAAAAATAGAGAACATTTTATTTTTTGAAAGATTTTATTTATTTGAGTGCGACAGAGAGAGAGCGAGAGAGAGCAAGCTGAGGTTGGGGGGGTGGGGAAGGGCAGAGAGAGAGGAGAGAGAAAATCAGGCAGACTCGGCACTGAGCCCGGAGCCCCATGTGGGGCTCAATCCCAGGACTTGAGATCATGATAGTCAGATGCTAACCCGACCGAGCCGCGCAGGTGCCCCCGCAAAACAGAGAACATTTAAAAATATCATCCCAGGCATCGAGTTCTTGGGACAAACCTAAGGAGTTACATGTGAACTATCTACGCAAAATATTGTCCGTTAACAAGAACCAAAACAAACAGCCCCGGGGTCAACTGGCTTCCAAATGCAAGCGACGACGACGGCAAGTGAACCCAGACCCCTTCCTCACACCACACAGACAAAGCAGGGCCGGGTGGATCGCTGCTCTGAGCTTGAAAATTAGAACAATAAACCCCGGAGAAGGTGGCAGGAGCACGTCCCCTCGACTGTGGGCTCGTCAATAAGGCCACGGAAAGCACTGACCGGGGGAAGTGTTGGTACATCGATCGCAGTGACATTAAGAAGTGGTCACTGAAGACGCACTGAGGATCATGGGAAGGCCCGCTGCTGGCCGGGACGGTACCTGCACACCACGGGCGAGGGGCTTGTGTTTGCAGTGTACAGGAGCTTCCGTGAATAAACAGGAAAACGCCGAACAGCTCCTCCACAGGAAGGGACACCCACGTGGGCAACAAGCAGGGGTACGGGTACCCAGCGCGCCAGCCAGCGGCAGAGACCGCAGGGAGCTGCCGTCACAGCCCCAACAGCGGCCCAGATGAGAAAGCCCGTCAGCACCCAGGGGTGGGAACAGGGGCACCTGCCGCTGGGGCCCTGGCGGGGCGGCGCTCCGGGAAATTGGCTGCGGTGGGACACGTGTGTTCCCTTGACTTGGGCTACACCCGACAGGAGTGGGACGTGTGGGTCCTCGGAAGACACGCCGGCAGCGTGAACACCCGAAGCCCCGCCGGCGGTAGGATGAGCAGAACCGCAACACCCTGGAGACCCTATGGCAACAAAATTGCATGGGGAGCGGGCCGCGGGGCGGAGGTCACCCGCCTGAGCCCGCAGGGAGCGCACACGGGAGATGGGAAGGCGACTCTGCGTGGCGGTCACGTTGGGGGGCGACCTGGGCGGAGGCTCCACGCGTGTCCACCGTGGGTTAATTCATCAAGCTGCGCGCTTCTGTTGTGGGTACTTTTCTGTGCACTGCCACAGAGACGTTTACCCACATGTACCAGAGGGTCCCCTTCCAGGGCATCTTCCAGAGCCGCCGCGTCCAGCGACTCACGGGACAGCCGGAGCCCTGAGAATTCTAGCAGGAGGCCGGGAACGCCCACCGAGCGCAGGGTGCTCGACGCCCCCGCCCCCGAGCCAGTGCCTCGCCTGCACCGGACCTGGACTAGGTGCGCGTTGAGGTCCAGCCGCTCTGGAGGGGCGCCCGGAGGCCGGGAGGGGGTGGGGGACCCCACATCCACGTCTCCTCCCTCCCTGCCCAGCTCCACTTGCTGTCAGTGTCTCCTGAACCACCGCTCACTGAATAATGCAGAAACGACTCAGCAAAAACGAGAAAAAAAAGAAAAAAGAAAAGCTCCTCTTACTGGTTCTAGTTCACTATTTTATTTATTTTATTTCTAAAAATATTTTACTTATTTATTCACGAGAGAGCGGGCCAGGAACTTCGGAGGGCGTCTTCACAGGTGCTGAGCAAACCCCCTACCGCGTCTCCTCCTTAGGGGTCATCCCGGCTCCTTGGCCTTCCTGTTATATTTCTCTGTATATTTTAGAATAAGTCAAGTTGCATAAAAATCCCCGTTGGAATATGTATAGAATCCCCTGGACTCTACAGGTAATTCGTGGGGGAGGTGCCGCCTTCCCGACCGCGGCGTCCTCCCAGCTATTGGAGTGGCGCGTCTCTACGTTCACTTGCTCCTTCCGTGACTTTTTAAAAAGTATTTTTTCTCCTCAAAGATCACACACCTCTTCTGCTGGATCTATTTTTAACACAGACTTTTGTATGCGATTGTAAAAACGGGGCCATTTTTCTAAATTACATGTTGTTTGTTGCTCATGCACGGAAATTGCTGTGTGTGTGTGGGGGGGTGGGCTTTGCACTCAGTGATCTTGCTGGATTTTTTTTTTTAAGATTTTATTTATTTATTCATGAGAGATACAGAGGCAGAGGCAGAGACACAGGCAGAGGGAGATGCAGGCTCCATGCAGGGAGCCCGACGAGGGACTCGATCCCGGGACCCCGGGGTCACACCCTGGGTGGAAGGCAGGTGCCAAACTGCTGAGCCACCCGGGGACCCCCTGGATTTTATTAAATCTCATCACCTAGCTGCAGATGACTTTTTATTTCCTGTGTGTGTAATCGTGTCACCCGTGACCGTCTTCCGTCTCCCTTTCCAGCCTCTGTACGTCCCAGCCCACGCTGTGCGGCGCTCTGTCGTCGGGGCGCTCGCTGCGCCGAGCAGTGGAGAGGGCGAGGGTCCTGGGTTTGTTCCCGATTTTAGGGGATTTTAGTGTCTCCCACTTCGCCGGGGGTTTCATGCTCGTTTTACCTGCTTGTGGGCACCTCTACCGGGTTAAGCAGATTCCCTGGTGTCCCCAGTTCCTAAGACTTTGTTTCTAGGCACGGGGGATGCGGGGTGTCAGCAAGTCTCCCCCGCATCTGCTGAGAGGCCCGTCCAGGCGCTCTCCGTGGCCTCCGGTGGGTGACTCGCAGCACAGGTTTTTACGCGTCACGCCCAAGTCGTACCTTAGGTGAGTAAGCCCAGCTTGGTGGTGCTGCCCCTGTTCTAATTCTGCGCGCTCCTGGATGTGGGCCTGCGGTTACCTGCTTAGTTTACGGATGATGCTGGTCCTTCGTCTCTTTGCTGCCTTTCTCCTCAGGTTCCCGGGTCAAAATGAGGTCGGCTTCCTCTAGGGGACGGGCGTCCCCTCTCTTTCTAGCCAGTGCTGTCCCCAGTGCCCCCTGAACTTCTCAAAGCCACCTCGACCTCCGAGTCTGTCTCGCTGCTTTGGATTCATCACGTGCCGGTGCCGGTGCCGGCTTACCTTCCCTCCTGGGGATGCTCCGTGCCCCCCCCCCCCCCCCCGCACTCTCCTCTGCTCCCCTCCTGCCTCTGCCCTGCCCCACTCTTCCCCGGCCTCGCATCAGGCACTCGCTTCCAGGCTCACTCTCCACCAGCGCTGCTCTGGCCTGGCGGGAGCGAGGAGCACCCGGACACGCGGCCCTGGGCGCCTCCCAGGCCGCCACGGCCACACGAGTGGCACCCGGTTTAGGTTCGCATTCCCCTCGCTCCCCGAGACCGTCTGTGCTCTTTGATGGGGCCGGCCGAGCTCCCGCGTAGGGGTGGAGTGTGGCTTCACGCAGCAATTGGCATGGCACATTTCTCTGTAAAGGGCCCACGCGGGTGTCTTAGGGTTCACAAGCCCCCCGCCGCCGGCCTTTGCATCTAGGCCTAACCTCGGCGGTCGGGGGGAGGGGGGTCCCATGCTATGGGGGCTGAGGGAGGAGGGGCCGGGGGGGATGACACCCTGATCCACCTGCTGACCAAGTCCTGTCTTCTCTGAATTTACGTTGAGTGGAAATGCTCCTCCCCCTGCCTCGGGCACCCCTGCCACCTGCCCCCTCGTCCTGAGGGCTCAGCTCAAAGCCGTGGTGAAGCCCGCTCTGCCCCTTGGGGAGGGGCGCACGCGACCGACCTGCAGGCCGTTCCCTGCGGGGCGCCGGGCGACAGCTCCCCTCGTGGGTGGAGAGCAGGCTCCGAGACACCACACAGCCCGGCTGGTGTCACGGCTAACACGCGGCGGCGCGGAGTCTGGATCCTGCCCTGCCTCGGGCCTGCCGAGCACACCCCCCTTCCCCGGTCTCACCTGCTACCCACAGCTCACCTGCGCTCACCTGTGCCCAGGACACGCGGCGTGGAGCCGCTGGCCTGTCCACGGAGCCCCACAAGCCCAGTCTCTGCCTGCCTGCCGCGTGGCCCCCCCGCGGGCCGCTCCCCTGTGCCTGGCAGGTGAGGGAGGATCCTGACCACGCCGCGTCTCCGCACTGCAGGCCCCGGGCACAGACCTGGGGTTGTCTCCACGCCAGCCCCGGCTTCCAGGTGAAGTCACGGTGAGTCAGAGCCCCGCCTCTGGTCCTGAGTTTGGGGGGCAGGTGCCACTGCAAGAACGAGGCCGGTCCGGTGGGTCCCGTGGCCAGGGGTGGGTTCCCCGGGGGCCTGGGGGTCCCGGAGAAGGGGGTGCATCATGAGCTGGGCGGCGTGCCGGCTCCCAGGAAGAGCTGATTGATAGCTTAGCACCATCTGGTTTTCGTCATTCTGGTGTCATGCTTTTTATAAACACAGGACGAAAAAATATTTTGTCTCAAATAAATGTACACGGTATATCGGCTATCTCGTATTAGCAGTTTTATCTCCTGACTTTTTTAGAAACCAAGAAATCAATAGCCTACTTTTAGACTGCGATCTAAAAGTACCCGTGGGTGTCCTTTCCCAAGCACACTGGGCGGAATTAAATAAAACAAGGAAACACACATTTTTCTCAGACGCAGCTTTGGTTGGACACGGGGACCGCGGCGGAGCAGACGTCAAAAGAACAAGAAAAAGGTTGTCCTCGGAGTTGGACGATTGAAATCCACCCTCAAGGCACGCGGGTCACCCGCCTGCGAAAACCGTGACTATGACCAGGGTGCGGTCTCCCCGGGACACGTCGGGAGTGGGGGCGTCACGGGGAGGTGGCATCGGCCCCACGGCCACCTGGTGTGAGCAGGAGGTGTGGGCGGCCCACGGCCTGGAAAGGAAAGGATGGGCAGGAAGCCAGGCGGCGACCGCTGGGCGGCCCCTCCCCACGCGGGTCATGTGGGTCGCCTCTGGCTGCTATGCCCGTGGGCCTGGAACGCTTCCGTCAACTGCCGTCTGTCTGTCCGGGAGCCGGGATGTGAATGAAGCCCAGCGGCCCCAGCGTGGTCAGGCTGGACCCTTGCTGCTCCTTCCCCAGTTCCCACGTGGGCTCCCCAGGCTCCTGCCCGAGCGCCCGGTTACACCCCATCTCCGAGTCTGCTGGGGGCCAGTGTCCCGGGGTCCCAAGTCCTGTCATTGTGTCCTGCAAGGTGCCCAGGTTGTCCAGAGTGGCTTCTGATTGCTTGTGGGGTCCAGCCCGGTGGCCGTGCCAGCGACAGGGAGAGTGGCCACCGTGGTCTCGTGCTGCTGTGTAGACCGTGTGCCCAGCGGGTGACAGGTTCACGCACCTACGTAAAAGGGGACACCTTGTCGCTGGGCCGGGGACTGCAAGCATTTGAGACTCAGGTTTGTTTTCCAGGACGCAAAAGTGATGATAGATTCGCACAATTCCCACGAGTGAACTGAACAACAGACAGGGTCTGGGGGCCGGGCGGGCCGGGCCTGCCCCTGCCGTTCCCACCCCGGGCTTCCAGGGGCAGCGCCTAGGCGGGACAGCTGCCAGCACCGCCGGGAGACGGGGGACATCCTGGCGCCCCGGTGTCTGACGCGGCAGTAAGCAGGGGGCCGGAGGGCTGTCCTCCGAGCCTGGAGGATCCGTCACCTGGGCCCTGGCCTCATGCGTGCGCGCCGTCTGCTGGGCTCTGCACCACCTGGCAGCGTCCCCCGTCTGGGCTCCAGTGCCTGGAAATCGCTGTCCCCCACGTCAGCAGAGAGGCACCCCTGCGTGCCCTCCTGCGAGGCAGGGGCAGTGGCAGCGGCCTAGCTCGGCCGGCGACCCCGGGCTCCCGTGTCGCGGCGGCACCAGCATGAGGGTCTTGGTGACTCATGGAGGACAGCCACGGGGATGCCGAGCAGCGAGTCCCACACCACCCAGGGCTGGGCTGACCTTGGCCAAAGGGACTTGGGAAATGTGGTGGCGGCCGACATGCCCCGCCCGCTGCCCAGTGCCGCCCGTCGCTGCTGCTGGGAGTCACGCCGCAGGGGAAGCAGCCCGGGCCTGCCCGGCCCTCCTGCCGTCCCTGCCCGTGGCCACACGAGTGGGCCCGGCCCACGCCCTGTGGAGCGGACTTGAGCGCCGTGAGCGGCTGGCCACAGGACCGTGGGCAGAAGAGACCGCGGTGAGCAGTGTGGTTCGGGGCGTCCGGGCACCCACAGGGCTCCAGGGGGCTGCATGCTGGCTTGTGGAGGACGAGCCCCAGAGGCCGTCCAGGAGTCCCGGGCTCCCCGGGGTGTCCGCGGGGCTCAGCCCCCGGCAGGGGTACGGGGGGTGGGGGGGCTGCTCCTTTCCCCAGGCGCCACCCAGGCCGACCCCCAGCTGGCCCGCAGCGCTCGCCGGGGCTTGGGTGACGCTCCCTGCGGCCACCGGTCCGGACTGCGGGCGTGGGTGCCCTGCTCGCCGCCAGCCAGGCTCTGGACCCGGCTCCTCGCCCGCGACAGCCTCCTCCGCCCACCGGACACTTGAGGAGGCAGCAGGCGTCCCCAGAGACGCCTGAGGTCTGGGCTGGACTCCGCGCTGGGGAGCCCGCCCGCCAGGCCCGACCGCTGCCTGCACGCGAGGCTCTGGCCTCGGCACCCGCCTCCAAGAATATGGATTTTTCCTTGCTAAGCTTCAGTGTATTTTCTGTCCCCAACAGAACGCAGCCTTGGGTCGGTCACGCTGGCCTTCGGGAATGTGGCATTTGTACACGTGCTTATCATCACGCGTGTACAGTCCTGGAAAAGTCGGTCAATGCACAGACCGGGGTCGGTTTACTGCACGCCCCGTAGAGGAGCCTCAACGCGCCGTTACCGGGACGGGGACCCCGAGAGCCGCCCAGCAGCCCCTGAGGTCAGCACCTGGGCTCGGACAGGCCGGGCCTGCTCCCGACCTGCGACCTGCGACCTGCGGCGCCGGGCACCGCGCCCACCTCCCCGCGCGCCCCCCCGCCCCTCTCCGCGCGCCCCTCCCCGCGCCCACCTCCCCGTGCGCCCCTCTCCACGGCCCCCCGCCCCTCTCTCCGCGCGCCCCTCCCCGCGCGCCCTCTCCGCGCGCCCTCTCCGCGCGCCCCCCCGCCCCCTCTCCGCGCGCCCCTCCCCGCGCCCACCTCCCCGTGCGCCCCTCTCCACGCCCCCCCGCCCCTCTCTCCGCGCGCCCCTCCCCGTGTGCTCCTCCCCGCGCGCCCTCTCCGCGCGCCCCCCCGCCCCCTCTCCGCGCGCCCCTCCCCGCGCGCCACCCCGCCCCTCTCCCCGCGCGCCCCTCCCCGCGCGCCCCCCCGCCCCTCTCCCCGCGCGCCCCTCCCCGCGCGCCCCTCCCCGTGTGCTCCTCCCCCCGCCCCCTCTCCGCGCGCCCCTCCCCGTGTGCTCCTCCCCGCGCGCCCTCTCCGCGCGCCCTCCCCGCGCGCCCCCCCCGCCCCTCTCCCCGCGCGCCCCTCCCCGCGCGCCCCCCCGCCCCTCTCCCCGCGCGCCCCTCCCCGCGCGCCCCTCCCCGTGTGCTCCTCCCCCCGCCCCCTCTCCGCGCGCCCCTCCCCGTGTGCTCCTCCCCGCGCGCCCTCTCCGCGCGCCCTCCCCGCGCGCCCCCCCGCCCCTCTCCCCGCGCGCCCCTCCCCGCGCGCCCCCCCGCCCCTCTCCCCGCGCGCCCCTCCCCGCGCACCCCTCCCCGTGTGCTCCTCCCCCCGCCCCCTCTCCGCGCGCCCCTCCCCGTGTGCTCCTCCCCGCGCGCCCTCTCCGCGCGCCCCGGGCGCAGGAGGCTCTCGCGGCGTGCGCGCCCGCGGCCTGCGTGGCGGCGCCCCTCCCCCTCGGCGTGCGCGCGGCCGGCGGCGGGGGCGGCGGGGAGGGCGGAGCCGGCGCCGCGGGCCGCGGGCGGAGGGCGGAGGCTGAGGCGGAGGCTGAGCGGCGGCGGCGGCGGCGGAGGCGGCGGGGTCGGGCCGCGCTCGGGGCCGCGCTCGGGGCCGCGCCAGGCCACGGCCAGCGCGCTGAGCCCCGGCGTCCGAGCGGAGCCCCGGCGGCCTGGCGGCCCGAGCCGGGCGGCGTGCGAGCGGAGCGGAGCGGAGCGGAGCGGCCCGGGGCGAGGTGAGCGCGGGCGGGCGGGCGGGGGCTCGGACCCGGGGCTGGACACGGCCGCGGCCCGCGTTTATGTAAGCGCCGCGGGGCAGGTGGGGAGGCCGGGCCGGGCGGGGGTCCGCGGGCGGCTGCTGCCCGGGGAGGGGAGGCTGCGCCCGGGACGGCCCCGCGTCTCCTCCCCGGGGCGCCGCGTCTGCGCGGGATGCTCTGCGCCGCGGACCGGGAGGCTGCGCCCGGGTGAAGATGCGCCCTTGGAGACGCTGCGCCCCGGGGTGAAGCTGCGCCGGGGTGGGGGGGTGGGGGTGGACTGCGCCCCGGGGTGAAGCTGCGCCGGGTGGGGGGGTGGACTGCGCCCCGGGAGGGAGCTGCGCCTGGTGGGGGGCGGTGGACTGCGCCCCGGGAGGGAGCTGCGCGGGGGGGGGTTCGGGGGTGGACCGCTCCCCGGGGTGAAGCTGCACGGGGTTGGCGGGTGGATTGCGCCCCGGGATGGAGCTGCGCCGGGCGGGGGGGGGGAGGATTGCGCCCGGGATGGAGCTGCGCCGGCGGGGGGGGGGGAGGATTGCGCCCCGGGATGGAGCTGCGCCGAGTGCGGGCGGGTGGGGGGGGGACTGCGCCCCGGGATGGAGCTGCGCCGGGTGGGGGAGGTGGACTGCCCCCCGGGATGGAGCTGCGCCGGGTTGTGGGGGGGACTGCGCCCGGGATGAAGCTGAGCCGTGTGGGGGGGCGGTGGACTGCGCCCGGGACGGAGCTGCGCCGGGTAGGGGGGGACTGCGCCCGGGGATGGAGCTGCGTCCTGCGCCGGGAAATTAAGCTGCGCCCATAGGGGTTGGGCTGCGCCCCGGGATGAAGCTGCTCCTGACGGGGGCACAGCGCCCCGGGGTGAACATGCGCCCATTTTTTGGGGGGGGGTCGCTGCGCCCTAGGATGAAGGGGAGGCAGCGTCCGTGGAATGAAGCTGCACCCGGGTTGTGTCGGGGCAGGCGGAGGTAGACTGCACCTCCGGTGAAGGGGGACTGCGCCCCGCGGGGAGTAGGCTGCACCTGAGATGGGAGCCTGCTCCCCGGGATAAGGCTGCACCCCAGTGGAGGGGACGCTGCCCTGGGATGAGGCTGCGCCCCACGGTGAAGGGGACACTGTGCCCCTGGGAGGGGATGCTGCACCCGGGTGGAGCTGGGCCCCTGGGGCCGGGGACCGGGCCGGGGAACCGGGCCGGGGACAGCCCCTTCTCCGCAGGAGCGTGTCTGCTCCGAGGCTGATGCTCTCTGCCCAGGGACCGATGGCTGCGCCCCGACCCCGCGTCCCCTTCTGGAGGGCACCGCGACCGCGACCGCGACCGCTCGGAGCTGTGTGCTGCGGGGAGGGTAGAGCGCGCCCTTGGGGTGAGGCTGTGCCCCCCCCCCATGAGGCTGTCCCCTCCCCAGGGTGTCCGCGTGGGATGCTCTGCACAGTGGCTGGGGGCTGGTACCGCGGGTGCCGGGCACCTGGAGCGACCGGGAACAATCTGGGGCGGTTGGGGGCCCCGAGGTGACTTCTGACGCGTTCACATCTGCAGTAGGAAATTTACCGGGTTTGGATGGGTCTGAGGGAGGGCGTCCCGCGGGCTGTGGGCTGCACTAGAAGTGTCGGAGTTGCCCTGGTCCCTGGCCCCGCACCCTTGTGTTTCGCGGTTAATATTTTTAGCCGCCAGGTTTTGTTGGTTACTTCTGCTAAGGACGTTTTGTTTCCTTATTAAATAACAAACCCTAGTGGTTAGCGTTCCACTGTTCAAGTGTAGGGAAAAGCGGCTTGATCTCAAACTTGCTTCTTTATTTTGTCCCCTAGTGAAGATGATAGATCGGTGAGCTTTGGGGAACAGAAGGATTCGTCTAATCCTCTTTGTTTCCCCTTAAACTCACCTGTGTATTTCATTCCTTTGAAAGGTGCCACCAGAGCTGCGTTTCGAACCCAGTGGGTAGTCTTGAGAGCAAGCAGCTCCCGGGATGTCTTCGGGTCACCATCTTTTCTTGGGGACAGAGGCTCCCCTCCGCCTGCGCAGGGTCTCCCAGAGGCGAAGGGGGAAGGCAGGCTGGCACTGCCGCGCCGGGCAGAGGGGGATTCGCTGGCCTTCCCTGGCGGCCCCTGCGGTGGGCAGGGCCTCCCCGGAATGGACGCCCGCGACAGGGCCGTGATCAATATTTGATGAGACCTGCTGAGCTGGGTGCGGAGACCCCGCCCGAGCTAGAGGTAGGGGCAGGGGACTCAGGAGGGCATCGGCCGTGAGTGATGCCCGGTTGGACGTCCGGGGGTGCCCGAGACCCAATACATTCAGCTGCATCCCCCACAAAATCGGAAGCTATAGTTGGAAGGGGAAAAAGGAGGCCTTTCTGCAGGGGGCAGTGGTGAAAAGAAAATTGGCCCAGCTCTGAGAAAGTGATGACACACGTATCAGGAGGTGCAGCGTGCTCATAAAGTCAGCCCTGGAGGGCGAAGACCGGGAATCGGCCAGCAGCGTCATCCGCGCCCCCGGCGTCTCCCTTCGGAGGCAAATGCGCTCCTCGGCGACTTGACAGGCTCGCACTCCGGTTGCTCTCAGGTTTCTGCAATAAGAAAATTCTTTAAACTTTGCTTTGGTGGATGGGTAAGGCAGACTTAACTCAGTTGGCACATACTGCTCTGTGGCTGGCTGCGTGCCGGGGCCTCCCTGTTGCAGGGCCGGGGGATACGGGGGATACAAGATAGAGTCCAGAGGGGCCCACACGCTGGCGGCCTCAGTAATGCCTTTCACGGCACGACAGTTGTAGAAACAGGGTCTGGGGCTTGAGTTATAAAACTTTAGAACGTGCAGCGTTAGAATTGTCACGTCTGGGTGTAGAGACGTCCGCTCGCACGGCGGACGCTCAGGTACGGAGCTCGGGCTTCGGGCCGACTCCACTCCTCCCTCTGCTGCGGTGGCCGGTTACCGTGTGTGTCCACGCAGGAGCCAGGATACAGACACGGTTGTGAGTGTGTGTGTGTGTGTGTGTTTTAAATTTATTTATTCACAGAGACACAGCTAGAGAGAGAGGCAGAGACACAGGCAGAGGGAGAAGCAGGCTCGGTGCAGGGAGCCCGATGGGGGACTCGATCCCGGGTCCCCAGGACCACGCCCTGGGCTGCAGGCGGCGCCAACCCGCTGCGCCAGCGGGGCTGCCCTGTGAATGTGTTTTAACGTAGCTTTTAATATTTGCTCCGACGAACAGCGTTCCAGTGACTATTTTTTGTACTGTAGGTCTGCCCGAGACCTACCATGTTTTATTAGTCTCCACAATCCCTTAGTAACCCTAAGTTTTAGTTCAGAATCCCTTAGTCCCTCATTCTATTCCCTGGAAGGCTGCGATGCTCCGTGTAAATTTATGAACTTGTGAACAGGGGCGGTTATTTAAATAGGGAGACGGTTGGAAAGTATACTTCGGAGATTAATGGGCGAAATGAAATACTTACCAGCCTTTAAAAAATTTATTTAAGAGGAATTGTCGATCTTAGGGTGAAACTGAGAAGCTCACAGTGTTCTAATTTTATTTAAAAACTTGTTTTGTGTGTGTGTGTGTGTTAATTTTCTAAAATGCGAATTATTAAGAATATTAAAATTATCAAGATTTATAATTTGGTATGACAGGGACGGGTGCCTGGGTGCCTGGGTGCCTGGGGGGCTGAGTTGGTGAAGTGTCTGCCCTCAGGTCCGGTCATGATCTCGTGATGTCAGGCTCCCTGCTCAGCAGGGAGTCGGCTTCTCCCTGTCACCCTCACCCCTCCTTCTGGTCTCTGTCTTTCACGTTCTCTCTCTCTTAAATAAATAAAGTCTTTTATTTTCTTTAAAGATTTATTTATTTATTTATTTATTTACTTATTTATTTATTTATTTATTATGATAGAGAGAGAGAGAGGGAGAGGCAGAGACACAGGCAGAGGGAGAAGCAGGCTCCATGCAGGAAGCCCGACGCAGGACTCGATCTCGGGACTCCAGGATCACGCCCTGGGCCGAAGGCAGGAGTTAAACCACTGAGCCACCCAGGGATCCCCAATAAAGTCTTTTAAAAAACATAATTTGGTGTGATGGAAATGATGGTGTTAAAAACCCTATAAAAGTGAATCCATAATATATGTGGTAGAAAAGGCAAACGGCGAGAATCTCATTTAAAAATTTGTACATCGGAAAAAAAAATTGTACATCGGGTCGCCTGGCCCGCTCAGTCAGCGGAGCTGTGACTCTCCATCTCAGGGCCGTGAGTTTGAGCTCACGTTGGGTGTGGAGCTTACTTAAAAGTAAAACAAAAATTGTACGTTGAAGCAGTTAGTGCGTCCTTATTCCTTGAGTGACTTCTCGTGTTCCGCGTGGGGTACGGCGGGGAAAATGCTGGGCCGAGAGAGGTCTCCGCGTGGCCAGACCATTGGTATCAAGTTACCACGTTGTGGGAACGTGATCTGACTAGTGGGGCTCTTCTCCGCCCCGAGTGTGTAAGGGGCTCTGGGAGTGTGCACAGAGAGCGGCTTTGGTTTTCAGCTTGGCGTCTTCGTGATGGATTAAAGGGAGGGTGGGGCGGGGAGGCTGTGGTGGCCGGGAGGTACCTGCTGTTTTTACTGGAAGTGCGGAGAAACTCTGCTTGCCCTTGGGTCAGCTCTGTTTCTACCGCGGGGTCACCAGCAGGTGTTCAGCATGCACCAGTTCCTGTTGTAGGTGCTGGAGGCCCGGGTGTGAGCCCAGTAAGGGTGGGTGGGTGGGTGCCTGGCCTCATGGGACTCAGGGCAGGGGGGAGGAGGGGGACGGTGAGCCCCAGCTGAAGTCGTAGGTGCCAGGAAGTGCAAGTACGACAGGATCCGTAACATCGATAAAATGATAAAATCAAGGGTGTGCGGAGGCCTGAGAAGGGCGCAGGGTGGGAGGGACTGGGTGCTGCCGGGCGGGCAGAGGGGGCTCCGGGGCAGCTTCCTTGTCCTGTGCTTGAACTGCGGGGAGGCCAGTGGGAGGCAGGGAGGCCCAGCCCCGAGGACTGGAAGCCTTCAGAGGGCGGCCCTCCCTCCGTCCTTGTTTCCTTCTTCCTAGTTGACTTTAGAGGGTTTTGAATGAGGGAATGCCGTCACCTGGCTCTGAAAGAAGCACCCTGGCCTGGCCCTTGGGCAGCTGACGCTCATCAGGCACCTGTGACTCCCCCGCCTACTTAGGCGCCGCACGTACGTCGGCCTAAATCTCGTGATCGTCCCGAAGGCGGGCCCCGTGACGCTCTTCCCGTGATACCTGTGGGCGACCTGGGCACAGTGACATGTGAGGGGCGGCCGCAGGCGGGGTGCGCAGGGGGGCACGCGGTGGCCGCAGGGGGTGACATCAGATCCGCCGGCTGTATCTCTGGCTCCGTGCTGTTGCTGGGAACGTGTTGCCGAGTACACAGGAGCTGGTGCTTTCCTGCCGCTCGGACCGACCTCACTTCTACTTCTTCAGGGTGCTCTTGGACCTGAAGCACAGACTTTTTTTTTTTTTTAAAGATTTTATTTATTTATTCATGAGAGACACAGAGAGAGGCAGAGACACAGGCAGAGGGAGAAGCAGGCTCCATGCAGGGAGCCCGACGTGGCACTCCATCCCAGGACCCCAGGGTCACACCCCGGGCCGAAGGCGGCGCTCAACCACCGAGCCACCCGGGCTGCCCAAAGCATGGACTTTTTTTTTTTTTTAATTTTTTAAAGATTTTTATTTATTTATGATAGAGAGAGAGAGAGAGAGAGAGAGAGGCAGAGACACAGGCAGAGGGAGAAGCAGGCTCCATGCACCGGGAGCCCGATGTGGGATTCGATCCCGGGTCTCCAGGATCGCGCCCTAGGCCAAAGGCAGGCGCCAAACTGCTGCGCCACCCAGGGATCCCAGCACAGACTTTTAAAATCATACTACTGTGCCTTCAAAAAACAAAGGGGGGTTGGGAAACAGAAGTGAAATAAGATACAGTAATTCTAAGATTTCTTTCCGTTTAGAGTCTCTTTCTTCCCAGCCAGCCTTTGACGGGCAGATGTCCCTGGGCCGCCCCTCCGCGTTGTCCTGCGTCCCAGAGGCCTCAGCAGGCCGCGAGCTGGGGCACCTGGTAGGCAGCCGACACCCGGTCCGTGAGTTTGGATGCCTCCGGGTCTCCCCGGTGCGGGTTCAGGAGAGCTGTCCGGCCCTCTGTTGACTGACCTGTGGATGGGCTGTGTCGCCCCGTCTCCCGCGTGCCCGAGCCGAGCCGCCACCGTCCCCTGCTGCCCGGCTGATGGCACCGGGAGACTCCGGCATGCGGGCGTCCTGGCGCCAGAGTCCAGACGCGGGAACCTGCACATCTCAGGACCGGCGAAGTGCGGCGTGTCCCGTAGGCGGGCCCCTCGGGGTTGGAGCATCCCGGGATGACCCCGAGGTTGTCCGCATGAGCACTTGGCGCCGGCTGGGACCGTGACCGGCCGGTCAGGGGGAGCCGGCGCTGGGGACTGGCCGCGGGGAGGGCTCCGCCTCCGCGCTCACACCCACGGACCGGGCCCTGAGCTCCCGCGCGGATCTGTGTGCCGCGGCACCTCAGATGTGTGATCTAGAGCAAGCTGTTGAATCTCCTCTGCTTCGGTTTTCTGATCCATAAATTAGGGAGAGTAGTGGCAACCTTTATCCTACGGTTGTTGGGTCAATAAACCGAGCTAATGTAAAGTGCCTAAAATAGTGCCTCTACCAGTACCAGGGAGGCTTTACTTTGCCTGTTATTTTTATGATTAGTCATCCAAGTGGAGATGTTTGGATACAAGTGGAAATTCAAGGTTGGGCTCACGGAGAGGTTGGGGCCAAATATGTAAATTTGGGAGTCATTTGCCTGTTGCTGGCGTCTGAAGCCGTGGGCTGCGCAGTCAGTATAGATGGAGACAGAGCCGAGCAGATGGGTGAGGGTGGAGCCCGGGGCTCCCGGCAAGGGGTCCACGGGAGGAGGGGCCTGCCAACACCCACTGTGAGGAGGAGCCCGGGAGCGGCTAGGCGCCTGCGATCCGGATTCTCTGGAGGAGTTTTGTTTTTTTTTTTAATATATTTTTTTACTTTTTATTTATTTATGATAGTCACAGAGAGAGAGAGAGAGGGAGAGGCAGAGACACAGGCAGAGGGAGAAGCAGGCTCCATGCACCGGGAGCCCGACGTGGGATTCGATCCCGGGTCTCCAGGATCGTGCCCTGGGCCAAAGGCAGGTGCTAAACCGCTGCGCCACCCAGGGATCCCTCTGGAGGAGTTTTGTTAGAAGGGGGCAGAGTGTGGCCTGGAGCTGGACGGGTCATGGGTTCCAGGGAGTCAGGTAATTTTACTTTTTTTTTTTTTTTTAAGATTTTATTTTTATTTATTCACCACAGAGAGAGAGAGAGGCAGAGACACAGGCAGAGGGAGAAGCAGGCTCCGCGGGACTCGATCCCGGGTCTCCAGGGTCATGCCCTGGGCTGAAGGCGGCGCTAAACTGCTGAGCCCCCCGGGCCGCCCGGTAATTTTACTTTTTATTTTTTTATTTTTTGAATTTTTTAAAGATTTTTATTTATTTATGATAGTCACACAGAGAGAGAGAGAGAGAGAGGCAGAGACACAGGCAGAGGGAGAAGCAGGCTCCATGCACTGGGAGCCCGACGAGGGATTCGATCCCGGGTCTCCAGGATCGCGCCCTGGGCCAAAGGCAGGCGCCAAACCGCTGCGCCACCCAGGGATCCCTAATTTTACTTTTTAAAAGGAAATGGTGATAGTGTGTTTCCGGGCTGACGGGAGCGCTCCTGCGGAGGAGGACTTTACAATATGTCGGGGAAAAGGGTAATTGCAGGAGGCGAGTCCTTGCAGGAGGGGAGGGGAGGCTGGGCGAGTAGGACGGCTGCACGTGGGAACCTGGACCACAAATACTCGTAAACCCGTGCTGCCCTTTTGAAAGGACGGTATAATGTTGTGCTCAGTCCAAGAAACTTGGGGGTCATGCTGTAGGACGTAGGATCCAGTTTCGCATTAGCTCATGGTGCCAGACGCGCCTTGGGGCATCCCTATAGAAAGATGCAGGTGGAGGTGGCGCTTTGCTTTATCAGAACAATTGACTCCTGTCGGAAAGCGTCACTAGCTTTAACTAGACGTCGGCGTCTTTATTCACCGAGTTTGGTCGTGTTTTGGGGGACTAGCGCAGTGTGCCCCCTGCTTTGCGCTTGAGTTGCCTGCGTCCGGGACGGCCGCCCACCTCCTGCCCCCCCCCCCCCCCCCCCGCCGCGATGCCCAAGCGCCACCGTTAGAGTTACCTGTTCAAGTGGCCGGATCGCTTCCTTGCATGTGCTGCTTTGTGTCGTTTGCGGCCCTTTGGGTTTTTGTTTTCTTAGGCTCAGAGTTTTGAAATCCCGACCTCAGGAGTTGACCCAGCGGGATGGAGCGTGAAGAAGCCTTCGCCGGCCTGCGAGCGCCCGTCGCCCGTGCCCGGGGAGAACTGGTTTCGACTCCTCTGGGCGCCCCTTCCCGCAGTGACAGGTTCTCTGTGTGAGTCATCGTGGAAGGACGCACTCTGAAGGAGAAGGCCTCGCCTCCTCGGGCCAACATTCCAGCGGGGAGGCTAAGCCAGGCCGCAGGGCAGACCTCTGCCTCGAAGCTCCTTTGTCTGTGGGCTCAGGAGACGGGGCTGAGGAGGCGGCATCAGGGCGGCTCCTCCTGGGGTCCTGCCGGGCAGGCCTCTGTCGACGGGCGCCACGGTGATGCCCAGAGGAGACCGGCTCTTCCTGCCCAGGAGCCCTGCGTGCTGGAGCAGCTGGGGGTGGGCAGCAGCCTTTGTCTAGTCGTTGATGGGAGGTCACAGCGGAGGTGAGCGTGAGACACACGTAGGGGCCGGCTGTGCCGTCCTCCCCTGGACCCTGGGCAGAGCTTGAGGCGGCGGCGATGGGGTGAGCGGGGTGGAGTCTAGGGGTGAGGAGGCAGGGGCGAGAGGAAGGGCCCTTGGAACTCGGAGTCGTGGTGATGCTCCGTGGCCAGGACCCGAGGTGAAGATCCTTGAGTTACGGGCATCATTTTGCATCAGGTTCCCTTCGAACCTGCCGTCGCCTGTCCCTGGGTGTGGGACGTGCAGAACGTGAATGTACGTGTGCGTGCGTGCGATCTGGAACGCGTGTTGTCAGCGAGACACAGATGCGTGTCCGAGCAGCAGGGGCACCGGGTGGCTCGGTCGGCCTCGTGTCCGACCCTTGACGTCAGCCCACGTGACAATGTCAGGCTTGTGGGTTCGAGCCCCGCGTCGGGTCTGCCCCATGGGGGAGCCCGCGAGAGAGTCTCCCCACCTCCCCCTGCAGCCGGCTTCGGAGCTGGGAGCCCTTGTACTTGGGTCAGTTACTCCTCACAAGCGCATCCCCCCTGGTTTTCGGATGGGGAGCCGATGCCGGAGGTTCGGGATGCTGGCGGGGGGGGGGGTAACTTTGCTAGTGTTTGCTCTTCCTGTGTGTGGGGCCTGGGGTGAGGTTAGTCTGGCCTGGTGCTCGCGGAGCCGAGGAGGTCTCCCTTCTGTGGCGCCATCCTCACCGTCTGACGGCTCGGGGACTCCGGCCTGCCTCCTCCCCTGGGTCCCCTGGTGCCCGGTCCCAGCCAGCAGCCCCGTCAGAGCCTGATGGGCGGGTATGGACCCCTTGATGCCCTGCCTGAGCCCTCCACCTTGCCCCGCACCTTGCCCCACCTCAGAGGCCTCCAGGGGCCTGCCGTCCCGTCCTGACCCGTCCCGTCCCGTCCCCCCAGCCCTGGGCCTCGCCCCCAGCTGTCTCTGGGGCTCCCCCCGCTGCACCCTCACCTCCTCGCCCCCGCGTGTGCTGCTTTCCCCCAGCCTGTCTTCCATCAGGCTGCCCTCCCGGCGGAAGCCCCTTCCCGAGGGCTCAGGACAGCGGTGGCAGGTGGCAGCAGCTGCCCGTGCCCCCGGGACGGTGACTGACGTGTTGTCACCGTGTGCGCAGGTAGCGAGCGGCGGCTGCGTTCCCCGCCTCCCCGCAGCCCCCCGCCCCCCGCTCCTGTGCGCTTGGTGAATCAGTCATCTATTTATGCCCGTATGTCTGGGTTATCTCCAGATCCTTGTGCTTTCCTTCATGGAGTAGAAACATTTACAAAACACTCAAAAGTCGTTCCACTCCCTGACGTACAGTGTAGCGAATGAGCCTGTGGAAAGCGGGGAGTCCTCAAGCCGAGGAGGGCGGCTGCGTCCTGCCGCGGCCACTTGAACCCCGTAGGGCCACGCGCGGCCCGGAAGCCTTCTCTTGGGCGGCGGCAGTCGGGGACGTGACGGTTCCCACTCCACGGGGACAGACGCGAGGACGCGAGCAGTTCTGGGAGCTTTCGGAAAAGCAGCCGAGTGGAATGCAAGGAACCCGGTCCAAGGGCCGGCGAGGTGCTCGGGGGGAGGAAGAGGAAGCTGGGTACCGCGCCCCAGCCCTGCCTCTGAGCCCGGGGCGCCCTTCCCTTCCGCCCCCGCCGCAGGGTGGGTGATTTCCAGCAGTCGGGCGTCCGCAGCTCCAGGCGTCTCACGGGTCATTGCCCCGCTGCTTACCCCAAGCCTGCGTGCAGCCCTCCCTCGGCGATGCCCGGTCCCTTCGCAGCTGCAGAGGCCCAGCGGGGGCTCACTCCTGGCACCTGACGGAGAGGCGGTGCAGAAGGGGGCGCTGGGCCAGGGGGCAGTCGGGGGGTGGGGGCGGGTCACCCTCTGGAGTCCCCGGGGACTCCAGACCCTCCTTTTCTCCGTCCTCTTAGTCTTGGGGGACCAGCCTGTGCTGCCGGCCTGGAATCCAGTGGAGCAAGGCTCGTGTTCCAGGTGTGTAAGTGTAAACTGACCGTAGCTGAGCACCGACGGCTCCATCGCAGGTAGTGTTTAGTTAGCCGCCCCCCCCCCCAGCGTGATGGAGCCTCGGCGGCCGCCTCATGCCAGGTGTGCGCACAGCCCTCGAGATCCGGCCGCTTCTGCTTTCGGCCAGCATGCGCCAGTCTCCTTCCTGACTCCCCGAGTGCCAAGCACGCGGGCGAGGCGGTTTTCTTGGGAAGAGGAATGCACTCAAGGACGGACACAAGGTGACTTCTCATCATCTGTGTGAGGCAGAGAGTCCGTGGCCATACGAGGTTCCCCGCGGGGGACCACACGCCCCTCCTAACCCAGCGCCGGGGTCTCCTTTGCCTCCTCGTCTTCCCTTCGGGGAGCGGGCTCTTCGGGGCAGCTGCTTTCACGGGTTCCTGTCCTTGGAGGCAGGGCCCCGTGTCCGTGGGTGCAGCCTGCCTCTTCCCTCTCACCGTGCTACCCCCGCGGGGCTGCTGCCTCGGGAAGGGGTGGTCCCCACGGGGAGACGGGCGCTGTCGGCCTGCTGCGTGCTGCGCGGAGCACTCGTCGCTGGAGCGCGTGGAGGCCTCCCGAGGTTTCCGCCCGGCGCCGTCAAGGGCCGCGTGCCCAGCCACGGGGTTGCATCTACTCCGTCCTGGCGATGAGTGAGCTCGGTCATGTGAAACGCGTGCCTGTCCGTCTTGATGGTCTTGAATTTCTTTCTTTTTCAGAACAGGAATCTACTCCAAATAACGGTCAAACAGAAGGACGGCCCTTGCGTCGGTCCGCGCCCGGTTGGGCCGCGTGCTTCTGTTGCAACACCGCGTCCTCGGCCGGGCTGCGGGCTGCGCGAGGCGGTTCTCCCTGTTGTCCTTAATAGGTCAACACTTTATTCTCACTCAGGACTTAACCTGAACGTATAGGGAGCCTCACGCGAGGACGTTTTACGTGAACGGTTCCCCGGGAGGCGGTGGCGCTCGCAGCCTTCAGGGAGAAGCTGGTTGGGGGGCTGAGGCCGAGAAGTCTTCATCGGGGAAGACGTGGAATTCACGGGGATGACCCGCAGGCCTCGGGAGCGGCGACCGCGTGGGGTCGCAGAGGCCAGCCTAGATGTGACCGTCCCGGAGACCCGAGGGGAAGGTCCCTCCCGCCCCGTTTGGGCCGCTCTCCGGAAGTGGAGAGACGGAGAGCTCTGTGGCAGGACCACCGGCCCCGTGTCCTGCCGAGGACGTGCCGCAGCATCGCCCAGGTGGGGGTCAGGGTCCCGGCTCCCTCCTCCCGCTCCGACTCTCGGGGATCCTCTGCGTTGCCCCTCGAGGGCTTTCACCCCCGCAGGTGTGCACGAGTGGCGCCGCGCATCATTTTGCCACGAGCTCCCTGTTCTTTAGTCTTTTCCTCTGCTGGGGCTGTGAGGGGCCTGATATTTCCACGGGAACGGCAGGTGCGGCCCAGCCCTGTGTGCCCCCGGGCAGCCCCACGTCTGCGCCTGGTGGCCGCAGGGGCTCTCGCCCGGAGCCCGGGTGGCGGGGAAGGGAGGCCCCTTCCTTTCAGGGAACGTGGGCGTTGGGGCGGGACGTCCCCGTGGACGGATCCCCCATGAGTGGAGCAGCCGGGGGAGGGCAGGGCTGGGCTGTGGCGTCCCACTGCCTATGGGCAGAAGCGTGTGCGGGCGGGCGCGTGCCACCCAGCTGTGGGCCGGGCTCTAGGGAGCCGCGCGTGGGAGGTTTGGTGTGAGCAGCGGCCGCCGTGACCCGTGCCCTCTGCAGGCGACGCTTGAGTGGTTTTCGCAAACGTCCAGCGCTGCGGCCGCTACCAGGGTCCGGTTTCAAGGCACGTGTGTCGCTCGGGCAGGAGGCCGGGGGCGTGGGGGCCGAGCCGAGTGGGCGGGCGCTGGGGAAACGGGATCTTGGCCTCGTCTCCAGTTTTCTCTCCCCGGACTTACTTATTCATTAACAGGGGCCGAGCAGTAACATTAGAGCGGAGGAGGCCAGCGGACACCGCCTTCCCCGGGCCACCCGAGTGGCCGTGCTCTGGGACGAGGCCGGTCGCCTCTGCAACCCCGATGGCACGTGGGCACGTTCCGTCTGCGGGGTCCCCGTCACAGACACGCCGTCGCGAGGGCCCGGGAGACAGAGCCCGGACGACACCCGGCCCGCCCCTCCAGCGCCTGGGTGCCCGAGGACGAGCTTCCCGAGGGGACCCGGTGGCAGAGGCAGCGCGGCCTGTGGATGGGGTCCTGGCGTGCGGCTCTTCGTGGGTAAACGGGTGGACGCGGATTCTGTTGGTGCCCGAGCCGGTCGTGTTGTGCCCCAGTTGTATCATTTTGTAACTTCTCGGCAGTTGCGTAGGATGCAAACGCCAGGGGAGGCTGGGGAGGGACGTGGGGTGCAGCCCGTCATTGCAGACGGGACGTGGGGGCACAACGCCCACGGCGGGAGGTGTCGCCACGCTGCGGAGCTTGGGTGAGGCCGGGCCCTGCCGGCCGTCCCAGCTGCCAGCGAGGTTCAGTCGTGTGCCCTGAGGGATCCCCGGTGCCTTCTCACTGGGCATCGTGGAGCCATCTGGAGCCGTGGGTGGGGGCATCAGGGCAGGGACCGTCAGCCGCAGTGACCAGCCCAGGCCGGCCGCCGGGGATACCGCGTCCTTGTGGGGGCCCCCCACGTGGCTACGGCTGTTTTCCTACATTGCCTTGGTCCTTTGGTTTTATTATTTTTCTTCCAAAGAGAGATTTCAGGCGTTTATGCATTAAACTATCGGACTTGCCTTCTATGACCTGGGGCTGAGTCCTGTGTGGGAATATTCTCCTGCCGCAGGACCCGTTGCTCTTTCGAGTCTTCTGGCGGTTCTGTAGTCTGTTTTCCGCGCGTGGCTTAGTAACCGGGAGAACTTTGCTTTTGTGGAGTTCGAAGCGAGCCCCGACGCTTCCCCGCTCGCTCGGCTACCAGTTGCGCGTTGACGGCGGCGCGTCCGCGGGTGCCGGGGGGGGGGCAGCACCCGGGTGCGCCCGAGAGCCCGCTGCGCCCGCCGCGTCCCCGCTCTCTGGGGAGGGGACCCGACTGCAGGTAGTGCCTCCTCCTCGTCTCCGTCCTCCCCTCGTCCGCTGGCTGGTGCTCCGGGCCCCTCGCGCTCTGGCCTCCCCGCCAGCGCCTCTCTGCCTCCCGCCCGCCGTGGACTGACCCACGCTGCTTCGGACGCTCCCTTTACCGGGTGAGCAGCTTGTCCTCCGCCCCCTCTGCTGAGCTGGTCTGAAAATAAACCCCCTCACGGACAGCACTAGAATTTCGTTTGCTTTTTTCCCGCACCCGTTGGGATGGTCGTGTGGGTTTCCCTCCCCAACCTCTTAATACGGTCAATTTCACGAATAGATTTCCCGATCGGCACATTTTCATTCTTTCAACATACCGAGAATTAAATTTGCTGTTTATCTTAATACTTTTCCTTTTCTTTTTCTTTTTTTTATTTTTTATTTATTTATGATAGTCACACAGAGAGAGAGAGAGGCAGAGACACAGGCAGAGGGAGAAGCAGGCTCCATGCACCGGGAGCCCGACGTGGGATTCGATCCCGGGTCTCCAGGATCGCGCCCTGGGCCAAAGGCAGGCGCCGAACCGCTGCGCCACCCAGGGATCCCACTTTTCCCTTTTACAAAATGAGCTCCTCCCCATCCTCTCAGCCCCGCAGTGTTTTTGTTTTTGTTTTTAGATTTTATTTATTTATTCACAAGAGACACAGAGAGAGGCAGAGACACAGGCAGAGGGAGAAGCAGGCTCCATGCAGGGAGCCTGGCGCAGGACTCGATCCCGGGGCCCCAGGGTCACCCCCTGGGCCAAAAGCGGCGCTAAACCTCCGAGCCACCCGCGCTGCCCCTATTTTCCGGCGGCTGGCCTTGTTGGAGGGAGGGGGTGCAGTAAGCCCTGGTGGGTAGCATTTGCCAATTTCTAGGGCATAAACAGTCCCACCGTGGCTTGTTTCAAGCTTCCAGGGAGCTGTCCGCTGGTTCACAGGATTCTGGAAAGTCCTCCCCCTGGAGCCGGCAGGCGCTGGCACCGGCTGCCACGGGAAGCTGACGGTCCCCGACGCCCACCGGGAGGCTCCTCGCGCCCGTCCAGGTCAGCGCTCCTGCCTCCCTGGGGCAGCCGCCGCTCTGACCGCGCTCACCATCCCATCCTTTTCCTGGCGTGAAGACCCAGTTTACTAATTTTCACATCTTCTTGCCCTCCGTGCGTTTACAGCTCCGTGCTTCCCCCCCAGGAGCACCTCGGCGTCCTCGGCTGCAGGTAGTAAGATGGAGGGCTCGCAGTGACTTCCGTTGGGCCCCGAGCATCGGGCGCCTCATCGTTGCCGTCGTAGCAGACTTTACCAGACGGCGCAGGTTCCGCGGCAGTAGATGTCCCGTGATCCGAGGGCTGGCCAGCGTCTTGTACTCTCGGAGCTCTTCGTCTTCCCTAGGATACGCTGAGCCTCTTTTCAGTCACCGTGCGATCGTTTGACGAGTATTTCGTGAGCTCCTGCGTCAGGCACGTGGGATGCCAGAGGCGTAGCAGTGAACAGCATCACCCAGTGTGGTCGTCGTCGTGGGGCGCGGGTTCCGGTGCGTCTTGCAGCAGCGTGGTTTCCTAGTTTGACTGTCCCTGCCAGTTTGCCCCTTACTCAGGCCTCTGCTTGTCTCGGCCTCTGGTGTTACGTAAATCAGCCCTCAATTAATCTGATTTCGTCCACAGCTTAATTTCAAAATTCCCTGCTGCAGTATTAGTTGGTGTGTGGTGTTTGCTGCTTATATAATTATTTCTGCTTTTACTAAATCCTCATGATGAAAAGGCAAAGGAATGGGATCCGGCGGCTTCACGTTAGGAAAGGTCTATTTTTTAAGGGGCTGTGACGGCTGGGTACTTGGAAGAGTTAGCGAAGTGACACTCTGTGGTGCATGGACTGTCATCTGGGGAGGAGCCGTGGGTGAGCTCATCACCTGCTGCTGCAGCTCTCTGGATGCCGGCAGGCTTATTCCCTGCCAGCGTGCTGTCTGTCTGGCTCCCAAAGGCACCGGGGTGTTTGTCCCTGGCAGCGTGGCGGCTCCGTGGGGTGGGAGCCTGGCTCCCGAGCACCGTACGCTGCTGTTGTGCACTTGCTACGCGCTCTGTGATCCGGTGGGGTGAGGAGGTCAGGGCGCGGGTCCCCGTTCTCCAGTGAGCCTCGGTCCACGGAGACTGGTGGGTTTGCCTGGGGGAAGAAGATCTAGGGACCCCCAGGGAGTTGAGCTGCATGGCTGGATGCAGGCCAGTGGACCTCAGAAATCCATTCGCCTGTTTTAATAAGAGAAAACAGGTCTATTTTACTAATTCAGACAATTCAGAAGCCCGTAGAGATCAACTTTCCTCGTTCCTTGGGGAGGATGTTAGGAAACAGGGTGAAAAGCACAGTCTGGATGGGTCTTGGCTCCTGGCCCCCTGAGCATCCTGTCTGTAGAGAATAACCTTCCACCTGCTGGGCCCAGGGGTGTAGATGGTGTAGCCTGGCCCGGCTGAGATCCCAAGCCAAAAATGCATTCCGTTTCCTTGCCCTGGTCTTGCATGACACCCCCTTCCCCACCAGCTGGGGCGTCTGTCGAGGATGGAGGAAACCCCTGAGGCCTTTCCTTTGTTTATCAGCCGACCTTGGCCTCTTGGAAATGACCCACTGGGCTGCCCCCTCCCTGCACCCCCACCCCGTGCTCTTTAGGTCATGTTGCAACCTGCTTCAGGGAGGGATTTCTTTGGGCATCAAAGAAAACCGTTTTCATGGGAGTAAATATTATCTTTTTCTCCCTGTATAGTTGCACCTTGGAATCTGATCTCTGAAGATGATAATTGTGGGGACTGAGTCTTTTTTTTTTATTTTTATTTTTTATTTATGATAGAGAGAGAGAGAGAGAGAGAGAGAGAGCAGAGACACAGGCAGAGGGAGAAGCAGGCTCCATGCACCGGGAACCCGACGTGGGATTCGATCCCGGGTCTCCAGGATCACACCCTGGGCCAAAGGCAGGCGCCAAACCGCTGCGCCACCCAGGGATCCCGTGGGGACTGAGTCTTAATATGACGGTTGAACCCTCATCGATAACCTTTAATTCTTGGAATCCGAATTCAGGAGCCCGCATCAAAAGTAATTTTTCCATTGTTGTGCACATGTTGGGTTTTCAAAAAAAAGGAGTACGTCTCATTTATCTGTACTTAAATTCCTAAGCCGGACTGATGCTGCTGGTGTCATGGGAAAGCAGATCACTTTGCTGTAAGTATTCGGGTAATCATCACATTAGGGATTGGACCAAACGACCGACCGCAGGTGAGGAGGGGAAATCAGTGAAGCTCTGAATCGCTTAAATCCAACTTTACTTGAATAGTCATCTAAAAAACTATAGAGTCTCCCAATCCTATGAAATACGAGTAATAATTCGTCATCACCCATTCTTGTGTTTTTTTTAACTGGTCTTTCTTGAAGGTGGGTCTCAGGCCCTGGAGATGTCAAAACCGGCATCGTGTTTCGTTTTCCCGAAGCCGAGGAAATCTGTGTCTTGTTTTCTAGAGCCAACAGGGTGATCTGTTACTGGGCCATTGAAATCATTGGATGAGGCTCATATCATCCTTAGCCCCCCCCGCCCCCCCCCCCAATATTTACACAGTAAACAATGAAAACCAGGAAGCCCAGGCTCTGAGATAAGCAGGGTCTCCGGAGGAAGGAAGCTGCGCGGCTCCGGCCACGCTGTGGGCGCCACACAGCCACCTTCACACGGTTCAGGCCGCGGAGGAGCCTGCTGGGAGCGTGGCTGGGGGCCCCAGGTCGCAGGGAGGAGAGTGTCGCTGGGTGCGCCAGCTGCGCCGACCTGCCCGTGCTGCCCGTGCTCCCCGTGGCAGGTCTTCAGAAGGGCCCTCGGAGATCCCCGGCCATGGGGGCGGAGAACGGGCGCTCTGTGGGTGCACAGCCCTTAGGGCCACAGCCCTGCTGTCCTCTGACCCGGTTCCCTGCCACGTTTTAATCTCTGGCTCTGCATCTCGTCCTTGTCCTGGGCGAGGAGGGTCAGGGTGCTCGTGACCCGTCGCTGTGTGTCCACAGGGGTGTCCCCTGGCCTGTCCCCTGGCCTGGCCGCAGCCTCCTTCACCGTGTTTTCTCTCGGGAAGACATCCTGGTATGCAGGGCCCAGAGGAGGCAGGGGCAGCGGCCTCTGGGGGGTGCGACGGGATGGGTCGGGTCTGCTGCGGCCCCGGGAACCTGGCACGGTGACGAGGCCCTGTGGATGCACGCTGCTGGCCAAGGGTTTTTATCTTTCTGTTTTTTTTTTTTTTTAAGATTTTATTTGTTTATTCATGAGAGACACAGAGAGAGAGGCAGAGACGCAGGCAGAGGGAGAAGCAGGCTCCATGAGGGGACCCCGACGTGGGACTCGATCCCGGGACCCCGGGGTCACGCCCCTGGCTGAGGGTGGCGCTAAACCGCTGAGCCACCGGGGCTGCCCTATCTTTCTGTTTATTTAATAGGCTCCACGGCCGGTGTGGAGCCCGACGCGGGGCTTGAACTCCCCACCCTGAGATCAAGACCTGCCCTGAGCTCAAGCCGCCCTGGCGCCCGGGCCTTCAGGATTGTTAGCTTGTCCGGGCTCCCCAAGGTCCAGGCTCCCCGAGGTCCAGGCTCCCCCAGGGTCCAGAACCTGAGGCCAGAACTTCATTATTCCGTGGCCTCCTGGCTGTAACCCTGGGCACGTACCTCCCACCTGCCCTGAGTCTGCCCTCACGGGCACCTGGGGTTCCCGGCTCCCGTCCCCGCACAGCCGCGGCACGGTGGGTGCTGAGAACACGTTTGACAAAATCAAGTTAAGTAGCTCCCTGTAGCTGTGGCGCTCCGGTTTTGCTGGTGACCCGTTAGTCATCACAACTCCTGACTCACGGCATCGGCTGTGTGGCTGTGCGTGATTCACAGAACGGTGAGATGGGGTTTCTTGATTTCAATGTGCAACGTGCTCTTTCATCGGACGAGTTTCTGGGGATGTCGTGTTTAAAAAGTGACGCTCAGGGATCCCTGGGTGGCGCAGCGGTTTGGCGCCTGCCTTTGGCCCAGGGCGCGATCCTGGAGACCCGGGATCGAATCCCACGTCGGGCTCCCGGTGCATGGAGCCTGCTTCTCCCTCTGCCTGTGTCTCTGCCTCTCTCTCTCCCTCTCTGTGTGACTATCATGAATAATAAAAAAAGTATTTTAAAAAAATAAAATAAAATAAAAAGTGACACTCTTTTGAGAAATACAACATAGCTAATTCTTCAGAAACGCCCTTTACAACCCGAGAGGCCGGATTTAAAGCCCAGGGTCCGACGTGGATTTTGAGCCTCCTTGAGGGCCCGTGATACCAGTTGCTATCAGGCGGCTTGTTCTGACTTTTGTTGTGGGCGGAGCTTCCCAAGTGCCGTGAGCTGGTTTGTGGTCTGAAGCTGCCTTTGCGTTGGGAAATCCCGTTAAGTAAGATTTCAGGGAGTTTTTATTAATTCCCTGGGATGTTTCCGAATTGTGGGTTTGGTGAAAAGTGTCTTTCTGATGTTTGGCTGCTGGCGTGGCCCCTGGGGGGACATGTGCCTGTGCCTGCTGTGTCTTCACCCCACACCTGTGGGCTTTCTGTCCCCCGTGCCCGCGTGCACACCGGGACCCTCAGGACCCCGTCCTGGTGGGCTCTCCATGCACACGGCCCTTCTCACCCCTTCCCACCATCAGCCCATCCCCCCTCGCAGGGAGCTCTGTGCCGGGCAGCGGGCAGGAGGCGGTGGGAGCACACGACACATGGTAATGTGTGCTCGTGCAGACCTGTACGTACCAAGCAGTCCTGCGCACGAAGGTGACCCGAGAACAGACAGCTGGGGCCTCGACGCGGCAGGATGGCAGGCCGGTGGAGTCCATGCTGGGGCCTCCCCGCTTGGATGCCTGTCCCCACCCTCATGACCTTCTTGACTGTTCTGGTTGGGCTTTTGCCTCTCTGTTCCCTGAAATGGCTCTTATGAGTCCCTGGGGACCTGTGTTTGTCAAGGTCAGCGGCCACTATCCTGTCCCTGTCTCGCTTAGGTCCGCAGCAGCATCTGACACGACTGCCTGAGCGGCCGGATTCCCCAGCCCCTGCCTGCCCCAGCATCCAGGCTCCCCCAGGGTCCAGGCTCTCCTAGGTCCAGGCTCCCCCAGGGTCTGGGCTCTCCCAGGTCCAAGCTCCTCCAGGGTCCAGGCTCCCCCAGGGTCCAGGCTCTCCCAGGTCCAGGCTCCCCCAGGGTCCAGACTCTCCCGGGTCCAGGCTCCCCCGGGTCCGGGCTCCCCCAGGGTCCAGGCTCCCCAAGGTCCAGGCTCCCCCAGGTCCAGGCTCCCCTTGTTCCAGGCTCCCCTAGGTCCAGACTCCCCTTGTTCCAGGCTCCCCAGCATCCAGGCTCCCCTGGGTTCAGGCTCCCCCGGGTCCAGGCTCCCCAGCATCCAGGCTCCCCTAGGGTCCAGGCGCCCCCAGGGTCAAGGCTCCCCCAGGTCTAGGCTCCCCCAGGTCCAGGCTCCCCCGGGTCCAGGCTCCCCCGGGTCCAGGCTCCCCCGGGTCCAGGCTCCCCAGCATCCAGGCTCCCCTGGGTCCAGGCGCCCCCAGGGTCCAGGCTCCCCCAAGTCTAGGCTCCCCTGGGTCCAGGCTCCCCTAGGTCCAGGCTCCCCCAGGTCCAGGCTCCCCCGGGTCCAGGCTCCCCAGCGTCCAGGCTGGGTGTGGATGCCTATCTAGGATTCTGGCCCTGCTGCCCAGCCCCTCTCCCCACTCCAGGAGTGGTCCAGTGCACACCTGCCCAGAGCCGACTCCTGGCCCAACCTGCCCCTCCTGCCCCTCCAGCCCATCCCTGCGTCCCAGCCTCCCCCCGGGCCTGCAGTCATCCTCGTTCCCTTCTCCCCCTCGCTCGCCGTCTGTGCGAGGCCCACAGCCCCTCCAGAGCTGTTTGTCTTCCCCTCTGCTCCCTGCAGTAAGCAGCAGGAGCTCCTCCTTAGCTTTCCCAGGTGCACTTGCCCCCGTGCAGTCCTCCCTCACGGGCTCGCACAGTCATCCTTCCAGGGGCACATCCCATCAGGTAACCCCTGCTTGCCCTTCCAGTGACTTCCCTTCAGGGTGGGAAGAAGTGCACAGGTCGTGCCCCGTGCTGGTAAGTGGAGCCCCACGCCCAGGTCCCAGCGTCTGCTGTTCCTCCTGCGGGGGACACTCTTCCCCTGGCTGTCTAGACGGCTGCCGTCCAGCCATCGGCCCTCGCGTGGTCTCCTTGGGGAGAAGGTCCCCTCTGCCCTCCGCATGTTCTCGTCTGCGTCACCCTGCGTGTGAGCACGTGGTTGGCGTGCAGGTCCCTCCCTCTGCCCTGGAGGCGGGGGCAGCCGTGGCCGCTGCTGTGGATCCAGGCCTGTCCGTAGTACCCGCACCTGGGCGCGTCCTTGGCCCGTGTGTGTGTGTGGGGTCGGCGGGGCAGCGCGGGGCAGAGAACCTGACTGCTGTGGCCTTCGGCTCCCGGGCCCCGGGCGGCCTGGGGCTGGCAGGGTGCTTTCTGGGCCCTTGTGTCTCCTGCTGCTCCACCTGTGCGTGTGGGCCTCGCGGTGACTCGCGGTGACTTCGGCTGCAGCCTGATGTTCCCGCAGGAGCTGGGGGAGGCGGGGGTGGGGGGCAGTGTCGGTGTCCCCGTCAGGAAGGCATTTCAGGAAACCCCCTGGCTGGAGGAGTGCAGTGAGTGGCCTCTGGTCACCGGTCTGGGGCGGTGTCCGTGTCACGAATCCAGGCTCTGTGGGGAAGGGGCAGGAGGGACAGTTGGCAGTGCGCCCACGGGCCTGCCCGCAGGAGTCCAGTAGCTGGCTCCCAGCACCGCTCGGGTCTGTGCTGGCCCCGTCTCTTACTCTTACCGCCTCCGGTTCTGCACCAGCTGGGAGAGTCCCCGCCCCCCGACGGTGAAGGGGGGAGGGGGGTGGATGCGGGCTCTGCTGTCCAGCAAGTGGAGGCTGGGCCGCCCGTGGCCGGGCCCGACGGACCAACCCAGTTGGTGAGAACGGCTGGGGACAGGCGCGCCGTGCCCTGGGTGCCTTCTGTGCGGTGACCTGAGTGGCCAGCCGCAGTGGCCTGGCTCCGCCCGGTGGGAAGAGGTGGGCACCCTGGCCCTGCTGGCCGTGCGTGGAGCCACGCCTCCCTCCGTGGGGACGGGCTAGCCCGGTTCTCGCCACGCCTCCGACAACCGGTGCCCCCCAGTTCCCCACGTGGCTTTTGCTGTGTCTGTGCAAGAAGTCTGGGGGCAGTGCGGGGCTGGGCTGCGTCAGGAAGGCAAGCCCACCCGTCCTCACACAGCCGCCCAAGGGACCGGGCGCAGGGAGGGGCAGGGCCTCCTCCAGGACAGCCGCTCGCACGCACCCAAGCCTCACAGCCCCCTCCGTGGTTTCTGCGGTCCGCTGTCCCGGAGGGCCCCCCCCAGGGAGCCGAGCAGTGCGCGAGAGCTGAGGGGCCTGGGGAAGCCCATCTGGGGTTTGCGGGGACCTTCCCCACTCTCGAGTTCCCCTGCAGGATTGGATTGGGGTGGGTCTGCTGAGCCTCCTCAGCAGCGCCTGCCGGGGCAGGAAGAGCGGGGTGGGTCCCTTCAGGTCCTCGCGGGGTCCCTTCCACGGTGCGCGGTCACGGTGCTCTTTGCAATTGCTGGAAAGGCTAAGTGAGCCCGTGAGCTTTGCTGGAAGGGTGGCATGCCGCGTGGCCAGAGAGGGTGCAGGTCACCCAGCCTTCCTCTGAGCACGGGGTACCGAGCCGCGGTGGGAGGTCAGAACTGCGGCCTAGAAGGTTCTCTGCGGTGCGGGCAGGGGAGCAGGTCGGGGTTGAGGGCCCTGCGGGGCTGAGGGCCTGGCAGGTGGAGACTTGAGGCGCACTCCCTGGCCCTTGTGGGGCAGAGCGCGTGGGGAGCAAGATGTTGCGAGGCGCTGGGGGTGCTCCTGACTTCTGCTCTCCCACCTCCAGCCCCTGGGGCTTCGCTGGGCCTACCGAGTAGCACCCCCCTCCCTCTGCAGGCCACTCGTTCCCAGGTGGCCCTGAACATCTGGGATCAACCACCTTATGTCCTTAATTCCCAACTGTGTCTCCTCAAGTGAATGTCACCAACTGCCCCCAATTGCTGGAGACCTCCAGCTTCTCCTTGTCGCCACATCTAGTCCCAGGCACATTTTGTGCCTGCTGTCCCACAAACCCCAACCCAGGCTGCCCACTTCTCCATGTCCCCTCCTTGGCCCAGGGGCCCACAGGCCACCACCATCTCTCCTGTGCTCTCGACGGAAGCCTCCTGACTGGGCCCTGAATCTTCCCTCCTGCTCTCAGCACCCTCCCTGCCTGACCACTCTCCCCCCCCCCGCCCCGCGTGCTCCAGGCCCACGGCCTCCTCCCTCTGACAGCTCTCCTCCACGTACTCCAGGCCCCACAGCCTCCTCCCCCTGACCGGTCTCCCTGGGGCATCTTCCCTGTAGAGCAGAAATGATCCCCAATATAGGGACATAGTTTCCCCAACAAAACGCACCTACGTCGTTTTACCAGCAGACAGGTCGAGCTGGAAATGGAGATAAAATCTGATGCTTAGGATTGAAATAAAACCTTGGATCATCTGATACGAATTTGCTCGTCTTCTGTTTGGGGATGTTAATTCCACATTAGTGTCAGAGGAGGATGGTGACCGAGAACGTGTAATTTCCTCTTGGAGAGGAGCCTCTCCGTTGTTCTTCATGTCAAAGAAAGTGATAATTGGCCATTCTTTGCTGCATGGAGCAAAACCTGTTAAATTAGCATTTTTCTTCAGATGGCTCTTTAAGCCTTTATTTTTTTTATTTTTTTTAAAGATTTATTTATTTATTCATTCAGAGAGAGCAAAGAGAGAGGCAGAGACACAGGCAGAGGGAGAAGCAGGCTCCATGCAGGGAGCCTGACGTGGGACTCGATCCCGGGTCTCCAGGATCACACCCCGGGCTGCAGGTGGCGCTAAACCGCTGTGCCACCAGGGCTGCCCTCTTTAAGCCTTTAAAAAAATAATTTGCCGTTTTTGTTCGATGCAAGTCAATACCCGTATCACTTTATATAAATCAAAGCATAATTACTAAACACAAGTGTGCGCTCCAGAACATGCAGTGTTTCTTCACACAGGCTGTTCTTGTTCTAGAGATTGCTGGATCTGGGGTTTCTGGAATGCTCGCGGTCAGGCTGGCATGTCTTTGGTTACGAAGGCTGCAGAGCCTGCTCCGTGATGGGGTGTCCACGTGTGACCGTGGAGCGGGGACGTGAGCGAGCGCGGCCGTCTGTCGGTGATTGTATTGGAGCAACTTCCAGAAACTACTTTCAGCTTTGTCCCCTGGAACTTTCTAAAAATATTGGTACGTAAGAGTTCAGATGTAGGTTTATAAAGATAAAGCCATACGTATGTATAAAAAGCTTGTGGGGGATCCCTGGGTGGCGCAGCGGTTTGGCGCCTGCCTTTGGCCCAGGGCGCGATCCTGGAGACCCGGGATCGAGTCCCACGTCGGGCTCCCGGTGCATGGAGCCTGCTTCTCCCTCTGCCTGTGTCTCTGCCTCTCTGTCTCTGTGACTATCATAAATTAAAATAAAAATAAAAATTAAAAAAAAAAAAAAGCTTGTGGGAATGTGACTCAGGCGAATGCAACTCCCAGACTCTTGCTTTACCAAACCTCGTGTTCCAGATCTAAAAGCTAGGCCTTTTAAAAAGTCGTCCCCTTTTAAATCGTAAAAATTATTCAGCGTGTACAGAAATAAAACGGCCTTTGAGGGCTGTGTGAGGTCGTAGACACGGCTCTGGAATTAGGTAAGCAGTGGCGCTGCGGGCTTAGGGCCTGGGCCTGCCCTCCAGCCCGCGGGCGCCCCCACCCCGCCGCGGAGAAACGCGTCGCAGGCGGCCCAGTCATGCTTGGACTTTATACATTTGATGAACCGAAGTTCCGGGAAAATATGCTTCGTTCCCAGGGCAGGGCCGCAGGTCCCCGAGGCCCCCGAGCCCCACCTTGAGCTCGGGAGGATGCGCCGCTCCTTTCACCGTCCCCGGAATGGCCGGCGGCCGGGCCTCCGCGTCCCCCTGGCGCCCACTCTCTCTCCCGGACCCATTTCTGCGGAAGCCAGGAGTGGGGGGGGGCGCCCTGGGTCCCGCCGGGCGGTGCTGGCCGCTGGGCCTACAGCAGTGGCCGTGGGGCGGGCCGGGTCGCCAAGCGGTGCCGGCGGTGGGGGCCGCGTCCCGGGAGGCCTGTCCCGGCGAGGGCAGGGCAGCGGCTGTGCCAACTCCCGCTGGCGGCTGTTAAAGGTCCGATCCCGGGATCCCGCTCCCCGCGCCGCACCGCCTGCCGAGCGCGCAGCTCCGCGCCGTGTTGGGTGCGCCGGGTCCGTGCTCCGTGCTCCATGCGCCGGGTCCGTGCTCCAGGCCCGGTGTCCATGCTCCGTGCGCCGGGTCCGTGCTCCAGGTCCAGAGTCCGTGCTCCGTGCTCCATGTGCTGGGTCCGTGCTCCAGGCCCGGTGTCTGTGCTCCATGCGCCGAGCCTGTGCTCCAGGTCCGGGGTCCGTGCTCCGTGCTCCATGTGCTGGGTCCGTGCTCCAGGCCCGGTGTCCGTGCTCCATGTGCTGAGCCCATGCTCCAGGTCCGGGTCCGTGCTCCAGGCCCGGTGTCCGTGCTCCATGCGCCAGGTCCGTGCTCCAGGTCCCGGGTCCGTGCTCCTTGTGCCGGTCCTTGCGCCGAGCCTGTGCTCCAGGTCCAGGTCCATGCTCTGTGTGCCGAGTCCATGCTCCAGGTCCGGGTCCATGCTCCAGGTCTGGGTCCGTGCTCTGTGCGCCGAGCCCGTGCTCCAGGTCCGGGGTCCGTGCTCCGTGCACCAGCTCCATGGTCCGTGCAATGGGTCCGGCTCCCCCGTGGCCCCAGCTGGGTGTGGGCTGCCATGCAGGGGCTCTGGGCACCCGACCACCCTTCTGCAGATCCCTGGGCCGTCAGAAACCCCACCTCCTGCAGCGTGCCCACAGACCTTTAGTTTTAAAAACCTTGAGGTTACAGTATCTTTTTCTTAACTAAGCGTGTGATGCAGCTAAAATGTTGTTAATGCTCCTCCAAGGTTTTACTCCTGTACAACATTTACTTCCTGGACTGTAGTTTGAAAGGATGACTTATTTCCCAAGTAAACCAGGGACCATTTAACCTTTATTTATTTATTTTTAAATATTTTATTTATTTATTCATGAGAGACACAGAGAGAGAGGCAGAGACACAGGCAGAGGGAGAAGCAGGCTCCATGCAGGGAACCTGACGCGGGACTCGATCCCAGGACCCTGGGGTCACGCCCGGAGCCAAAGGCAGATGCTCAACCACTGAGCCCCCCAGGGGCTCCCCCTTTTGCCTTTGGAAGTTATGATGAACTCTACCATCTTCAGAGCTATAAAATTTTTCTCCCCAAGCAGAACTTTTGAAGATTCCAAATACTAAATAAATAATAAATAATAAATAAAATCCAAGTACTATATACCTAATACACAGACATTTAGATTTTAAAATTTTTATTTTATTCTATTCTATTCTATTCTATTCTATTTATTTATTTATTTATTTATTTATTTATTTATTTATGATAGTCACAGAGAGAGAGAGAGACAGAGACAGAGACACAGGCAGAGGGAGAAGCAGGCTCCATGCACCGGGAGCCCGACGTGGGATTCGATCCCGGGTCTCCAGGATCGCGCCCTGGGCCAAAGGCAGGTGCCAAACCGCTGCGCCACCCAGGGATCCCTTATTCTATTTTTTTTAAGTAACTCTACACCCAAGGTGGGGCTTGAACTCATGACCCCAAGGTCTAGAGTCCCACAGTCTGCTGACAGCCAGCCAGGTGCCCCCAGACATTCGAATGTTTTGAATGCCCCTAATGAACCAGTCTTTGCTGACTGTTGGGCAGGAGACAGCCCCTGGAAACTGTAGGGAAACGGTCTTCAAAGCCACTATGTGTTTTGCCAGACCTGTTTTTTTTTTGTCTATTCTAAGGATAAAGTGAGCATGCTTTTTGCTTATTTCTATTCTAAATTAGAATCGTTAGTATATCTTCCTCGCTCAGATCTGGTCTCTACAATGCAGTCAATAGAAGGGCTCAAAATCATTCTATTTGCCTTTAAATTATAAAAGTATGCGTGTCTTTGGAAATAATTGTGCAAGCACTTTAAAATGAAAGGCTGGGCTTCCTCCCCCATCCAGTAGTCCCTTCCATAAGACCACCTGGTCAGTTGCCAGTGGAAGTCCTCTTAGAATGAATTTGGGGTCCTGTTATCAGAAGTAGGAAGATGGGATTCCGGGTAGGTTAAACTAGCTTCTTCCCTGAGTATGACTGTATGCTTCGTAAAAGAGCATATAAAACATAAAAAGAAAGGGCTCCTCTCTAGGCCGGGCAGGAAGTGGCCAAGGTGAGCCTGGAGCCCCTGTAGAGCCGGAACGGAAGGACGTGCTCAAAAAACCCAGAACCCGCCTCGGTGGGCATCCCAAAATCTACGATGGTTTTAAAAAGTAAAATCTGTTTTTGGGACGCCTGGGTGGCTCAGCAGTTGAGCGTCGGCTTTTGGTGCAGGGCATGACCCCGGGGTCCTGGAATCGAGTCCCATATCCGGCTCCCTGCATGGAACCTGCTTCTCCCTCTGCCTGGGTCTCTGCCTCTCTCTCTCTCTCTCTGTGTCACTCCTGAATAAATATATAAAATCTTTAAAAGAACAATAATAAAGTCTATCTTTAAAGCAGTGTTTTTACCGAAGCTGGCAATTCCTTAGAAGCTCCTTTTGTGTGCTCCTCCTCTGCCCTAAGTATCATTCCCTTTTGTGCTACTTGTTCCCTTGGTTTTCTTTGTAGATTTGTCACTTTTGTTTGTTGCTCTAAACAGCACATCCTTTGGTTTTGCCAACACAACCTTCACTCAGAAGAAAGGGCGGTGTTGCCGGTGAGGGCCCCTGGGCAAGGCTGGGGTCTGAGTGAGTGCGGGTGTCCAGGGACTTGACTGGCACTGTCCCTCCCGGCCGGTTCTACGTCTCTCAGGAGTGAGATCTTGTAGCCTGAGTCACCAGGGCTGCTGCCCCTCCATCACCCACTGCTCTCTCACGCATCCCCTGTCCCAGGAGGCTTGGGCTCTGGCTGAGAGCAAGTCACATGGGGTTGCATTTAATTTGGGTTTAACGGGATATGTGGGAAGACTTAGGAGCTGCCCAGGTGTGGAAGGCTTGGATTCTCTCCGTCCCTGTGCGGCCGGGGGCATAAAGGAGCAGGGTCAGAGCAGAGGGGCCATTGCCAGTGCACCCATTTACCTTGGGAGCCCTGGCAGACAGGTAGACTCCAGGGCAGTGGAGACACGGCTGGGACCAGGGCAGAGGCCAGCCCAACTGCCGCTGAGGGGTGGACCAGGGATGGACGTGCATCCCAAGGAAGGGGTTCTCCAAGAGCCTTGACATGAAACTCCTGTCCAGCTGGCCGGCAGTCAACCCCAGCACAGTTGAGATGGCCTCTTTTGGCCAAGTCGGACGGACATGGCGTTGCAGGGGACACCGCGAGGGGCTGGACACACAGGAAGTCTCAGAAGTGGCGAGTGGGGGCTCGGGGGGCAGGACCCCTGCCTTGCAGTGGTGAGCACCCAACAGCCAGTCTGGGGGTCCTGGCTCCGCCGTTGCCCTGTTCTCGTCCCGCACGTCTTCTTGGGGAGACTGCTGGCTGTGAGGGGTGGGGGGCGGTGGTTTTTATGAGCATAATGCAAAGTTGGCATTTTTCCCTGGGGAGAAATATTCCTGGATGAAGTCCATACCTCCTGCGTGTCGAGTCAGATGACAGGGTTAGCGTGGAGACAAAGCGTGGCGATGCGGGCTGTTGGGTTCACTTCTGAAGTGATTTTCTGTTGTTTTTGATGCATTTTTGATATTTGACTCTGTCACTTGTGATTTTTTTTTTTTTTTTTTTAGAGGCGATCTGGTTTCATTTTGGCCTTTGAAGTGTGATAAAGGGATCGATGACGTGGTCTCTCCATTTCCTTCAGGTGCCCCCTTGCAGCCTCAGTGGCTCTCAGGTCACATGAACTGAATATATTTTAAAGACACCCCCCCCACCGCCCCCGGAGGAGTTAGGTGTAAGGAAGTATCGAACCGTTGCGAACATCGTGCAGATAAAAGCAAGCTAACGCCGCCGCCGAGCCGTCCCTACGCTTGCTCTCGGACTGACCTCTCACGCTTGTGCGTACGTGGGTCGTGTGCGTGTTTCCAGAACTGGGCTCCTTCAAGCAACGTATGGGGCCGTGGGGAGGTGTGGGACCTGAGCACCTGGCTCTCCTGTCCTCAGAAGTGCCAAGAAACCCACCGCGTCCAGGCTTTTTTTTTTTTAATATTTATTTATTTATTTATTTATTTATTTATTTATTTATTTATTTATTTGTATTTATGTATTTATGTATTTATGTATTTATGTATTTATTTATTTATTTATTTATTTATTTATTTATTTATTTATTTATTTATGATAGTCACACAGAGAGAGAGAGAGAGAAACAGGCGGAGGGAGAAGCAGGCTCCATGCACCGGGAGCCCGACGTGGGACTCGATCCCGGGTCTCCAGGATCACGCCCCGGGCCAAAGGCAGGTGCCAAACCGCTGCGCCACCCAGGGATCCCCGCGTCCAGGCTTTTGAACGTGCGGGGTGAGTTTTCTCCCTACCGCGCGCCCGTGTCCGGGACTTCTGGCTGAGATCGGCCTCTGCCTCGTAGCCTGGTTTGCTCAGGATCCCGTTGTCTCGTCCCGTGAAACAGCTGCGGGGGAGGATCCGCAAGCTGGCATGGAACGTCTTCTGTGGGAGAAAAGCTACCTTGATGCCATGTCATGTTTTAGGGTTCTTGGCTTCTCGAGCTGCCGATGAAGTTGTTCGTGGGTTCTCAAGCGTTATCAGCAGGGTGTCAGGCTTTCAAAGCTGTTCGCTTTGGTTTCTTTCTTTCCCGCGGTGGCTTGGACTCCTTTGTCTTTATTGCCATCGTCTCTATGGCAGTGGGCTTATTACATTCTTTGTTTTTTTTTTTGTTTTTGTTTTTTAGTAGGTCCCTTTCTTCATTTGGTTATGATGCCGGCTGTTTTAAGAGCCCTTTTATGATAATTAGCCAAGCTCTCTGCGTTCAGGGTGGGTTGTGGTCACGTTCACTGTTGCAGGCTAGACTCATGTATTAGGTCCAAATATAGTCTGGCAATTAGCTGATTGTTCTGCGTGTGTCCATTATCGTTCCTCTAAAACCATCCTAACTGCGTGGGCTGGACACAGGTGTGTGTAGATGCGCCTCCCGTGATACTTGGACTGAGCTTCCCAGATGTGAGTCTCCACGGCAAAGCCAGGGAGAGCCGGGGAAGCCACAGGCCCCGGGTGTGTCTGCTGTCCCCCTCTTCTCTTAGTCTCCTAAAAGCGAGTTGGGAATTAGTCAAAATAACAAATTAATAAAAATTGAGTTTTCGGGGATCCGTGGGTGGCGCAGCGGTTTAGGCCCTGCCTTTGGCCCGGGCGCGGTCCTGGAGACCCGGGATCGAATCCCACGTGGGGCTCCCGGTGCATGGAGCCTGCTTCTCCCTCTGCCTGTGTCTCTGCCTCTCTCCCTCTCTCTCTGTGTGTGACTATCGTAAATAGATAAAATATTTTTTTAAAAAGTGAGTTTTCCCAGTAATGTAAAAAAAGCTTGGCCTGCTTCCCTTCTGCAAACACTGTTTAGTGCCGTCTGAGGTCGGTCCTCCTGGTGGGAGGCACCCGCAGCTGGGGGTGAGCACGATGAGCCAGCGGCACGAGGCTGGAGACGCGGTGGGTCCCGCACATGGTACCCGTTGGAGTACGGAAGTAAAGAAATAGGATTCAGACATGCATTTTCTGTTTATTTCAAGTTTTAATACAGAAGTAACAGAAATCTAAAAATCTCTTTTTTCAGGACCCACAAATGTCATTCAGTTTGTTTTACGTGGAAGTTCTGGTTTTCTCTGTGAAGGAGCCTTGTCTAAGGTTTGAACACGAACCGCAAAGGTGAAGATGAGGGCGAAGATGAAGCCGGCAGAGTAGACCTTGGTGCTAACCTCCCGTGCGCTGTCCTCCCAGCAGGCTGGGGTGCTGGACGCGTGGGCCCCCGGGGGTGCGCACGACACAGATGTGTGTGTCGTTAAGATTATAAGGGGGATCCTGATGTTCTTACCAGCCAGGTTGAGGACAGGACAAAAGAAAACACAGGCATGAAAGTTGGAATAGAATCGGTAAAATGATCTGTTCGCAGCCTTGTCAGGAAACCCCGCGGGCACCGTCTCCCAGAGCCTTCTGTGGGGGTGCGCTGCCCCGCGCGGTCACATGGTGGCCGCCATGTGGGACGGCACGGCCTCGGGGTCAGTGGTTAAAAAACCCAGATCGGGATCCCTGGGTGGCTCAGCGGTTTAGCGCCTGCCTTTGGCCCAGGGCGTGATCCTGGAGTCCCGGATCGAGTCCCACGTCGGGCTCCCGGCATGGAGCCTGCTTCTCCCTCCTCCTGTGTCTCTGCCGCTCTCTCTCTCTCTCTCTCTCTCTCTCTGTCCATCATAAATAAATAAATCTTAAAAAAAAAAATAAAATAAAAAATAAAATAAAAAACCCAGATCATCAAAATTAGCCAAGGCAGCAGAAATAAAGATGTAACATCAAACATCCATAGTAGCTTTCGTACTCCCAGCAGATAACCGGCGAGAGGATGCTGCAGAGGAGGAGGACATTCCCATTCGCAGGACAACAAGGACACGCAAGACTCAGGAGTGAATGTGCTGAGACGAGGTCAAAACCTCAGTGAGGACCGTTCTGAAAACTCTTGAGAGACACACGAAGTAGCCTCGAGCGAGTGGCAGGCACGTCCTGTTCGCGGTTAGCGTGTCCCAGCGTCCTCACGGAGGCAGGTCTCCCCTGCGCTCGTCTGCAGAGTTCACGTGATTCCAATAAAAATACGGACGCAGCCAGAGTCACTGGTTTCCCGGGGGCTGGACTCGCGGATTGTAAACCGGACCCAGAAACACAAGCTAGGAACCCAGCACCCAGAGGGCTGAGAGGAGGCGCCCAGCCCTACCAGACAGTAGAGCCCAGCGGAGAGCCTCTGCGTGTGAAGCAGCGTGGCCGTGGCGCGGCCGGTGCCGTGGGAGGCTCGGAAGGAAGCCCGAATCCACACGGAGGTGCCTGTGGTTAAAGGTGCCTTCTCCAGTTGCCGGGGCACGGGGGACTGTCGAGGAAGTGGTTTGGGGACGGGAGCGCCGTCGTGTGAAAGGCAACGTTGGATTTCTGCCTTAGGCCGCGTGCAAGACCGAGCGTGAGACAGAGACGCGGCCAAATATAACGGATGTGTCGGGCGAGGCTTGTCCAAGTGGGACCCCAGTGTCAGGTTCAGCGAAGGAAAAGATGGTCCAGATGACAACACTCCAGCACGGCCGCCGGACGGAAACCACCTCCCGGAGCAAAACAAAACGGCAACGAAATAACGTAAATAACGTCCGAAGACAGACGTATCCATTGGGAGAACAGTCTTCGCAACGAACCATAAATATCTTAAAAATCGTAGGGGAAGAAAAAAAAGACCCAAGTCCTGAAGGCAAACGGGCAAAGGCCGGAATAGACGCCCACGTGTGCCTTCCCACGTCACGATGGCCCTCGGCGTCCCTTCTCCCATCGCGCCGGCGGACGTGCCCGAGCTCTTGCAGGCTGTCACCCGTGCGTGCGCGTGACTGGCGAGTGAGACAAAGCAGCTGGGGCTTTCTCGGTCCCACGGAGCGTGGAAGTTCCGCGTGTTCGTTTCTGAGCTCGCTCAGAGGCAGAGTGCTTTGAAACGGAGTTTAGAGGAAGGCGACCACTCCGCGTCTGGGTCGTGGGTACTAAGCACATGGAGTGTGGGGGTTCGGGGGCCTGCCGGGTGCCCTTTGAGCTCCCTCGCTGGGCCTGTGGCTGCTCTGGCTGCTTCTCCTTCCCCCACGCCCCACGCCTCGTCCCCGCACTGAGGGATCGTTGGGTCTGGGGTGTCTGCTCTGTTGCCTTTTCTCTTGCCGAGTCTCTGTGATCACGTAGGAAGGGGTCTGAGTCGGTGGGAGAGCTCAGTGGGGAGGCTTGTCTGCGGGCTGAGTGGCTGTGGCCCCGCGGTGCCCGCACGACTGGGTGACCTCACGGGGACCCACGCCCCGGGGCGAGACGAGCCCCGTGCGCATGAGGATGTCGGCCTCGCGAGCCTGGAGTCGTGCTGGGGACCGGAACCCACGAAGTCAGGTGGGGAAGAGGAAGGACGCAGAGCGGAGGACTTGGAGCCCAGCAGAGCTTCCCGGAGAGCGGGACCTCTGCTCCGGGCTGTGCTGGAACCTTCCGTCTGGCCCTCCCTCCGCACTCTCAGCACAAACACCCTCTGTTGGCAGGAGACCTCGTTCTCTGCCCCCGGTGATTGTAAAAGGCTGAATCGTGCGGACCGAAGACCTAACTGCTGGTTCCCAGCGTGCACCTAAGGCCGCCTTTCCCTCCGCTCGAGCCTTCTCCACGCAGGGGACGCCCTGGCAGGCGGGTGACAGCGAGCGCTGCTTCTGCTTCGCTCCTCTTGGGCCCGCGGGCCGGACGGCTGGGCCCCAGGGAGCCCTCCCAGCTGGGACGGCGGGCGGGCAGGAGGGCCCCAGTCCGGCCGCTGCTGGGGGCTCCTGCGGGGCTGCTTCTCACCTGCTGGGGAGTCTCACCTGCTGGGGAGCAGCTTCGCCTCACGCAGGTCTCAGCCAGGTCGGCAGCAGCCGCCCCGCGTAATGACACGGCGCCAGGTGCGTCGGCGGTCGGGGAGGGGTGACGGTGCCGCCACGTGGGGGGGAACTGACGTTTCACGGGCTCCTTCCAAGTAGCCTGCTCTGGGTGTGCTCGCTCTGACTCCCGGGATCCCCCGTCGTCCCCGCCCTGATGCCGCGTGCCCCTCCTCTGCTGAGCGTGGCCCATCTTGGAGGACGGATTTGCGCACGGCGCAGAGGCCTGTTCCAGTGTCACGTCCCACCGGGTTTGGGGGCGTGAGGGGCCTGGCGGAGGGAACGGCTCTCCCTCCTCCACGGCGGCCCTCACGTACAACAGAGCATCCCAGAGAAGGGTCTGCACCTGGGCTCTCGCGGTGCCCGTTCCGTGCTCAGCCGGCTGCCGTGGCGGCGGTGGTACCCTGAGCCGGGCCGGCTGGACTGGTCTGGTCTGGTGTCTGCCCGGCACGAGCGGCCCCATCCTTAGAGGCTGCGCTGGCACAAGCCACTCAAACCGCCCCGGTCAGGCTGGTCGGCAGCGTCCTGCTCCCACCCACTGCCACCTTCCTGCTCTTTGCATAAGGACTTCGAGCTTCATTTGTTTGGGGGCTGACTGGGCATCAAGGGGCCCTGCAGAGGGGATACCTGGGGACCCCCCTCACTCTCTCCCTCCCAAGTCGCTTTAATAATTAAATTCACATTTAAAATGGTGAGGCCACTAACCGCACGTGGCTCTCTGCATTTAAATCAGATAGAAGGGCGCCTGGGGGGCTCCATTGGTGAAGCGGCTGCCTTCCTCTCAGGTCATGATCTCAAGGTCCTGGGATCGAGTCCAGCCTCAGGCTCCTGCTCCACGGGGAACCTGCTCCTCCCCCTGCCTCTGACCCTCCCCCCTGCCAGCACGCGCTCTCTCTGTCTCTCAGATAAATTAAAGAAATTAGAGGGGCAAGTTTCCTTGCACAGCGTCTGGTGACACTGGCAGGAGCCTGAGCACAGGTCCTGGGCGGTGGTGTGCGTGGCCCCACTCTCCCCCTCGTGCCTTTCCTGGGCAAGGGCTTCTGTCAGTAAATTGTACGCTTTGTCACAGAGCACTCAGATAGTAGAGACAGGAAAGAGCAACGAGAAACATCCTCTATCACTCATACTTATTTTTTTTTAAGATTTTATTTATTTATTCATGAAAGAGAGAGAAAGGGAGAGACCCAGGCAGAGGGAGAAGCAGGCTCCAACAGGGAGCCCGATGCAGGACTCGATCCCAGGACCCTGGGGTCACGCCCTGAGCCCAAGGCAGACGCTCAACCACGGAGCCACCCAGGCATCCCCTCGTCACTCATATCACGTTGGGGGGGTCCACACATGCGCTCGTGCACACAGCACACAGGCATCACTGGGTGCGACGCCACTCTGGGCACTTCCTGTCCACGCATTTGCTTCTCAGCAGCCACGGGGGGTGAGCACTGCTGACCCTCTGCTCTCGGACTAGGTGATGGACTGAGGCCACAGACCAAGCTGCTGCCCAAGATGTGCAGCTGTGGTAGTGGCTGTGGCGGCTGGTGGGCACTGGGTTTCTGGAGCCACTAGTCTGTCCAGCTGTCTCCCTTGGGCGTGGGCATGGGTGTGTACCTGTGTGCACATGGAGTGGGTCTGGGCACATGTGTCTGTGTGTAGAGACCCTGCGTGCCCATGGGAGTGTGTGCACATGCAGGTGGATGTGGACATGTGTGTGTGTACAGACCCTGCGTGCCCATGGGAGTGTGTGCACATGCAGGTGGATGTGGACACGTGTGTGTGTGTACAGACCCTGCGTGCGCATGGGAGTGTGTGCACATGCAGGTGGGTGTGCACACATGTGTGTGTATAGACCCTGTGTGCCCATGGGAGTGTGTGCACATGCAGGTGGATGTGGGCACGTGTGTGTGTACAGACCCTGTGTGCGCATGGGAGTGTGTGCACATGCAGGTGGGTGTGGGCTTGTGTGTGTGTGTATAGACCCTGTGTGCCCATGGGAGTGTGTGCACATGCAGGTGGGTGTGCGCACGTGTGTGTGTACAGACCCTGTGTGCGCATGGGAGTGTGTGCACATGCAGGTGGGTGTGGGCACGTGTGTGTGTACAGACCCTGTGTGCCCGTGGGAGTGTGTGCACATGCAGGTGGGTGTGGGCACATGTGTGTGTACAGACCCTGTGTGCCCGTGGGAGTGTGTGCACATGCAGGTGGATGTGGGCACGTGTGTGTGTACAGACCCTGTGTGCGCATGGGAGTGTGTGCACATGCAGGTGGGTGTGGGCTTGTGTGTGTGTGTACAGACCCTGTGTGCCCATGGGAGTGTGTGCACATGCAGGTGGATGTGGGCACGTGTGTGTGTACAGACCCTGTGTGCGCATGGGAGTGTGTGCACATGCAGGTGGGTGTGGGCTTGTGTGTGTGTGTATAGACCCTGTGTGCCCATGGGAGTGTGTGCACATGCAGGTGGGTGTGCGCACGTGTGTGTGTACAGACCCTGTGTGCGCATGGGAGTGTGTGCACATGCAGGTGGGTGTGGGCACGTGTGTGTGTACAGACCCTGTGTGCCCGTGGGAGTGTGTGCACATGCAGGTGGGTGTGGACACGTGTGTGTACAGACCCTGTGTGCCCGTGGGAGTGTGTGCACATGCAGGTGGGTGTGGACACGTGTGTGTACAGACCCTGTGTGCACATGGGAGTGTGTGCACATGCAGGTGGGTGTGGACACGTGTGTGTACAGACCCTGTGTGCCCGTGGGAGTGTGTGCACATGCAGGTGGGTGTGGGCTTGTGTGTGTCTGTACAGACCCTATGTGCCCGTGGGAGTGTGTGCACATGCAGGTGGGTGTGGACACGTGTGTGTACAGACCCTGTGTGCCCGTGGGAGTGTGTGCACATGCAGGTGGGTGTGGACACGTGTGTGTGTACAGACCCTGTGTGCCCGTGGGAGTGTGTGCACATGCAGGTGGGTGTGGACACGTGTGTGTACAGACCCTGTGTGCCCGTGGGAGTGTGTGCACATGCAGGTGGGTGTGCGCACGTGTGTGTGTGTACAGACCCTGTGTGCGCATGGGAGTGTGTGCACATGCAGGTGGGTGTGGGCTTGTGTGTGTGTGTACAGACCCTGTGTGCCCGTGGGAGTGTGTGCACATGCAGGTGGATGTGGACACGTGTGTGTGTACAGACCCTGCGTGCCCATGGGAGTGTGTGCACATGCAGGTGGGTGTGCGCACGTGTGTGTGTACAGACCCTGTGTGCCCATGGGAGTGTGTGCACATGCAGGTGGGTGTGGGCTTGTGTGTGTGTGTACAGACCCTGTGTGCGCATGGGAGTGTGTGCACATGCAGGTGGGTGTCGGCACGTGTGTGTGTACAGACCCTGTGTGCGCATGGGAGTGTGTGCACATGCAGGTGGGTGTCGGCACGTGTGTGTGTACAGACCCTGTGTGCCCGTGGGAGTGTGTGCACATGCAGGTGGGTGTGGACACGTGTGTGTACAGACCCTGTGTGCGCATGGGAGTGTGTGCACATGCAGGTGGGTGTGGACACGTGTGTGTACAGACCCTGTGTGCCCGTGGGAGTGTGTGCACATGCAGGTGGGTGTGGGCACATGTGTGTGTACAGACCCTGTGTGCCCGTGGGAGTGTGTGCACATGCAGGTGGGTGTGGGCACATGTGTGTGTACAGACCCTGTGTGCCCGTGGGAGTGTGTGCACATGCAGGTGGGTGTGCGCACATGTGTGTGTGTACAGACCCTGCGTGCCCATGGGAGTGTGTGCACATGCAGGTGGGTGTGGGCTTGTGTGTGTGTGTACAGACCCTGTGTGCACATGGGAGTGTGTGCACATGCAGGTGGGTGTGGGCACGTGTGTGTGTACAGACCCTGCGTGCCCATGGGAGTGTGTGCACATGCAGGTGGGTGTCGGCACGTGTGTGTGGGTACAGACCCTGTGTGCGCATGGGAGTGTGTGCACATGCAGGTGGGTGTGGGCTTGTGTGTGTCTGTACAGACCCTATGTGCCTGTGGGAGTGTGTGCACATGCAGGTGGGTGTGGACACGTGTGTGTACAGACCCTGTGTGCCCGTGGGAGTGTGTGCACATGCAGGTGGGTGTGGACACGTGTGTGTGTACAGACCCTGTGTGCCCGTGGGAGTGTGTGCACATGCAGGTGGGTGTGGGCACGTGTGTGTGTACAGACCCTGTGTGCCCGTGGGAGTGTGTACACATGCAGGTGGGTGTGCGCACGTGTGTGTGTGTACAGACCCTGTGTGCCCATGGGAGTGTGTGCACATGCAGGTGGGTGTGGGCTTGTGTGTGTGTGTACAGACCCTGTGTGCCCGTGGGAGTGTGTGCACATGCAGGTGGGTGTCGGCACGTGTGTGTGTACAGACCCTGTGTGCCCATGGGAGTGTGTGCACATGCAGGTGGGTGTGCGCACGTTTGTGTGTACAGACCCTGTGTGTGCATGGGAGTGTGTGCACATGCAGGTGGGTGTGGGCTTGTGTGTGTGTGTACAGACCCTGTGTGCGCATGGGAGTGTGTGCACATGCAGGTGGGTGTGGGCTTGTGTGTGTGTGTACAGACCCTGTGTGCGCATGGGAGTGTGTGCACATGCAGGTGGGTGTCGGCACGTGTGTGTGTACAGACCCTGTGTGCCCATGGGAGTGTGTGCACATGCAGGTGGGTGTGCGCACGTGTGTGTGTGTACAGACCCTGTGTGCACATGGGAGTGTGTGCACATGCAGGTGGGTGTGGGCACGTGTGTGTGTACAGACCCTTGTGCGCATGGGAGTGTGTGCACATGCAGGTGGGTGTGGACACGTGTGTGTGTACAGACCCTGCGTGCCCATGGGAGTGTGTGCACATGCAGGTGGGTGTCGGCACGTGTGTGTGGGTACAGCCCCTTGTGCGCATGGGAGTGTGTGCACATGCAGGTGGATGTGGACACGTGTGTGTGTACAGACCCTGCGTGCCCATGGGAGTGTGTGCACATGCAGGTGGGTGTCGGCACGTGTGTGTGGGTACAGACCCTGTGTGCGCATGGGAGTGTGTGCACATGCAGGTGGGTGTCGGCACGTGTGTGTGTACAGACCCTGTGTGCCCGTGGGAGTGTGTGCACATACAGGTGGGTGTGCACACAGACTGTGCCCGTGGGTGTGGGCATGGGTGTGTGTGTGCACACGAGTGTGGACCTGTGCATGTGCGCCCTGCAGTGCCCTGGCTTGTGAGCGGCTTTCCACGCCGTAGGCTGTTTCGGGGGCTATGAGGCATTCACTCCTGCTGCCCCCTTGGACGCGGTGTCCTCACGGCGCCTGGCCTTGTACCATCCGTGGTGCCCCTGGTTGTCCTCCGCGGCTGTGGGTGCCGTCCGGGCACGTCGCTGACCACGGTGCGTGGAGTGTGCACAACCCCGTAGCGCACCTGTTGGCCGTTTGCAGGTTTGCTAGTGTTTTGGCTGCACGCGATAGGAAAGCCAACGTCAGTGAGTTGGAAGGAGGAATAGTGTGTCGCGTCCTGAGACGCCTGGAGCTCCACGCAGGGCCCAGGGTGACAGGAGCGAGGCTGTCACCGTGTGGCTTCAGCTCTACTGCGCGGAGCCTTTCTCTCTTTTCTCCCATCTTTACAGGGTATTTGGTGGAAAGTGGGGCATAGCTGGAGGGGGCTGCCACCCCGTCCCGTCCCAGCGGGGAGACCGATGGGGCCCCACAGCCCTTCCTCCAAAGAGCTCACACTTCTTTTATTTTTAACTCTGGCTTTCTGCTCTGTTAGCTTGTGCAGGGAGAAGAGGAGCTCAGATTAGTTCGTTTGCTTTTGTATTTATTTTTACTTGACCTTTTCACTTCTAAATTTTGGGAAGAAAATGTGAGATTCCTTTCCCTGCATAATTTTCTTCTGAGAGTGGTGACGTTAACCCCGGGGTAGCATGTCTCGCATTTTCCATTCATGAAACAAACTTTCAAATGTTAATCTGGATACTCTATGAAATAATCATTAATTCCTTTTCCAACGAATTTGGAAAACAGTCCCTGCGGATCCCAAGTAACGGTTGTGTTTCCAGCCAGTCTGGCAGGGTTTTAAGCTGAGAGGCGTAGGGTGGGGTGGGGGTGGGGGATCGTCTTGTCCGAGAGCCAGGTGAGGCAAGACTGTGGAGCATTTCTTCACTATTTCGTTTTTATTCTTTTTTTTTTTTCCCTTCAAGAATTGAACTAAATGCTCGTCACTGACGGGAACCTGTTTGAATTCCTAGGAGATTAAAGTTGTCACCTGCAGTGCCTTGAGGACTAATCCTACTATATTTAAGCATGGACTCATCCCTTTGGAAGTTCTAAAATTTTTTTTTGAGGATTTTATTTATTTATCTGGCAGAGAGAGAACACGAGCGGGAGGAGAGGGAGAAGCAGGCTCTCCGAGGACCAGGGAGCCTGATGCGGGGCTCGATCCTGGGACCCCGGGGTCGTGACCTGAGCTGAAGGCAGAGGCTTAACCCACGGAGCCCCCCCCCCGACCCCCCGACCCCCCGCACCCATTCGGACGTCCTAATAGCCAAGAGTTGTGAGCATTTATTGTACGTTGGTGTTTCCAGTTACAGTTGCTGTCAGGATTCATTTTGTTTTGAACGAATCATTTCTTTTTTTGCCTCTGTTTTATTTTATTATTATTATTTTTTGCTTCTATTTTAAAGAGCTAATGCATAAATACATTAAATCAAATCTCGTGTAAAGCGTCACGAGAACAGATTCCTCTCATCTCCATAAGAGCGAGCTGTGCACCCGGTGCCTTTATTTCGTGGCCGGTGCCGGTGGGCGCGCTGCTGACCTCTGTGGCCCCCGGGACACCCTCTGCTTGCGCCGCCCTCCAGGAGCCGCTCCCGATGCTTCCCGCCCAGCAGAGCGGCCTCGACAGCGGTCGGTGGTGCACCTGCTGCCGGGGAGCATCGCCCAGAGCGCAGTCGTGCCCTCGGCCGCCCCGGGTCCGGGTGACAGGCGTGTCACCGGGGCACCAGGCTGCAGCTCAGGGCCTGCCCGCCTGCTTGTCGGTGTAAACAGTGAGAACGCATTTCGGTGTCTGTTCTCTTTCGCTCGGGGCTGCACCTGAGGGGCTCCATCTGGCGTGGGGGTTTCGTGCCGGGTGCCGTGTGCGCCCACACCGTACCCCACCCGTCCTGCTGGTGGTGGATGCTCATCATCTGGGGCCGTGAGGACTGAAACTGCGGTGACCAGCCTGATACGCGTGTCTTGATACGGAAGCGCCAGTCTTCCTGGGCCTGGGCACTCGGCGGGCATCTGTGGCCCTCCGTGTGCGTTCGACTCTCCGCACACTGCGCCCGGCCCATTGGCCATCCTCGTCCTTGCGGCCTTTTAATCATTACTGTTCTCTGTGGTATTTCCCTGGGGTTTTATTTATTTTTTTTTTTTAAATTTTTTAAAATTTATTTATGATAGTCACACAGAGAGGGAGGCAGAGACACAGGCAGAGGGAGAAACAGGCTCCATGCACCGGGAGCCCGACGTGGGATTCGATCCCGGGTCTCGAACCGGTCTAAACCGCTGCGCCACCCAGGGATCCCTTCCCTGGGGTTTTAATTTTCATTCCCCCGATGGCTGATGAGACTGAGCACTTCTCTCACATGCCTAGTGATCACTGGGACTTCCTTTCTTTTTCTTCTTCTCTTCTTTTTTTAAAAAATATCTCATGTATTTATTTGAGAGAGAGCACGAGCAGGAGGGGCAGAGGGGGAGGGAGAGAACCCCAGGCAGACTGGAGGCTCGATCCCCCGACCCCGAGACCACGACCTGAGCCGGAACCGGGAGTCGGACGCTCTGACTGCCCGTTACGGTGCCGGCTCGGGATGGAAGCGGCCTGGGGCGGTGCGCTCTGCCACAGTTCCTGTCACACCTACGTCGTTTCTTAGAAAGAAACCTTCGTTTCCCTTGTGGTTGAAGCTGTCTCCTCATTTTGGAGTCCTGCCTCGGGTGTCTTTTCTGGACTGACACGGCCGTAGCGTGTGTGGCGAGCGCCCTGGCGATGCGGGAGGCCTTCGGCAGACCCTCCTTCTCGTGCGCTCCGCTCGTTCCCTGCGCCACCTGGACGGGGCCCGACGTGCTCAGGAGCCCTCGCCTCAGGTGCGTGTCCAGGCAGAGCTGCTCCGGGAGATGCTCCTTCTGCCCTAAATGCAGGTGGATGGAAGTGGGAGGTGAGGGGACGTGGGTCCCCAGGTCCCTCCTGGTTGGTCCGTCAGGTGTGAGGTGGGGAGGTGGGTAGCCAGTGGTCCTCTGGAGACCCTCTGTCATCACCCCTCTGATCTGGGGACACAGGCTGCTGTTAAGTGGTGGCCGGGCAGCTTACTGCTTGGTTGGGGACACTTGAGGGCCAGAGTGACACAGATGGCATGCTGAACTGGACGTCAGGCACCTGGGGACACGATCCCAGAGCTGCCACCAGAGGATCACTGATGACCTGTGAGTTGTAGGGGTTCCCGTGTACCCCGATGTCAGAGCCTGGGGGTCACTTGGGGGTCCCGTGTATCCCTGTGTCCAAGCCCAGGGGGAGCCTTGGGGTCCCATGTGGGGGCCCCCCGGGGTCCTGTGTGTCCCTGTGTCACGTCCCAGGGGACCCTCGGGGTCCCGTGTGTCCCTGTGTCAGAGCCTAGGGGACCCTTGGGAGCCCCATGTGTCCCTGTGTCACGTCCCAGGGGGCCCTCGGGGTCCCATGTGTCCCTGTGTCACAACCCGGGGGGGCCCTCGGGGTCCCATGTGTTCCCATGTCACATCCTGGGGGGCCCTCGGGGTCCCGTGTGTCCCTGTGTCAGAGCCTGGGGAGCCCTTGGGTGTCCCATGTGTCCCCGTGTCACATCCCAGGGGGGCCCTCAGGGTCCCATGTGTCCCCGTGTCACAGCCTGGGGGGCCCTTGGGGCCCTTGGGGGTCCCGTGTGTCCCTGTGTCACATCCCAGGGGGCCCTCGGGGTCCTGTGTGTCCCCATGTCACAGCCCGGGGAGCCCTTGGGTGTCCCATGTGTTCCCATGTCACATCCCGGGGGGCCCTCGGGGTCCTATGTGTCCCCGTGTCACATCTTGGGGGGCCCTCGAGGTCCCCTAGGCAGATGGAACCCACAAGGGTCATAGGAAGATCTGGACCTGGAGGCAGAAAGTCTAAGTGTTTCACGCTCATCTTTGCACCATTTAGTTGTATTTCTAGGAAAGATGGAATCTGCCTGCCTTGCTTGAATCCCTTCCCTAGGGCTCGTTGGGGAAGGTAAAACGTGATAATAAAAGTTAAAATAGGGGGATCCCTGGTGGCTCAGCGGTTTAGCCCCTGCCTTCGGCCCAGGGTGTGATCCTGAGTCCCGGGATCGAGTCCCATGTCGGGCTCCCTGCATGGAGCCTGCTTCTCCCTCTGCCTGGGTCTCTGCCTCTCTCTGTCTCTCATGAATAAATAGATAAGATCTTTAAAAAAAAGTTAAAAATATTTTGTGAATTGTCAACATTTTGCCTTCAACTGTTTCCTTGTCTGTTTTCAACGTGTCCTGGAACGACGTGCCCGGGGGGCCTGTCTCTTAAAGCCGGTGCCCGTAATGTGCCCAGGACAGCGCGTCGCCCGGGGCCCCCGCCCGCCCGGTGACTCCGGAGAGGCCCTGGCCAGCCGTCGCCGTGAGCGCCTCGCGCCGCGCACGGTTGCAGCCCGTCAGCTCTTCCTGGCCGAGTGCAGAGGTCAGTTTAGCTTAGCCGCTTTATAAATTTTTCAAAGGTTTCAAGTTGGAAGTCACAATTGGCTTTTACTTTTATAAGCAACGCACTGTTATGATTAGTCGTGTACACACATCACGGATGAGAACGTGAGTGTTTAGTTAGCGGAAAGTACTTTTAAACAGCTGCTGAAGGGCTAGAGTTCTTTTATAAATTGAGGGGAACCATGTGACCTGCCACGGGCCTGCATGAGGTTCCTTGGTCGCGAGCGCTAGGCCGGGTGGCCGCGGCGCGCAGGGTCAGGTCAGCCACCTCGGGAGCAAGCGCTCGCTGGCCGCGGCTCGGAGGGCGTGTGGCCGGGGACGGCAGGGGGACACGGAGCGCATGGACACCCCCCGAGGGCAGCCTCGTCCACGGAGCCCGGGGCAGCCCCAGGGCGGCCTGGGCTGGGTCACAGGGGCTCACGCGGGTGAGGGTGCGGGCGGGCGCCCTCCGCGGGCAGGGGGCGGGCCGGCCCGTGCGGGGCCTCACTCACCGGGCGGAGGCCGGGCTGGAGCCGAGCGTGGTTTGACGGTTTGACAGCCCTGAAATGCTCGTTCAGACCCTCCCCCCTCACTTAATTCTTGTCGCTGGGGACGGTGTCGGGGCTCCGATCTGGCTGCCATTAGCGCCCCGTCAACGGGCAGCAACTACTGTCCTTTATTGGGTCCGTGGCTCCGCCCCGTGCGGCGGGCGCTGCTGCCAGCCCTGGTCTGCGGGAGGGAAAGTGCGGGGCCGGGGTGGACCTTCGGGCCGACACGCTCCCCACTCTGCTCCTCAGGCCGGGCGTGGAGGAGCCGCTGTCCCGTCGCTGAGCTCCCCCTCCCCAGTGACCTTGGCGCACACGCTCGCCCAGGGCCCGGCAGCTGCTGATGGAGCGTATTGTGAACTTAGCTTCTGTGCGGTCCTCCCAGAAATGCAAAATCAATCACGTGTTTCTGGACGTCTGAGGGGCCCTCGGGGGCCCGTGGTCACGTGTGCAAGCTCCTGGGCACACCGCTGTCCTGGTCGGGCACTCGGGCGCCAGGGCCGCGGACGGCTCCTGGGATGGCTCTGGGTGGCCACCTCCTGCCTGGAGCCCACGCAGCGTTCACGGGGGTGGTGGACGCTCCCACGCGCTGCTCACCTCAGCGTCGTGCTGTTGCAGTCGTGACTTCCTGGGGGCTCACGTCTGTGACTTCAGCATGAGTCTGCCCCTTCCCTGCATCCTCGGGGTTTGAACTTCACGCGTTCACTGTGTAAGGCGAACAGTGGACATTCTGTTTGTGTTTGTGTCAGTCAAACCCCAGCGTTCCTGCGGAGGCCACGCGTGCTTTCTGCTCGCATCTGTAATGTGTGCGAAGGGCGGCTCGTTAGCTCCTGAGCCCTGCTGCGCGGTCCGCTGTGCCGTCCCGTGGCCCACGGCGTCGTGGTGGCCAGCCCGGGAGCCCAGGCCCTGCTTGGGACGGGGGGTGAAGCTAAGATCTGGGGCCAGGGTGACCACCAAATCAAACGTTAGGGACAAAGACTTCTGCTTTAGGGGGCCTCATTTTTTTTAATATATGTTTTTAAAAAATTTATTTATTTATTCATAGAGAGAGAGAGAGAGAGGCAGAGACACAGGCAGAGGGAGAAGCAGGCTCCATGCAGGGAGCCCGACGTGGGACTCGATCCCGGGTCTCCAAGATCACACCCCGGGCTGCAGGCGGCGCTAAACCGCTGAGCCACCAGGGCTGCCGGAGGAGGCCTCGTTTTATTCTTTTCTGCAGAAACAGAAGCTGTATTTGCTAATTAAGCGACTGCCTAGACGGCCTCCGTGTGTAAGGGACTGTGTGCTGCGCTTCCGCTGTGGACATGGAGCCCTTTGGGGTGACGGTGAGCCTGGGGGGAGACAAGTGGTTCCTGGGACGTGGGGTCAGGTGGCCTCATCCGCGCATCCCCATGTCCCCGGGTCCTCAGGGCGAACCTCCCTGGGGCTCTGCACAGGGGCCGCCGCTTGTGAGACAGTCCCATCTAGTCCAGGGGACCCGCCTGGGCAGCGACCTCGGCCGAGAGGAGGGCGCCGGGCAGGGCCGGCACCTGCGCTCTGGCAGCGTCTCTGACTTTAAGAGGTTTCACATTTTATTTGAAAACAAAATAGGCTCATGGCGAACCGCGTACTTTGCAAAGGTGCACGACAGGAAGGAAGGGGCTCTGGGTGCCCCGTTGCCCCCCAGCAGACATGGCTAAGGGTTCATATGCATCTGTTTGCCTCTGCTTTCCGGTGCAAATACGTCATTGCTCCCCGAAGTGCAGCTGAGAGACGGCGTCACCGTGTGTGTGTGCTGGTCACTGGAACGGGACGTGGCCCAGATGGACAGGCAGCAGCTGGCGTGTGGACAAGTGGTTTATATTTCCCTTTCACGGCATAAATAGAGCTTGTCCTGCACGTGTGCTGTGCTGTCCGTGCCGTGAGGACGCCGTGCGGAGCAGCAGCACTGCTGACTCGTGGCTTCCTTCCTCTAGGGACAGAGGCAGAGCACGTGGCTGTCGGAGTGTCGATCCGTCCCCTGGTTTTCCCCGCGGGAGCCCGTGCCCGCCGCCCGTCCCAGCTCCCGGGGCGGGGGCCTCCAGCACGCCGGCTCGTCCTCGGCCCCCGTGGTCAGCACGAGGCCCGCTGTTGGGGCGTGCGAAGGTGCTGTGTGTAGGGCACACGGGGAAACGCGCCGGGGGGCGCGCCCGGAGGCTGGTGTCTGCCGTGTGTATGGGACTCGTGGTGTGTGTGTGTGTACATATGGGATTTCTGCATTATGTCTGCGGGGTTTCTGCTATATACATGGCACTTCTGGTGTCTGTGGGATTTCCGTGTTGCACGTGGCTTCACGTCAGTCTGCGGTGCACCTTTTTCATTACGCCGTGGACGTGTTGGTACGTTAGGGAGACGGCACCTCCCTCTTCCTAGGACAGATGCATTTTATGTGTTTGCTTTCAGAATAAAAGATAGCTTTAAAAAAAAGTCCTGATTTTAGGGGCGCCTGTGTGGCTTAGTCGGTCGAGTGTCCGACTCCTGATGTTGACTCAGGTCGTGATCTGAGGGTCATGGGATCGAGCCCCGCGTCGGGGTCTCTCCCTCTGCCCTCCCCTCCCTCTCAGAAGAGTTCTGATGCTACGTAGCTACTATATGCTCGTAAGCACTTCACTTAACACAGTGAGGGCATATTATTCTGCCCTATAGATGCCCTCGCGGTGTTATTATTTAATTTTTTAAAGATTTTATTTATTCATGAGAGACACAGAGAGAGGCAGAGACACAGGCAGAGGGAGAAGCAGGCTCCATGCAGGGAGCCCGATGCGGGACTCAATCCCGGGACCAGGATCACGGCCTGAGCCGAAGGCAGACGCTCCACCGCTGAGCCACCCAGGGGGTCCCTTATTTAATTTATTTATTTGAGAGAGAAAGTGAGAGAGGGAGAGGGAGAGCACAAGAGCAGGGGAGGGGCAGTGGAAGAAGCAGACGCCCTCCTGAGCAGGGAGCCCGAGGCAGGACTCGATCCCAGGACCCCAGGACCACGACCTGAGCTGAAGGCAGGCGCTGAACTGATGGAGCCACCCGGGCGCCCCGCGCTGAGCGTTACGATCAGTCGGGATCGGCGAGGGTGCCCTTTTAATTTAACCATTTCAAGAAATCTCAGAGTAATACCAGCATGTGGTGCGAGAGCGCGTTGCGCCCGTCAGCGTGTGTCCGCTGCGTCACGGCCTGCTTCTTCTCGTCCCCTCTTCCCAGAGGTGAACCCTTTATGGTTTGTGTCCCGCCCCCACCCTTGGGCCCCCGGGCCCCCGTCGCCCGCGCACAGGGCCGCCCCAGCTCCCCAGGAAGGGAGGGGGTTTGACCAGAACTCTGGCTTCTCTTCCCATTTCTGAGCTGCCTCGGCTGCGTCGGGGGCCGTGGGCTCTCGCGTCCGTCACGTTGGTTTCTCGGATTCCGCTCTGGTTTGGCGGGGGGCGTCCCGGAGCGCGTGGCTGGGAGACGTGTTGGGTTCTTGCCGGGTTATTTTGTCCCCACCCCCGTGGATCCTCTGGAGCCCAGACTTCCGGGTTCTCACGACCTCCGTTCAAACTCAGAGAGCGTGTCCCGTTCCTTAACGCAGGCTCGTGTTGCGGGGAAGTCAGGTGTCAGCTGGACTCTCATTCCCCGCAGGCAGTGCCCTGACCGCCCATCTGGGTGCCCTTGTCCGCCGCTGGCCCACGCCCCGGTGTTTCAGTCCTGTTCCGGCTCATTGCCAAGAGGTGCCTTTTCTGCCATTTCGATGGGGTTTGAGGAAGAGAAGAAAGAAGATACGCACTTTCTCACCGTTTTCAATTAAAAGCCTTTTGATCCGTTTTTTTTTAAGGGGGGGCAAAGGGAGAGACCCCCGAGCAGGCTCCTCGCCCAGCACCGAGCCCGACGCGGGGCTCGTCTCCCGACCCCGAGACCCCGACCTGAAGTCGGATGCTCGTGACGCGGCCGCCCAGGCGCCCCGAGGCCTTCGTAATCGCTCTTAGGGGCAGGATTCTGTACCTTGAACGTCCTTAACGCGGTGGTTCTTCCCTTCTGGTGGAAAAACCGCTCGGCGTCATCCGAGAATTGGGAAGGGCTGCAAGGAGCCAGCTGCGGTAACTTTGTCGTATAAATCCTTCACGGGACGCGCTGTCCTCGCGCCTGTCGCCTCATGTCCCATCGGTGCGGACGTCGCGCGTGCCTCGCAGCGGGGGCGAGACCGGGCAGCCTCAGGCCGAGTCAGAGGGCTGCCGGTGAGTGTCACGGCCTTATCGACGCTGGGGGGCGGGGGAGTTCTTTGCGTCTCTTTGGAAACGAGGCTGGAGATGATTCACGGCACCGGCAGGTTTAGTTATTGAAAAATTGCGGCTAAAAAGCCTGATGAAATTCTCACTGTGCGCGCGGAGAGCCCATCATAGCCCCGCATGAAGCCATAAGGCACGACGGACGTCCCAGTGACGGGAGCAAGAATGGTGCGGGGGACGTCGCGGTGACCCGGCTGTCATGGTAGAGAGCTGCCCCGTGCCCCAGGCGCCGGCCCTGCTGCTGGGAATCGAGCTGGAGCCCACGAGCGCCGGCTCACGAGGTCCGCGTGCTCACGCTCCCAGCGCGTCACGTCGCAGGTTCCCGCCGACCGGCCACGGCTGCAGAAACGAGGCCCGTGAAGCGTCGGGTAAGTGCCGAGGAGGGGACAGGGCGTGGGTCCGTTCAGGGTGCGCCCGAGGCCCTTCCCAGCGCCGGGTTAATACCGCGTGTGTCGTCGTAGACGGTGGCGCGTGGGCTTGGAGACCCACCATTCTGACCACGGTTTTGCCTTTCTCGTGGACGTGAGGCCCGGACCTGCGAGCGCGGCGGCTGTTCCTCCGCCCGTGCTCGTGCGCGGGGACCCCCCCAAGGCTGCGGAGCTGCCGTGCGCCTCTCCCCACGCCGCCTCTGCTCACGGTAACTTCAGGGCAGGCGCGAAGCTCCGAGGACGCCCGCCAGCTGTCACCGGCCCCGTCGCCCTCGCCCCTCCCAAGGGACGGAGTGGGAGGGACCTCTGTGTGCTTGCTCTGTTCTCATGATTGGCAGAAAACAAAAACAAAAATGTGTTTCGTTTTATCAGCTTGCTTATTTTTTCTGTTTTCGGTATTTTCACAGTTTGATCATATTTTTTTTTTTTTTTAAATTTTTTTTTAATGTATTTATGATAGTCACACAGAATGAGAGAGAGAGGCAGAGACACAGGCAGAGGGAGAAGCAGGCTCCATGCACTGGGAGCCCGACGTGGGATTCGATCCTGGAGACCCAGGATCTTGCCCTGGGCCAAAGGCAGGCGCTAAACCGCTGCGCTACCCAGGGATCCCTGATCATATTTTTTTTTAAAGATTTTATTTATTTATTCATGAGAGACAGAGAGAGACAGGCAGAGGGAGGAGCAGGCTCCATGCAGGGAGCCCAAGGCGGGACTCGATCCCGGGACCCCGGGGTCACGCTCTGGGCCAAAGGTGGCACCGAACCGCTGAGCCACCTGAGCCGCCTTGATCATATTTTTTGAGAAAAGCATCAGGTTCGTTGTCCTAGTGGAGATTTAGGAAAATACCAATTTGGATTATTGAAGACTTTAAAGCACTCTTTAAAAAACAAAACAAACAAACAACAAACCTTTCCTTAAATACCAGAGAGTCCACATTAAAGCCGTCCTGAATAGGGCACTGAGGGGGGCCGCTTGACGGGATGAGCACTGGGTGTTACTCTATATGTTGGCAAATTGAACACCAATAAAAAATAAAATAAAAATAAAAATGAAAAAAGAAATGTCGCATTCCACGTGCCACTCGCTTTTATCGTCATTCCTTTTGTTACTGTGTCCTCTGCAAGATCACTTCCCTTCTTCTGAAACGTCCCCTTTAGGGTTTCGTCCCCACGAGGGTCAGCGGGATTTGCAGGGAAACCCCTTCCTGTGTTCTCATCGCGAAGAGGTCGAAGAGGTCGTGGGGGGTCGGCAGCTTGAGGCCGCAGCCTCGCCCGCCCAGCTGGGCACCTCCCCCGGCTCCCGCTCCTGACGTGTCTGGGCGGCAGCTATTTTGGTCTCCTCTGCATGGGGTGGGCTGGGGGGTCGGCTGGGGGGCCGCCTGGGCGTGGGGTCGGCCTCCCTCCTCTGGCCCTCTCTCCCCGGCTGCATTCTGGCCACTTCCGCAGCTTCCCCCTGCCGTTCACTCATCCTCTCTTTGTGTCTAGTATGATGTTAAAACCCAGCTTAGAGTTTGTAATTTTAGTAATTTTAGTCTTTAATGTTTCTTATTTATAGAAGGTTTATTCTTTTCCAAGCCTGATTGGGTACTGTTTGTTTTCCTGTTTCCCATATATATATATATATATATATTTTTTTTTGTTTCTCGTTTTTTCAAGAGAGGGTGAGAGCGCAAGTGGGGGGAGAGGCAGAGGGTGAGAGAGTCCCACGCAGGCTCTCTGCAGAGCGGGGAGCCCAACACGCGACCCGAACCCACGACCCCGAGATCGGGACCTGAGCCGAAGGCAGATGCTGAACGGGCTGAGCTGCCGTGCTGGCCCCGCATCTATTTTTCTTACGTACCCAGTAATTTTATATGTGGGGTCTTGGCAGGTCCATCACATCCGAAGGCCTGTTCCTGGGGTCTCTCGTTTAGGCTGCTCATGCTTCCGACCCTACTTCCTTGTGGGATTATCTTTCTGACGGTCGGTTGCTCATCTTCCTTGGAAAACCACGTGTATGGATTCTTTGAGGCCTCCGATGACGGTGCATTTTTCCAGAGAGGATGTTGTTTTGCGTCTGCCACGCGTCCGTGGACCACTCGTTGGGGAAGGCTCTTTCCTGAGGTCCATTTGGATACATCGTGGAGCATCTGGGTGGTGGGTGGTGCGATTTGGAGCTTTACGGAGATCGGCTTATGGCAACATCTCACCAGAGACCTTCCGTTCCTTGCTTTGACCGTCGTCAAGGTTGCTTCCTGGGAGTCCCCTGGGCATGGGCCGGGTTAGCCCTGACCCGAGGAGGTCACTCCTGGCGTTCCCATGGGAGGTGCCCCACGCGGGCAGCTCGTGTTGTGTGCCGTGCCCCGCCGCGGGCCTGCAGCGGGTGGCGGTGTCCGTGCTCGGCTCACCCCTGGGCGCGTCACCGTCTCACAGGTGCAAGTGTGAAGGACCCTGACCACGGGTGATTACGGCTTTTGCCCCGTGGACGTTCCCGTCCTGCTTACTGTGCGCCCGCCGGGTGGGCTCCAAGCCCGGGCGTCCCCAGCTCGTGGGATCCCCACGGCAGCCGCGGGGGAAGGGCTGCTCTTACGCCCACATCACGGGGAGGAGGACACGGGGGCAGCTCACTCGTCCAGGGCCGTGGTGCCGGCCCGTGGTGGCTCCAGGCGGGTCCTCTGAGAGCTCGGCCCCCTGGCGTCTCGGTTCCGTGTCCTGACACGGCTGCTTTCGGTGCCCGGCCAGCTGTGGCCTCCGTCTGAGGACCGGCTGCTTTCCTGTCTCATCCCCGGGCATCTTCTGGTTAAAAACTCACATTTAGTCTGCCTTATGTAACAGAACAAGAAGATATATTTGAGAGACTTCTATAAAAAAAGATTAACATTTTTTATTTAGACAGTTCGTCTCCTTGCAGTGGATGCTGTTACACTAACTTTCGGCGTCTGGTAACGTCACCGAGTGCGTTTAAATTGACGACGTTGCTTAAATACAGACATCACACTCGTTTGACTTTTAATGAAGAACTTCTGAAAACGTGTTCGTTTGACACGAATCCGATGGAAGACGTTGAGAACGTCACAGGTTTACGTAACAGGTGCCTGCCGATCGGAGAAGCCGGTGCCGTGTTCATCGGTGACACGGTTGTAGGCAAGTTTAGGGGTTACGGATCCTTCCAGACCTTGGGGTCTGGGGGGGCCTTGGAGCTGCCCCGCCGGGGTCCCGCCCGGGGCCGCCTGCAGCCCTCCGCGTGCTCCTGCCAAGGGCCCAGGGCTGCAGCCTCCGCTTCGGAAAGTCTCTCGGGATCATCTTTCCCGTCACTCTCCTTTTCTTACTCGGCCTTGTCGTGTAGCCTGTGGAGAGAGTTTTGTTTCTCTTGATTTGTTCTTTGTGTCACCCAGTCCGAGTGTCTCATGGGAGAAGGTGGGCTGACCAGTGCCTCTGTGGCCGCATGTCCCCCACCCCCGCCCCTGGCGTGTGCGCTGCCGGCCGGGGGAGCCCCAGGGTCACGGCTCACGTGCTGCACCCGGGTTTGGGGCCTGAAATGCTCTTCTGTTGGTCTTATTTGTTTGCTGGCAATGATTAGGCAAAAAGAGACCTCATTTTCATGGAAAAATCACTCCCTAAAGTCATCATAGAAATAACGTGGCTCATCGTGTGTCAGTGGAGGGGACCTCTGACACAGGTAACCCCGTGAGTCATGGGAGACAGAGGCCGCAGGCCCTCCCGCCCCCCGAGAGGTGTGGACGCCTAATAATACGCCGTACGCTAACCAGGCGGAAAGAGGCCTTGACTCCCCGTGGGCAGACCTCCGCTTGCGCTGCCTGGTGCACGAGCCCACCGCAGTGGGGCGGCCCAGGACGGACGGGGCGCCCCAGGTGGAGGCCCCGCTGCCACACCTGCGTGCTCCCTGCTGGCCGTTCTGGGTTGTTTCAGCGTGTGTGTGGCCAAAGGGCGCACAGTTGTCCTGAGGGGAGCAGGTGCCGAGGGCACGGAGGGCTCAGCACCTCCCACGTCTTCTGGTCTGTCCTTCACCTGCCATCCCGGTGATTCCAGCAGTCGCCTCCGTGACCGGGGCTGAGACGTTCCGCTGCCGGGCTGGGGTGATGACCCTGCAGCAGCACCCAGGGTCCCGCGCCCCGCCCGAGCCGAGGGCCCGAGAGCAGGTGCAGAGCGAGGCTCAGGCAGGCGCCCTCCGCTCGCCCTCTGTGTCTCCGTGTCCGTCTCCACCCCCAGGGGCCCTCTCCCTGTGGCGACGCGGAGCTCATTCCTAGCGTTGGGAGCACTGGGTCCCTCTGGGAATGATTATGCAACAGCAAATGGAGCTGGATGGGGAGAAGTCCCTGGCCTATTTAACGCGTTGTTTTAATGTTTGCAGCAAGCTGTAATTTCCCATAAAACATTAGATTATTCAGAGTTTAAAAAAGCAATGTTCTCCCTCAGGTCATAAAAATGTTTTCGATAATGTTTACCAACTCCCTTCAAAAAATAAGATGAGGGGTTTTATTTTTTAAAAAATATTTTATTTATTTGATTATGAGAGGCAGAGACGCAGGCAGAGGGAGAAGCAGGCTCCATGCAGGGAGCTGATGCGGGACTCGATCCCGGAACCCCAGGATCACACCCTGGACCGAAGGCGGCGCCAAACCACTGAGCCACCCAGGAGCCCCAAGATGAGGGGTTTTATAATGTAAAACAAAGTAGTGTTTTTTAAAGCCAGCTTTCTCGAGGTGTAACTGATGTACCAGCACACGCACGTATTTTAACGTGTGCCACTTGATGGGTTTTGGGACACTGGTGAGACCACTGCCACGGTGCGGATGGTGAACGTGCCCGTCGCCTTTGAAGGTCCCCTGCCCCCCAGCCCCCCAGCCCTCCATCCTCCCCCACCCCCCACAGCCACTCCTCTCCTCTGCGGGGATAGGTCCCTCTGCGTTTCCTGGAGTTCCACACAAGTGGGGTCAGGGAGTCGGTGCTTGTCTCGTGTGGCCTGTTTCACGCAGCGCGGTCACCTGGAGAGTCATCCGTGCTGTCTCCGCCGTGGTTCGTTCTAAAGTCATCTTCCTTTTTTTTTTTTTTTTTTAGAAATAGATTTTTTTTTAATTTTTATTTATTTATGATAGTCACAGAGAGAGAGAGAGAGAGAGAGAGGCAGAGACACAGGCAGAGGGAGAAGCAGGCTCCATGCACCAGGAGCCCGACGTGGGATTCGATCCTGGGTCTCCAGGATCGCGCCCTGGGCCAAAGGCAGGTGCGAAACCGCTGCGCCACCCAGGGATCCCTAAAGTCATCTTCCTAATGGGGCAAAGCTCCTTCGCCCTGCTTGCCGAGAACACGGAATTGGTTGATTTCAGTGAGAAGAGACGACAAGGTCCGGGTCGGTGCCTGTGAGACCCAGACGCGGGGGATGAGGCAAGCGCACGGGGCTCCGTGGTGGAAGCGGCGGCCCCCGCGTCGCGTCGAGGCATCTGGACGGGGAGGGCCGCACGCTGTCCCCGCGGATGGCCCGTTTCCTCCGGCCGAGCTGGACCCTGCTCAGGAGCTGTGGACACACGGTTCTCCGGGGCCCAGAGCACGTGCTGCGCAGACCGCCTCCTGAGTGGGATCTAAATAATATTTAAAAAGTGTTAAAGCGGGACCCCTGGCCTAGAGCGCGTCTCTTCCTTCCCAGAAGCAGCGGAGAGCAGGGGGGCCTGCGGCCTCCCCCGCGGCCCCCTCGGGCGCCCCCTCCACAGCGCTCACGGCCGCCCCGCGCTCTGCCGGTTTACGTTCTCCTCTGGCCGCGGGAAGATCCCCCCCCCCCTGCCGCGTCCTTCCTAAAGCAGAATCAACTTTCTCCCTTTGAAGGGTCAGGTCGCGGGGACCCTTTGGTCATTGTTGACGTAGAAATACCAGGACTGTAGTCGATACACTTTGGAGCTTTTTATAGCTCCGGACAGTTGAAAAACACCTGTCTTCTAAGATTTCCTCTTTTTTTCCGATTCTCTCATGTTGCTTACTGGCACTGCCATCCACCCCTTGGCAGAGCCGGGGCAGGAGCTGGGGCCCCGAGCCGCCGCCGCGCTGGTCCCACGCGGCCTCCGCTCCCCCTGCGGGTTCTCGGGTCAGCTCAGGCCCGGCTGTTTCCCGGGGTGGATGGCAGCGGAGAGGGCAGGGGGCTGACCCCACCCCGCCCTGCTCCGAAACCGGCCTCTTGCCCGGAGAGCACGGCTCCTCGTGCTCCTCCCTCCTGGGGCCCTGTCTCCTGTGTTTCGCGGGAGGTGTGGGACCTCCACCCCCGGCTTGTGGCGGGGGCACCGCGGGCGCAGTAGCTCCCCTGTCCCCCTGCAGCAGCTGGCTGGTGGTGCTGCCGGTTCCCTGCTGCACGCAGGTGATGGAGCGCTGCTTGGCTCCGTCGTGTGGACCAAGATCCCGGACCCTCCTGGGCCTGCTCCCCGGTCCCTCCTGCTCCCTGGGCCTCCTGGGTCCCGTTACCCGGTCATCTCCTAGTGTGCTGTTGTGAGGTCTGCGGTTCCTGCGTGAGTCCCTGTCACCCGGAACACAGATGTTGTCAGAGCCTCCCTCGTGCTGCTGGATGGTGGCCTCCTGCCGACCCGCCTGCCGCCCAGGCCGCCCTGGCCCGCGGAAGCGTGCGTCCCCACGCCGTCAGACTCCGTGGCGTCACCGGTGTGTTGGACGCCTCTCTCGGGGTGCTAGTGTGGCAGGGGTCGCTAGTGGTTTACATACACTGTCTCGTTTTCCTGTTCCCAGAGTAAATCCAGCTGGATCATATGTCAGCTTTTATTTTTTTTTTAGATTTATTTTTATTTATTTATGATAGAGAGAGAGAGAGGCAGAAACACTGGCAGAGGGAGAAGCAGGCTCCATGCCGGGAGCCTGACGCAGGACTCGATCCCGGGACTCCAGGATCGCGCCCTGGGCCAAAGGCAGGCCGCTGCGCCACCCAGGGATCCCCCGTACGTCAGCTTTTAAAGACACTATTGGACTGAGTTAGGATTCTTACGTCTGCATTCGTGAGTTGGTTTGGCTGATACTTTGTACATGATTTTTGCTTCCTGGTGCTTGTTCTCTGTCCTGTAGTCAGAGTTTCTATTTCTTCTTGCGTCAGTTTTCCTACATGGTATTTCTCATAGAATGTGCTCATTGTACCTAAGTCTACAGAATTTTTGAAATGCGGTTCCTAATACCCTCTTACTATATTTTTAACATCGTGTGAATTTGGAGTGGTAATTCTGTCCTGGTGTTTCTTGCTGCCTAACACCCCCACCCCCGCCCCGTACAGCACAACTCAGTGGCCTGGAACAGCCACCATCTGGTTTTGCTGGTGACCCCGCGGGGCAGGGGTTGGGGCAGGGTGTAAAGGGGATGGTTTGTCCGTGCTCCGTGGGACCGGGGCCTCAGATGAGTGGAAGTGGCCGTGTGTGGGCAGCTGGGGGTCGTAGTTCTTGTCCTTACACCTCGTCAGAGGCGGCCTGCTGAGGGGCAGGTGGGCACCTCTGCGGGGCCGGCCTGGGCTCTGTCCTGCGTGGACCCCAGCTGGGTGGCCGCAGCCACGGAACCTGCGGAGAGTCTTCCAAGCCGGCAGCCCCCGAAGGGCCGGCACGCGGTGACTCCTCCCGCCTCCGCCCGACGCACCCTGGGGTCCCGGAGCCTGCTGAGACTCAGGGACGCCCTGAAAGGACCGCTTGAGGCGCCGGCAGGGGTGGCACATAAAGGAGGCCACCTGGCCCCCCGCTGCCCTTCAGAGCAGGACGATGTGGGGCTTCTCCCCGTCCTGCGTGCCGGCGTCTGTCCCCATATGCCCGCTCCTGCGTGTGATCAGTGCGGGTTTAATTACTTCCTTTCCCCCTCCCGCTTCCTTTGGGCTAATTTTGTTCTCCTTGTACTGACCCGCCCGGGTGGGGATTCGTCGATGTGCCCCCTTTCCTGAAGGGGTGAGCGTGGGGCCGCACGTGTCCCTGGTGCGCTGCCCCACCTGCACGCCGCTCAAGTCCACGTGTGCTCTCTGGTTTTTAAAGTTTTCGTAGTTTCTGTTTCCTAGTGTGATTATTTCAGCTGTGGGTTACCCGGAGGAATACCTCCAGCTTCCAAACAGGCAGAGACTCTTCTGGTTGTCCTTGGTCGTCCATCCCCGGGTGCGGGGCGTGCTGGGACGCAGCTGCCCTCGGGGCGGAGGCTTCTGTGTGTCTCCTCCCCGCTCTCTGTCGGCCAGGGTCCCCTGCTGCCCCTGTGACAAGAGCCTCCTCCGTCTTTGCCAACCGCCTGTCATGTTCTTGCTGTGACCTTCACTGTCACCGGGCCAAGCTCTCTGTGACCCCTGCTCTGTTCAGTCCTCGCGGTGCCATCCTCTGCGTCACTGTGGCAGGACCTGGAGGCGCTCAGCGATGCAGCCGCAGGGCCAGGTGGCGTCCCAAGGCTGCCTCTTGCAGTCTGAACCCACAACGCAGCAGTCCCCTGGGCATGTGGCAGCTCCTGTCACACCATTCCGGTGCTTCTTGTTTAAGCTTTGCAGTTTGCAGAACCCTTCCCCACGCCAGTCCAGCTCCCTGGGTCAGCTCTGCGGGGCTGTCTTCGGAATGGGCCTGGGCCTGGTCCCTCCGGGTCCTTGGTCCCTCCTGGTCCCACTCCCTCCTGGTCCCTGGTCCCTGGCCCCTCCTGGGCCTTGTCCCTGTTCCCTCCTGTCCCTGGTTTCTCCTGGTCCCATCTCTCCTCGTCCTTGGTCCCTCCTGGGCCCTGTTCCCTCCTGGGCCTTGTCCCTGGTCCCTCCTGGGCCTTGTCCCTGGTCCCTCCTGGGCCTTGTCCCTGGCCCCTCCTGGGCCTGGTCCCTCCTTGTCCCTGGCCCCTCCAGGTCCCTGCTCCCTCCTGATCCCTGGTCCCTCCTTGTCCTTGGTCCCTCCAGGTCCCTGCTCCCTCCTGGTCCCAGGTCCCTCCTGGGCCTTGTCCCTGGTCCCTCCCGGGCACGGTCCCTCCAGTGGACAACAGGGGTCAGACTTTTGTCTCCACTCTGGGCTGGCAGGTCACCATGTGGACACTAGGACCTGGTTCTGTGGATGCTGGTCGTGTGCTCCCTGTGTTTCCCTTGATCTGTGCCCTGTGTGGATGTTGGTTGGCACAGTGACATTTGACCTGTCTAGCACATCGTCCTTCCTCTTCCTTGGATCGCGGGGGGCTCCTTGTCCTGTTCTTCGTTCTTTGTTAGGGGAGCTGCTGTGTCTCCTGCACACCCTCCAGCCAGGTCAGGAGCTGCTGGCAGGATCACTGACCAGGTGGGGGTGGCGTTGAGGATTGGGGGGGGCACACGGTGGGGCCGTTTCCTTCATCCTCCTCGCCTGGGTGTGGAGGTAGGTCCGCGGGGCGCTGATGGGGTCAGCAGCCATGTGCATGGACCTGTGCGCTCAGCCTCGAAGCCTCCGTGCTGGAGAGGACAGTTGTGAGACCTGTAACCCCAGGCTAATAGGTCGTTGTTGTGAGTTCCCACTGGAGCTGGGGGCAGCAGCGTACAACACGGGGACCGTGCCTCAGACCTGTCCTCGCACACCTGCTGACACATGGTACGGATGAATCGAGGCGAGTCACAGCTGAGGGATGTGGAGGGGCTGAGACTGGCCACTTGTAACGCCCGGGGCCCCGAGGAGGTCTGTGGTGACCACACCGAGTCTGCACGGTTAGGGCCCCCCCCCTTGTTCAGCGAGCACCTGTCTACACTCCCTGCTGGTCTTCCGGGCGCCCACACAGAGACCCGCTCGTTCTTCCCGTGGATGCTGGCTGGCGGCTCTGTGCTGGAGAAGCCCCACCGTAGACTTTCCCCTCGAGTGGTATCGGTTTGTTTTCGTAAAGGAAAATGTTAACGTGGCATATTTAGGTTTTGTCAGTACATAAGCATGTTGAAATACTCTCTTTAATGAGTTGTGAGGTGACGTTTTTCTGCTGAGAGGAAGTGGCACGGAGATGTTTCACATGCTCTGCCTGCAGATGGACGCGTGGCCTGGGCTTCTGGGCCGGGCCGGAGGGCGGGGAGGCGTGCATCCGGGCACTCGTGAGGTCTGTACGCAGCCAGAGTGGCGGGCCACACGCGTGATGCAGACCGTGATCGGTCCACACGGGAGTGCGTCTGAGGCCTCCGTCCTTAGCAGGCGGGTTGGTGTGTTTGCACTAGCCTGCTGGAGAGCTGGGGAGCGGAGATCCGGGCCGGAGGGTGCGGGTACCCCCGCCTCTTGGGGCGGTCAGGGTGCGGGTGTGACTCGTTAGTATGTATCTGCTTTAGGGAAGCGTAAGAGTATTTTATTTTATTTTTTTTAAGATTTTATTTATTCACGAGACACAGGCAGAGGGAGAAGCAGGCTCCATGCAGGGAGCCCGACGTGGGACTCGATCCCGGGACTCTAGGATCAGGCCCTGGGCCAAAGGCGGCGCTAAACCGCAGAGCCACCCGGGGCTGCCCAAGTATTTTAAAAATGATTTAAGCCTGTATTTAGGAAGAGGATCTTTAACTAACGGTATTTATTATTAGAATTCACATCTGACGTGTCGAAAAGGCAAAGTAATGGGATCTTTCTGTTCCACAGAGTGAAGCCTCTCCCGCTGGGCACGGCAGGCTGACGAAGGGACCGAGGGACACCCGTGCGCTCGGGGTCGCCCGGCCCCGCCTGCGCCCAGGGAAGCTCTGCCCGGGTCCCAGCACACGCAGACACCAGCCTAATCTAAGGTAAGGTAAACGCCTGCAAAAATCTGCTCACCTCTGACTGATTAGAAAGTACCTTCTGCTCCCTGTAAACGGAGTAATTAAAGCCGTTTGCCTTCTCGAGTGTGTTTGATGGAGTAACTTCCGTGCTGGATCGTGCTGGATCGTGCTGCTGCCTCTCTCCGGGTGTGGCGGGCCCAGGCCACCTGCGAGCCGGGCCGCGGCTGGGGCGACGTGCTGCTGCCCCCCGGCGGCCGTGGCTCCCGGCCGGTGCTCAGCTACTCTACGTTACCTCCTTTGAGGTGGTTACAAGAAAACGTGTTTAGTACTTGATTTTTTGGTGACTGTCACGTGATTCAGCATCTGCTCTTGAGAGAAGTCGGGGTGCGGGGCAAATTTAAAGTCGCGGTTAAGTTAGCACCATGTGAGATCACGGCCTGCGGAGTGACTGCTTCAAGGAAGGAGAGTTCTCAACACTCACGGGAGTCTTGTGGGGAAGAAGGATGAGGAGCTGGTTGGCAGGGGGGTGCCGGGTGCCCCTGCGCTCGCTCGTTCTGTAGGTGCGGACAGGTGCCCGGCGTCTGGGGTGAGGCCGGCAGGAGCAGGTGCAGGGCTCGCCGTCGCTGGGGGGTGCAGGTATGGGGCTCACCGTTGCTGGGGGTGCACGTGCAGGGCTCGTCGGTAGGGGTGCTTGCTGTCACCCGCAGCTGCCTGGGAAGGCCCCGTGTCTGCACCCGTCAGGGAATCAGGGACGTAAGGACACTAGCTCCCAGGGGGTAGGGAGAGTTTGCACCCCCCTCTGCAGCAGGGGAGCCGGAGCGTCCGGAGAGGGCCGAGTTAAGGCCCTGGCCCCCTGCTGCGCCAGTGGGGTGGGCTTCCCTGCAGCCGGCTCTCGCGAGCAGGATTAGTGGTGGGATATCGAGAGGTAGTGAGCAGCGCACAGCTGCCTGAGGCTGCGAGAAACGCTGTCCTTCAGCCCCGCTGGGAGTCGTGCCGTCTGTGACCACCTTTCATGCCATGGCAGCGAGCGGCCGCATTCATCGTGCCATATACGTGAGATGGCAGGGGTTTTTATGTAATGCGTGCATTGGGGAGGTGAATTATTTATAATCCTTTGCAGAAATAAATTGTCCTTAAAGGCGTCCAAACAATAACGAGGCCCAGAGGAGGGCTCCAAAGCACGTGCTGAGAAAGCAGAATGAAAGGCCTGGTAATTATAAATACTGCAACACCGGGGGCTACCTCTCCCTCCATGGGGTCCTCCACCCACGGGGTCCTCCACCCACGGGGTCTCCTTCTATGGGCTGTCCCTTAGTTCTAGCTGTAGAGGAGAAATTTCGTATTTCTTGGGACACCGGGGTGGCTCAGCAGTTGAGCATCTGCCTTTGGCTCAGGTCGTGACCCCGAGTCCCGGGATCGAGTCCCACATCGGGCTCCCTGCATGGAGCCTGCTTCTCCCTCGGCCTGTGTCTCTGCCTCTCTGTGTGTCTCTCGTGAATAAATAAAGAAAATCTTTAAAAAAATAACAAAATCCAGTAGGTCTGCATTTACTGACTCGACAACTGCTAGAGGTATAATTATCGCACAAAGAATTGTGGCGACGGTCCGACGTATTACAACTTTCCTTTTTCAGAGTGGTTGGAAAGGAGAGGCCAACATGAAACATTGCAGCTGAACCGAGCCTTTGCGGGGGGAGCTCTCCTCACCGGTAGGCGCGCCCTGCGGCCCTTTCCCAGGGCACCCGGCAGCCCTGCAGTGGTCACTTCACGTTAGTTCCAGCAGGGTGGCTACAGTCACCGTCCTCCCAGAGGGACATGTCGGAGATGCTCTCCTGCGTCTGCTGCAGTTGGGGCCGTCGGGGTGCTCCCGGGGTGCTCCTGGGGCACCTGCCCTGCTGCTCCCCTTGCAGAGGGCCCAGGGACTGGACCCACGCAGACGTTTGTTCTGTAACAGATACTCGTGAGCTCCTCCATCGTGCTCTGGATGACGCTCGTAGGCGGCACGACCTTGTTAATTCGCACCATATCCTCAAGAAGGAAGGCCGGGCAGAGAAGTCAGCGCATCGTGACTCCGCACAGGCCTGGGCCCCAGTCTGCGGGCGGTGCGCACCTGGGCATCTCCCCAGGTGCTCACAGCGCAGGGCAGACTTCTGAAAGGAGCTGGTCCTCCCCTCCCGGCATCCGCGTGGTGCTACGGGTGTGCAGGCGGGTGTGCGTTAGAAACATGGAGGAACGATGCCGCGAGGGTCTGGGCTGGGTGATCCTGAGCCGCTGCCCGCGCGGGCCGTCAGCCCTCCAGTGCAGGAAGGCTCCTTGTTTGCCGGACTGCCGTCTGCCCGCAGGGGGCCAGAAGCACCCCAGCATGGAGCAGCCGCTGGGACGGTGTGTCCCCCGGCAGCTGGTGGGGAGGGTGTGTCCCCCGGGATCCAGCTGGCGGGGATGGTGTGTCCCCCGGGATCCAGCCGGCGGGGATGGTGTGTCCCCCGGGATCCAGCCGGTGGGGATGGTGTGTCCCCCGAGATCCAGCTGGCGGGGATGGTGTGTCCCCCGGCATCCAGCCGGTGGGGATGGTGTGTCCCCCGGGATCCAGCTGGCGGGGATGGTGTGTCCCCCGGCCTCCAGCCGGTGGGGATGGTGTGTCCCCCGGGATCCAGCCGGTGGGGATGGTGTGTCCCCTGGCATGTAGCTGGTGGGGATGGTGTGTCCCCCAGGATCCAGCCGGTGGGGATGGTGTGTCCCCCGGGATCCAGCCGGTGGGGATGGTGTGTCCCCCGGCCTCCAGCCGGTGGGGATGGTGTGTCCCCCGGGATCCAGCCGGTGGGGATGGTGTGTCCCCTGGCATGTAGCTGGTGGGGATGGTGTGTCCCCCAGGATCCAGCCGGTGGGGATGGTGTGTCCCCCGGGATCCAGCCGGTGGGGATGGTGTGTCCCCCGGGATCCAGCCGGTGGGGATGGTGTGTCCCCCGGGATCCAGCCGGTGGGGATGGTGTGTCCCCCGGGATCCAGCCGGTGGGGATGGTGTGTCCCCCGGGATCCAGCCGGTGGGGATGGTGTGTCCCCCGGGATCCAGCCGGTGGGGATGGTGTGTCCCCCGGCATGTAGCTGGTGGGGATGGTGTGTCCCCCGGGATCTAGCCGGTGGGGATGGTGTGTCCCCCGGGATCCAGCCGGCGGGGATGGTGTGTCCCCCGGCATCCAGCCGGCGGGGATGGTGTGTCCCCCGGCATCCAGCTGGCGGGGATGGTGTGTCCCCCGGCATCCAGCTGGCGGGGATGGTGTGTCTGCGGCTGTGTTTCAGGTGCTCACAGATGCAGGGCAGCCGCTGAGAGGAGGCGGGCTGCTCTTCCCGCACTCCGCAGTGGCAGGGCATGCAGCTGCTCTCACCGGCACTCCTGCTCTGGAACAGGATGCTGAGCTGGATGTGCAGTGGGCAGGGGTGGGGCCAGTAAGGAAGGGCAGGCCCTGCCCTGTGCAGGGGGACGGGACACACACCCACTTCCTGGAAGGTCTGTGGGAACGAGCCGCCTCTTCGGAGCTGACCCTGCAGGTGTAGGTTGGCCTGTGTGGCTGTCCCGTCCAGCTCTAGGCAGGGGACGGACAGCGGGTCCCTGCGGGGGTGGGCATCACCCACACGGTGGGAGGGAGGAGTGTGCCTCAGCGCAGGTGTTGGCTCCTGGGCCGCGAGGGCCGCATGCCACTGACACGGCGTCTCCTTCCCTAAGGCAGAGTCCTGGGATGCCCAAGACCTGGGTGCCGCCGCTCGCCGCAAACAGTGCCGGCCACATCCCACGTGGGGAGGCGCCTGCATGCACTTGTGAGCCCAGGGCCAGCGCCCTGCCCTGCTGGGATGGGACGGCTGTCCGGGGGGGTGCACTCAGAGCTGTGGCCCCGGCTTCTGACCCTCGAGCCGTCGGTAGTCAGCGTACCTGTGGGTCAGCGGTCTGTTGCTGCACACCCATCAGCAGGACCTGCGACCACACTGGCTCACTGGCCGCAGTGTCCTGCAAGCTCTGGGGTCTCCCCCACAAGCTCCTGTGGTCGCAGGGCTGGGGCCTCCAATCCCAGGGACCCCCCCGTGTTCCCGGCCCAGTGGCCATGTCCACAACATGCAGTTGGCCCCTTCCTGGCCGTGGGAGTGTCACCGTCACTTCCTGTGTCCTTTAAGGGCTCACCTGATTAGGGCAGGCCCACCCACAACGCAGGGTCGGCTGAGTAGGGATTTAACTTTGTGAACCTTCGGTTTATATTACGGTGTATCCGTCATAGTCACGGCTCCACCTGTCAAGGGGAGGGGATTATACAGGGTGTGGACACCACGCGCCAGTTCCACACACCGGGAAGACAATTTGCTACACCTGTAGCTGATGGGGGCCTCCTGAGGGAGGAGCCTGGCTGATGGGGCCTGGCTCAGTTTCCAGAGTCTAGAACACATGAAAATTCTCACAGGTCAATAAGGAAGACAGTGCAGTGGAATTAGGGGCAAAACATTTGCTTAGTTTTCTCACAGAAGATGACGCAGCTTACGTGGCTAATAAACACGTGAAAGGTGAGCGTTCATCCAGCAAACGTGGACCGCCTGCCGGAGGACAGAGCCGTCACCCTGTGATGGACGCGTGAAGGTGAGGAATAGGGTGGCACCTCCTCAGGGCCCGCCTGGGTGCAGGCGACGAGCCAAAGAGCCGAACCCCGGGTGCCTCGGCCACTGCACACCCCGGAAGCCAGGGTGAAGCCCCCCTGCAGGTGGCCGAGGGTCCCAAGGCCGGAGTCCCACTCCAGGAATGGCTTTCGCATCTGTAAGGACCACAAGGGAAGCAGCGGTGGCAGCACGGGCCACAGAGCCTGGACCGCTCGCCGTGCGGCTCTGCACGGAGGGTTGCAGCCCTGCTGGCCGGGGTGAGCTCGCCGCGTGGGGCCTGACTGGGCCCCCTCGTCTGGGCCCCTGGACGGCTGCACCCTGACGGTGGCTCCCTGGGCCAGGGGGTGTCCCTGCACTCGAGGCCCCCTGCCCACGGCTCTGAGCTCACAGAGCGCCCTCCTGACAGCGGGCTTGGTACCGGGACCCCAGCACCACGAACTGGTGCAGGTGGCCTACAGGACGTGGTGACGTAGGGGAAATGGCACAGCGGGACCAACTAGGAAAAGTGTCCTGAGGATGGAGAGGGCTGGGGACACAGAAGCTGGCAAAATCCAGCTCACAGTGAGGCCACGGGGAGGGGGCCGTGGGACGGGGCCGCGGGGTCGGAGGCTGAGACCAGAGCGGCTGCCCTGAGCCCACAGGCCCACTGTCTACCTGCACCCTTGGTCAGACACATGGGAGCTGGCTAGGTCACGTGACAGCGCAGGGGCAGCGGGGGCCTCGGGGGACGTCCCCAGTCCTCTGCATCCCCTCACATTCCACAGGGAGGGTCCTGGGTGACGCAGGCCGGGGGTGCGAAGCTGAGCGCTCCGCTCCAAGATGCCTGGACAGTCGAGGCCACCGGCTACAGTGGCGCTTGGCGGGAGCAGGATGGGTTGAGGGACACGCGCACGGCAGCCTCACCCCTTCCATCCTGCAGCTGGTGCGGGCAGGGCCCGTAACCCAGGCCGCCTGCAGCTGGAGGAGGAGTGGGAGAGGCAGAGCCGCGGGCGGGCTGGGGCCTCTGGGGCCTCCGCAGGCCTCCTGCTGGCCCGGCTCTGGCTTCTGCTCCGCGTGTGAGCAGGTCTCCCAGGCCCCTCCTGAAGGGGCTGAAGCCCACGCCCAGCGTCCCGGCGGCAGCTGCAGACGCGCCAGGTTCAGGGAGGGTGCAGGATGGTGCGGATGGGCGAGTCCGTGTCTGCAGCAGCGAGGCCCAGAGCTGCGGGGTTTGTCACCTGGGAGCTGCAGGTTGTGGAGCCCGCGGCCCCGTCAGACACAGATCTGGGCTGCACGCCGGGCCCACTCTCACGGCAGGTGCTGACCGAGGCCCCAGGGGTGACGGTGGGACAGGATGGACGGTCCCTGTGCAGCTGACGCCTGGTGGGTGCGGACGGTGCTGGGGAGGGGCCGGGGGGGGCAGCAGCACACCCAGGAGGGCCTGGCTTCTCATCTCCAGGCCCCGTGGGGCAGCAGCGGGCCTGGGGTGCGGGTGAGGCCACCCGCTGGGGCCGGGGGAGGCGGGAGCAGGACAGTAGCGATTTGGGATTATTTTCCATCCAAAAAAATGGAAAAAAATCTGAGTAAAACTTAGTTTAAACAGTATCAAGTTTGAAATGTTTCTAAGAAGTGGTTGTGTTCCCAGTTTTTATGTGCTGTGGCTTTACGTTTCCAAAGGGACAAAAAAAAAATACATCATTAGCCACAAAAGTATGACGGGAGTCCAGGGGCCTGTACGTTGCTGGGTGGGAAACCACGGATCGCTGCGGTCGTTCGGACTTGGCTGGCAGTCCTCTCGCGGCCGCGCTCGGGGGTGACGGGAAACCCGCGGTTGTCTGTGACCGTGTGTCCGTGGGGGCAGCCACGTGTCCGTGGGGGCAGGGACGTCTGTACTCTCCTCCGCGTTCCTTCTGTGCCCACGGAGGCTTTTCCCAGGGCGGGACTGGTGGAAAGACCAGTACGCGTGTGGGCGGCTGCCGCTCCAGGAGGGAGGGGAGCTGATGGGCCCTGGGCACCTCGCCAGGCCCGCCGCGAGGTTCTAGCAGGTGCCGGGCGCCCCCAGCACAGCTGTGCACTGAAACTGGGGCGCCGCGAGCCGCCCTCCTGCTCCTGGGATCCGGGGGCTGAGCACGGGGGTGCCCTCTGGGCCTCGAGGAGCGGGGCAGGGGTCTCACGCTCACCGCAGAGCGGCTCCGGGGGGCCTGGGCGGGGCTGTAACCTCTGTAACCTAGTGGGACAGTGGCTTCTGCAGCTGCAGTGACGAAAGCGGGGGCAAGAGGGAGGTGGCCGGCGGTCCAGGTGAGCCGGGGCCTGACAGGTCTCCTGCTGTTCTCCAGGCGACGTGGGCAGGGGGCCGTGGGGTCCAGCAGCTGGCGGTGTGGGTGTGCAGAGGGAGGGGCGTGGGGGAGGGCAGGGGTGTGGAGGGGGCCTGGGCCCAAGCGCTGTCCACACTGCGGCAGGGTGCGCCTGTGCCGTCTCCCCAGGGGTTTGCGCGTGTTCATCCCAGTGCACACGACTGCCATCACATGACCACGACGAGACGCACCAGGGCTGGGAATGTCATGCTTGCTGGCTGGCCACGCGGGTGCTATGCCCACGGGGGAAGGGGGCGTGGACGTCTGGGCGAAGACGGCCACAGGCCCCACCGTACTTTAGTCTCTATTTAATGACCTTGCTGGTTTCTGGTTTATAAATTTATTTTGTTTTATTTTATTTTATTTTATTTTATTTTATTTATTTTATTTATTTTATTCTTGGTTTATAAATTTTAGATGTCGTCTGTTGACCTTCAGTTCAGAGGCAGCAACTTGAGCTCACTTCGCACTATCCTGGCCTTGTAGTGTGTTTAGGAGTGCTTTTGGGTGAAAGACACAGAACACGTGACCTACAGTGTCTTACACTAATGGGGATTCATTTATTTCCTTTTTTTTTTAAGATTTTATTTATTTATTCATGAGAGACAGAGAGAGGCAGAGACACAGGCATAGGGAGAAGCAGGCTCCATGCAGGGAGCCCCACGCGGGACTCGATCCTGGGACTCCAGGATCATGCTCTGGGCCAAAGGCAGGTGCTAAACCGCCGAGCCTCCCAGGAGCCCTGTGTCATTTTTTAAATAAAAATTTTTTTAAAGATTTATTTATTTATTTATTTATTCATGAAAGACACACACAGAGAGAGGCAGAGACACAGGCAGAGGGAGAAGCAGGCTCCCTGCAGGGAGCCTGATGCAGGACTCGATCCTGGATCCTCTAGGATCAGGCCCTGGGCCGAAGTGCTGCCTAAACCGCTGAGCCAGGATTCATTTATGTCCTAGTAAGGATTGCAGAGGTTGGTTTTTGCTGCAGGTGGTTGAGAGCACGAGCACGTCAGGGGGCGAAGTCCTCAGCGTTCCCTCATGGTTGCAGTGTGGTTGCGGCAGCTCCAGCCGTATCATCTGTATTCAAGGCAGGAATAAGTGGGAAGGGGCAGGCAGTGCTGCCCGTCTGTCCCTTTCACCAGGACATTCCAGAAGTCTCTGTCATATTTCCCTTATATCTCATCGTCTAGGACCGTGTCATGTGTCTGACTGTCGTCACGAGGGACACCGAGGACGCGATCGTCTGACTCTTGTCGCACCCCTGCCAGAGGGGAGGGCGCGGGGCTGGGCAGCGGGGACGGGCCCGGCAGCTACGCTCCTCTGCTGGCTATCTTGGGAACCGCGTCCTGCCCCTGGAGCCCCTGGAGCTGCGGTCTCCCGGCCGTGCTGACCCCGACCCCGTTAGGCTGGTCCCCGGACCCTGGGCCGGGGGTGTGGAGCGCTTATCACCGACGTGGTTCCGTGGGGGACGCGCTTGGTGAATTGCATGTTACCGGGCACTTTATAAGCTGCACAGTAGTAATTGAGCCTGCGCGGGGGGCTTGCCCGTGTCGTGGAATTGGAGGGTGCAATTCCGTGTGTCCCAGCATTCAGACAGTTATAATTCTGCTCCTATAGTTTACGTGTAACATCGTCTTTTGATTCTACTATTTTAGAATAGTTAAGATAAAATGCAAAAAATAAATTAAAAAATTAGTCTGTGCCGTCAAGTTCTGAGCGTGTGGTGGTTAAGTAGAACCTGGCGGGTACGGCCGGGAGGGCCGGGGCTCTGTCCCCTGTCCCCTGAGCGGCCCCTGCGCTGCGGCCGCGGGAAGGAGCTGGGGCGCCGCGCGGAGGACGGAGCGGGACCAGGAGGTCATCCTGGGAAGACGCGGGGTCGGGGCAGGGTCGAACCGTCCCCCCCTGCCCGCGACCGCTGACCAGCAGCTCAGTGGGAACCAGAAAACTCTCTAATACTGCTCGGCCGTCCTCCGGCCTGACTTTATCTCCTCAATAATTAGATTGTGCCGGTCTGGACTCCCTTAGATTCCTTTGTTCATGAACCTCAGTAGGATGCTGAGAAGAACGGGAGTTTTCTCTGCTTTTCATCCATGCACGGGGGGGGGGGGGGCTGTCCGGTGGCCGGTGAGGATCTTTATTTCTGGGACGTTTTCCTCCGTGGTAACGTTGAGCGCGTCCTGGTTTGCGTGCTCCAGCCCTCGGGCCTGCACACCGCGTGCCTCTGGCTCTGCGCTCCGCGGGTCCAGGCCGCCGCGTCTCTAACCCCCTTTGAGCTGTTTTCTTCTCCGTTGACTCTTGCGTGAGTTTTCAGTAAGGTCCAACGTTTTTGTCCACGTCGTCCATTGCTTTCCGCACTTCCGTTTATGCTGCTTCTCTCATCCACACGCACACACACAGCCCTAAGTCGTTCATAAATACGTGAAGTCAGCCACAGGGGGGGGGTTCTAGTCCTGATTGAGTAAAGCCACTTTCTCTTTTTTGAGGGACCGATGAGTTTTACTTTATATTTCAAAAGGTTCGTGTTTTATTTTGTCCCTTAATAATCAGCAACAGTAAGCATTGTTTTTAAAGGGTGCTTCGAAAGTCATCTTTACAGAGATCCGCCTTAAACCGCGGCTATCGATTGCATCCCCCGGGTTGGTTTCCAGCTCTTGTTCAGACTTGATCGTAGTGTTTCTTTCAGACTTTTCTTAGTGTGGCGGGCGTGCAGAGCTCTCCCTGATAGCCCCAGCCTGCCGGACTGCAGTTCTTCCCTGTTGCCAGCATTCATCCAGGGGCCACCTGAGCCACCTCTGGGCTACCAGAGCCATCTCTGGGCCACCTCAATCATCTCGGGACCACCTGGGCCATCTGTAGGCCACCTTGGCCCTATGTGGCCCCCCTGAGCCATCTGTGGGCTACCAGGGCCATCTCTGGGCCACCTGAATCATCCCTGGGCCACCAGGGCCATCTCTGGGAAACCTGAATCATCTCTGGCCATCTGTAGGCCACCTTGGCCATCCATAGGTCACCTGAACCATCTCTGGGCCACCTTGGCCATCTATGGGCCACCTGAGCCATCCGTAGGCCTCCTGAGCCATCCGTAGGTCACCTAAGCCATCTGTGGGCCACCTGAGCCACCTCTGGGCTACCAGGGCCATCTCTGGGCCACCTGAATCATCTTTGAGCCACCTGGGCCATCTGTGGGTTACCTGAGCCATCTCTGGGCTACCAGGGCCATCTGTGGGCCACCTGAATCATCCCTGGGCCACCACGGCCATCTCTGGGCCACCTGAGCCATCTCTTGGCCACCTGAGCCATCTCTGGGCTACCAGGGCCATCTGTGGGCCACCTGAATCATCCCTGGGCCACCTGGGCCATCTCTAGGCCACCTTGGCTATCTGTGGGCCACCTGAGCCATCTGTGGGCCACCATCTGTGGCTGCTTCCTTAGCTTTAGGTTGTTTAGGTTTTTGGAGCTAATTTTAGGACCTTCAACTCAAGTGCCTTTTTTTTTTTTTTGCCTTTTTTTTCCTGTCAAATCCAACATCTGCTATATTTATTTGAGAAATGTAGGTTTTGACTTTAATTTAAAATTCCTTGGTACAGTTACCTTAGAAGAAAACGGGAAAAGCTTAATTGAATTTACGATTTTAATTGAGTGGAGGAGTTTTGCAAGTAGACGTAAACTATTCTTATCTCCATCTGTTTGAACCCATTTTCACGTAGGAAATAGAGACGTGTTAAAGAACTGCGTGTATGTTATTTTGACTTCAGATTGTACGGAGTCGTAACATATAAGAACATGAAGCCGAGCCGTCGCGTGTGCTCTAGCTGGGCAGCTCGTAGGGGAGTGAAGAGCTCGGCCCCGATTCCCAGGCTCCCGGACGCGGGCGCGGCCGCCGCCTACCCGGCGTGTAACCTCGGATGAGCTGCCCTGCCCCTGCGGCCGGAGGCTCCGTGTACGGAGCGGCGGTGCTGATGGTACGACGGCAGGCGGAGCCCAGGTGGGCACGTGTCCCGCACCCGGTCCTCCCTCGAGCCCCACGAGCCTGGGGCGTGCGTCGTCACTGCCTTCTGTGTGGTCCTGAGGACTCGGAGGAAGCACGACGTTGGGAACTTGCCCAAGGTCCCCGGGCCCGCGGGCGGTGGGGTGGGCCTTCCACCAGCGGGCCCTGCTTTGGGCTTTGTGCTGGTGACCCCCGAGCTCTGATCACGGCCGCACTGTACAGCTGTATGGGTTGGACACTGCCCAGCTCCACTCACAGAGACCTGAGGCACATCCTTGGTCGCTGTAGAGCAAAGAATGAGTGGCTGTTTGCAGGCTGCCTCAGGCAGACATTCAGAGGCTCCCCTGCCGACATTTGGTGACGTCTAAGTGAGCCAGTCCACGTGCGGTGTAGGTGACGGTCACTCGGTAAACGCATGCTCCACACTCCGCCGTAGTGGCTGCTCCCTCGCCAGCCTCCTGCCCATCCTCCCCGTCCAGGAGCAGCAGTCCTGGCTCGGTCCTGGTTTCTCCTGGGCTCCATCTGTTCTCAGGGCTTGGGGTCTCACCCACCCACACCCCTGTCAGCCTGGGACCCTGGGTCCGCCCAGCATCTCCTCCTGGGGGTCTGCAGCGTCTCTGACTGCAGACGGAAAACCAGGCCCCTGGCTCCTGACCCCCCATGGTCTTCCCAGGTCTCCAGGCTCCCAGGCCACAGCCCATGGCCACCCAGTGTCTTCTGTCCCCTTTGGCCACCTGTCTCCTGTGCTGCAGCCTGCATCCGGGGTGCTGGTTTCCGGCCTCTGCCATCACCTGCCCTCAGCCATTGGGCATCTGCTCCACTTTCCTGAGTGGGCTTCGTGCGTCAGCCCTCGCCCCACATCTGTCCCTCACGCTGGCCAGAACCAGGCTCGAACTCCTGGGCAGGGGGACCGCCTGGTCAAGCCTCTGCCAGCCCGGCCTCCTGGCTGTTCCCCGGCCGTGCCAGGGCCACCGCAGAGTCGTTGACCGTGTCCCTCAGGCCGCTCTGCTCCTGGTACCTCGTCCTGGCTCCTTGGTGCCTTCACTGTCGTCTTCTCCAGATGGGAAAGCAGGCCCGCCGCTGCCCTCCTGCCCTCAGGCACCTTCTGGGTCACACCCACCCTGCTTGGACATATGAGGCCATTTGATGGCTCAGGGTGCTCCTGTCGCCCGTCCTGGCCTCCCTGCAACAGAAGCTCAGTGAGGGCAGATGCTCTTGTGCTGTGATCACTGCTGCATCCCAGCCCCTGCATCCCAGCCCCTGCATCTCAGCCCCTGCAGCCCAGCCCTGCATCTCAGCCCCTGCAGCCCAGCCCCTGCATCTCAGCCCCTGCAGCCCAGCCCCTGCAGCCCAGCCCCTGTATCCCAGCCCCTGAAGCCCAGCCCCTATATCCCAGCCCCTGCAGCCCAGCCCCTGAAGCCCAGCCCCTGCAGCCCAGCCCCTATATCCCAGCCCCTGCAGCCCAGCACCTACAGCCCAGCCCCTGCATCTCAGCCCCTGCATCTCAGCCCCTGCAGTCCAGCCCCTGCAGCCCAGCCCCTACATCTCAGCCCCTGCAGCCCAGCCCTTGTAGCCCAGCCCCTGCTTCTCAGCCCCTGCAGCCCAGCCTCTGTATCTCAGCCCCTGCAGCCCAGCACCTGCAGCCCAGCCCCTGCATCTCAGCCCCTGCAGCCCAGGCCCTGCAGCCCAGCCCCTGCAGCCCAGCCCCTGTATCCCAGCCCCGGCAGCCCAGCCCCTGCAGCCCAGCCCTTGTAGCCCAGCCCCTGCTTCTCAGCCCCTGCAGCCCAGCCTCTGCAGCCCAGCCCCTGCAGCCCAGCCCCTGCATCTCAGCCCCTGCAGCCCAGCCCCTGCTTCTCAGCCCCTGCAGCCCAGCCTCTGTATCTCAGCCCCTGCAGCCCAGCACCTGCAGCCCAGCCCCTGCATCTCAGCCCCTGCAGCCCAGGCCCTGCAGCCCAGCCCCTGCATCTCAGCCCCTGCAGCCCAGCCCCTGCAGCCCAGCCCCTGCTTCTCAGCCCCTGCAGCCCAGCCTCTGTATCCCAGCACTGCAGCCCAGCACCTGCAGCCCAGCCCCTGCAGCCCAGCACCTGGCTTAGTCCTCACCCTCACTGAGCAGGTGTTCACTACTAGTTGAATGAAGGAACGAATATTTGCTGTGTTTCTTATTAACAGATGATTCTGAGGCGCCTTAATATTAAGTAGCGCTGCAGTTTTGCATGTGCCGATTCTACGTCATAATTAATAACGGACTCAATTCACAGAGTTTAGGATTCTAATGGAATTAACTCCTTTTTCTTATAAGACAAAAACAGTTTTTAAGAGTTTTTTTTCATTAATTAATATTCTAGGAACATAAAATTTCAGAGTCTTTACTCTGAGGACATAGATAAAAATAAAATTAATGAAGCACCAGGAATGTCAGATGCTAAATGGTGTACGGCTATTTATGACATTCTCCTAGGATTCCGCAGCTATTAACTCGCAGAGCTGTGGCAGCTGAAGTCAGAAATGGATGGACTTTTAAAGTTGGAGAAGAGATCTTCGAAGTATTTCCTAATAAACTGTCGGTTTAATCATTGCAGAGACCGTGTCGGTGCACTCAATCACTGCCGGCCTGCCGTGAGCTGCTTGATTCTCATGAACCAGGCATTCTATTTTTATGCTTCTCTTAAATAATTCTAAAGGTAAGAAGAATTGGGAAGGAGGAAGAAACAAATGAGACAGACACAGAGCTGGGGCCTCCGCTGGACCCCAGGAGCGTCACGAGGGGGCTCGGCCCCGGGCCGTGGCGCAGGCCCACCGCGTCCGGGGCGCCGTGTGCCCCGTCAGGGTCAAAGCTTCTCTGGCTTCCCAGAAGGCAGAAGGTGCGGCGCTTGTTGCGCCAGGAGGATCTGCTGTGTGCTGCGTTGTGTCCCGTGATGAGGGAACGAGGATCAGGGTGCGAGGTGAGGGGAGAGGGTGCGGAGCCGCCGCTTCATCAGCCTCCTGTGTGAGCACGGAGCAGGTCATCAGGGCGCGCAGGCCGCGCGCTGGCCTCTTGTGTGATAGCCTGCGCATGGCCCCTGGGTCAAAGGGAACGAAGCGACTTGGCATCGTCCAACCAGGCCAGTCTTGAGAACGGTACTGCTGTCCCACCTGTCCCCTGGGATTGCCGTCTGTGACGTCATGGGGAGGGAGACCAGCGCCTTGATTACGCACATTTAGAGGCGGGGGGGGGGGGCGCACCGGGAGCACCAGTCTCGGTCTGGGGGCAGGAAGGAGCGATGGGAAGGCCTAGGCAGGCCAGGGCCTCTCTTAGGGGTTCCACAGCCTAGGATCGGCCGTTGGAGTGACGGTGGCAGACTCTGGGCTATGCGTGGTTTCTGGTTGCCTGGTACCTGGCCCTGGAATGATCTAGAGCAGAGGGAGCATCGGCTTCAAGTGAGCAGGTTCTTTGCACAAGAGGGACACACTCCTGGCTGAGCCCTTTGCTGTCTTTAACAACTGGCCGGCCCTGGGGAGGGGCCGTCTCTCCCTGAGGCCGTAAGGGAGATACAGATAAGATGATTTTCCCTGCGATGCCTGTAAGCCAAGTAGGCAAATACAGCATCTAAGAAAGCATCAGAACAACGGCCTCCCTGGGGACGCGGCGCAGCCAACCCAGGACGTCGGACACCAGGACGCACAGACCAGGACGGCGGCCGCGGAGGCTCCGCACAAACCACAGTGTCTTTCACGACATTAACCGTAATTTCCAAATTAAGTTTTAATGCTAGCATGTCTCTTGCATTGTGGTTTTGGTGTGCTTCCACTTTGATAGATCCTCGAGAAGCTACACACGGACTAGGTTTTTATTGGTCACGTCATGGAGCCTGTACGTGCCCCGTGCGCCAGCTGGGAGCCTTTGGATCAGTCCACACAGCCTTTGTCACCGGCCCCCGGCTTCCCTGCCTTATGGTTTCAGGTTTATCTGATTCGTTCTGTAGGAATTTTAAATATAGGCATATATCCAAGTTTTTCACTTTGCAAATTTTTCTTTTTATGAATACACTTTTTTTTTTAAAGATTTTATTTATTCATGAGAGACACAGAGAGAGAGGCAGAGACACAGGCAGAGGGAGAAGCAGGCTCCATGCAGGGAGCCCGACGTGGGACTCGATCCCGGGACTCCAGGATCAGGCCCTGGGACGAAGGGAGGGGCTCAACCATGGAGCCCCCCGGGGATCCTCTGAATGTACTTTTTATAAATTGTGGTGTGTGTGATGTGAAACATTTTGTCTCCTTTAGGTCAGAGGTAGGATGGAGATGGAGACACCATATTTTCTCATCTCAGGGGTGTGGAGAGGAAGCCCGTGCCAGGTTTCTTCTGGCCTGGAGGTGGCCTTGCCGGGGCTGTGCGGGTGCACGGGCCCCGGCGGGACCAGAGTGGAGCTGGCCCCTCTTCCCGAGGGGTCACCACTGGGCTCAGCTTCCTGCAGAGACCAGACCCAAGCGAAAACCCACAGAAAGAGAACACATTACAGACGTGAGTGTCTCTAATAGCAGCTGGGGAGATGCTCCTTGTTTTTACCTGACTTCTCTGAGCATTATTTCTCCAGAGGGTCTCATCATATGGAGTCTAGCGTCCAGACAGCTTTTTATCATTTACCTTAAAAAAAAAAAAACCTGTGTTTGATTGGATCTGGAGTGCTCAGGATCCTGACTGCATTAAGCTCTTTCTCCTGGATCAGAGAGAGAAGTTCTCTTTCTTCTGGATCAGCCAGAAGTTCTGGCTCTCCTCTCAAACCGTTGCTTCCTTGGCTCAGGCCCCGCTAGGAGACCCCTGGAGCCAGTCCCCGTGGCCGGTACTCGCGCCTGTGCCGTAGGGTCCCCGTGGGGGCGGCGGGCAGGGCGGGGGGGGGGAGCTGTGATGCTCAGACCGTCAGTTCACGCGCGCTGGGTTTCTGGCTCATCCTCGGTGTCTGCAGCCCAGTTAATCACGGCGCGTGGCCGTTTTCAAGGTTAGGCACCTAGCTTGTTTCGATGCGTGGCGAGGGAATGATTAATAAAGAGACCTGCGGAAATCCCTAGATTTTAAATACAGCAAGTAACTTCTATTATGAAAGGAGTCCAGAGAAAGGTTCTTGTTTCTTATTTAAAACAGTCCAAGAACGTTTGCGTTTTCCTTCATGGTTTCCTCTGTAGGTCCTGGCTCTCCTTCCGGGGGTTGCTTTGGAATCCCTCTGCGGGGCCTATACTGGGCTCCAAGCTCCCAGGTCGCAGAGGCAGCCAGCGGGAGCGCGGGCACAGGTGCATGGTGCTGCCAAGGGCTCTACCCAAGGCAGCTTGTCCCATTAAGTCGTGAAGCGTGCGATGTCTGACTGGAGGCGGGGAAGTGGTTTGATGTCGTCCAAGCGCTGCTTTTACCAAAATAGGGTATCTTGGACATTTGAGGCCAGGCCTTTGTGGGCATCATAAATGCACAGCAGCCGTAGAAGAGGGGCGTCTCCAGCCTGGGGGCCACACAGCCACAGGAGCTCCCCCGGCCCGTGCATCGGTCCCGTGCACTCTCCATGGGAACCACCTGCATGGGAACATGGACAACGCCCAGACCTGATGTCCTGGGGCCCCAGGCTGCTCCCGCCCCCCAGATTTCAGGCCGCCCCCTCTTTGTCCTGCTCCCAGGTTCCTTCCTGCGTCTCCTAGGAGCCTGCTTCGGGGGCTGCACTCTGCTGCAGCACCTTCCCCTTCCTCCCTGGGGACAGGCCGTGGGTTCTGTGCCACCAGTGCTGGCTGCCTGGAGGCTTCACGGGGTGGTCTGCAAGGCTGGCCTGGAACCGTGGAGTGTCACTGTCCAAGTAAACCCCCACCGCCAGCCCCAAGCCCGGCTCACAAGCCCAGACGACTGTAGGAAGGTGTTCTCTGCTTCCCAGAGGAATCTGCCCCAGACGTGGGGGAAAGCCTTTGCCGGAAGCTTCTCTCCTGGCCCCGAACCCCAAGGCCACGACCACCTCCATGGGTTTGTAAGCACAAAGTCTAAAACTGATCCTTGATCCAAAGGATTAAAAATAAGGTACGTAATTATGTTCAAAATATATAAAATTTGAATATATTTCTGTCAAAGTGAGAATTTTACAAAATAACAAAGCAGAATGCTGTAATTTTTTTCATGTTTTCAGAAAATATATTTTCAAAATTATCCATTAAGAGTAAGTTCTGGGGCCCCTGGGTGGCTCAGTCGGTGAAGCATCTGCCTTCGGCTCAGGTCATGATCTCAGGGTCCTGGGACCGAGCCCCATGTCGGGCTCCCTGCTCAGGGGGGAGCCTGGGCTCCCTCTGCCTCTGCCCCCCGCTCATGCTCGTGCTCTGTCTCTCTCTCAAATAAATAAAATCTTTAAAAAAATAAAAAAAGGAAGTTACATAATATAAATTACAGTTGTTATCAAACGCTTAAGTCTAAATTATTTAAAGAAAGCTGAATTTTAAATTCAATACCTCGCAAGTTTAGTTAGATCATATTAACAGTTTCATAAAGGATGGACCTTGTGGTGGTTGTGGTGTCCGCATCCGCCTGGTTGCCGGCGTGGATCGCGAGCTCCACTGAGTGTGTCTGGGTGTGCACCCGAGCGTGGGAGCGAGGGGCTGTGTGTGCGGAAGCTCCTCGGGCACCACGCGCGGCCCTGCGTGCCTGTGAGTGACACAGAGGAAGACAGGAGCTGGGCACTGCTGGAAAGGGACTTTGTTCTGCAAGACACGCTTGCTTCGCATCCAGAGAAGAGCTGGGTGAGTTCATGAGTTTGTCTTTTCTTTCACCCTTGTGCCCCCAGTGACGTCGTTCCCCCGTCCCGACTCCTCCGGGGACAGCCCTGGGGCCGCAGGGCTCTTGGCTGCAGTGGCCCCTTGTTCCAAGGACGCAGAGCCGCCCTCTGGGGTGGTGTCCCCCGGGGGCCTGGTCAGCGCGCCAGCCCGACGGGAGGACGTCGAGGGCTGCGGGTCGTGCTGTGCCGGCCCGGAGTGTGGGTCCCAGACGCCGTCGCCCGGCCCGGGGGACGAGGCGGTGCCCGAGGGGCTGCGGCCCTGCAGGGGCCGGGGGTGCGCGTGTCGCGGGGGCCCTGCCCTGCCGTGTGCTGGGGGCAGCCGGGGCTTTCTGCAGCTTTGTCAGCTGCCCTTTTCCTGATACTTGTCCCCATTGTTTCGGGAGCTCTGTGCGTCTTAAAGGTGACAGAAGCCTTTCAGGGCGGCGCCTGGTGTTGCTGTGGAGTCCGGCCCGCAAGGAGCCCCGCCGTCTGGGCCCCGAGCCCGCGGTGCGAGCCCGGAGTGCTTGAAGGGTTAACTGTCACACGTCACTGCTGGCTGGTGTGCTCTGAGGCCCTAACTCTGCGGCTGACAGCGAGCCTGGGACAGAGGAGGCGCCGCTCCCGAGCCCGCGGGGAGGGGACGCTCAGCGTGGCGGAGGTGGCGGAGGTGGCCTCGCCGGCCGCATGGCCTCGCGCGCCGGGGCTTGGCCCGCGGGGACCCTCCTCAGCAGCGCGGGCCGTCGCTGCAAAAGGAGGCGCAAGAAACGCTGCGAGAGAAGAGGTAACTGGGTGGGCTTTTACCCCGGGCTGCGGACAGCCGAGCCGCACGTCGGGGGCCCCGTGGCCCGGCCCCGCGCTGCCCCTCGTCCCCCCAGGGCGCGGCGCCCTTCTGCACGGCCCCGGGCCACACAGGCGCCTCTGGCGAGCCGCGCGTAGGGGGCCCTTGAGCTTCAGCGTGCCAAGTCCATTTTTAGGAAGATATTTATGAAGCCTTAGAAGTTTGTAGCTCCGGGTGTTGAAAGCTCTTTCCTCCTGAGACAGATGCTCTCTGATGGCTCCTCCTTGCTGCCACTCTCCACTGACAACTTCTCTGCCCTTAAAACTATTCAATCTGTAGAAAGCGAGGCTAGGGCAGCCGATGTTAAAATAGTTTGCTTTTAAAAACACGGACGACAGCGTCCTTGCATACAACACCGGCTGATTTCAGTCTCCGGTTCAACTTGATGTTTTAAAATATGTATTTTTAGGGATCCCTGGGTGGCGCAGCGGTTTGGCGCCTGCCTTTGGCCCAGGGCGTGATCCTGGAGACCCGGGATCGAATCCCACGTCGGGCTCCCGGTGCATGGAGCCTGCTTCTCCCTCTGCCTGTGTCTCTGTCTGTCTCTCTCTCTCTCTCTCTCTCTCTCTCTCTCTCTGTGACTATCATAAATAAATAAATAAATAAATAAATAAATAAATAAATAAATAAATAAATAAATAAAAATTAAAAAAATCAAAAAAAATAAAATATGTATTTTTAAAGATTTTGTTTTTTCTTGAAAGAAAGAGGCAGAGGGCGAAGCAGGCTCCATGCAGGGAGCCCGATGTGGGACTCGATCCCGGGTCTCCAGGGTCAGACCCTGGGCCAAAGGCAGGCGCCAAATCGCTGAGCCACCCGGGTAGCCCTTTAAAGATGTTTTAAAATATTAAAAATCTGTATTTTTTCTTAGCACCAGACTTAAAAATTGCCTGTGACTGTAAAAATCACCAGCTCTTGGCTTTGGGGTGAATTGTGGCTATAAAGGGTGTTGAGAGTGTGTCATCTTCCTATGCTGTGAGTTCACTAACAGAGTATGGCTTTAAAAAAAAAAAAAGATTTTATTTATTTATTCATGAGACACACAGAGAGAGGCAGAGACGCAGGCAGAGGCAGAAGCAGGCTCCCTGCGGGGAGCCCGATGTGGGACTCGATCCTGGAACCCTGGGGTCACGCCCTGAGCCAGAGGCAGACGCTCCACCGCTGAGCCCCCCGCGTGCCCCAAACAGAAACTGTCTTAGGTGAAGAGATGCTTCTGGCGAAGGAGCCCGTCGTCCTGGGTGTCCCCTTCTTGCCCGCCCGCTGGTAGGACCAGGACCCAGTTGTCACCACCTCAGCATTCCTGGGATAGTCTGTAGCCAGAGACCATCAACCCTTCAGGGAATGAGATGAGCCAGTTTTCAGTGTGGCTTCGCCGAGAAAAGAAGAAGAAACCGACTTTGGAGTAGCAATCTTATGACGACAGCATCTTGCTGAGTCTACAAAGATGCGTGTGTCCAGCAGAGCTCTGTGTCTGGAAGCAGCGAGGGCGTCATGATCTGTAGACGTCAGGGGCCCCGAGCTCTGTGTGCATCCCAGGGAGCGCCAGCCACCCGAGCGGCTTCGGTGCGGCTGTGACAGGCCCTCGCCTCGGGCTGCAGCGTGGCTCTCTGTCCCCTTAGTTCAGCATTAAAAAGCAGGACGGCCTGTAGTGGACAAGGAAGACTAAGGCAAAGGCAAAAACTGTAGGATATTTTTATTAAAAACCCTAAATTTAGGATTGCCATAGTTTTTTTTTTTTTCCGTGGCCCCTTATCACTAAATATTTAACTGGGGGAAAATACTGTAAAGTACAAGAATCATTGTTGGCTTTGGGGGACCTTGCTGTAATTCAGAACAGTTTGTGTTAGTCCCACTGTGTGGGGATGCTCATCAAAATGTCGTCTTCGTGCATTCTAGAATCTTTTTCTAAATAAATTAAAATATATACATAAAAAAAAATTAAAAAAAAAAAAGGGATCCCTGGGTGGCGCAGCGGTTTGGCGCCTGCCTTTGGCTCAGGGCGCGATCCTGGAGACCCGGGATCGAATCCCACGTCAGGCTCCCGGTGCATGGAGCCTGCTTCTCCCTCTGCCTGTGTCTCTGCCTCTCTCTCTCTCTCTCTGTGATAATAAATAAATTAAAAAAAATAAAAAAAGAATCTTTTTCTTCAGTAGGAAAACCATTCTCGAGTAGGCTGCATTTTGGGGCCAGCATCTTGAGAAAACTGAGAGCGTCAGAAGATGCAGCACTTGAGCCCCCGTAACAAATGAGTTGTGTTCCCTGGGCACTCTTTGTGAGGTGCAAAGCGCTATGACCGCCTGAGATATGGGGTGGGATGGCATTTATTCCTCCGTCTACCCATCTGCTCATCTATTCATCTGTCCATCTACCCATTCATCCATCCATCAACCCATCTACGTATCCATCTACCCATCTACTCATTCATCATTTATCTGCCCATCCATCATCTATCCATCTGCCCATCTACTTATCCACCATCCACAATTCTGCTCATATACTCATTCATTCATCCGTCTATCATCCATCCACCTACCCATCTGCTCATCCATCCACCCATCCTCCCAACTATTCAATCATCCACCCATCCATTCATCCATCTACCCATCCATCAACTCATCTACTTACAAACCTACCCATTCCTTTATCTACTCATCATCAACCATCCGTCTTCTCATCTATTCATCTATCTGCCCACCCAGCCATCTACCCATTGACCTGTCTACCCATCCATCATCTGTCTACCCATCTGTTCAATCTATCCATCCACTCATCATCTACCCATCTGTCATCCATCCGCCCATCCATTCATCTACCCATTCATTCATCCATCTATCCATCTATCATCCGTCTGTCTTTCCACCCATCTTTCTGTCCATCATCCATCTATACCCATCCATCATCCATGCATCAGCCCATCTATTTGTCCATCCGTTCATCTACTCATTTATTTACCCACTCCTCTCATCTGCTTAGCCATCCAGCCTTCTTTCCGTCCATCCACCCACCCATCTGTCCATCCAACCATTACTCATTAGAGTCTTTTGTGTGCTGGCACCAGGGATTTGGGCACGCACAGGGCAGGTATAGGTGCTTGGATGGCAGTGGCAGAAGGACAGCCCTGGCTTTCAGGCTTGGAACTTGCTGTGGAATGGGGCACTTGAAGTACCATCTGGTGGATGATGAGGGTGGATTTGTATGATGCGTTGCTGCTCTGATGTGTGTATCAGGGAGGAAGAGATGGGTCTTCCCCAAACTCTGGCAGAAATGGAAGTCACCATGTCTACCAGGAGAAGAGCACAAGTAAGGACAGTTGCTGAACCCTGTCCCCCACCAATGAACAGCAAACGTAATGGAAAGAAGGCCCAGGTTTTCTAGAAGCTGTTGTGACAGATGTATGGGTGCATTTCATGGCATTCATGCTGAGGCGTTTCACAGCACAAGTGGGGACCCCACTCACCTAGAAGGACGTCCTTCAGCTAGAGAAGACGCTTCAGAGATAGAGCCACTCCGGGTTGACAGCTGAACTTGTAAAGCAAACCTGCAGGGTAAGATTTGTGAGGTTGTTTTCAAAATACTACGGAGATCGGATCAGATCTCAGCAGTGCCTAGGATATTAGGGTCATCGTTACTATTCATATTGCAAATTCAGTTCACCCTGTTGTCTTCTTTTCCTCGGATTCCAGAAAATAAGGTATATTTTTCAAGTAAAAGGGATTTCGGTTAGGCTGTGGTAAATAGAGCAAACAGAGACAGTATTGCAAAGGCATCGTTACCGCGTGTCCACTGTGAAGGACAAAGTAGGGGTGTGAAAACTGTGCTTCGTGAAGGTGTCTCTTCTACTGTGGTTTGTTCTGAGCTGGTAATGCCACTTTGTTGTTCTGGAATCAGGCTTCAGCAGCGCGTGTGCATTTATAGGGTTGCTGTTGCTCAGGCATGCCCTGCCGAGGAGGGAGAGCCTGGAGGTCTGTGCACCTGAGCACACAGGTGAGGGGCAGGGCCGGGGCGCTGACCATGTGACCAGCCAGCCCAGCGCTTGCACACAGCTGGCCCTAGAGGGGACTCAAGGACTCAGGCTTCTTCTTTTTTTTTTTTTTTTAATTTATTTATTTATGATAGTCACAGAGAGAGAGAGAGGCAGAGACACAGGCAGAGGGAGAAGCAGGCTCCATGCACCGGGAGCCCGATGTGGGATTCGATCCCGGGTCTCCAGGATCGAGCCCTGGGCCAAAGGCAGGCGCCAAACCGCTGCGCCACCCAGGGATCCCCAGGACTCAGGCTTCTTTCATTCTTTGATGGAAGGTTCTGGAGTCATCCTGGGGGGTGCTCCCCATCCTGGTTCCAGAAGGTGGGCGAGAATACAGGGAAGCACGTTGCGTGGCCAGGCCTGGGAGCGTGGAGCACGTCCCCTGGGAGAGGAACCTCTGTCCCTGCCCGCCGCTCCACGGGGCCGCGAGCCGACGAAGCTGGCCTGGCCGGGGTTACGCGCCCTGCCCTGCCCAGCGCGGGGCCTCTCGTGTACCTCGAGTCTTCTTCTGGGGGCATCGTTGTTCTCCCGGCCACTGGCTCCGTGCCGGGGGCCGCATCTGAGGCCCCGCATCATCCTCCGGAGCCGCATCTCAGGCGGGCGAGGACGATGGAGGAGAGAGCCAGGGACCATCTGAAGGGTTCGCGGGGGGCCTCGTAAACCACAGAATTTTAATCTTGGGCAAACTTGTTTCTGTGTAAAATAGACATGTTTGGAATCCTATGTGTCGTGGTGGTGATTGAAGGGAATAAGTGCCTCAGACTCGCAGCAGTGTCTCGGGGTTCAGAGCCCTTGGGGTTCCCTGTATCCGTGACGGGCTTTTATGGAGGCTCCCGGGGGGCCTCCCCGCTGCGCCCCCAGGCACCCACAGCGACGGCCCCACGTCGCGTCGGCTTGTCCTCTGCCTGGCAGGATTTCCTTCTGCCCGTGGTTTGGCTACTTGCACGGTCTCGATGAGCTCTGACCTTATGCCGAGGTCTGCAGGGCGTCTGGTATTTGCCGAAACAGCAGTGGGAAGGGTGCAGTTCTGTCGCCGGCGACAGCAGGTGGGGCTGCAGAGACGGAGCCCGCTGGGTTCAGAATGGGGTCTGCTACCTCCCAGCCCATTTTCAGAGTCTGTAGAGCAAGGCGTGTGTGTGTGTGTGTGTGTGTGTGTGTGTGCGCGCGCGCGCGCGTGGGCATAGAATAAAAATTCCGTTTTTCCCCTTGTGGAAGCGATGTCTATTGTAAGAACTAGGAAATACAGATGCAGAATAAATTTTATGAAAAAGCAAAGGTGGTAATTCTCGTAACTAACCCTCTGAATAGAAGCCGTCTTAATAGTTTCGTCCAGTTGTTAGGACTGGACTCAGACCTCGAAGGTCAGTGGCCGTTATGCCTCTGTGTCGGGGGTGGGGGGAACCCAGTGATGCGACTTGTGTCTTGGGCCCTCCCAGTCCCTCCTGGGGGGAGCTCACCTGGAAGCCCCCCGCCCCCCGCCCCGGCTCCAGCGCTCCGGCTCCGAACCCTTACTGAAGCACTTCCTACAGCCCCCAGCTCGCTCCCTCCCTGTCCCTGCTGAGTCCCGGGATGGTTTTACTCTCTGGACCCAACGCGGAGAAGGCCAGCCAGGCCAGGTGCTCCTGGGGAGCCGGGCCTCGGCCTTCATGCAGGCCGCCGCGTGTCTGCAGAGCCCCCTCCCCGTACTCAGCCCACCCGTGACTTTCATGCTCTCTGACACTTGGACAACCGACGTCTCTCCGTACTTAGTAACGAATGAGGCGAAACCAGAAAGCGTATCAAAGCCCATTTCCATTTATTCTTTCATAAGTTTTGTTCCTGTTTATGTGCCATTTTTTAAATTAGGTATTTGTCTGTGCGGTATGGACCGCAGCAGGTGTTGAGAGGTTGCCCGAGGACCATGGTTCTTCGCCTCAGGTAGACGGGCACAGGGAGGCCTCCGAGCGCCCCGGGGGGCATCCAGAAGGTGCTGCCTTCTGCCCCGGGAGACCCCGGCGCCCCTGGACGTGCAGGGACAGGCTGGGCCGTGTATCGGGGGCCTCGGCGGGAGCCCGTGCTTTCCCTGGAGGCGCTCTCCCGTTGGCACCACCGGCGGTCCGCGGTCTGCGGGGCGCGGAGCAGGGGCTGCATGAGGACCGGGGCTCCGGCTGCTGGAGCCACAGAGCAAGTTGCCTTTGTGTTTGTGGGTACGACACTGTGCCCACTGGCTTCCTCCGTCCCCCGTGATCGCCCCGGGAGGTGCGGGGCTGCTGACCGCGAGCCGTGGACGTCACAGCGGCTCTTCTGTGCGGCCGCCCCGGCGCCCAGCCTGGTGAACTGCATCGGAGCGGGGAGACCTGGAGTTCACGCGTCTGGAGCTCTGGCTGCGGAAGCTCTTCCGGAGAGGACTCGAACTCTGACTCGTAGTATCATGAGATTTTACCGTACGTGAGGTCGGGTCTTGTTGGCTGCCCGACTGTGCCCGTCCCCCCGGTGGTGTGGTCACCGTGGTATCGGGCGCAGGGTTCAGAGAGCACACCTGGAAGGTCAGAGGTTAAGTGGAGACATGACTTTGGAAATGTGTCTCTTGAAGGATTACTTTGATCCCCAGAGAGTGTCCGTGACCGCGGTCTCCCCCGTCTGCCGCGGGATGGACGCCGTGGACAGAGCTAACGCCCTGCCTTTGCCTGCCGCTGTCGCGCTGCCCGGCGTTTCGGTTGTTGTCTGCCCTGTGTTGTGTCCAGCGAGCCTGGAGATGCGAGTCCCCAAAAGCAGCCTCAGGCGGCGGGACGTGGGGAAGCACGAGCGAGCAAGCGGTCCTCGCCGCGCCGGACCTGCTGTGTGCCGCCCGCTGCCGCCGCGCTGATGACGGTGGCCGGCGCTCAGGGGTCTCTGCCCGCGGGCCCCCGCTGCGGCGCTGAGTGTCACTGACCTGACACGCGCAGCCCCGGGAGCCGTGCCTGAGCCGCGTAGCTGTAGGCTCGCCCCTGGTGGCCACGCGCAGGTGGGCTCTGCCGGGCTGTGACCTCAGTGACCTGCATCTATAACCCGCGTAAGAGGGAGCGACAGCCACGGCCGCTGGCATTTCTTCATCTTGAAGTGTACTCAGATCACCTCTCACGTCAGTAGTAACCAAATTACACCTGCTCCGTTTACAGCTGTTCCCGACGTAGGACCCGAGAGGTAAGCTAGGACTTTTTTAAGTTTAGACGTGTTTGAGAGAACGCCGCGAATGGACGTGCGGACGGCAGTCGCGGTGTGATTAGTTGGCTGGGGGCGCTCCAGAGGGGACGCCCCGTCTTCCGCAGCACCAGCCTCACGGAGCGCTGCCCTACTGAGCGTCGCAAGCGCGGAGGATTAGCTCTGAGGCCCGGTGGGAAAGGCGGGGTGTCCAGCCGGAGGGGAGCGCTCAGGAGGACGGGGGGCTCGGGCTGGCTCCGCGGGAGGCGCCGGCCTCGTTGGGCAGGCAGCCACAGCACCGGCCCAGGGCCTTCCGTGCCCGCAGCACCCCAGCTCCAGCCGTCACGGGCCCGGGCGCCCCTGCAGGTCCCCTGTGCTCAGGGTACTCTCTTGGCCACGTCAGGAAAATCCTAGATACCCGTATTGATCGGTGAATAAAAGCGAGTAGATAGAAAAGTGTTGGAAAGTTGGGACTCTGCTCTTTGCCATGGCTGAGTCCGGGCCTCCCGTCTGGTTTGGGCCTGCTGGCCGGGTTCCTGTGTGGGGCGCCCGGGGGTGGGGGGGTCCACCTCGGCAGCTGCCTCCCTGTGCCTCCGCACCGAATCTGGCCTGGCTCAGGGCTTGGGGCTTTGTGTTCTCTAATAAGGTCTGGATTGTTAACAGTAGCTCGTCTGTTTTTTGGACGAGTTGACATCTAGTTGGCACATTTCAGTAAAAATTATAAATTAGGAAAAATTGATAAAACCCTGTGTCTTTCCTTCTGGGAAAGATCAACACATGGCCCTCATTAGAGCAGCAAACTCTGAAGAGGATGGAACCTGAAAGCAGCCAGCATGTGGAGCTCCCGCCTCGTGGTCGGGTGGGGGTCCTGGGTGTTCATGGTTGTCAGAGCACAGTACGGCTTACTTTGGGGAAAGCAGCTGTGGCAGCCAGTAAAGACCCTGGGATGGGGGCAGGAGCCGGAGGCGACACCTCCTAACCTGCTGGGAGCTTGCCCAGCTTGTCTGAGCGGAGGCGAGCAGATGCAGGGCTTTGGAGAAGGCGCTGGAGGAAGAGCCCAGGGCCACCTATTGGGCCCGTCCCCACGGGCATGATGGGCAGGTGCTGGGCCAGCAGAGGCAGGGAGGCCCGGGTACCTGGCCTCAGGGCGGTGGGGGAGGCTGATGACAGCAGGGGGACAGGCTGCACGTCCTAGGCTTCGGTGAGCGGAGGGAGGTGGAGGGCGACACCCGGGGTAGGACAGTGGCAGAGACCCTCCAGGAGGCGGCCTGTGCAGAGGTGCAGCCTGCAGTGATCCGGGGGCAGAGCATGGCAGCCCCAGTGACCCGAGGGCACAGGGCCCTGTGCAGAAAGGCAGTTGGTGGGGCGCTGAGGAAGCCCCTGGGTCGGGCAGAGTGGAGGAGGGGCCAGGGCCGTCCCCTGAGTCAGGAGAGGCAGCCTCCCGGCCCCAGGGGGTGTGGCTCTGAGTGCGGGGCTCACCTTATGAGACACTGCTCCTGTGGGGGTGACGTCAGATTCCAGGAGCAGACAGTGGCCGCGTCACAGGGGCACGCACGGGGCCCAGCTCCGAGGCCTGGTGCACGTGGCAGAGGCGGGGAGGCTGGTGTATTTGGTGCTTACCTTGGGAAAGTGGGAAGGTGTTCAGATGCTCTTGGGATATTTGGGGGCAGAGAGTAGAAAGCAGCGGGCGCCTGCATGCGTGTGTGGGCGCAGGGAGGCCTGGCGAGACGGTGGGCTCTCACGCGTCTGCATCGGTTCAGTCTGTGCAGAAGATGCCAGGTCCCCCCATGCGCCCGACCCTGGGGTCACCCCTGCCCCACCCCTCCCCCAGCACTGCCCCCGCTGGGGCCCCTCTGCTCACTCTGCTTCCACGTACTGCCCCTACTCTCAGCATGCAAGGTCTCTGTGGTGCCGAATTTTTAACGAGGGGGACCGTACCCACAACTTGATGAGGTTGCCTCCCTTCGTTGGTCTGATGGCAAAGCACACGGTGTCTGTAGTGCTTGCTCCTCCTGGTCTGTCCATCTGCCGGTGTTAGCGGCCTCTAGTGCTGGCTTTCTGCCAGCTGTCCTTCCTCGCGGTGGTGCGTATGTCTGAGGGTTTGCACCGGTGTAGGATAGCGCCTGCCACCGTGATAGTATCATACGGCCTGTTTTCACCGCCCTAGAAAGTCTCTGTATTCTACTCCTCCCTCCCCGCCACCCCCAGCCCCCCCCCCCCAGCCTGCCCCGTCCCCCCGGCTGTGCCTGCCCCAGACCATCGCACAGTGTGCAGCCCTCCCACCCTGGCTGCTGTCGCCAGGTCACCAGCCCTCACAGTCCCTGCAGGTCTCCTCGGGGCGGGGCGGCCCGCTCCCCCTTAGCGCTGGGTGCACTCCCGCCGCCTGATGGGCCGTCTCCCATCCATGCCCCGCTGAGCGGCACCGTGTGCGCCCCGGGGTCCGGCCGTCCTGCAGAGAGCTGCCGTGGACTCCGCACGGGTGTCATGTAGGCGCATGTCTGCATCTCCTCCGGTCAACGCCAGGGCCAAGGTTGCAGGGTGCCCAGGAGGAGTGCGGGTGGTCCTGGGAGACGCCACCCACTGTCCTCCAGGGAGGTGGCCCGTCCCGTGGCCCCGCCAGCAGTGAACCAGCACCTGTTGTGCGCGTCCTCGCCGTCCGTGCCATGGCCCGGGGCATGGGTGGCAGCCGTTCTCAGAGGCCACGCATCACCCATGTCTTCATTGCTGTCTCCCTGATGGCCTGGGACGCGGAGCAGCCTTCCTGATCTGCCACCTGTGTGTCTCTGTGCAGGTCTCCCGCCCGCTCTTAAACACGTTGTTAGGTCGTGTTGTTGAGTGTTCAGAGATCTTTATGTATTGTAGACGCCGTCCTCCATCAGCTGTGTCTTTTGCAAATATTTGCTGCCGGTCGGTGCTTGTCCTCTCACCCTCCTGACTTTCACAGGACAAGGTCCAGCCGGTCAGTTGTTTGTCTCCTGGATTGGACCCGTGGTGCCGGGTCTACAGGGTCATCCTCCCGTCCAGGGTCACCGGGGATTTCTCCTGTGTCGTCTTCTAGAAGTGTCATAGTTCCGCATCCTACACCACGTCCGTGACCCCTTGTGAGCCAGTCGAGAGGAGCCTAAGGTCCGTGTCCACGTTCCCTCTGCGTGCGGACGTCCAGTTGTCCAGCACCGCCTGAGGAGGGCACGGCCTTCACCCCGTGGGTGGCCTCGCTCCTTTGTCAGGGATCCGTCGGGGGCGTTCGTGTGGCTCTGTTCCTGGGCTCTCCCTCCTGTTCCGTCGATTTGTTGGCCTGTTCCTTCTCCAAGGATATTATTTTGTTTATAGAATAGTGAAAGCAAAATATAAACCATGAGGTTTATTCTCTAAATGTCCTGGATTGAGTTGTTGAATTTCAGATTATTTTCTTTCAGGTGATACAAGGATTTTATATTTCAGTTACTTTTGTTAAATAATCAAATCATCATTAGTATTTTTGCTGTGGCTATAAAATTAATACTTTTAGCAAGTTGCTTGATTCATAGTAAATTATCAACACAAATCTCCATTTTAATACTTCTCTTTTTATTTTTTTTATAATTTTTTTAAAAAATACTTCTCTTTTTAAAAATTTGCAGTGTAGAGGCACCTGGGTGGCTCAGTCACTTAAGCCTCTGACTCTCAGTTTCAGCTCAGGTCATGGTCTCATGGGTCATGGGATCAAGCCCCACATCAGAGTCCACACTCAGTGGGGTGGCTGCTTACAGATTCTCTCCCTCTGCCCCTCCCCCTACTTGCTCACTTTCTCTCTAAAATAAGTAAATCTTGGGCAGCCCTGGTGGCTCAGCAGTTTAGCGCCGCCTTCAGCCCAGGGTCTGATCCTGGAGTCCCGGGATCGAGTCCCACATCGGGCTCCCAGCATGGAGCCTGCTTCTCCCTCTGCCTGGGTCTCTCTCTCTCTCTCTCTCTCTCATGAATAAATAAATAAAATCTTTTTTAAAAAATACAAAAAAAAAAAACCTAAATCTTTAAAAAAGTTTTTTTAATAAAATAAAAATTTGCAGTGTGTGGCTGTTAAAAATAAAAGCCATAGCACCCACAAATAATATGTAAAACTTTTTTTTTATGTAAAACTTTTCTTAAAACCGTTCTGTTTTGAGAATAAAAATGGATGAAATCCAGTAATAATTGCTAGTAATTCTAACCAAGTTTACTGCTTTTGTTTTAAGCACTTTTTAGTCTATGCATTTTTAGTGAATTCCTAATTCACTAAAATAGAATTTTCAGCAGCACGATAGAAACATTCAGGTTCTGACACATCTTTAATATAAGTAAGTCTGTTCTCTACATTTCATCCCAGAATATCTCTGTTCAGTAAGGGAGGGCGAGGGCGTGAAACAGTAGGAAGGGGCCCAGCTTCACTCCGCGCGGTGGAGACACGTTTGTATTATACCTTTTTTTTTTTTTTTTTTTTTAACCACATAAGCCTCTACAACCACCATCCACTTACAACATCGCCAGTTGAGTTGTGTTATTTGAAATCCGTTTTTCCGTGTGATCACCCGTGTCTGGTGCCCGTCAGCGACTTGGGGCACCACCGCGTCCACACAGCGAGGGCCTGAGTGTGCTCTCTGGGACTGGACCTTGCAGCCGTGACACAGGGGGTCAGTCCGTCAACCACGCACGTCCTTGTGGGCGCTGGCGCTCCATCGCGTCCCACCTGGCGGGGCTAGCCCTGCCTCGTTGCTCCTCTGGTTCAACTTCATGGCTGTTCAAACTGTTTATTTCTCTACATAAACCTCTGAACCAGCTTGCCTAGTTCTACTAAACGAAGGAAAGTTGGAACTGAAATGGACCCACGTTAAACTTAAATCCAGGTCCTTTGATGCCAACTGGAGTGATCTTTTCACACCTCAGTGTGAAATCCTCCAGTTAAACTTGCTTCCCACTGCACAAGGGGCATCCTGGAAAATGAGGAAACTATTTCAATATTGCTCTCAAACGAACCCTTTTTTTTTTTTTAATTGGCCATTCCTGGAATTTTGTTCAGTATGGGATTTTTTTTTTTAATGGGGTTTTAATTCTTACTTGTTTATAGTTCAGGCCCTAAGAAATGCTTTTCAGAATGAAAGAAAAATGGTTATGTGAAATGCTCTGGAGTGCTTGCATTTGTTATTTTGCTTTGTTTTATAACCTTTGGTACCAGAGTTGGCATTTGTAGAAGCTGAAAATGTTGCTTCTGCTCTGCAAGAGATTTCTGGCTTCCATTCTTAATATGCATGTACCCACACGCCACTGGGCACAGCCTGATTATTTTCTACTGCGAGACATTTTCTGTGTCCTTTTTTTAGAATTTTAATATGTAAGAGCAGGTAAACAAGGTGAGAGCTACAAGTCAGGTGAAGTCCACTAGAGCAGTAGAGCCAGGCACGTCCGTGGCTCAGACTCCGCATCGTGATCCGTGTGGGTCTGCGCTCCTCGTCCCAGACCTCCAGAGAAGCCAGCCCCCTGAGCGTACCAGTTACTGGCTGATTAGTGTGCCTTCTGCCTACTTTTAATTTAACTTTTCATTTTGAGATAATGTCAATTCTCACGTAGCCCTAAGAGACAATAGAGAACCTCTGCTCACTTTACACAGAGGATGTTGACCTCCGTACAGTCGCGATCTGGAGCATTCCCTCCTGTTGTCCTTCTGTAGCCACACCCACATCTTCCCCAAACCCTGGTGACCACTAATCTGTTCTCTGTTTTTCTCATTTCCAGGATATTATGTATCAGTGGACTATGCATTGGTCCATACAGTGGATCATGAGATTGGGTTTTTTTCACTCAAATCCTCTGGAGATCCTCCAGCTTGCCGTGTATATCATCAGTTTGTTCCTTTTTATTGTCATGTAGGATTCCATGGTGTGGATGGACCGTATTTTACTTAATCATTCACCTGTTGAAGGGCATCTGCGTTTTTCCCAGTTTGGGGTTATTGTGAATAAAATTGCTCTAAACACGTACATATATATAAAATTAGAATATAATTTTTTTGACGTAATCTACCCTCAGCATGGGGCTTGAACTCACAACCCCTAAGATCCAGAGTTGGTTCTCCAGTGACTGAGCCAGCCAGCCGCCCCCGTGTACCCATTTGTTATGTGAACCTGTCTTCATTTCTCTGGGATAAATGCCCAAGTTCATATTTTAAGAAACCACGAGACCATTTTCGAAGGTGGCTGCACCTGCTACCGTCCCAGCAGCCGTGTGAGTGACCTGCTTCTCCGCAGCCTTGCCAGCACTTGGGGTGCTGTTCTCCGCTGTTCTTTATCGTAGCCATTCTCACAGGTGTGTAGAGGCCTCCCATGTGGTTTCGAGGCACATCTCCCTGAGGGCTGGTGACATCAAACACCTCCTCACGTGCTCATTTGCCATCTACATAGATACCCTCTTTGGTGGTTCGGCTCTTCCTGTGTTTTGCCCATTTTCTAATTGGCTTGTTTTATTGTTTTGAGAATCTCTTGTGTATCCTATTGGTTGGGTGTGTGGCTTTGAAATATTTCCTCCCTGTCCATAGCTTGTCTTTTCATCTTCTCAGTAGGGTCTTAAGCAGAAGTATTTGATTTTGATGAGGCCCAGTTTATCAGTTTTCCTCTCATAGATTATGCTTTTGGTCTGCAAACTTTTTCCCTCGTCCTAGATCCTCATCCTATTTCCTAAAAGTTTTGTAGTTTTATGTTTTACGTTGAAGCCCTTGGTCCATTCCAAGTGGATTTATGTGTAGGGTGTAGACTTGGGTGTCCACTGCCCCAGCATCCTGTCACCTTTGCCGACAGGGCTGTCCTCCCTGCCCTCAGGTGCTCTGGCACATGGTCAGCAGCCGAGCGGCCGGCTGAGTGTGGGGGGAGCCTCGCCGTAGACCCTCCCTTCTGCTCCGCGGTCCCTGGCTGTGATGACCGAAGCTGTTAGGAAGTCACTTTCCCATAGCTGCTTTAAAGCCCTTCCCCGTGGGTTCTGACGTCTCTGGGTGGCATCTCCTGGTTGTTTCATTCAGTTTGAGATCTTCATGGGCTCTCAGTGTGGTGAATGATTTTTTGCTGAAACCTGAACATACTATGTCACAAGACCCTGGATCTTTCTTCAGCCTTCTGTTCTTTCTGGCTGACCGTCCCGCGAACTGCTGCCAGGGTCCCGGTTCCCCCCGAGGACCGGGGTTGCTGCTCTTTGGGCCTCCGGCAGCCCCAGCGGGGATGAGATGGGCACTCGGTACCTCGTCACAGGCTCCCCGAGTGTTCCCCTTGACTCTGCGTTGCAGCTGGGGGCTGGGGTCCCGTGTCCCTGGCAGGTGCCTCTCCTGGACCTTTGACCGAAAGAGCAGTTCTTGTTTTGTTGGTGTGTTTTTGTCTATACCCAGTGCTGTTCCCAGGCTGCCAGCTTCTCCAGCTCCCGGGCTGGGACGATGAGGCCAACAGCAGACCCGGGCACTCCCTGCTGAGCCGTTCCTTGGTCCCCAGAGCCCTTCCACTGTTTGCTTTCTGTGGAATGTCCAGTTTTCGCTTGCCCCAAGTGGGAGCAAAGGACAAATCCCTTCTGCTGATTTAAAACCGGTGTTCAGTTCATAGGAACAGAGTGTGTTGGACGGGTTTGCGTGTTGTTTCCAGAAGGGATAGTCTGGGCTTCCCCGACGTGCTTTGTGATCGCCTGTCTCACAGCAGCGCTGTGCTCTCCTGCTGCCCCTGCCACCTGCCTTCAGGGGTGCCCTGGCCTGCACCCCAGGCTCCGACTAGCACTCAAGCACCCGTCGTCCAGCTGAGCGACCCCCTCGGAACACCCATGTCTCACCGACGGCATGTGCACATCTTCCCTCCCACTGTGGATCTCAAGGAAGTGACTTTTTATTAAAACTTTCCATAATGGGAATATTGAAACACATGCAAATACGGAATTGCTACCGAACCCCCACGTGCCCATCAGCCGGCATCAGCATACCAACCTGGACTCCTCTCTTTCATCCAGACACCATCTGCTCTTCCCCCACCGTGCTGTGCTAGTTAATAATAATAAATAAATAATCGTTTCATCTGTACGTACTCAATATGTCAGGATAATTTAAGTGCTATTTTCACACCTAAAATGATTAATAATTCCTTAATATAACCAGCTATTCAGATAATTTTTATTTTATTTTATTTATTTATTCATGAGAGACACAGAGAGAGAGAGAGAGGCAGAGACACAGGCAGAGGGAGAAACAGGCTCCAAGCAGGGACCCCGACGTGGGACTTGATCCGGGCACCCCAGGATCACACCCTGGGCTGAAGGTGACACTAAACTGCCGCACCACCGGGGCTGCCCTATAATATTTATTTTTTAAAAAAAGATCTATATATTTATTTGAAAGAGAGCGCAGGTGTGAGCATGGGGGGATGGGAGAGGGAGAACCCCAAGCAGACTCCCTGCTGAGCACAGAGCCCGACACGGAGCTCGACCCCACGACCCCGAGATCTCAAACTGAGCCGAAACCAGAAGTCGGGCACTCAACCAACAGAGCCACCCAGGTGCCCCCACATAATATTTATGTTTAAACTTCTCAGCAGCAGAATCCATTTGATTCATCTTGGTTTTGTAGCATCCACATTGTGCTTTGCACAATAATATGTTTCAAGAAAATCTATCTTGAATTAGTATAAACTAAAAATGCTTTTAAAACTATGTGGAACACTTTTTTAAAGGATTCTCTTTTATTTTTTTTAAAGATTTTATTTATTTATGTGTGAGAGACATAGAGAGGGGGGGGGAGAGACAGAGACACAGGCAGAGGGAGAGAAGCAGGCTCCATGCAGGGAGCCCGACGTGGGACTTGATCCCGGGTCTCCAGGATCACGCCCTGGGCTGACAGTGGCGCTAAACCACTGAGCCACCTGGGCTGCCCAAGGATTCTCTCTTATTTTTATTTTTTTTAAGATTTTATTTATTTATTCTTAAGAGATAGAGACACAGGCAGAGGGAGAAGCAGGCTCCATGCAGGGAGCCCGACATGGGACTCAAACCCGGGTCTCCAGGATCAGGCCCTGGACTGAAGGCAGCGCTACCCACTGAGCCACCCGGGCTGCCCCAAGAATTCTCTTTTTAAAAAAGATTTATTTGGGATCCCTGGGTGGCGCAGCGGTTTGGCACCTGCCTTTGGCCCAGGGCGCGATCCTGGAGACCCGGGATCGAATCCCACGTCGGGCTCCCGGTGCATGGAGCCTGCTTCTCCCTCTGCCTGTGTCTCTGCCTCTCTCTCTCTCTGTGTGACTATCATAAATAAATAAAAATTAAAAAAAAAAAGATTTATTTACTTGAGAGAGAAAGAGAGAGTGAGCAAGCAGGGGGCGGGACAGAGGGAGAGAGAGAGAGACACTCTCAAGCAGACTCCGCGCTGAGCATGGAGCCCGGGAGGCTCGCTCTCCCGACCCCGAGACCATGACCTGAGCTGAAATAAAGAGTCTGACGCTCAAGGGACTGAGCCACCCAGGCGCGCCTTGAATAAAGGATTCTAAACAGAAACTCATTTAACTTCTAGCAACAAATTTGCCACATGTGCATGGAGAGTCACCATTGTTAACAAATGATTGTCATGGAAACTATGTGCATCTTACGTACATGAGATTCCTAGCATATGCAGGATTTAGCACTAAATTTTAGTCACCATTTTTTCTAAAAGCACTGAATCTGCCTTTCAGTGACTTGTGAGTTCTGTTTATACGTAAAGCCAGTGTGGCCGCGACATTTGCAGTCTCCTTTTCCTCGCTTGCCGTGTGATGGGGTCATTCGCACCGGTACAGTGTTGCAGAGCCACAGTACTGTAGCCACAGTGTTTAGAAAGGAGACCATTCAACTTGTTAATAATTAGGCAATGGGGGCAATCGTTCTTTGAGGATTTCCTGTGGTTTCTCCTGCCAACAAAATAAGAAGTTATATGTTACTAAAGGATTGATCCGATTTGGGTAGTTGTATGCTCTTGAGTTGCATCCACCCGAGATGCTGTTCGGGATGAAGAAGAGCAGGAGGTGAAATCCTGGGATGTTCTAGCTCCGCATCTTTAGTTTCCCGCCCAGACCGGAGTCCCCCCAAGCAGCGACCACAAGGGGTGGCGCGTGTGTGGCTCCCTGTCTTCTGTCGTGACGTCCCGTGAAGAGCTCTCCCTGAGACATCCTTGCCCTCACCGTCCTCGAGGGCCTACCCCGCCGCAGGGCCGCCCTCCCAGAGGGGCAGTCGCGTCCCAGGGTGGCCCCTGCACCTCCCTCGCTGTGCCACCTTCCCACCTGCACCGTCGTCCCCGCCCCCCTCCGCCCGATGGCACAGCCCTGGTCATGCTCCCCTGGAGTCCTGGGCCATGCACGACAGGTAGGCGCACAGGTGTCCCATCCCGGGCAGCAGACGTCACCATCCTTGTTTTGCGACTCTCTTCTTTAGTTTGTAGCGATGTCATACCCGTTTCCACCGGAGCAGGCTGACCTCACCTGCTCATGTGACGGCCACACTGAACATTACTTTCTTGCTGTCTTTCAGACAGAAACCGTCTCCGCCAGTCAAGGAACCCCCAGGAGTACTTTGCCATGGACACAGAAGATGAAGAAAACATGAGTAAGACCTGGCCTATCATGTAGCACCAAGTAGCTAACGCACCCTTGAACCCTTAGTGTTCTCGTAAATACCTGTGATGACACTATTTGGGAAAAGTGGCTTTTCCTACAGTATTTCCTACAACATTAACAGTGGCATGTTTTAAATTTCTGATGTATTCTCTACAGTAGGTCCTCGCTGTGGGCATAGTCCTGCAGCCATCTGCCCGGACCTTCGTCGACGCCAACCTGGGGCCATCGTGCGTGTTCCTGGAAGTAAAACACATGCCTCTTAGATGCCCTGGCCACGAAGCTGGTGGTTTCGTGCTGTGTCACAGCGGGGCCTCCCACTAGTGGCCGGGTCTTCATCTGTGCAAATCTAAGATACCCTTTGAGATCGAGTTAAATACCTGGTCATTTGGGATAATGCGACCTAAAGCTTCCCCCCCAGATACATTGGGTCCTCCCCATGCTTTGAGGGAATGGGGTTCCCACGAGGCTACTGATTAAGTTTCCAAGACTTCAAGGAGCCTTTGGGCTGCCGTGGGCCAGAGCCCACTGTTGGGCCCAACCCACGTCCCACGTTGTCCACCCCGGGGCGCAGGGTGGTGAGCCTCGGGGGGGGCACAGCTTCCCTCCCTCCGTGGTGTTCTCTGTGAAAAGAAGTTCCCTGAACGCCTGCCTCCTGTTTGATCTTTAATCCCAGATAGCGGTGCGCCCGAGAAAGGTTTGGAGGCTCCCGCAGAAGTCGGGAGCTTTTCGTCGGGAAGTCACGACAAAGACACCATTTTTCTGATGTGTGTCTAGATGCACTTTCTCACTGGCCTGTGGTCGGTGGTCCCAAAGGAAGAACAGGTGACACCTTATGGACAGCGGTCACCCGTGACTGCACAGAGCTCAGTCTGTCTCCCCAGACTTCACCCAGAACTGACCAGCCGAGGCCTCGGACGTGGGCTTGTCTGGCGCTGAGCCCCCAGGAGCTCCCCCAGCAGAGCCCTTCTGCGCCCGTCCCTGGGCGGCTGCATGAGCTCCGCTGTGTGTAACGTGGAGGGGGCCTCCGTTTCCACTGGTCACTTCCACCCGCCATGGCCACTTTTGCCCACGTGGGGACCGTGTAAGCACCCGTCCTCCAAGCTTCCTTTTTTTTTTTTAATATTTTATTTATTTATTCACTCATGAGAGAGAGAGAAAGAGAGGCAGAGACCCAGGCAGAGGGAGAAGCAGGCCCCATGCAGGGAGCCCGACGTGGGACTCGATCCCGGGTCTCCAGGATCACGCCCTGGGCTGAAGGCGACGCTAAACCACTGAGCCACCCGGGCTGCCCCCAAGCTTCCTTTTTTTGGGACCGTGGGCTGTCGTCCACGGCGGGAGTCCTTGGGTTTGGGTGGAACCTTAGTGGCGTGTAGACCGTGTGGTTACTCGCCACGATGAAGGAACCTTCTGAGTGATTCTCCTGGAAAGATGAGCGCTGGTTCCCATGCTGGCAGTGCTGGGGCCGTCCTAGATCTCCTGTCGTTTCAGAGGCGACGAAAGGTTTCATCACGGTTGCGTTTGCATCCGTGAAACAGAGCAGCATGCCGTGTGTGCCTGAGAGCTGTGACGGGGTGACGGGGGTGGGGGGGGGCTCCCTCTAATTCTAATATTTCTTTCCTTTACGTAGTAGCACTTCTGATTAGGTGGAAGCTGGGCAGCATTTGAGCACTCCTGCAGCAAATAACAGCCTGGGATTCGTGCGAAACCACTACAGAAGTAGATTTTTCTTACAATTCTCAAGATTCTCTGTCAACCCAGGACTGGCTGTTTTTATTTCTTAAAGGCGAGCCTCTGTCTCAGAGGCTGTGAGCGTGCGAGGGACGCACGTGTGCACACCCCCGCGTGGCCTCGCCGGCCGTCCTCCTCAGCAGCGGCGACGGGATGGAAGCCGCCACGGAGCGTGCGCTGCCCTTGCTCACTTGTTAATCTAACTCTGCCCTTTTTAACCTTTGTTTCTCTTGAGCACCGAAAGGAGTAACCTATCGAGCTTTTGCTGGAGGATGTTATAAATGAAAATTTAGTGTCCATTCCGTCAGCTTTGTTAACTGGGAGAAGTGGTGTGTGTGGGGGAAGCACTGGGAGTATTTGGTGCCTGCAGAGAGCCCTTGCAGCCGCCCCGTCCCTGCCTCGGTGCCCGAGGGTTATTCCACATCGCAGGCCTGGGAGTCCGAGACCTGGAACTCTGGGGGTCGGTGGCCGTCAGCCCAGACTTCCCGTCCCGTCTAGCCTCCCACGTGCACGTTGCTGTTGGCTCAGCATCACTAGAAGCCGCCTCTCAATGTCGAGGCAGAAAGACCCCAGGGCCGCCCGTCAGGGACCCTTGTAACCCGCTTGCACACGTGCGGAAATTACTTTGGATACTGACCTCAGCGCTTTGAAAGCCAGAGGCAGGTCCCTCAATAGATCCGCTGCGAGGGCCGCAGCGCCCCGGGGTCATTACCCCCGCGCCCCGCGGGGCAGACGGCCTGAGAAGCTCAGCCAGGGCAGCAGGGAGTCTTTCCCTTCCTCTTTGTGTGATAAAGCTGGAGAAACCTATGGGGAAGAGAGGATGCTTTTTTACGCCCCCTGTTGAAGTTTAAAACCGTATCTATTTTGCCAGGAACTTGTAGAGTCTTAAAATGATCTTCATTAATTGTAAATAGAAACTGCCTTTAAAAGGTGAGATAACCAAGTTATTCTGGAAATCCATCAAATATTTGTTTAAAGAAAAAAAAAGACAAAATCACTGGCTTTACTTAGGAAGTTGTAGCCTGTTTGCGGCTTCAATTTTACGCCTCGTTACGATTTTTTTTTTTTTCCCCATCCTGGCATGGAGTAAGGATTCGGAGCTCAATCAGCCCCTGGGTAGCTCCGGGATATCAGAGATCACCCCACGTCCGGAGCACTTCCCATGATGGATGAGGCGTTTTCTAAGATTAATTCATGGGCTAAATCAAATCACTGCACGTACTGGTTTGAATATTCCAAACCCGAAAGCTGATTAGCTCGCGGGTGTGTATTTTAATCCCGTTACCTCTCCTGGGAGATGCCGCGGCGCGGTGCAGAGCCCGGGTGAGCACGGCCCGAGGGCCGCTGACATTGGAGAGGAGGGGCCCGTGTGTCAGTCCCGACATCAGACTTGTGGACGGAGAGTTTTCAGGATTAATTTATCACCCCGTATTTCGATGAGCTTGAATAATAAAAGAGCTCTAGATGCTTCCGAATATTCTTAAAGAAAAAGAAATCATTTGAAAAATTCACCTCTTCACGCGAAAGCGGGAGGTGACGGTAACTAGACGTGGGGTTGGCCATGATGCAGCAAAACATCGAATTAGTTGGGTTCAGGTGCTAGTTGTGGGGTCAAGGGTGCAGCTCCTGCGTGCACGACAGAGCAGACTGTATAAGCACACATCACTTAACCAGTTGCAAAGAGAGATAAAGGAATCTATAAATTTTGCATTTACAAGATCCTGCAACGAAGGCGTTGTAAGTTACTCTTTCTGGGCACCGCAGGTTCGAGCAGCACAGATGTTAAGGAAAGCTGCGGTCTGGACAGCGTGCCCCCCAAGGACGGCAGCGCCCCCGGGCCCGGCGAGGGTGCCCCGCTCTCCAACGGGGGCAGCGGTGGCGCCAGCCGGAAGCGGCCCCTGGAAGAGGGCAGCAACGGGCACGCCAAGTTCCGCCTGAAGAAGAGGAGGCGGCCGCCGGGCCCCGCGCTGCCGAAGAACGCCCTGATGCAGCTGAACGAGATCAAGCCCGGCCTGCAGTACGCGCTGCTGTCGCAGACGGGGCCGGTGCACGCGCCTCTGTTCGTCATGTCCGTGGAGGTGAACGGGCAGGTGTTCGAGGGCTCCGGGCCCACCAAGAAGAAGGCCAAGCTGCACGCCGCCGAGAAGGCGCTGCGCTCCTTTGTGCAGTTCCCCAACGCCTCCGAGGCCCACCTGGCCATGGGGAGGACCCTGTCCGCCAACACGGACTTCACGTCCGACCAGGCCGACTTCCCCGACACGCTCTTCAACGGCTTCGAGACCCCGGACAGGTCGGAGGTGCCCTTCTACCTGGGCTCCAACGGGGACGACTCGTTCAGCTCCAGCGGGGACCTCAGCCTGGCGGCGTCCCCGGCGCCCGCGGGCCTGGCGCAGCCCCCGCTCCCCGGGCCCCCGCCGTTCCCGCCCCCAAGCGGGAAGAACCCGGTGATGATCCTGAACGAGCTGCGGCCCGGGCTCAAGTACGACTTCCTGTCGGAGAGCGGGGAGAGCCACGCCAAGAGCTTCGTCATGTCCGTGGTGGTGGACGGCCAGTTCTTCGAGGGCTCGGGCAGGAACAAAAAGCTCGCCAAGGCCCGGGCCGCGCAGTCCGCCCTGGCGACCATTTTTAACCTGCACCTGGACCAGACGCCGTCCCGCCAGCCCATCCCCAGCGAGGGCCTGCAGTTGCACCTGCCGCAGGTGAGGAAACGCGCCGCTGCCGGCCACGCTGGCCGCACCTCGACGGCGCTTCGGACAGGGCTTCGGCCTCCCGGGCGCCGTTGAGGGACGTCGGATCGTCACCGGTGAGTCGGCTCCGGGCGGGCGGCCCTGGGCCTGCCACCCCACGCGGGCCCACGGAGCCCCGCCCACTAGAGCCCCGCGGCCCCTTCCCGCAGGCTCCTCCCCCGCGGGCCCCACGGAGCCGGCAGCCCGCGCCGCTCAGCCCAGCCGCGCTTCCCGCAGTCTCACCAGGGAATCCCGAGCGCAGAAGCCAGGCTGGCCGGCCGGCAGCCGACACCCTCGTGCGGGTCTGCGTGGGTGCCCCACAGCAGGTGCGGGCGTCCTGGAGGGGCGGTGGGGGGCAAGGGATCCCTTCGGCAGCATCCCCGCTGCCCGGGAACCTTCACCTGGAGTGTCCTAGGGGGGATCCACGTGGGTCCCCTGCTCCTCGGCCGGAGGTGAGCGGCCCCCCCCATCAGACCAGGGGGAAGACGGGGAGGATTTCGGGGTGGGCTCATCGCATTCGCGAATGGGGAAGACCGAAGGGGAAGTAGCGTGTAGCCGGCATCTCTGAAGTTCCAGAGAACTCTGATTTATGTGTCGCTTCTCTTCTTGGAAATCCAGGTTTTTTTCTGGCCTAGTAAAAAAAATTAGTCTTTTAGGGACAAAATCTCACCGCCCTTCTCTGCCATTTTGTCAAAATATTATCCGTGTTGAAGATAAGTTACGTACTGGTTTGATCAGAAAAAAAAAAATGAAGGACCGGAAATCACCAGGGGGGGACGGCTTGGATTTCTCTTAGAAGAATCCGGAATGTCGCAGCTTCTCCGTCGCCTCAGAGCACTGTTAGGGTGACCTCTCTGTGCCGTTCGTTGCCTGGGGTCACCAGTACTTCTAGGTTTTAGAAGGAGACACTTTATTTTATTTTGCCAAAAGCAACGAAATACAGCGTCAGTATAAAGTACCATATTCAAAACATCCTCCTGGTACTTCACAAACCCAATAATCACGTCCTGTGCGAACATCTTATGAACCTTTTTTTCAGGAGGGTATTAGCCCATTTATAATTTCATAAATCGGCGGCACCAGCTCCCAGAGAGGTTTTATTTTCGGGTTTCCCGTCTGCTGCAGGATATTCCAGCTTGAGTTCCCCTAGTGTCTGAGGCCCCCTGACTTCCCTGAACATGAGCAGATGTGGACAGAGCAGTGGGAGGGGGGGGGCGAGTGGAATCCCGCCCGAGGCCTGGTGACCCCGTGGCAGGGAGGCGGGCGGGGAGGCAGGTGGGGGTCCATGTGGGCACTTCCCGGCTTGGGCCTGTCCTTCAGCGGGAGCAGAGACCAGAGCCGTGCCGGGGGCCACGCGGAGCCTCACCGGGGTGGGCATCCGGGATCCCGCCTAGGAGGGGGTTGGCGGGCAGGGCCCATCCCGGCCCTGCCCCGTGCCGCTCGCCCGAGTTCTGCAGGGCCTGGCGCTAATTTCTGTGCCTCTGCGGCAGCAGAGCTCCCCGTGCCCCAACCGTGGTGTCTCCGAAGCCCCCGCGGGAGACAGGACCACGTTCTCCCGGGAGCACCTACAGTGGCCTCCGCAGGAGCAGCCCTTCCAGCTTGGTGTCTGGGCTCCGTGCCCTTGCACCAGAAGTTTCCAGTGTGCTTCTGGAGTGGCGAGCGTCCTCACCGTTGGCCCGGAGCAGCCCCGAGTCCCTGGTCTCAGGACCTTTTGCCCTCATCGTGTTCATAGCGACGTCTCAGGGTTTAACCCAGACGTTGTGGGCAGCGTGAGGCGTGCCGAGCCCTCAGTGTCTGGATCCCGTGGAGCGGCACCACCAGCTTTGGGCCGGGGCCTCTCAGTCCTGGGGGCCGCCTGGGGCTGGGGGACATGGGCGTGACCCTCGTTGTTCGTCTGCCCCCAGCGTGTAGAGGGAGAGTCGCTTCCCTACCTGTAGGAAGCGGGTTGTGGCCTCTTCAAGGGGACGGAGGAGCTGCCTGGGTGCCGGAGATGCCTCCTCTGACCAGTGAGCGCCCGCGTAGGGGCCTGACCTCCCCTGAGCGTCCCTGAGCCCAGTGGTTTGGGATACGCCTCACCTCCTACGGAATGGAAGCGTTTCTCTTCTCGTAAGATCTTTTTCTTTTACGTGCATTGCAACACGTGGTCCTTCATCTTTGACGCCGTCCCTGCCAGGTCGCCCGCAGCCCAAGTGTGGCAGTGACACCGTGCAGGGATGCAGGGAGTCCCGCTGCCCACGTCTTCCATCCGTGCCCCTGCCTCTGGCTTGAACGCGGCCTTCTGGGGGCTCCTTGGTACTGACAGGGGCAGCAGCAGGAGGAAGAAGTCCTGGAGACTTTCCTTTTTGTCAAAATAAGCTGTCGTTCGGGATGAGCGATGTTTCTGTCCATTTGGGAGTGTTTTGCTAAGGGGCAAGCTGGGGACCCTGGGTCTAGCTGTTTGATGCTCCCGCCCAGGGTGAGACTGGGGGGACGCAGCTCTTCACACACACCTCCCGTCAGGCATCGTTTCCCAAACTCTTGTATCCGAGATAAGTTGTAGGCCGTGGGGACGAGAGCGTGCATGCAGCCTGCCTGGTGTGTGTGCTGCGCGGCGGGTCTGGCCGCGGGCCCTCGAAGAGCACGGCCGTGGGTGCCGTCGGGTGCCCTGGGGCCTGAGTTTATAAGTGCCCTTGCGGGCTGCTTGGCGCCGGTTCCTGGGCGGTGGCCGAGCCAGGGCAGCAGGGCTGAGCCACGTGGATCTTCCTGCCGCCCCTTCCCTTCCCTGATGTCCGTCACACTCGAGGTCGTTTTCCCGGCCCGGCCAGCCCTCGAGCTGATGGCCACCCCACCTGCGGGGAGGTCACTCTGGGGACGGGGCGTGGGGCTGGGAGAGCCGGGTGCAGAGGGGTGGAGGGTGCAAGGCAGGTGCCCCGGGGAAGCTGGTCTGTGCCTCAGCGTCCTCATCCGGGGGGAGGGCTGGGGTGTCAGAGGACCGGAGGGTGGCCCGGGCTCCGCGCTGTCCCTGTCCTGCAGACTCTTGAAGGATTCTGGCCAGAGCCTCGAATGCTCCTGGGGCCTCCGTTTCCGATGAACGTTTTGGAGGACAAAAGAGCGTTCACGTGCACACGCGCGTGCCCGTTTGCCGGATTCACCTTGTGGTTTTCCAGAAGAGACGGCCTCACCGGCGTGCGCGGGGCGGCTGCAGGCCGCATCCCTAACTCCCAGCTGTGGTCCGCAGGTGTTAGCCGACGCCGTGGCCCGCCTGGTGCTGGATAAGTTTGGCGACCTGACCGACAACTTCTCCTCTCCTCACGCACGCAGGAAAGTGCTCGCCGGCATCGTCATGACAACAGGTAAAAAAAAACGTCGTGTTGGCGTTACCTGGACCACAGAGAGGGGACACGCTCTCAGGCCGCCGCCACCCCGGTGAGGCTGAGGGGGCCGTTTCCTAATCCTTCAGATCCCACCACGGGCACACGGGCACACGTAGGAACTGCTCTTACAAACATTTCCCCCGTGCGCTCACTCGTCAGCCTGGGCTTTTTTACTAGGAGAAAGCCTCCTGTATTCATACCGGGCGCCTAGCGTCACCCCTGATGGTTTGGACGGACTCTGGAAAGTGCAACAAGACAGCCCTCGGTCCTCCTCGCTCCCCTGGAGAGTGGGCGTCTGAGTTACCGACAGCGGTGGTGCCCAGCTAGCTCCCCGTGACCCTTCCGGGGAGGCAGGTAGCACTCGCGAGAGCGGAGAGGGCACGGGTGGAGAGACACTTGGACAGCAGAAGCAGCCCTATTAAATTTACCCAGAAGCTCCCAGCAGCACGAGGAACCCCGTCTGAGTCCTTTCCTGCACCCCAGAGGTGAAGATGCAGCCTGGGCCCTGATCCCTGCTGCTGCAGGGCCCTCTGCACGGGGGCATCCACTCCACCCCGCTGGGGAGACAGCCCTGTAGGGCCAGGGGCGAGCGGGCTGGGGGCGCCGTCTCTGTCTACACCTGCCGGCCAGGGAAGAGCCCCAGTGCTCTGTGTGGGTGACCGCGCCCTCCGCTTCTCCCAAGGTCGCTCTCTGTCCCATCGTGGGCAGGATGTGACTGCAGACCCGCAGTGTCAGACACCCCTCAATGCCCCAACACGAGTGCTGTTTTAATTATGGCTTTTTTTTTAAGATTTTATTTATTTATTCATAGAGAGAGAGAGGGAGAGGCAGAGACACAGGCAGAGGGAGAAGCAGGCTCCATGCAGGGAGCCCGATGTGGGCCTCAATCCCGGGTCTCCAGGATCACGACCTGGGTTGAAGGTGGGGCTAAACTGCTGCACTACTGGGGCTGCCTGGCTTATTTTTTTTTTTAAGATTGTATTTATTTATTCATGAGAGACAGAGAGAGAGAGAGAGAGAGAGAGAGAGAGGCAGAGACACAGGCAGAGGGAGCAGCAGGCTCCATGCAGGGAGTCCTACGGGGGACTCGATCCCAGGACTCCAGGGTCACGCCCTGAGCCGAAGGCAGATGCTCAATGGCTGAGACCCCCGGTGCTCCTAATTACGCCTTTTCTTGCACACTGTCCTTACTGGCACAGCTGAGGGTGTGTCTGCAGTGGAGCAAGTGCCCTGGACGTTACCGTGGCTTTCAGTTTAGTCCTGGTGTTCGATGCCTGCGTCCCCCGCTCCTCCCTTGCTGTTGTTCTTTGCGTGACTGAGGGTGATGCCCGGCTCCTGGACGCAGTGTTCCCTGGGTGAGCCTGTGTGTCCACCTGCCAGCCCGGGAGCGTCGGCCGCTGGGTCCTTCCACACGGCTCTTCTCACTGGCTCTTGGGGGGCAGACTGGCTCCCGGGCCCTTTGACATTTGCTGTGCCTTTCACGTGGGACCTTCCACCCGGGGCCACGGTTTACCCCCGCAGGCAGCGCCACACAGCCCATGACACATGGCCCTGGCATCAGATGGCCGGGTTCAGCTTGGGTTCCTGCTGGCGGAGTGACCCGGGGCAGGCCGTTGACCCGTCTGTGCCTCGGGGTCCTCCTCTGCCACACGGACGCAGGTAGCGTGCCCCCCAGAGCACACGTGGGAATGAGGTGCAAAGCCTTTCCGAGCAGACCTGGTGCTGCGCTGCCGCTCGGGGCGATGACGGCCAGTGAGGTCACTGTCAGGCGGTGTCCGGGTCTCAGTCCGGGTCTGCAGCGTGAGGTCTGTCAGCAGACGTACCTTCAGAGTGGCTGCGCTCCCCGTGCCGTGGTGACAGGCGCCCCTGACCCCGCGCCACCTCTCTTTCCTCGGAGCCTCCTTGGTGCCTTGATGTTACTTTCAAAATTGTCGCACCTGCTGGTCCACCTCTACCTGGTGCTCCCGGCCTGTGTGCGGCGGGGCGTGCTCCAGACCAGACTTGATTGCATCCGGAGGAAATCCTTCCTTAGGTTTAGAATCTGTGCACCAAAGAGCGAGGGGGGTTCACATCCCAGGAACGCTGCTGCAGGGCCCTCGGGGGAGGCGGAGTTTGCACAGTACGATCGGGGAGGGGGGGCAGGGGTGCGTGTCACACCCCAACACTGGGGTCACTGACTGCGCTCAGCGGACCCGGGAGCACGGCCCGGCACGAGGGATCATCTCTCTCTGTTTTTCAGGCACAGATGTAAAAGACGCCAAGGTGATAAGTATTTCCACGGGGACAAAGTGCATCAATGGCGAGTACATGAGTGACCGTGGCCTTGCGTTAAATGACTGCCATGCAGAAATTATAGCTCGGAGATCCTTGCTTAGATTTCTTTATACACAACTTGAGCTTTACCTAAAGTAAGTCTAGTTAGGTAAATAACTAAAGGAAGCAATTTTTTTTTTTAAAAAAAATCCCCCTCCTAACTCAGAATGTATTGCAAAACCTTCATAGTTTCTGTAATCACTGAAAAACTCTTAAAGTAGTAACTTTATCGGCAGCAAAGGGGTCGGGTCCCGTTTGCCCCGGGCGCTCACGCTGCAGAATTGAGGTGGGCAAATTCTACACGCGCGTGCACGCGTGTACTGACGGCTCACGCGGCGTGAGGTCTGCGTGCAGAACCGCGCGCTGCTGCTGCTGTACACCGTGTGAGCGTGAGCAGAACCGAGCCGCCCCAGGGACCACGGCCGTGCGGTCACCCGGCTAAGCCGCTATTCTTGAGCGAGCCGTGTGCGGTCTGTGCGGACGTCGTAGGCCAGAGGGAGGGGAAGGTCCCTCACGCTCCTTGTCGGGCGGGCTCAGTAACCCTGTCGGTCGTGGTCAGCATGTGAGCATCCCGCACCTGTACCCTGTTGAAAATAGGGGCCCCTGGAAGTCTCTGCGAACGACGATAGGCTGACCGCACACCGCTCTGAGCTCACGCTTGCAACCTGTTCCCTTCCAGCAACAAAGACGATCAAAAGAGATCCATCTTTCAGAAGTCCGAGCGCGGAGGGTTCAAGCTGAAGGAGACTGTTCAGTTCCACCTGTACATCAGCACGTCCCCCTGCGGGGACGCCAGGATCTTCTCACCGCACGAGCCGATTCTGGAAGGTACGGGCCTCGGCTCGCAAGGGCACTCGTGGTTCCGTAGTGACAGGGGAGCACACCTACGTTAATAGCCGTTTCTTCTTTTCCTTGAAAACTTCAGCTTGAAAGTGGATCTGATAGGAATATATCAAAGCACCAGGTTTTCCGTCTCAATAATTTGCTAAAAGGAAAACCTGCGTGAATGAAACGGGTTGACTGTGATGCACCAAGTACACGAAGTGGTCAGGGTGAGGACAAGCCGTCAGACGAGTCTTTAAATTGGGGCCGTCCGCGTCTGTGCATCTGGGCCCCGGACGAGCGGCCGTTCGATGGGTGTGTGCCTGCGGTGTGGCCGGCATTCTGGAGGCAGGCACGCGCTCGTGAGAAGGGGCCTGGGTGCATCACGTAGGTCGGGGCCCCTGTTGTAAAGTAATTCGTGTCCTCGTCTCTTCTCCAAGCTGAAGCAACTCAGACACGGCATCGGAGTCCGTTATTTTCCTTAATTGCAAAAGCAACACATACCCACTGTGGAAAATTGCTGCATGTTTTTGAAAAATAAGAAAAGAAAAAAAAAAGAAAAATAAGAAAAGAATTCAAAAAAAAAAAAAGAAAGAAAGAAAAGAATTCAATCGCCCGTGCTCATATAACGCAGGAATAATCACTTTATATGTTTACTTGTGCATGCGTTTATTTCTGCATCCCTATGATTGGAAAATTTTGGAAAATTTAAAAATGCAGAGAAAATGTGTGACAAACACTCCAATACCCATCACCTAGAATTAGCGGGTGTTAGCATTTTGTCCTCCTTGCCTCAGCTCATTTTTAATGATAGAAGGAAATCGTTTTGGTTAAAATGGAAGAAGCCCTGTTTTTCCCCAGCCCCCCTGGAGGAGACCACTTTCATGATTTTGGTTTGTGTCACGTCCTTTCCTTCCCAGTTTTCTCTACCATGTTGTGCATCTATCTTATAGAGAGAGAAGCAGCATGTGCACACGGCCGTGAGCCAGACTCTAAGCGTATAGGGGGCTGCTGCGCTTGCTCTGCTGTGAGGACGGGTCAGGCTTGCTGCCCGCGGGGATTCTCACCCGGCCTCCCTCTCCTAGAACCGGCGGACAGACATCCAAACCGCAAAGCCAGAGGACAGCTGCGGACGAAAATAGAGTCTGGCGAAGGCACAATTCCCGTGCGGTCCAACGCAAGCCTCCAGACGTGGGACGGGGTGCTGCAGGGTGAGAGGCTGCTCACCATGTCCTGCAGCGACAAGATGGCACGGTAAGGCCTCCTGCCCGCAGGCTGCCTGCAGGCGGGACTCGCCGCTCTGCTTCGGGGCTTCTTCTTTTTTTTTTTTTTTTTTTTTATTTTATGATAGTCACAGAGAGAGAGAGGCAGAGACACAGGCAGAGGGAGAAGCAGGCTCCATGCACTGGGAGCCCGACGTGGGATTCGATCCCGGGTCTCCAGGATCGCGCCCTGGGCCAAAGGCAGGCGCCAAACCGCTGCGCCATCCAGGGATCCCTGCTTCGGGGCTTCGTCCATGTTTCCTGCTGTGTGTTCCCGGCCTTCTCTGGAGGACGGAGGCCCTATGCAGGGTTTTGGGGGCCACCATGCGGGGATCGAGCTGCGGCCCCCGTGCCGGGGGCTCTGGTCACCCACATGGCTTTGCTTCTGTCCTTGCACGTATGGGCCACCCACGGTGACGTGTAAAACAGTTTGCTCCCAGAGGAAAGGAAGAGGGTCCTCATTCCTAGAGGAAGCCACCTTAAAGGTCCCGTCCGCCACTGCGTTACCACTTTGGGTTATTATAGGTGCAGAGTGTCCCTGGCGTCACATGCCAGGTGGCGGCCTGTAGGGAGGCTGGGGCTGCTGCAGACCCACCCGTTTGCATTTGCTTGACAGATGTTTTTTCAGACAAAGATGCGTCTAGGCCAGACTTTTTAAAAAGCCTCATTGTTTCAGGCATTAGTTCCAATAGCTCTGTTTTTAACAAATATTTACTTGGGGAAAAAAAAAAAAAGCGGGATCCCCGGGTGGCTCAGCAGTTTAGCACCTGCCTTTGGCCCAGGGCATGACCCTGGAGTCCCGGGATCGAGTCCCATGTTGGGCTCCCTGCAGGGAGCCTGCTTCTCCCTCTGCCTGGGTCTCTGCCTCTCTCTCTCTCTCCGTGTCTCTCGTGAATAAATAAATAAAATCTTTAAAAAAAAAAAAAAGAAAAGAAAAGAAAAAGTAACATAGACAGATGGCAAAAAGTTGAGCGGTCCAGAAGCACGTAAGCCAGAGAAGGTCGTCTTCAGAGCTCCGCTGTGCCAGCCATCGTGAGCGGGTCCGTGACTGCCCGACCGAAGCTGTCACAGCCGACGTGCGTGTGCACACACACGGCCCTTTTCAGTTGTCTGTAAGCCTTTCGTGTGTTGCTTTTCTTGGGTGGACCTTGTCAGGGAACCTCAGGTGCACAGAACGTGATTCCTCACACACTGTGGTCCGTTCCCCCCAAGCACGGGTTTTTGCTTATTATGTGTCCTTCCTGTCGACTCTCCATTCGTGTGTGCGCGTGCGTGTGGTGCCTTGAAAACTACACGGTGGTGTCATTCTGGGGCGTTTATGTGTGTCGTTAATTCGTAGAGACGGAACTGTGTTTTAGACGCCATTCTGCATCTCATCGTTCCATTCATCCCAGCGTTTGGGACCTACCCCCGATGCCATCATAGGCAGCGGGTGGATTACGTCTCACTCCTGCAGAGACGCCGTCGTGGTCATGGACTGCGCTAGGCCCGTTCCCTCACGGTAGAGACTTGGCTCTGCTCCAAGCCTCCTCTGCAGCTCAGCCTTGAGTTTCCATGAGTGTAGCTTGTTCTACCCAGGATCCCCGCTACACACATGTAGAACCTCACCAATGATGTCACACACACCCCAGCCCGGGTCACACCAGTTCACACTTATACCAACAGTGCATCATGCTAGTTTCCGCCTCATTTTAATAAAAACTGGTGTCTGCTGGGGCTGTGGGGCAGCCACGCGTTGTTCGTCTTTCTCCCTGCGGTTGCCCGTTGATACCCTCTGCCGTTGGTCTTTTGGATCTCACCCTTTTCCCATCTTGATCTGCAGACGTTCTTCCTCCGGTTCCTACTGCAGTCCTTGAGAGATGCAGACATTCCGTGTCAAAAAAAAAAAAAAAAAAAGACATTCCATGTCTTTTCCCGCCCAAACCCATGTTTTCACTTGATCCGTACCATGCTCCTCTTGAATAGAAAAGTTCAGTTTGTTATTACCTTATTGGTTAATTTTTCACCCTGGAAAGTGATTTGCACTTCCAGGATCTTATTTAAGAAATTGCTCCTCAGGGATCCCTGGGTGGCGCAGCGGTTTGGCGCCTGCCTTTGGCCCAGGGCGCGATCCTGGAGACCCGGGATCGAATCCCACGTCGGGCTCCCGGTGCATGGAGCCTGCTTCTCCCTCTGCCTGTGTCTCTGCCTCTCTCTCTGTCTCTCTCTGTGTGACTATCATAAATAAATAAAAATTTTTTTAAAAAAAGGAAATTGCTCCCCAAATTAAGAGCATAAAAGTACTCTCCTATGTTTTTTTTCTGAGATTTTTATCATTTACTTTCAAATTCAGGCCTTTAGTACAGTTGTATTATAAGTAATAATTTGGCTTTACTGTTTTAATATAGTGAATCAGTTTTCCGGGTACCACCTACTAAATAATTGACATTTTCCACAGTAATCTGTGAAGGCATTGCTGTTATATACTGAAAGATGGGTCTGTTCCCAGCCTCTCAAATCTCTATGAGCTCAGAGTTAGACATAATTGTACAGATTATATAGTTCACAGAGATGTTTGCAATTTTTGATGGATTAATTTCTGGTACTTTATACTTCCTGTATTACATCAGAATTAATCTTATTGTCTGTTATATATTATGGATAATTATTACTGATATAGACAAACACTGTGGATTATTTTTATTATGGTTAAAAATACATGACATATAAGTCACCATTTTTTTTAAGTTTTTTTTTTTTTTTAAAGAGCAGTTTTAGGCTCACAACGAAATTAAGAGGGATATACAGAGATTTCCCATATACTCTATCCTTGCACACACACAGCCTCCTCCAGTTAAACATCCCCCCACCCACCCCAGAGTGCACATTTGTTGCAGTTGATGGGCCTGTATGGACGCATCATAGTCACCAAAGACCATAGTTTACAGTAAGGTTCACTCTGGGTGTTGTTCATTGTCTGGGTTTGGACAATTATTTCATGACACGTGTTCATCATTATAGTGTCATATAGAGTATTTTCACTCCCAAAAGATCCTACATGCTCCACTCTTTCATCCCTCCTACCCCTACCCCCCCACCCCCAGCCCCCGGCCACCCCCGAGCCTGCCCCATCTGCACAGCTGTGCCTTTCCCAGACAGTTGTGTGGTTGGAGTTGATGGTGCGCAGCCCCCTCACCCTGGCTGCTGTCACCAGGTCACGTGCCCTCACGGTCCCTCCATGTCTTCTCATGGCTGGATGGCTCATTTCCTCTTAGCGCTGGGTGCGCTCCTGTTGACCGGATGGGCCGTCTCCTTGTCCATTCACCCACTGAGGAGCACCGTGGGTGCTTCCACTGTTGGCAGTTCTGTAAACATCTGTGTGCAGGTTTTTGTATGCACCCGTGTTTTTTACCTTCCTTGGGTAAATACCAACAAGTATGATTGCTGAGTCATGCGGTAAGAATATGTTCAGTTTTGTAAGAAACTATGGAACTACATGTAGAGAGCTCCTAAAAACAACAACAGAATACCTGAGTCAAAACTTCTCAAGTCCTGGGGAAAGGATTTGAGTAGACACATCTCCAGGAAGATGTACAGACAGCCAGTGAGCACATGAAGATGCTCCACATCCCCAATTGCTAGGGACATACAGACCAAAACCACAGTGAGATATCCCCTCACACCCATGGGGTGGGCTCCTGGCAACAAAACAGAACATAAGATAACAAGAGTTGACAAGGGTATGGAGACCTTGGAGCCTTGGCGGGAATGTAAATGTTGCAGCCACTGTGGAGACCGTATGGCAGCTTCTCAAAAGCATATAATTGCCATGTGATCCAGCAAGTCCGCTTCTGGGTGTTTGCCCCCAAAGAACTGAAAGCAGGGCCTCCAGAGATACTTGTTCACTCATGGTCACTGCAGCATTATTCACAAGAGCTAAAACATGATGAGATGTCTGTTAAGATCTTTCACCCACTTTTTAATAGGGTAGTTTGTTTTCTTTTGGGGTTTTCTTTTAAGATTTTATTTATTTATTCATGAGAGACCCACAGAGAGAGGCAGAGACACAGACAGAGGGAGAAGCAGGCTCGCTGTGGGGAGCCCGATGTGGGACTCGATCCCGGGACCCTGGGATCACAACCTGAGCCAAAGGCAGACACTCAACCACTGAGCCACCCAGGCGCCCTTCTTTTTTGGGGTTTTAAGAGTTCTTCGTATATTTTAGGTGACAGTCCTTCTCAGATGTATCTTCTGCAAAGTTCTCTCCCAGTCTGTGGCTTGTCTTCTGATTCTGTGGATGTGGTTCTTTAAATTTTACTGTAGTCCGTCCTATCAATGATTTCTTTCAAGGATTGTGCTTTTGGTGTTGTGTGGAAAAAGTCATCACCAAACCCAGGGCCATGTAGATTTTCTCCTGTGTTGTTATCTAGGAGTTTTATAGTTTTGCATTCTACGCTTAGGTCTGTGATCCATTGGGAGTTAATATTTGTGAAGGGTGTAAGGTCTGTGTCTAGATTCATTTTTTGGCACGTGGATATGCAGTTGCTTCAGCACCACTTGTTGAAGAGACTGGTTGCTCTCTTGGGTTGCATTTGTTTCTTTATCAAGGATCAGTTGACTCTTTCCACGTAGGTCTGTTTTTGGGCTCTCCATTCTGTTGCCTTGATTCAGTTGTCTGTTGTTTTGCCAGTACTACACTGTCTTGATTACCATTTGTATTTTGAATCCAATTCCATTGTATGTGGGTGTGGGAGAGGTTGGTCCCTCACACATCTAACAAGGAATTCTCCGATACCAGCTGTGTGACCTACGATTTGCCTGTGCTTCCAGCTATAAATTGGAGGTCTCAAGGACCTCCTCCTTGGGTTCAATTAATTTGCTAGAGTGGCTCACAGATCTCAGAGAAACATTTTACTCACCAAATCACCAGCTTATTTTTTTTTAATTTTTTTTTTTTATGATAGTCACACACAGAGAGAGAGAGAGAGGCAGAGACACAGGCAGAGGGAGAAGCAGGCTCCATGCACCGGGAGCCCGACGTGGGATTCGATCCCGGGTCTCCAGGATCGCGCCCTGGGCCAAAGGCAGGCGCCAAACTGCTGCGCCACCCAGGGATCCCAAATCACCAGCTTATTATAAAAGGATATAATTCAGGAATAGCCAGGTGAAGGGCTACAGAGGGCAGGTCAGGGAGCTTTGAGCCCTCTCCAGGTGTGCAGCTCTCCTCACATCCACGTGCCCACCAACCCAGAAGTTTCAAACCCTGTCTTTTGGGGTTTTTATGGAAGCTTCATTACATAGGCACAATTCATTAAATCATGGGCCAATGGTGATTTTTAACAAATTTTAAAAAAAAATTTAAGTAATCTCTACACTCAACATTGAGTTCAGACTTATGACCCCAAGATCAAGAGTCACATGCTCTATCAGCTGAGCTAGCCAGGTGCACCAAATCATTGGCCATTGGTGATTAACTGAATGTCTAGCCCCTCTCCCCTCCCTGGAGATCAGGGGGTTGGGACAGGAAGATCAACTCTCTAAACCAGCCTTCAACCGTGGGTGTTTTCTAGAAGTCACCTCATTGACCGAGTAGAAAACACCTGTCAGGCTCTCATCACTCTGGAGATTCCATGGGTTTTTAGGAGCCATGAGCCAAGAACCATGGATCAAGACCAAATATATATAAGGCCAAAATATAGTTCTTATAAATCACAGCATTGCAATTGATGTAGCTTTATAGTAGGTCTTGAAGCCACATGGTGTCAGTCATTCAATGTTGAACCAATATGTTGGTTATTCTGGGTCTTTTGCATCCATATGGACTTTAGAATCCTTTGTCAAGTACCTGCAGAATACCTTGCTGGGATGTCGATTGAGACTCATTGAATCTGTAAATGAAGTTGGGAAGAGCCGACATCCTGACAGCAGTGAGTCTTCCTATCCATGAACATGGGCTATCTCTCCCATTTATTTAGTTCTTTGATTATTTTTTCAGAGTTTAGTAGTACATATTTTGTTAGATTTATACCTATTTAATTTGTAAATGGTATTATGTTTTACAATTTCAAATTCCACCTGTTTCTTGTTAGTCACACTGACTTTTGACACCAAGGTACAATGGTAATTCAGTGGAGAAAAAAAAGTCTTTTTAATAAATGGTGCTGGAGCAGTTGGAGGGCTCTATGGAAAAACAGATGGACTTCCTATTTTGTACCATAGACAATTAACTCAAAATGGATCATAGACTGAAATGTTTAGAAGCCGTAGAAGAATGCAAGGGAAGATCCTGGCCGTTGTGGTAGCACCCGAGATATAACACCAGGACGCTCAACTTCATCAGATTAAAATTCTTTCTCTCTTAAAGACATCATTAAAAGAATGAGAAATAAAGTGAGCGACTGGAAGAAAATATTCATAAATCAGGTATCTGATAAAGGGCTTGTTTGCAATATAAAAATTTAGACTCTCAAAACTCAACAAGGGAGACAAAGCAATTTTTAAAATGAGCAGAATATTTGAATGGACACTTCATCAAAAAGGATGTCAAATAAGTGTGTGATGAGACGCTCAACACCAGTAATTGTCCACTGGGACACGCATGTGACGTATAAAAGCACACACATCAGAGCACTGGGCATATGCAGTGTGAACAGTGATACAGGGGCTGGTGGTCTTGTCCTAGGCGGAAGGACAACTGCTTGTGAAGAGTTTGGCAGTTTCCTTTTTTTTTTTTTTTAATTTTTATTTATTTATGATAGTCATAGAGAGAGAAAGAGAGGCAGAGACATAGGCAGAGGGAGAAGCAGGCTCCATGCACCGGGAGCCCGACGTGGGATTCGATCCCGGGTCTCCAGGATCACGCCCTGGGCCAAAGGCAGGCGCCAAACCGCTGCGCCACCCAGGGATCCCAGTTTGGCAGTTTCTTAAAAAGTTCACGATGTGCCTACTGCACATCCCAGTCACTGTGCACCCTGATGTTTGTCTCAGAGAAAAGGAAGTGTGCGTCCAGGGTCACACACGAGTGTTCCTAGCAGCTCTCTTTGTAACCATCAGAGAGTAGAAGCAGCCCACACGGCATCTGTAGGGAAGTGGATATGAGCTTGGTGCTGTGTCCACACAGTGGGATACCCCTTGGAGAAAAAACAAATGAACAATGATTCCCAGGGCACCATGGGGTTATGCAAAGTAGGGGAAACCAAACAGGAGTGCTTGCTCGGTGGTTCCATTTTCATAAATCCTAGAGAACCATACTGACCTCCAGGGACAAAGCAGGTCAGTGGCTGCCCGAGGCACAGCCAGCATAGAATAAGGTCTGAGGGGACTCTGGGGGTGATGGTCTCCAGGGCACACATGGAAGTCATCTCTTGGGGCGCCTGGTTGGCTCAATCTCCATTAGGTGGAGCTGATCTCAGCTCAGTCTTGATCTCAGGGTCATGAGTTCGAGCCCTGCGCTGGGCTCTGTACTGCACTCTGTGCTGGTGTGGAGCCTACTCAAACACCTCTCACCACCGTGTGTGCCTTACTGTGCACGATGTGGTGCGTGTTCCCAGAAGAGGAAACCAGAGTGGAAATTTAAAAATGATAGTAATTCAGAAAAAAACCCCTACAGCTACTGAGTTACAAAGAGAACAAATCCAAATAAATAGAAAGAAGGAAACAATAAAGAGCAGAAATTATTTTTAAAGGCAACAGAGGAAAACAGGAAATGCTAACAAAGCCCCGTGTTCGTTCTTTGGAAAGGACAGTGATGTGAGCAGAGCTGGCAAGATTGACACGAAGAAACAGGGACAGAATGGAGGGGGACGGCCCAGCCCCACTGGGGATGGAACGGGAGACGGTCAGGGACGCGGCCGACACTGCACACGCCGTGCATAGTTATGTACAGGATTGCAGGAGACTTGGTCACCAGTGTGACACGGAGTTAAAGCGTCCATTCCTGATGTGGACTCAGCATCGGCGGAGGGCTTCAACAGAACACGGAGTGTTACAAACACTCCACCTGCCATGACACAATAGGCAGGAAATAAACTGAACAAAATCAAAGCCGGGGGTGGGGGGGGAGGCGAGGAGCCGTGGAGAAGGGGACCCGCCCCTTGGATGGCTTGTACGCCAGCTCTCTGCATGCTTGCAGCGCCAAGCATCCCATTTCGGGATCAGAAAAGTAGGGAAAGATCCCCAGCTCATTTTGTGGGATCATCACCACCCTCATCTCCAGACCAGCTAGGCCAGTAAAGGGAGGCAAAGTGACAAGAGCCGTCCTCCGTCACAAACACACGCATACACACACCAAGCCCGATTGTGCACTTTGAGCAGTTTGGTCAGTTCCTTACGAAGCTGTGACTTTAATGCAGTTTTAATGAAATGTCATTTTATCACGGCCCTTGAAAATCCGATGGCTGCGCCCCGATGGAAGAGTGGCAGTAACGGGCAGTTCCTGACGGTCAGAGGAAATGGAAGCGATATGGAAGTTCATTTCTGTCGCACAGAAAGGTCCCACGGCAGGTGGGTCGTCCAGAATCCGTCCTCCTGCCTCATCGAGGGGGGTGTCTCCTGTCCTCGAGGGCCCACAGTGCCCACCAGATCCCCGGCGCTTGGTCCGGGTTCCCACAGCGAGAGGGAAGCCAGCCCGGCCTGCCTTCCGTCCACACTGCCGGCTGCGGGCCCGGGCTCATTGGACAGCTGCGTTCCATCATCCAGAGCCCCGTCCAGGGCCGCGTCTCGCTGCGCAGGAAGCTGGGGCTAGCGGGCTGGCCTGTGACCTTCTGAAACAGGATGGAGGGAAGGGAGGGGGCCTGCCCCTGCAGCCTCCGCTGTGCTCGGCAGACACTCCTGGAAGGAGGCACGCGGGCCCGTTACTCAGCACACACAAGCACGTTCCAGGTAGATTGAGGAGCCGAATGTGAAGAGTGACTCCCGGCAACCTCCACTTAAGCAGGCTCCCCAGTCAAGGCATAGAAAGCCCGAATTAGAAAGAAAAATACAAATAAATTTGACTAAATTAGAAATCTAAAACTTATTTACCGAAACCCCCTTAGGTGTAGAGGAAAGAAAAGCCACATCCTGGGAGGTGAGAACCCAGCTGGTAAAGCCGGTTCCTGCAGCTCAGTGATGCGGAGGCACTGACTGGGGGTCTAGAGATGGGGGTCGCACGCGGGAGCGTAAGTCAGCTCAGGGACAGGAACCCTCAGGACCTGCACCTGCCCCTGCACGCTGGGTCCTCATCGTCTGCGGGGAAAGCAGACACCGTGGGGACAGCTCCCACACCTGTGGGGGGCTCCCGCAGATACTTCTCCAGGACTCTGCGGTGCCTCCGGAGCTCACAGACCCTGCAGGGTAAGGGCTCGCCGCACAGGACTGCCCCCCCACAGACGCCAGTCACCAGAATCAGGCCCACATTCCGTCTGACTCGCCTACACGTCGGGTTTCCAGGAGCCCTCTCTGGTATAATTTGCTAATACAGCTCGCAGAACCCACTTACCAGCTTATTAGAACAGAACGGGGGACAGCCAGGTGGAGAGGGGCCCGGAGAAGGGCCTGGGCGTGGAGCACCCCCGCCCGCCGTCTAGACACACCCCCGTCCAGCACCTGGCTGTGTTCACTGGCCTGAGAGCTGCCGAGCCCCTCTGCGCGGCCCTGTGCGGGTTTCCGTTACTGGCTGTCACCCTGGGTCAGGGCTGATGAACCCACCCTCTGGCCGCCCCCGAAGTGGGGGTGGGATTGGGGGTTGGCCCGAGTGGTCCAGCCCTCTAGTCCCCAGGCCAACCCCCATCCTCCTCGAGTCGCCTCCATAGCAGAAGCTCAGGGATGCGTGGACAGGGATTGTTACTCAGGTCTCACCAGCACGGGGCTGAGGGCTAGAAAGGTCGTCCAGGAATGCCTTGGTGGCCGGGTGCTGCCCGCTGCCTGCAGTCCTGTCCCTGCCCCGAGGGCATGAGCACGACCCGGTGGCCCCTCTGGGAGGCGCAGCTGACCTGTGTCCCTTACAGGCTTCTCTGTCGGACAGACGGATGGCCGAGCACAGCGTCGGGGCTGTGGGCAGGCGGAGGGGTGAGGGCCGCAGGGGGCCGGGCGTGGGGAGGGAGGGGCAGCGCGGCAGGAGGGTCACCCGGTGCCGTCCGTCTGTCTGGTGGGAGCCGGGAGGAGAGTGTCGCCACGGGGACTCATGGTGAGTCCTGTCCAGGAGCGGGGGTCTCGGTTCTTTTTTTTTTTTTTTAAGATTTTATTTATTTATTCATGAGAAACAGAGAGAGAGAGAGAGAGGGGCAGAGACACAGGAGGAGGGAGAAGCAGGCTCCATGCAGGGAGCCCAACATGGGACTCAATCCCAGGTCTCCAGGATCGTGCCCTGGGCCGAAGTCGGCGCTAAACCACTGAGCACCCCACCCCCCCACCCCCCCCAGGGCTGCCCGGGGTCTGGGTTCTGATGACCGGGCCGCTCCCTCAGCTCTCCTGTCTTCCTGTGCACAGGGTCAGGCAGCAGGGGGTTGGGGGGGAGGGGGGCCTGGAGGCCCTGGGTGGGCGCAGCGAAGCTGCTTGGGAGGAGGGAGAGAGAGGTGGAGCACCTCGGCACGTGCGCCGTTCTGACCCGTGTCTCCCAGCGCCCGCAGCCGACCCTGCGCCCTCACGTGGGGTGGACTGGGCAGCAGGTGGAGGTGAGCGTGCACACCCGGCTCACGTCGAGTCACTCTGCTGCCTTTGCAGGGGCTTGCTCGGGATGTGGGCTGCAGGACGCTGGCTGCACCCCCTCACCCCAGCCCTCCCTGAGCCCGGGCAGCAGAGCTGCGTGCGGCTCCGTCCCCCCAGGGCCTCGGCAGAGCGTCAGGGCCCCAGAGGTCTTTCACGAAGCATGTGTGCAGGGTTAATGAAGCGTCACCAGCACGGGTTCTGTGAGATCACTGTTCAGACGTTTGCCCTGGGAGGCTGGGCTCCCCTAGAGATGGTCTAAAGCCCTATACAGGCTTGAATTTACATAAGAAGGGGGGCCCTGTGGTGTTCGTGAGCATTGAGCCATTTCATGCTTTTTCTTGTGAGAGAGGAAAACCTGTGTTTGAACGTCCTTCTTGGGGGGGGGGAGCTTGCAGGGTGAGGGGAGATAGGGAGGTGGGGGGGAGGAGGGCACCTGGGCATGGGTGGGACGGCCCCACCCAGGGACTTTCTGCAGACACAGAGGTGGGGGTGCGGTGCCAGGCTGCTGGGCCTGGGAGGAGTGGCCGGAAGCCCCCTTGCCTCTGGTGGCCCCAGCGGGAGGGGGATGGTGGGGAGGAGGGGTCAGGCCAGCCGCCCGGAGGGGCCCTCGCAATGACCGTGTTTTCTAGGGAGGAGACGGGAGTGTTGGAGGGTTTGTGCACTGGGGCATCCTGGCCTGTTTCCCAGGGGCCTGCAGCCGCCCCCCAGGGATGGGCCATGGGGGTGGGAGGCTGCGATGAGCGGCGGTCAGCAGGGCCGTGGCCTGGAGCTGCCTCCTGGGGACCCACTGGACACTGCCCTCCGACCCCTTCCACGAGGGTCGAGGGGCCGCTGGACGCGGGCGCAGAGTGCAAACACAGGTGCAGCCAAGGTGGACCTCGTGGCCCTGCGGTGAGAGCAGAGCACAGGGCCACGGAGGGGCTCTGCACCCCAGCCCCACGTCCTGGCCAGACCCTGCAGCCCCCAAACCCAAGCCCAGGGTGTTCCTAATGACGAAGTTTAGGAGTACGGGTGAGGCCCGGAGTCGACGGCCAAGAAAGGATTCTGGAGACGTCTTTGGTGCAGAGTGGGGGGTTTATGGAAGGCCGGGACGACCCGTGGGCAGGAAGAGCGGGCGGCCTGGGGCCTCTGAGGGGAGGCGGGTTACACACCAGGGAGTCGGGAGGTGAGCAAAAGGGAGATTTCCAAGGGTCGTCATCTGCTAAGGACCTAGATGCGGGAGGCCTTGCCATTGTCACATTAAAGATTGCGTTTCCCTCTGGCGGGAGGTATTAACATAAAGACAATTGGAAACTTCCTGAAGAATGTCACACATCCCACCCTGGGGGGGTCGTTTCTGGGTTATCAGCTGTGCTTGCTCCTCAGCTGCCCGTGCTCCCCATCACTAAGGTGGGAGGGCTCTGCACCCCAGCCCAGGGCCTGACGGGGCCCCACCTGGGGCTGAGCATCTGTCGTCCTCAGGAGCCTGGTCTTTCCTGTTTCTTGGAATCCTGCTCCCCTACCCCTCGCCCCGTTTGCCTTCTGACTGCTCCGTCCAGCGGCCTGGGCCCAGGAGCACATGATCATGGTGCCCAGGCCCTTGGGCTCCCTCAGCGGTCCTCCCGGCACAGCGCCCTGACCCTCCCCTCCCTGCCGAGCCTGCCTCACCCCGTCAAACCAGGCTCTGCTGAGATCGCCCCCCCCCCCAGCAGGAAGCCACCAGTTTGGGGTTTTCAAGGTCTCCTTTGTGGTTATTTTTTTTTTATAAATTTTTATTTATTTACGATAGTCACAGAGAGACAGAGAGAGAGAGAGAGGCAGAGACACAGGCAGAGGGAGGAGCAGGCTCCATGCACCGGGAGCCCGACGTGGGATTCGATCCCGGGTCTCCAGGATCGCGCCCTGGGCCAAAGGCAGGCGCCAAACCGCTGCGCCACCCAGGGATCCCATCCTTTGTGGTTGTTTTTATTGGAAGTGATAAAAATGTACTTTCTCTTTGGAGTCTCGTCCCAAGAAACGTGGCTCTCCCACCGTCTCCGCGCGGAGCCTCAGGGTTGTGCGGGGGGAGGGAGGACGGCGAGAGACGGGCACGGCCTAGCATGATGGTTGAGTAGCCTTTCCTCTGTGTGCGTCTTCCTCATTGTTGACCTTTGTACCCACGAAAGGGCGTCCGGGTGCCAGGCAGCTGTGGGTCGCGCTGGGTCGGCGCCACACCTGACCCGGACGCGCCCTCTCCACTCAAGACCGTGTTCCCTCTGCCTCCAGGTGGAACGTGGTGGGCGTGCAGGGGTCCCTGCTCAGCATCTTCGTGGAGCCCATCTACTTCTCGAGCATCATCCTGGGCAGCCTGTACCACGGGGACCACCTCTCCAGGGCCATGTACCAGCGGATCTCAAACATCGAAGACCTGCCCCCCCTCTACACCCTCAACAAGCCTCTGCTCAGCGGCAAGTACCCCTGCAGTGTGGTCGTTCCCCTGTTCAGACCAGCCTGTTTGCCCGTACGAGTCCCATAAATGGGAGCAGCACAGGGACGCTGCTCGGGCTGTCAGAGACGCCCGGGCCCCTCAAAGAGGGCGGAAGGCGATGTTTTAGGGCCTCCTACAATTCCTCTTTTGAGTGATTGAAAACGTTGCCTCTTATAGATGCGTGACAGCCCCTGCGTGTCGTGGCCCCTGCGTGTTTTCCTTTCACTTGTATGCGTGTCTCCAAGGCCTGTCTCAGTGGGAGACACGACAGGTGTCACGAAAAGTACGCAGGTGTCAGCTGTCCAAGGTTAAGTGGGGCTGGGACGCCCGGGGCCGCGTCCTCTCGGTGCCGAGCTGCCACCCGCAGAGGGAGCCCCGCGCCCAGCCGGCTCTCGGGAGGTGGGCGCGGGCGCGGGTGCACCCGGGATGGGTCCGTGCTGTGTCGGCGGTGCCTCGCACCTGCCGCGAGTGCCCATGGTCACGGCTCTGTTTGCTGTGTTCCCGTAGCGCCTCAGTGGTGACCGGTAAGGGCCGCAAGAACTCTTGAACGCAGGGGCCCTAACTTCTCGGTTCGCCCCCCTTTAAAGGACACGGTGAAGGTATTCTTAACCCTTTTGAAAAAGATCTCATTCTACTTACTTTTTTTTAAAGCTCAGAACTAAACCCATAATCCCAAACTAAAACGCGGTTTTCCGTGGTGTGTGCGTGCACGCTGCCGTGTTCGTGGTGCTTGGCTGCTAGCTCGCCTTCAGCGGCAGGAGAGCCGGGTGGCGTTTTAGTTGAAGGCGTGGCTCCTAGAGCACAGAGGCCTGCAGAAAAGGGAAAACCGGTGCTTGTGTCTGATCACACCTTGCAGCTCCCTAACGTTAATCTTTTGAGAAAAAATACTGACTGCGCTAAAACTTGGTAGCGAGTGATGGCAGCCGAGCGCCCGCGTGCGTTGACCGTCGGCTGCAAGGTAGGAGGTAAGCGTAAGTATCCTGTTGTGTGTTGGAACACGAGCTTCCCACGATGCAGAAGTAGCTTTCCGTGGCTGCCGTGGTCGGCGTGGGAGGCTGTTTCATTCCGGCCGTGACTTGTCTCTGCCGCCCAGGGCACCAGACAGGTGCCCAGAGGGAGTCGTCCACCAGCGCCCCGCTGGCTAGTATCGCGTCCAGGGCCCACCCGTGCAAAGACGGGTCGTTTTGCCGAGGGAATGTTCGAAGGTGTTGAAAGGAGAGCTCATTTATAAAATATCCCAGCACCTGTATGAAGCGCGTATGCGCCCGTGAAAAGGTGTTGGGGGATCCCTGGGTGGCGCAGCGGTTTGGCGCCCGCCTTTGGCCCAGGGCGCGATCCTGGAGACCCGGGATCGAATCCCACGTCGGGCTCCCGGTGCGTGGAGCCTGCTTCTCCCTCTGCCTATGTCTCTGCGCCTCTCTCTCTCTCTGTGACTATCATAAATGAATAAAAATTAAAAAAAAAAAAAAAAAGAAAAGAAAAGGTGTTGGAAACGGCGTCCGCAGGATAGACCCCGAAGCAACCCCGGGTGCGTGTGCCACAGAGACCACGTGTGTAACAAAGGAGCAGAGTCCACTCTTCCTTCTCCCGTCCCCGGCATCACTCCCACTCCCACACCCTGAAGCACACAACCGTGCGGCCTTGGTGGACACGTGCCCCTGGGCGCGGAGGGTCTGCAGGGAGCTGGGGTGACCTTACGGTCTCTCTGCCCCTGGCACCTTTCGCAGCCCGGGTTCCTGGTCTTTCCGGGCCGGGACCCTGCACAGTCCTCCTGGACACGTGCGCAGGACGTCTGTGAAAGACAGGGACAGCGCTGGGGCTTCGGGGCGCACGGTATTTCTCCACCGCTGAGCCACTGCACAGCGTCACTCTGCCGTCAGAGCCCGTTCCACCGTTTGAGGTCTTTTACTTTGGATCGTGCTTTATTTTGGAGACCGTGGCGGTGTTTTTCCTCGGAGACGGTCCCAGTCTGTGCAGCAAGCAGCTCTGGGGAAGATGTCTTCAGTCTGTGGGGTCCCGTGTGGTCGGCAGGGGCGGCGCAGCAGCACGCTGGGGCGGGGGCATGGATGCCCCTCGGGCAGGGAACCGGCACAAAGTCCCTGCCTGGTCTAGGGCGGGTGCTGGAGTGGGTGCTGTCACGGCCAGAAGGCCTCACGCAGGGGAGCCTGGAACATTGGGGAAGTCACGCCCCTTTGCAGTGGGCCCCACAGCAAAGCCCTGAAAACTTTGTTACAGGGAAGTCTTAATTTATTTATTTTTTTTTAATTTTTATTTATTTATGACAGTCACACAGATAGAGAGAGGCAGAGACACAAGCAGAGGGAGAAGCAGGCTCCATGCACCGGGAGCCCGACGTGGGATTCGATCCCGGGCCTCCAGGATCGCGCCCTGGGCCAAAGGCGGGCGCTAAACCGCTGCGCCACCCAGGGATCCCCTATTTATTATTTTTTAAGATTTTATTTATTTATTCATGAGAGGCAGAGACACAGGCAGAGGGAGGAGCAGGCTCCATGCAGGGAGCCCGACGCGGGACTCGATTCCAGGACCCCCGGGTCACACCCTGAGCTGAAGGCAGATGCTCAACCACTGGGCCACCCGGGCATCCCAAGTCTTACGTTTAACGAGTGACGTGCACAGTGGCACAAGCAGGGCACTCGGGGTTGTTTCCTCCCGGTCAGGTGCACACGTGCATGTGTATTAACAACGGTTCATGGCTGTCTGTCCTGCCCTTTCAGCTCCCGTTGTATCACAGATCCTTCCCGCGTGAAGGGTGGCGTGGCAGTCCCGTGGTCTGTGGCGTCCTCCGGGGGGACGGGGTGGCCGCCAGTGCAGTGCGGGGCACAGCCCACTAGGCGAAGACCCACTACCTGATCCAGAGTGGATCCAGGTGGACGGCAACGAAAGACGGAGCACGGGCGGCTTCTTAGTGCCACCAGGGCCAGATGAGCACGTGCTTCTCCCTCCAGCAGAGAAAGGAGATCTTTCCGAGAAGGCAGCAGTTCCCAGGAGGGAGCTGCCACTGTGGGGCCCTGAGCACGCATGTGGCGTCCTGCCCTGGCGTGTCGGACGTGGAAGCCTCTTGGACTCTCCTGTCTTCTTTCCAGATTAGTTTCACCCCTGGGACCTGCCAGCTTCGGAACAGCCCCGGCTTTCGATGTGAGTCCGTCGGCCTCTGAGTCTGCCCTGCTCCGCCGGCCGGGCTGCCGTCCAGGTGCACGGAGAGAACTGAGGATGAGAGGCCGGCGGTCTGAGGCTCCCCAGGGCGCCGGGGCCACGGCCGGCTGCCCCCCCAGCGTGGACATGGAGCGTGACATCCAGGGCAGCACTGAGGGAGCCAGTGGGTTCTCGTGAACCTGTCAGCGCGGGGCCTCTGGGAAGGCAGGGCTGAGTGCGTGGCAGAGAGAACGCGGAGGCGCTGCTGGCCTGCCAGGCGAGAAGCGTGTGCCTTGAGCTCGTGGAAAGCCACGTACCCGCTTATTGTGGCCGGAGGAGCTGCCGTCTGCCTCTTGCCGCCAGCACAGGAGAGAGGGCAGGGGTGAGGGCGGCTGGCGGGGAGCGTGTGTTTCCCAGGTGGGAGCTCAGCACCCCTGACGGCAGGAACGGGGACGGTGACGACAGGTCGTGGTGGGAGCCCGCCCAGAGGCCCTGAAGGTGTCGTCTAAACCCTTAAGTTCCCATGGACATGGTTTGCTTGTTGCTTTTTTTAAGAAATTTTGTGGGGGTCGTTAGTCGTAAAGTGGTTACTTAATTGACATCTTCAAAGATTTTTCAGAAATATCAGTCGTTACACTTGATTCAAACCATGTCGTGGGGCAGCTACACACTCCCTGCTGCCACCTGTCAGGGTGCAACAAGTGCAACAGACCCTGCAGGGCTCGGAGAGCCGCACGGAACAGGGACGTCGGCGCCGGGCCTCCTCCTGGGCCTGCTGGCCTGGGCGCGTCCCCACCCTGCCTGGCCCCGTCCCTCCTGCGCCCAAAGTCAGAGTGCCTTCTCCCGTCGGCCCCGCGGCCTGCTGGCGGGCTGGAAACGTTAGCCCTGCGTGGCCTCGGGAACCCAGGGTCTGCGTGACAGGCCCTCCTCCAGGCCAGGCCGCCGGCCTCGCTCGTCACTCTGGACTCGAGCGCTCAGGCTCTTCCCGGCACTCAAAGTCGAGTCCCAAGAAGGGAGTCTTGTTTGGCCAGAGGCCCTGGTGTGAAGCCACCTGGTGGGGTCGGTGGTGGCCCAGGAAGACGAGACGGGGCCCGGGCCAGGAGAGCCCGAGACCTGCTGCCCCGCTGGCTTCATCCACTTCCCTGTCAGCTCGAGAATCGTCGTCTTTAACGAAAGCCAGAATGAAAGTCTCACGCGGGGGGCTCTGCTCCTGGCTTAGATGGCAGGTCGTTTCACAGCCTTTTGGGTCCTCGGGTCTGCAGACAGAGAGGCCTAGACCCACGTGTCGTCGCTGCTGGGGCCACTCCTACCCAGGTCTTAGATTATTTGCACAACAGAGGTCGCCTCCACCGAGATGGTTAACTACTCGTTTTCCTGGTCAACTGAAAGTGGCCGATGGTTTCTGTAACGGGACCCCGTGGTGACCCTGTGGATCTCTTACCATCACTATGCCCATAATTCACTTTTGATTACCCATTAGCATGTGAGAGACCACAGGAAATACTTTTAACAAGGGAAATAAACAGTGTTGGGCGTTGTTCACTTGTGTCCGTTATCAGGCCAACTCACAGTTTGTAGTTTTGCTCTGAAAGCTCTGGTTCGACACACGTCATTTACAGCAGCTGAGGGACGTTCATTACCAGCCAGGCTGCACCTGCTGTTCTGCGCCACAGCCTGTGATCGACTCATTACCCTAGTTCTCGCCTGTGGCCCCAGAAAGAGAAGCTCCGCATGGGTGTCCATCCCCACGGTGGTGTCGGCCCCCGGGGACTCATAGACATGCGCTCTCGTGACCATTTGGGGGGCTTTCTGCCCCAGAAAAAGCATATGGTTTGCAGTGAAACTTGAGGCTGGCTATTGCTTTTTGCCTTATTTTCTCCGGTCTTGCTGAAGACGGCACTTTTTTTTTAGCTTAAAATATAAAAGCTATCTGTAATTTAAGATCTTATTTTCTCAGTTAACTGTTTCTAGTCTTAATGCAAATTGTTGTAACTCTAAGGTTTAACTATCATTCAATAGTAACGATAATATTTTGACCTTATTGTACAGAAATAGTGGAATTGCTAAGGAAGATAACAGAAGCATTGTCCCTCATAAGGGAGAGGCCAGCTGTTTCCTCTGGGGGAGTCTCACCCGTGGTTGGGGTGTAAGTGGTTGGGGTCTCCTGACCATCCCAACAGCCAAGCAAGGACTGGGCAGGACCTCTGGACTCTTGGTCTAGAAGGCGATGTGGGTCCTGGCTGGACATGGCTCTCCCTGGAATCCGATATACAGCCAGGAAACAGGTAGGAGAAACCACGCCAGCTACCCGAATTGATCAACCAAGATTTTTATTCACAAGCATGAATGAACAACCATTATCATTTGAGTTAACAGCACAGAAATGAATGAGCTATATGAAAAAACAGAACAACTAAAAGAAAATAAACCCAATTCGAGGAACAGAAGAGAATATAAAGAGCAAACCTTACATAGGGTATTTTGTGACTGTGGAAAGCAAATATCGGTGGAAGGTCTAGAAAGCATTCATTCAACAAACACCAGGTAAGTGTGTAACAGGCACATGTTGGGATGAGTAGTGAGCAGGACAAAACCCACCCTCATAGACTGGGATTCTCATGAGGGGAGAGGAAGGTACATCAAGTATATCTCTGATAACTCGGAGCAGGAGACTGTAAAACGTGAAGAGTTGGAAGATGTAGAAAGTTAATCCAGTGTCTTATCTGGTAGCATTTCAGAAGTAGAAGACAGAGGAGGAGATGATAGAAGAAGATTTGGGGTGTACTGAAGAAAACCATGAGTATTGCAATGGAAATGATGCACTGGGTAGTGAGCAGAATTAACTTTTAAAAATCCATTCCTAACACATCTTTATAAATTTCAGAATAGCAAAGATAAAGGGAAGATGCTAAAAGCTTCTAAATGAACTACAATAAGTATCAGACTTATGTGACATTTATCAGGGACTCTGGGAGCCAGAGCTGAAGAGGAATTGTATAAAATGTATATTTAGCCAAATATTAAGCCTTAGGACAAAGTGATGATTTTCAGATATTCAAAGATTCAGAGGATTTCTTTCCAATATATATTTTTTAAGGAAAAAAAAAAAAAGTGGGCAGCCTGGATGGCTCAGTGGTTTAGCGCCGCCTTCAGCCCAGGGCGTGATCCTGGAGACCCGGGATCGAGTCCCACATCTGGCTCCCTGCATGGAACCTACTTCTCCCTCTGCCTGTGTCTCTGCCTCTCTCTCTCTCTCTCTGTGTCTCTCATGAATGAATGAATGAATGAATGAATAAATAAATAAATAAATAAATAAATAAATAAATAAATAAAATCTTAGGGAGCCCTGGGTGGCGCAGCGGTTTGGCACCTGCCTTTGGCCCAGGGCGCCATCCTGGAGACCCAGGATCGAATCCCACATCGGGCTCCCGGTGCATGGAGCCTGCTTCTCCCTCTGCCTGTGTCTCTGCCTCTCTCTCTCTCACTGTGTGCCTATCATAAATAAATAAAAATTCAAAAAAAATAATAAATAAATAAATAAAATCTTAAAAAAAGGACACTCTAGCAAAATGAAAGACATGTAAGAAAGAGAAAAATGTGGAATCCAAGAAAGAATACTTTGTAAATCCAAGAACATAATGACAAAGATAATTTATCAGCAAGACTAAAAAGTAACAATTCCAAGTTAGAACAGAGAATCATGTCAGAGAACTCTAAAAAGAACGTTTTCTTTTTTTTTTTCGGAAGAAAGTGAATGCATTTTAACAAATAGCCTGAGAAACTAAATGGTCTTAATGATAATGTGAAAGTAAATGTTTCTTTGCGAGCAATTTTTAAAAAAAAGGAAAAGGAAAACTCCAGGAAACACAAAAAGCTATTTAGGAAAGGAAGGGTAAACTAATGTACTGTGATGGCTCATTTTATGTGTCAAGTTGAATGGCCACAGGCCCCCAAATTAGACATTATTTCTGTCTGAGAGGGTGTTGGCAGAGTGAGATTAGCATTTGAATCAGTAGACTCCATAAAGCAAATTGCCCTCCCCAGTGTGGGTGGGCATCTTTTAACCTATTGAGGGTCTCTTCAGAACAAAAAGTGGAGAAACAAGAATTTACCTCTTTTTCCCCTCCGCCTCACTGATGGAGCTAGGACGTCCCCTCTCACCTTCTCCTACCACTGGACTAGAATTTACACCATCTGGCCTGGTTGTCAGGCCTTTGGACTCAGACTGAAAAGCACTGCCGGCTTTGACCTAATACTGGTCTGATTTTGAGGAGTTGGTGTGACATGGGACAGGATCCACCTGAAGTTATGCTTGAAATGATCTCCTTTAAGCAGTTTGGACTCTTTAACAGGATTAATTAACCCTGTCCTCTCAAGTCTGTCACACTATGCAGCTCTGCAGGGCATCACATGGTCACTGTCCTGGGTGGTTAGTCCAGACTCCTTAACTATACGGGTTACTTTCTCTTACTGCAGACCCTAAAACTTAAAGTTAGCTAGAAAGAGTTCAAATTAAAGCCCAAAGGCCTCAGCCACTCCGAGGTTAGATTCTCTTCAATAATTCTTCCATCAGAGAAGCAGCCAGTGCTTAAACTGGATTCCTAGAATACGCATATCAGAACTGATGGGATGGAGCCATGGTTTCCCTTGGCAGAAGCATGCATGGCCTTGAATGAATGAGTGAAAAACGCTGAGCCAAGCATTTGGCCCAGAATTGAGAGGGAAAGGAGAGCAGAGCTAAATACGAAGCTAACTACAGGAAGAAGGAAGAAAATCGGGGAGAGACAGGAGGCAAGAGGGAGGGATGGAACCAGGAACAAGGCTACAGGTCATCGTAAAATCTAAAAGGTGTCGATTCGAAACAACAATAAGAGAGATCTACCATCCGGCAGTAGTATAACATCAGATAAAATCAACAGTCGGAATCGGGGTGTATCTACAGGTATGGAGGCAGGCATCAGAATCTTAAGAGAATTCTTTATGCAGCTCTAATACTGAAAAATTTGAAAATCTCAACAACAGCCACCAGAGGACAAGCAAGATGTAAATTGCCAAAATTAACCCCAAAAGAAATAGAAGAATAAATAAATAAATAACAAACAAACAAACAAATAAATAAATAAATAAATAAATAAATAAATAAATAAATAAAAATAGAAGAATGTGGCAAAGTAAGTTTCCAGCGAAGACACTGAAAATATTATCCACAGATTACCTTCCAACAAGTTCTCAGAGTTTAATCAGTCTGTCAAAGAACATATAATTCCACCTCTGCATAAACTTTTCCAGGTCATAGGGAAGAGCAGTTGACCTCATTCCAAAACTGGGCCAAAGAGGCACAAATAAAAAGTAAACCACAGACAGCATCACCTAGGACTAAAGGTGCAAAACTCCTAAGTGTTTTTAATACTCGAAGACCAAATTTAACAACATACCCAGAAATCTAAGCATAGTTTGGTTGTGTAGCTATGAACATAGCTCACCTGGGTATAGATTCCAAGAGTGGATCCGGGCTCAGTACGTTACAGAAGTCCGCGCACAGAGCGTGTGTGCACGTGTGCTCTCAAGCACGCTGATGGTGTGTTTGCCAGAAGGATAGGGATTAAAACGGCGATTCTCGGGGGCAGCCCCGGTGGCTCAGCGGTTTAGCGCCGCCTTCAGCCCAGGGCCTGATCCTGGAGACCCGGGATCGAGTCCCACATCGGGCTCCCTGCATGGAGCCTGCTTCTCCCTCTGCCTGTGTCTCTGCCTCTCTCTCTCTCTCTAGCTGTGTCTCTATGAATGAATAAATAAAATCTTTAAAAAAATAAATAAAATAAAACGGAGATTCTCATCTGGGAAGGAAGAGTTCTTAGGAGGAGGGGAGGATTTAAGAAGCCTTACAGACTCTCCAAGAGTTACTTGAGGGGTTTCCCAGATGGTTTCAGTTTTCGGGTTTTTTTCAGCGACCCCACCCACAAAACCTACCCAGTCGGGATCTCAGAGGTTGGACACAAGTGTGCTTACTGTTTAAAGCATAGATGTGGGGATCCCTGGGTGGCGCAGCGGTTTGGCGCCTGCCTTTGGCCCAGGGTGCGATCCTGGAGACCCGGGATCGAATCCCACGTCGGGCTCCCGGTGCGTGGAGCCTGCTTCTCCCTCTGCCTGTGTCTCTGCCTCTCTCTCTCTCTCTCTGTGACTATCATAAATAAATAAAAAAAATTAAAGCATAGATGTGAAGCTTCTATCTGCTTAATTACCACAAAAATGATCATAGTGGCTATCTCTGGGTGTTGTAGCTTTACTTTCTCAAGTTTGTGTGAATTTTTGAAATTCTGCAAAATCGCCCTGTAGTGTTTTTCAAAGCGTCGCTGAGGTATAATTGATATAAACTGTATGTTTAAAAGATGCAATCTAAAAAAAAATAAAATAAATCAAAAAATCAAAGATACAATCTGATAGGTTTTGAAGACGTTTACATGCGAGCAGCCCTCTGCACAGGGAAGGTAACGAGCCTACCCACCAACCTCCCCGCATCACGGTGCCCTTGGCAATCCCAGCCTCTCCCCCATCCCACCCCCAGGCAACCAGTGATATGCGCTCTGCCCAGATAGATTAGTTTGCATTTTCTAGGATTTTACAAAAATCACAAGATACGTACTTTTTTTGTCTAGCTTGTTTCCTTCAGCATCATTATTTTGAGATTCATCCGTGTTCATGGAGTTTAAGATCAGTAGGGTCACTCTTTTTCATTGCTAAGTAGTAGTGAGTTGTGTGGATGAACCACAACTTGTGTGTCTGTCCAGCCGTCGGTGGCATTTGGGTTGTTTCCAGCCGTAAACGCTGCAAAGGAAGCTGCTAAGAGCGTTCCCTTCCACTTCTCTAGGTACCTGGGAGTATAAAGGGTGGGTCAGAAGACAGGTGCAGGTTGCATTTTTCAGACACCGTCACGCTCTCCCAAAGTAGTTGTGCCCCTTCACACTCCTGGCCGGGCTGCGCGAGCCTCCGGTTCCTTCCCGTCCCGGTGGCCACGGGGCAAGGAGCCGTCCGGGCTTCCTTCCAGGCTGTACCGCGTCTCCTTGTGGTTCTGACTTCTTTTCCCCAGTGACGTAGGAAGCTGAGCGTCTTTCATGCGCTATTTTGCCGCCTGTATGCCTTCTTCCATAAACTGTCCAAAACTTTTCTCACTTCTTACTCCGTTGCCTAATTTCTTACCATTTTTCAAGAATTACTTATATATTCTGGTTCTGAGATCTATATCAGATCCATGATATGAAACTGGGTTTCTTTCCATTCTCTTAATTGTCAGAGACCAGATAATTTTAGTTTTGATAGTTTCGTATTTATCAACTTTTCTTTCTTAAGTCATGCTGCTGATGTTGCATCTAAGAAATGTTTTGCCAGGTCAGTGTCACAAAGATTTTTCTTCTTAGAAAATTTATTGTTTCAGTGTTTAAATTTAGGACTATATTCCATTTTGAGTTAATGTTTGTATAGGATGCGGGGTATGAATTGAAGTTCTTTTTTTTTTTTTTTTTTAAGATATATTCCGTTGACCCAGTACCGTCTACTGGAAAGTTCATTCTTTCTCTCCTGGATTCCTTTGCATCTTTATCAAAAATCACATAGAGGTCTGTTTCTGGATACTAATGTCTTCCATTGATATTTTTGTCTGTCTTTTAAAAATTTAGTTTAATTTAAATTCATTAGTTGGGATCCCTGGATGGCTCAATGGTTTAGCGCCTGCCTTCAGCCCAGGGAGTGGTCCTGGAGTCCAGGATCAAGTCCCGCATCAGGCTTCCTGCATGGAGCCTGCCTCTCCCTCTGCCTGTGTTTCTGCGTCTCTCTCTGTGTGTCTCTCATGAATAAATAAATAAAATCTTTTTTAAAAAATAAAATAAATAAATTCATTAGTTAACATATCATATATTATTTAGAAGTCAGGGATTCATATATTATATGTAATACCCAGTGCTCATCTCATCCCGGGTACTCCTTCATGCTCGTCCCCCAGTGACCCCATCACCTTCCTCCAGCCACCCTCAGTTTGTTTCCTATGATTAAGAGTCTCCTAAGTTTGCCTCCCTCTGATTTCGCCTTGTTTCACTTTCCCTCCTTCCCGTGACCCTCTGGGCTGTTTCCTCCAGTCCCCGTGTGAGGGAGGCCGTGGGATCATGTCTCTCCCCGGCCGACTCGCCCCCCTCGGCATCACGCCCTCGGCTCCCCCCCATGTCGGTGTAAATGGCGAGATCTCCCCCCTCTAACGGCGAGTGACACCCGGGGTGTGCAGGGACCATGTCTCCTCCCTCCAGCATCTGTCCGTGGACGTCGAGGCTCCTCCCGCAGCGCGGCCCCCGTGGACACGGCCGCTGGGAACGTGGGGGTGCACGTGCCCCTTCGGATCACTGTGTTTGTATCCGATGGATAAATACCTAGTAGTGCAATTGCTGGGTCACAGAGTTGCTCTATTTTTGACTTTTTAGGGAACCTACACAGTCTGTCCTGATGCCAATATTACACCGTCATGATTATTAGTCTTATTGTAAGTTTTGAAATTGGGTAGAATTAGTTCTCCAACTTTGTACCTCCTCCTCAACGTTGTTTTGGCCACATAGGTCCTTTTTGCGTTTCATAGTAATTTTGTTTTTTATTATTTTTTAAAGATTTTATTGATTTATTCATGAAAGAGAGAGAGAGACAGAGAGAGAGAGAGAGAGAGAGGCAGAGACACAGGCAGAGGGAGAAGCAGGCTCCATGCAGGGAGCCCGACAAGGAACTCTATCCTGGGACTCCAGGGTCACGCCCTGGGCTGAAGGTGGTGCTAAACCGCTGAGCCACCCGGGCTGCCCCATAGCAATTTTAAAGATTTTATGTATTTGAGAGAGAGAGAGCATGAGCAAGGTGAGGGGTAGAGGGAGAGGGACAAGCAGACTCTGCGCTGAGCATGGAGCTGACGTGGGGCTTGATCCCGTGACCCTGAGATCACGACCTGAGCTGAAATCAAGAGTTGGATGCTAACCGACTGAGATCCAGAGGTGCCCCCACAGGAGTTTTATAATCAGCTTATCAATTTCTATATAAAACCCTGTTTGGCTTTTGCTTAAGGTTGCAATGAACATGTAGATCAGTTTGTGGGAGAAGTGACATCTCAACGATTTTGAGCCTTCTGGGTGACGGCACAGATGCCTCTCCACCTCTTTAGGCTCTCCTTTTTCTCAGCAGTGCTTAGCCCCTTACAGTATACATTTCTTACACATCTTTTGTCAGATTTATCTTTTAAATGTTTTGTATCTTTTATGCTGCTTTTTAAATGTCATATTTCTGGGCAGCCCCGGTGGCTCAGCGGTTTAGCACCACCTTCAGCCCAGGGGTGGGATCCTGGAGACCCAGGATCGGGTCCCACGTCGGGCTCCCTGCATGGAGCCTGCTTCTCCCTCTGCCTGTCTCTCTCTCTCTCTCTCTCTCTGTCTCTCTCTCTCTCTCTCTGTGTGTGTGTGTGTCTCATGAATAAATCAATAAAACCTTTTAAAAAAATAAATAAAATGTCATATTTCTGTTTCAGTCTCCAGTTGTCTGTTGCTGATATAAAGAGATAATAGTTCCAATAGGTGTTTTATAAATTTCACCGAGTTTTCTTTACAGATGGTCATGTTGCTTGTGTTTTAGTACTTCCTTATAGTCCAGAGGCCTTGTTCCTTCCTCTGTGGCACCCAGACGGGCCCTCCAGTGTGACGTGGAGCTCACGGGCCGAGCACACACCCCCTTGTCCTGTGTGTGGTCTCAGGGAGAGCGGTCAGTCTTTCACCACGAAGCGCGGTGTTAGCTGTGGGGTTTCACAGATGCCTCTGTCAGTTTAAGGGACTTTCTATTTCTAGTTTGCTAAGAGGTCTTTAATCAGGAATGAATGTTGGATTTTGTCATGTCCTTTTTTTCTACTCTCAGTAGAGCGGATCATTTAGTTCTTTAGTTTGTTAATATGGAATATGGTGACATTGATGGAGTTCCTTGAATATTGAACCAACTCTGGGTTCCTGGGATAAACCTTGTAGAGTCGTTATGTATTATTCTTTTTAAATATTGTTGGATTTGAGGACGCCTGGGTGGCTCAGTGGTTCAGCATCTACCTCCAGCCCAGGGCATGACCCCGGGGTCCCAGGATCGAGTCCCACGTCGGGCTCCCCCGCAGGGAGCCTGCTTCTCCCTCTGCATGTGTCTCTGCCTCTCTCTCTGTGTGTGTCTCTCACGAATAAATAAATAAAATCTTAAAAAGAAAAAAAATCGTTGGGTTTGATGTGCTAAAATTTTGCTTAGGATATTTATACATACATAAAAAAAGGATATTTATAGCTACGGTACACTGGCCTGTAGTAATACTGGCCTGTAGTTACCTTTGAGTATCTTTGTCAGGTTTTTGGCGTACGGGTGATAGTAGCCTCATAAAGTGGACTGGGAACCATTTCCTCCTCTTCAGTTTTCTGGAAGAATTGGTTTAGAATTTTTCTTTTTTTTAATATTTTATTTATTTGTTCATGAGAGACACGGAGAGAGAGAGAGGCAGAGACACAGGCAGAGGGAGAAGCAGGTTCCCTGCGGGGAGCCCGACGTGGGATTCGATCCCAAGACCCTGGAGTCACGCCCTGAGCCGAAGGTGGCGCTAAACCACTGAGCCACCCGGGCTGCCCTTAGATATTTTTCTTAAACATTGGTGGAACTCATCACTGAAGCCATCTGGGCCTGAGGTTTCCTCTGTGAGGAAGTCTACATATTCACTATCTGTAACAGAACAGATGGAGGCTATCTGTGTTATCTGTTCTTTTCTTGAGTGAACTTTGGTAATTCATGTCTCTCGGGAACATTTGTCCGTTTCATCTCAGTTGTCGCATTTATTGCCATGAAAGTGTTCATCACATTCCTTTATTATCCTTGTAACATCCGAGTGTCTCCGGATGCCACGCCTTTCATTCCTGATACTGCTGCTCTGTGTCCTCTCTTTCCTCATCTGTTTACCTAGAGGATTGTTAGTTTTATGGATTTTTCTGTAGAGAACCAACTTTTGGTTTCATGGGTTGTTGGTGTTGTTGTTTTTTTTTTTTTTCTCCCCAGTTTTCTGGTTTTCTTTAAAAAACACTTTCAGCTCTGATCTTATTATTGTTGCTTACTTTGTTCCAGTTGCTCTTTTTTGTTTGTTTGTTTGTTTGTTTGTTTTTAGGGTACTAGCTGAGGCTGTTGTTTTGAGACCTTTCTTTATTGCTTTCACAGCATTTCACAAATTTTGCCAATGCTGTGTTACCACCTTCACTCCTTTCAGAAGACTTTGTCCCATGGGCTATTTGGATGTCTGCTATTCAGTTTCATAATATTAGGAGATTTTACAGAGATGAATCTGTTGTTGATTCTAACTTGGTTTCATTTTCTAACTTGAATGCTTTAAATTTCTGTTTGTTTCACAGACCAGGATGAGGTATTTGACAGTGTTCCATGAAAACCTAAAAAGAACGTATCCCTGCTGCTTGTTGGGTAGAGTGGTCTGCGAGTTGGTTGAGTGTATTGTGCGTGTCTTTTATGTCCTTACTGATCTTCTGCTTCATCGTTCAGTTACTGAGACGAGTATTGAAAATATCTTGACTGTGCTTTTGTCTATTTATCCTTCCAACTTTTTTCAGTTTTTACTTTATGGATTTTATAGTTGTATAGTTAGGACTATGGGTTCCTTTTAATAAATTGTGGATTCCTTTTAATAAATATATCCTTTAAAGATGACAAAATAATCTTCGTTATCTCTCTTATTGTTCCTCATTCTGAAATCTGTTTTGTCTGGCATTAATGGATCCTCTCCTGTATTCTTTCAATTAGTGCTAGCACAGTGTATTTTTTTCCATCCTTTTATTTTAAACTCTTTTACATTATTTTGTATCTAAAGCATGTTTCTGGTAGTCAGCGTGTTTGGACCTGCTCTATCCTCCTCCCCAACTAACAATCTCGGCCTGTTCATTAGGGTGTTTAGCACATTTACATTTATTGTGATATTGATATGGTGAGGTTTAAATCTGTCATTTTGGTACTTACTTTTTACTTGTTCTGTATTGTCTTTGATCCTCTTTTTCTCTTTTTCTTTCTTTGCATTATGTCTTATTCCTTTTTAATTCCTTCTTGATTTTTAGCTCTAACCTTTTGTTAATGTAGTGGTTTATACTTATGCTTATCACAGTCTGCCCTCAAGTCCTAGTAGACTACTCACAGTTCCTTCTCTCCTGGCCTTTGTGATATTGTTGTTGTGGTACTTTCAACATTTGCATATGGCAAAAATCCCATGCTACACTATTATTTTTGTTTCAACAATTAGCTTTTTTGTTAATTTAACCTTTTTATTCTAATGCCAGTATAGTTAATATATTGTGTTATATTGACAGTCAGTTAGCTTTTATTTTTTTTTATTTTTTATTTTTATTTATGATAGTCACAGAGAGAGAGAGAGAGAGAGGCAGAGACACAGGCAGAGGGAGAAGCAGGCTCCATGCGCCAGGAGCCCGACATGGGATTCGATCCCGGGCCTCCAGGATCGTGCCCTGGGCCAAAGGCAGGCGCCAAACCGCTGCGCCACCCAGGGATCCCCTCAGTTAGCTTTTAAAGAGATTTGCCACTTCGGTGCTCCTCATTGCTTGAAGTAGATCCTTGTTTTCATCCGCTATTGTGACCTTCTGCCTGAAGGACTTCCTTTTACATTTCCTTTTGGTGCAAGTCTTCTGTTGATGAAATCTTTCAGCTTTGAGATGTCTGGAAAAGCCTTTAGTTTGCACTCCTTTTTAAAATATATATTTCTGGGCAAATACATTTTTGCTGAAATGGTGGGATTTTCTTTTCTTCTCCTTTTAGCACTTGGAAGATATTGTTCCCTGTCATGCTGTGTGCACAGTTCGCAGTAAGAAATCTGCTATCTCATCTTGGCTCCTCCGTATGTGGTACTTTTCCTCTGGCCGTGCTCGACATTTTCTCTTCATACTGGCATGGAGCAGCTTGTCATGACGTGCTTTGGTGTGGTTTTTCTGCACGTTCCTCCTGCTTGGGCTTCATTGAGATTCTTATATCTGTGCGTTTGTTGATCTCATAAAATTTGGCGAATTTTTATTCATGTTTTCTGTATCCCCTTCTCTCTCTCCTCCTTCAGAACCTGGTTACTTGGGTGTCAGGCTGATAGGTTTGCCTGACAGATCACAGATTTGCTGGGTTTTCTTTGTTTCCAGTGTCTTTCCCGTGTGTTTCATTTTGATTAGTTCCTTTTATTGTGTGTTTAACTTCACTGATCTTTTTTATATTCTAGATCTTTCTATGCAGTGGTTGATACCATCAGCTGTTTACCTAAACTCTTCACATCTCTGAGTGAGCCTCAGGCATGTTCTCTGCCTTTGAGGCAGTTCTGGCCCAGTCTTGAGCAGTGTGTGCCCTGATCAGCCCTCCACTGATGGTGGGGGCCCCTCTGCAGCTCTCTTGCCTGTGTGCACCATCCTGTGGACTCTGGCCATCTTAGTTTCCTGAGCTCTTGCTTCAGGGGGTCTGCAGACCTGCCTGGGCTCCTCCTTTCCACAGTGCTGCCTGGACAACCCCAGGACAGCTGCTGGGCCCTCATGGGGCTCACCTCATATGTCTCCCGTCTCTCAGAAACCACTGCCCTTCCTTGCTTGATGTCCAGGTTCTCGAAGGCTAGTGTTTGATGTATTTTGTCTGGTTCACTACTATTTTAGTAAGGAGGGTAAATACAGCAGCTGTTACTCCATCTCACCCAGAAACAAAAGCCTGAACTTATTTTTAACTCACAGTAAAGCAGAATGCCCATTCTTGAACACTGGTCCCTTCTGTGTCATCCTCCAAAACAAATGCTCTTGCAGTCTAGACCTGATTGTGCACCTGGCATCCAAGCCAACATCTCCAAGTCTTGGCCTGGGTTCCCTAGACAGTGCAGCCTGGGGAGAGAATTTAAGGTGCTTTCCTTGGCAAGGGTGAACTCAGAGCAGCAGAACAGATGAAAGGGAAAGTATGACAGGAAAGGTGGCTTTGGCTGCAGGAGAAACTGCCCCGCAGGGCTGCTCCTCCCCTAGGAGCCCTGATTTGGGGGTGGAGGTGCTGAGGGCTGTGTGACACAGCAGAACCCTGGTGTCCGCGGCCCATCTGTCGCTCCACCTGCTGTGGCGGGCCGAGGAACTCATATATGGAAATCCACAGCCATGAGATGGAGGGTGTGTGACCAGGGTGTCGGGCTGAGCGCGCTGAGCCTTACCGCTGTCCCGTCCTGGGAAGAGTGGCCACACGCATCTCACTGTCTCAGCAAGATCAGCATGTAATGAAGATTTAAACCCTTTTAAAAATACATGATGGCTCTGTCTTCCTGATTCTTTTTTGTTGGGAAATGGAGTCATAGGCAGGCCACGGGTCTCATTCCCGATGGCCCACGGGCAGAGGTTCCCTTTGCCTGGTCAGCTCGGGCCTCCCTTGAGGGGCTTAACTAGATCTTCCTGTTGCTCTTTGCTTATTGACGGGACAGTTTTATCAAAATTTAACCAAAAGCTGTGAGTCTGTCCCACCGTGACGTGCATACCAGGGGCTGTGCCAGCGTCCTGTGCAGCCGCGCAGTTCGTGAGAGCGTTCCTCGACCTCGGGCAGTCCCAGCCAGTGGGATTTCTTTTTAGGAAGGCAGTTTTGTGGGATTGGTTTGTACTTTTGGTTTGATTTTCCTGTGTTTTAAGTGGTTTCTTGAACTATGTGGTGAGTTTGCTAATTGGTTCATTATTCCTGCTTATCACCAGACATCCAGCGGGGTGTGTTTATGGGTCGCTGTAAAATTTGTACACAATTAAGTAGAAGACTTTTTTAGCCAGCCTGACCTGGTTTGCTGGTATCCTCACTGCTCGTGTGCAAACGGCACGTACGTGCCCAGCCATTGCACGCCTGGTGTGTATCCATCAGAGATACGTGCCTGGGAACATGTGGTCAGGAATGTTCACGCACACACTCTTCAAGACAGCCAAGTACTGGAAGCCGCAACAAGGTGAGTGAGCCTAGGTGGCTTGCCCCGGGGGTCCTGTGCGGCGGGAAGGCTTGCAGGCTGCAGCGCACCTGGGGTGAACGGTGCCACGCACAAGGGAGTCTGTTTGTGTAACACCAGTCAGCGTGCTGGGGCCGGCGCCGTCCCACCCGGGCGGGGCGCCCGTGGAGCCAGGGAGGCTCTGATACCCGTGGGCGCTGGTTGGTGACGGATGCCAGGATGCTGGGCGCTGCTCACTTCGTGAGAACTCCTGCGGCTCTGCCCTCATGATTTGTTACACGTCAGTGGAAATGTTTACGTCAAGTAGAATAATTCGCTGCCCACGTGTTGGAATGAGAGAGTCATCGGCAGGTTAGCAGAAAAGGCGGGGTCCTGAATTCCTGCTCCGAATGAGGCCTCTCGCCGGGGGTGTCAGGAGCCGAGGGCAGCCCCCGGGGTTCCCACGGCCAGCGGGCGGGGGCAGGTACCACGGGAGGAGCTGTGGGGAGCCCCGAGGGCCCAGGGAGCACCCGTGAGTGGCTGGCCTTGCAGGTGAGGAGCAGGGACGCCTGCGGGCATCAGGTGGACGTGGTGGGAAGGCCCGGGAATGACGAGTGTGGCGCTCCCACCGTCCTGAGTGGGCACAGCCGGCGCCCAGCGTCCACTCACAAGGGCACGGACTCAACAGGAGACACCTCTGGTCCCTTTAAAGAAATACTGCAGACACGGGTGACGTGTAAATACGAATTTTCATCCTGCTTTGAGACGAGTGGCTGCTTTGCCGTAAGACCCGGGGTCTCTTCCGCGACGCGGCTTCACCGGCCTTCTGGCCAGCCTGCCGGTCCGGGCTTTCCCATTCCATTCGGTGGGGGTGATGGTCGCCCAGGGCCCGGTGGGGTAGAGCGAGGGCCCGGTGGGGGGGCCCTCGGAGCTTGGTCAGCGCCCCGGCCGCCAGGACACGCAGGCCGCCCGGGCCGGGGCTGGGCTCCTCCTCGGGGCACCATGCACCGGCCGACTCCGTCGTGGGGTGTCTGAGTCCAGGTGGGCTGTGTCCCCACCGAGGCTGGGTGGTCACGCCCAGGGCACCCATGGGGGGACGTGAGCGCTCAGCTCCCAGTTATCTGAGTGTCTTCTAAAAACCTCTCGGCCCACCCAGTGAGACTTGGTTAGCCAAGACCATCCGGATGCTCTGAGGAAAGGTGTCAGGCTCCTTGTATGGCGAGTGGAGGGTGTGCGGGGCGGGGAGGCCTGGCCACGCCTGGCCTGGGCTGCGGGGCGGTCGGGAGGGGGCACAACCTCGAGGGGCCTGAATTAACGCCCCCTGCGGCTCACGCCCACACCCCTAGCAATGTCGACTGGAGTGAGCTCAGCAGTGCCCCATGGCTCCAGGTTTCGGGGGGGCCCTGCCCGCCCCCCGGGCCTGGTCGAGCCTGTTACGGGCAGCCCCAGGCAGCCCTGGGCTGGGGGCCACACCTGGGCCGCGCACCCACGAGGCGCGTCCTCTGCTGCACCGAGCCCCGTGCTGGGTGCCGGCCGCCGCGTCACCTGGCCCGTGTCCCTCTGTTCCAGGCATCAGCAACGCGGAAGCGCGGCAGCCCGGGAAGGCACCCAACTTCAGCGTGAACTGGACGGTGGGCGACGCGGCCATTGAGGTCATCAATGCCACGACAGGGAAGGACGAGCTGGGCCGTGCGTCCCGCCTGTGTAAGCACGCCTTGTACTGTCGCTGGATGCGTGTGCACGGCAAGGTACCGGCCCCACCTCCCCGCAGCCCGTCCCATGAAAGCCCCGCGCCGTCCACACGGCGGCTCCCAAACCTTTTTGTTTTCACCTTGAAGCGAGGCCCTGGCCCTCCACCCCGAGCAGCCTCGGGGAGCACCCCCGCCCTGCCCGGCCTCCAGTCCCTCTACGTGGGATTCCGCCCAGAGGAGGGCAGAGCCAGGGCTCGCGCAGCCCGCAGAAGGCTCTAGACCTTTGTTCGTGGCGGCGGCAGAGTCCGTTTCCCCACGGGAGCTCTGCTCCGTTGGCATTTTGCTAGATTTCCTTTATCGGGTGTGGCAGGTGCTTGTTACGACGCTGGCGGCGCCCTCGGCGGAAGCTGCCCAATTCGGGGCCCCGGTCCCGGGGCAGCAGGAGCACCCGAGCTGCCGGTCTTGCACCCTGTTTAGTCCCAAGAGCCGCACGGACCGAGTCAGGCAGCCGCGGGAGGCAGCGCCTCCGGGCCCCTCGCCGGGGTAACGTGTCCGCGACCCCAGGGGTGCTGTGCTTTTCAATAGCTGAGAATATTAACGTTGACATTGGAGCCGACGGCTCGTGGGTTCGGGAGCACCTCCGCAGCGCCTGGGGTCTGCGTGGGGAGAGCGCTGGGGCTCCCCCGGTGACGCGGCCCCTCCCGGGACGGCACCCGGACGCCGGCACAGGACAAAACGCCAGATTTTGAATGTCTCACTGAGCTTTACTTCCTGCTGTTACTGCTTCAACACCTGTACTTGTGTTTTGACTTTTTACAGGTTCCCTCCAACCTACTGCGCTCCAAGATCACTAAACCCAACATGTACCACGAATCCAAACTGGTGGCCAAGGAGTACCAGGCCGCCAAGGCGTGTCTGTTCAAAGCGTTCATCAAGGCAGGGCTGGGCGCCTGGGTGGAGAAGCCCACCGAGCAGGATCAGTTCTCTCTCACCCCCTGACCGGGGGCGTGGGGCGGAGGCTGCCCGGTCCAGCGCGGTCTCCGCAGCCCCACGTCTGAACCGGGGCAGGCGTGGGGACGTGGGGTTCTGGGCGTCCAGAGCGGTGTCTGCAGCCTCACCTCTGACCTGGGGGCAGGGCGTGCACTTTGGGGGGGTCCGGGGGGGGGTTGGGGTCCAGCGTCCCCACCTGCATCCCTCCGCAGCAGCATCACCCCTTCGAATTAATCCAGTGACTGCTTCCAATCCCCGTTTCCGTTTAGAAGTCGAGTTCTACTGAGTAGGGCTTCCTTAAGTTTAGGAAAAATAGAAATTACTTTGTGTGAAATTTTTGGATAAATAATTTATTCAGAGTTAGGAACGTGGTTTATAAAGTAAGTAAATGTATCAAGTCACTCCTAGGCCACATTATTTTAATTGCAGAAGAGCATTTATCTGTGGAGAAGGTGAGAAAGTAGAGGCAGGAAGTAGAAGCCTGAGGAGACCGTGGCAGCCGCGCGGCCGGCAGGTCCCCCACCGGGCCACCACCCGCGGCTTCCGCCCACCCGGGGGACCCCGCACCCGGGGCCGGCCCTGCGCTCGCCCGAGGCCCCCCTGGTGGTGGCCAGCGTCCGTGGGGGCCCGGCCCGGGGCCCTGGCACCCCTCCCTCCGCCCCCAGAAGCGTCTGTGGTCCTCCCAGGTTCGCATCATGGAAAACGTGCGTTGGGTCACTTGTAAATAATCAGAGGCAGCACGCGGGCAGCGGTCCCGCGCCCAGGCAGGTGTCCAAGCAGTATTTCATGTCGAGGGTCTCGGAGGATCCGCAGGGGCCGCTGCACAAACCACAGCCCCAAACCCCCCTCTTCCTGTCTCCGAATCTAACGGGCGTGGAGGGCCGTCCAGACCTTCACAGGATGGAAATAGAATCGATCAAGTAGATAGACTCGTTCTTAGGAAATGCCACTGACGGCGTATTTTTAAATTATTCTTTCCAGCTTTTATCAAAGACGATGTGTGAAAGTCAGTATTGAGGCTGGGAGCTGGTGAGGCCGCGCGCCGCGGGCGTCGTCCCACCAGGGCCTGGACGCTGGTAGTCACGGCAGGGAAGGGGTGCTGCTGGCCGCCGGGGTGCCCGGGCCGAGCCAGCAGCCGGCCAGGAGTGTGGGCCCGGGGCCGGGGCCGCCTCGGCCTGAGCCCAGCGATCTGCACCAGTTGCCTTGTTGCTTCCACTCAGGATCAGACAGGAGCCCGACCGGGCTTCCTGCCCCGTTTGCATGAAGTGGGGGGTCTGGTGGGTGCTGTAGGCAGAGACGGGGTCCCCGCCCCAGCTCGACGGACTCAGAGCACGCGCAGCAGGAGCGCAGCGGCTGGTGTCCCCTCGCCCACACCCCACGCGCTCAGAGCAGGAGACTCGGAGCCGCCAGGTCCCCGGCGGTGGCACCCGGGGCGCGTGGAGCCGCGGGGCTGGCGCCGCAGGGTCGCCCACACCAGCCGCCTGCCTGCAGCAGCGCTCGCCCGGCCCGTGGGGCGGTGGGGGGTGTGGCCGAGCAGGAGGGGTGTCAGCTGGTGTGGCCGCCGTCCCCACGGAGACGCTCCCGCGCGCGGAACATCCGTGAGCCGCTGCGTTTTTACTCTCTCTATAAATGGTATTTTTTCTAATGGGGATTGGGAGATGGACTTAGTTTTTAAAAAAAAAAACACGTGGATTTTGATGAAAAGTTGAGTGGAAACATGTTGCACAAACGTACGAACCCTTCCCGGTCTGTCCGGCTGCCTCCGTCCCGTCAGGTGACCGCGAGGTCCTCACGGTCCCCGCGCCCCGAGCAGAGTGGGGCCGACCGTGCTGGCGCCGCGTGGACCCGCGGGCGTCGGGGGACGGAGGGCCCCGAGCACCTGAGCACCTGAGCACCTGCGGGGGCCTCGGCCCGGGGCTGCGGCCGCATGTCCGAGCAGAGCGGGGCCGACCTGCGGGCTCCTCCAGCGCTTTCCAGGGTCCCCTCGGAGGCCCAGCGCCCGGGGCGCCCTTCCTCCAGCCTGACAGCGCCCGTAATCAGGACTCTAGGGACTTAAAGATCTGACACAGCCAAGGACTGGATTTTTTGCGAAAAATCTTCCATTTTGAAGCCATTTTGACCGGTGGGGGGTGGCGGTTCTCTTCCGTTTTGTTCGCCAAACCTGACCTGCTCGCTCCGGGAAGCCCCCGCCGTCGTGGGGTGTCCAGGCCCGCGGGCACCTGTCCCGCCAGCGGCAGGTGTGGGGGTCGGGTGTCCCTGCGCCCACGTCAGCCCCGCCCCCCCCCCAGGCCAGGGACCCCACAGAGCCCCAGGTCCCATTCTGAATCAGAGGCTTATTGATTCATTTAATCAAATCAAAACCAGTTGTTTTGTTTTAAAACGTGCAAGCCGGCGTCTCAGCAGGCGTTCGTGTCTCTGGAACGTGTTGTTACCCCACAGGCTCCCCGATACCCAGACCACAGGATCGCTGCCTTCGTGGTAAAGACGGTGTTTCTTGTCGTTTGCAACAGCGGGGGGCGGGGGGGACCGAGGGGATCGGTGCGCGCCGCCCCGTCCAGACCGTCCACCCCGACCCTGAATCATCTAGGGAAGTAGAGTCAGCTGGCTTTCCCACCTCCCAAATCCGTGAAATTAGAGAATCTCGCAAAAGATCCCTTTTATCAACCCCAAACTGTGTGAGTGGAAAGGGCGGGGTGGCCGTGACCGCGCGTGTCCAGTGTTGTGTGTCCTCGTCGCCTGGCGTGTCCCGCGCCCCCTCCCCAGCCACCCGGCCGGTCACGACCCCGGGGCCCCCGCGGAGGACAGGGTCGGACTCCATCCTGACGCTTGGCTCCTCTGGTGCGGCCGTGCACACCTGTCGCCGTTGGCGGGGACGAGCCCCCCGCCCCGAGACCGCGTCGCTTGGCCACGCCGTGGGCTGCTGGTGCTTCGGGAGCCGCCGCCCGTGCCCCGGACGCGACCACGAAGGGTTCAAGGCGGTCTGTGGAGTGTCCCCAGAGCGAGCCCGTGAGCAGCTTGCTTCTCCAGATACTGGGTCGTATGCTTTTATTTTGTTTTATTTTAGAATCTGGACACTTTATATGAATGTAATTCAGCCAACACCCCTGTCGCCGAGCCCCCGGTTCCTCCGTATGTATATTGATGTATATACCACGCGTTACGACCTGCATGAGCCCCCCTCGCACCCAGACCAGCCGGAACCAAGCATGAGACGCTGTCCTACAGACAAAGGATTGGAGATGTTCTCAATAAAAGACACAGTGTTCCACCAGCGAGCGTGCCGGGTCTTCTCTCTGTCCCTGTGCACCCCCCCCCCGCCCCTCCAGCCGCCCCCCCCGGCCTGGCACTGCCCCCCCCCGCACTCGGGCCCTTCCCCTGAGCACCGGGACCCTGGGCGCACGTCCCGCCCACTCCTGGGGAGGACAGCGACGCTCGCCCCCGCTGACCTGCCGACCTGGGGGGACGTGGGTGGGGAGAGCCGGGCACCGGGATGCAGGGGCCGTGCAGCCACCGGGTCACAGGCGGGCCTCATCCTCAAGACCAAGGGGCTGGCGGGATTTGCACTTCGAGGTAAAGAAGCGCGGATGCTCTGCGTACAAGCACGTGCGCAAGTCTGGAGGGGCCGAGTCAGGTCTCGCGTGAACGACTGGGGACTCGGGGTGATTTCAGTTTAGTTTTGCTTTTTTTTTTAAGCTTCCCCATTTGTCTGACGTTTCTACGGTAAAGTGAAAAAGAAACAGGAAAATGTTTGTTAAAGGTCAAAATCCCCATACGAATAAAAAGCACCGTTATTTAACAAATAATTTGCCCACTTTTGCATCAATCTTGATTCTGTTCTTTTCCCACAATAAAAGCAACATTAAAATGAAAATATGTGGGGCGCCCCTGGGGGCTCGGTCGGTGGAGCCGCTGACTCCTGGCTCCGGCACAGGCCGTGGTCTCAGGTTGTGGGATGGAGCCCGGCGTCCGGGGTCTCCGGCTCAACAGGGAGTCGGCTTGGGATTCTCTCCCTCTCCCTCTGCCCCTCCCCCTCCAATAAATAAATAAACCTTAAAAAATAAATTGCAGGGATCCCTGGGTGGCGCAGCGGTTTAGCGCCTGCCTTTGGCCCAGGGCGTGATCCTGGACACCCGGGATCGAATCCCACGTCGGGCTCCCGGTGCATGGAGCCTGCTTCTCCCTCTGCCTGTGTCTCTGCCTCTCTCTCTCTCTGTGACTATCATAAATAAATAAAAATTAAAAAAAAAATAAATAAATTGCAATGAAAATATGTAACATAAAAAGACAGACTAAGCGGAGAGGGACCGGGACAGCATGCCCTCTGCAAGTTCGCCCTCGGAAAGCTTTTCCCCGAGGATGCGCCTGTTGGATGAGCCTCGAGGTGCTCGCTTGACCGTGTCCCTGGGCGCCCGCGGGGCGGGGGGGGGCAGATCCTCAGCGGGACAAGCACCGCCCCACCCGAGGGGCCTCCCTTGGGGAAAGACAATAAAAATACGCCAGATGCACCAGGGGCTGGGGAGGGGGGGGGCCGTGAGCCTGGCCCAGGACGCACAATGACTTAGTGACCTTTGATATTAGCTACATACTTATATTTTTAAATAATTAAAATGAATAAGTTACTTAATCAGGGCGGAGGGAACGACCCCAGTGAGCCGGCCGAGGCGCCAAAAGCCGAAGGTGCGGGAGTCGGGGAGCCCGGCTGGAGCCGCGGGAGCACTCGCAGTCCTGCTGCTAAAGACGCAGGTGACTCGGGCTCGGCCCGGCCATTTGCTAGTTGCGCCCCGGCTTCGGCTGCGCTCTGTGGGCGCCCCCCCCCACGCCACGGGCACTGCGGGTGCCGCACTCGGAACACGGTGGGGGCCCACCGAGGCCGCACACCTACAGCGCCCCCGGCCACCCTGGGGAGACAAGTCCTCACCGCCTGCGGCCCCGGGGTGGGCAGGGGACCCAGCATCAGCAGATGCCCGCAGGGCCGTCGGCTCCGTGGGGTGCCCCGTGGGGGCCTGCACCATCACACCCGCCACATTCACATCACACCTCGGCACACGCACGTGCCACAGGCGGGGTCAGCTGTCCCAAGGGCCGGGGGTCATTTGGGGCGGGTCAGGGCGCGGGCCGGGCTGCCCCCCCACGCACCCGACATCACCCCACAGGACAGGCCAGCGGCTGGGGACACAGACCCAATAACGGGGGGGTGACAGGCTCTGGGCCGCCCCCCACCCCCGGCTCCCCACCCCTTCCTGCCGCTCGGCACCCGGGGCCACTCCCTCGGGACGTGAGGGTGAGAAGCCCAACTACGAAAAGTGAAATGGCCCGTGTGTGCGCCTCGAGGCTCCGTAAGCGCGTGTGCCTGTATTTTAGGGCAGACGCTCCCGGGGCTTAAAATGAAAATAAAAATTATACGAGGAGAAGAGAACGGGAGGACCCGAGCCTGACCACGGGAGCACAGCCGGGGCCGCCCTGGGGCCCTCGGGTGTGGACGCCTGGGCTCGGTGACCAGGACCGGGGCGTCCCGGGACACGACACGCGAAACCCCACGCACGAGGGGAGACGGCGTCACCTAAGTAGGTCCGCACCAGCGCCCGGAGCTCGTGCAGGTTCTCCCCGCGTCCTGTGTGTGCAGCTTGTCACAAGCAACCTGAAAAGTCTGAGCAGAGACCTTCTGACGCCATGTGACGTGGCATCTGGGTGCTCGCGGCTTTGGGCCCGCGCTGCCCGCCGCCTGCGCCTCCATCGTCCACTTGTCCCGGGAAAGGCAAGCGCGTGGGGCCAGCCGGCTCGGCTCGCTCGGGGCTGTCCCTGCCCGCCGCGGGTCCTGCACCCTGTGTGACCGCTGCCAGCGGCGGCCCCGGGACTCAAGCGAGCCGAGCAGGCGGCACCCCGGGGACGGCGGGGGAGCCGGGTGTCGGGAGGGGCGCTGGGCAGGACGCGGTCGCTCTGTGCTGCCAGGCGTGGCCCCGACAACCCAGAATTTCAAGACTGGGGAACAGCCACGTGCCAAAGGCTGGCGAGCCGGGGACCGTCCATCCCGGGCCTCCCTCGCTCCACCCCCAGGGACGTGCCGATCTGATTACTCGTGGCAAACGCGCCACGGGCCCCTCTCCTCATTTATAAACTTTTACAGGTGAATTGGACGCTTCTAACTAGACTGCAAACACGTTGCAGGCAGGCGCCGCCCCCAGACGGATGAAGCTGAGCAATGTATGCCTCTCTTCTTCATCAAACCTAAAGGAAACGTACGTCATGACTGATAGAGTTAATGAACGAGGGACTTTTAAATGATTTCTTTAAAGATTTCATTTGTTTATTCATGAGACACACACAGAGGCAGAGACACAGGCAGAGGGAGAAGCAGGCTCCATGCAGGGAGCCCGGTGCGGGACTCGATCCCGGGACCCCGGGGTCACGCCCTGAGCCGGAGGCAGATGCTCACCCGCTGAACCACCCGGGCTGCCCTTAAAATGATTTTTATACCTTATTCTTATTTACTCTTTAGCTCCCGGAGTGATACTCAATGTACATATAAACACAAAGATCTAGATCAGTCCCCTCAGTAAATAACCTAAGCACCTGCCTACACATTTCATTAAATGTGTAAATTTCTTACAAAGAAAACCAGCATAGAGACTCATGTTCTTTCAATGGCATGTTATAAAGTGGGTCAATTAAATTGAATCTACATGTTTTCGATGTTGGCTGCCTCCAGTAATTTATCTCATAGGGTATGTTCTACGATTCTATTTCTCGGTGTTTTTCTTTTGGAATATCCCTAGAAAAGTATGTTAATACTTTCATTTCAATTGAAAAAGTGGGTCAGACTTCACTCGACAGAAAATAAGTCTTAATTTGGTTCAATGGTTTGACAAGAAGAATGAGATCACAGAGGGGACATTGGCCATAAATGCAATGAACTGAATTAACCTGCAGCTCCAAGTTCCAATGAAATACATTTAAGATAGTGGCCTGATAAAAGACTTTTACTTAAAAACTTAGCTGGCATAAAAGCAATTAAACTAACACTTCAATGTCCCCAAGTCCCCTTAGAACGTGTGAGATGGAAGAAACAAGGTACCACCACGTGACAGAGAATCATGGATGAATGGCAGCCCCTTGATAATGTGGGCAAAGCCTGTAAACATCCCCAAATTGACGATGACAAGATACATACTTATAAAGGCCAAGAGGATTATATCCTTTGCTTTCAAAACACTGCAACAAGAGGCTAGTTGAACTTCAGTTATTACATATACTTATTATACATGTACGTTATCATATACATTCTATGACATTTTTTTTCCAGACAAACTTGTGATTTCGGGAATATTATGTAGGAGTAAAGGAGGAATGTGGAAGATAACATGGAAAGTATTGGGGATACTGCAGGGTGGATGGGAACAGTGGGTTTTGGACGGTGGGTGTGGATACAGAAAGGGGGAGAGTGGAAGTTGGATGAGGAAAGTCAGTGTTGGAAGGTGGTGGTGGTGGATGGTGTACGATGGAGGTGGGTGATGGAAGGCGGAAGGTGGATGGATGGTGGAAGGTGGATGATGGAACGTGGATGGTGGAAGGTGGAAGGTGGATGGTGGATGGTGGAAGGGGAATGATGGAAGGTGGATGGTGGAATGTGGAAGTTTTGATGGAAGGTGGAAAGTGGATGGTTGAAGGTGGTTGATGGAAGGTAGATGATGGAGGGTGGACGGTGGAAGGTGGATGATGGAAGTTGGATGATGGAAGGTGGAAGGCGGATGCTGGAAGGAGGAAGGTGGATGCTGGAAGGTGGAAGGTGGATGATGGAAGGTCAAAGGTGGAAGGTGGAGGTGGATGATGGATGGTGGAAGGGGAATGATGGAAGGTGGATGTTTGAAGGTGGTTGATGGAAGGTGTATGATGGAAGGTGGAAGGTGGATCATGGAAGGTGGATGATGGAGGGTGGAAGGTGCATGGTGGAAGGTGTAGGTGGAGGATTGAAGGTGGATAATGGAAGCAGGAAGGCTGATGGTGGAAAGTGGATGATGGAATGTGGATGGTTGAAGGTGGTTGATGAAAGGTGGAAGGTGGATCATGGAAGGTCAAAGGCGGAAGGTGGAGGGTGGATGGAAGGTGGATGATCGAAGGTGGAAGGTGGATGGTGGAAAGTGTTGGGTGGAAGGTGGAAAGTGGAGGCCGATGGTGGAAGGTGGAAGGTGGATGACGGAAGAGGAAGGTGGATGGTGGAAGCTGGAAGATGGCTGGTTAGTGGTGGAAAGTTAATGGATATTAAAGGTGGTCCTGGGACCGGGCGTCTCCTGCTGGGTCTTATGTTTCCTTGAGTTCCAGACAGTCAAAGTGACAGGGGAGCAGAGGACCCAAGTGGCCTGTGAGCCGCCGTGACCCTATACCTGTTGGAGCAGCAATCATGAGGCTGTGGGTCACCCGGGGTGCAGCAGGGACACAGTGGTGTGCAGCCCGTGCAGGGGGCGCACGACCCGGGTGCATCGGGAGCCCAGCTCGCTGGGTCACAAGTGCATACATGTGATGGAGGAGTGGGAGGGTTACTTTATGTTTTAATATTTTGTAAATCCTATAATCAAAAGATTTAGCTGCCGGCGCCTCCCCACCAGGCGCCCTTCGCCCAGTGTGTGCAGGGCGCTTGGTCAGCCCAGGCCCCGGGGTCCAGTCCAGGCTCCCTCCCCTTGCCAGATGCTCCCAGGACCCCCCACCCCCACCCCAGGTCACCGCTGGCCCCTCGCTGGGCTGCCCTGGGGCCGGTGGGGCTCAGTCCGGGCCGGCCGTGTGCTTCCTTCCCTGTGCTCCGCGCCGAGTACGCTCCCCTCCCGTGTGCTCCCTGTCCCCAGTGCTCCCTACCCTGTGCTCCCCTCCCCCTGTGCTCCCCCCCATTTGCTCCCTCCCTGTGTGCTCCACCCCGTGTTCCCGACCACACCAGCTGGCAGGGCTGGCAGTGCTGTAACAGCACGTGTATTTCTGGGTGACAGCAAGTACTGTGTTTTAAGACGCGGGGGGGGGGGCGGGGGTGACCAGGCCTGCCCCGCCCCCCTGCGCAGTCCCAGGCCCCAGTGCTCTGGAAGTCTCCAGCCCATCCCCAGCCCTGGCCCTGGTCAGCCCAGGCTAACATCTGTCCCCTGATGCTCTGGGGCAGGTCGTGGGGGAGGAGGGCGAGGGGCCGTGACTGCAGGGGTGGCTGCAGCCTCAGCCCCGGATGGGACCGTGGAGGCGGGGGCCCCCTGGAGCGGGTTGCGGGGCAGCTTGCACCATCCCAGCAGCAACAGCTCTGCGGGTTCAGACCTCCCTGCAGGCAGATCTGCAAACCCCACGGCCCCAACCCGAACCCCCACCCCCCGCTGCCTCCAGTGGTGGCATCACTGGTGTGCAGGGTCCGGGGCAGCAAAGAGCGTGGGCAGCCACGCGGTGCTCAGAGCCCGTGGCCCGACCCCTTGACCGTGGACCCACCTCCTGGGGGCGCGAGCTTGGGTGCATGGCTGTGTCCCTCCCCGACAGGTGTTGCCCAGCGCGGCCTCCAGGTGCGTGGGGAGGGGCCGGTCGCTACGAGGTGGGTCCCCGAGTGCTGGCGGCCACAGCAGAGGCCCACGGGGAATCCCCCGCAGCAAAGTGGCTGCGGCGCCGAGGGTCAATCGCAGCGGGTTAAGGGCAGCGGCTCTTCTTCCAATGGGAATTTGTTCCTTCAGGGCCCTGGGGCGGGCGGGGCCGGGCGGGTCACCAGGTGGTTGTCACCCCCTGGGCCTGCGCCCGCTTCGGTGGATGAGCCCACAGGGTCCAGGGCGGTCATGGTCGTGGCCACGGGGTGTCCACGTCCTGCCCGCGGTGGGTGGCTTTGCAGGGACCCCCGCCTGCCCAGTGCCACGGGCCTGGTGGCCCCTATGGCGACGGCAGGGCCCCCGCAAGCAGCCCAGGCTCGCGGGCCGACACGTGAGCCAGCAGAGCCACGCAAGCCCAGCGAACACGCTGCCCGCACATTTACACGCGTCTCGCTGAGCCTGATCCTACAGGCGGTGCTCCCAGCACCGGGATGTGCTCTGCCGACTGCAAGTCACCCCCGCTGCCGCCTCGGGGTCTTGCCGGCCTCGGCAGTGTTGCTCGCGTCGGGAGGCGCCGTCACGCACCCACACGCTCCCCTCACCGCGCATTTGGTCGAGGGGTGCAGCGGCGAGCCGGGCCGGGCGGCCTCCCACGCGGGACCCCGGCTGCAGGACTGCCCGGCCCAACCGCACCCACGGCAATAATAGCCGCGACTGAGCGCGATGGGCAGAGGCTGGGGCGCCGGCAGATTCTGGAGGAATCGGGGCTCCAGGCCGTGCAGAACCCCGTAAAGTAAAACCGCCCCGGGTGGGCGCCCCACGCCCAGGTGTCCTACCAGAAGGTGCGGCGCGGGGAGCGGGAGCCCTCCCAGCCTGGCCCCCGGCAGCCCGGTGATTCGTTGGCTTCGAAGGTCCGTGACACGTGTTCGATCGGCTGCCGGTCCTGCCCCCCGCCGAGCCCCTACGCGACCCTCACGACCCTCACGTTGAGCCCTCGGGCGGGCAGGGGTCCAGAGTCTCCGCCCCACTGGCACGAGAGAAGCCCTGCAGCTCAGGGGAGCCCCCGGGCCACGCAGACCTCGCCCCTGCATGGGGGCACCAGCCCGCACCCCCAACCCCTGCCCCCGGGAACCGGGCCGAGGACGACACAGAAATGGGGGGGGGGATCGCGCTCGGGGAGGACACTGTCCCCACATGGAGAAAAACAGGACGTGACCCTGGATTACCTGGGGGCGTCGGGGCGGGAGGCAGATGTTGGGGCCGGGGCTTCGCTGAGCAGGGCCGTGTGCCCAACCCCGCCGCGGGCACCGAGGCTGCTCCTGCCGAGCGCAGGCTCCTGACCTGCAGGTGGGGGTGGGGGGTACTGGTGCCAGGGGACCCCGCTGCACCCTGGGGTCGGCAGGGCGTGAGGGGCTCCGGGGCCGCGGTCAGCAGGGGGCCTGGGGGCCCAACTCCAGCAGCCAGTGCGGCCCTGGGGCCTTTTAATTGGAGGTTTGTCTCCTTCCTGGGACACGGGGTCCCTGCCATCTGGGTCCGGTCCCACTTGCCCGGGCTGTTCCCTAAGCCGGGCCCGCCCTTCCCCTCTCCCCACCTTTCCGTCAGATGCTGTGTCTTCGGGTCAACGTCCTCCCGTCCTCCCCGGAAACTAGGAGACGGGACCAGTGCCCGTCCTCTGCCTCTGCCGGGGACCCTGCGCCTCCCCCCAGGCCCCGGTGCCTCGCTCGCTGCACTGCCCCCTCCTCTGGTCCCGCCCCGCCGCCCCCATGCCCTCCCCCATGCCCCCCCCCAGCCCTCACACCCCCACTGCCCTGTAGCCCTTATCCCTTCCCCCCTCCTTCCCAGCCGTCATCCCCCCCACTGTCCCCGTAGCCCTCCCCCATGTCCCTCCCCCTCCTCCCTATAGCCCTCACCCCCACCTACGCCAAGCCCTTCACCCCTGTCACCCCCGTAGCCATCACCCCTGCCACCCCCTGTAGCCCCCACACCTGGTGCCCCCTCTCCTGCTCACTCCCTCCCCACACTGACCCCCCCCACCCCCTGGAGCTGAGGCTCCCGGGGACCCCTCCTGGCTGCGCGGCCTCCTTGCCCCCAGTGCCCTCCGAGCCTCGTCAGCTCCTGTGGGACGTCGTCCCCTCTGCAGGCCCCCTAGGCGGGCAGGACCCAAGGTCCGGGGGCGCTGTCTGCCGTGTTTCCTTGCCGGACCCCATCTGCGTTGTGCCCTGGTTCTCGAGGGGCAGCTCTGCAGGTGACGTGTGTCCGCGGCAGGAGCTTGGGGACGCTGCCCGGCTCCTGGCTTCACCCAGGGTCCTCGCTGTCCCAGCCCCGCCTTGGCTCCCAGGGCTCCGGGGACGCCGCTCTGCGTGTCTTCTGGTTTCAGCTATTGGCCTTCCTCGGGCCTCGGGACGGCGAGGCTGGAGCCTGGAGGCGGCACCTCTGTGCCCGAGCGCTCGGCCCGCGGCCCTTGTCACGCTGTCAGTCAGCTCACGGCGGCTTAGCTGCGCGTTGAGTCTGCTGCTTAGCTCTCGTCCTTCAAGAAGTTCAGTCGCTGTGCTCTCGTTCCTGGAGGTCGCACGTCGTGCCGGGAGGCTCCTGTCCCCTGGGAGGCTCTCCTTCGCTTCCGTGAACCGCATCCCTCGGGGTCCCCCCTGGCGCCCGCTGCGCTGCTCCCCAGGCGCCCGTGAGCCACGTTCATGCACGCGGGGACCGTGGAGGTGGACCCCGGGCAGCCCCTGGGGAGCCAGTGCGTGTGCGTGTGAGTGTGTGCGTGTGCGCGCGTGTGAACATGTGTGCATGTGTGAGTGCATGAGCATGTGTGTGAGCGTGTGCGTGTGTGAGCGTGTTTGCCTGTGCGAGCGTGTGTGCATGTGCATGTGTGTGCGTGTGTGAGCATGTGTGGCTGAGCATGAGCGTGTGTGAGCGCGTGTGTGTGACCCTGTGTGCACCCACACCCACGCGCTTCACATTCTAAGCCGATGGCTTGTGGTTGAAATGACGGGGCCTCCAGTGTTTGCTGCTCAGCCGGGTGCGGGTGCGGGTGCGGGGGGCCGACCCCCTGCCGCTGTCCGTGCCCCGCGGGTCTCCCCGGCGCACTCCTCCCGGGGCTCCGGGCTCAACACGGGACCCCGTTCTGCGGTCCTGCCCCCGTGGGCCCCACACGGCTCCTTGCCACTTGCCTGCAGTTCACGGCAGCCGGGCGGGGTCCGTGGGGCTCAGAGGCCGCGCACGCGGGGCGCCCGAGCTTTGCGAGGTGCCCTCACCTCCCGCTGCGCCTCGCCCGCAAACACAGCTTCCGAAGCTGCTTGTTGGGCATTTTCAGGCCTCAGCCCCGGGGGGGCGCTGCCCCCCACACCACGGCCGCCACGTCCCTGCGAGGCCCTGCGCCCCGCGCCCCGAGCGGCAGCAAGGCCCTCTGGCGCCCAGGCTCCCCGTGTCCCCGCCCAGCGCGGCGCCCGCCTCTCCTCCCCGTCTCTCTCGTCCTGCCCACCCGGACCGCCCGCCCCTGCCCCGCGGCCTCCTTCGGCCAAGCTGCTGCCTCCCTGCGGAGCTCCTGTCGCCGTCGCTGGGGCCACCTGCAGGCCTGCTTCCTGGCCTGGCGCCCCGGGAGGCCGATGGGGCCTGCGTGGGTGAGGCCCCGGAGCAGCCCCGGAGGGTTGGCTACACCGTGGGGGGCGCTCGCCGGGGGGAGCCGCTGTCGGGGGGCACCTGCCCTGCGGCCGCCGTACACACAGGCCGTGGGGGTCCCGTGTCCCCGCCGGGAGGCGGGCAGGGCCAGGGGCGCAGAGCCTGTTGTTTGTCTTGCTTGTTCAGGGACAAGCCCAGATGACATCTCAGCCCCCGTGGGCTCGTCCCCAAGGCGCTCAGCTGCCCGAGGCAGCCCGTGGCCCCGCCGGGAGGAGACGGCCCGGAGGATGCGACGCTGCCCTAGTTTGTCCTGAAAGGGCCTTTTAATAGAAACAAGAGATTGGGTTTGTGGCACCAGCCCTCATTAGTCACTAATGTGGCCGCCGGGGCCCGGGGACGGCGGGAACAGCTGGCCCCCGGAGCCCAGGGAACGAGTCACCCCCGAGTCGCCGCAACGTTAGCTCCGGGCCACTGAGTCCGCGCGTCCGGCTCCAGCCAGGCCCCCGCCCGGGGACCCCCACGCAGGCTCCGGAGACAGATGCCTCCCGCCCAGCCTCCCCTGGGCTGTGGCCCTGCTTCCCATCTGCACCCCTTCCCGCAAGTTCTGCTCCCCGTGGGGGGTCCTGATCGCCCCTCGGGCCCCAGGAGCCAGGGTCTGGGGACCCCTGAGGACGGGTGCAGCACCACCAGGCGGGCCGAGTGTCCCTGAGGCCATGAGGGGCAGCAGGGCCTCTGGGGAGCCAGGAATGTTCTGGGCCTCAGGGCGCAAGACGCTGCCCCCCAGAATGGGCCACCACGGTCACCACGGTCACCATGACCAGAAGGCGGTTCGTCCCCGGGTCAAACCAGTGAGCCTGAATCCTAACTGGCTTCGTGTTTTCTGGGCACAGTCGCTCGGCTCAGGACCCGGGCCCCGGGTCACGCGGCTCAGCTCCAGGACCAGCCCAGGCCGCCCGGGCCGTGTGCCCGAGGGTCTGAACCCCGGGGGGGGGGGGCGTCACCTGGACGCCCGTGCTTTTGTTCAGATATCGTCCGTGTTCCTGCGTCGTGTGCGAGCACCTGTGTCGCCTGCCGCCCACAGCGCAGCAAATCACCCCAACCTGGGGGGCACGGTCGTCCCCGCTCCCGGGATCCGAGGACCTGGGTGCCAGGGTCTGCCAGCAGGGCGTCAGCCGGGCCGGCGCTGCCATCTCGAGGGCCCCCCTGAGCTGGATCTGATTCTGGGGTCTCCGTGGACGTTGGTGGGCTTCGACTCCTCGTCGGCAGGAAGCCCTGTCGCCATTCCCCGTCCCCTGTGCCTCTGCAGGGGCAGCTCAGGGGCGGCAGTGGGGGGGGGTTCCTGGGAGAGCAGGGGAGGGAGGGAAGGACGGGGAGGGACAGACGGACGCAGGACCGAGGGACCGGGAGGGACGGAGGGAGGGGCACTCACGCCAGCAGAAATAGGAAGCGAAGGGACCCGGCGTCACCAGCTGTTCCTGCGCCAGTGTCCTCGCTGCGCACAGCTGGGCCCTGCCCCCCGGCCCCTGAGCGCAGGAGCTCGGGCCGCGGCCCCCGAGACCTCGGGACATGCAGGGTCCGGGGCTGCCGGCTGTCCTAGAACCGCCCCGGGGGTCGTTCCGGGTATTATCTGCCCCGAGCTACAGACCGGCTCCCAAGTGCAGGCGGACGTGCCCTCCTCCCAGGGGCTTGGGCAGGGCGGGCAGATCCTGCGGGAGCCCACGGGTGGGTTTGTTCTGGAGGGAGGGGCTGCCCCGGGGGACCTCGCCGGGCCGTGGGCTCAGAACCGTCGGGCTGGTCAACACCTCGGCCGTCCCAGCGGGGAGAGGACCCACCGGGACCGAGGCCGGGCCCACGGCGTGTCCCCTGGGCGGTGGGCCCCCGGGATGGCGTCCTGCCCAGAGCGCCAGTGAGCGCCCCGTCCGACGTCCGGGCTGAGCCGGCGCTTCGTGGGGTCAAGATGAGCCAGGCTCTGGGTAAGTGGTCGGGACACGGTCGGGCAGTGAGGACCCTGACAGGGGCCGGGGGGCAGGGGCCAGTCTGCGTGCCGGTGGGGCCTCCCCTCTGCAGGGCTGGGGCTGGCCTGTGGGCAGGCGTGAGCAGGTGTGGGCAGGTGTTGCAGGCGCAGGCAGGCGTGGACAGGTGTGGGCAGGTGTGGGCAGGTGTCGCAGGCACAGGCAGGTATGGGCAGGCATGGGCAGGTGTGGGCAGGTGCAGGTAGGTGTCACAGGTGCAGCAGGCGTGGACAGGTGTGGGCAGGCGTGGGCAGGTACAGACAGGTGTCGCAGGTGCAGACAGGTGTGGGCAGGCGTGGGCAGGTGTGGGCAGGTGTCGCAGGCATGGGCAGGTGCAGGCAGGTGTTGCAGGCACAGGCAGACGTGGACAGGTGTGGGCAGGAGTGGGCAGGCATGGTCAGTGTGGCAGGTGTCGCAGGCACGGGCAGGTGTGGGCAGGTGTGGGCAGGTGTGGGCAGGCGTGGGCAGGTGCAGGCAGGTGTCGCAGGTGCAGGCAGGTGTGGGCAGGCGTGGGCAGGTGTCGCAGGCATGGGCAGGTGCAGGCAGATGCAGGCACAGGCAGGCGTGGACAGGTATGGGCAGGCGTGGACAGGTGTGGGCAGGAGTGGGCAGGCGTGGTCAGTGTGGCAGGTGTCGCAGGCACGGGTAGGTGTGGCCAGGTGTGGCAGGTGTTGCAGGTGTGGACAGGTGTGGGCCAGTGTGGACAGGTGTGGGCAGGACAGCACCCGTGGGGGCTCTGTGCACCTGCTTTACAGGTGGGAGCAGACACCCATCCCAAACCGACGTCCGGCCCAGCCCTGGGGGAAGGGGGTCCAGGACGTCCTCTAAGCAGGTTAGTCACCAGGAAACTGGTGCGTGACCCTGCGCCCGAGGGGACCCGGTGCCCCTGGGCCGAGCCGCGAGGGGGACACAGCGAGTGGCGGCTGGGATGGGGCCCCCGACGGCCGCTGCCCCGCTGTGTGGAGCCCGGGGCCCCGAGGCCCCTCAGGAGCGTCGGCTCGGGGGGACACATGGAGTCCAGGTGCCATCACCCCCACCCCCTGAGGCGGGACCCATACTGCAGAGACCTCGCAGAGACCCGGGTCCCCTAAGGCTCCCGCGCAGTCGCCTCGGCCACGTGTTTTGCCCTGAGTGCCTCGGTTTCCCCCTCTGTGAAGGGGGAGGTGACAGCCTTTAGACATAGTCCACGGCAACACTGACCATGGCCCGCCTGTCCTGCTGGGGGTGCAGGGATGGGTGTGACGGGCCGGGCCGCCTGGCGGTCAGCGGGTGCTGGTCAGGAGCTGGGGTCACCAGGGGACCCGGCCCCCTGCTCTCGCTCCCTGCCTGGCCCTGGGCCTTGGAGCGGCTGGTGGCCCCAGCCCCCTGGAAGCTTCTCCAGGCCGCGGTCAGAGGCCACGCCAGCCCCCTCAGGTGCCCTGCCCGCCGGGGTGCCCGGCCCCCGCACAGCACAGGGGGCGGCACTGGTTCCCCAGCCCCCCCGGCCCTCAGGGACCGCCGGTGAGCTGGGTGTGCTCTGGGTCCCCCCCACCCCCGAGGGTGCACACCGTCCTGGTCAAGGGCACAGTCTGGTTCAAACCACATGGAGAGCGGGAGGAGGGCGGGGTGGGGGGCAGGCGGGGGGGGGGTGCAGGAGCGGGCGGGTCCCCGGGTCTCCCTTGCCGGAGGGAAGAGATGCCGCGGCCTGGGTGCCTGGGCCCCCAGCCCCCACCACCCGCTAACGTGGACGCGGAGGGGGTGGCGCGGGCCGGTCCCTCCCCAGAGCACCGGGACGGCGGCTCTCCCAGGCCGAGCTCTTGCCGAAGCAAGTCGGGCAGCCGTGGGCGCCGCGGGTGGATGGGACACGGCGCCGTCCCCAGGAGCGACCAGCGGCCCGTCGGGACCACTCGGGGATTTCCAGCCAGAAAGAAACTCAAGGGTGTGAAAAAGGTGCCCACGTTTCTAGAATTCTGGTTTCTTAGAAAACGTATTTTATTAGTGTTTCAAAGTACAAATGGGCACAGAATAAATACCTCACTCCCCCCAGGACCGCAGCGCGCGATCCGCGTGGGCTCCACACTCGGGAAGACACAAGCCGCCCCGGGCTTCGGGTCACCTGGGGCGCCCGTGAAGCCGGGCGTGGGTCCGAGGGCGGGTGGTCCGCGCTCCAGGCCCACGAGGGCTTTCTGGGCAGCGCGCCCCTCGGCCCCTCCGAGGCTGCATGCCGCGCCCCTCAGCCCCGTGCCCCCTCGGCCCGGCGCCCCCCGAGGGGCAGGGCCCGGGGTGCCCGCCCACCCGCACCGCCGCCGCCAGCGGGAGCTCCTCTCCGCGAGCCAAACCCCCCGAAGACCCAGGGAACCTCCTGCACACTGAGCCCCACGGGGTCAGCCCGGCGTCCGCAGGGCGGGGGCCACCTTCCCGCCAACGTGCTGGGCCTCGCACGGGTCACGGGAGGGCGAACGGGGCAGCACCGGACGCCCCGGCAGGACCACAGACGGGCCCGCACCACGGCGCCCCTGCGACAGAGCCCGCACCCCTCATGTCACCGCGGCCTTGCAGGCAGCAGACACCCTCTGACACCCAACGTGCCGCGCACCAGGACCCCGGGCAGCCACGGCGGTGCGAACCCCGGGATGGGCGCGTGCTGTGGCCGCCTGGCCACGGCCGGGCAGGAGCGACCCCGAGGCCACACAGGTGCTCGGAGGGAGACCGGGACGTGGCGCCCACGAGGGGCCGGCCGGCTCAGTAGGCCACCCTCCAGTGCGTGGGCTGCTCGCACACTTCCTCCCGGTCCCCGCAGAAGCGGTTGTACGTCGTCCGGGGGTCGAGCCCAAGGATCTCTCGCTCCTCGTGGATCCGGAAAGAAAATGTGGACACGGAGGTACCGATGAAGAACCTGCCGGCAAACCGGGGGTCACGGGGGCTGCCTGCACGTGCCCAGCGCCCGACCCGGCCGACCTCTGACCCTGCGGCCCGCAGCCTGCGCACAGGCCCCGGGGTCCTGCAGACACGGGGACCCTGCCCAGCCTACTCGCAGCCTCCACCCCACGGGAAGCGCGCTGACCTCCCTGGCCCTGGCCCCCGCTCCCCTCCGCGGCAACAGCCTCCTCTGAGGACGACGCAGAGAGCCGCACTCCTGGACTTGCAGGAGGCCCTGGACGTGTTCTGCAGGGACACATGTGATGGGGCCTGTCACTGGGCCCCGGGACCTCGGGTGGGGTCTGTCCCCCGACAAGGTGGGCAAGGGGGCCTGTGACCAAGTCTGAGGGGGGACTAGGAGCAAGCCTGCAGGTCAGGGGCCGACTATGAGCCGACACTCGCCTCGGGGACGACACGGACTGACCTCCCAGGGGCCGATGGAAACAGCGGAGCCGAGGACGGGCAGGGGGACGGGAGATAGGGGACGGGTGGATGGGGGGACATGGAGATGGAGAACAGGACAGGGACACAGGGGAGAAGGACAGGAGGATGGGGGGATGGGGGATGGGGATGGAGGGACAGGGGATGGGGGATGGGGATAGAGGAGGGGGGATGTGGAGACGGGGATGGGGGATGGGGGACAGGAGGTGGGGGGACAAGGACACGGGATTGGGGGGATGGGGATGGGGGATGGGAGGATGAGGACGGGGACAGAGAGATGGGGATGGGTGAAGAAGGAACGGGGATGGGGGATGGGGAGACGGGGATGGGGGGGACAGGGGGACGGGGAGATGGGGATGGGGGAACGGGGGACCGAGGACAGGGGGATGAGGATGAGGACAAGAGGGATGGGGGACTGGGGGACAGGGAGATGGGGGGACATGGAGACGGGGGACGGGGTTGGAGGATGGGGGACGGGGACAGGATGGGGACAGGGGGATGGGGAACAGGGGGACAGGGACGGAAGACAGGTACACAGGGATGGCGGACGAGGAGGGGAGGACAGGGATGGGGGGATGGGGGACTGGGAGATGGGAGGACAGGAGATGGGGGAAGGGGGACAGGGACGGGATGGATGGGGAGATGTGGGGATGGGAGATGGGGTACGGGGGGACAGAGGACTGGGAGATTGGGGGACGGGGATGGGGGGTCACGGAGTCAGGGGACAGGGGCCGGGCCGGGCGGTGGAGGCACCTGGCGTGCGAGCAGATCCACTGGTCGATGATGGCCACGCCGCCGTCTCTGTAGAGCTCCAGCTCCTCCCACGTGGGCTCGAACCTCAGCATCTCCGGCAACAGCTTCTTCAGCTCCTCATGTTCTGCGAAGCGAAGCGGAGCCACTGACCCGGGGTCACCGGCGAGCACCCCAGGACCGTGCATGGGACACGTGTGCTGCACCACGCTGGCTCCACGGGCACCGGCGCCACAGGTCAGGGGCGGCCACATAGGGCCCGGCACCGCCTCCCGGCCACGCTGCAGGCCCAGGACACGACAGGGCAGTGGATGGGGGCGGCAGACGGGGTCAGGGGACGGGGGCCAGGGGACGGGGTGAGCCCGTGGGGCAGAGCCGGGCCGGCCTACCCGTCCTGACGGCGTCGGTGGCCACGAACACCTTGTCCAGCCGGTGGGTCTTCATGAGGCTGCGGATCTTCCTCACGGCCCCGTCCAGACTGGGCACGTCCTCTCTGTGGCCCCAGATGAAGTCCTTCCTCCTCAGGTGAACTGCGAGGTACGGGCCCCCCAGCGAGGAGCCCAGGGGGACCTGGGGGAGGACGGGGAGCGCTGAGGGCCCTGGCGCTGCTGGTGCCGGGGTGCCGGTGCTTACCTCGCCCGCAGCTCCCACACCTGCCGCTGGAACCCCCGACCCCCGAGCCTGGAGGGGACACTCCCGGTGGGTGACCGCGGCCGCCCCAGGCCCCCGACACGCCGACCCCGTTACGGGCCTGGCGACTCGGCTACCTTCATCTTGGTCCAGTCCTCCTGGAAGGGGATCCGGTCGGCCTCGTCCGTGGAGTTCAGATACCGGCTCCTGAACTCGTCGCCCACGGCCCGCAGGTGCCTGGCAAACACCATGCTCCGCCGGGTCTGCGGGTGCAGAGGGCAGCTGCTGAGCGGGCGGCCCGAGGCTGCGGAGGCCCAGGGGACAGGCGGACGCGCTGGCACGCGCGAGGTGAACGGGGACGCTAAGTGACAGCCTGGCGGTGACCGGTCATCGCGCAGCACGAAGCCAGCCGGCGAGCGGCGATTTACTGGGACTGTCCCCGCAGGGGAGCACGGACGCGGGGCCGCGGCTGCAGGTCTGTCACTGCCCGGCCGGCCGGGACACGGTGCCGCAGGGAACGTCGTGACGGGGCCTCTGCTATGGGGGAGCCCAGCTCACATGTCCAGGCAGCAGGGGCTCACCCGACGGGCGCCTCACCCCTGCTCAGCCCAGCAGCCCCTGGGGGCGTGACAGCCTCGTCCTCGGGCTCCTGCAGGACCCACGGCACCGGCGTGCACTCACCCCAGGACGCACGCAGGGTGGTTACGGCCCGGCCACCCAGCGTGGGCGGGGGCACAGCACACAAGCTAGGCTCCCGCCGGCGAAGCACCGCCTTTCCCTCCACCGTCAGCCGCCACAGACAAGGAGCCCGCCGTTGCCGCGGAGGCCAGCCCCACGCCGGCCCAGGCCCCGCCCGCAGCCCCTGCGCGGGCACACGCGGCGGCACTCACGTTCCAGTACTCCCTGCCCCCGTAGTGGTCGTGCAGCAGGTTCTCGGCTCTGTCCAACATCACCGACCTGTTTCCAAACGAGAGACGAGGCGCTGGGCTGTGAGGCGGCCCCCCGCTCCCCCGCCCGGGCGCAGTCGGGAGGCAGCGGCCGTCTGTCCCGTCCCCGCCGCTGGCCCGCGGCCACCACGCCCCCCGGAACCACGGATGCAAGGAAGGAAACGGCCAGGACGCGGCCAGGACGCCCAGCAGTGACCAGAAGACAGGTTCCTCAGAGGACCCGGCCCAGGGCAAGCCGCCAGGGGGAGGCCTCGATCCCGTCCACAGACGGCCCCCGACAGCCTCGGCAGCAGGCGTGGCCCGCCCGGCCTCCGTGGGGAGCACGCCACACCCCCCTGAAGCTAAGCCTCCCGGGGCCAGCACCCGAAGCATCAGAGCACCTGGAGGGGACGCTCCAGAAGGGGCCGCGCCCACCCAGGCTGGGAGGACACGGGGACCCTGGGGGAAGGCGCGTGGCCGCCCACTGTCCCCAGGTCCCGAGGGGACGGCTCGGGCAGGCCCCGGGGTGCTGAGCAGGGGTACGGCCCGGGGAGGCGGAGCATGAGGCCTACATGCAGAGGTGAGTGCAGGGGGGAGCCCTCCAGGACCAGCTGGGGGCTGCGGGGCCACCTCCACGCCCCTGGGCCTGCCCCTCCCTGCCATTCCCGTCCCCGTCCCGCTTCAGCCACACTGCCGTCGCCGTCGCCCGGGCAGGTGAACTAAGAGCACATCGGCGTGCCCCCCGCTCGGAGCCGTCCCCACTTCCCTGCCCGCCTGCGTCGGGGCCTGACCCACCCGCCACACTGTCACCTCACACAGGCCCTGCTGCCGTCCAGGTGAACCGGGGCCCCCGCGCCCTCCAGCAGGGGACTGGGGGACGCCAAGGACCTCCCGCCAAGCAGCCCGTGAAGCTGCACTCGCCCCACAGAGCCCGAGCGTGGGGACAGCCCACCTGGACCCGGCTCTGCCCAGGGACACACGCCTCCTCCGCGTCCCCGTCCCGCCTCGCTGTGCCCCGGGGTGCTGGGGACGAGGCTGACCTCTACCCTGACCCCACACGGGCCCCAGCCAGGACAGCACAGGCACCGGCCCCCACACGCACGCACACGCTCCTCAGCCACCGAGCGGACCCCGCGGGCACGTACCGCGCCGACGTGTTTCTCAGAAGCACAGGGGCCATGATGGAAGCCGATCCTTGAACGGACAAACAGGAGACGTTTAAAGCTCTCGTTTCTTCATAACCCCAAAACCACCCTCTGGAAGACAAGAGCCCCGGACGCACACTGGTAAGAAAGTGGCAGAGACGGCACGGGTGGCCCCTGACCTGGTGGGACCAGTGGGCTGGACCGGGCCCGGGGGACGAGGGCAGAGCCGGGCCGGTGCCGGAGCCAGGACAGAGCGGCTGCGCCCCTCCGACGCTGCTGGCGGTCGGGGTTTCCAGAACCCCACCACTCTGCGGCCTGGTCCACGGGCGCCTCCAGGGCGGCCCTCCACGGAGCGCCCTTCCCACGCACCAGGTCTGGCCCCGCCCGTCCACACCCGCGTGCGGTGACACCCCTGGGCGGACTCCCAGCCCCGTCGCCGGGCTGGGGACGCGCCCCCGGGCCTCCCGCGCCGCACCTGTAGTACTCGTGCTTGTCCGGGGCGTAGAGCAGCGGGTCGATGCAGGGCCGCTCGTCGATCTTCTCCTCCCAGGTCCCCTCTTTCCATCCTTCTGCGTAACTTTGCAGGACGTAAACCTGGTCGATGAAGGGCCCGCCGGACTCTGCAAGAGGCCAAGACGGACAGCGTGGGCTCGAGTCTTGTCGCCACGGGGACGGTCACGACTCGCCCAGTGCCACCTTCCTCCCGCAGGACCGCGGCACGCTTACAGAGCAGCACGGGGCGGAGCAAGCGACACTGGGCCACGAGGTCCCGAGAGGCAGCCGCCGGGCCTGCCCCCGCCCTGGGTCCTCACACGCCGTCCTCCCCGCTGCCCCAAGCACGCTCCCTTCCCTGCTCTAACCTGCCTCGCCGGAACTCACCCTTGACCCCTGCGAGGCCACTCAAACCGCACCTCCCGCCCCAACACCCGGCACCCCCCCTTTCCTCCCGGCCGGTCCTCGCCATCTGGGACACAGCGCGTAGTAATTACTTCTTTGCGTCACGGGCTTCTGCCTCCCGCTCTCCGCAGGAGCTCGGGGACAGCAGGAGTCTGTCCGTGCTCCCACCGCACCCGCCCCACCAGGCCTGCCGCCACGTCCACCGTGCTTGATCGAGAAGCATCTCAGGATGGAAGGATGCATCAGGCACAAAGGAGCCGCGACAAGTGCAGGTCTGGTGTGTTTCCCAGGGGACACTCCCCGTCGCTCGGGGGCTGCGCTGCTGGTGGGGCCTGGCCCCGGAGCTCCAGGGGCTCCCTCGAAGGGAGGGGGAGGGAGGGGACACGGAGAGGCCGAGGCGCGGCACCTGTCCCAGGGCACCCCACCTTCCCTGCCCCCCTGCTCTGGCTCCAGGCTTGTGGCCCCAAGGGCAGCAGGGTGGGCACCAGCCTCCCGCCCCACACACCCAGCGTCCCCCACGAAGCACCACCTCGTGGGATCCTGGCGTCTGCCTGTTGAGAAACCCACTGGCTGGCCCAGCCCCGCAGAGGTGAAGGGCAGCTTCTCTGGCAGCTCCCTGACCCCATTGAGACCAAGGCTGAGGCTGATTCCTCAAGTCGGACTAAGCACCCGCGACATCTCGTCTTGGGTCACAGACGGATGCATCCCTGCGGGTCCTCACGGGCCTGAGCCCGATCTTCCCCGTGAATGAAGGTATCGGGAGATACTACGTCCTCCTGTGCCTGCAGCGTGCTGGGGACTGACCCTGCAGACACATCCCAGAGGGACAGGGTCCAGGGCGCAGTCAGAGCACAACATGGAGACTGCAGATGTGGGGCCACTGCCTCCGGTGAGCATCTGCCGCCGGCTCAGGACGTGACCCCCGGGTCCTATTAAGTCCTGCATCGGGCTCCCCGTGGGGAGCCTGCTTCTCCCTCTGCCTAGGTCTCCCTCTGCCTAGGTCTCTGCCTCTGTGTCTCTCATGAATAAATAAAATAAATCTTAAAAAAAAGAAAAGAAAAGAAAAAAACCTGAAGACGTGCCAGCTGCAGCCCCGGGCCCACAGTCCTCACGGGCCGGAGCGCACACGCAGTGCCCCTCCTGCAGGCTGGGGGGGGCAGCACAAGGGCACCGCGGCCTCGTAAGCTCATGTCTTCTAAAGAGCGATGTTAAGCTCCAAACACCCTTATTTGAAGACCTTCAACTTCTCTCTCTTTAAAAAAACTAAATAGCCCTGAGCGCATAAGACGCGCCGTTTCACGTCTTCGCCAGCTCTGCGGTGAGACGCCGTGCCGTAGACGCCGCCCGGGCCTGGCGCCCTCCCTCGGGGCCACAGGCCTTCCCTGCACGGGAGCACACCCCACGGAGAGCGGCCCAGCCCCCCACCACTGCTGCGAGCACCCCTGCCCGGTCCCAGCCGCCCCTGCTTTCAGAGGTGAGGGCGCACGCGGCTCACGCACTTCACACCTAGCTCCCCAAATTACGGGAGGAGCAAGATACCTGGGAGGCTGCAGCGGGAGACAGAAGTGGGGCCCCCACGCGGAGAAGGGTCCCCGGCCAGGGCGATGCACACGGTGTGCCGGGCCCCCGTTCCCGCACAACCCGCGCTCGCTGCCTCACCTGCAATGAACTGCTCGTACTCGATCACCGGGATGTTCCTATTGAGACTCGGAAGGTCAAAAAAGTCGGACCAGGGAATCCGGACTTGGTGGATGTCGGGGCTCTGCCAGTGATAGAGGCGGCCCCAGGGGGGCAGCACCAGCACCCACTCCTCGGTCTGCAGCAGCGTCTTCAGGAGGGAGGCGACGCGGATGTAGACATCCCTGCGGAGGTTGAAGCCCTCCGGGGGGTTGACGTCGTACAGGAGATACCTGGGGGGGGGGACAGTGGTGCCTGAGCACAGGGGCACGAGGCTCGGCCCTGCCGGAGCTGGGGGCAGCTACCAGCCTGTCCCCACACCCCACCGCCCCCAGCGCCCGGCGGCAGCAACCTTTCAGCGTCCTGACCCCTTCGCGCTCGACACTTACGGAACACGCCGGACTAGCGGCAACCACGCGACTGAGGTCTACCCGTGATGCCCGGTTGGAGCTTAGAATAAGGACTTTGAAATGCTTGTGTAAATCCACTTAAAGTGGCAACGAGGAGCCATCACGTGGTGCTATTTTGAATGTTCTTAAGTGAAAAATAATCTTACTTTTCTAAACAAAAATAGAAAACTGCAGCGTTTGGAGTTTCTGTACCTCTTATTTCCAGGTCCGCTGGTGCAGCCAACGTGCTGTGCGGCCTCAGGTGAGAATGAGAGCGGGAAGCGCACCCCCCCACCCCGCTCCTAGGACCCGGGCTCCCTGGACAGAGCCCCCCGGCCACCCGGCCACCCCCCTCCCTGCACTGGTTCTTCCACCACATCTGGAGACCCGAGGAAGGAAGCTGCGATGTCATCCCCAGAGCGCGGACACCCGCAGGAAGGGGCCCGCACCATCCCTACATCGCAGCACACAGTGGGGCGTCTTGAACCAAACCCTCAGGAACCCAGGACGGGTTGGGGTCACACCTGAAACCATCTGGGGACATCCGCCACCTGCAAGCAGCCTCAAGGGTCCCGTGCATGTCACCAAGGCTGAGCTCGCCAAGGACCATGTATTGGGGGCTCCCGGCAGGGGGGACAAGGCCCCAGTCAAGGGACAGGAGCCCCTGGGGTTGCCCCTCCCAGATGACCCACAGCTGGCCCTGCCCTACCCCAGGGCTCATGGCAGCCACAGCAGCCCAGGGCCATAGAGCCCGTGGATGCAGGCCAGGAGGCAGGTGGGGGTACAGGGGTGCGGGTGACGCGGGCTACACACCAACCCCCGACCCCAGGTCCCTGGGCCCACTGCTCCCCCAGCTCCCCCGTCCCAGCGGATTCCCCAACCCCAACCCAGGTCCCCAGGCCCACTGTCCCCGCCAGTCCTGGCTGATCCCCAGCAACCCCAGGCCTCCGGCCCGTTGTCCCCCCCAGTCCCCACCGACCCGAGGTCCCCGGGGTGCTGACCCCCCTAGTCCCCTCCGATCCGCCCCGAACCCCAGGTCCCCGGCCCACTGTACCCCCCCAGTCCTCACTGATCCCCAGGTCCCCAGCCCGCTGTCCCCCCCAGTCCCCACCGATTCCCCACCGACCTGAGGTCCCAGGGCCGCTGTCCCCCCTAGTCCCCTCCGATCCGCCCCGAACCCCAGGTCCCCGGCCCGCTGTCCCCCCCTAGTCCCCCCCAACCCCAGGTCCTGGCCCGCCGTCCCCCCCAGTCCCCGCCGATCCCCCCCCCCGTCCCCCCATCCCCCCCGACCCCAGGTCCCCCCCATGCCCCCGTCCCCCCGACCCCAGGTCCCGGCCCGCCGTCCCCCCTAGTCCCGCCGATCTCCCCCCCCCGACCCCAGGTCCCCCCGGGAGCCTCGCCCGGGCGCGGACGCGCTTTACCGTCTGCGGGACGCCGCCCCCGCCAGGATGTCGGCCGCCGACTGTCCGGGCCAGAACTCCTCGCCCGAGGCCCCGGCGCGCGGCCAGGACGCCGCTTCCAGCAGCAGCAAGAGCACCGCGCCGAGCGCCGCCATGGCCCCGCGGCCACGCACTTCCGGCGACCGCGCTCCGCCCCGGGAGCGCCCGTCCGCCCGCCCCCGAGCGCGTCCCCTGAAGCCATGGCAACGCCACGCATGCGTCTTGCGTCATTCCGAGGCTGGGCGTCCCCGGACGGAAGGCGCTGAGCGGCGAGAAGTCCTCGCTGGCGGGCCGCGCCGGGTGGGGGCGGGTAGGGGCCAGGCCTGTGGGCGGGGCCAGATGCCCTGGGCGGGGCTGGACGGTGGGCGGGGCCAGATGGCTGGGGCGGGGCTGGCCCGTGGGCGGGGCCAGACGGCTGGGGCGGGGCTGGCCTGTGGGCGGGGCCACGCCCGGTGGGTGCCGGCCTTGTGGGCATATTCAGAGGGGCGGGGCCGGGCCTGTGGGGCGTGGCCAGGGGCGGGGCGGGCTGGTCTGTGGGCGGGGCCGCGCCGGTGGGGGCGGGTCTGGGGGCGTGGTCAGGGCTGCTACAGTCTGGGGGCGGGGCCTGCCGAGTGAGCGTGGGCCCAGGTGGGGTTTGCCAGGTGTGGCGCCGCGCCGGTCTCAGCGTCTGCTCCGCGGCCCGCGGCCTTCGGGCGGGCAAGCTGCGGGACTGACAGGCCAGCACAGCTGTCCAGGTGTGGCACCCGCGCTGCAGACCCGCCAGGCCCGGTGTCTCGGGCAGATGATTTCCGAGATGCAAAGGTGTGTCCCCTACTGGGAGAGGGTGGGGGTCTCACCGCGGAGGACCGCAGTGCATGGGCGGCAGAGTGGCCCCCACTGTGTCCGGGGGGCACCGGACATTGGAGGGGACGGGATGGAAGGTGAATTTGAGGCTCTGGGACTTGGGGTCAGCAGATGAGCACCTCTGTGCCCTGACCGGATCCAGCCCAGGTCTGCACCTCCCTCCGTGGGGGGCTCTGCGGTGGTGGCCGGGGTGTCCCCTGGAGAACCCCACTGCGGTGCCAGGGCCCTTGCTTCCCTGCCCCTCCCTGGAGCCCGTTCCTCCCCAGCAGCAGCGCCCTGCCCTCCTAGAGCTCCCTGCCCCGGGCACTGTCCCTGTTAGCGGGTGAAACTCCTGGGCTCCTGCCCCAGGGGGACTGTGCGGGGGGCTGGAGCCTCTGTAGTTGCTGGTAGGAAGTGCGACCTCCCATTCCTGGGGGGGGGGGTCGGCCTCAGCCCCTGCAGCAGTGAAGGGACCCCCAGGGGCACAGCCAGGGAAGATGGAGAGGTAGGTCCAGGCCGCAGCTCCTATCCTGGAACCGCCACGTCTCCAGGCTTCTCCTCACGTGGAATTCTTCGGTGGCTTTATTGTTCCAGCCAGTTTTAGCTGGAGGTATCTAGAGCCAGGTGGCCTGCCCGCTGTCCCTGGGCGTGCGGAGCACACACCAGCCAACTGTGGGTTCTGCTCCAGGAGGCGCCAGCGCGGACCCTCCGATCTCTGGACCCGCCCTTAAGCCCCCAGATGAACCGTCTTCACCAGGGGTTGATTCTCTCTTGATCTTTTATGTCTCCTAGTAAAGCCATCTCGAAACATATTCCTGAGTTTCTAGCATTTTTCAACCATTCACGGAAACAGAGAGATGAAGCGTGGGCCTGTGTGCGCCCCCAGACTCGGCACTCGCGCCCTCCCCCCGCGCTCACTGCATCGGCATCAGGTCGGTCTTGCGTTGCCCAAATTACGCTGAAGCAAATGATTGACATCAGCTTGTTCCATTTGAAACATTTCCGTTGTGTCTCTGAGAAGTAGGACGTTTTCTCACAGCCACCACGTCATTAATGCGCCTCCACATTCCCTAATTATAACATCGCCCCGGGCCCCGTCCACGCGCGTGGGCCCCGCTGCTCCAGATGCCTTTACTCCAGCAGATTTGTTCAAGTCAGGACCCGGCTTCTCCGGAGAAATGGAACCAATAGGACGTCTACCGACGGTGTGAGGGGTCGGCATTGCCGGATCGGCTCGCCAGGGTGGAGGCCTGAGGCCCAGGGCCTCCGTCTGCGGGCTGGAGGCCGGGGGAGCCCGTGCAGTCAGTCAGCCCAAGTCCAAGGGCCCGAGACCTGAGCTCCACGGTCAGAGGAGCAGGACGACAGGGACGTCCCAGCTCAGCAAGGGAGATACAGTTTGCTCCCCCTTTTCATTCCATCCAGGCCCTCGATGGGTTGGGTGAGGCCCCCCCACCTCGGGGACCGTGATCTTACTCCGTCCACCAGTTCAGAGGCTGATGTGTTCTGTGCACACCACACACACACCCGGAAGTGGCTGTTGCACCAGCTCTCAGGGTGTCCTCAGCCCCGTCAGGGTGACACGGAAAATCAACCCCTTCATTGGACACCTGGACGCTTGGAAGTTCCCCCCCTCCTCTCCGTCCTCTTCCCTCCCCTCCTCCCTCTCTGCCCTCCCTGCTCCTGCCTCCGCTGATTAACCCCTGGATTACATTCCTTACCCAGAATGACCCAGGAGAGGTTCATGACTCTTTAATAAAGAGAAAAAAGAAAAGTTTGTTAAAAAAAAATAAATAACCTGACTTCCTCCCTCCCCTGGTCAACAGGAGTCAGAAGTCTTCCGTGTGAAGTCTGACCACTCACACCCCCCTCCACCCCACCCAGCGTCCACTAGAGGGGACTTTGCCACAAGAGGGCAAGAGTGTCCTTTGACAGAGGGATGGAAGGAGAGAGTAGGGGTGCCCCAAGCCTGGGCAGGCGGCAGGGGCTGGGAGGGCAAATCTGGTGCACACACAGCCAGGCCACATCTCTCCCGCCCCCGAGAGCTAAGAGCTACCCCCACCCCAAACCCCTCCATCCCCCGCAAAGGGTGAGCCATAGGAGTCACCTGAGAGGAGAAGAAGGAAGCCCTCTGGCTTGGGGTCCAGCAGGTGAGCTGTGTGCATCCTGGGGTCACACCTGTTAGAGCCCCGGTCTCATTGCTCCCCCAGGACTCAGAAGGGTCAGTACTGGACACCCCACATCCCAGTCCAGGGGTGGCTGAGACACAGAGGCCCAGAGTCTCTGAAAAGGAACCTAGAGATTCTTCTGGAAGCTGGGATTCCAGGACGAGGCCCTGCCAGAGCCAGGGAAGAAGTGGGGGAAGGGGCAGCTGTAGGGCCCCCTGGCCCCACCTCGGGTCAGCAGAAAGAACCTGGGGCGGGGCAGGGAGGGCAATGGAGCTCGAGGGCTGCGGGAGGTCACCGGTGCCCCTTCACCTGGAGACGTTGGCAGCAGACACGGGCTGGGGAGACAGTTGGTGGAAGTGGGTGCAGGTGTGGACATGCCCGGGACCCCGCTGAGGAGTGGTTCTCCTGGGGAGCACAGCACCCCAGTTCATGCAGCTCTCGCTCTCTGGGTGCCCTGCTCTTCAGTGTGTGAAGTGAGTTACCAGGCTCCGCGTGCAGCAGGCTTCTGGACCTAGTGCAGAGCTCCGCCTCCTTGCTGGTCACAAGTCCCTGGCCACCAAGTCCTGCTTTATCCCTGGAAATGCACAGGGGGGCTGAGAAGCAGGGGACCTCTGGTTAGGCCTTGAGCCACCTGGGGCTGCCTGCCTGGACTGCCCTCAAGGGACAGCCACCGAGTGACCAGGACGTGAAGACATGCTGGTTCCTGTGGTCGGTGCATGGGTCCAGCCTCCCCATGTGGCCTGCCCACAGTGCAGACCCCGTCTTGGGTGATGGCTGGCCAGGACCTGCAGAAGGGCTGGTCCACAGTGTCCCAGGGGTCCACGGTGAGAGGCCTACGAGGCCCCTCCGACCTTGCGGGCCACCTGCCCCTGAGGCAGAGCCACAGCCTTTCTGCTAGGGGTGCACAGGGTACCTGACTCTGGTCCTGCCCCCCTGGTGCATTCCTGCGGCCCCATCCCTGGCGCCTAGGTCGTGTGGGGTGGGGAAGGCCTGGGATGGGGCCCCTCGTGGGGATGCTAGACCCTGGTGCTGGGGTCCCTGGTCTGACCTGCGCATGGGATGTAAGGGCCTCTCCCCCCCTCGGGCTGATGGGGAGAAAGCTAGACTTAGAGTAAAAGGTCAGCTCCCACGCAGCCAGCAGGGTCCTTAGTGGGCTCCCGAAACACAGGGCACCGTAAGTGGCCTGAGCCACCCTGGTTCAGGAAGACAAAACTTGGGCTGCCCCAAGGCAGGTGACTCAGAGAGTCCTTTAAAAATGCTCTCCAGGTCCCGGTCTGTGCCCTCAAGGGTGAGTTTTCTGCTGAGGGTGGCTTTTCCAACATCAGAGTCTGGCAAACATCTGCTGTGGGGGGGGGGGGGCTCTCGGGTCCCGGGGGGCTGTGGGGAGATGCGTGAATGGGAGCGGGGGCGGGAGGTGGGGCCGGGGCCACGGGTGGGGGGCCGGGACTGTGGGAACTGCCCACAGCCTTTCTGGAATCAAAACACTGGCAAATGTCAAAAAGTGCGTAATTTGTTTTACTGAAACAGGCTGCTTATTTATGTTTGGAAGGCCTGTCGCAAGGACTGGTCTTGGCCCTTCTCAGATGATAGCGTCAACGGAAACACAAACAGATGGTGGGGGTCTGGGGGCTCCTCCGCGGAATGAAGTGCACAACAGGAATTTGTGCTGCTTGCAGGGAGACCCCACCCACCGAGCCGAGGGACAATGACCCCCCCCAGCCCTCTGGGTTTGGGGTCTGGATCTGGCCATGGGATCTTCCAGTCGGAGAGTGGACATGGGGGGCTGCGATCGGATCCAGCCCGTGAGAACTTGGGGGGGTCTCTATCTCCTCCTCCCTCGGCCTAACGTGCAGTCCCTCAGCCCCCAGATGGCCGTGGACTCGGGCAAGTGTCGGCTGCTTCCCTGGGTGCCCTCCTCACCCGGGCAGCGTGGCCAATGCTGTCCTCTGACCATGGTGACCACCCCGTACCCTCAGTGTGTCCCCTCCCGTGGGCTTCCCTCCTCAGCCAGGTGGCGTGTCCGCTCCCAGCACCTCCTCCGCCCCTTTTGGAAGGTCCAGGCTCCTCTCACTCAACAAAGAGGCAAACACACAACCAAGGTGGGAGCCGCCCACGCCTCGCTGGGCTCCGTGGAAGGCAGAGCGGGGCGTGACGTCCCCCCGCCCAGAGGCACGGCCGCAGACACCGCGTCATTCACTGGTCCTCCGGGGCGTGAGATGCAAGCGCCATCGTTTGTAAAATTCCCACAAATGTGTGATTCTGTCTCTGGCCTTTGGGTCCTGACCCAAAGACCCAAAGACCTACTTGTCAGCGTCGGCCCCGGGCCATGGTGCGTGACTAGGGCGGCTTTACGGCACCGCGTCCCCTAAAACGCACCTGCCAGCTGCCGTTGTGCGTTTTCACATGAAGTTCAGCAGCGGGGGTTAGAGACCCATCCTGGCGGGAGTCTTCCTGGGAGCGGGTCTCTCCCCCCAACTACGTCAGCTCGGCTCGTCCTCCCTCCGCTCCTGGGTTTTGTTGCCATCACACACGGCGCATTTTATAAATAAAACGTTAGGATTATATGTTGCTGCTTTGATGAATACCGTTAGTTTGGTATATTGACCTTTTAAAATTGGCCGCTTGTAATTCTAACGGTTTGCCGTTGATTTGCCAGTTCGCATTTCCCTAGTTCAAAGAGTCCTGTCGTTGTGCAAGTGATCGTGGTTTATCTCTGCCCTGAGTATTTGAAAATCGTATCTATTTTCTTGTATTCTTACAGCCGTTAGGAGTCAGATATAAAAATCAGGCGTCTTTTGTTTCTTTTTGTTATTTTAAAGATTTATTTATTTATTTATTTATTTTAGAGCTAGGGAAGGAGAGAGAGAGCACGCGTGGGGGGAGGAGCAGAGGGAGAGGGAGAAGCAGACTGCACGTTGAGGGAGTGCAGAGCCTGACACGGGGCTTGACCCCACGACCCTGAGATCACGACCTGAGCTGTGCCACCCAAGCGCCCCTTTCTCTGGTTTGGGACCGTCCTGTGAATGGTCCCCAGCGCGGGGTCTGCAGACTGTGGCTCGGGGGTCAAATCCAGCCCACGTTGCCTCTTTTCCTAAATAAAGTTCTCCTGGCACGCGGCCAAGGCCTGCCCATTTACATACGGCGGCGTAATGGGTGCTTTCATGCCACAGCAGGGGCGTCGAGTGCTTGGGACAGAGGCCAGCTGGCTTGAGAACCCTAAAAGACTTGCTCCGTGACCTTCCCCACAAGTTTGCTGACCCCCCCCACTCTTGTATTAGTCCAACGGGTGTTAGGGTTGAACACTAACACTCTTCTGTGCTTCCCACTCTTCCCACTCTTCTCTGCTTCCTAAAGATCTCGTGGCTGCACGCGCTCGAAATTCAGTGGGTATTCAGTTTCACCCGCCTGCTTTTTTTTGGGGGGAACCGACTGTCCTTTGAGATGACCGGAGATTCGCCGCTTGGATCTCTTAACGTAAGGCAGGGGACTAGCGGATGTTGCGACGGTGACTCACGCGGCGCTCCTGAGCCGACCGGTCCTTGCTCCTGACGCACCGGGTTCTGCTTGTCAGAGCCTCCGTGTGGGGAGGTCGTGCGCTCCTTGTAGACCTTGTGTCCCTAATATGATAACGTACGTGTGTGAGGTCCCCACCCTGGGTTTTGGCTGATTATATGGCCTGAGTGGAGATGCTTTTGTCTCCCTGTGCTTCGGAGCAAGGAGCTCTGGGTAACAGTTCAGGTGAATCCGGCTCTTAGGGTGCAACATTGTATCTGTTTCACGTGAGCTGAGTCTCTAACTTACAAACCAACCTGTGGGGGATCCCTGGGTGGCGCAGCGGTTTGGCGCCTGCCTTTGGCCCAGGGCGCGATCCTGGAGACCCGGGATCGAATCCCACGTCGGGCTCCCGGTGCATGGAGCCTGCTTCTCCCTCTGCCTGTGTCTCTGCCTCTCTCTCTCTCTCTCTGTGACTATCATAAATAAAAAAATATTTAAACAAACAAACAAACCAACCAACCTGTGATTTCGGTTCCTTGGGTGGATACGGTACCAAGTGGGTGGGTCACCCGCCCAGGGTCCTATCCCACCCGTGAGACGTGAAGTTGGGGTTTGAACCCAGCAGCCGGAATCTGCAGCCCATGTTCCTAAGCATGGATTGTTATTTCACCTTTCTGGATTCCCAGGGAAGCTGCCTGAGCCGGTGGCTCCTTTAAGGACGAGTCTTGCGCTATTTTCTTCCTGCCCCCGGCCCTCGGACTAATTAGATTTCCTTTTTTTTTAAGATTTTATTTATTTATTAATGAGAGGCATACAGCGAGCGAGAGGCAGAGACACAGGCAGAGGGAGAAGCAGGCTCCATGCAGGGAGCCCGATGCGGGACTCGATCCCGGGATCCCGGAATCATGCCCTGGGCCGAAGGCGGCACTAAACCGCTGAGCCACACGGGCTGCCCAGATTTCCTATTTCTGCCTGAGTCACATTGTACGTGGAAAGTGTATTTCCCAAGAAAATCATCCGCGTAATCTAGCTTTTAGAATGTGGTGCTATGAACCGGAGCATGATGGTTTCGTGATTTAAAAAAGCTCCCCCATTCTCTTTCTTCCTTTCCCCCCTTGTTTTGGGGGGATAGCATGTGCCCCCTGTGCGGCCCCCTGCCCCCTCCCCTGGCAGGAGACCCGGAGACCCGGCAGGTGGCAGGGCCAGGCCGAGACTGTGCGCCGCCGGCAGCAGTGTGCCCTGTGGGCTCTCAGATGAATGCCCGCCCCGCCCTGCAGAACCTGAAAGCAAAATCGTGCCAATTCCTGAGTCACTTGGGTTCTCGACATTTATCCACGTTACCTGTATCCCGGGGATCAGCTCAGAACCTGGTCTTCCAGCTCCGGTCGAGAAGGTGTCTGATGGCACAGAGGAAACAGAACGTCGGCACAGAGTCACTGAACATCCCAGGATGATGACACGGGTGCGTTTTCAAGCAGGACCCACTTGCAATTCCGAGAAACGTCCCCTTCTCTGGGTTTCATTAACTGATGGGAACGTGCTGGGGAAGGTGCTTATCACGGGAGGCACGTGACAGAGTTACATCTACTAACACCAGCTCAAAATCTGCGAACGTCTCATTTGCTGGGTGCTGAACGAGGTCTCCGGGGATGGCAGTGGGGACTGCGGGCGGAGAGCCTGAGGCCGATGGGGTTTACAGACTCCGGGATAGGGCCCGTTTCCTGCGGGAAGGGGATAGGAGCTGCATGCAGAGCTGGGGGGCAGGCTCCGTGGAAGGAGGTGGGGCTGTAATCCTAGCCCATCTCAGTAGGGATCTCCCACACCACATAGTCACGTCTTGGCAAACACTTCCAAAGGGGCTTAAAATCAGAGCTCAAAATAGCACCTGAGCACATGGATGGGATGCTGGGGCGATCTCACAATCAGATGGGGTTTGAGGGACGCCTGGGTGGCTCAGTGGTGGAGCCTCTGCCTTGGGCTCAGGTCATGACCCCGGGGTCCCACATCGGGCTCCCCGTAGGGAGCCTGCTTCTCCCTCTACCTGTGTCTCTGCCTCTCTCTGTGTGTCTCTCATGAATATATATATATATAGAATCTTAAAAAAAATGGAGTTTGTGTCCAATGTCGAATATGGGATACACAGTGAGTGAAGCTAGCGTGTGTGGGGGAGGCTTGCCCCGTGCCCAGCTGGCTGGTGAGCACATGCGGTCGCTCTTCCAAGCCTCCTCAGACCCCTCGGAGGGGGGCACCCGCCTCCGCGTGTTGGCCAACAGCCAGCATGGGGGAGACAAATGAAGTCTGGGGTCCCCCCTCCATGCTCTCATCCTCCGTATCTCCCCGTCTCTAGCGCCGACCCCCATGCGGAGACCCGACCGGACAGTTGAGAAAGGAGCACGTATTTCTGAACATAAGGAGTTTCTGGAGGTCGAGGTGCGGACCCCGACTCGTCAGAGGTCTGGCTCCAGGCTCTCTACTAACTCGGTCGCCGCCCACTGACTTTCCTGGGAGCCCACAGGCCCTCAGAAGGAGGACAGACGGGATCTGGGGGAGAGTTTCCGCAGCTGGCCCGTCCCTCCAAATCCCTGGAGCCCTTTGAGGATAATCCCATGAAGGCCGCAGGGAAGGAATGTCCACCACGTAGCGGGACGGCGCACTGCAAACCACAACTTCCTATCTTCATCTCTCGGAACTGGGAGAGCCTGGGGCATGAGAACCTCCGAAAAAACCCCTTGAAAGCCTGCAGGCACTTCGAGGGCGGCGAGGGGGTGGTCAGCGCCCTGGGAACCTTCTGGGCCTGGAATCTGCCCCACCCCAGGCCTCTAATCCTCCCCTGGAGGCTCCGCCCCAGCCCCTCCTGCCGGCCCCTCCCTGTCTGTCAGGCCGGATCCCACAGGCCTCAGCCCTCACCTCCTCCCCTCACCTCCTCCCGCCTGCTCATCCCCCCTCCAGCCTCAGGCCCTGAATGCCAACCCCAGTCTTGCAGCGGGTGCCCCTAGAGAATCTCAGGACAGGGCCGTCCTGGGGCCACTGCACCCCTGCCCCGTCCCAAGCACCCTGACACCCTCCTTGGGTCCCGTTCCTTTGGCCACTTGCTGGCTCATTTGCTGAGCGGTCCTTGCTGGTGGCGCCGCAGCAAGCACCTCACCCGGGGCCTGGCCAATGGCAAGAAGGCGCCTCCCCTGCCCTCCAGTCGGCAGGTTCCCTGTCCTCCCCTCTGCTCTCCAGCCTTGCCCCTGACCCCACCCCAACCCCCGGACGGCCAGCGGCCACCTCCGTGGTTTCCATCTCCTGTGAGTTCACCCACCCCCCAAATGCATTCGTTTCTGCCATTTTATTGGATTTGGGGGACAGGTTCTCCTTCCCCGTGGCCACCTCCAGTGTGCCCAGTGCAAAGCTCCTTGCCCCTCACAGCACCCTGGGACCCTTGCCTCGGCTCCTGCCCCGGGCCCTCCGGGCTTGCCTGCCATGTGGGTCCCCACATCCGGCCTCCGGGGCAGACGCTGACCTCAGCTACGTTGTTCCCTGGTTGGGTCCTGATCCTGCCCCTCATCCAGGTTTAGGCGAGTTGTTCAGCTTCTCCAGGAATAAGCTCCTCTTGCTGCCCTCGCCGACGCCCGGAGCTTGGACAGAGCCAGCAGGCCCCACGTGGTGAAGGAGATGGGGGTGGAGGGACGGCGCCCTGCTCCCTGGCTGCCTGTGGGCCCCTGGGGATCGGGCTGCCCATGCACCGGGGACCTGCTGGCCCGGAGTGGCCTCTGTGCGGCCAGGACACGTGGTGAGTGCTGCCCAGGGCCGGCGCCCACGTTCTGAGTCGCGGTGTCGGCCAAGCACCCGGGCCCACGGCGCCAGCTCAGCCCGGAGGAGCCTGGCTTCTCTCTCAGGGGCCCCGGCACTGTGACCCCGCGTGGGGCAGGGGCAGGGGCAGGGGCAGGCCGGCTCCTGTCCTGCCAGCAGGTGTACCTGAGCTGTCCGGGGAGGGGATGCAGCAGGACCCAGTGGGCGGTGGGGGGAGACCTGGGGATCTGGGATTTCCCCGGGAATGCTAATGAAGCTCAGCAGCTGGTAAAATATTTAAGATACCGGAGGCCTTAAAGTTCAGCCTCACGACAGCCGTGCAAACCACCGGACAGACTGAGGACATGTTTCTAGGTGCTTTCATCCCAAATACGTGCTGGAGCCGCCACCCTCCCACTCAGAGGAAGCGCCTCAGCCTTGGCAGGGAACCGCGTCCCCAAGCCTCACCCGGTGCCGAGATTTGACCCCGGAGACTGTCCCTGAATGCTGGCCTCACACCCTGGAGTGTGGACGGGCTGCCGTGGCCGGTCTTGAGGGACACAGTTATCGCCCTAATCGGACGTGGGCGGACGGAGCGGGGCCTGCTGGCCAGGGCCAGATGTGAACTCCTCGGTGCAGAGGCGGGTGGGGAATCCATCAGCGTCCACTGTGCGGAGGCTGGAGGCTGGAGGCTGGATGGCTTTTCCTGACGTTCCGGGAAGCCTAAGCTTCCCCTAAACCAGCTCGTGTCCCCAGGACTGGCCCGCAGACGAGGGGGAGGCCAGCTGGTGTCTGTGGTCGCTCCGGCCGGCTCCCCGAGCGCGCAGAACAGACACGGAGAGGGTGGCACAGTGGGCAGCAGGGCACGGGGCCTCAGGCATGCCCGGGAACGGAGCCACACGCCCCGTGACTCTGGCTCTGCCCGTCGCCGTGTTGGCAATGCCACCCAACTTCTCGGGGCCCCAGTGCTTCTCATCCCATGAGGAGGAGGCCGTGGTGCCTCCCACAGGGTGTTCTCAGGAGGCAGGCACGAAGTAGCAAGTGCGCCCCACAGATGCTGGCATGAAGGGGCACAAAGAGGTCCCCCCGGGGCGTCCAGGCCCGGGAGGCCCAAATCTCGAGTGCTTCCTTCCTCACTGTTTCAGGCATCCCTGAGCTCCTGCCAAGACCCCACGTTGTCTGCGTCCGGGAGGCTGTGGCAGCGGCCCAGCAGCCAGGGGGCAGTGCCTGTCCAAAGCCATGTGTCACCCCAGAGCCCCCCAGGCTGGCCAAGTCGGCGTCATGCAGCAAGACAAGACGGGGGTGGGGGTGGTGGGGGTGGGGGTGGGGGTGGGCCTGCCCAATGGGGGTGCTTGCTGGGTTATTAGTATGTTTGATGACTGACTCATCACTGCTGGGATTTCAGACAGGTGGAAGCTCTGTACCCCCGTGAGGACGGGAGGTGGAAGCTCTGTACCCCCGTGAGGACGGGAGGTGGAAGCTCTGTACCCCCGTGAGGACGGGAGGTGGATGCTCTGTACCCCCATGAGGACGGGAGGTGGACGCTCTGTACCCCGTGAGGACGGGAGGTGGACGCTCTGTACCCCCGTGAGGACGGGAGGTGGACGCTCTGTACCCCGTGAGGACGGGAGGTGGACGCTCTGTACCCCCGTGAGGACGGGAGGTGGATGCTCTGTACCCCCGTGAGGACGGGAGGTGGACGCTCTGTACCCTGTGAGGACGGGAGGTGGACGCTCTGTACCCCCGTGAGGACGGGAGGTGGACGCTCTGTACCCCGTGAGGACGGGAGGTGGACGCTCTGTACCCCGTGAGGACGGGAGGTGGACGCTCTGTACCCCGTGAGGACGGGAGGTGGACGCTCTGTACCCCGTGAGGACGGGAGGTGGACGCTCTGTACCCCGTGAGGACGGGAGGTGGACGCTCTGTACCCCGTGAGGACGGGAGGTGGACGCTCTGTACCCCGTGAGGACGGGAGGTGGACGCTCTGTACCCCCGTGAGGATGGGAGGTGGACGCTCTGTACCCCGTGAGGACGGGAGGTGGACGCTCTGTACCCCGTGAGGACGGGAGGTGGACGCTCTGTACCCCCGTGAGGACGGGAGGTGCAGTGCTTAGGAAAGAGCATAGCTGTGGTCGGATTCCTGCATCTTTACCAAGTACGTGTGTGTGAACACGAGGGTGCTGCTTACACACACTCATAGTTAAAGCCTTACACTCACTTCTCTGGGTCTCGGCCGTCAGCAGCTCACAGCAGGCTCCATGGACGCGGGCGCCCCGAGCCGTGTCCCGTATACACTTGTGCCCGACACCCCCGCCCCACGCCTTCTCACCGAGCGCCGCGTCCCAGGTCAGGGAGGACTGTTGGGCAGGGCGCCGTGGCCGGAGATTGAAAACCCTGCACGGGACACTTGAAGTTGTGGACTTTCTTGGCGAGAGCCCCAAAGTTCACCATGATTGTGTTTTCGATAGACGTTTGAGAGGTTGAGGGTGCCCTGTTATATGATCTTCCGCTTTCTTTACTTCCTTTTTATTTTTGAAAGATATTATTCAGGTATTTTGATCACAGAATACGTATTCATTTTAGAAAACTCCGATAAGCAAAGCATAGAAAGTCAAAACCATAGACAATGCTCCACCCCAGACACGGCGGGGACAGTTTGGGTGCATCTTTCCAGCCTTGTCTGCGAGTGGATGTGTGTGCGTGCGTGTGCATCTGCACCCGTGTGGGTATGCATGTCTATGTGTTTATATGTGTGCACACGTGCATGTGCAGGTAGGCGCATGCATGTGAGTACATGTGTGCACAAGTGTACATGTACATGTATGTGTCTGTGCATGAGCACGTGTGTCCATGTGCCCACGTGTGTGGATGCACGTGCCTGTACACACATGCTTGTGTGTGCACGTGTGTACGTGTACATGCTTACGTCTGTATGTCTGCACACGTGTGCACGTGTGTGCCCATGTCTGTGTGTGCACGTGTACATGTGTGTGCATGTGTGCACCTGTATGTATGTGCACACATGTGCCCGTGCCTGCACCCAGTGCTGTATGTCCCCGTGCCGAGCACACCCACTGACGGCCTGCTCCTTGCACATACTACCGTGTCCCGTGGGCGTCGCATGTCCCCGCCCCCCCCCCCGTCTTCCGGGGTGGGGGGAGGGAGAGCCTTTCTCAGTGATCTGTGAGAGCGCTTGCTTTTCTACATCTTGCGACTCTGTTTTCACAGTTCCCCACTTTTTAAAAATTAAAAACAAGGCCCTTGCGTGCCTAGCAATGTCGATTGGATTCGCGGCCCGTATGTTATAATTAAAATCCAATGTGAGCGTTTAAACAGATTCGCCTACAAATTCCATTTATAGAAAATTTTGGTGTAGTGACACTTTGTACCAAGTCACATGTCTGAGTTCTTGGTTTCCTCTCTGGCCTTAAGCTTAGAAACACGTTTTCTAGCACAAAGAGGGTTCACCGACAGTTTATTTCCGCCATGCGTCAGGTACACGGGACCCGTGGGTGTCGTCAGAAAGCATCTTTGTGTTTTCGCTCCACGCGCCCCAGTGTTCCGGGAGGAGCGCTTTTCTTATGTTGCCGTTTGAAAACTAGGGCCAGGATCTGGAACTTGCTGTCACTGTTAGTCCTGTGATTAATTCAAGATGCTCGTCTCATGCCATCTGTCCTCAGGGAGCCACATCCGGCCTAGGGGACAGGCCTGCATACGCTGGCAGTGTAGACAGTCTCCCTGGCCTCAGATTCCCCCGCGGAGACTCAGGCCAGGTCCCCAGGACACTGCCCGAGGGGTCCCCTATCAGACTGCCTGCATGGTCCCACCAATTCATAGACTCCTCTTGGGTGGTGGCCGCCCCGAGGGCCGGGGCATGAATGTCAGCCCGGGTCATGTCCAAGGAGCCCGCCGCGGAGCCCTCGCCCCCGATCCAGGGACACAGGGTCGGGGTGGGGGTGGGTCCAGCAGCCTGTTCTCACCTCCGCCGGGAAGACTCCTGCAAGGAGACCACACAGGCGCAGCCTGGCGGCGCCGGATGGTGTCCCCGGGGCCACGGCACAAATGTCCAATCCAACACCCTGTGACAACTACCACTACGATCTCACAAAAACATCACACTTTTGACTCCATGTGGAATTGATTCGCTAATTGGCGGAGATAGGAATCCTTTGTAAAATATGTCTGTGAACCATCAGCTGGTGTCTCCACCCTGGAGTCGTGGTTCCAGGCTGGGGTCTCATCCACGAGGGAACAACCTGGGGGCCCAGGAGGCACAGGGGGCCCCGCACTGACCGCCTGCCTGGGACCAGGGCAGGGCTGTGTACGACGGGCTGTCAGGCACACGAGGTGACAGGAGGTGTAGACGCGGGAGCGGGGCGGCTCGCGGGTGACATGTGGTGGAGAGCCCTGCACTGGGGCTTGGCCGGGAGGAACCAGCCTCCGGGGGTTGGGGTCCCGGGTGGGAGGCATGGGGACAGTGGGGCACTGGCCAGTCAGGCTCACACGCGGGTGGTGGGCAGGTGGACCTGAGCCCATGACAGTGGACGTGACAGACGTGCAGGGGGGAAGGCAGTAGCCACACAGGGCTCCACCTCCCAGTGGGAGTCCACATGGCCTCCTGCCCCCCACCCCATGCCAAAATTGTGGGTCAGGGCTCCGGGAAGGGGGCTGGATCTTTAAGGAACCCCGGGGGTGTCTGACCAATGGGGAGCTGGAGCCCAGTCATTGCGTGAGTTAAGGGCTCCTCCTGGGCCTCCGAGGCCACCCTGGTGCAGCCCATGAACGGCTGGGCCCAGTGGGGGCTTGGGGTGGTGGCCCTGAGTCTGGACCTGCTCGTGTGTGGCCCCTGGACCGTGGCACAGGTAACTGGCTTGGCCTTTGGGGAGTGGTCCCGGGGGCCTTGTGGTCAAGCAGGAAGGCCGCCAGCTGTGGGGTGTGATGTTGGAGCCCGGGGAGGGTGTTCGGGGGGCCTCATCAGTGGGGGGAGCAGGTGAGGTCACGGCTGGGACACACTGACCCCTGGCACCAGGGTGGCATGGCGGGTGTGGCCTCTCCACCTGGCTGCCTGCTGGCACCGCCCTCCTGTGCCGGGGCACAGCCTTCCCCCTCCCCCCACTGTTCCCCCCATGGGGGGAGACCCCACGTGGGGTCTCAGCCCCCATCTCCCTGGGGCTGTGGCTCCACTCTCTGTGAAGACCTGCAGGTGTGAGCAGATCCCGACATCAGCAGGGGGTGGGGGGAGGTGCTCTCTGCAAACCAACCACGCAAGAGGCCGCCTTTTGAAATATATATATATATATATATTTTTTTTTTTTTATAAAGATTTTATTTATTTGGGATCCCTGGGTGGCGCAGCGGTTTGGCACCTGCCTTTGGCCCGGGGCGCGATCCTGGAGACCCGGGATCGAATCCCACGTCAGGCTCCCGGTGCATGGAGCCTGCTTCTCCCTCTGCCTGTGTCTCTGCCTCTCTCTCTCTCACTGTGTGCCTATCATAAATAAATAAAAATTAAAAAAGAGATTTTATTTATTTATTCATGAGAGACACAGAGAGAGAGAGAGGCAGAGACACAGGCAGAGGGAGAAGCAGGCTCCATGCAGGGAGCCCGATGTGGCACTTGATCCCGGGACTTCAGGATCACACCCTGGGCTGAAGGCAGGCACTGAACCGCTGAGCCACCCGGGCTGCCCCGAAAAAATATTATTTTTATTCCACAACAATTCCTTTCCTTTAAAAAAAAAAAGAGTATTTATCTATTTATTTATTTGAGAGAGAGAGAGAGAGGGAGAGAAAGTGCTTGAACGGGGCGGGGGGCGGTGCAGAGGGAGAGGGAGAAAAATCCCAAGCAGACTCCCGGCTGACCACAGAGCCCCACCCAGGGGCTCGATCCCACGACCCCGAGCTCAGGACCTGAGCCGAGATCAGGAGTCGGCCGCTCGGCCCCCTGAGCACCCCGGCGCCCCTCTAATAGTGGTTTTCTACTTCCATCATTTATTAGCTGGAATTTCCCTGTAAGGAAGAGCCCCCCCCCCCCCCGCAATCTATGAATTGAATTTACTGACGTCAGCAGACTCCTGGCGCCCATTTCGAGCGAGGGGCCGCCGTCTGTTCCATCCTTACAGGCTTTCTGCTGATGCTCGAAGCTGCCCGGCCAGAGCCCGCCAGGCCGGGTCTGTCCCCGTGCACCTGCCCCACCCGCAAGCCCTCCCTGCCCCGGGCCCTGCTGCCTGCGTGGCCTCCGCTCACTTGGATTCGCTCAGCACCAGCCCACCCCCCGCCCTCCGGGCCCCTCCACCCCCCGCCCGGCCCGTCTGCGGCCCCCACCCTGCAGGCTGTCTTCCTGCCCCAGCCACCCCCCAGGCCCCGATGTCCACGGTCTCTCCCTGCTGCGTGAGAGAACCTGGGCCCCGAGGCGGAGGTCCCTGAAGGTGGGGGAGCTCACGGTCCCTGGGCAGCCCCCCGGTTGAGTCTGGTCGGGTCTCGGGGGGCAGCAGGGGAGTGGGGCAAGGAGGCTGGGGGCCTCCCCCGCTCCGGGGGTTGCAGGTCGCCGGCCACAGGCCGAGCTCCACGGGCATCGGGCCCCCAGGGATCCCAGGCTGCTCTTCCACCTGAGACCCTGGGGCTTGGCCCCTCACCCCAAGCAAATTAAAATCGTCCACTTCTGATTGTTCTAGCAGCTCTGAGCAAACACCAGACATCACCATATTTATGAATTTCTTGGCCCGGAAATGTGCCATAGCCAGTGACCCCGACTCCTGGCAGGTCCAGGGACAGGGCTTGGGGTGACAGGAGGCCCCAGACGCTGGGGGGACAAGTAGGGCACTCTGGTCCCCGAGGCCGGCCAGGCGGCCAGACAGCCGGCCCATTGAGCTGCGCAGGGTAGCCACAGCTGCCCGAGCACACAAAGGAGCCTTGTTCTTGCCCGTCACGTGGCCCTGGCCCCCTCCCGACCTCTCTCGGGACATGATTAGGTGTGGGAACCATTTCCCTTGGGGCTGCATTTGACATTTGCCATTCATCCCGGAGGAGGAGGCGTCTGGGCCGAGGGCCCCCGGCCCCCCAGCCCCACAGCCCCGGCTCATGGCACAGGGGCCCTGACACCCTGCTGACCTGAGTGCGGGCCACAGCCCGGCCGCCTTCATCACCCTGCGGGTCAGGGCGCGCACACCTGGTCTGGGCAGGATCAGAGAGCAGAGGTGGGACCAGGTAACACGCACACGAGTACATGCAGACACGTCCACGGGCACATGCCAGGAACACATGCGTGTACACACAGATACGTGGCACCACACATGCACACATGCTCCCATGCACCAAGGACACATGTGCTCATAAGCACACATGCACACACATACGTGTAGAGACACAGCGGCACACGCACACACGTGTCCTCAAGCACATACTAAGAACATGCACGTACACCCATAGACACACACGTGCTCAAGCATGACCAAGAGCACATGCACACACCGGCACATGCATGCACACGTGTGCTCAAATACACACCAAGAACACGCATGTACACTCATAGACACACAACAGCACACACACGTGCTCAAATACGACCAAGAGCACACGCGGACACACACACAGTAACACAGTAACACCCATGCACAGATGTGCAGGAACACAAGGCGGGTACACACAGGGATGGAGTGATCTTCATGGAATGTGAGGGGTGTGTAATCCCTAAGGACATTTGCACACGCACACACACACGGCCCACCGGCCCCGGTGGAGCGGCGATCCCAGTGAAATCAGGAGGCCTGATGTCGCCCCACCCGTCTGCACCCTGACCCCCACCCCCACCCCTATCCGAGGGCCCCGAGGGGTGGAGTCGGTCCCGGCTCCCAGGGGTGGGATCCCAGATGCGATCAGGCCAGCAGGAAGGAATGTGCTCCAGCTGCCAGGGCGGGCAGGGGACGGGGCCCCGGGACCTGCCAATCTCCCCTCGGCGCGGATCCCGACGCCGGCCTGGATAACCACGGGCCCCGAGCGCGTCCTTGGAACCCTGCTCCGAAACCACAATTACGCAGCCAGCTGAGGGCCAGGCCCGGCGTGTTTACAGTGCGCCCGGGGAACGGAAGGACGCTCTGGTAAACATTGCTGGAGATTGCAACACTGAGCTGTCCAGCATCCGACGCGCGTCGGGAGGGGGGGCGTGACATGCCGTGCAAGGGCCCCGGGGCCAGCGCGGGCGGCTCCGCAGGGGCCTGGCTCTCAGGACCTGGTGGCCCTGCTGTCGCCTGCAGACAGCACTTGGCCGTGAGGGTGGTGGGCAGGGCCTGGCCAGGGATCTGGCTGTGCTTCCGTCCCTGTAACCTTGCGTGGTGACCCCCCACACCAGCATACCCCCCTCCAGCCCAGCCCCTCCCCTCCCGATCACCCCCTTCCCTCTGCTGCGAGGGCCTCGACCTGCCAGCAGCAGGGCGTGTAAGGGACGCCCTTGTCCTCTGCCTACCGAGGCCTGAAAAAGGACCTTTGAAGGATTCGGTATCTTTGCTGGTTGGATGAGTGAGGCTCTCGAGCCGAGGGGGTTGTCCTGGGGGCCCCGGGGCCCCGGGGCCCTCACCCCTCACCAGAGCGAAGACTGGAGGCCAGACACGTCCAGGAGGCCGGGAGGGGCAGGGGCGGCCTCTGGGCCCAGGGAGGCGTCCAAGTGCCGAGGCCGCATGTCTGCCGAGGCCGCATGTCTGCTCCTTCCTGCGGCAGCCTGACGGCCTCGCCTCCGACCCCGACGGCCCCGCGTCGGTCCGACTCCTACAAACCAAGGCTCACCAGACGGGGGCAAGTCACCAGACTCTTCAGCAAGGAAATTACTTGCTGGAACCAGGCCCGACCCCCGAGGTCCCCCCATACCTGGTTTTCTCTCCGCCCCGACCAGAACAGTAAAACAAAGTGACAACGCGTGAGCGGCCTGGCAGCTGCATCTGCTGGTTTAAGCAGGAGGAGGTCCTGGGATCGGGGGCCCAGTCCTGCCACCAAGGCGGCCCCTGACTTCTGTGGCCGGGGCTCCAGGCCCCAGGGTCAGGCCTGGGACCCCACCCTGCTGTCAGCTCGGGGTCTGTGTCGGAGTCCCTGCCCCGCCAGCGCCGGGTCCCGTTCCCGCTTGGCCTCCAAGCAGAGAGAAAACGGGTCCCCAGAGGGTCAGTGACTCGGCCGAGGCACCTCCCGTCCACAGGGCTGCCTGCCTCTGGGTGCGTGGGGCTCCCGGACTCCAGAAAGGCCGAGGCCCACGGTGATGCCAGCCCTGGGCAGGAACAGCAGGGGCTGTCCCCAGCGGGCTGCAGGGCAATGGAGCAGGTGCAGGAACACGCATGCACACACATGTGCACACACATGCACACGTGCGGGCCTGCAAACTCCACACATGCATAGGCACATGCACGGATGCACACACACGTGCCCATGCACGTAGACGCCTGCACACACCTGCTCGTGCAAACGCATGTGGGCAGGTTCACAGGAGGTGGAGGTGAGTGGGAAGGTCACTCCAGGCTGACCGTGTGCTCGGTCGCGTCAGGATGTCCAGGGTAGCTGAAGCTGGCCGGGCCGCTGGCTTCCTGGGTGCTGCCTGCTAGCGGAGCCGGGTGAGTGCTCCCGAGGGGAAGCGAGTCCTGCACGGGGTGCGCGTGCCCGTGCACCGGGGCTCCCTCCCCAGCGATCCACGGCTGGGCGCCCCAGCCCTTCCCAGAGCCGGCAGGAATCCAGAAGACTAAACAGTTGTGTCCACTTCTCAATTCCCGAAAAATCCTTTCTGCCAAAATAAATAGATGTCTACGGGCGGCTTGGCCGGCCATGGAATCGCTGGCTTGTGGCGGAGACAGAGGTGAAGCTACCGAGTGGAGGGTGGGTGGGACGGGCCCCCGGCACCCGCTCCTGTGACCTGAGCTGCGGCCCCTGGAGCCGCACGGGGCCACCCTGGGGCTGCACAGGCCACCAGTGCCTCGGAGTCACCAGAGACCGGGGGCCTTGCACACCAGCCCGTCCTAGCACCGGCCCCCACTGCCGCCCGGCCGTGCTCCCCTTGGGTTCGTGGTCCTGGCCTCAGGGTCCAGACCTTATCAGAGGCCCTGCTGCCCGCTCCGCCTGCACCCAGGTGGAGACGGAGCAGGACATGGGCCGCCCCTCACGGCCCTGCCAGTCCTGAGCAGTCTGCGCCTCGGGGTGGGGGGTTCGCTCAGCACACGGGCCCGGGCCCCTCCGAAGTCGGTTCTGCAGAACCCCACTGCCTTCCCGTCACAAGGCGAGCGAGAACACATCCCAGGAGTCCAAACCTCGAAGAACCGACTCTCCCTACACTGATGCATACGTGAAAGGCGATCTGAGCCAAATTCCCAAGATTTCTGATGGAACCTGATGATTAGAAATAGTAAGTAAGAGGAAACAAAGCAGTTCCCCAAATATCACTAAGAAAGCCGATGTGATGCTGAGGGAGAGCGAAGTCGGAGGACGACACTCCGCGGCCCCAGCACTCGCTGTAGGGCGGCCGCGATCAGGACCGTGTGGCCCTGGGCGGGGGGGGGGGGACAGGCCAGCAGGTGGACGGAACAGGAGGGAGAGCCCAGGAACAGAGCCACACGAACGCCCCCGACGGATCCCTGACAAAGGAGCGAGGCCACCCACGGGGCGAAGGCCGTGCCCTCCGCAGGCGGTGCTGGACAACTGGACGTCCGCACGCAGAGGGAACGTGGACACGGACCTTAGGCTCCTCTCGACTGGCTCACAAGGGGTCACGGACGCGGTGTAGGATGCGAAACTATGACACTTCTAGAAGACGACACAGGAGAAATCCCCGGTGACCCTGGACGGGAGGATGACCCTGTAGACCCGGCACCACGGGTCCAATCCAGGAGACAAACAACTGACCGGCTGGACCTTGTCCTGTGAAAGTCAGGAGGGTGAGAGGACAAGCACCGACCGGCAGCAAATATTTGCAAAAGACACAGCTGATGGAGGACGGCGTCTACGATACATAAAGATCTCTGAACACTCAACAACACGACCTAACAACGTGTTTAAGAGCGGGCGGGAGACCTGCACAGAGACACTCAGGTGGCAGATCAGGAAGGCTGCTCCGCGTCCCAGGCCGTCAGGGAGACGGCGACGAAGACGTGGGTGACCCGGCGACGGCAGCCAGGGTGGGAGGGCTGTGCACCGCGCGACGGTCTGGGGCAGGCACAGCCGGGGGGACGGGGCAGGCTGGGGGACCGGGGGTGGGGAGGAGGACTCCCAGGGCCAGCACCCGTGAGGGGCCGCAGTGCTGGGCGCGTCGTCCCCCGGCCCCCGCCAACCTCACGTCCCCCGCGGGCCCCGGGTGATGACGATGTGTGGGTGCGGGTTCACCCGGGATCACACGCACAGCGTGGGTGCGGGATGTGGTGGAGGGGCCCTGGGGGGCTGGACGGGCGCAGGGTGGGGAGGGGGGCCTGCGGGGTAAGCGGGAAACCTCTGTACTTTCAGCTCGGTTTTGCCACGAACCTAAACTTCCCTAAACAAGTCTATTAAAAAAATAATTAAAGGGGGCGCCCGGGGGCTCCGTCGGGGGAGCGTCCGACTCTCAGTTCGGCTCAGGTCATGATCTCAGGGTCGCGGGACGGAGCCTCCAGTCGGGCTTCCTGCTCAGCGCAGAGTCTGCTTAGGATTCGCCGTCCGCCTCCGTCTGTCTGTCGTCCCCAAATACGACAGGTCAAAACAAAGGAGCTAAGGAGGAAGAGCTGCCTGAAGAGGCATGAGGACGCATAAGCAGAGTGAATAAAAGGGTTTTCCGGTCGCAGTGGGTTGCGGGTGGGGAAATGCATCAGTGGGGGGGGGGATGGAGCTGTGCACACGTCGGGGCACCCGGGAGGCGGGGGCGCGGCGCAGGAGCTGGGGGGTGCAGCCACCCGGCCTTCGCCCGCACCTGCACCCAGAGGAGCACCCGGGTGGGACCCGCATGAGGGGAGGCGGTTTGGACCGCGGTTTGGACCATGATCAGGAACGACCGGGGCACCGGGGAGCCGTGGGGTGAATGGGAAGTGGCAAAAGTTGATTTTTATGGCAACACAGCCTGTGCTGCGGAGCCTGCAGCCTGGGGAACTTCCAGGGAAGTGGAAGCTGTGATCCCGCAAGGGTGCGGCGGGGGCCGTGCCCCGTGGGGTCCCCTGCCCCCGCTCTGCCGCCCGTGGTGGGGGTCTCCCTGCCTGCACCGGCATCCGGCCTCTGCAACCTCTCTGCCTGCCCCGGTCCTCGTGATTTTGTTTTATTTTTATGTTTAAAGATTTTTATTTATTTATTTGAGAGAGAGAAAGAGCGCCCAGGTAGGACGGACAGAGGGAGGAGGAGAATGTCCAGCGGACTCCAGGCTGCGCGCAGGGCCCGGTGTGAGGCTCGGTCCCAGGACCCCGAGATTGAGACCTGAGCAAACCCGAGGGTCGGCGCTTGACCGACTGAGCCGCCCGGGCGCCCCGTCCTTCTGATTTACCCTAAAACCATTCCCAGCCCTGGGGTGCGAGTGGAGCCGGCCACGTGGCCTGGGGCGGGGTCGCGGCGGCCTTAGAGCCTCTCTGAGCGGCCTCCGCACCCCTGGGCGCAGCTGGAACCGGGCGCCTGCCCCACCCAGGCTGGAGCGGGTGGGGCCGCTCACGTGCCTTGACGCGCCCTCCGGTCCCGACGCGCCTCCGAGCCTGCAGCCTCCGGAAAATGCTGGCACACGCGCGAGGTTGGCACCGGAGCGCCCCTGGACGTCCAGCCCAGAGCGGGAGCCGCGGGGCTCCTGTTCAAGTGCTCGGCCCGACGGCAGGTCTGGGGGCTGGAGGCTGCGATCCCGCCCGGCGCCCACGGGGGCCACGGCCTGCCTGCGGGGCCACCTTCTGCTGTTCAGTGCCGTGAGTCACCTGCCACCAGAGCCCTGTTCCTCCAGCTACGGGGCAGGCGTCACGCAGGTGGGAATGGAAACGCCTCTTGCTTGGCTCGGTGGGAGGACACGGCCTGGGACCCTGAGAACCTGATTTTGAGGAGGAGGGAGTGGGAAACCACCATGGACAGGGCGAGGGACGCGCTCTCCCTGCTGCCAGGGGCAGGGATTCTGTGGGCCCAGGGGGACCCCGTTAGGCCTGGATGCCACTTGAGTGTTGGGACCCGCGGTGGCTGGCTGTGTCCCCGGCCGGACCGTCTACCCCGGGCCTCCCAGGTCCCCCAGCTGCAGAGGCCAGGAGAAGACAGGGAGCCCAGGCGCCCCCGGAGGCGCCCACGGGAGGGGCCGGTCCCAGGAGCCTCAGGGGCAGGGGGTCCCCACGGCCCTCCAGGGGATGCCGCCCCACTGTGTGCTGTCACTGGGCTGGTTTTGCAGGCTTAGCCACCCCCGGCACCAGACTGGGAATACGCTGGGCTCGGTAATGCCCCGTGTTGGCCCCCTGGGGGGCCCCGTGCCTCTTCCCTCATTAAAAGCTCCGAGGAGGTCCGAGGAGGTCCTTGGCGTAAAGTCGAGCATTCCTCACGTTTGAGATGGCAGCAGCTGCCTCCCCCGACCCCGGGGACGTCCCCATACCCCAGGCTCCTTCCAAGGCCATGGTGGTCCTCCTCATCACCCACAGTGGCCGCTGGACCCACCTGGGGGCCTGTCCCGGCTGCCCAGGACTCTCGGGGACCCAGCCCTCGGGCGCCCGGGGCGTTGGGGCCTCCTCAGGTCCTCCACCGGCATCTGCCTTCCCGCACATGGTCTTGCATCTTGCCCAGATCCCCACCCACCGTGACATCCTGGAGCTTCCCCAGCCTCGACAGCTCTGCCTGCATGCAGTGGCCCCAGGCGCCCAGGCCGGGTGACCCCCCTCCAGCCTGAGGCACGTCCTGGGGGGTCACAGCTGCGCTCCAGGTGCTCGGGGTGTCAGGGCGGCTTCACCATGGTGGGGCAGCCCTGCACCTCCTCCCCGAGCTCCACCCTGGGTCCCACCAGCCTTCCCAGCACACAGCCAGCCTATGGCCTATGGAAGGGTAGGGGCTAAGCGTGGAGGGGGACTGGGCAGGGAGGAGGACCAGGGGTGGAGGAGGACCAAGGGAGGAGGAGGACCTGAGGTGGAGGAGGACCAGAGGTGGAGGAGGACCTGGGTGGAGGAGGACCTGGGTGGAGGATGACCAGGTGGGGAAGAGGACTAGGGGTGGAGAAACCAGAGGTGGAGGAGGACCAGTGAGGAGGAGGACCAGGTGGGGAGGAGGACCAGAGGTGAGGAGGACCAGGTGGAAGGAGGACCAGGTGGGGAGGAGGACTAGGGGTGGAGGAGGACCAGGGGTGGAGGAGGACCAGGTGGGGAGGAGGACTAGGGGTGGAGGAGGACCAGAGGTGAGGAGGACCAGGTGGAAGGAGGACCAGGTGGGGAGGAGGACTAGGGGTGGAGGAGGACCAGGGGTGGAGGAGGACCAAGTGGGGAGGAGGACCAGGGGTGGAGGAGGACCAGGTGGGGAGGAGGACTAGGGGTGGAGGAGGACCAGGGGTGGAGGAGAACCAGGGGTGGAGGAGGACCTGAGGTGCAGGAGGACCAGGGGTGGAGGAGGAGGACCCGGTGGGGAGGAGGACCTGAGGTGCAGGAGGACCAGGTGGGGAGGAGGACTAGGGGTGGAGGAGGACCAGGGGTGGAGGAGGACCAGGTGGGGAGGAGGACCCGGTGGGGAGGAGGACCTGAGGTGCAGGAGGACCAGGTGGGGAGGAGGACTAGGGGTGGAGGAGGACCTGGGGTGGAGGACGACCAGAGCTGGAGGAGGACCAGGTGAGGGGGAGGACCAGGTGGGGAGGAGGACCAGGTAGGGAGGAGGATCTGGGGTGGAGGACGACCAGAGCTGGAGGAGGGCCAGTTAGGGAGGAGGACCAAGTGGGGAGGCAGGCGTAGGGGTGCGCAGAGCCCACCCCTGCCCGGGGGTCACTACTGGGGCACCCCTGGGACCCTCTACACCACACACCATCTCCGGGCAGGTGTCCTGCTCTCAGCCACCTGCTGCCCAGCAGTGTGAGGAGTGGGGCTGTCCCTCGGGGTCAACCCTCCCTCGGGGAGCGTGCCGGGAGGGAACAGCACGGGGTCTGCTGGGGGCCCCACAGGACGGGCAGGGGGAGGCTCCGGGAGGCAGGGGAGGCTCCCTTCCGGGCTTGGGCCCCGGTCAGCCTGGGGGGCTTCAAAGGGGGGCAGATGGGGCCCGGGCGAAGAGACTGGTTTTCAGGCCCCTTTCCACCCTCACCCCTGCTCCCATCTCAGGTCCTCAGCCCTGCCCCCTCAGGGCTCACCCCGTCCCCTCTCCCCCATCCCCTACCCTGTCAGGCCTCACCCCTGCCACCCCTCAGCCCCTCTCCTGCGTCTCTCTGGCCCAGCACGGGCTCTGGGGCCCTTAGAGGGAGCCTGTGCACCCCTGGCAGTTCTCCGGGCCATCTGGACAGGAGGGGGCCAGCCGTCCTGCAGGGCCTGGGCACTGGGCGGCCTTCCCCGGGGTCGGGGCTTTAGATGACTCACCGGTGAGTCAGGCGCAGGTCAGAGGGCACCAGACGCTGGCCTTCCCCAGGAGGAAGGGTGTTGCTACTTGGTGCCTCGGCAGAGCAGCACAGGCATTCCAGGGAGGGGGAGAGGGATTTCCTTCCTTCCTTCCTTCCTTTCTCTTTCTTTCTTTCCTTCTTTCCTCTGTATTTCTTCTTAAAAAGAGTTTATTTATTTGACACAGAAAGAGAGAAAAGAGAGAGCGTGCAGGGGGGAGGTGTAGAGGGAGAAGCACACTCCCCGCTGAGCAGGGAGCCCGATGCAGGACTCGATCCCAGGACCCCGAGATCACGACCTGAGCCAGAGGCAGACGCTTCACCGACGGAGCCCCCCGGGCGCCCCCAGAGTGTTTTCTTTCTGAATGTCAATATAACTGGCTTATCACCCCTCGTGTTTCATTTTACACATTTATTTTTTTAAAATTTTAATTAATTAATTATTTATTTATTTATCATAAAGAGAGAGAGAGAGAGAGAGAGAGAGAGAGGCAGAGACACAGGCAGAGGGAGAAGCGGGCTCCATGCACCGGGAGCCCGATGTGGGATTCGATCCCGGGTCTCCAGGATCGCGCCCTGGGCCAAAGGCAGGCGCCAACCCCCTGTGCCACCCAGGAATCCCCTCATTTTACACATTTAAAAGAATAAGCGGGCTGTGCCAGGCGGCCAGAGAGGGCGCAGAAGCCTGGGCTGGCAGGGGGCGGGCAGGGCGGGGGGGGTCCCAGGGCCTCGACGCCCCCTCCCCGCCCCCCGCAGCCACCTGGGAGCCCGGCGGCTGGGAGGAAGGAAGCCAGGCGGAGTGTGGGCCTGACCCCTCCGGCTGGCCGCCCCGGTGCTCTCCTCGGGGCCCTGGCGCCGGCCCGTCGGAGGCCGAGCCGGGAGCTATTCTGGGAGCCCGTGCGGAGGCCCCGGGAGCTCCTTATAAGGCCCCTCAGCAGCGAGTTGCCGTTCCCAGCCCGCGGGCCGCCCACCACCCCGCCTGCAGCCCGACCCAAGGGTGCAGAGGCCCCTCTGGCCCGAGCCCACGTTCCCTGGGGCCCGACTTTCTCCTGTCCCCAATGACGCTCCCCCAAGATTTCAATGAATCCGACCGACACCTCGGCCTTGGGGCCCTTGGGAGAGAAGCGGGGAGCAGGGCCGGCCGCCCACATCCTTATATGAAGAAGCTCCCGGTGGCGGCTGAGTCACTGGTGTGTGGGGACTCAGCCATGGGAGCCAGTGATTCTGGTTTATTTTTAGACACTCTTACCGGAGCACCTGGGTTAGACCCAAAAATACGTGTATTTTAATAGTTCAAAAATATCACTTTGCAGCAAGTCACGCTGAGGGAGACAATGCCCAGCAAGATGTCTCCTGAGGCCCGCGGGCCTGTGCTTCCTCCCTGCTCAGCCGCTCAGCGACCACGTGGACCCGGCTCTGTCCCGTGTGTCCCCAGGAGGACACACACCTGCCCTGAGCCACCCTGTGTTTTCTGGTCGCCTTCAGCAGGAATTGGGCGAACGAGTGGATGCTAGAAGCGTGAGACCAGGACCAGATTTTAAGTGACCTCCCCCCCCCCCCAGGGCTTGTGCCGATGGCATTCGGGTCGAGTGAGCAAACGCAGCGGCTGGCGAGCAGGGAGGCCGGGTTGCCTTGGAGCCCCGTGCCCGGCTGGCCCGTGTCGCAGTTGGTGGACCCCAGAGCGGCCACCCGCTGCCTCCCTGCCCGCTGCGGGTGGCAGGCCCGGGAGGCGTGGGGAGACAGGCCCGAAGGCCTTGTCTCCCTGACCTGGGCGGAGCCCCTGGGTGGCCCTGGGGTCCCCGGCCCAGCACCCCCGGCACCACCAGGAGCTTGTTAGGACGCAGCCTGAGTGGCGGCTGGGCGGGGAGCAGCCGCGGCAACGGCCTTGCCCCCCCAGGACAGTGGAGGCCCCAGCACAAGGTCCCCAGAGAGCCGGGGGGATGCCGCGGACTCGCCCTCAGTGAGCCCGGGAGCCCCGCTCTCACCAGCCCCAGGCTCTGCTCGGCCGGCCCCGCGAGGCCCATCCAGACCTCGTCCTACAGCGCCCGGCCCCTGTGTGCGGTGCCTGGAGCCGTGGGAAGAAATCCCAGGCCGGTCGGGATCCGGGGGTGCCACGCGGTGCCCCTCACACCCTCGCGGCGTCAGTGCCTCGTGCGATTCGGCAGAGATCACACCGGGGAGAAGCGCCCCTGGCTCCGCCGGGGATGTGTCCGCGAACGTGAGCCTCACCTGGGCCAGGTGCCGCTGCCGGGGACGGGGTGCCGACGGCTCGGGCCGCGTCGGGGTTCCGGGCGCCCACCAGGCCTCTCCACGATGCAAATTGCGCTGAAGCTTCCTGCTCGGACTGGAGAGTCAGCGTCCCTGTGCAGGCTCCACGTTGGACGTCAGGTCCCACCCGGTCCCCCCGCCGCAGCCCCGACGGGAGTGAAGCTGTGGGAGCCGCTGCGTGTGCTCTCATGGTGTCCAGGGCCCTCTGCTTCGTCATGCTGTTCTTCTCAGATGCCCTGTAAAAACGCGTTATTTTGGGACGTCTGGGTGGCTCAGCGGTTTAGCGCCGCCTTCGGCCCAGGGCATCACCCTGGGGTCCTGGGATCGAGTCCCACGTCGGGCTCCCTGCATGGAGCCTGCTTCTCCCTCTGCCTGTGTCTCTGCCTCTCTCTGTGTCTCTCATGAATAAATAAATAAAATCTTAAAAAAAAAACCTTTTTAATTTAAATTCAATTAACACTGCATGTTATTTAATTCGATTAATTAACATAAAGCGTATTTCAGAGGTAGAGGTCGGGGATTCATGAGTCGTGCTCATGGCATCAGGTGCCTCCTTTGCGCCCATCCCCCGGTTCCCCGTCCCCCACCCCCTGCCTCTCCAGCGACCCTCAGTCTCAGTCTGTTTCCTGTGATTAAGAGTCTCTTAGAGTTTGTCCCTCTCTGATTTCATCTTGTTTTATTCTTCCCTCCCTTCCCCTCGGTTTTGATCCTCAGTTTTGTTTCTTAAATTCCACACACGAGTGAAACCATATGATGACACAGATGGCCACCAGACACTTGAGAAAATGCTCCACCACATCACTTAAACACACACCAGCACCACGGGGGACCCCCCCCCCCCCGCACGCCCGTCAGGACGGCCACCGTCGGGAGGAGACAGGTGCAGACGGGGGGATGGGGGTGGCCTTGAGGAGCCGGACACGGAGCTGCCCTCCGACCCGGCAATTGCACTGCTGGGTACCGACCCCGCAGCCCAGAGGCGGTGAGCTGCAGGGGCACCTGCACCCCCGCGTTCCCCGCGGCCGTGTCCACGGGGGCCGTGCCGCGGGAGGAGCCTCGATGTCCACGGACAGATGCTGGAGGGAGGAGACGTGGTCCCTGCGCACCCCGGGTGTCACTCGCCATCAGAGGGGGGAGATCTCGCCGTGTGAGATCCCTTTAACCACTGCCTTGTAACGTGGGCAGCGCGGCCACAGCCCTGCCCCCGGGAGCTCCTCAGCCTGCAGCTGCACGTGGTGGGGTCCCTCCCCGTAGGTCCCTGTATGTCCTGGAGCCGGGCATACAGTAGGTGCTCAGCAAGGGCTTCAGTGGGAGTGAAATAGAGGCCGCTGTTGGTGAGAAGCTGGCCTTGCACGCGTTCCGTCTTTCCGGGGCGACCACTGAAGGGGGACATGGCGTGGGAAGCCCCGAGCCTCAGGCCCACCCTGTCCCCCGCCCGCAGGGAGGTGGTCTGAGTTACACGATCTCCTCCTCAGCCACTGAAGGGGTCCCCGCAGGCCCAGGGCAGAGACCCAGGGTCCCAGGCTGCCCACGCTTGTCCCCGGCAGGCTGGTGTCAGTCGGGCGCCCTGGGGTGCCCAGTGCCTTCTCACCTGCTTTTGTAGGAACATTTCACACATTCTTCCCCATGGCTGTAGGGTTGGGGGGTGGTGCTGGGCCTGTGTTGGCCCCACCTGCTCCTACCCCGTCTGCAGGGTGATGTGGCCCTCGGGTCTGCACCGCCTGCCCCTGGGCGGCCCTCACCAGGCTCCTCAGAAACCAGCCCCGTCCCACCCTCCTCCCTCTCAGACCACTCTCGTTCATGGGTTCCACCGCTGCCACCGAGCACTGTCCCAGGGGCCAGGGATGGCGTGACCGGGGGCCCGCTGGCGGGGTTCAGTTGGAGGCAGCAGGGGGGCACCACCATCCGGGTCCAAGCAGGGAGAGGGCAGCACCCGGCAGCAGACACAGGGCCCAGGGACCGTCCCTGCAGACGCCGGGCGTCGGCCTGGCACTGGACAGCAAAGGCCGGATCCCAGGGCTGTGCTCCCTGGTGTTGGGGCTCGGGAGTCACAGGACCTGGAAGCAGGATCTGGGGGCTTTGCAGGCTTCCTCCGAGTGGAGGGGAACCTTCTGAGGGTCTGAGCATCTGCTCGCCAGTGGAGGAGGAGCCAGGGAGGAACTGGCCAGGTGGACACGGCTCAGGAGAAAGGGGCTGGGGCATGGGCCGGGGTGAGGGGGTGGGAGGGGCAGGGCGGTCAGATTCAGAAGGACTAGGGAGATCCGGATCACGGTTCTCTGATGGACGGCTGGGGTATGAGTGGAGGGAGGAGGGAGGATGGGGAGAGGGAGGAGGGAGGATGAGGAGAGGGAGGACGGAGGATGGGGAGGGGGAGGGATGATGGAGAGAAGGAGGAGGGAGGAGGATGATGGAGAGAGGGAGAAGGGAGGATGAGGAGAAGGTGGAGGGATGATAGAGAGAGGGAGGAGGGAGGATGGGGAGAGAGGAGGGAGGATGGGGAGAGGGGGAAGGAGGATGGGGAGAGAGAGGAGGGATTAGGGAGGGGGGAGGATGGTGGGGAGGAAGGAGGAAGAATGGGGAGAAGGAGGAGGGATGACGGGAGAGGGGGAGGGAGGATGGGGAGGGGGTACAGTGGTCCCAGCAGGCTGTGGGTCCCACAGGCTGTAGGTGACCTGTGCCCCCCACCCGTGGTCCCTCCCGGTGCCCCCAGGGCGTGGCCTGCTGCCTCCCGTGGTCCTCCCGGCCCCGCCGTCCGAGTCCCCCAGCCCCGTGCCCAGCAGGCGGTGCCCTGAGCTGACACCTGCCCCCAGCGGATGAAGCCCTCGGCCTGGCCCGGGGTCTCCGAGAAGCCCCCCAGAGGCCGCGGTGTTTGCCCTGAGGCAGAGCTCAGGTTAGAGACGCCCCAGCCCCCCAGATGCGCGGCCCGGCGTCCTCGTGGCTATTTCTGAATCACGGGCCTGCGTCACCCCGACCTGCCCCGGGGCCCTGCGCTGGCCGTGACCGCGGGGGAGCGGAGCTGGTGCTGAAAGCCGCTCTGTCCTCCGCGGGCCTCGGCCCCAGGACGGCACACAGGCGCTTTTGTTCTCCAGCCCGGGCCGAGGACCCCTCCTCCGGCTGGCGGCCCGGGCGTCGGGGGGACGCGGCGCAGGCTGAGGGCCCCCCCCAAGTCGTTGCCCGCGAGCCGCCCAGTTCGCCCGCCGGGGCCAGCACCCCGCCACGGGGCCGTGCCCGTCTGACCCCTGCCGCCCAGCGGGTGGGGGGCCGGGACCTGTCCCGCCAGAGCCGCGCAGGACGGCTGGAGGCGCGGGCGTGGCCGTGGGCCCTGCGTGGACGGCCGTGCGGTCCCTCCTTTCCGGCCGCTCGTCCTTCCCAGGTCTCAGCAGTTCCTTGTTTTGCTCCAACATCACGAACGATGAACACGGCATCGGGCCCCAGAGATGCTACGGCGGCCGCGCCCCGGCCCCCGTCACCCAGCCCTGACCCTGGCCCCCCCCGCCTCCCCCCACCGGCCTGACTCAGAACCCCTCCCCCAAGCCCGGGTCACCTCCTCCCTTGGCCGCCCCCCCACCCCCGACGCTCCTGCTGCAGGGCGGCCCCCTCCCGGCTGGGCCCTCGCATGCAGCTGCCGGGGAGCTCACGGATTCAGGGGTCAAGCTCTGCGGCACCATGTTCACCCAGGGGTGAAGCCCCCGCCACGTGCAGGCACCATGCTACACGCTGAGGATGGGGTGTAGGGGGAGAAACACGCGGAGCTGCCCCCGCAGGACACGCTGTAGGGGGGCGGGAGTGACAGAGGGAAGGGGACCCCGTCACCTGCTGCAGGCCCAGAGGGGTGCTGCTGGGAGCCGTGCAGGACAGTGTGTGAGCAGGGCTGGGTCAGCAGGAGGAAGGCCGGGGAGACCCCGGGCAGGGGTCCAGGGGAAGAACGGGGGTGGGGGGACCGCACGTGCAAATGTCCTGAGGCCGGAAGGAGGGAGCGTGGGAAGGAGGAGGTCTGTGAATCCACGGAGCCGACCACCAGGCCGGGGTTCCCGGAGACCCCGGGGTGTGTCCTCAGCAGGGCAGGGCCAGCCACTGGGAGGGCCTCGGGACCCCGAGCTGGTGGAGGCCCGATGGCCGGCGGGTGGGGCCAGAGCGTACCTGGTCCAGGTGGGGGTGCTGCCAACGCCCAGGTGAGTGGGGTTTGGACCAAGTGGAGGGGCAGGTGGGCAGGTGCGCGGAGCCCAGCAGCCTCTAGAGGATGGTCAGGGACAGGGGGTGCGAGCACGTCCACAGTGGGGTCTAGGCCGAGCCGCCTCTGGGCCTGGGGCCCCCAGGTCGGGGGCAGCTCGTGAGGTCCTGGGGTCCCAGACACGCAGGGACACGCAGGGACCCCCGGCCCCCAATCCGGGCTTCATCATCTGTGACATAGGGGTGATGGCCCTGCACCTCTGGTCCTCCAGGGGACGTCTGATGACGTGAGGACAAGGTTCTGGAAGCCCTGGGGCAGGCGAGGTCACGGCAGGAGCTGAACCCCAGTACCCCCGTCCTGACCCCGCGTGCAGCCCCGGGAGCCCAGCAGGGCCGCGGCAGGTGGTGTCCCCGTGGGCGCCGAGCCCGGGACCCCGCATCTCAGAGACGCCAGCGCGGCCAGGCTCCTCCAGGAGGGGCGGCAGGGGGCAGGGTCAGCTTCGGGGCCGGCGATGGGGACCACGTCTGGCCAGAACGCAAAGACCCCTCTGCTCTGAAGACCCCGTGGCAGCGTGGACCCAGGGAGGCACCCTGCTCGCGGAGGGACGTTCCTGCTGCGACAGGAGGAAACGGCGTCAGGCCCGGGGATTTTTTGTGGAAGGAATAGTCGTGTCCTTGTCACGGAATGCCAGGAGGGGGACGTATTTTCAGGTGCAACTGGCCAGACTACGGCTCGCGGCTCTTCGAAATGCGGGGTCCTCCGGGATCCGCGCTCGATGGCCTGGGTGGGGGCCGCGCTGTCACGCGACTCGCGGCAAGGACGCCGCTTTCCTGCACGTGCGTTGCCGGCGAGGCTCTGTACGTCTCTTGGTTCCAGGAGACCGTGAGCCTTCCGGGCGGGCAGCAAGGTCGGGGAGCCCCAGTGTCCCCCGGCGGCTCCCTCACGGCCTCTGCCGGGACATTACCATGCCCCTTGCAGGGTCCCGCGGGGTGCCTGACCTCGGGTCGACGGGGTCCCCGTCCTCCCAGGCCTCCCAGCTCCTCGGGCTTGGGAGTGCCGGTCAGGCGTCTGCAGGATGGTCCCCGGGACACCTGCCCTGGGCAGCCCCACGCACGCCGGCCGCCCCGGGAGAGGCTGACGAAGGCCCCGCACGTGTTAGAACCCGAGGAGCCATCACTAAGCACCCAGGGACCCTTGAGGCACCGCCACCCTCCTCCTCCCGCTCCCGTGGCCCTTCCGCTCACCTGCGGGTTCCCTGCCCTGCGTCCCCTCTATCGGGGCGCTGCCCGCGGTCTGGGAGCCAGTGCCCCGCCCGTCTGAGCCGTCAGGTCCGGGGTTTCCAGGCAGTCAGCACACGCAGGGGCGTGCGGGGCGCAGGGCTCGGGATCCCGCTCCAGGAGCACCCCCCGCACTCCTCCCCCGAGCCCGGAACCCCTGGCCGCGCGGCTGCAAGTAGACTTTTCCAGGGCGCCGGCCCTCGGGACCGCGCAGCGCATGTTGTACGGCCGAGGGGCGCCGGGGGCCACGGGGGCGGGCGGCCTGTTTGGCTCTGGGCGCCGGGGGCCAGGGCGGCTTCTGGGTTCCGCTCTTCCCACCTGCACTGGCCTCAGGGGTCCTCAGCGACCCTATTCCTACCTCAGGAGCCCTCCATGACCTGTTCTGGCCTCAGGGACCTTCCGTGACCTGCACTGGCCTCAGGGACCCCCTCCGTGACCTGCACTGGCAGAGGGGCCCTCAGCAACCCTGCACTGGCCTCAGGGCAGTTGGAAATGCTTCTCTCCCAGGGTCCTGGGAGCACCGAGGGTGGGGGCCAGGGGAGGCCTGGGACCGAGGGGCAGCAGGGCCGAGGGACCTCACGTGGAAGCCCAGGCTTCCGGGGAGAGCAGACCCTTCATCTTGGTGCGAGGCTTCCGTGCACAGAGTGAGGACCCCTCGGGCCCTGGCTTCACGTCCTCTCGAGAGCGCACTGAGGGCTGAGAGCTGCAGGGAGGCCACACCTGAGACCAGGTCCCCAACGCCCCGGCTCCCCCAGCACCGCGAGGGTCCTCCCTCCTCCGGTCAGCAGGAGGCACTCGTGCAGATGCCCGCAGGCCCCGGGGCTCCTTCCAGGCCCAAGCTCCAGAGGACAGGTCCGCCTTCTCCTGGCACTGTCCCCCCGAAGGGCCCTGGTGGGTAGACGCGAACACAGCAGGGCGCCTCGGTTCCCTTGTACACGGGGGTGCTATTAAGGGAACGAAAGTGCTCCCCTGAGGCAGGACGGAGACCTGGGCCCCTTTGGTGGCTCCGTGTCCAGTGGTTCAACACGATGCTGTGGCCACAAAGACAGAAAAGCAGGGGTGGGGGCTCGGGGGGAGGCGACCGTCGCTGGGACGCCCAAGTGCAGGCCGAGGATGCGCCTCTCCCCTCACTGTTCCCTGAGCACCCGGTCATGCCCGAGCCACGGGGGGACAGGGCCACAGGGACTGGGGGCAGCCCACAGCACCCATGACGTGCAGGAAATGACTTTTCTTTTATAAAGAAGAATGTCTCTTCCACAAATGGAGCAGGACACGGGGACAGCCTCGTGCAGGAGACAGAACTGGGCCACTTCCCTCACCAGACACAGAGGTAGACTCGGGACGGACGGAAGACCTAAATGAGACAGGAACCCATCAACACCCAGGGGAGACACAGGCAGCAGCCTCGGTGGCCTCGGCCGCAGCCGCCCTGGGTCGCCGCGTCTCCAACGGCAAGGGACGCGGAGGCACACGTGAGCTGTGGGGCCTAACCGGGATCACAGGCGTCCTCACAGCCGAGGAGCCAGTCAACAAAGCCGAGACAACCCGCGGGGTGGGCGGGGATGCTTGCGAGCGTCTCCCCCCGCGAGGGGCTGGTGTCCGAGATCCACGAGGAACTTGCCAAACTCAGCGCCCGAGGGACGAACAATCCATCAAGAAATGGGGGAAGACGTGAGCAGACACGTCTCCAGCGGAGACCCACACGGGGCCCAGGCGCGCAGGAAGATGCTCCCCGTCCCTCGGCGTCAGGGAGACACACCAGCACCACGTGGGACCCCCCCACCCCGTACCCCCGTCAGGATGGCCACCGTCAGGAGGTGACAGGTGTGGAAGTGGGGGGGCTCAAGGAGCCTCGGGGCTGGGGTACGGGGTCACCGGGGACGGGCGTTGAGGAGGGCACGGGATGTCGTGAGCACCGGGCGTCACATGTAACCGATGAGTCCCCGACCTCCCCTCTGACACCAACGACACACTAGATGTTAACTGCATTGAATTTAAATTCAGAAATTTTTAAAGAGAATCTCTTTTTATTTAATATTCATTTTTTTGCATCGATTTCAATTTTTATTATCTCAGTATGTAGCATGGCGCCCAGTGTGGAACCCAGCGTGGGGCTCGCTCTCCCGACCGTGAGATCAAGACCTGAGCCCGGATCAAGAATTGGGCACTTGACCACCCGCCCGCCCGGGAGCCCCGAATCTTGATTTTTAAAATATCATGTTAAAGTATCACTTGTTTTTGGGGGATCCCTGGGTGGCGCAGCAGTTTAGCGCCTGCCTTTGGCCCAGAGTGTGATCCTGGAGACCCGGGATCGAGTCCCACGTCGGGCTCCCGGTGCATGGAGCCTGCTTCTCCCTCTGCCTGTGTCTCTGTCTCTCTGTCTCTCTCTCTGTGACTATCATAAATAAATTAAAAAAAAAAGTATCGCTTGTTTTGATGACTGAGATTTTCGGCATCCTTCCCCTTGAGATTTGCCGCGGGGCAGGTGCGGATGCGTGTCCGTGTTGACGTGCGTGCCCGCGAGCATGCGTGTCTGTCCATCTCCTGCCTACGGGAAGGTGGAGGGTGGCCGGGGGCCCGGAGGTGTGGCCTCGTGCCTGCTCCTGGCAAACGGGGGACACGGCAGGTGTCTGCTTCCACCCGGAGATGCCCCTTCTCAGTGCGGGAGGAGGACGTGGGCCTCTTGCACACCCGGGGCACCCCCTTCGCCCGGCAGCCCGAGCCCTGAGGGTGGCAGGTTGCACTGGCGTCCCCTATAGGCCAGGCCTGGGCGTCAAGCGGGGTAAGCCCTGGCCACCTCTGCCCCTGGTCATGCTCTCACCAGGGTGGACTTGGGCGGGTCCCTGACACGCGTGTCCTCCGCTTCCCAAGGACACGGTGCAGGGTGGGGCGGGGACAGCTCCCGGCAGGGTGACAAGATCCTTCCTCGCGGCACAGAGCGTTCCAGCGGCTTCTGCTGCACACGCGTCTCTCCGTCCCCGAGCTGGCGCGTGGAGGCCACCGCCGCCCGTCCCCCTGCCCCGGGGCCCACGGGGGGGTACAGCAGTTGCTGCCCTGGGCAACGGCAAGCTCCCGGCCGGGGCTGTTCACAGCCACCTGTGCCGGCAGCCGATGAGCACCAGCACGTGGGACGGTGTTGTCCCCCCGTCCTGGTGGGGAAGGCCCTGGAGGCCGGCCCGTGCTGACCGGCCTCATCGGGGTGGCCCAGCTCTCGGCCGTGTCTCCCGGGGGGGGCCCGACAGCCCCCAGTTCCTGCGGGGACGGCCCCGTGCGTGTGGAGGCCGGGCCACCCGGTGGGGCCGTCCGGGTCACACGGGCGTGAAGGTAAATTTGCTGAGGCTGCGAGAGAATGCGCCGCGTCTGCTGCCTCCACCGCGGGGTGCGGAGCAACCTCAGCAAGGTCAGCCGCGCAGCTCCTCAGCCGGCGGGTTTGACTTAGCAACTCGGGGAACCGGGTACCGCTCGGCGCCCCCGACTGCGCCCCCCCCGACGCGGGAGTGGCCGTGAGGCTGGGAGGCCAGCGCCAGGCAAGGCCGGATCTGCCGCCCTGCAGCTGGGGGGCCCCCGCTTGTCTTCTTCCTTTTTTTCCCTTTAAAGATTTTACGTATTTATTCATAAAGAGAGAGAGAGAGAGAGAGAGAGAGAGGCAGAGACACAGGTGGAGGGAGAAGCAGGCTTCATGCAGGGAGCCCGACGCGGGACTCGATCCCAGGACCCCGGGGTCACGCCCTGGGCCGAAGGCAGATGCTCAGCTGCTGAGCCCCCCCGGGCGCCCCAGCCGCTTGTCTTCTTCCCGGGACGCCGAGGACCAGGGCTGTGGGGCCCCGGCTGGTTGTCAGGCCCTCCTGTGCAGTTCTCACGCTCCAGGCCGCAGAGGAGGAACCCACTGGAATCTCAGATATTTCAGAGACTGCAGCCCCCGCTCCCGCCAGCCCAGCAGCCCGGAGACGCGACCTTGGCCCCACGTGTCCTGCCCCGCACGCCTAGGGGGCACCTTTGCGGTTGGGCGAGCCCCCCTTCCCTAACCTGGGACGCTACGGCACAAAACGAGCTTTGAGAGGCAGAGCAAAACCCTGTGGGTGGACGCCAGCCGTCCGGCCTCCACGGGCGGGCGCTCAGGGTGCTGGCGGGCAGAGAGGCGAGGACCTGGGCCCCCGTCCAGCACCGCCCGTTCCTCTCCGCAGCCTCCTGTCACAACCAAGGAATCCGCACATCCCTGAGCACAGTCCTGAGATCCACGACGGGCTCGTCGGACGCGCGCTGGGCCTCCCGCTCCTGCCCGTCAGGGGGGCACCGCAGCCCACGCGGGCAGGAGGGTGCCTCAGCTTTGCGGATCCCTCCGAGCAGTGGTGTCTGTCGGGGCGTAGGGCTTCAGGTTCCCGATCCCCCCGCCCCCCAGAGTTTCTCTCTTGTCTACCAGAACCAACGGGAACCAGCGTGGGAGAGCAGGAGGTGGGGGGGTCCTCTGTGAAGTTTCGTGGGGACTGGGGACCTGCCACGAGGTCTGACCGGGCCCAGCAATGCTGCAGGGTCTGTGGGGTCCGTCTGCTCTGGGGGCAAAGGCTGGTCCCCCCCGCTGCTTTCAAGGCAAGGGTTCCGGAAGGGCTGGGTGGAGCCCGGAGGCCAGCGTGGTGGTGGTGGCAGCAGGACCTCAGAGGAAGGAAGGCCCCACGGCCCCCAGGGACGGGAGAGGACAAACGGAGCAGGTCCAGGACGTGCCTCTCCCACCCAGAGGGGGTGCGGTGGGTGACTTGTTGACACCGGGTGGCCCCAGGGCCTGAGGGGAGGGGCTGGGGCTGGACCTGGGCCTGCAGGGAGGACCCACCGGCTGCCCGAGGGGCCCGGAAGCCACCGGCAGCGTGTGGCCCCGCAGAGCAGCCCGTGCAGGAGCCCCAGGCGGTGCTATGGTCCCCAGAGCAGGTGCCACAGACAGGCCTGTGGGGCGCTCACAAGCTCCCGGCTCCCTCCATTCAGGTCCGGGGCACCCCCCCCCACCGTGTCCCTCCCTCAGACCCCCCCGACACGCAGCGAGCCCAGGTTTGGGGTCACGGCGTTGATGCGGCTCCCAGAACCGCCAGCCCAGGGACCTGCAGGCTTTCGGGTCGGCCATCCTTGTTTGGTGCATCCTGGCCCTTGGCTTGCCTGGGCAGGGCCTTGACACCCCCCCACCCCCGCCCCGTGGTCCCCAGCTCACCGCAGGGGAGCGAGGAGGCTATCATAAGGGAGCAAGCCTTCCTGGGGAGCTCGAGGCAGGAGCCAAGGCCCTGGGGCGGGACCCTCTGCTCTCCTGGGCAGGTGCAGCACCAGGGCCCTCTGGCCACGGGGGCCCAGTGGCCTGGCCGTCTCCCCGGGGTCCACGTGCCCTGGACTTGCTGCCACACAGGCCCCCGCCCCTTCCCGCCAGGGAAACAGCCCCGTAGCTGCCGTTCTGCAGCTTTGGTCTCATGCACGTGCAGTGGGAACCCGGGGGATGCAGGCCTGGCCGGCCTGGGGGGCTCTCCTCGGCCCGTCCCCAGACTTCCACGTCCAGGGGCTGTTCCCCACAGGGGTGATGGGCACTGCTTCCTCGCCCCTCCCGGCGGTGCCCTGCGCTCACCTCCCGCCCCCAGCGAGGACCCCCTCGTGGGACATGGGGCGCCCCCGGTCAGCCCTACAGTCTGTGACGCGTCATCACGGCTTCTGGACAAGTTGCCCCGAGTACAATGACCCAGCTTGCCTCCCTTCGAGGCACAACGTTTAGAAGGCTCTGCGGTTTTCACACCTGGGAGGAAGAGAAAGGGAAATCTCCCAGGTGTTTTCATTGTTCCAAAAAAGGAGAGATCCGTGGCCACAGGTATGTCTGGAAACCCTGCCACCTGCACAAGCCTCCCTGTGGAATTCGCCAGGAATGTTCCAGGCCGACAAAGGAGGAGCGCCTGCTTTTCTTCCCAGAGGTCGCAGCCGCGTCCGCGGGCCCAAGTGGAGAGCTGAGGTCACGGGCTGCGCGGCGGGGACAGACCCCGGGGCGCGGCGGGCGATGGGGCCACTGGAGCGCATGGACCTGCGGCCCCGTGAACGGGGCGGGACCCGCAGCCCAACGGCTGAGGCCAGGACAGCTCCCCACGGAGCAGGCTGTGGCCGGGGACACCCGAGGGGCCATGTGCACGCAGAAGGCTTATCTTGGCCAGGCCGCCCCTGCCTCCCTGGGAGTCCACGGGACTCGGTGCTCCATCGTAGAGCCGCCGCGCCCACGGTCTTCAGAGGAGGTGGCCCATGCTCCTGGTTCTGGGTGGCCACGGGCCGACCGACTGGGGTGCGAGATGAGGCCGAGGCGTGGGCTGGCTCTTTTCTCACGATGCGTTCACATAAAACCTGTATGCTCGTTGCTCCCGCCTTTCTGGTTAATCAGCCTCTTCCTTCTGGTCCCACTCGCGGTTTCCTCACCGATGCTCACAGGGCACCTCCCACGGGGTCACGCCCGACAGCGTGTTTAGACGATCCCCTCTTAAAGCACAGCTGCGTCTCATGTAGACGCATCCCGTGGGTGGCAACTTAGACGTGGGCCACACGGCCGCTTGGTTTTGGCGTCAAGAGAAGCTGGCGTGGGCGGCCGTGAGCCAGGAGGAGTGCGGTGAGGTCCCCGCGGGCGCCGTGAGGACAGGCGGAGTGAGCGACCAGGAAGGGGCCCTCCAGCCCTGCTGCCCCCCGCCTCCGGAGCCCCAGCCACGCACCCCACTGCTGGCTCCTTAGCCGCCGGCCTGTGGCATTTTGTCACAGCAGCCTGGAGGGACGAGGGCCGTCTCGCGGTCACTGAAATGCCACCTGAGCTGCTGTGCGTTCCTGTTTATGAGCCAAAGAAAAGCGAGCAGTTATGCACCTTGCGAGTCATTCACAAAATGCTTAGCCAGGCGATGAAGTGACCAGGGCGGGACTCACGTGCCCACTCTCGTACCACACGCTAACTCAAAAACCCGATAGGAAAGACTCCAAAATTTGACATCTAAAATGATTAAGATGGGATCCCTGGGGGGCTCAGCGGCTCAGCGCCTGCTTTCAGCCCAGGGTGTGACCCCGGGGTCCCGGGATCGAGTCCCGCATCATCTCTCTGCAGGGAGCCTGCTTCTCCCCCTGCCTGTGTCTCTGCCTCTCTCTCTGTGTTTCTCATGAATAAATGAATAAAATCTTTAAAAAATAAATAAAATAAAATAAAATAAAATGATTAATATTATCACTCAGTAAAGCCATATAGGGTTTGCTAAGGATGGAGACCGGGGTCTGGCTCCCTTTACAGAACTGTGTGATGAGCTGATGCTGTTAGAGCAGAAGCCGAGGGGGAGCGCGGAGCCCCCCGGGGCCATCGCCGTGGCTTGGCCATCCCCACCGCGGTCGCCCCTTGCGTCTCTCGTGAGCAGGTCCCTTCTCACGTGATTGTAACCCCAAGTCCACGGCCGACAGCAGGCTTCACCTTTGCACCCGACGCCCTGCAAGTAGGACCCATCGCTAGTCTGGCTCCTGCGTGTCAGGCTGGAAAGTAGAGCAGGCCTTCCAGAGATCCAGGCTGGTGGTAATCGTCTTTGTTGTATTTTTGCTTCTGCAAACACGAACCTTGAGGAAATGTTTTAACAACTGGCCACTGTTCTGCATTTCGGGCACACGTCCACGGGCGCGTTATCTTATCTGCCCCGGGGCGTGTTGCCAGTTTGCAGACGAGGAGCTCAGAGCCGGTTTCTCCTTCCGAGCACACGCTTACGCTCCAGACGGAATCTTCGGTTCAGGCCGCAGCCGGGACTCACGGGAGCCCCTTGGTTTTCCTGGCTGTAGTGCCCAGGTGCCCGTCGTCCAGCAGACGGGGTTCCAGCCCCAGCTCGTCTCAGGAGGCACAAGCTTTGTCCAGGCAGCCCTGAGCAGAGGCCAGCTGGTGCGTAGTGCGTGGGAGTGAGAGTCCGCGCGGGGCTCACACCCTCCTCACCTCTGGGCCCACGCCTGCGGTTTCAGGCAGTCCCAGGACGGGAGACGGAGAGAAACGGGGAGCAGAAGGAAGAAACCAGAAAGTGGGGGATTTCCCTCTCCTCTGAGCGAAGCCACCGCCCCATCATCCCCAGGAATTTGACGTTAGCTCCTAAAACTTGGTATTTTATATAGTGTGAACACCAAAATCACAAAATGTGCACATTTGTCTAAACGGAAATTCCTGTGCTGTCGTTGACATAATTCTCCCCCTGAACATGGCAGGCTGTGCACCTGAGGTTGGCACAGAAGACGAGCTCAGACTCAAAGACTATTTTAGTCCTACTTGTTCCAGGCATCTGAATGCCGGGAAACAGCCCCTCTACTGGGGCAGGAGCTTCTGCTCTCAGAGGACCACGGGGCATGACTCCACTCAGATGCCGGAGGCTGGTGCCTGGTCCACCTTTACCTCCAGCAGCACCTCCCAGAGCACAGTCGCCACGTTGCCCGGGGGCCCTTGACCTGCCAGCAGCACAGGTGAGGGCACAGGCTTGGCCATGCTCATGCTCCCTGGGCCGCCCTGACGCAGCCGGAACATTTCATCTTCCCTGGGAAGGAGGCCCCTTTGTAGGCAAGGCTCTCAGGAACGTGTCCCAGAACCACCCAGAACTCTTGACGCTGTTCACATCTGGCCAATTCTCTCTCTTTTATTTAAAGATTTTATTTATTTATTCGTGAGAGACACACAGAAGCAGAGACACAGGCCGAGGGAGAGGCAGGCTCCATGCAGGGAGCCCGATGTGGGACTCGATCCCGGGTCTCCAGGATCAGGCCCTGGGCTGAAGGCGGCGCTAAACCGGTGAGCCACCCGGGCATCCCTGACCAATTCTCAATCTATACCTAATGCAGTGCACACTTTAGTTATGGCCATTCTGGAGCACACCTCACACACCTGGGCACCCTGCTCTGGGTGGGCTTGTTCACATCAACTCACATGCAAATGCCGCCCCTCCCCGGAGGGACACCTTTATTACTAAACCTTTCCTTCTCTGATTCTGTCAAGCTTCATAACAGCAAGCGCAGGAGGAGGGCGATTGTGTGCAGAAAATCCAAAAGAGGCTACAGGTAAATGCTGAGGATTGAAAGTGAATTTAACAGAGACACACTATTGGGGGTTGGTGACAAAGGTGTTCTGGGATCGGTTGGGATGGTTGCATAGTTCCATGAATGTACTGAAAAACATTGAATTTTACATTTTAGGGGGGTGGGGGTGACTGGGTGATGGGCACTGAGGGGGGCACTTGGCAGGATGAGCACTGGGTGTTACGCTATATGTTGGCAAATTGAACTCCAATACAAAAAAATTCAAAAAAGGAGGAAAAAATGAGTGGGAAATATCAGAAAGGGAGACAGAACATGGAAGACTCCTAACTCTGGGAAACGAACTAGAGGTGGTGGAAGGGGAGGAGGGCGTGGGTGGGGGTGACTGGGTGACGGGCACTGAGGGGGGCACTTGATGGGATGAGCACTGGGTGTTGTTCTGTATGTTGGCAAATTGAACACCAATAAAAAATAAATTTATTATTAAAAAAAAGAATTTTACATTTTGGATGGATGAATTACGTGGTGTGCACACTGTGTCTTAATAAAGGTGTTATTTAAAGAAAAAGAAAAACAATAAAGTTGTTGTTTTGAATGCTGAATTTAGCAAGGACACTGGATATAAAGTAAATATACAAAGGTCACTTACATTTGTGCAGACCTGCAACAATAATGAGAGAGACAAAAAGGGAATTTGAAAGTAACATCATCACCATAGCATCAAAACAGTATCAACTATCCGTAGTGAATCCAATAAAATATCCTGGAAACCATAAAATATTTATTAAGGTAGGTTAAGGAAGACCTAAATACAGAAAGAGAAATGACATATTTGTGGATTAAAAGCAAGAGTTATAAAGTCATAAAAGTGATCTGTAGATGCAGCTAAAACCCCTCGGTGGGGGTGGCGGTGGGGGAGGGACATGTTGCCAAGCTGACCCTATAGTTTAGGTAGAAACCTGAAAGGCCGAGAACAGCCAAGACAGCCGTGCAGAAGACCGAAGTGAGGGCCTTCACCACCACATACTGAGACTTAATTGAATGCTCTCGTTATTAATCAGGTGACAAACAGACCAAAAAAATGGAATGAAGGGTCTGGAAACAGAGGCACAGGTACATGGGATGCTTGATTTCTGATTAATGTGGATTACGGAACAAGACAAAAGGAAAATCTCTTTAATAAGTAACTCTGGGTTGGGACCCCTGGGTGGCTCAGCGGTTTAGCACCACCTTCAGCCCAGGACGCGATCCTGGAGTCCCGGAATCAAGTCCCACGTCGGGCTCCCCGCAGGGAGCCTGCTTCTCCCTCTGCCTGTGTCTCTGCCTCTCTCTGTGTGTCTCTCATGAATGAATAAATAAAATCTTAAAAAATAATAATAACTCTGTGTTAATTGCAAACCCGTATGGGAACAATGAAACTTAGGACGCCGTTTATACCACACGCAAAAGTTAGTTCCCAGTTGCCCTGTGGATGTACACATGAAAGCTAAGACATAGATGCTTCTAGAAAAAGAGAACAACCACGAGAGGTGTCTTTAGTGCCGAGCCCCGGAGTCCCTTCCTTTATGGGGTTTTGCTCTCAGGTGGGGAGGACTCGGAACCCAAAAAAACCAAGCAGATAGAGCAAAGCGTCCAGAGTCAGGAGCTGGTGTGTCAGGTGGAGGTGAGGAAACGAGTGAGCTGGACACAGTGCCGTGCCCTCGGAGGATGGGGGGGGGAGGTGGCAGGCCTAGTGGCCAGTGGGCCCACCCGCAGGTCAGCACAGCCCACCCAGAGGGAGCTGGACGGAGGCTGGGGGCCTGGCCCAGGAGCAGGAATCTGACCTCCACCAAAGTAAACAACCGCCCACTCCGCGTCCAGGTCCAGCCAACGGCGGAGGCTTCTGGAGGGCTCCTGGTGTCTGCACGTTGGAGTGTTCAGCCCCCGACGGTCAACCCAATGGTCTTGACTGTAGAGTCAGGTGAGAAAACTGCTCGTGGTCACCCATGCGCTCAGCCGGCCCAACCCGCCTCCTCTGGCCGCTGCGTCTTGCCCTGCGCCGTGCCAGCTGCTGGGGGAGGCAGGAGAGGGAGACCTGAGTTCCTCTCTGGGGAGCCACCCGCCCCCCGGGGGCCGGCACACACCCACGGGCCTGCAGGCACACGCAGGTCGTTCCCCACACGGCCCAGGCCAGAGGCCCCGTCTTGCCCTGGCGTCCTCTGGTTTCCGTCCCGCATTCCTCGGCCTGGTTCTGTGTCTCACTTGACCTCACGACCTGCCCCTGGGGCCCGGTGCAGCTGCCGGGGACGGCATGTTTGCGGAAGAGAATAACTCGGGGAAACTGAGTCCCAGCAAAGGCTCGCACTGGCGCGTGACAACAGAGACTGAGGCGAGGACGAGTCCGGACTCGTGCAAACTTCTCCCGGGGCATCGTCAGGCGCGAGGCGCCCCTCATCGGCCTCCCTGGGGGCCGGGGGCAGGGCAGCCTGTACCTCCTTCCCGCTGTGGGGCCGGGGGCAGGTCACCTGACCTTGCTGTGCATTCAGGGTCCGCGTCTGTAAGATGGGCCCAGGCACCTCCTTGCACAGGGTCTTGAGGAGAAAGTGGGGGCGCCGCCCAGCACCCAGCGTCTGCACATTTACACCCAGATTAGCATGACCCTGGGACCTCACCAGCCTTGGGAGGGAAGCCCTGCTGCCTGGGGGGCCCACGGCTCCGGGTGGACGGGGCAGGTGTTGGCCCCGACCTGCACCGAGGCTGGTTTCCGGGACACATACCCCGCACGGCACCCACACATTTAGGAGAGGTCAGGGTGCTGCTGGTGCCATCGTATGGGCCTGACCGGCTCGACTGCCCCTTCCCACCCCAGGGAAGCCCAGGCAAGGAGCCCGAGGAAGGCCCCCGGAAGTGAGGGCTGCATTGGGTCACTCGGGGCCCAGAGACCCCCGGCCGGGACAGGGCCTTGGAGTTCTGGCTTCTTGGAGCCCAGCCAGGCCTTCCGAGCACAGGCGCGGGGTGCGTGGTCACTGGTCACTCGTGCTGGGCCGGGAGCATGTCCTCGGGACCCTGGGGCCGCCCTCAGCACGCTCCCTGGGCCGAGGACGGCCACGGCAGGTTCTGTGGCCTCTGACCCACGAGGCCCAGCCCTTGCCCACCTGCGCCTCTGACTGGGGTTTCTCGGGGGAGCCTTGCTCTGGGCAGGGGATCCGTCCATCAAGCCTCCATGGCTTCACCTTCACCAGGGTGTGGCCAAGGAGCCTCTTGTGCTGCCCCCAGTTCTCCAGGACTTCAGGCCACGCCGGACCCTACTCTGAAGACAAGCCCCAGGGGTCCTCAGGACACAGCTGACCGCAGAACCCCACCCCACATCCCCAGACTCCCTGAGTCAACTGATGTCTGTGCCCCAGCTCCCTGACACGGGGCGTCTCAGGGAAGATGAGCCCGGCCGGCGCCCGCAGAGCCCACAAGAAGCAGGCCCAGCTCCCACGGGCAGCGAGACCCCAGTCCCAACCTCCAGCGAGGTCTCCCACGCCTCCCAGGATGCCGGTCAAGACACCAGCTCGACGCAATTCTGCTCGGTAACTTCGCACAGAAAAATCACAGAGTTAAGAGCAGAGATTTGGCCCAGGCAGAGGTTGCTAGAAGCCAGGAGTGGAGCAGAGGCCTCAGGCCAGGCCCCTGGCACACACCTGGCAGGAGACCGAGGCTTGGGCCTCTCACACCTGCCAAGGAGGTTGTGTCCCCAAAACATGAGAAAATCAGCAAACTTGTCTGCGCAACAGTTAGGGACCGTCCAGCCCGGCGTGCGGGGTGCTGAGGCCTTGCGCTGGGCACACGTTCCGCGCACACCAGGGCCTCCAGAGCATCGCGGATCTGAGGCCTGCAGAGGCCAGGCCTCCCTGACTCCCTGTGCTCCTGGGGAGCTCTGGGGTCACGGGAGGAGACCCCTCTCCCTCCCCCGACCCTGGAGCCTTGACTGGCCGCTCACCCCCGTGCCCCGCTCCCACAGGAGCCCTGGGAGCTGAACCTGGGCCCACGGCTTCTGGGGAAGAAGGGTCCAGAAGGAGTGTGCGCGGCCCACCCTTCCTGTGGGGGCGGGAGGCTTATCTGCCCCTCCCAGGACCACTTCCTTCCTCCCACACTGGTGACCCGGGGCCCGGGCCTGGAAAATCTGAGCAGCTAACAACAGCAGACCTCCTCTTTCCATACGTCGGGAGGCTCACGCCCTGATCTGCTCACTAGCATCTGGGACCCATTTCCTGCTGGTTCACACTGTACATCCTGGGCCGCAGCCAGCTGGCCCGTCCCGACTCTCAGGAGCCCCTCGCCCATCAGTACACGCAAGGAAGTCACCTGGGCCAGCTCCTGCCTAGTCTCCAGAGGGGCTGCCAGGGTCTGGGGCTGCAGGGCCGAAGGGGAGGGGTCCCTGTGGAAGGTACTCCGGAGAGCACCCAGCAGAAGCCTGTGCCGCTCGGGGGTGGGCGCACGGGCTCATGGGGAAGAGGCCTGGCTGACCTGCCAGCCACCCGACTGGACAGCCGTCCTGATCCCACATCCCGGCCCCGCCCCCCGGTCCTGCTCTCTGTCCCCCGCAGGGCCCATCCACGGCTCTGCAACCCGCCCCCTGGGCCCTCAGCAGCCCGCCTTGCTGCCAGCCCTGCAGCCCGGCCTGGGTGCCTCCACACACGGTGCTTGCTCACAGCTCTGCAGCTGCAGGGCCTGCAGGGGGTGGCCCACAGCCAGGGTGGCAGGCCAATCGCCCCGACCTCGGCAGCCCTCGCTGGTCTCCCCCAGGAGAGGCAGGGGTGGGGTGGGAGCTGCATGAGGGGAAGCCACTCCTCGAGTGCCCTGGCAGGCTCTGTCTCCACGGAGGGACCAGCCTCATCACCTGTGTCCTTCCTACTTAGTCATGCGGCGTACACGCAGTGGCACGCACACGCTTAACACAAAGGATCAAGTCAGAATGAGGTCATGAGGGCGGGCTCTAATCCAACAGCAGAGAGTCCTACAAAGGAGGGGTTCTGACAGAGAGATAGACGTGCAGGGGGAGTGCCATGTGGACACGCAGGCAGAGACGGGGTGATCCACGGATGGGCTAAGCAGCCCCCGGGTCTCCCAGAAGGTACGAGAGAGCCTGGAAAAGATACCCCACTCCTGGGTGTCGGAAGGATCCGGCCCCCCAGGCCTTGGGCCTCCAGGCTGCGAGGGGATGAGTCTGTTGTTTATCCTCTCTGTCACAGTGCCTCCGGCAGACGCGCACGTGTGTGTACACGCACACAAGCACACGCGACACGCTAGCACTCACAGCCCTGACGTCCCCCCCACCCCCACCAACAGAGCTGGGCTTAGGGCTGGCTGGCCTCACTTGACCTCTTTGGCTTTGAACAGTTAATGGTCCCGAGCCTCAGTTGTCTCATTGGAAAATGGGAACAATAATATCCCTGCCTTATAGGGTTGTTTTGAAGAGACGGTGGGACTCTGTCCAGGCCTGACGCCGTGACGGCCACACTGTTTCCTGCACCACCTTGCAAACCTTAAAAAAAGTCTCACCTACTTGGAAATCAAACAGTACACGTCTAAATAACGTAGACACTATTAGAAATGATCATTCATTTGGGGAATATAAAAAATAGTGAAAGGGAATAAAGGGGAAAGGAGAAAAAATAAGTGGGAAATATCAGAAGGGGAGACAGAACATGAGAGACCCCTAACTCTGGGAAACAAACTGGGGGTGGTGGAAGGGGAGGTTGGCAGGGGATGGGGGTGACTGGGTGATGGGCACTGAGGGGGGGCACTTAATGGGATGAGCACTGGGTGTTATTCTGTATGTTGACAAATTGAACACCAATAAAAAATAAATTTATTTAAAAAAAAAGAAATGAATGACGGTGAAAGTATAACGTGGGGTAAATCACAGGATGTGGCCAGCGGGGGTGCTTCAGGGAAACGGGGGCTTAAAGACCTTGCTTTAGAAACCCGAGGAGGCCTGACATCAGTGACCTAAATTTCCACCATAAGGAGCTGGAGAAAGACAAACTACTTCCAGAACGTAAAAAATAATAATAAAACAGTAGCAGACATTAATGAAATAGAAAACAAACAAAAAAGAACAAGGCAGAACTGGATTCGAAAACTCTATAGCGAAAATAAAAGAGACACAGACATTGAGAAGGAAAGAAGGGATGTGGAGCACGGAAGGAGGTGGAGAAGCGACGCGAATGACTTTGTGTCGATAGATCCAACCGCTGCGGTGGCATGAACTCCTGGGAAAGGACGGCTGCCGACACTGACAACGGCGAAGGAGACAGTCCGACCTGTCCTAGGTCTTCCTAAAGATCAAATTTGTCGTCAAAACTTTGTACGAAGAAAACTGCTTGTTCAAATGGTTTCACGGGCGAGTTTTATCAAAGACTAAGGCAGAAATATCACCGATCTGACACAAAGTCATTCAGAGAGTAGGAGGGGGAGCAATGTCTAGCTTGCTTTGGGCAGCTGACATCACCCGACACCACGACTGGCAAGAAATATAAGAAAAGGATCTACGGGGGGGATCCCTGGGTGGCTCAGCGGTTGAGTGTCCACCTTCGGCTCAGGGCGTGACCCCGGGGTTCTGGGATCGAGTCCCGCATTGGGCTCCCTGCATGGAGCCTGCTTCTCCCTCTGCCTGTGTCTCTGCCTCTCTTTGTGTGTCTCTCATGAATAAATAAATAAAATCTAAAAAAATAAATAAACTTTGCTTCATTGAATTCTAAACAAAAAAAATAAATAAATAAAAGGGACCAGGAGATTAACATCCTACATGAACATATGCACTAAATATGAAAGGAAATGCCAGCAGAACACGAGCGGGTGGGCGTCCCACGGTGGACCAGGCACCGTGCAGCCTAAGAACAGGAGGTTTGCTTAGTCCTTGAGGACGAGTGATTCACCATCTCAGCAGAATAAAGGAATAACGCTGTGAGCACCTCAACAACACAGAAGGGTCCTTCCACAAACGCCGGCGTTTGTTTGTGATAAAAGTGCCAGCCAGACCAAGAACGGAACGGAACCTCCTCATCTTTTTATTTTTTTTTAAGATTTTATTTATTTATGAGAGACACAGAGAGAGAGGCAGAGATGCAGGCAGAGGGAGAAGCAGGCTCCATGCAGGGAGCCCTATGTGGGACTCCATCCCAGGACCCCGGGGTCACACCCTGAGCCGAAGGTAGATGCTCAACCGCTGAGCCACCCGGGCATCTGGGAACTTCCTCACCTGAGCCATCCTGCAGGTAAGCCCAAACTCGCTGGTGAAGTCTGGGAGCGGGGCAGGGCTGTCTGCTCCGACCGCACCTAGTCCACGTTGTCTGGGCACCGCAGCCTATGCGATAAGACAAGACGAGGAAATCAGAGGCGCGTCATCTGGGAAGTGTGCTTGTTCCTGAGGATCGTCCTTCACCCCAAACCTACTCCATTCTTCGGGCGGCTTTCCTGGGGCTGAGGCTCTGCCATCCATGCCGCCTCCCACATACACTGTGCTGACCGGTGGTGCCAGAGAGGCCACCACGGTCTGGGGGGACAGGAAGGCCCAGTGCCCGGGGGAGATGAAATCCACCCTGTGGGCTCCCGTACGGCCCCCTCGATGGGGGGAGCATCACGCACCGGATAGCAGAATCTGACCACGGACCGTCCGCGCCCCCAGGAACCGCACGCTGATGCGTCCAACACATGGAGAGACACGAGGGCTCCCACCTCCTTCCCACGGGCCCTCAACACACTCCAGCCCCGGAAATTGAATGAACACATCAGAGGAGCGTCTACGCAGCAAGCTCTCTCTTTGTGCAACTTTAATTTTCTTCAACTTTGAGATCATTTTAAAATGAAACAAACAAAAAAACCTACAGATATATAAGAACAGTTAAGTCAGGAAGGAAAATCAGTGTTTCTCTCAAAGGAAAGGGCCCGTATGGTCAAAACCACAAGGAGCGAGGCTCCGGCTGGGAGTTTACGAAGGTGTTTTGCTGGAGGATCTGCTGAGGCTGCACATTTCCACGGCTGCCCTTAGCTCCCCAGGGTGGAATCAGATGTTCTTTCACAGAGAAAGAATGCTCCGTTCCTTGCTTGGCTCGCAGGGATGCTTTCCTGATGAGCGCTGCGCCGCCCTCCCAGACCCACCCCACCCCTTTCTTTACGCTAAGGGAAAAGTGCCTGTGGCCGCCGCCATGGGGGGCCACGTGGATGAGCCCAGTACCCCTGGGCAGCCTGGTGGGAGAAGGTCCAGTTCACCTCCTGTCAGTGCGTGAAGGGCAGCTGGGATGCCCGGGTCCTGGGGTTTTCCAACGTTCGATCCACTGTCTAAGCGACAGCGCTGGTGGAACAGAAGCCACGGTGTGAATCACAAAAATACATGGTTTCAGCTGCACCAGGGAGCTCTCATGCCTCCTGGTTCTGCAGGGAGGGCTCGCCGTCAGCACGGGCACGCCTGGGCAGCTGCGCACAGGCCCAGGCCTCCAGGCCGGGTTGGGGACCCAGAGCAGCGTTGCCTTTGCTCAATGCCACTTGAGGGTCGGGCTTGGGGGCGTGGCGCCCGCCTTGCTGGGAGGTCAGCACGCCGCCCGGGGGCCTGCTTCTCACTCAGCCCTGCTCTCCTTGCTCTGCTGTGCTTTGCTCCTGCCCACAGATGGGAGCGGTGGTGACCCGGGGCCTCGGGCTCACAGGGACCAGGCCACCTGTCACGGCCCCTGAGTGAGGCCAGGACCCAGAGGGGCCCCGGGCAGAGCTGGGATCCACAGGCCCTCGCTCACCCGCTCCTGAGCGCACAGGACACCTCCGGCCGCTGGGCTCAGAGCTGACGAGAGTATCACTGGTCACGACCTCATTCCAACGTGGGGACACCAGTGAGCCCCGGTCAGCACCCTCCAGCGGCCGCTTCTAACGCGGCTCACTCAGGCCCCGGAGACGCCACGTGGGCACCGTTACCGTCCCCTGGACAGGGGACGGGACAGGCGCAGGGAGAGCAGAACAGACAGGGGAAGAGGGACGGCACAGTCCCAAGGGGCACGGCCAGCTCTGTACCCCCCCCACCGGGAAGGTCTACGGGGCTGGTGGCAGGGCCCACGTGGACAGGTGGTGCCGGGGGCCCAGCAGAGCCTCCTGGACTCCCTGGCGTCCAGGCCCGGGGCGGTGCCTTCCCCGGCTCTGGGGTTGAAGCCCAGTGGCCCGTCCCTCTGCCCGGGGAGTCCCCTGGGGGGGGCATCCTGCAGGCTACAGCTCCCTCCCCACTGACACCAGCCAGGAAACCAGGGACCAAAACGGGCCCTGCTCCCAGTCGGAATCGCTATCCTGGGGCGGGAGGCCCCCAGCATGTGTGGCCGGGACAGGGACACTTGGGGCTGCGCCGGGAGCGCTCAAAGGGACCTCAGGCCTCTGGGAGGGGGTGGGTGGACCACTCGCCAGGTGCTCGCTCACACGCTCACCTGTGTGCGAGGCCCCTGGGGGGGTACCAGGCCCGGAGAGACCCCGGGAGACAGGCTGGGCCCTCCCACCCGCCTCCTGGACCGCCCACCCACTGCATCCTCTCAAGTGACTATGGCTCTGATGAGACTAGGGCGGGGGGCTCCTCCACGTGGGGGTTGGGAGGTCCCTGCGGGGGCGGCCATCCCGGGGTCAGGCCCCACTTTTCCCAAGGGAGGGGCAGCAGGCCAGAGGCCCCTTCGCCGTGAGGACAACCCCAAGTGGTCTCCTTTACGAGCTTGAAGTGATGGTGAAATTTATTTTATGCCTAAACACTAGAGAACGTAAAGGAACGGGGCTGGCATCCACAGCGTGGCCGAGGGCTGTCCCCGCCCTCCGTGGGCCGGGGCATGTAGCAGAGGAGGGGCTTCCCGCGTGATGGGGTCACACGGAGAGGTCAGTGTTGGGGTTTACGCCCCGACCCCGGGAAGCATGAGCGTCTCAGCAGCTCGGGGCCACGACCTGTAGAACAGACGCCGGGTTGGGGAGGCCACCCCTGCAGAAGGTGCGCTTGTCCCACCGGGCGGTAGACAGGAAAGTGCACCCTGCAGGTGCTCCCCTCCCCGGGCCTGGACACCGGGGACCCCCGGGGTTGCCCTCCCACGGTCACGGGGTCCTCAGGAGAGGGCAAGAGGGCACTGGGGCCGCAGAGGGCGTGGGGGGAGACGTGGCCGCGAGACCCCGCAGGCAGGAAAGGCCGGAAGCAGAGCCCGCGTGGCCTCGGGAGGAGCCGCCCCACAGCGTGTCGGGCCTCTGGGGTCCCACCTGTCAGATAACAACCGTGTTGTTTGAAGCCGCTTGGGTGTGTGGCCCTTGGCTACGGTGGCCGCAGGAAACCGATGCACGCGTGGGAGGGAAGCATCGGGGGCGCCCCGACAAGTCACAGAGGGCGACGCCACACTCAGCCTTCACTCCACCGACCCCCCAGGCCGACGAGCCTCCGCATCCATCAAATGGGGCAGACGGGGCCTGCGGAGGCTGTGGGACTGGCTGGACTCTGTGCACGGTCCTTGCGGTGGGGACGTGGGTCCAGGGCTTCACCGCCTGGGGTCAGGGCTCTGGGGACCGAAGGCCGACTCGCGAGGGGCCGTGACAGAGCTGAGGGCGCAGAGGCAGGAGACCCGGAGACCTCAAGGATGGGCAGTGGAGAAATATCAGGTACGGGAGGCCTCCCTGCCCACCCCCCGCCGCTGCCCCAAAGTTGGCTGCGACTCTCCCTTCGGGGAAGAAAACGTGCTGGGTAACGAACGCGTCCTCAGGAGACGACCCCCGGCCTTGAACCCTAGACGCCTCACTTGCCGGGCTTCCCACTCACTTTTCCGCAGCCGCCCCCCAACCAAAGCCGCTCCCTTTCCCGGCCTCCTCTCCACCCATGGGAGTCGCCCTTTGTTAAAAGTACGAGCGCCCCCCCAGGCCTCATCCCCTCCCCCTGAGCCCCCACCACACACATCCCAAATAAACCCTCCTGCTGTTCATCTTGCTTTTGTCACATTAATTAGCAGGTGTCGGGCACAGAACTTAAGAGGGTAGATGAAGGGTTTTCTCCTCCCTCCCCTGCAGGATGTCTAGAGGGGAAGCCGCCGCCCGGCCTGCCCTCAGCTCCAGGGGACCACAGAGTCTATCACTTTTAAACTCCGGGAAGGCTCAGAAATGCTCTCTTTTCCTTAAAAACATCACGGTACTGGCCCCCAGACAGCAGCCAGGTGTCCCACGAGTCCACGTGGTGACCGGGGGGTGCGACGACTGCCCGGTGGCCCTGCCGACCTCAGCTCAGCTTGTCTTGACCCATGGAATCCACTTCTCAAGGAGCACGGGCCGCTTCATGTCTCGAGGGGCCGGGAGACGCCGCCGGTGTCGGGGTCCCCGGGTCTCCCTCGGAGCTGGGGTGGGCGGGCGGCCAGACTGGCCCCCAGGCTCCCCGGGAGGACGGTGTGGCCCTCGGGTCACAGCCTGCGCCCAGTGTGGGGAGGGCCTGGGCCTCGCCTACCCCTCCCCCCTGCCAGGCCGGTTGCGCACCTCAGATGCCCGCGTCCCCAGGCCCCTGACCCGCCGGCCAGCGCAGCTCGGAGCCTGCAGGGCCGCCTCCTGGGCCGACCTTCCTTCCCTGCCCCCCAGCCCTCCGGCCAGTGTGTCCCGCTGTCCCCACCCGAGGATGTCCCCCCGGCCCACAGGCACAGCCGAGGGCGGGGGGCGGGTGGCAGGTGCAGTGAATCTGGCTTCCGTCGTCTGTGTGAGGCTGGCCACACCCCGAGGTCCCCGCCAGGGTCTCATCAGCCGAGACCCCGCAGACCCCGCCCGCCGTCCCCACCCCCTGCATCCCCGGGGTCCCCGGAGCGCGGCATCGTCAGCTGACTGGGCACAGGCACGGCCACCGGGATGCAGGGCCTCCCGCTTCTTCTGTGGGGGCCGAACCATGAGAGCCAGACCCAGACAGGGGTGCTGGGCGGGCGCCATGTGTCCCCGGGCCTGGGCGGGCCTGCCACAGACGCTGGGCATCAAAGCCACGTGCGGGTCCCGATGCAGCGGCGCGGGTGGGGGAAGGCCCTCCTTGTGCTGCGCCCGCCGCCCACTGAGCTCTCGTGCCCTCGCCCCCAAGGACCCCGCCTGGATGAACCCACGGAGGCCGCTTGCTCGCTGGGACCTGGGGGTTCTGCTCCCACCTAGGCCCTGCTCGGCCCCTGGGGCGGTCAATTCGGGGTCGCACGTGGTCTCTTCCAGGGAGGGCTCCTCCTGGGGACCCTGGGGGTCTCCGCCCCAGGTGGGCGAGTGCCTTGTGGACACTCCCCCTGCGTCTCACGCCTACTGGGCGGGGGGCTGTCCTGTGGCCCCTCCTGCCCTCCCGTCCCGGGGTCCTGGGTCGGCACCTGGCGCTGTGTCCCGAGCCTCCAGGACCCGGAGCCCAGAAGCACATCCTCTCCTGGTCCTCGCCAGGTGCTGTCCCCGTGGCTGGGGTGTCCTGGTGGGGCAGGAAAGGCGGAGACGGCCCCCCCCGGGGGCTGGGCTTCCTTGGGGGCTGCAGGGGAGGCCACATACTGGGAAGCAGTTCCCGCCTGCTGTGCCTGGCCCTGAGGGCGCAGGGGGACGGAGGCGCAGGCCAGCCCCCAGGGCCGACTGTCCAGGCTCTGCGGGGACAAGCGGCTCCAGCTGCCACCCGTGCTGGGGGAGCTCGCCCTCATGTGCCGCCTCCGCGTGGGCGCGTGTGCCCCAGGCCCCTCGGGGGAGGGAGCGCGGCCTGGCTGCCTCTGGAGCACGAAGGGGGGAGCTGGGCTCCCGCTCCTCAGACGCCCTTGACCCCGGGTAGCCCCGTCCAAGCCCCACACGGGCGGCCAGGCCCTGTGCACCCCGTGCTGGCCCCTCGGCCTCCCGGTTTGGCTGCGTGCCCTGGGCGTTGGGGCCGTCTCCTCCCCGTACTCCCGGGGGCCCGGCTCCCCTTCCCTGGGAACCCCGGCGGCCGTGACACATCAAATTGATGGTCGGTGGAGATGCTGACGGGCTGATGGCGTGTGTCAGCCCATCTCCCCGAGATGCTCCGGGGTCCCCGGGTCCCCGCGTCATGGGGGGAGCGCTGGCGCGGCCGCTCGGACTTGGCGGGCGTCCACCTCGTTGTTCCTGCCTCGGCTGCTGCTCCCTCCGCTTCCAAATGAGCAGAGGCCGCTGAGGCCCGCGAGGCCCGACGGGTTCAAGCCCCGTGAGTCAGGTCCCGGCCACTTCCTCCGGGTCGCGTTTAGCTTTAGCAGATGCGGCTGCTGCCTCGCTCGAGGGCCGAGGGGCCGGCGCTCGCCTCTGCCGAGCCAGCCCCGGACGCGCCCAGGCCCGCAGCGCGGTGACTCAGCAGAATCGCCGGGTGACTCACCGCACTGACTCAGTGCCCGGGTTCCCTTCTGCGCTCACCCACGCGCTCCAGGCACCGCACACGGCCACCATGTCCTGGTCACCGCGTCCCGGCCGCCACGTCCCTCTGCGGCCAGGCCAGCTCCGCGGGGCAGGAGCAGGTGCAGGTGTGGGGGCCGTCCTCCCAGGGGTGACTCTCCACGCGGGCTCGGCCGTCCTCTGTGGGGGGCGGTCAGGAGGCCCGCGGCCGGGTCGCACCTGCTGCTGGGAGCGATCGCGAAGTCTCTGCGGGAACCGAGCAGGTGTTCCTGTGGGGCCCGGAGATGCCGGTTTCGGGACCCGGAATGCTCGACCTTGAGCAAGTAGCGCCCAGAGCGCCGTGACGATCGCGGGGTCCGCCGGCGCGGGCTGAGGGCTCCGGTTTCCAGTGTCCTCGCCGGTGTCCTGCAACCGAGGCCCCTGGTAGGACGTGGCCCGCGGTTGAATCGGCGCTTCCCGGGCGGTTCATGCAGGTGAGGCTGTTCCACGTGTTCACCGGCCTCGCCGTGAAGGTGCCACATCGACGGGTGTGTGGCTTCAGGGCTTGGGCCCGATTCTCCCAGACCGTGAGCGCTCCTTGTACATTCGCCATCACGTCCGTCCCTCGTGTGACCAGCCCCTCGCCCCACAAGTTCACACGGGCTGTGCAGGTCACACCCAAGCTGGCCAGTCCAGAAGGGGCACCCGGTCCATCCGGGTCCGGGGGTAAGATACCCATCACTTCTGCTTCCGCTGCCCCTTCCCAAACTCAGATACTGACCGTGATGTGTGGGACCCCTGCCCCCCAGGGAAGTGGCCCCCTTGCTGGCCGTGAGTGGAGGACCCCAAGGGCAGGGTCAGCAGGGCCTGAGAGGGGATCGACTCCCCCCCCAAGTTCCATGCTCATCGCCCCCACTTGGCCGGGGTCAGTCCTGGGGCGCAGGCCTTGGAGCTGGGTCTGGAGCCTCATCCTCCTGTTGGGTGAGGAGCTGGTGGGTAAGTGGGGAGTGAGCGCCTGGAGCCCGGGGCCCTTGTCGGCGGGCTGGGCCACAGGGAGGTGCTGCAGCCCCCAGGGCCTGGCTTCTCACGGGGCGAGGGCATCTGTCGGCCCCGGATCACCCCGCGCACGATGCACCCACTGCACAGGCTCCTGTGCCCCCTGTAGATGGTCCAGCCCAGGGCGGGGGTCCCGGTCCTCGGTGTGCAAGTCAAATTCAGCCTTAGGTGGGACGCGGAGCAGGACTGGGGGCTTCGGGGGAATCTGAAGAAACCTGGGGGGGAGGGGTATTGCCCAGGGCAGGTCTGCTAGCCCCAACCAGGGACAGGAGGGGGCCTCCCCCACCAGGCACTCCCAGCACCACCCACGCAGAAGGGACCCCACGCCAGGAGCTTCCCTGGAGGAAACAGAAACAGTGACCCCGACACGGAGCATCCATCATCCTCCTCTGGGTGCCCCACCCCTGCCCCCAGGAGCGACCCAGAGACTCCATCTGGCCACGGGAGGCCACAGGTGTTTGCACACAGGCTCAGACGCAGGTATTTTCTCTGCGTGTTTCTTTCTCGGACTGTGTAAAATCCCCGCCCTTATGGCCGCAGCCATGTGTCCTCCCCCCCCTCACAACGTCATCCCGCTCTGAGGACCGAGCTACCTCTGGAACCGCGTGCCGCGTCCACCGCTGTGCAGCCGCGCTCAGCCGCGGGGGGTGACGAGTCGGCTGTGTTGCTCTTTCCACCACACGACCCCAGGGGCTCGTGACAATGGTGCGGCGAGCTGGGGACGCGGAAGACAAGGGTGGGGCGTGTGCACGTGTGAGCGTGCGAGAGCGAGCATGAGTGCACACACGTGAGGATGTGCGCCTGTGTGGGAGTACGCACCTGAGTACGTGAGAGCGTGCGCTTGTGTGCACCGTGTGAGGGTGTGCGCTCGTGTGTGCATGTGTGTTCGTGGGTGTGCACTCGTGAGAGTGTGTACACAGGCGTGCACTCGTATGATGCGCTTGAATGTGAACCCGTACGTGAGAACGTGTGCTTGTGTGTGAGTGCAGGTGTGTGCGTGCACGAGTATGCACTTGCGTGTGAGCGTGCACTTGTATGCGAGTGCATGTGCATGAAAGTGCATGGGTGTGAGCGTGAGCACGAGCCCGCACCTGTAGGATATGCATGTGTGTGCACGCATGTGTGCGTGGACAGTGGGGCTGTGGGACCCCAGCTGCTCCGCGGCTGCCCCACACGTCAGTGGAAGGGACCCGTCCGTGGCATGGAGCCTGGACCCGCTGCTCCGATGGGGCCCCTGGGAAGGAGCCCAGGGCCCGGGCCCCACCGGCTGGTCTCATTAAGACCCCGAGGGACGTCAGGCGCAGCTGGGTGCAGGCCTTCCCGGGGTGAGGCGGGCATCCGGCTCCTGTTCTCAGCGGGGACCGCGGGCCTCGGGCCTCGGGCCTCGGAGCAGGGCCGCCCGGGGGGAGGAAGGCTCCCACTGAGGAGGAGAGTCTGGGAAGCTCACCCGGGTTCAGGAGCCCCGTGGGGACGGGAGCACAAGTCCTGAGATTTGTGGCCTCCCTGGAAAATCCCACCTCAGGCAGGACCTACTCTTGGGGAAGGAAGGGGGCGGGCCCCTCCCTTGTCCATCACGGGTCCTGGGCTGCTGCTGCGTCTTCCCTGACTTTGACTTGGGGAAGGAAGACAAACATCAAGACATTTGCTTTGTTACAAACTAAAAGCCACATTCCAGGAACTACTCCAGGGAGGGGACTTGAAAGGCAAGCCGGCGGCGGGTGCGCTGCACAGGACGCCCGCACACCCCAGGCCCTCCCTGTGCCTCCTCTGAAGACCCACAAGCGGAAAATAAGCTTCCCCAGCAAACAAACGGGTCAACCCCGGAGCCGGACACTCACTGAAAACCCGTCGAACCACGTGGAGAATCCCAAGCCAGTCCAGGCTGCCTGCCCTCGGGTCCTGGGGTGCCCGGGCCAGGGTCCCCACGCTTTCACCAGGTGCCCTCTGCGCCACGGCTGGGCTGTGGCCTAGGGCCCGGCGCCCACAAAGCCAGCTCGCCGAGAGGCCCCGACACCCATCACCTCCCAAATGCTCCCGGATCCGCCACCCTGCCCTGCCCGTGTGACCCCCCGACCCCCTTGGGGCAGCGCAGGCCAGGGATGCCCGGCCACTTGGCTACCAGGACACGGACATTCACCTGTGAAGACCTCACAGCCCTGTCCCCATGACTTGGGCCCGCGGGGAAACGCCCGGGGTCCTGTCCATTCTTCCGTCCTGCGGGTCACCAGCAGAGTCTCCCGGGAGGGGTCCTGGCTCCCAGCCTCCCGTCGGGTGGGTGACTTCTGTCCCTGCTAAACTGGGGCTGCTCCATCTGCTCTGCGGGCAGCGAGGCGCAGGGTGTGCCGCCCCAGAGGACATCGCTCGTGGTGGCACACCCCATGCACACCCGGCCCCTGTGGGAGGGTCGACTGAGACGCCGGGCCTGTCACCCGTCCCTCCTGCTCGAAGTCCCCTCGATGGCACGGGGCTGGGCGCCCGCTACCCCGGGGAGTGAGCTCTGAAGAACCCAGTGAGCCGTTGAGACCGGGTAACGAGCCCCTAAATAGGGACCGTGTGGTCCGAGGGGAAGTGTGAAGCCGTCCTCCCCCTCAGGGCTGGGCCCCCATCGCCGGGGAGACCACCTTGCCTCGGCGGCGCCATCTCCGGGTGGGTTCCCTCGGGTCCCAGGGCCGCACAGCCAGCGCCTCGTCGCACCCCTGGGGCCCCTTCCCCGCAGGTGGGCCGACATCCATGGGCCTTCTGTGCCCCCTCGTGGGCCACGGCTCCTGAGCAGCACTCGGCCCTCGGCGTCAGGACAGAAGAAATTCACCGACCGCCTTCAGCTGAGGGGCCCCGGGGCAGGGGGGGGAGGTACCGTGGAGGGGGCAGGGGCTGGCACCCCGAGGCTGCTCCCCGCACGGAGTCTCAGCCCTCCCCACGCCGTCGCATCGCTGCGGAGGGTGGACGATCCCTCTCCGGCTTCCCAGGAGGGTCATGGAGCTGGAGTCCTCCCCCGCACAGGATGGAAATTCGGAGATTCGAAGCGGTTCCTTTCATGCCTTAGAGGCAACGTTTCTCGAATTAAGACAGGAGACCAGAGAGGGGTCAGGAATCGCTATCACCCGAGGCGGAGGCGGCTGACTTCTCTAACTCAGCCGACAGCAGGGCCAACAGAAACACGGTTATGGAGCAGATGTTGGCCCAGACGGGCTGGGGGCGAGGAGAGCAGAGGCGCCAGTGTCACTTGTGGGTGGTCGGCCTGGGAGTCCTGGTCACTTTAGATAAGTGGCAGGTGCGGGTACGTGTGTGCCCGGCCCGCGGGGTTCAGGGAGATGAGGGGCTGTCCCGTTGTCCCGGGCAGGGCGTGTGTGTTGTCTTGTGTATCCGCCCACAGCTCCCGGTTGAAGGAGTTCTCCGGTTTCATTTTCCCATAAAAAATGTGCTTTCTCTGTAGAGAGAAAAGGAAATGTATCTTCTGAGACACACATGACTCCAAAAAGGAGAGAAAAAAGTGCCCCTTCCCAGGGCTCCTTTCAGCTGAGCCGGAGGCGCCCTGAGTCATGTGCTGGGGTGAGGGCAGCCCTGCCGGGGCAGGAGCACTTTCCAGCAATCAGCCATCAGCACGTCCAACTCCCACAGGAAACTGGCCCCATATTCATTTCTTTCTCACCAAAGGCCATGCCCACGGGCCGTGGATGTAGCCACAAAAGTGAGCAGAGGAGGGCTGGACGTGGTAGTCAGCAGACCAGGGACTGGACTAGACTCTGCCCCTTCAAGTTGTTGGTGACTGAGACCCAGTCATGGTGACAGGACTCTGTTTCCCTGTGTGCAGACGGGGTTGGTCAGCACAGACCGCGTCCAGGGGCTGCCAGCCCCAAAAGGTGTGAACACCTCTGAGGCCACTCAAAGCTTGATGAAGACACGTGGATAGAGCTAAAGATGCACTAGGACTCGGGAAAGGGACGGAGGTGGAGATAAAATGAGATGAGATGAAGATAAGATGCAGATTGAAGGGGATGGAGATAGGGATGTGGATGTGGATGGGGATGAGGATGAGGATGGAGATAGGGATGGAGATGGGGATGGGGATGAGGATGGGGATGGAGATGGAGATGGGGATGGGGATGAGGATGGAGATGGGGATGGACATAAAGATGGAGATGGAATGGAGATGGGGATGGGGATGGAGATGGGGATGGGGATGGGAATGGAGATGGAGATGAAGATGGGGATGGGGATAGAGATGGGGATGGGAATGGAGATGGGGATGGACATAAAGATGGAGATGGGATGGGGATGGGGATGAGGATGGAGATGGGATGGGGATGGAGATGGGGATGGGAATGGAGATGAAGATGGGGATAGGAATGGAGATGGGGATGTGAATGGGGATGGGGATGGAGATGAAGATGGGGATAGGGATAAGGATGGAGGTGAGGATGTGGATGGAGATGGGGATGAAGATGGAGATGGGGATGAAGATGGGGATAGGGATGAGGATGAGGATGGAGATGGGGATGGAGAAGGAGATGGGGATAGAGATGGGGATGGAAATGGGGATGGGATAGGGATGGAGATGGGGATGGGGGTGCACATGAGGATGTGGATGGGGATGGGGCTGAAGATAGGGCCAAGGATCAGGGCAGAACAGAGACAAGGACAGATTGAACCAGAGGAACTTCCTCTGCCCCAACAGACAGTGGGTGTCCCAGGGAGGCAGGATGGGAGGAGAGTGGGTAGGAACCCATTGTTCCCTCTGGTTCAGGGCCCGCCCCGTGGGTATGACTGCTTTCAGGCTGTGGTCCTAGCTGGGAGCTCGTATCTACGCATCTATGGGAAAGCAGCACCTTTGTCCTCAGCCCCGTGGCTACAGCTGCTTAAGACCCAGGTGCATCCAAGGCCCACTCCTTGTCTTGTCTCCCTCCCCCTCTCCATGCTCCTGAGGGACCCCTGGTCCCATATGGCATTTGGGTGGCCTCCCGGTAGAAGCCATGCCTCTGTCCAGAGGAGCCTGTGGATGCACCATGATGCCTTGCGGGGAGTGGTATTTCCAGATGGTTCTGTGAGCATCGGAGACTGATGGTGAAGGAGCTGGGAGCCCGTCCACACTGACTCAGACGCACACAAACGGGTCTGTGCACGGACTATGCTCTTTCTTTACCGAAGGAGAAGGACAATTTTGTGTTAAAAACTGGAAACAGAAGTGGAGCAGGACTCCTGGGGCCCTCAGTGGTTGAGCATCTGCCTCTGGCTCAGGTTGTGACCCCGGAGTCCTGGGATCGAGTCCTGCATCGGGGTCCCCGCAGGGAGCCTGCTTCTCCCTCTGCCTGGGTCTCTGCCTCTCTCCGTGTGTCTCTCATGAATAAATAAAGAAAATCTTTAAAAACAGAACAAAACAAAAGTGGAGGGACCACTTCCTGTGTGGGAGCTAACTCCCTAGATTTGCCCCTTTCTGCACCAGTGACTGTGGCCCCGACCGCCAGGCGTGTGCTGGGGAGGGGCCCCCCGCCCGAGGTACAGGAGCGGGTTCGGATGCACAGACCGGTCTCCCAGGAGAGGTTAGTTCCGGGAAAGCCGAATTCCAAGCCTGGCGGCCCTCCTCCCAGGGATCCTGGGCTATGCGAGGAATCCCGCCCTGGCTTGGCCCCCCGCAGGCGCTAGCCAGGCTTTCTCTGAGAACAGGCGTCCCTCTCAAGGAATTCGGGGCCAGCAAGTCGGGGCTGGGACAGGCCATGCGAGCTTCCAGGAGGCCTGCGTGCAGCGGGGGCGGGTGGGGGGGCCCCTCAGCTGACCCTCACCTGCAGGCTCACCGCTGCCAGGTGGGGGTACCCTGGACAGGAGGGGGAACATTCAGCGTTTCCATCCTGTGTCCACGTGGCCGACCCAGCAAGCACCCCGCAGACGGACCCTGCGGGCACGAGCCACCCAGCGTGGGTGTCGTCCGTGCCGAGAGCCGGGGGGGTCCCTGCAGGCCCGGTCCGCTCTCTCCATCTCTCCCATCTGACTTCGCACTAACATAGCCCGGTCACGGTGACCCTGAAAAAGTCCCAACTATTTTTAAATTAGCTGTCCCAAGGGCAAGCAGCAGATGATTCACTGTGACAAACCTCTCCCTGTTCCTTCTGACCCCGCCATCTGGGATGCGACTGGGCTTGAGCTCGGCGCCACCAGCGAGATGCCTCCTGGGGGGGGACTCGCCTCAGCTTGCCTGAGAGGCCTCACGGAGGAGGATGCTGAGGGCCCTCGCATCCCAGGGCCAAGCCCGGGCCCCCGCCGTCTCCTGCGGAGCCATTTCGGGAGGACCTGAGCGAAGGCACCCACGCACCCGGAGTGGCGGTGGCAGTGGCACAAGGACGCGAAACGAGGAGGGCCCAGCGGCCAGGCCGCCCTCCCACAACGTTGCATCCGAATGATTTCTGATCTCTAAGTTTCCCTTCAAGGAAAACACCATCGAGGCTCACGCTCTGCAAGGTCTGCAAATGCAGACCTGCCCCAACGCACCGGTCACCCCAGAGGCAGGCCCGCGGTGCCTCCCCCATCAGTCCCCACCGCGTGCCGAGCGATGGGAACCCGGCCCCCCGGACGGCCGCGTCAGCTGCCCTGAGAAGGTCTGCACACCCCCCAGACCTGAATCCAGCAGGTGGAAGCACTTCACGCCCTGCTGCACTTTTCACACCACGGTGTCCCAGGGCGGAGGCAGGACTGGGTCTGCGTGCGCGTGAGTCCTCGCTGAGACACAGACACCGCAGGGCGGGTGGCCAGTGGCTGCCGCAGACACGTCCAAGCACACCTGGGCTCCCTCTTTGTGCTGGAACGTTCTAGAGCAAAGGCCTCTGTGCTCACCAAATCAGACTGAGCACAAAGGGAAATGGAATGAGGAACACAGCCCTCCTTCTGGGCCCGGAGAGCACACACGTCACACTGTGGCTCTCGGGACGGCGGCACGTTTGCTGAAAACGGGGAGGCCTCCGAGCAGCTGTGAACCACCTGCACACAGTGACGGGGGCCAGCCCTGCTGGTGCCGAGAGCCGGCGACCACCTCTGCCCTCCCCGTGTCTACAGGACGCCGTCGCCAGGCCCTGGAGAAGAGGGCCCACTGGGCCACATGCCGCCACCTCCCAGCCTCCAGCTCGTGGGCTGGCCCGGCCAGCCACGTCCCAGCAAAGCACATCCGTCCTGCAAGAAAGGCTCAGCTGCTTGTCCTTAAAAGGAGCCTCCCTGGTGACCCCCGCCTTGGGAATCCCAGGCTGCAGCTGGGGCAGGAATCCGGGCCCTAGGAGCCGCGTCCTGTCCCCGAAGGTTTCTGCACGAGGTCATGGCTTTCTGTGGCTTGGAGGAATTCTGGATCTTTCCTGGGCCAGCCCAGCTGAGACCACATTGCAAATGCCCCGTCCTGCCTCGTAGCTGTTGGGGGGTGCAGGAGGCTCCAGAGCCCAGGGGCTGCTTGGGGGTGTGCAGAGGTGTGTAAGCCTCCCCTGCCTGCCTTTTCTTCTAGGCTGCAGCACACACAGAGCTGGGTTCAGCACAGGTCTGGGACCGGGACGCTGCCTCTCATCGCCCGCCTGCACCTGCCCCCCCCCAGCCCCACACACAGTCCCTCGGCCCTGCACACAGCCCCTGCTGGCGTGTGTGTTACCCCCCTAACTTAAGGAATGTAATGGGTACCCCAGGCACCGGTGGAGACTGTGCGGAGCATTCCTGATCCCCGGGTCCTATTCCAGTTCCCACTCCCAACCAGAGAGACCTGTAGGGCACATGGGCTCCATCCTTCACCTTCCCTCCTCCTTGGTTGTATTGCATATTATATATTTTTTTAAAAAGATATTTCTGGGGCACCTGGGTGGCTCCACTGGTGAAGCATCTGCCTTCAGCTCAGGTCACGATCCTAGGGTCTGGGGACTGAGACCCACATCGGGCTCCCTGCTTAACAGGGGACCTGCTTCTCCCTCTCCTCCCCTCTGCACTCTCTTTTGCTGTCTCTCTCTCAAATAAATAAATAAAATCTTAAAAATATGTATAAATTTTCTGTTTTCGTTGTTTTAACGGCACAGAAATGGGATCGTGCTGCCTCTGCCCTCGGAGTCCGTTTTCTTGATGTGTGAAGTGGTTGCGGGGCCTGCAGCGGGGTGGCGGGGTCAGTGTTGGCGGTCCCGATGCCTGCACACCGTCCCGTCATGGAGCTCTCTCAAAGGATCTCCCTTGGGTCGCTCTCGGGCCTTTGCTGCTACGACCGCATGCACGTCCCTGTTACAAAACAAGGATGTGGTCTGGAGCGGGGTGCGGGGCCGGGGCACGTGGCTGAGCTGGCTCCAGCACCCCCAGCAGAGACAGGACACAGTGGGGTGGCCTTCGAGATCCTCTGCTCAGCGTCATCAGATCTTTAAGTTGCCTGCAAATAACGAGCACGAATGGCCCTGCCTTCCCAGACTGTGCACCTGGGGACTGTCTCACAGGCCTTGCACACGAGGCTCCTGTGTGATGTCTCTGCAAGCGATTTCCCGACTGTTTATCACTGTGTCCCTTCTGTAGAGCAGCAGATGTGCTCCAGGCACCCGTGCGTGGCCCTCCTCCGGGTGTGGGTGTCAAGAACATCTTCTCCCCCCCGTTACCACCTGTCTCTCAACTTTCTTTAGGATCTTTGACTCACAAGGCTCTTCCGTGTGACACAGCCGAGCATGCTGGACCTTTCTCTCCAAGTGGGTGACACCCATCCCCTGCCACAGGTGCCCTCTTTCCTTCTGCATCCAGCCCATGCCAGAGGCCCAAGGATGGCCTGCACCCTGGCTCCTGCCTGTTGGCTTCTGGTGGGTCCAGCCCCAGGGAGGCTCTGGCAAGAGTGGAGACTGTGAGCAGTGAGTTTGGGAACCGAGTCCCCAGGTCCTCCTGCTGGTCACTGAGGTCAGTGAGACCCTTCACCAAAGGCTGCAGCTCCCGCAGGGGCCTGCTCCCTGGAACTCCCTCTGGCTCCAGCAAATGTGTCTCCCTATTCCCTGGTGTTACCTGCCCCAGGTGCGGTCATTGTGCTGGATTCCTTAAACTTTACTACCCACACCTTAATGAAAAAAATCTCTTTCTAAGATTCTCACAAAATCTCCATTCTGAGCGTGCCCTCTGTGTCTTGCCAGGGCCCTGATGGGTACAACAGCCAAACTTGTGCACCATGTTTGTGAAATCTTTTCCAACTGCGATCTCTAAAAGAGAGTCACCTATTTCTCTGCCTAGAAATTCACTGTTCTGTTTTTGACATTTGCATCCTCAATCCATAGGGACTTAGTTGTATCTTTTTCCATATGAATAGTGATTTTTCCTAGCCCCACTGGCTGAAAGGGTTTCTTCTTTCCCATGGACACGCCATGCCCTCATGCATACATCTCTTTCCATGTTCTCCATCCAATCCTGGCACCCAGTCGTCTCTCTATGCAACAACCTCATATCACCCCAATTACCACGATTTTATGCTGATCCCAACATGTGGTAGGGAAACTCCCTTCCCTCTTCCCTCAAGATAAGATCTTGCTTATTCCTGTTTTTTTTTTTTTTTAATTCTTCTGTGTACGTTTTAGAACAATCCCAACATGTTCCGTGAAATACCTTTTTGGGATCTTGATTAAAAATGCGTTAAAGCTAGGCATCAATTTGGGGAGAATTGTCATTTTTATAACATGGGTCCCTATCCATGAATATGGTATGCCATTCTATTTATGTTTTTGAAAAATTTACCCTAGTGAAATTTTATAATTTCTACTGCAGAGGTCTCACACATCTTTTGTTAGATTTATTCTTAGATGCTTGATATTCTGCGACTCTACTGTAAATGTGTTCTCTCTTTTTTTGAGGCTTGTTTGTCAGCAGTATGCAGAAATCCAACTGACTGTTATATATTAATCTTATATTCTGGTTACTTCACTAAGTTCTCCTTTTATTTACATCTGTAAATTCTTGGGGGGGGGTTAATGTAAACAATCATGGTACCTGAAAATGAGGCAGCTTTGCTTCCTCTTTTTCAGTCTTTGATGGTGTCACACCAATTGGGGTAGTTACAGGGTGGCAGGCTTCAAATTCATACAGAAGGACCCTTCTAGCAACAAAAGCAGCACATCACGGATGAGACCGCCTCCGTCGGTTCACGAAGGTATCCTGAGTGAGGTTGAGGTACCACATTTCTTGGGAAGTAGGAACAAGGTGAGGTGGTCTACGTGACACCAAAGTGACTTCCAGCTTCCATATTTTGAGTCCCAGTTTACTTCTTTTCCCCAGCAACCTTGGCCTGGTGGCAGTGGTTCTCAAAATCCAATATTCAGAAACTGGAAGTGTTTAGGTCAGCCTACTTACTGTCTGGCTCACAAATTCCCAGTGTGCAGGATACGGCGGAGGGTTCCTGCACCTTCATGCACCGTGAGCCCGTGGCCCAGCTTGAGTTGTACTCCACAGGGGTCTGTGACATCTATACCTGCCTCTCCTTTCGTACCCACAGCGTGGAGACCAGGCATCCAAAGTGTTGCAACCAACCTGCCCTGTCTGGCAGCCATTCCCCAGAATGACTCATCATCAGAACCACACAGGACCCCACAGGACCCCACACGACCCCCCGGCTGGGCCTCGTCTCTGCAGATTCTGACCCCACAGGGTCTTGGAAGAGCCCAGGAATCTGTGTTTCTAAAAATTACACCCACAGGTATTCTGATGGTTGGGATTTGACCCCTGCTAGGAATCACCTGTGGGATCATCCTGTGGTGAGCTGACGGGCTCCGGGTGAACCATCCACCGAAGACCCTGAGAATTTGTGACTTTGAGCCAATGCGTAAGTACGGCTCTAGCTTGCCTGTGAGAAGGAGATTTTTGGAGAGCTGGCAGGGGATTCCAGGCAAGCTCAAGGAGGGACAGACCGAGGAGGTCAGCCTGGGGGCAGCACAGCTGACTCCTCCTCTCGAGGCACCTGCAGGGAAACCGTCTTGTCTGACAGGTTCGGACCAGGCTCTGCAGCTGGAGGTGGAGGTGGGCATCTCCACATCCATCAACTTCAGGAAGTCCTGGTTGGCCAATGAGACATCAGATGTACCCTGACCTCCAGACCCAGAGTCGCTGGAGGGCCTTCATCCACCCTCAGCTCCCACCTTTAGTCCAAACATAATGCAAGCATCAAGCAAAACCCAAGTGTGTGCAGTGACTTCAAATCCAGGGCAAGTCTGTTGGAAGGCGATCACCTTGGTGGAGGGTGGTGACTTGGAAGGGATGTGAGGCTCTTCCGAGATCCTGGTGACCTTCTGTTTCCTGGCCTGGGTACGTGGGTGTGTTAACTCTGTGAGGATCTGCACGGCTAAGCACTTAGAATTTGTACACTTTTGTCTCTGCACGAAGGCTTCAATAAAAAATTCATTAAAAACACTACAACTCAAAGAAAAAAAAACACTACAACTGCAGGATACGTGTAAAGCAAGTGACACAAGAACACTACATAGCACAACATATGTGTGGTGCCCCAGCCACGCCCTTCCACACCCCTAAATGCTTGGATTATTAAATAAGAAAGGATGGCAATAAAAGAGTAAGCATTCGGCACGAGAAGATGCTGAGAGAAGAACAGAACGAACCAACAGAACGAGAGAGCATGTAGTTAACAGGGAAGAGGGTCAGGCACTCCTCGTGGAGGACAGACACACTGCCCAGCTCCTTACAAGTCCTCCTCACTGTCCCGGAAATGACCTGGCTCCACCCAAGTTTCGATCTCGTCAGTAAGTCCCTGTTAGAGGCCGGGCGGGAGGTCGATCAGCGTCTGCTGGCCCGGACTGCATGAGGCTGGATGTCCCCGGCTCCTGAGGGCCCCGCCTGTTTACGACTTTCTCCCAACAGGTCCATTCTGCTGGGAGTTGAGTGTGAGTCCTCCAGGCAGACGGAAGGTCCTAGGGACGGGGCCTCAGGCCTGTGGTCATTCCCGTCACCCCGCATGGCTGCGGGGCCATGAGGCTCGGCACTTCTTTACTGAGGACCATTGAAATGTCAGACATGATTAAAGTAGGGGGTGTGAGGTCCCGGAGGGCCTGCAGGCAGGGGCAGGGGGCAGGGGGCGCGGCAGGGTTTCCACGTCCACATGGGCCCTAGCACCTGGTGACCTGGCGCTCACCTCTGTTCCCTTTTATTTAATACAGAAGATGCTCCCCACAACCCCGCAGGCTCTAGGAGGGCTTCCCGCCACCTGGGGCCCCTTTGCTGCTTTACCCAAGGAGGAGAGCTGCTTTCCCAAGTCTCGGGGCTGCGTGTGAATGACGCAGCCTATTTCTGAGCCTGAGTTCAGAGCCTATTTTGTGCTCCTCGGGGGGCATCTGAACCGCTTCCTGATGACGCAGCCCCACGAACCAGATTACAGGGTCAGAGGATCTGAAAATTCTTACTGCTCCGAACATATGTTACCAATTTGTTCTTGAAATAAAGGGAGAGGAAGGGAGGAAGGGAGGAAGGAAGGAGGGAAGGAGGGAAGGAGGAAGGGGGGAGGGAGGTGGAAGGAGGGAAGGGGGAGGGAGGGGGAAGGAAGGGGGAGGGGAAGGAGGAAGGGAAGGAAGGGGAGGGGAAGGAGGGGAGGGGAAGGAGGGAAGGAGGAAGGGGGGGAGGGGAAGGAGGACAGGGGAGGGGGAAGGAAGGGGAGGGGAAGGAGGGGAGGAGGGAAGGGGGAGGAGGGAAGGTGAGGAGGGAAGGGGAGGAGGGATGGGAGGGGGGAAGGAGGGGAGGGGGAGGGAGGGGAAGGGAAGGGGGAGGGAGGTGCCTCTGTCAGCAGCACGAGGCGTGGCGCCCAAACACCTGAACACGAGGAGAACGAACCCAGAGAAGCGCCCACGTCCCAGCAGTCTGGGCAGTGCGGATGCAAGCGCTGCCCAACGACTCCCTGTCACCTCCCTATCACCCCTGTCCCGGATTTCTGTGGCTCCCGCCTGGGATGGGCCGGCTGCCTCCATGGCCTGGCCCTTTCCTTCTGCCGTGATGAGACTGAGAGCACCCGAGGGCATCTCTCCGGGGAACCTTCGCACCAACGTGTCATGGGCACAGAGGGCTCGGCTGCCAGTGGCCACCTCACAGGCCACGTCAGCGCAGCGCGGCAGCGGCCGCACAGATGCACCGACTCTTGAGAACCATGACGCCCACGGAGCCCCCGCGAGTCGGAAGCAGAGCCAGCTGGGAGGAAGCGCCGGGCCCCGCGGTCTGCAGGCCTTGGGCAAAGGGACCGGGGGCCAGTGGTCTCCCCTCCGCCCAGCAGGCCTCGGGCCTGCCTTTTCCTTCCTTTTTGCAGAACCCCCAAAGGGAGGATGAGAAAACAGGAAAGGGGGGAGCGGCTGGAGCAGCCAGCAGGAGTTCAGAGGAAGGGGCACAATGGATGGGGGGGCCCCCTGAGCCCTGGCTCGCCAGCCCCGGGGCCTCCCCACTGCTGCCGGGTCCAGGGCCAGGAGTGCTCGCAGGTCCCCACGGCTCCTGGTGGCTCCTGGCGGCTCGGCAGGGCCTGCTCTGGGTGCCCCTCCTCTGCCGAGCGCTTTCCCGGAGGCCCCCTCCTACCACAGCCATTCACGTGTAACTCTGGTCTTCGGGCTTTTATTTACTTTATTGTAAGAGAGCGTGTGCCAGAAGCGTGCGCCTGATGCCTGCGCAGGGTTCACAGAGCAGGAACGTAAACACCGACCGCCCCAAACGCACCACCGGGTGGTCAGCTTGCTCCTGAAGCAACTCCGGGCAAGGATTCCAGGCCAGGGGACAGCCCGGGAGTCACGGCAGGGCTTGGAGGAACGAGAGGTGGCGGGAACCAGCCCTCGAAGGGCCTGTGGTCGAACCAGCTGCCACCGAGGGCAGATGTCTGGGGGACCAGCGGCTCAGAGCCGGCCCACCCGGGAGGCTTGTCTTGCGCATCCAAGGAGCCCTTGGCCCAGAGCGAGGCTGGTGGCGCTCTCGTTCATCCAGGGAGTGACCTGAACTGGCGGGACCGCGGGGATTTGGGTGAGGCCCCGGCGTTGTCTGCTGCACCATCTCCCAAACAGCCTTCCTGTCCCCTGAGACGCTCATCATTCTTCATCACACTTTGACCCCATGTGCGTGGACACTCGTATATCATTTTGTTGTGCTTTTTGAGCTCTGTTGAGAACCTCCCTGGATGCCTCCTGCCGACCTCTCCCACAAGGTGACATTGCTGAGGCCCATCGCGTTGGTGCAGGCTCCTGTGTCACTCGGGATGCAGGAAGGAAAACCATCCACACCTCGTTCGAGACACGGAACTGAATGTGGGGAACAGGGCCACGGACAGGACTGAGATACCAGGCGGGCGGTGTGAGGCAACGGCCGGAAACCACTCTGTCCCCCTGCTGGAGGGAGCGGGGGAGAAGGCCAGGAGCTGAGCCACCTTCCAGAACCAAGGCAGACTGCTGGGTGGGGGTTGGAACATGGAGGGCACACGCGCTGACGGACATGCGAGTGGGAGAAATGGCCTGGCCTTGCCCTCCCCCCGGCTTCCAACCTCTTGCCAGCACCTCCCAGCGGCTGAGGCCTGCTGGCCGCCTGTTGACAGGAGGCTGGGAGATGTAGCTTTTTGGTGTGGGTCAGAGTTGGCACAGGAAGGGCAAGGAATGGATCTGAGTACAAGCAGACACGTGTGCATAGTTCATGCTCACACCTGTGTGGTGTTCCTGGACTGACCATGTGGTTGGTTTCTCCCATAGCTTTGCTTTGCATGTCACCTGGTTTGTCTGTGGGCAAGTGTTTCTCTAGACAGTGTTTCCAAACTTTCTGACCCGGGGCGTACACACACACACACACACACACACACACACACACACACACACGCCAATGGTTCTGAAGCAACCCTACCTCTAGAGTGTGCAGTGATTGCTGGTATTTGCCATTCTATTTCCTATCATTGCTGTCATCACCATCACCACCATCATCACCACCATCACCAGCATCACCACCATCACCACCATCATCACCACCATCACCAGCATCACCACCATCACCACCATCATCACCACCATCACCACCATCACCACCCTCATCACCATCACCACCCTCACCACCATCATCACCATCATCATCACCACCATCATCATCATCACCACCATCACCATCACCACCATCATCATCACCACCATCATCACCATCACCACCATCATCATCACCATCATCACCACCATTACCACCATCATCACCATCACCACCATCATCACCACCATCATCCTCATCACCATCACCACCATCATCACCATCACCACCATCATCACCACCATCATCCTCATCACCATCACCACCATCATCACCATCACCACCATCATCATCACCATCACCACCATCATCACCACCCTCACCACCATCACCACCATCATCATCACCATCATCCTCATCACCATCACCACCATCACCACCATCATCATCACCACCATCATCACCACCCTCACCACCATCACCACCATCATCACCATCACCACCATCATCATCACCACCATCATCACCACCCTCACCACCATCACCACCATCATCACCACCATCATCATCACTGCTTGTGTCCCACTAACTTGATTGACTCACTCTCTAATGAATACAATTTGAAAATTCCAAAAACATTTCCCCAGGGGGATATCTGGGAATGGCACAGTGGCATCTCTGGGTGTGCATGTCTTTAACTTTATAAGGAAACGATAAGTATTTTGCAAACAGGACTGCTCTGTGGACCCACTGGCCATGTAGGATAGCCCCAATCACTCTGAACCCTTTCCAACACCTGGTTGTGTGAGTAACCTCACCATAGGTCTGTTTGCACTGCTTAGTGATGAGGGACAGCAACTTTTCATTTCCTTACCTGACATTCCTACCTCATTTCTGTGACATTTGTTCTTAGCCCATCATCTATTGTGTCATTCAATTTTTTCTGTGGTTTTTTTTTTTTTTTAAGTAGGCTCCTCACCCAGCATGGAGACCAACACAGGGCTTGGACTTAACGACTCTGAGATCAGACCTAAGCTGAGATAAAGAGTTGGATGTTCAACACCCAGGCACCCCTGATTTTCTCCATTTTTAATTTGTAGATGTTCTCTATTTATTTAGGGTACTAATCCTTTGTGGCAAATGTCTTTTCTCAATTGGCGGCCTGATATTCACTTTCCTTTTTGTGTCTTTTTACAAATAGTCCTTTACTTCAATGTGATTGTATGTATCAATCTTGTCATTTATGGATGAAAGTTTTGTGTTTTAAGAAATTCTTCCTTCTCTTGTGATCATGAAATCTTTTTCTATATATTCAGATTACAATACTTTTTCACATTTACATTCCTTTATTCTGTTTGGGATTCATTACTATTTCTGAATCAGAATCTGAGGTAGAGATTCAATTTCCATCTTAACCCTGTGGATACAATGATTTGTGAGGTCTGCACCATTTGTAAGGTCTGTCCTTTCCAAGGAGCTGTAAATGACTGCTTTGTCTCCACATTTGCACGGGTGTTTTGGGGGGCTTCCTACTCTGTTTGGTTAATCTCTTCATCTATTTCCCCGCCCACACTACACTGTCTTAATTATTGTAGTATTTATTTATTTATTTATTTATTTATTTATTTATTTATTTATTTTTATGTAGGCTCCATGCCCAGTATGGAGGTCAATGTGGGGCTCGAACTCACAACCCTGAGATCAAGACCCGAGTAGAGATCGAGAGTCAGATGCTTAACCGACTGAGACACCCAGGTGCTCCAGTTATTGTAGCTTCGATACATCTTGAGTTAGCAAAGTCCCCTCCTGGTTCTTCTGGAGTGTCTTAACAATTCTTGGACATGTGTTCTTTCATACGAATCTTAGATTCAGTTCGTGAGGTCCCGTAAAACCCCACTGGCATTTTATCTGAATTGCGCTGAAGCTGAACATCAGTTTGGAGAGCATCAAATTGTAGGCACCTTATGAATTTCTGGTCTTCCTATTCACGAGCGTGGCATCTCCCCCCAGGGAAAGGCACCTGCTGGGTTGTTCCACAGCTTGGGAGCACCTCATGGGGGGTGGTGAGGGCGGTATCTGTTCCCCTGCGCATGGCCTGGCTCTGGCCGGGGGACGCAGAAGCTGACATTGACCTGGAGTGGCCTGGGCTCAGTGCCTGGGGACACGAGGCCACCACAGCACCTGCCACAGGTGAGGAGCAAGATTTTCTGTAACTGTAAGAAAACCCGCTTGTTCCAAACCCACTCATTTTCTGCAACAAACTTTTCATTTTTTAACATGTGGATGCAAATCAAACATGTCATTCGTCACATTTTCGAGGTGGCCTTCTAGGAAACAGTGGTCCTCTTATTTGCCCGTCGTCACTCTGCCCTCCGGGTTGAACGGCGTGTCCACAAAGTCCAGGTCCTTCCCAGAATCTTAGTGTGTGGTCTGACTTGGGAGTAGGGTGTTTGCAGATGTGATAAGTCAAGAAGAGGGCAGGCTGGAGTGGGGTGGACCCTAAATCCCATTGACAGTGTCCTCATAAGAAGAAGGGAAAAGGGGATCCCTGGGTGGGTCAGTGGTTTAGTGCCTGCCTTTGGCTCAGGGAGTGACCCCGGGGTCCCAGGATTGAGGCCCACATCGGGCTCCCTGCAGGGAGCCTGCTTCTCCCTCTGCCTGTGTCTCTGCCTCTCTGTGTCTCTCATGAATAAATAAAAATCTTAAAAAAAAAAAAAAAGAAGGGAAGAGACATAGACACGGGGACAGGACGACTGTGTAAAGACAGGCACATGTCCCCGAGCCGCACACACCAAGGACCACCGGCCAGAGAAGCGGGGAGAAGCCTGGGAAGGGTCCGCCTCCCAGCCCTCGGAGGAGCCAGCCCTGCCCAAGCCTGAACCTCAGGTGTCCGGCCTCCAGACTGTGGGGCAGTAGGTTTCTGTGAAGTCTCCGGTCCACGGCCCTTTGTCACGGCGGCCACAGGATGTTCCCACACCTGGGACACCTGCCTCTCACCTGAGCTGATTGGTCTTCATCACTGTGTGGGGCAGAGGGAGGGTGAGCCCGGGCCTGAGGCAGGATGGGGCCTGCTGGGGTCTGCTGGGGTCACACCGTGGGGTGGGCTCCCACCCACACTTGCTCCAGGGAAAGCCTGTGTGCGGAGCTGGAGAGCCGGGCGTGGCCTTGCGGCCCTAGGGCCCCTCCTGGCCATGGCCCGTCATTGGGGTCTCAGCGTGGTTCAGGGTGGTTCTGGAAGGCCGGCAGTTGTGAGGCGGGTGAGCTCAGCGGACTCTGGTTTGAGGAGCAAGGACGGCGGCGGCGGCTGGCATTTGGGCTCCTCCCTGGAGCCACACGCAGGCTCCGGTGCAAGGGCCGGGCCCCGCGGTCCCCTGAGGGTCCCTGCGTCCGTGACCGGCACGGGCTCTCTCGTGACATGAACACACGCTGCAGCCACCTGAGGTGAGGGCCTTTGCCCAGTGTGGCACCGACCTGCAGGCTAATGGCCTGTTCCTGAAACGCTCCTTTGGGGAAACGGTGGATGTGCTCAGGGAAGTGGCTGCAAGCGCCCCTGCTGTCCCCCAGCACAGGGGCCCCTGGGCCTTTGAGTTTCCAAAGGTGGTTCCTGCTCTCCTGACCTCTGCTCCTCAGAAACAACAAAGCTAAGGTTGCCTTTTGCTCATTATCTCACTTTTTGGCCTTTAGATAAGGTTCACGAGCTGTGACCGTCTCCACCGGCCGCGGCGGCGAGTGTGTGGCGTGGGGAACGCCCTGACCACCGGGGTGCCCAAGCTCCCGGCCGGGCAAGCAGGGCTCCAGGGTGCAGGTTGAATTAACGCCCGACCTGCCTCTGATATACCCGTGAACAGCGTTGTTGATACTTGATCGGCAGTCAGTGAACCGCACGTAAGCTCCACGATCCGATGCGGCTCGACGCCTGCGTAGCCCCGGGGATCCCTCGGCAGCACCCACGTGGTGGACAAGCCCCGCGTTACGTTCCCAGCTGGGGGCTGTTACGAACGAAGCCGCCTGCACCCTGGGGCACAAGTCCCTGCGTGGACCCCTCCTTCCTTCCCCTGGACCAGCCCCCAGGGCGGGTGCGGCAGGGCCACGCGTACCTTTTTGAGAAACCTCCCACCTGCCTTCAGACACAATTGACCCTCTGCGGACGCCTCGCTCACGCCGGCTCGCCGAACAGGGTTTTCACTTGACGACGGTGCGAGGGCGACACGCGTTCAGCAGACGCCATCCGTTGCACCCGGGACAAGGCCCCTTCCCAGGGCTGGCGATACGCAGCCCGAGGGGCAACGGCCTGCGGACACACTGGCCGCCGTCGCCTGCCCACACGCCGTCCGTTGGTCCCGGCGGGCGTTGGGCTGTCGCTGGAGCGGCTGGACTCTCGGTGGGTAGGCCCTGCCCCAGGGCTTCACCGCCCCCCTGCTTGCACCGCGCAGGGCTATTAAATGCATTTCCACTTACAGTCTTTTCAACTTAGGGTGGAGTTAGCAGCCAGGACCCCACCCTGAGTCGGGGTGGACCCGTACCCCGTGATCGGGGGCAGTAGCTGATCCTGCCCACACGCGGTGGGTGGGCCTTCCAGCCCCGGGCGGCTCTCGCAGGGTCCCCCGGTCTCCGCAGGCAAAGGCTCCGTGACACCTCTGTCCACACTCGCCCACGGAAGCACCTGGCCTTCTCCGGAGCCCTGCTCCTTCCTTGTCCCCGCTGCCCCCGTGGGGACTCAGATGCAGGGAGGTCAGGACCCTTCCCCACGTCACCGACCTGGTGAGGCCCCGGGTCAGGGCGGGGGTCCCCGTGGGGTCCTCCAGGAAGGGCATCTGACCCCGCAAGCGGCAGGCCACCTGCCCTCGGCCACGAAGACTTCCTGTCCTCAGCGGTTGCTTCTCAAGGACCTGCGAGGTGGGGGGCGTCCCCAGAGGCTGCCGACACCCATGACGTCTGGGCCGCTCGGCAGAGCCAGGACCCTGCAGCCAGGCAGGGGTTTCTGTGACAAGGAAGGTCGGGGCCACCTGGGATGGGGGCACTGAGGTGGAGAAGGATGGGACACGCAGCCCGGCCCGAGCTGCACAGGGCACCCCACGGCCCACCCTCCCCAGCCCTGCCATAGCGGGAGCGGCCCGGTGGCTGCTTTGGGGAGAGAAGCCGTGAGCCCGGTGGGCGCGGTGCTCCGACCTGGATGAGTCAGCGGGATGGAGACCCACGGGCCGGCTCCTCGCTGGTGTTGGCTCCCTTCTAGCACGCGCTCTGGTTGCGGCGTGTTGCACAAAGCCAGACAGCCAGGCCCGCGGGCGCGAGGTGAGTCAGCGCCCCATGCCTCGTGACCCTGGGCGGTGGCTTCGTCCCCACCCCGCCGCCTCCGGCCCAGACCGCACGGGAGCGGGCGCGGTGCCTCCTGAGCCCGCCTTGCCAGCGATGGCACCGGGAGGGCCCGGGGGCGGCGGAGCCCAGCCCGTGTCTTCGGGGTCTCAGGGGAACAGATGCAGCGGACGTGCGGGGACGTGGCCATACTCGTCTCTGCAAGAAAACTCGCAAGGAGAGGCGGCGCTTTCAGGACTGTCCGGGAGCTTCGGCACCGGCCCGCCGACGAGGGCTGCACGGGGCCCGCGGGCAGCGGGGCTCACCCAGCCGGAGCCCGGAGCCGCCCAGGTATTAGGGCAGCCGCACGGCTCGCCGGACCTGAAGGAGCTTGGAGTGAACAACCGCCTGCAGCTTTCCTGGAACCGACAGCTCAGGAGTGAAATCCCAGGGGTGGAAGGAGAGGAGACAAGAAGAGCCTCCCCGCGGGAGCTTGGGGCCGGCTCCCCGGGTGGGCCTGAGGACGCAGCGGCCACCTCACCCGAGAGGGGGATAGGCCTCCGGGCACAGGGAAGAGCGGGAGGCTGCGCAGTGAGGGGGGCCCGAACAGGAGTGGAAGGCGAGCAGGACACGGTGAAGGGGGCCAGGACGGCCGGGGACAGAGGCGGGCCCGCCGTGGTCTGCAGGCCCATGCGCCAAGCCAGCAGGGGGATGGAGCCACCACTGGCTCCCCCCGTGGCGGTGAAACTGCGCCTTTACCTTCTTGGTGGAGGACAGATTGGAATAGCCATGAGGGTGCAGAATGGCTTCGTGGCCACCGTCGCGTAGGCTGGAGCGGCAGAGGCAGAGATTGAGAGGCAGGTGCACTGGGGAGACAGCGGTAGCATGGGCTGGGAGGCGGGCGGGGGGGGAGAAGGGTGACGCAGAGGCTCCCACACGACTGGCCCGGGGCGGGGGTGGCACGACTCCCCAGGCCTGGGAGTGCCAAGAGCTGACATCAGGCTGGCACATGGGGTGGCGGGGTGAGCGCTGGTTTGTTAGACCATCCACTTGGGCCCCCTCCGTGCCCGACCAGCCATGCAGCCCAGGGGGAGGTGCCTCGCCTCCCTGAGCCCCATCTCTAAAGTGGAACAAAATACCCCCGAGACTCCCTCTCCTGCCTCAGCCTCCACGCCCTGCGGTGCCGAACTTGCCGACTGTCTCACTGGGTCCTCAGCCGGCACCGACGGCAAACAGTGCTGCTGCCACCATTTCAAGGACGAGGCTTGCCAAGGTCCATGCCGGAGAGCAGGTGTAGGCCGGCTGGCCAAAAGGGTAGACCGTCACCTGTCCGCTCTCCCGTCCCGCCGTGTGGATGCTCAGCCGTGAATCGGCGGCTGGTTCCCCTGAACCCAGGGCCTGGAATGAAAGGTGAAGTGCGGGGATCCCTGGGTGGCTCAGCGGTTTGGCGCCTGCCTTTGGCCCAGGGTGAGATCCTGGAGTCCCGGGATTGAGTCCCACGTCGGGCTCCCGGCATGGAGCCTGCTTCTCCCTCTCCTCTGCCTCTCTCTGTCTCTCTGTCTATCATAAATAAATAAATTAAAAAAAAAAAAAGAAAGGTGAAGTGCAAAGGCTTTACAGGGACTATGACCCGGGATCCGGAGTGGGGTGCGTGTGTGGCAGGGTGGGGGCGGTGAGCACAGGACCTGGTCCCGAGCTGGCCAGCCTGGGCGCCCCGCATGCTGCTCAATCCTCTCTCGGGCATTGGGCGGTCTTCTCCTAACCATTAGGCTTCACGATTCCCAGAACGGGGAGGGCCTCACGTTTACGGAGGTCTTCTTTTCGATCCCCTGATTGTTCTTTATCATTTTCATCAAGTCGTAAGCACGTCTCACTAAGTTCACTGCTGGGCATCTCGTGTGTTTTATCACTATTGTGATATATTTTTCCCAACATACTGTATTTATTATGGTTGATTTGTAAGAAAACTATTGTTTTTTTTTTTAAATTACCTTGTCTCTGTCCACCGTTCTCAACTTTTATTTATTCTAATGTCTCTGCAGCGATCCTCCCGGAATTCCTAAACCGGCACGATGCCGTCATTGGCAAATACTCAATTCCAGTATTTATTTATTTATTTATTTATTTATTTATTTATTTATTTATTTAAAATTTTTATTTATTTATCATAGTCACACAGAGAGAGAGAGAGAGAGAGAGAGAGAGAGAGGCAGACACAGGCAGAGGGAGAAGCAGGCTCCATGCACCGGGAGCCCAATGTGGGATTCGATCCCGGGTCTCCAGGATCGCGCCCTGGGCCAAAGGCAGGCGCCAAACCGCTGCGCCACCCAGGGATCCCCAATTCCAATATTTATTCTTAATTTCTTTCCTCGCCCTATCCCATTGTCTAGTATCTCAAGAATAATTAAATGTTTGTTCTCGCGAGAGTTTTCTTATCATTTTTTCCTCTTGCTGATTTTTAAAAGGAATGTGTAATATTTCACAATTAATTTCACATATCGGGGAGATAACATTTAATGATTTGAGAAAGAAAGCATGTTTTGCCCCAAAGCACGAGCCCGAGAGTTTTTATCATCAGGTATTGAGTTGTATCAAATACCTTGGAATTTGCGTAATCACATGGCTTTTGACTTTTGACCTATCAATCGGACTCTTGTTGTATGTCTTTTTGTTGTTGTTGTTGTTGTATGTCTTTTGACATTGAACCATCTTCATAGTCCTGGGATAAGTTAGTGTTCAGTAAACGCACGGACGGGCTCCATTTGATAGCTTTCTGCGCCCATCTATGAGGGAGGTGAGGCTTTAGCTTGCGTGTGTGCATGCATGTGCACGCTCTTTGCTGGAATTCCGGAGGTAATACTCACCTTGCATAATGAATCAGAAAATGTTCCCCCCCTCCAAAAGAACAGAAAAGAAAAGAAAAGAAAAGAAAAGAAAAGAAAAGAAAAGAAAAGAAAATGTTCCATTTTTTTATGATCCATAAGGATGACTTTCAGTATTTTTGAACATTGAACAGTTGAGAACTTAGCGTCCACGGAGTCTTAGAATATGTACTCATTTATGTCTGGCTTCTTCCATTCAGCAGTAATATTTGTGAGATCCACTCACATTGTGCGTACAGCATATTTTTCATCATTGCTGAATAGTATCTTAGAGTGTTAATTGACTAATTTACTTACTTATTTTTAAAATATTTTATTTATTAGAGAGAGAGGGAGAGAGAGCACAAGCAGGGGGAGCAGCAGGCAGAAGGAGAGAGAGAAGCAGGCTCCCCACCCAGCAGGGAGCCCAATGCGGGACTTGATCCTAGGACCCCGGGATCAACGCCTGAGCCAAAGGCAGACACTTAACCACCCAGGAGCCCCCAGTTTAATACAACTATGGATAGACATTTGGGTTGTTTCCAGTTTTTGCGATTGTGACATTCTTAGACGTCTTCTAGGGACCATATGCAACTGTGTCCATTGGACATATTCTCAGCAGAGGAACTGCTGCATCAGGATATATGTGTGCTTCCCTTTACTCGATGCCGCTAGTTTTTATTTTTTAATTTTATTTTTTTATTTTTTAATTTTTAAAAGATTATTTATTTATTCATGAGAGACACAGAGAGAGAGGCAGAGACACAGGCAGAGGGAGAAGCAGGCTCCATGCAGGGAGCCTGACGTGGGACTCGATCCCGGGTCTCCAGAATCACACCCTGGGCTGAAGGCGGCACTAAACCACCGAGCCACCCGGGCTGCCCTTGCTGCAGCTTTAAAATAAATTATCGAAATCAGGAGGGTATCTTTCCAGCTAGTGTTTCTTTTTCAACCTTCTTTTGACTATTCTTGGTCCTTTGCATTTTTATATCAATTTTATAATCAGCTTGCTAATATTACCAAAAACACTGGTGGGTTTTTTCTTGGTATCATATTATACCTGTAGGTCCATTTAGGGAGAATTGACATTTTAACAATATTGAGTCTCCTGATCCAAACACATGGTGTAACCATCTTTATACTCAGAACTACTTTAATGAAAAAAAAAGAACTACTTTAATATCTCTCAGTGATGTTTTACAGGGTTTAGTACACAAATCTTGCATTTATTTTATTACATTCATCACTAGTTTATGTTTTTATGCTAATATATGTATTTTTTCAAATTTCAATTTCCTGGGACTCCTGCGTGGCTCAGCAGTGGTTGAGCATCTGCCTTCGGCTTAGGGCATGATCCCAGGGTCTTGGGATCAAGTCCCACAGCAGGCTCCCCGCAGGCATCCTGCTCTCCCTCTGCCTATGTCTCTGCCTCTCTCTCTCTCTCTCTGTCTCATGAATAAATAATACAATCTTCTAAAAAAATTCCAATTCCCAATTTTCGTTACTACTATGTAGAAGTAAATAATTTTTTTTTGTATATTGTCCTTAAATCCTACAACCTTGCTATGCTTCCCTATTAACTCTGATAGCTTATATGTAGATTCCTTAGGACTTCCTACAATTGATCGTCTCATATGCTAATAGAAATTTCCTCCTTCCCAATCTGTACATCTTTTAACTTATTTTCTCGGCTAAAAACCTTTCTTAAGATTTCCCGAATAACACTGAATAGCAATGCTTCTTCTGTCTCGTATTCTTTGTTATAGGGAGAAATCATTCAACATGAAGTACAATGTTATCTATAAACTTTTTGTTTATCAGACTGAGGCCTTCCCTTCTATTTCTAGAATGGGTATTTAATTTGTCATGTTCTCTTTCTGCATTTGGGGAGATGATCCTATGAGTTTTCTCCATTATTCTATCGATACAGTGAATAATATTGATTTTTAATGTTAAGCCAGGCTTGCATTCCAGGAGTAGGTCCTACATGGTCATGATGTATTATCCTTTTTATATATTACCTAGTTTTGTTTGCTAGCATTTCGTTAAACATTTCCTCATGCTGTTCATGAAGGGCATTGGTCTGTAGTTTTCTTGTGGTGTCTTTGTTACCAGGGTAATAGAGGCCTCACGAAATACATTGGGAACTGTTCCCTCCTCCATTGTCTGAAAAAGCTTATGTAGGTTTGCAGTTATTTCTTCAACAAATATTTTATAATATTCACCAACAAAGCTACTTGGGTCAGGGGTTTGCTTTCTAGGAAGGTTTTTAGTTATGAGTTCAATTTCTGTAACAGCTATAGAGCCATTTGGATTTTAAAATTTCTTCTTGTATCAGTGTGGACAGTCTGTGTATTTCAAGGAATTTGTGTATTTTGTTTAAGCTATAGAACTTATCAGCATAAAATTAAGTTGTTTGTAATATTCCCTTATTATCTTTTAAGGAGCTGCAAGATCGATAGTGAGGTCCGTGCTTTCATTCTTGGCGTTGGCGAGTTATGTCAGTACTCTTTTCTTCATGGTCTGTCTGGCCAGAGCTTGAAAAAACCCCAGAAGAAACAAAAAACAGCCAGATTTTGGTTCCAGTAATTTTCATGGTATTGTTTTCTGTCCTCATCTGTATTATTTCCTTTCTTCTACTTCCTTTGTGCTTAATTGGACGTGTTTTGTTTTTTTCTTTTTTCCTAGTTTTGTATAATGGAAGCTGAGGTCATTTCTTTGAGAGCTTTCTTTTTTAAAAATATGAGTGTTTAGTGCTATAAATTTCCCACTAAACACTACTTCCGCTCCTTCCCATAAATTTTGAGATGTTGTGTTTTCATTTTCAGTTAATTTGAAATGTTTTTGTATTTCCCTGAGATGCCTCTCTGACTTACAGCTTACTTAGAATTGTGTTACTTAAATTCTTTTGTGTGTTACTTAAAATTTCCAAATATTTCAGGACTTCCCAAATTCCTTTTTGACTCCTTGTTCTGTTGTGACTTGAAAGCGTACTTTGTATGATTTATATTCTTTCTTGTTTTTTTATTTATATTCTTTTAAGTTTGCCTAGGTATATTTTGTGGCCCAGAAAAAAACGTATACTGTGGTGATGTGAATGTGCACTTGAGAAGAGTCTATTCTTATTCTCAAGAAATATTGGTGGGTGGAGCGTTCTATAAATGTCAGTGAGGTCCAGATAGCTGAGGGCATTCATGTCTTCCATGCCCTTATTTATTTTGGGTCCACTTGTTTTAATGATTACCAGGAGTCCAGCATATTGACATGGTCAACTATAATTTGGGATCTGTTTCTCCTTTCAATCTAAGCAGTTACTGCTTCAATACTTTGAATCCTATTTTTTAGGTACATCCTCATTTATGAATGCTGTGTCCTCTTGAGAATTAACAAAATCATTATGTAATGTCCTTTTTTATGTGTGATAATATTTCTTCCTCAGAAGTCTGTCTGTCACCAAGTTAGCTCCTCTGGTTTTCTTTTGGCTAATGATTGAGTGGTATATCTCTTTTCATCCTTATACTTTATATCTGTAGATGTTTTATATTTAATGTGGATTTCTTATAGGCATACTGTAGTTGAGTCTTGCTTTTTTTTTTTAAAACCGATCTGACCATCTCTACCTTTTAACTGGTGTGTTTAGACCATTCACATTTAATGTGATTATTGATAAGATTTTTTTTTAAATTTTTATTTATTTTATGATAGTCACACAAAGAGAGAAAGAGGCAGAGACATAGGCAGAGGGAGAAGCAGGCTCCATGCACCGGGAGCCTGACGTGGGATTCGATCCGGGGTCTCCAGAATCACGCCCTCGGCCAAAGGCAGGCGCCAAACCGCTGCGCCACCCAGGGATCCCTTGATAAGATTTTTTTAAGGATTTTTTTTATTTATTCATGAGAGACACAGAGAGAGACAGAGAGAGGCAGAGATACAGACAGAGGGAGAAGCAGGCCCCATGCAGGGAGCCCAATAAGGTACTCGATTCCGGATCTCCAGGATCACGCCCTGGGCCGAAGGCGGCGTTAAACCTCTGAGCCACCCAGGCTGCCCAATTATTGATAAGATTGAATAAAAATTATAATTTTGCTAGGTGTCTTCTGTTTGTTCCACCTGGTTTTCCTTTTCTTTTTTGTTTTTGTGTTAACTTTTTTTTCCTGCCTTCTCTTAGTTGATTGAGCACTTTTTTTTTTTTGATTGAGCACTTTTAAATAAATCTTTTTGTTTTAGGTCCTCTTGATTTATTACTTATACTTTTTTTTTTTTTTGGTAAAGATTCATCCATTTATTCATGAGAGACACAGAGAGAAAGAGGCAGAGACACAGGCAGAAGGAGAAGCAGGCTCCCTGCAGGGAGCCTGATACAGGACTCGATCCCAGGACCCAGGGATCATGCCCTGAGCCAAAGGCAGATGCTCAACCACTGAGCCACCCAGGCGTCCCTATTACTTATACTTTTTTTAAAAAAATTTTTAGTGTTTGCCCTAGAGTTTACAACATAGATCTTAAATTACTCAGAGTTTACCTTCAAATAATATTAGACTACCTCATATGTAATATAGGGAGCTTACAACAATATTCTTCCAATCTATTCCTCCCATCCTTCCTGATATAATTATCTATTTCACTTTAGTGTATGCCATCAACACAAGTTCACTGTATTTCCTGTAGGTAGCAGCTATCATTTATAGCAATTAAAAATAAGGGGAGAAAAGTTTATCTTATCTTTATTTCTTCCATTTCTGGCACTTGTTCTTTCATTGTGAAGATCCAGTTGGGGGACTGATACCATTCTTTCTGATTGATGAACATTGGTTATCATTTCTTAGAGAATGTGTGCCAGCAATAAATTCCCACAGTTCTCGTTTGCCTAAGATAGCCTTATTTATCCTTAATTTGTAACATATATTTTCACTGGTACAGAATATTGAGTCAACACTTTTTGTTTCTTTCAGGCCTTTTGTCATCCAGTTTATACAGTTTCTGAGAGAATTGTGCCATAAGTCTTATCTTTGCCTCTCGGCATGTAACATTTCCATGTTTGTACTCTGGTTGCCTTAGAGACTTTTTCTGTTTTTTCTTTTTCCCCCAGCAGCTTGAATATGTCATGCATATGGAATTTTTATTTTGTTTGTTTGTTTGTTTTACTTTCTTTTTTTTGGAGCATTTAACCTAATGCATGTTCTCTGAGTTATGATCTATGGATTAGTGCCTGTCATTAATTTTAGAAAAATTTCAGCTATTTCTCTTCAAAGAGTTCTTCTGCTCCCATGGCTCCCAAATGCACAGCTCTGTCTTCCATACCACTCCGTCTTCTCCTCGTGTCTCAACGTGGAGGTTTCTGTTGACCTGACTCTGCAGTTGAGCTCACCGATGAGCCTATCAAAGCCATTCTTCACCTTTTGCTGTGCTTTCCACATTTGGCTTTTCTGTTTCATTCTTAATCTGGCTTTCTATCTCTTTTCAAGGCAGTATATTATTTTAAGCAAATGATTCAAAACAACTTAAGTCTCATTAATGGTGGGATCACCGAGTATGCTATTTTCATACCATGGAATATGTGTGCAGTCATTTATTTTTTTAAATTTTTTTGTGCAGTCATTTAAATACATGCATGCATATACACTGACATGAGAAAAGCTGCAACATACATTGTGTTATAATAAAGCAAGTCATAGAACCATGAGCATTATGTCATGTATGTTCTACGAGTTTCAACTTTCCACATTTCTAGAGTAGCACACATCTATAAGATGCATTTTAAAATAACCAACAGAAGCATAATAACAAGGACTATCTTGTCAGGAGCTGAGATGAAAGGCGAGTCAAGCGGGTCTTGAGCTTTATCGGGAAGTGTTTGGGGATTTTTACAATGAGTTATAGCACATGTCAGTTTTATATGCTCAAAACGCTCACATTTTGGGGGTGAGAGTGAGCAGGGGGGTGTACACAAATGCCTGGAATATCACGTGATGAGTAAAGGAAGGTAGAGGTTGTAGTAGGTGCAGAGAGGTCCTACCCTGAAGACTCCCCCTGGGGTGCTGGCATGCCCCACAAGGAACATCCTGCAATGTCTACCTCAGCTTTAACATGTTTGCATTTGTTCCCTCCCCCCTTCCTTCTGTTCATCAGTGAACAAAGCAAAGGAGCTGGCCTTTGGTGGCTGAATTCTACTGGAGGTAAGAAGGAAGGCACTAAGCAAATATCGGGGATGTGAGCAAATGAGGGAATGAGAGCATTACGTAGCTGTGGAGGGTCTGCAGAAGGACGGAGTCGGTGGTGGGCCCCGATGGCCAGGCTGCTGGTCCCCAGGGGCCTGCGCACAAAGCACGGCAGATGGGGAGGGCGGGGATGGGCATGCACGGCTAAGGCCACGACCCACCCACCGTCGGGTGGGCTGGAACAGGGGTTGGAAATGTGTCTGCACTGATCCTGAGGTGCGTGGGGGGCAGTGGAGGCTGAATGCATAGTTGGGATTGTTTTGCGCTGAGCAGTCTTCCTGGCTTATCTCAGGGGAAGAGCAGGAGCAGAGTGGGGGGGGGGGGACGACACTGAAGCTACCTTGCCCGAGGGGGGCTTTGCGAGACCGTCCATTTATCAAGGAAGGAGCGGGGACGGGCTGCGGTGGCAGGCGGTGGCAGGCCGCCAGGCTGGCAGGAACGGGAATCACCTGGACTCCTTCCTTCCAGCCGCGTGTGCTGGCGGCACCTGCCAAACACAAAGGGCGGTGCGTTTCCCTTCGTACCAGTGCCCCCCAGTCTCTATGCGGATAAGGCCGTCCTGGGAACTAGAATGTTCCAGGTTGTTAGATGATGCACTTGAGAATTCGGGGACCCCTCCCTTTCCCCCCCGATGACTCAACACGTACTGAGACATTTCCTTGCAGCAGTGAAATGAGGAAATGGCCCGCTCTAAAATTAATATAAATGTTTATCATGACCCTTTGGTGATGTGGCAAAGAATAGCGAGAAGCCTAACGGTCTCCCGTAACTCTGGCCCTCCGAGCCACGCACGGCCAGCGGCTGGGCTCTCACCTTCCTCGCACACGCTGGATGCCACAGCAGCTCCGGCACGCTTGGTGCTGGACAAGGTCCTTCCACACGAGCCCTTCTTATTTCATCACATTTCTTCAGGGGCCGTAAGATTCCAGTTGGCGGAAGTCTCATCATTCACTCGCCGTTCCCAGATTCTGCTGAGTGAAATCCCCACGAACAGCTGGTCCCCTCGGCTGCCTGCCCGGCTGCCCACGCTTCAGCAGATCGGGGGTTCCAGTCCAGCGGAGCCGGGAGGCCGGAGACCCGCCCGGCGGGGGGCAGTCGGCTGCCCTGGTTTTTGCCTCGGCAGGTATTTCCGAGCACCCGGCAGAGGTGGGCAACCCTGGGGCAGCCGGTGCGGACGGGAAGGTGGACGCGCCATGGTACACGGTTGAGCGTCAGGTGGGGCACAAGCAGGACGACCGATAAGCAGAAAGCCGCGACGAGGGCAGTGGAGCCGAGCACCTGGCAGGGGAGACGTGAGAGGCCAAAGGAGGCCTGAGTGCGGGTCTCAAAGCCCCCGCCCGCCGTCGTCGGCCCGGCCCGATGGTGGTGGCTGGCTGCGTGTGGATCCGGGGCGGACCGTGCCATCCGGGCCGGGGCCCTGACGTGCGTGGCCCGGCCCTGAGCCGCACACTCAGTGTCCTGCCCACGCGCAGCGTCTCCCCTTCCTGGTGCAAAGTCACCTTTTCGGCACAGCAAGCACGCGGTGTCTGGACGCAGGGAGGGGGCCGCCCGGGGACGGGGCCTCAGCCTCGGCTCTCCTGCCCGTCCTGCCCACCTGCTCGCGCCCGCCCGGGGTCCCCACCTCGGGCCCTGCCTGCCCACGGAGGACCCACGGCACCGGACTTGGAAGAAACGGCTGCGGGTGGACTCCATCAATTTACAACAAAAACCAACTTCCAGGCGAAAACAACTGCAGCGTGGCGTGCGAGTGGACCTGGAGCCGGGGCCCGGCGGCGGGCGGCAGTGTCCGTGGAGCACAGGGGCCAGGCTCTGCTGGCCAGTGCGGGACCCTCGCTCGGCCTTTCGGGGCGCCAGCCGGGGACACGACAGTGCTTCCCTCTCGTTTGTCATCTCTGCCTGTGCGAGGAAACAGGCTTAGAAATAATGCAGGGGATGGAGCGGGGTCCCCCCGCATCCCCGGGTCAGCCCGCGCCATGTGGTGCGGCCCTGAGCTCCACACCCCCCCACTCCCACGAGCTGCCAAGTGTCCAGGGACCACACCGCGCGCAGGGGGGGGGGGCGCTCTCTCCAGCGCCTTCGCTCTGGACCCCCCCTCTGCCCCTTGGCTGCCACCCCTCAGCCCACCTGGGACCCCCCTGACCTCCGGCTTCCCCACTGCCCTGAAGACCCAGCCCGGCCCCCTGCACGTGTTTGGGCTGAGCTCCTTTGTGTCGCCCACCTGGCTCCCAGTGAACGGGGGTCTTTGCGGACGAGGCAGGAAGACCCGCAGCACACTGCTAGCTGCTTGAGATTTGGGGCCTTATTTTTCTGCGTGCCTGTCAGTATTTTCTCTTTTCTATAATGATCACCTATTGCTTATAAATAAAGGGGAAGAAAAACCCTCTAATAGGAAAAAGCTGTGAGTGCCATGGGAATGGCACAGCAATGGCCCTATGGTAACACAGTAAGGGGAAAGAAAAGGAGCAGAATACATATATTTTTACAGCTATGAGTTGAGCCATCGTAAGTGTTTCAGGGTAGAAAGACTTATTTTTGTATTTTTGGTTGTTGATGGCACTTTCGTTCCACAGAATTCCCTTTGAAGCTGGCGTTCCCCCACAAAGCCTGCAGAGGTGAGCTCATCCCTGCCTTGGGGTTTCCAACCAGAGGAGGTGAGCCCTGGAGAAGAGGAGAGGACGGGAGTTATGAGAAGGAGAGGAGGGGAGGGGAGGAGAGGGATGGGGAGAGGAGGGGAGCCCCAAGCCACAGGAGCAGGGCAGGGACCCAGCACCACCCTGCGGTTCCAGGCCCCTCCCTAGAGCCACAGACAGGCTCCAGGGCCAGCATCAGTCACAGCTGCAGAGGCAGGGCTTCTGATTTGAAGATGAAAGAACGAGTTGGGCTGATCCCTTGGCGTCAGGGAGACACACACCAACACTACGTGGGACCCCCCCCCCCACATGTCCATCAGGATGGCCACCGTCAGGATTCCTGGAGGAGCCAGACACGGAGCTGCCCTACGACCCGGCAATTGCACTGCTGGGTACCGACCCCGCAGCCCAGAGGCGGTGAGCTGCAGGGGCACCTGCACCCCCGCGTTCCCAGCGGCCGTGTCCACGGGGGCCGCGCTGCGGGAGGAGCCTCGACATCCACGGACAGATGCTGGAGGGAGGAGACGTGGTCCCTGCGCACCCCGGGTGTCACTCGGCTATCAGAGGGGGGAGATCTGGCCATTTACACCGACGTGGGATGTGGGGGGAGCCGAGGGCGTGATGCCGAGGGGGGCGAGTGGCCGGGGAGAGACATGATCCCACGGCCTCCCTCACACGGGGACTGGAGGAAACAGCCCAGAGGGTCACGGGAAGGAGGGGAAAGTGAAACAAGACGAAACCAGAGAGGGAGACAAATCCTAAAAGACTTTTAACTCCAGGAGACAAACTGAGGGCCACTGGAGGGGTGGGGGTGGGGGATGGGGTCACTGGGGACAGGGGTTGAGGAGGGCACGGGATGTCGTGAGCACCGGGTGTTACATAAGAGCCATGAGTCCCTGACCTCGCCTCTTAGAGGAGGTGAAACACTACATTTCAGACTCCGCCCTGGAGCAGGGCTTGGGACCACAGACGGAAGGGCATAAGGACAGATGGACAGACGGACCACGGGCCACAGGAAGGGTTGCCACTGGGACCCAGGGCATGCTCGTGCCTAGCACACCCGTGAACACACCACACACAGGCACGCACCCCCACATGTAGCGATGGAAACACACGCACACCTGTACCTGCACACTCACCCACAGACACACGCCCCACCTGGACCCCTGTCCACCTCTCTGCGCGTGAAACAAAAATTCTGCAAAACAGTGTGTGCTAATCATTTCTGATCTATGCCTTTCTGTTTCCTGTTTAAAAAAAAGTGGGTCACAACCCGCTAACTGATTTCCCTCCTTGCCCTAGACCACCGGGCCCTGTTCCACCTGGCGTGGGGGGGGACCCGGTAGGGATGGAGGAGGGCGACCCAGAATTCTGGCTAAAAGTTAGGAAGCCAAGGCAAGGGCGCTGGGGCCGGTTCTCTGCAAGCCGGGAGGGCCTGGGGCCCGGGAAAGGCGGCTGAACTCTGGGAAGTGGGGTGTCAGCAGCTCTGGTGGAGTGTGGGGTCCCCGGGGGCTCTGAGGGCAGGACAACACCCCCCCCCACAGGAAGGTCGCTTTGCTGTCCACCTGCAGTCAGGTGGGGTTCTGGAGCTCTGGCCTGAGGAGGGGGCCCTGGAGACCCGCAGCTGGGGGGGGGGGGAAGGGCGCTGGGGCCAGCTGCGGGGGGGCAGGGGTGCACAGGGCACCCCAGGGCGGAGGCGGTGGCCTTCCCACTGCCCTCCCCGACCCTCACGTCCGTCAGCAAAGTAGGGGCAGGCGCCCAGGGGTGGGGGCCCGGGGCTGCCGTCCACGGAGGCCAGCAGGGGGCCGGGCAGCGCCGCAGTCCTGGGGGGAGACCGCCAAGGGCGGGAGGAGCAGTTTCCATCCCCCTCGCGGTCCCCTGGCAACCGGCCTTTGCGCGAATCTCCCGCCTCCGGGGTGCGCGGGTGGGACCTCGGCGCCCGGACCCTGCCCCGCGTGGAGCCGGGACCCACGTGCGCCCGCGGGGGCGGGGGGCAGCTCCGGGGGGACGGGCGCGGGCGGCCGAGCGCAGGCACGGAGGGCGGGGGACGGGACCGCCGGGTCCCCGGAGCCCGAGGTCCTGCCCCCGCCGCCCCCCTGCCCCGCCCCGCCCCCGCCTGAGGGTCCCCGAGCCCCGCCGCCTCCACCGCGCCCCTGCGGGTCCCCGAGCCCCCCGCCCCCCACTCCCCTGCGGGTCCCCGAGCCCCCCGCCCCCCCTCCCCTGCGGGTCCCCGAGGCCCCCGCCCCCCCTCCCCTGCGGGTCCCCGAGCCCCCCGCCCCCCCTCCCCTGCGGGTCCCCGAGGCCCCCGCCCCCCCTCCCCTGCGGGTCCCCGAGGCCCCCCCGCCCCCCTCCCCTGCGGGTCCCGGAGCCCCCCGCCCCCCCCTCCCCTGCGGGTCCCCGAGCCCCCCGCCCCCCCCTCCCCTGCGGGTCCCAGAGGCCCCCCCGCCCCGCCCCTGCGAGTCCCCGAGCCGCCCGCCCCCCCTCCCCTGCGGGTCCCCGAGCCCCCCGCCCCCCCTCCCCTGCGGGTCCCCGAGCCCCCCGCCCCCCCTCCCCTGCGGGTCCCCGACCCCCCGCCCCCCCCTCCCCTGCGGGTCCCCGAGCCGCCCACGCCCCCCCCCCCCGCCCCGCCCCGCCCCGCCGGCCCTCCGCTCCTCCCCTGCCCGTCCCGCGGCCCCCGCTCGCCCTGGGCCCGCCCCGCCCGGCCCCGCCCCGCCCCCGGCCCCGCCCCGCCCCGCCCCGCCCCTGCCCGACCCGGCGGCCGGAGCGCGGCGGGCCCAGGGCGCAGGGCTGCGGAGCGCGCGGCATCCGCGGCGCTGACGGTCGGGCCGCCGAGCATGGCGCCGTCGTGCGGGGAGGCCCGGGGCCGCGGGGGGCTCGGGCGGGCGGGGGACGCGCGCGGCGGCCTGACCCGGGGGCGGTGGCCCGGGGCCCGCAGGTGGCGCCCGCTGGACGTGCTCGCGCCGCTGGTCCTGCTGCTCGGAGCCCGCGCGGCCTCGGCGGATCCAGGTAAGACCCGGGGGCGCGGGGGGCGCTCGCCCGCCGGCCCTTGCCCCCTGTCCCGGCGGCGGCCTCCGCCCCGGCGCCGCTCGGCTTCCCCCGGAGGCGCTGCCCACGCGCGCGGGGCCCGGCGGGGCGAGCGGAGGGGCCGGGGGCGCGCCGAGGCCGGGGCCGGGTGTCCCGCGCGGCCCATTCATTCCGGGCTGCGGGGCTCAGCGCCGCCCTGGCGGGGGCACAGGCTTGGGCGGCTCCAAGGGGCTGCCGGCGCGCTCGGGGGCCGGGGCTCCGGGGCGCGGGGTCTGGGGGTGCAGGGGCTACGGGGCGCAGAGTATGGGGGTGCAGGGGCTCCGGGGCGCGGGGTCTGGGGGTGCAGGGGCTCCGGGGCGCAGGGCCTGGGGGCAGGGGCTCCGGGGCGCAGAGTATGGGGGTGCAGGGGCTCCGGGGCGCGGGGTCTGGGGGTGCAGGGGCTCCGGGGCGCAGGGCCTGGGGGCAGGGGCTCCGGGGCGCAGAGTATGGGGGTGCAGGGGCTCCAGGGCGCAGGGCCGGGGGGGGGGGCAGCGTCCCGGGTGTCGCTCCCCGCGCCGGCTCAGCCCGGCAGGTCCCCTCCGGGGCCTGGTGACCGCGCGGCCCGGCAGGTTCCCGCAGAGCCCAGAGCGTGGCCGCCCTCCCTGCGTCTCCAACCTGTTGAGGCCGAGCTGCCCGGGCTCCCCGGGGCCAGCCTTTGTGCGCCGCGGGGCCGCAGGCCTCTGTCCCCGCGCCCGCCGGGTGTCGGGTTGCGGCCGTCCCCTTTGATGCGGCCGCGGCCGGGAACAATGCTCCGAAGCCCGCTGTCTGGCCAGCACCCCGGCCTCTCCGCCTGGGCCGCGAGCTGAGCGAGGGCCACCATCCCAGCCAGGCCGCCACCTCCTGTGCCGCAGCCCCGGGACCCCCACCCCGCCACGCGGTCGCCAGGTCGCCTTCCCCAGCGGCCCAACAAAGGCCCCTCGGAGGTGGCGGCGGGCTTGCCAGGACCCCGGGGAGCCCCCACCCCAGGGAGCCTGGCATTTGTCACCGGTGGAGCCGGAATGCGCCGTGGACGTGTGTCCCCGACAGCCCGCCGCTCGGGGTTGGAGTGATGGTGGGACGCTGTTGACTGCGGTGGGCACAGCAGCCACACACCTGCTGGCCACAGCGGGCCGGGAAGGAGGGACAGGGCTTGACACAGGGGAAAACAATCATGCTCCATTGTTTCCAGGAGGCGTAGTGGCCAGGTTAGAGGGCAGCACAGACCTCTTCTAAAAAGTTGCTGCCTCCTCACTAGATCTGCTGGAAGCACCTGTTCGCTTCCTCACGGATGTGCGTTAACTCCAGGGGCATTTGGGAACCCTTCCGTGTCCCCCAGGTCTTCTCACCAGGCGCAACGGAGGGCCACTGGGGCTGTTAGCCCTGACTTCGGGGCCTGCCCCTGTCCCCCCCCCCCCCGCTGCGGGGGCAGCGGTGATGCTCACGGGGACCGGACCAGGCAGCCCGAGCTGGAATCTGTAAAGCCGGACACCTCCTCTATCCTGCGACCCTGGAGCGCCCAGCCCCCAGTTTACGAAACTTTGTAATCAAGGGAAGGAAACCAGGGCTGATGGCTTTTGGCCACAGAGTGGAAACAATACAGTGTTATGTCAGTGAGCTTCGGCGAGCTGGCATCTGGAGATCGAAGGGTGTTGGACTTCAGGTGGACCTCTGGGGGGGCGGGTGGTGCTGGGTCCTCCGGGAAGGAGGGAAGGAAGGAAGGAGGGAGGGAAGGAGGGAAGGAGGGAAGGCCGCCGGCCTCCGGTGGAATGCAGGTCTTTTTGCATCCTGGAGGTTAATGCAGGAAGCGGGCTCAGCGGGGAGCACAGGTTCGTCCCTGCTGGGACTAAGTCCCCTTGAAATGGGATGATTGCCCCCTCTAGGTGTCATTGGAGAAGAGTAAATGTGTGTGAAATCGTAACTTAGCAGAGGCCCAAGGTCTTCTGGAAACCCTGAAAGGTCATCCTTGGGAATGAAAGGTTGGAGGCCCCGTCTGCTGATTTGCACATTTTTTCTGACAAAAAAGGATGCATTTCGGTGCCTCTGTGTTGCACCTGACACCTCCCCCCGCCCCCCCTGCAACAGAAGAAAGTCTTTTGCTGTTTTATCTGGGAAGGCACTTGTGCCTCTCCCGCCCCCGTAACTAGCCGCCTGGGGGTCCCCAGGCCGAGCCATGCATGTGGTCCCAGAGGCTCTCCTGGTGGAGGTGGATTCACGTGGGTTAGCCTGGCTGCAGAGGCCGCCCCCATCCCCCACCCCCCGCCCCCCGCCTGGGGTGCTGGTGAGTCTGCCCTTCAGAACGAGATGGAGTCTGGCCTGGCCGGCATTCACAGGCTGCCCTGACCCTGGTCTCCGTCCAAGTCCTCTTGTCTCTGGCCCTGGCACCTGGCTCTGTCAACCCCGCTGCCCGGGGCTCCCACCCCCCCACCACTCGGACTCCTGCAGGAAGCTCCAGGCCTCCCCACCCCCGGGTTTAAACGAGACACAGCCCAAACCCTGGGGGCCCCGTGTCCGTGGGTGTGTGTCATCCCGGGGCCACGGCACCGGGGCGATGCTGGACCCAGCCGGCTGCGAAGCCCTCGTCCAGGCGGCCTGTTCCTAGGGCCTGGTTCTCCGAGAAGCTGCGGCCCAGCTCGGGCGTCGGCAGGTTCGGGTGCGGGACTTCATAAGATAGTTTTGAATTTCAGCAAAACTTGTTTTTCAGGGTGCTCCTGTTTTCCTTTAAGAGAAGGAGGAGAGGGGGGAGTCCTGTGCGGGGAACCCTAGAAGGAGTGACGCCGACCCCGGCCAGAGGGCCCTGCCCCCACCTTTGCTGCACCTTCCAGAATGCATGTGTGCACATGCTTACTGTCTGTGCACGTATGTGCACACACATAAATACACACGTGCACACAGTACATGCACTGATGTGCACACACGTAGCTGCTCACACGACACATGCGTGCACAGAGGCACAAACGCACGCACCCACACACTATGTGCATGTGGGTGCACATGCATGTACCCACACGCGCACACACACATCCATGCTCTCCACCAAAAGGGTATAGTTTTTTTCATCCAAATTGTTGAAAAGGCTTGGTTTTCTGGGCCACTGGGAGAGGCGGAGGGGCCCTGGGTGGGGTGTGCAGCCCCGTCCTTCTTCATGTGGGTGGTGACACTGCCTGGAAATCAGCCCCAGAGCCCCAGAGGGCAGCTGGGCTGGGAGGGAAGCTCTCACCCTGAGTGGGGGAGCCCTAAGGGAGGAGTCTCCTCGATGCCCCATTGCTCAGCGCCGTCCAGGGCTGGGGGTGGCCCACCTGCCTCTCTGCAGTGAGGTGCTGTCCACCCCGCAAGAGGGGAAACATCAGATTGTCCATGCTGCCGAGGCCAGGGCACACTGAGACCCCTGGGGCCTGGTGATGGACACATGGCACCCTCGAGAGGAGGCCTGCAGCTCCCCAGAACCTCACAGCCCGTGAGCGGCGACAGGGGCAAAGCCCGCCTTCTGATAGGATGTCCAGTGAGCCACCTCCTGGCTCCTGGCCTGAGGCCCGCTGGGCAGGGGTGGCCCTCGAGATGGAGGGGGGCTGCCTTCCCGCCAGCTCTCCGGGGTCAGGCGAAAGTGTGGGGCACGGCGGGTTGGCCGTGCTCACGAGCATCCCCCAGCCCTGGCTCCGCCGGCAGTGAGCCGACCAGTGCCTGTGTGGCCGGTCACAGGTGTCACGCTGTGCGCTCGGCTCCGGAGCGAGCCGATGAAGTGCCCCGAGGTGTCGGCCCCTCTGCAGAGAGCTCAGCCGGGGGAGCACCAGGCGTCCATGCTCGGGCCTCAGCCTGAGAGGTGGACATCGCGGGGCGCGGCTCGTGCAACACCCAGGAACCTGATGCTCTTCTCCGGGAGGAGGGGGGACACTGGGGAAATCCAGGTGTGTGTTGGGTGTGCTCCCAGCAGTGCCCAGCGCGGCCCACGGGGGGCAGGGGCGCAGGGGCGCAGGGGGCTCGTGGCGGCGGAGCGGCTGTCACAGGGAGCTTCTGATCCGGGACCAGCTGAGTCAGATGAAATCCGGAGGCTGCAGGGCAGGGGCTGAGCTCCGCCCGGCGCCCGCAGGAGCGCAGCCCGCCTCCCCGGCACCTCCGGCGGCGGCAAGCCCGAGCACGGCCTGGCCGGCTGCAGCCACGGCCCCGGGAAGGAGAAGGTTCGCGGGCACGTACCTCCTCCTGGGACTTCCTGCGGCTGCCGGGTCGCTCCGGGGGACGAGGCGGGGCCGGGCTCGCGCTGGGCCCGGTGGTGGTGGTGGGGCTCCCGGCCTCGCCCGGTTCCTGGGGGGCCAGACCGAGCACTGCCCGTGGGGCTGCCGGCTGGCCGTTGGGCTGGGGCGCCTCCCGGGAGGGGCGGGCAGCCGGAGCAGGGGAGCCGGGGCGCCCGCGGGCGGGGGGGGGGCGCTGCGGCCACCACGTGCTGAGGATTTATACGTTTATTCACGCCTTGTTTCATCCTAGTCCGATTCTTGTCTTACGTGTTGCGCTGCTCCTTCGAGGACGTTCAGAATTAGTCCCCAGGGGGCCGCCTCTGTTTCACCCGGGTGTGGAAATCCTAACACGGGGCCACGCGGTCCGCAGAGAGCTGTCGTCGGGCCACGGGGGGCGCCCTTCTGCTGGGGTGACCTGGGTCCACGTGAAGCCGTGCCAGGAGGGCTCTGCCGCGGGTTCACCGCCTCCTGGCGCCCAGCTGTGCCACGCGAGCGTCCCTGGGGACGTGAGGGGCCCCGGGGCTGCGGGTGCCTCTGGGGCTGGGCGCCCCCCTGCAGGCCCGGGGCCCTCACGCCCTCCGCCTCCAGGACGAAGGAGGCCTTCTGCCCTGTTTCCATTCAGACAACCAGGGGCCTCGTATCATGGGTTCGAGCCCGGTGGAGAGTGTGGTCCCCACCTGGGGCTGTGGGGTCAGGCAGGGGCAAGCAGGGAGGGGGGGGTGCGTCCCTGGACCCTCGGTGGCCCCCTGGGCGGCAGAGACCCAACCACCCAGGGGGCTGGGGGAGGCTGGAGGCTGGAGGCTGGGGGGCCCTTGTCCTGGCCGGGGAAGCGGAGGCCTAGGGCAGCTCCTCGGCTAGGGGTGGGGGCCTGGGGCGGCCTGTGCGCTCCCCTGGCTTCCGAGTGGCCGTGCTCTGTGGCGTGTCGTTGTCCTTGTGGCTGGCGGCGGCAGCAGGTGCAGGGGTGCGTGTCCGACCCCGGGGTCAGCCTCTCCGGGTGCTTCTTGAGGTGCGGGTGGTTTTCCCCCCCTAATTTTATGGCCTCTTCCCATGTGGGGCACCGAGAGCCAGGCAGCCTGGGGGCAGGGGGCAGGGACGGGGAGAGGGGAGGCCGCAGGGGAGCGCCACGGGGGCATGGGGGGGGCTGTTGGCGTCTTCATCTGCCTTCAAGGGCGTGGGGTTTGGGCTCGTCCCTGGAAAGGAGGCTTCCACGCTGGATGCAGGGCGGCGGCACCTGGCAGGAGGCCTGGCTGCCCACTCGTGGGTGCGATGCCCCTCACGGGGATTGGGGAGCCCGGGGCTGCCCCCGAGCACTGTGTGGCCCCGGGCGGGCCACTCACCCTCTCGGCCTGTGTGTGTCTGGGAGGTGGGGGGACAGCGGGGCTCTGTGGGATTTGACGGGACACCGCTTCAGGGAGTGCATGTCACTCCTGGGCTTTCTGGACGCTGGCTGAGCCCCAGGGATGGCGCCCCCCTGCCCCCCGCGGGCAGGGCAGGGCCTAGAAGGAGGGACGGGCGTGCATCCGTGCATCCGGAGCAGGACGTGGGTCCGGACGTGGGGCACTCGGCGGTGGGCTGCGCCCGCTGAACTGGTGGCTGCTGTGGGACCCAGCGGCCCACTCCCCGCCCCCGGCCACGCCCACGCACATGTCCCCTCGGAGGATCAGGGCCACCGACCCGCCTGTGCGTGTTGGATCTTGTTACCAGGCGCCGTATTGTAAAAAAATTCTCCCGCTGAGAAAGTCTCTTGTTCTCCGCGAGCCAGAGCGAGCCAGGAGCTTCCTGGACGGAGGCCCCGTCCATGCTCGCACATGTGGACGGAGCCGGAGCCTGAGCACAGCCTGGGGGGGGTGGGGGGGGAGGGGGGGAGAGCACGCGCCCCCTCCGTCATCTCCGCCTACGCGCACCTTCCGGGCTCTCCCCCCTGCTGCCCTGCGGCCCCAGGAAGGTGAGGTCCCTCTGCCCTGCATCTACACCCCCTCCCCTCTGCCCTGCAGCCCCCACACCTCACAACCCCTCCTCTCCCCTCTGCCCTGCAGCCCCCCCACCTCACACCCTCCCTGCCCTGCAGCCCCTCCACCTCACACCCCCTCCTCCCCTCTGCCCTGCAGCCCCACCTCACACCCCCTCCCCTCCCCTCTGCACTGCAACCCCCCCACCTCACACCCCCTCCTCTCCCCTCTGCCCTGCAGCCCCCACCTCACACCCCCTCCTCCCCTCTCTGCCCTGCAGCCCCCCACCTCACACCCCCTCCTCCCCTCTCTGCCCTGCAGCCCCCCACCTCACACCTCCTCCCCTCCCCTCTGCCCTGCAGCCCCCCACCTCACCCCCCTCCTCCCCTCTGCCCTGCAGCCCCCCACTTCACACCCCCTCCTCCCCTCTCTGCCCTGCAGCCCCCCACCTCACACCCCCTCCTCCCCTCTCTGCCCTGCAGCCCCCCACCTCACACCCCCTCCTCTCCCCTCTGCCCTGCAGCCCCCCACCTCACACCCCCTCCTCCCCTCTCTGCCCTGCAGCCCCCCACCTCACACCCCCTCCTCCCCTCTCTGCCCTGCAGCCCCCCCACCTCACACCTCCTCCCCTCCCCTCTGCCCTGCAGCCCCCCACCACACCCCCCTCCTCCCCTCTGCCCTGCAGCCCCCCACTTCACACCCCCTCCTCCCCTCTCTGCCCTGCAGCCCCCCACCTCACACCCCCTCCTCCCCTCTCTGCCCTGCAGCCCCCCACCTCACACCCCCTCCCCTCCCCTCTGCCCTGCAGCCCCCCACCTCACACCCCCTCCTCCCCTCTGCCCTGCAGCCCCCCACTTCACACCCCCTCCTCCCCTCTCTGCCCTGCAGCCCCCCACCGCACACCCCCTCCTCTCCTCTCTGCCCTGCAGCCCCCCACCTCACCCCCTCCTCCCCTCTGCCCTGCAGCCCCCCACTTCACACCCCCTCCTCCCCTCTCTGCCCTGCAGCCCCCCACCTCACCCCCCTCCTCCCCTCTGCCCTGCAGCCCCCCACCTCACACCCCCTCCTCCCCTCTCTGCCCTGCAGCCCCCCACCTCACACCCCTTGCCCTCACCTGCCTCCTGGGGTTTTAGAAAGGCAGGTCCCCTGGGAAATCCTCTAGGACGGGATGGAAGGCGGCAGGTGTCCCCTGGAGCCAGCTGTCAGAGCTGGGAGAGGCTTTTTCTAACATAAATAATTATTTCAGCTAAGCACTTCCCGCCACCCCGAGCAAGTCTACACCTGGTGCTGAACCGCTTCCCTGCCCTGAGCCTTTCGGCCTTGGGGAGGAGGGGGGAGCCTTGTGTGTCCAGAGCCCCATCCAGGGCCCCAGGCCCGCCCCTGCCGGGGCTGTTGCTTGGCTCCTGACGCGGGTCTGGAGGCCCCTTGCCGCGCTGCGGGGTCAGCGGGCGCCCTCTGCGGTGGGCAGGGCTGGCAATGACCTCTGGGCTCTCGGCCTCAGTCTCCCCGGGGCACTGAGGGGGCCCACTTTGGGGCTGCCAGGATCTTCCTGCTTTCTGGCTAAAATGAGCGTCACCCCCAGGGCCTTCGGCTTAGGGTCCCCCGTGTTCCCCAGACATGGCCTTTTGTTGTGAAAACAAGTAAGAAAGCCTCTGGAGGTTGGGAGCAGGAAGGAAAGAGCACAGAGCACCCAGCCTCTCTCGCTGTGTTGGGGAAAAGTGCCCCCCAGCCCGGCCCCTGGGGTCGCCCCTCGCTCTGGGCGCCCCGGCCTGAGGCCAGCCCCACAGCAGCCCGGCCCGTGACAGGGCGGATGGCACGCTGGCATCCCAGGTGCCCGACGTCCCCACACGTGAGCCTCTAGACGAAAACCCCTCGTTTATGCTTCTGCTTCCCGCGGCGTCCGTGGTCAGCCCCAGGGATACCCGCGGCCCGATCCGCAGGAGGCGTGGACGCTGCCTCACGTGGTAGGAAGGACCCTGCAGGTGCGGTGAAGGCCCTGAGCCGGGGCGACGAGTGCGGGGGCCTCCATGTGATCCTGGCGTCCTAACAGGGATGGGGAGGCAGTGGGCAGGGTCGGGGTCAGGGAGACGTGGTGGTGGAAGCAGATGTCAGAGGGCGGAACGCGGGACGCGGGACGGAGCCGCTGGCCTGCAGGTGCCCGAGGGGCCACGGGTGCAGGTGCGTCCAGCGGCTGGAAATGACAGGAAGCGGATTCTCTGCTGGAGCCTCCGGGAAGGAGCCCAGTGTCTCCGACACGGTGGTTTGTGACCTCTGGAACTGCAAGAAAATAAATATGTGCTGTTCTAAGCCACCAGCTTTGTGGCGGATTGTCAAGCAGCTGCAGGACCCCGCCCAGCCCACCGTTAGGTCGCGGGAAGCGGCCTGTCGTCTGCAAAGTGCCACGTCCGGGCCCCCCGGATATGCTCGCCGCCCCTCAGGCCCCTGACCCCCTGGGCATGGGCTCCTACAGGCCCCCAAGCTGGGCCCGTCCTAGCAGCCTTCCAGAGCTCAGGCGGCGCTCCCGTTCCAGGCCCCAGAATAACCCCACATGCCCTGGGCAGCAGCCAGGGGCGTGGGCGCGCCCAGGAACGGCCGACCACGGGGTCTCGGGGCGCAGAGGTCCTGGATGGTGGGAAGGCAGCCCGGGGGCGGGCGGCGGCCTGCTCCGCACCCAGCCTGCCGTACGAGGACGCTGACCAGATGTGCCCAGCGGCCTGGGAGCACTTGATGCTCACGTGGCCACAGTCAGCCGGGACGCTGCCGCGGGGGAGACCCGGTGGGCGGCACCAGCGGGCTCCGGGGGACTGGCCGCTGGCCACTGGCCACACCCCTAACGTGCTTTCATTTGCTTCCATCTGGTGGGCGACGTTGGCCGGTTCTTTGGCACCGTGGCCTCTGCCGGGACCTCACACGTTGAGCCGCCGTGGGGGACGTGCAGGCAGGGCCAGCAGCTCCCCCGGCGGCTCTGGGTCCTGGGGGCAGTGCTGGGAGGCTGCCCCAGGGCGGGGAGGGCTAGGGCAGGCCCAGGGTCCCGTCCCCAGGCTCCCAGAAGCCGACTGGCCTCTTCGGGCCCCAAGGGCCGTGGGGACGGCGAGCGTTCCTCCTCGGTGGTCCCAGCGCAGGGCCTGCGCTCAGCCGTCTAAGTTAAACTGGCTCTTGGGTCCTCACTAGTTGGCGAACAAGGACTCGTCGAGCCCTGCTGCCCACACCCCGCGTCCACACAGCCGCCCCGACCACCGTCCGGACCTTGCCTCGGTCTCCCTCTTGTACCTCACTGGGTCGGTCGGCAGGTGGCCTTGCTTGGGCCACAGGCTGGATTGATGGAGCGCCCAGGGTGACGCGCGGTGGGACCTGGCGGGTGTTGGAGGCACCTCCTGGCCGCCGCCCTGCTGTTTAACAAGAGCTCTGGCTCCTGGTCTGAGCTTCCAGAACGAGGCGGGGAGGCCCTCCCGCTGCCGCACGCAGCTCCTTTCCTATCTAGTGGGGGCGGGGGGTGGGTCCTCGCGCCCCTTGGAGGGTCCTGCTCCCTGCCCTGTCCCCCCCTGCTCCCGCCATCCGTCCCTGGAGTCTGAGTGTCTGCGGGACGCTCCCGCTGTCCCCATAGCTGCTGCCCTTGCGCGGTCACCAGGCCCTTCCTCCGGGGTCACGGCTGTTGCCGGGCTCCGACGGGCTTCGCCGACCTCGTCACCCAGGAGCAGGGGGTGTGTCGTCCCCGTCGCGCTGGGCCAGGCGCCGGCTGCGGGCAGGAGGCGCGCCCCGAGGACGTGCGGACGGGCACCTGGAGCATCCACTGCGGACGGAGACCCGGTGGTGGATGCGCCGTGGCCTCTGCGATGTCCGGCTTGCGTCCCCACGCCCGGCCCCGCGGCCCCGCTCTGGGCGCCCCCACCTCCCAGGAGGTGCCCCATGACCCCGCAGTGGCCTCTGCCTCTGTCTCCCTGCCCGCCGGGCGGCGTGTGGGTCGTGACCCTGTGATGTGATGAAAACCCGCAGGTGAAGGAGAGACTCTGCTCTGTCCTGCGTGATGTGCGCGGAGGCTGGACAGCGCGGAGCTGTGTGGGTCGGGGCCCTGGGGTCCGGCGTCCAGTCCTCTGAGAGACCCTGGCAGCCCGGGGCCGCGTGCCCGTCGGCCTGCGGGGTGACCCCTGTGAACGGCCGGGCAGATGACCCGTGGGATCCCAAACGCGTCTTGGAGGCTTGCCCAGCGTCCTCCTGGCGGAGGGTGTCTGCTGACCCGGCTGCGCTCTCTTGTCTTCCGTCGGCGCCGGAGAGGACAGCAGGGTCCCCCAAGCTCCCGGCTCCTCTGTGTTTGCGTCACTGGGCCCCGACCTGCGTTTCCAGAGCTGCATTTCGAGCGCGCTGCCGCCCACGTCGCTGAGTCGGGGTCAGGGGCCGTGTCGGGGGCCAGCGGCCCACCCGTGTGCGGCTCCAGCTTTCCCAGGGCCACTGGGCCGACCCCTCGCCCCTGTTGGTTCCCCGGGCCCAGAGTTTCTCTCTAGGCGATGTCAGAACAGCTGGCTCTGCAGGTGGGGGGGGGCGGCCCCTGAGGGAGGGGGACCAGGAGGACCTGGTCCTGCTGTGCAACCTTCATGACTCTTAAGACACTTCGGTGCAGCCGAGGCCCCACCCCGCCCGGGAGGCCATCCTGGGAGCAGTGCTCACCTCTGGTCATTTCATCTGCTGGGGGCCCTGGGGGCTGGGTGGTTCCGACCCAAAACAGGAGGCGGTTGAGATGCTTCTATGGGTGCAGAGAATTAACAACCAGCTTCCAGAGGAAAATGGAAGTGGATGAGCAGAGCATGGTCCCAGGTCCGCACGCGCTCAGGGCGTCCCCTCGAGCCCTGGGGACAGGAGGCGCTGCGGTGGGGGGGGGCTGGGTGGACGCTGAGCGCCTGCTGGGTGCACCCTCGGAGCTGAGCGGGGACCCGTGCTTGGCTGCCCCAGTGACCAGCCTGTGGGGCCGTGGACGGCGGCGGGGCCAGCGACACGCTGTCCTGCTGGGGGCCTGACCTGCCTGTCCTCCTGCGAGTGCGTGCGGGTGCGTCCCCCTGCGACTTGGTCCCGATCACACCTCGGGGGAGGGGAAAGGCCCTGTGGTCGGTTGTAGCTAACCCTACAGGCCCACGTTTCTCCCCCCGCGGGTATCCCAGCAACAGGATTAGGGCCTGCGGGGAGGCATTCCCAGGCTCGCTCTCTGGAACCTTCTGGGGCCAGTGGTGGGGGATGGCTTGTGGGGGGAAGGCTCGCCGGCCTCAGCCTGGCCACCAGGAGACGGCGGTGCAGGACTCGGGGAGAAGGGGCCGTGCCACCGGGAGCCACCTTCTCCCTGCTTCCCACGCCCTGCGCCCCCCCCCCCCCCCCCCGTTGCAGGACTGGCCTTTGCAGCTCCTCGCGGGCCCTGGGCTGTCCACGCTGCTCTTACGCTGTGCGGGGCTAGCGCGTGAGGTGCTCGGGCCCTCAGGACAGGTGGACGGACAGACAGGCTTGGGCAAGACTGGACTTTGTCCCGGGAGATGTTTGCAGCCCTTATGTGTCATCCTCGCCGAAATGAGTATCGTTACGACTATTTTAAAGATTTTACTTATTTGAGAGACAGTGAGCAAGACAGAGAGAGAAAGAGCAGGGGTACGGGGGGGGGGTGAGGGGAGACACCCGGGGGCCCGGCGCGGGACTCGATCCCAGGACCCCGGGGTCATGCCCTGAGCTGAAGGCAGACGCTTCACCGATGGAGCCACCCAGGTGCCCCTCACTGAAATTCTAAATCCTGCTCTGTGTGCCCTGTGCCCATTGCAGGGGTGCGTGCATCACCCCAGGACCGGAGGGCAGCCGGCCCGGGAAGCAGGGGTGCCGCTGCGGGGTGGGCTGAGCAGCAGGGTTACGTGGCAGGGGTTTGTCGCAGGTGGAGGGAGGACAGAGTGGGGGGGCCCCACTGCCCGGGACTTCGGGCAGCAAAGTGGCCATAGCAGGTCATCCCCTGTGTCTGACAGCCATCTGCAGGCGCCTCCGTGGGGTGGTGCCCCCCGGCCCCCAGTGCCCAGCCCAACCTCGTGGTGCCCCCCGACCCCCACGTGTCCAGCCCGACCTCTTGGCCCCCTGACCTCCAGGTGCCCAGCCTGGCCTCCGTGGTGCCCCCCAGCCACCACGTGTCCAGCCTATCCGCGAGGCCCGGTGGAGTTGGGGGGATGTTGTCTGGGCGCCCCCTTGCCACCCTCTGTCTGGCAGCGCAGCGGTTTGGTGCGGGCTGGGGCGCGGGGACTGAGCCACGAGAGGACCCTGCAGGGAGCAGATGCAGAAACCCCGGGGAAGCAGCAGCTGGAGCGCCCTGTACTGGGCTCCTCTGCTGTCTGTTGCACGAGGAAATGCCCCCCCCTTGGGTGTGGTGTCCCCCGCGAGCTCCCGGACACCCTGGATGCGCCTACGGGGTTATCGGGGGCAACCCCCAGCCGGCTGCGTCCAGCTCCCGGGTGAGCTGTCATGGTCGCCGCGCGGTGCAGACCCTCCCGTCATCAGCTCCAGGAAGCAGGCTGCCAGCCCCCCCCGCCCCCGGGCCGAGGACCTGCTTGCACAGGACACTGCGACACGGCGCAGATAAATGTCTCCCGCGGGCCCCGGGGGTGGTGGCGGCTCAGGGTGACCGCGCCTCTGGAATGCCCCGGCCAGCCTCTGGGACGGGTGCAGGGTGTCAGCGCCCAGCCCGCCGGTTGTCCAGCTTGTGTCCCCCCATGTTCCCGAGGCCTGTCCCGTTCCCGGGGGATCCTCACTCCCACACGTGCCCCCATGCTCGTAGGGCTGTGTCTCGGCACGGGGACCGCTCCCAGGCTCGCTGCCCCGGCCGAAGGCAGAGCTGCATGGTTCCTGCAGGTTGGGTGCTGTCGGGGGGGGGGCCTCCTGGAGCCCGCTGCGTGGCTTCTGGGGGTTCTCGGGGTCTCGGGTGTCCTAGCCGGTGGCACGCCGCCTGTGCTGCTTGCCCCACGCCCAGGGCAAACCCCGTTTGGAAATCGGCCTGAACGTGGAGGGTTGAGGATGGCTGCTCTCGTCGGGGGGTCACCAGGGCCCCCCCGGTCGCCTCGCGCTCCTGCAGGACCGTGCCCAGGTGACCCGAGAGGACGTGGGAGCCTCTGCCCGCCGGCATTTCCCTCCACTGGGCAGGGCCGTGTGGACCTCGGATCCCCCGTCCCCGCAGGGTCAGCCCGGGTCAGCGCGGACCACCTCCTCCCCCGCCCCCCGTGGCCCTGAACTCACCCAGGTTAGCGCCGAGTTAATTATCTCGGGCCTGGGCCTGGTCAACCATTAACACATCAGGCCCGATGGGGCTCCCCCCGCCCCCCCATGGGGAAGAACGGCTCCGCCTCCGCCCAGAGGTACTGTGCACACGCCGTGACGGGGCCGCCCCCCCGCTGCACGGTCCCAGGTGCAGTCCCAGCCTTGGGGCCTCCTCGGGACCAGGCTCTGCAGCGTCGTCCCCGCGGGCAGGGCCCGGACACGCCCAGCAGCCCCGGACGGGACAGTCCTGGGCGGCACCTTGAGTTGGAATCCAAGGTGGGACGACCTGAGTGAGGCTGGAGTGGCTGAGCCGGGGCTGCCTCCAGGCGGTGCAGGCAGGGACAGTGCGGCCAGCCTGGCCCCGGAGGGACAGCCCTGGACAGACAGACCCAGACCCTGAGGAACAGTCCTGGACAGACAGACCCGGAGGGATAGATCCAGACCCTGAGGGACAGACCTGGACGGACAGACCCGGGGGACAGACCCAGACCCTGAGGGACAGACCTGGACAGACAGACCCGGAGGGATAGATCCAGACCCTGAGGGACAGACCTGGACGGACAGACCCGGGGGACAGACCCAGACCCTGAGGGACAGACCCGGACGGACAGACCCGGACGGACAGACCCAGACCCTGAGGGACAGTCCTGGACAGACAGACCCGGAGGGATAGATCCAGACCTTGAAGGACAGACCCGGATGGACAGACATGGACGGACAGCCCTGAACAGACAGACCCAGACCCTGAGGGACAGACCTGGACGGACAGACCCAGATGGAGAGACCCAGACCCTGAACGACAGGCCCAGACTGACAGACCCGGAGGGACAGATCCAGACCCTGAGAGACAGACCCTGATAGATAGGCCCGGACAGACAGACCCGGAGGGACAGACCTGGACGGACAGACCCGGGGGATAGACCTGAATGGACAGACCCGGACGGACAGACTTGGATGGACAGACCCAGAGGGACAGACCCTGAGGCCCAGGCACGCCGCCTCCCGCCCAGGCGCCTGGTGGACGTGCGTGTGCACAGCCGGCACGTCGCGGCCGTCCGCAGGCGTCTGAAGCGGTGGGAGCGCATCCCCCGCGTGGAGCCCCTGCTTCCCTGGGAGCATCGGCCGGCCCGATGGGGTGAAGCAGGGGGAGGGGCGAGGGGCTGCAGTGAGCAGCCCCGGGCTCAGCTCTGCCTGCGGGACCCCAGGCCGGTATCCAGGGGATGCCACCAACTGGGGGACGCGGCGTGAGGGGGGCGGCCCGTGTGCTGTCCCCGCCGAGACGACACGGGGGCGATGGCAGAGAGCTGGCCGGGGCCTGGGAAGCGGCGCCGAGGTGTGGCCTGTGCCCGGCCTCGGAGTGTGGGGGCTGTGGCCACCTTCCACTGGCTGCCGCCTGCCGTGTGGGGGACCGGGAGCCGCCCGCCCCCGTCTGGGGGAGCCCCCGGGGCCGAGGCTCCGGGCGCCACTGGCCTGCGGCTCTGCAGCCTGGGCCCGAGCCCTGCCGAGGCGTCCGTCCCCCACCTGCCCCTTGAGGGTGGCCGCGGCAGCCCCGGGCTCCCCCAGGGGGACCTCCAGGAGGAGGCGGCCCACGCCGGCTGGGGATGGGGTCTGCTAGTTCGGGGACCCTGGAGGGTCACAGGGCAGGGCCCGCAGCTCCCGGCGGCAGCTGGCTCTGTGCGGACGGAACCGGCACAGCCACAGAACCAGAACTTTCTGCAGATGCTGGGGGCTGCAGCGGGAGCCTCTGGGTTTCCCCGTCACTGGGGGAAGGGGGCAGAGCCTGTGACTCTGGCCCGCATGCGACTGGGTGTCTGGGCCCCGCGTTGGCCTGAGATCCCACCCTCACCCAGCGCCTTCAGAGTTTGGGGGTGGCTCAGAGTGGGGCGCCCTGGAGGGACGGGTGGGGGTCACCCTGGGGGAATGGGCAGGGGGGATGCCCTGGGGGGACTGGTGGGGTGCAGGGGCCACCTCCTGAGCCTCTTGAACCTTCCCAATTGTGCCTTGTCCCCAGAAGGAAGGTGCAGGGCCTGGGGACAGACGTGGTGCTGCAGGGAAGCGCGTGCTGGCGGCGGGGGCCTGGGTGGACCCCCGAGTCCCGCAGGCCACCCGAGGGCTCACATTTGTGCGGAACGGGCGAGGCGGGCTAAGGGCTCTTCGTGGGCCTGGAGGAGACCCGGGGCCTGCCCGTGGCCCCAACGACATGGAGAGCAGGCGCAGGAGGGGGGAGCAGGTGGCCGAGGGCCGGTCGGTGCACACGCTCACCTGCCACCGAAGTCTGTGTCAGCAGATGCCCCCTGGGCACGGCCTGGCCGCCTGGGTCGCTGGCAGGGGGAGCACATCTGCCTCGGCGGGGCTGGCGCTGCCCCCGCGCTGCTCTGCAGGGCGACTCCGCAGGGGTGAGGCAGGCCTGAGCTCCTCGTGTGCGGCCAAGGGCGGGCCGGGGGCCCACGGGACAGCGGGATGTGGACGTGGCTCTGCAGCGCCGGTGGGGGGCAGGACCGGGCTGTGTTCCCAGGTGAGGGGCGCCTGCACCCCCGGGGCTGGATCCCATGGGCCCCCTGCCCCGACCCGGCCAGGCCACCTGTGGGCGTGGTGAGCACCAGGCAGGGGGGCGCCAGGCCTTGGGGGTGCCTCCTCCCGCAGAAGCTGAGGTCCCTGCACGGCCAGGCCCAGCGACCCCGCGGGAGGGCAGGGCTTTCATGCTCCCTGCAGGCGCCCGGGGACGGGGGTGGGGGGCGCTGCGGGAGGAGGTCCCCAGGCTTTGTGACTTGAGGACGACTGCGAGGCCTGTGTCCGCAGCGAGCGCCCCAGCTTCGTCTGGCTTTGCGTGTCCCCTGCTTTGTCTGCCGGGCCCGGCCCGCTGGCCGCGCACACGGTGCCCGTCAGGGAGGACGAGGACGGAAGGTCCAGTCGGGGACTCCTGGGTCGGCCCCGTCCCCAGTGTGGAGCCCTCCGTGGTCACCCCGTGGACACTCGTGGCCGGGGAGCAGGGGGCCAGACCTCAGCCCGGCGGGGACCCGGGAATCCTCGCAGGGGTGACAGGGCCTGCCGTTCTCCGCACGAGGGGACCGGGCGCTGCTGCCGCGGGTCCGACCAGCCGGTCCCCAACGTCATGTGGCCTCTGGTCAGACACGTGGCGTGTGTGCGTGGAGTTTGAAACCAGCATTTCCCCGAGCATGTGAGCAGAGCATCTGAGCAGCCGGGCGGCTGAGCCCTGCACCCCGCGGCGCTCCCGCGGCCTCCATCGGCCTCTCCTCCCCAGGGCCTTCGCCTCAAACGCCACGTCCTCTCCTCCTGCACCTGCGCGACCTTCCCCGGGCCCCCCCCCCCCCCGCCCGTGACCCCCAGGAGGCGGGTCAGGACTCCCCTCGCCCACCCGCAGCCCAAGAGGCCTCGCGTCCCCCGGCCTGACCCCGATCCCCGGGCGCTGGCTGGGACCGGCCTGGCGAGCGCCGAGCCCGTGGGCCACGTACCGCCCCTCCCGGGCAGGCCCCCTCCTGCCCCTCGCCCATCCCGGCCCTGACCTCACCCGGCTGCTGCCTGCGTGTCGGGACAGCCCGTCCGCGGTAGGCGGGAGGCTCCGGGAGGCCTGCAGGGGCTCCTGAGCCCACGCAGGGAGAGCTGCCCCGAGCTGCCAGTGCTCCGTGCCGCCCTCTTGACGTGGGCCGTTGCCCCGGGCCCTGAGCATCCGACACCGGTGGCCGCCTGGGGTCGCGGCAGGTTCTGGGGTCCGATCCCGTCACCTGGGAGACCGTTGGCTCTGACGTGGGGTGAGGCCTCAGGAATCTGAGGCTCACACCTGGGCCGTGAGCTCAGGGCTGACTAATGAAGCACGGTGGGTGACTCACGGCCCTCAGGCCGTGTCACCGCCCCCGTGCGGCCCTCCTGGCTGTCCCCCTGCCCGTCCCCCCATGAGCACCTCGGAGGGAACATCTCGCCGTCTTGGCAGCTCGGGGAGCACGTAGGGGCGAGGCCGTGGGCTTGGACGGGCAGATGATGGGGCGGGCGGCCTCCCCGGAGAGCGCGGCGGCCTGTGGGGAAGGCAGGCTGACCTCGGCCCACGGGCACAGGGAGTGACCAGCGCGCGGCCAGGGTCGGGGACGGAGGTCGGGAGTCTGCGGGCACGAGGCGGGCCGTCTCCACGCACGTCGTGAGCTCTAACTTCCGTAGGTCGGGAGCAATTGGGTTCTTAACTTTTTTGGGAGGTTAAGATTCATGTGGCATAAAAGTAAGCTGTTTTATTTTATTTATTATTATTTTTAAAGATTATTTATTTATTCATGAGAGATGCAGAAAGAGAGAGAGGCAGAGAGAGAGAGAGGTAGAGACGCAGGCAGAGGGAGAAGCAGGCTCCATGCAGGGAGCCCGATGCGGGACTCGATCCCAGGACCCTGGGGTCATGCCCTGGGCTGAAGGTGGCGCTGTACCGCTGAGCCACCCAGGCTGCCCCAAAATCAGCCGTTTTAAAGTCAATGATTCAGGGACATGCAGTGGTCACATCGCCATTCGGCTGTCTGGAGTCTGGTTCTGGAATGTTCCAGGAGGACGCCCCCCTGCGTGGGCACTCACTCCCCGTCCCGCGCCCACCCGGGCTGCCGCTCTGCACAAGGGTCCGCACGCTCCGGGCGCGTCACGTGACTGCACCCCCACCCCGTGACCGGTGGCATCTGGCTTCTCCGCAGAGCACGACCGTTCCCGGTGCTTCTGGGCCCTTCCGGGCGGTAGCGTGGGCCAGCGCGGCGTCCCCTCATGTGGCGAAGGACGCGGCCCTGGAGGCGCCTCCAGGAGTACGGCGTTTCCGTGTCGCTGAGCCGTCTCCGGACTGAGGATGGCCCCGGGCGCGTCTGCGAGCTGCCCCCCGCCCCTGCATGTCCCCTGGAGAGTGTCCCGGCCAGCAGCACCTCCCAGGGCCGAGGCGAGCCCCGGGGCGGGAGGTGAGGACCGAGAGGCAGACAGGGCAGGGGTGAGGCGTGCCGGGAGGAGGGGACCGTGTGCACCCCGCTCGCGTTTCTTCACCCGTGTGCAGGCGGCGCCCCTGCTGAGAGCGCGTTCCGGAAGGGTGGGCACCTGGGTCCCTTCTCCCCCTCCTTTCCCTCCCTGTGGTCCTGGGGGGGCCGGAGGCGTCTTCTGGTTTCAAATCCCGACGACCTCCCCGCAGACGCGCAGAGGGGCAGGTGGGGGAGAAGCAGGTGCTCGGTCACCTCCCTGCGTGTGTAGCTGGCGGTTCCCCGTATGCGGGGCGTCATTCCCCGCCATCGGGGTCCTTTGGGAGCCGAGTGACGCTCACGGCTGGTGTCCCCAGCCTCCCCGGCCCGTCCCCTCCTGGGCCGCCTTGCTCGTGTGTCTTCACCGCTGCAGGGGTGTGTCCGTGACGTGGGGAGTAGACCGGGGTCTCGGTTGTGTCCCTGTGTCCACTTTGCGGAGAGTCCGAGCTGAAATTTGGGGCGGGTGGGAGGGCCTCGCAGCCCCCGTGTTTGCCCTCCTGCAGCCCACTCGGGCTCCCGCGTGGCCCCCTCTGCCCCAGGGCCCTCTGCCACCTGCCTTCTTGCCCCAGAGGGTCCCAGGTGGGGCGCCCAGGGCTCCTGCAGGCCTGTGTGTGCCGCAGGGGAGGGGCCGGGTCCTCCCAGGGCCCGCCAGGGTCGCTGCTGGTGACCTGGGTCTGGTTACAAAGCAGACAGAGAACGTGGGTGGCGGCCTAAGCCCCTGGAAGCCCCGGAATGTGGAGAGGGCTCATCCCGGCCTCCTCCCGGGTCGGCGGGTGGGTTCGCCCTCGTGTCTAGGCGACGACCACACTGAGAGCCCCACTTGCCTGGCGGGCTCCCCCGCGGGTGCCGCGGGCCCTGAGCGCTTTCATCAGGCAGCTGTCGGGGCCCCGCCGGCCCGGAAGCCGCGATCACGATCACGGGGCTGCACCGGTGCCAGCGGGCACACAGGGCTGCCGGGGGGGGGGGGGCGGGGGGGTGAGGCGGGCGTCTGAGGAGCGCCGGGACCCTGCACCGTCTGTAACCTGCGTCTGTAACCTGCGTCTGTAACCTGCGTCTGTAACCTGCGCGTGACTGCTCTGTCCTGTCCAGCAGGCACCTGGCCCTTTTCCTTCCAGGTGATTTACTGGCCAGGCGGAGGGGGGGGGCTGACACCCCGGGGGAGGTCACATTCCATTCATAGCGGCTTATCTGGGCTGTCAGGCAGGCCAGGAGGGGGTCTGACACAGAACAGAGCTCGGCTCTCCAGCTCCTGCTCTGAGGACGTGTTTGCAGAGCTCCACTGAGCGCCTGCTGTGTGCAGACTCCTTGTCCGCAGCCCTGGGGAGGCGGCGGGGTGGACCCCCCCCATGCACACCCCTGGGGGTGGAGGCCAGGCTCTGGTGGAGGGGGTGCGGGGATTCCCTCTCGTGGGGGTTCCCGATGCCCCCAGAGGGTGGTGACGTGCTGGGTGTGTTTGCAGACCCTCCGGAGTCCTCCCCGAGGCCCCCAGGGCAGCACCCCAGCCGGCTCTGTGAGGCTTTCAGGGTGAGGTAGTTGAGACAAATGCAGACACAGCAGCCGGGGAGCTTGTAGGGGAGCTTGTAGGGCAGGGAGCGCCTGGGCTGCACTGGGCCGCGGGGGATGGGGACGCGCTGGCTGCCCCGGTGCTGCTGGGGTCACTCTGGACTCGGTGGTCTGCGGCAGGAGGCCCTTGTCAGAGGCCAAGGGGACCCCACCCTTCGTGTCTTGGGGGCACTTGCTCCCGTCAAGCTGCTTCAGGTGCAAATGAGGCAAAGGCAAGGGGCCAGGGTGCCTCCTCTGCCCTCTGGACCTGGGTGCCCGCGCAGGGGGTCACGGCCTCCTGTCGGGGGCGGGGGGGCAGGCCAGCCTGGGGAGAAGCAGCAGGGAGGGGGAGGGACTCCACAGACGCCTCCTGGGGTCTTGTTCAAGGACCAGCCTGTTCCAGGGCTGAGCAGTGCCCCCCAGGGCCCCGGCCCCCCGTGAGGCTGTGCGGTCCGTGTACCTGCACGCTCGCCGGGATGGAGCCCCGTCTCCCTGCCCGTGTGAGGACGGGACTTCCGAGGCCCCCCCGGCAGGCAGCGGGCACACGGCAGGGGCTGCACAGGCTGCGACGCCCCGCGGCTGCCCGCCGGACTTCCCGGGTGCTTTTTTGCCAAACGTGCCTTGAAGGCGCCGCGGCCGGCCGGCCCTTCGCCGCAGGGACCGTGCGGGGAAGCGTCCGGAGGAGAGCGGCAGGCGCGCAGATGCTCGTCCCCTTGGAACCTCGACCTGAGAGTCCAACCAAAGAAAACCCCCAGGATGGCCTCGGGCCGAAGGCGGCAGAACCTCCTGGACCCCGAGGGTCCTGGAAGAGTGAGGCCGGGAAGCTCGTCTGCGCAGAGTCCGGGTGGCCCGGCGCCTCGTTCAGATTTTTTTTTAATTTTTTTTAAAATTTTTATTTATTTATGATAGAGAGAGAGAGAGGCAGAGACACAGGCAGAGGGAGAAGCAGGCTCCACACAGGGAGCCCGACGTGGGATTCGATCCCGGGTCTCCAGGATCGCGCCCTGGGCCAAAGGCAGGCGCCAAACCGCCGCGCCACCCAGGGATCCCTCGTTCAGTTTTTTTAAGTAAAAACAATCCTTGACTTGGTAAGTGTTTTCTTAGCCGACCTGAAAGCACCCTGTCGGGCCGCTGTGGAGGCGCGGCGGGTTCCACGGGCGGCTCCGCCGTCGGGATCAGCTCCCGTGGGGTCAGAACTCCGCTGCTGTCCTTGTGCGCGGTACACAGGCCGCAGTTTGACAATAGTTTGGGGCGTGAGGACCCCCGTCGGGTGGGAATAAATGGAGGAGGAGGCATCCGGCCCATGTGCGGTTCTGCAGGGACGTGGGCAGGTGGATCAGTGGTGTGGACGGGTGAGCCCGCTGCTGGGGTGCTGGTGTAGACGAGGGCCCCAGGACGTGGGGTGGAGCAGGAGGGACAGTACTGGACACTCCTCAGTGTCCCTGTGCCCCGGGTTGCCCCCGCCCGGGCACCCCCACAGGGAGCACCTCCCAGCTCCCAGAGCCAGCGGTTGGGTCGGGGCCGGGTGGCCGGGCTGGGTGCCGGTTCAGTGTGGCCACGGGCTGGGCACTGTGGTGGCCCCACCCGGTGAGTGCGCAGGGCTGGGTCCTCCCCATCCGGGCAGAGGGGGCCGTGGTGTGGACCCGAGGGCCGGGCGGGCTGCAGGGGTGAAGCGCACTGCCCTGCCCCGTGGGTGTGCAGGCCGGGGTGGGCTGGCCACCTCTGGGAGGCACATCTGTTGGGTGTTTGGGGTGCTGGTGAGCTCAGAGGGGGCACAGGGGGCAGGGAATGGAGGGGCGAGGGGGGCAGGGGGGGCAGCTACGGCAGGCGGACCCCCACGCTCCCCTCGGACGGCCCTGCCCTCCCGGGTTTGGAAGTCGGTGCTCCATAAATCGAGCACCCACCTGGCGGGACGTGGGTCCAGCATCGTTCAGAGCCGCCGAACCGGGGGACACCCGCCGGGCCGGGCCGGGTGTGACCCCTGCATGGTGCCCACCCCCAGGTCCGGGAGCCCCGAGGGCCGGCGGGGCGGGGATGCAGGGAGCACCCCTGGCTGTGTGTAAGGGCTGCCTGCGGGCGTGCGGGCACCGGGGAGCCCCGTGTAAGGCGTCCACCCTGGCTCCCGCCACGTGCGCCCTAGGGGACCGGCCTGCCTGCCGAGCGCGGCGCCCTGGGCCCCAGCCCGGGTCTGCGTGGTCTGTGGCTCCCCCTGCCGGCCAGCGGAGTCCGACAGCCCTTGGCGCAGGGCGGATCCCGGTGTAGACTGGATCCAGTGTAGCCGGCCTGGGGGCCTCCTCAGCCCACGTGCTTGACTCCCTCCATCTGCTGCCAGTAGGGACGGTTTGGGCGCACAAAGCGCGTGTGGCTCGGGATGTGGCGGGGCGGCATTGCCTGGGTGGCCCTGAAGGATGCCCCGACGCCGCGAACGTGCCCCCGTGGAGGGACTGCAGCCCCCCTGCCCCGCTCGTGCTCAGCCGGGGTGAAGGCGCAGACGCGGGTGCCTGGGCTGCCCTGCTGTGCAAACGCAGACAGGACCCGCTGGCTAGCTGGTGGCCCTGGGACACTGCCCGTCCACGTGGCCCTCCGTGGGGCCCTCCGTGGGGCTGGCGAGGCGGACGGGCGGGAGGCAGGCACCCGCGCCCGGCAGCCCCGGGTCTCCCCGACACCACGCGGGGTGGAGACGCAGGCGGGGCTCCGAGCACGGCTGTCTGTCCTGGTCTGTCCTGGGTCTGGTCCCGCTCCCGGGGCCTGGGTGGCATTGACGGTGCTGTCCCAGCTGTGCTGCCACACGGCGGTCAGCAAGGCCACAGGAGCCGCCCCAGGGGTCGCGACAGGTGCTGTGCCCGTGGCCCATGGCCTCTCCCGATGGCTCTGGGGGCTCTGCTGCTCCCTGACCCCCCGCCTGACCCCTGGGCCCTGTGCTGCCCCCGTGGATCCGCAGGGGTGGGTGTGAGGCCCGGGGCTGGCCCTGCTGCGGCAGCAATCCGTGCCATCAGGGCAGAGGGGACCCGGGGCTGCGCTCCCCCCCGAGGCTCCAGGGCAGGGTCCTCCTGCCTCCTAGGGTACCAGGGCCCCGGGGGTCGCTGCTCTGTGGCCGCCTCGTCCCACCTCCACCTCCGCGCGGCTTCCTCTCCGAGTCTGTCTCTCCTGCCCATCCCTCCTGGGGACCCCGGTCACTGGGTTTAGTCCGTCCGAGGCTGGGACGGTCCTTGAGGTCCTCGAGTCGTCACACCCGCAAAGACTTTCCCCAGCAGTTTGGGGGATCGGGGTCCCTGGGGCTTCAGGCACAGCTTTGAGGCCACCACCCACCTGCCGCAGGACCTCTGAGCCTCGTCTCTCCCACCGTCCCCTGGGAACCCCTGGCCCAGGGATGTGATGCGGATGTCAGCGTGTGCTTCTCGCCCCTCGCACCCAGCAGGGCAGGACACCCCCAGGGGGAGCCTGGGAGCCCAGCACCCTCCCCTGACCCCCACCGCTGGCCCACCCTGCTCACCACCCCCCCGCCCCCCACCCCCGGCCCACCCTGCTCACCGCCCCCCCCTGCCCACCATCCTTAGGCCCCAGCGGGAAGCGGCCACAGGGGAGGACGGGGAGGGCCCAGCTGACCTGGAGGACGGTCCAGACCCTCTGGTGCCCGAACACCGGGGCCTCCCGGGAGGTGCACGGGCCCGTCCTCCACCCCGTGGGCTCAGGCGCGCTCTCAGGCCGTCCCTCCCTGGACGCCACCAGGCCACCTCGGGGCTGCCACTGGACGCTGCCCACCAGCGCTGCCTGTGCGCCCGAAGCCGACCGCTGGATTTCTTGGTTCCTGTGTTTTGCTGTTTTCCTACTTTATTCTTAATTGTGCGATTTATTTTTATTATTACCACCCAACCCCCAGTTCCCCACTGGAAAACCTCAGCAGGACAAGGACAAGGATGGACTCCCATTTGGTGCCGCGAACGCGGTCACAGAGCCGTGGGGACACCCTGCCCCCGGGTCACATCGTCGCCCGTGTCCTGCCCGGCAGGCTCCCCCACCCGCACCCTCCGTGGCTCTCAGGACCCCCGACCGCGTCACCCGGCCACCCCGGCCAGGCCCAGCGGCGGGGCTCACGGGACCTTGAGGCTACTGTGGCTTTGGGGTGCTGGCGCGGAGGAGCCGCCTGACCCGTCGCCCCAACCGGGCCGCAGCAGGGCTGTCGCCGCCGCTCCTGTGGGAACCTGGCCTCGCCAGCCTGCCCTGCAGCCTCCGGGTAAAAACCCGGTTAATGAGCAACCTGCTAAACCCTTAAACACTAATCGGATCGTCCGTGGCTTCAAAGGTTCTGCGGTTCTCCACGTCTTCAGCGCCTCCCGCGGCGCCCACGCCCTGAGGGGCCGCCCCCCGCCCCCGCGCCCCCGCCGGGGCACCAGGGCCTCCGCAGGTGTCCCCCGGAGTGGGGGGCTGCGGGTGACTCGCTGTCGTCGGCGCCGCTGAGGAATGCAGCGGGGATGGGACGCTCTGGGTGCCGGGTCCCCGGGACGCTCCGGGGAAAACACGAGTCAAATATTAATTTCCTGGGCGCAGAGCCTTTGTGGGAGACCCGGGCCAGGCGCGCCCCCTCCTGTGCCCTGGTTCCCGGAAAAAACACCAGAACGGCAGGCCCCGGGGACTCTGCTCTCGGGAGACAACCTGCAAAACAGGCCTTGTGGTGTCGCTGGCTGCTGGGCCCCCGGACCCCTGGGGCACCGTCCCCAGCCTGTCCCCTCCTGGGCCGCTGAGCCAGTCGCCGCGCGGGAATCTGGTGTCCGTCCGTGGGGAACATGCTTGCGTTGCTCCTTCCTCCGTCCCGCATCCTGGCCGCGGTCACCCGTGTGCCCCGTGTGTCCACTGTGCCGGGACCTTCCTGCCCGGAGCTAATGCATCGTGGCGCCCAGAGGGCGGGTCGCCCAGGAGGAGCTCAGGGTGCACGTGGGCAACGAGAGAAAAACAGGACATCCCGGGGAGGTGAAGGGGTAATGCACAGGGTGGGGGGCCCGGGCAGGAGGGCCCTTAGCCCGCACCCCGCACCCCGCCTGCTGAGACTGGCCCACCTCCTGCCCAGGGCCCACGCGGCGGGTAGCAGGTTGTGAGGTTCACGGTCCCCAGGACGTGGACTGGGATCGCAGGGTGGCCCGTGGAGCGAGCGCCCTCACCTGGGGATCCCCTGCCCTCACCCTGGGGACCCCTGCCTCCCTGGGACCCCCCCTCACCTGGGGGCCCCCTGCCCTCCCCTGGGGGCCCGTGCCCTCACCTGGGGACCCTACGCCCTGACCCTGGGAACCCCATGCCCTCACCTGGGGCTGTGCACCCTCATCTGGGGACCCCGTGCCCTCACCTGGCAGCCCCACACCCTCACCCTGGGGTCCCTGCGCCCTTACCTGGGGGCTCCCCGCCCTCACCTGGCAGCCATATGCCCTCACCTGGGGACCCCACACCCTCACCCTGGGGGCCTTGAGCCCTCACCTGGCAGCCATATGCCCTCACCCTGGGGTCTCTGCACCCTCACCTGGAGGCCCTCCCCTCACCTGGCAGCCATGTGCCCTCACCTGGGGGCCCACCCTCACCTGGTGGCCTTGCACACAGAAGCAGGCCGGAGCGCGGCCCTGCAGGTGCGCCGGGGCAGAGGCCGAGCGCAGTCGGGGAGGCGGCTTTCTTCCTGGCCCTGAGGCCGTGTGTCCCATGGACTCGGAAGCCGTCTTAGCGGCGCAGGAGACCCCAGGTCCGCATCTGTCATTCTAAAAGCGGCAAATGCTCCCGTGGAAAACCAAGTGAAGGTGCGCAGGGATTCAGGAGGCCAGGAAATGCTGTGGTCACTGCTCGGGGACAGGCCAGCCTCCCTGACAGCCTGTGCAGGCCTCACGGCACCGCAGACCGCGGGGTTTCACGACCCGGCATGAGCCCTCTGAGTCCCCTCCAGACACCTTCCTGTGGCATCGTTGACACGGTGCACAATTCACGGGATGAATTCCTTGTGGGCCCGAGACACAGCAGTGTCACTGGGGTTGCCCAGGAGCCACCCCGTCTCCGCGGACGGAAGCCCCCCACTGTCCCCCCGGCCCTGAACCCGCACCTGTGTTGACGGGCTTCTGTGCTGTGGGGCCGCGGTGTAAATGGAACCCGGTTCTCCCACTCGACCCGGCGTCTCCGGGGTCCGTGTGTGGTGGCCGCTGTCAGAGCCCCTGCCCCTTCGCAGGGCTGCGAGGTTCCCGCTGCACGGATGGCGAGCGCTGGGGCTTTGCCGCGTGAACGATGCTGCTGTGATCGCTCGTGTGCGGGCATGTGCCCTCCTTGGGTCCCGTCTCCCAGGCGGGCGTTTGGACACGGGGTGGCCCCGTGCCTCGTTCTTCGAGGGCCTCCACGCTCTCCCCCGGGGGCCGCACCCATGTCACCCCCGCGGCTGCGGACGAGGCTCTGGCTTCTCCACATCCTGGACCACTGTTGACCGTCCCGTGGGCGCGCGGTGTGTCCCACGGCGGCTTCACGCCGCGTTTCCCCGACGGCTGGGGCTCCTGAGCGTCCGTCATGGGCCTGCGGGGCTTGTGGACCCTCCTGGGGGAGACGTCTGTTCAGACCCGTTGCCGACGTTTCCGTGGGATGACTTGCCTTTCTGTGGCTGGGGCGCAGCCAGTCTGCACACGGTCCAGGCACGACTCCCCGTTACGAGATACGGGGTTTGCAGAGACTTCCTTCCTTTATATGGGGCTGTCCTTTCACTTTCTTGACGGCGTCCTTTGAAGCACGAACGGTTTAAATGTCGAGTTAGTCTGGTTTATTTATTTTCCCTTGGTGGCCTTGGCTTTTGGATCAAATCTAAGGCTCCAGTGCTGAGTCCGAGGTCACGGAGGTGGATTCCCACGTGTCCTAAGAGTCTGGTAGCTGCAACTCGTGCATTTGGGTCTTTGATCCCTTTGAGGTTAGTTTGTTTGTTTTTTGCTTTTTTGTTTTTTTGTTTTTTTTTGAGGTTAGTTCTTGCGTGTGGTGTGAGGTAGGGGTCCACTTCATTCTTTCGCCTGCAGGTTTCCGGGGGCTCTGCTCCATCTGTCAAAATCCCGTTCTCTCCCTGAATGAAGTCGGTCTTCGCCACCGGAGACGAGGGCGTCCTCCCGCCGCGCCGCACGCCCAGCCCGGTGCCGCCTGCACGCTGCCTCGGCCCCCGCCGCCCCGTCAATGGTTTGGAAATCGGGAAGTGAGGGTCCTCCAGCCTTGCTTGAACCCCGCACAGCGTTCGAACCCGAGGACGAACGGTTGTGTCAGGACGCTGGGGAGCTTCGGTGCAAAGGGCAAATCCCTGGAAACACAAGCTGTCGGGACCTCGTGAGAAAGAGACCATTTGGACAGACCTGCAACCCTTAGAAGAGACTGATTTAATAATCCAGACGCTCCCCATAAGGGAAAGCTGCTCAGGTCTACCGGAAACAGTCAAGGAATTGGACAACCAGATACGCAGAAACTCGTATAAAAAATAAAAGGAAAAAATAAATAAATAAAAGGGAGGAAAGAGCTCCCAGGTGGCCTCTGAGGCCCGTGCGACCTGGACACCAGAGCCGGATGCACACGTCCCAGGAAAGGAAACTGGTGCAGTACGAATTATAAACGTGGACACACACACGCCTGAGGATTAGCAAAGCAGACAGGCCGTGCAGAGGAGCGACTGGAGGGGGCCCCCGGGGGCTCAGGGGCGGAGCATCTGCCTTCAGCCCAGGGCATGACCCCGGGGTCCTGGGATCGAGTCCCACCTCGAGCTCCCTGCATGGAGCCTGCTTCTCCTCTGTGTCTCTGCCTCTCTCTCTGTGTCTCATGTGAATAAATAAATAAATAAAACCTTAAAAAATAAAAAAAAAAAGAAACTAGGAACAGAAGGGAGCTTCTAGGACCCTGTAAAAGGGGTTCAGCCACCAGAACCCACAGCCAACCTCCTCCCTGCTGGCGGGGCCCCGACGTGTGGCCCCACGGCCGCGAACCAGGCAAGGCTGCCCCACGCCCCTCGTCCATTCAGCGTTGCAGTCTGCCCACGGACCACCCGGTCCTGGAGACGCCGAGCCCCAGGAACCCCCGGGAGACCCCCCGCAGCTCACCGACCCGTTCCGTGAGCTGCGGGACACACGGTCAGGGTGAAGAAGAATCCGCGGGATTTCTATACACTTGCAGCGGATGATCCAAAAATGAGACAAAGGAGAAAAACACCCCGCACGACCCGATTACAAAAGCACGAGGAGAATAAACTACTTAGGAATAAATTTCACAGAAGGAGGGCGAAGCTCACGCCCTGGGAACTGGAAACGACGTTGCACAATCTGCCTCTGGCTCAGATTGTGATCCCGGGGTCCTAGGATTGAGTCCCGCATTGGGCTCCCTGCAGGGAGCCTGCTTCTCCCTCTGCCTGTGTCTCTGCCTCTGTGTGTGTCTCTCTCATAAATAAATAAATAAATAAAATCCTGAGTCAAGGCAGAGCTAAATAAGCGGACGAGTGCTCCGTGTTCCCGAACCGGGAGATCCCCACCGTGGGGCCGGCCTCACCCCCGAGTCACCCCCGAGGCTGCGGAGCCGACCCTGCCCGACACCCGGCTGCCTGACCCTCACCCCCGAGGGACGTCTCGGCGCCCGCGGGCCCAAAGCAGTCTCGAGGGGGGATCCCGCAGGAGGTGGCCCTTCACAGAGGCCCCAGGGGCCAAGTGCGAGGGGCACAGCGAGCACAGTCCTGTCCCCTCTATGAAGATGACCGTGAATCATGACGTTGAGTAGGAGACGGGGTGTGAAGGCTCGGGGACGAGCTGTCCCGGGGGACCTGGGGCACGCGGCTCAGCACCCCCGCAGGGAGCCCCGTTCCCAGCCCGGGAAGACGGCGGCAGGGAGGGGAGGCGGGCGCCGCACTCGCTCACGCACACCTGCCCCGCACCTCGCTGGCCGTTCACATTCGCCGTGTCCTGGCTCTCCCCTGCCGTCCTCCTGTGGGTGCGCGGATGTACGCAGGGGCAGCCACGCTCATGCACACGTGGACACATCGGCGTGTGTGCACCCGCCAGCACCCCTGCGTGTCTGCTAAGGCCGGGACGTGCGCGGTGACGTCCATCTTAGCAGGGCCCAGGGCGTCCTTGGCGGGGCGGCTCCGACGGTCGCTCAGGCCTGCGCGGCACCTGCTGGGGGCTCCTCCTCCTGCCTCCTCTCCCAGAAGGCCCTCCTGCCCTCTCTTTCCTGGGGCCCCTTTTGGGGGGGTGCAGCCCACATCCCATGGGACGCTGCCTGCTCTGTCATCCAGCGGCTTCCCCACGCTTGGCCCCAGGTTTCGGCAGGTGCCCTGGACGGATGACCTCGTGCCGTGTGGGTGGCCTCCCATCACGAGTGGGTGGTGGCCGCGGTGGCCGCGCGGACTGGGTGCTTTCCCCCCGTGACCCTTGACGCCCGGTCTGGTCTGCTCTCCGCTGTATCGTGCTCCCCCGACCGTCCTCCCCAGGGCTGGTTTCCTTGGCCAAGGTCCTTCTGAGGGTGGCCTCTGTGGGGCGGAGGCTGTAGAGACCCTCCTGCCTTTTGTCACCCCCAGGCCCGCGGCAGGGACGGTGCTGTGTGCTGGGCAGGGCTTGGCCCTCCTTTAGGGGCCAAAGGGCTCTCCCTGGCTTTGCTGCCACCCACAGAGGGACTTGGGCTTGCAGGCTGGGGGTGCTGCTTCCCACCAGCTCCCCCCCACCGGCAGAGGGACAGCAGAGCCCTGGCAATGCCGGGCTGCCAGCCGCAGGCCGTGTGTGGGGGCCATGGGGGTCCCTGCGCTCCCTGCCGGGGAGGGGTGGGTGTGAGCCTCCCGGGGAGCACGGAGTTGGAGGAGGACCCGGCGTCCGGGTGGTTACAGGTCAGACGAGGTGCCGTGTCCCTGCCGTCCCACGGGCGAGGCCAGGGGCCTGGGCCTTGACCTGGGCCCACTGCACGGCCACCGCGTGTCCCTGGGTCTGACAGCAGCGCCCCGGCCGCCCACCGGGGACCCGCTGGGAGCCCACTCGTCAGCCCCTCCCCAGCCTTCAGGAGCTGGTCTCTTATCACGGTGCTCACAGAAGTCCTCCTGGTGCGGGAGGCAATGATCAACCAGTTGCACCACCGGAAGATGAAACATTGTGTTTTCGTTTCGAAAGAGCTGGACACGTGTCCGCGGGGTAGGGACCTGTCCTGGATGTGCTGGCACCTGGGAGCCTGTCCCTGGGCAGCGGGTGCGGGGAGCCCGGGGCCCAGGTCGGCTCCCCGGAGGCTCGGGGACACGTGTTGGGCCGGAGGGGGGAGTGAGGAAAGAGGACCCCAGGGCTGCCAGCAGGTCCCAGGGAGGCCGTGGGAGTGGGGGGGGGGGAGCGCCGGAGAGACCGTCAGCCGTTCTCTGGGGCTCAGACGGGGGCTCCTGTCCGGGCGGCGGCCCATTCCTCAGAGAGCCCGTGTTCTCTGCTCCCGTGTGGGTGTTTTGCTCTTTCAAAAACGAAAATAAAAGAGCACATTATTCAGGAATCCAAACCAGACAGGCCGGCAAGACCGAACAAACCCTGGCGGGGGGGGGGGGGGGGGGAGGAGGCGGGGGCGCAGGGCGGGGGCGCCCGGGGCAGCACGGACACCCGAGCCCGTCTGGCCACTCCGGCCTCCCGGGGGCACCAGGCACCAGGACGCGCCCCCACGTGCGTGAAGTGCCGCGGAAGCCGGGCGACCGTGGGGGGTAGGAGCCGGGTCACCACAGCCGTGCACCCTCCCCTCAGGCCCCTGTGGCCTAATCGGGGGTGGGGGGGCTCCTTCTGGCCATAGTGCCTGAGCGCTGAGCCACCCTGGGGCTGGGGGTGGGGGGCCTCTGCGTCTCTCTAGAAACTCGGGCAGGTTGGGGCTGCTCTTCCCCGTAGACCCTGATTTTTCAATCCCAGGGAGACACAGTTTGAGACCCTCGTAGGGAGGGACTTGGGGTGGGTGTAGCTCCCTCCCCCCAGGCGGTGCCCGCAGGAGCCCCCTGCTTGGCCACTTGCCTCGGAGCCGGAGCGCAGGGGTGCCCTGGGGCCGCGGAGGCGGGATCCTGCCGTCGGGGTCGGGTGGAGGTCTGCGTGGGCCGTAGGAGCGGCCGGGCTCGGGGCCTCGTGAGCCAGCTGCTTCGGGGAAGGTAGCGCTGACCCGATGATACTCCTGTTTCCAGGATTTCAAGTGGGTGCCCCTGCTTCACCCCGTCGCGGCTGCTGGGGGCAGGCTCCAGGGGCACGAGGCCGACGGCACCCGTTACATGGGGCGCCCATGGGAGCCCCGGCATCCAGACCCTGTGGCGAGGGCCCCCCGGGTGGGCACTGGGCTGGGGACGGGCCTGTTGTACCCACAGCCGGACGGGGGTGCAGGGGGGTGGGCAGCTGGTCACAGCGCGGCGCTTCCTGAGAGCTGCCGGCTGCGCCTGCGTGTGCAAATGTGTTTGTGGATGAACGTCGCGTGAGTGCGCATGCACGAGTGTGCGTGTGGGTGTAAGCTGTGTGCACGCGTGTGAGCGTGTGTGCGTGTACGTGTGCAAGCGTGCACCCCTGGAAGGCGTGCGCGTGCACCTGAACGTACGAGTGACGTGTGTGGGGGAGCTCGTGGGGCCGGGGCCACCCGCGCGGACCAGCCAGCCCAGCTGCCATGCGCCTAGGGCCCCCTCCACGTGCGGGAGACAGCGGGCCTTTGGCATTTCTGTCCTGAGGTTTTTTTCCGGAGACACTTTTAGGCATAAAATCACATTAGCGCGTCCTCAAGCAAAGAGAGGATCCTCTGAGCGTTTGTGGGAGTTCTGAGCGCTGCGGGGATTAGCGCTGGGCGCGAGGCCGGGACACAGATGTTTGCATATGGGACGCGCCCGTCTGCGGAGGGGACACAGTGTTCTGCTTCCCTGAAACCCGAGTTCTGACCCGGGTGGCCGGGCTCTGCCCTTTGGACGGCAGCTGATTGATCGCATCCGCGCCCCGAGCTGGGGACGGCCGGGGACACGCTGCAGGGCTGTCCGGCCACACGGCTGACCCCGGCGCCCGGGGCGGGGTTTCCAGGGGACGTGGGAGCTGCTGTACAACGTGGTGGTAAAAGCAGCATGTGGTTGTGCGCTGGCGTGAGTGTCCGAGGGGCGAGCGCGCCCTGTAAGCCTGTGTGCGGTGCCCTCTGGCCCGCTCCTCTGGGCTCTGCGCCCTCAGCCGTGCCTCAGTGGCTCGTTCGTAGGCCCGCTGGCCTCTGTGTCATTCGAGGTTCTTGGGATGAAGGCCGAGGCCTGGGCCCGTGCGTGGATGGGGAGACCCACCCGCCTCTGCCGCCCGGCTGCCCAGGGACGCCCCCCCACCCAGTGCCATCCGCAGCACGGTCTACACACGGTCTGCACCTCCAGCGCCCACAGGCCCCAGGGCCCCCCCGGCCCCCCGCGTGCCAGTGTTCTGCACCCTCAGGACGCCCTCAGGACGGCGGAGCCATGGGGATGCGTCCAGCACGGAGGTGCCCTGTGTCTGAGCGGGAGGCCGCGTGGCCCGGGGGGTGCACTGCTGCCCTCGGGGGCTGCACCCGTCGACGTCTCAGAGGCAACGCTTGCTGCACAAGAACCGCAACGCTGAGCGTCTTCTGAGGGGCAGTTTGGCACCGGCGGGCGGCCCCGGCCCGGCTGCTCTCCGTGGCGGGGTCTCCTGCCCCCCCTCGAGCACAGGCCCCAGGCCCCCGGCTGTCTCTGGGACCCAGCCCTGGGAGGAGCCCCCGCGCCTGCCCTGCCTGGGGACGCAGCCCCGGGGTCAGCAGGGGCAGGGAGGTGGGCAGAGCTTGGAAGCCGTCCTGCTGTCAGGGGTGCAGGGGTGCACGGGTGCAGGGGTGCAGGGGTGCAGGGAGAGCCGTCCCGGGATCCTGTCCCTTGGCCCAGGGCGGGAAGGCGGGAAGGCGGAGCCGGAGACAGCGTCTGCTGCAGGGAGCCAGCAGGCAGGGGGGCGGAGCCGGGCTGGGCCCGCCCCCAGGACGCAGACACCGCCCGGGCCCCGCCGGGCGCACAGCACCGATGGCTCGCCACCCCGGCCGCTGCCTGCTGCTGCTGCTGCTGCTCACCTGTTGCCCCGCGGCCGCCCAGGTTGACCTACTGAGCCTGAACTGGCTGTGGTCCACTAGGACCGCCGGGCCCACGGCCAAACCGGTGTCGGAGGCCCCAGGGAGCCCACATGTGCAGCCCAGAGACGAGACCAGCACGCCTGTGACCCCCCAGCCCGGCCCCACGGAGCAGGGCAATGCCCCCGCCAGCCCGGAGCCGCCCCTGCGGGGGCTGGAGACCGACGAGCACGCGGCCTCTGCCGCACCCTCTGCACCCCCCGCGGGCCCAGACCCGAAGGAGGAGAAGGAGGAGAACATCGCCGGCGTGGGAGCCAAGATCCTGAACGTGGCTCAGGGCATCCGGAGCTTCGTCCAGCTGTGGGACGACACCACGCGCCCGGAGAGCTCCAGCACGGCAGGGCCGCCTGCCCCCGTGACCCCCACCAGCCCCCTCACCCTCCCGGGGCCCTCCCGGCCCCCCCCGGAGAACGGGACGGCTCTCTGGCTGGGCAGCACAGACGCCCCACGCGTGGAGGCCAGCACCCTGCCGGCACCCACCCAGCTGCCCCCCTCCCTGGACAAGCCCCGGGCAGCGCTCAGGGAGCCCTCGGGGCCGCCGCCTTCTCCAGGTAGAGCCTCTCTGTCCTCTGCGCCCCGTGGGGCTCCTCCTGGGGGGAGCCAGCCGTCCCCGGGGCCGCCCCAGGATCTGGACAGCGAGGGACTCTGGCCCGGCCAGCAGCACCGACTCCCCGGCCTCCGCGGGCGCTCGCCGCATCTGCTTCCCCTGGTGATGGGTGCTCTGGGCGCGGACGCGGCCCCCTCGGCTCTGTCCTCTGACCCCCCCGCCCTGCTGCCTGGAACCCCACTCTCAGCTGTCACCGGGGGCAGGGGTGCTTGGGCTGCTCCCGCCGCGGACTCTCTGGGGCCTGGGCCTGCTAATAACTCTGCCCCGCTGACCCCCGCTGGGCGGCCCGTCCCCGCCGCCGGCCGCTGCCTGCCCCTGCCGCCCGCCCTGCCGGTGTGCGGCCGCCTGGGCATCGGGCGCGCCTGGCTGCCCAACCACCTGCAGCACGCCAGCCGCCACGAGGTGCGCGCCGCCGCCCGGGCGTGGGGGGGCCTCCTGCGGACGCGCTGCCACCGCTTCCTCGCCCGGTTCGTCTGCCTGCTGCTGGCCCCGCCCTGCCGCTCCGGCCCCCCGCCCGCGCCCCCGCCCTGCCGCCAGTTCTGCGAGGCCCTGGAGGACGCCTGCTGGAGCCACCTGCCCGGGGCCGGGCTGCCCGTGCCCTGCGCCTCGCTCCCCGCCCAGGAGGACGGGCTGTGCGTGTTCATTGGGCCCGGTGCAGGTAACCCGCGGCCCTCCGCGTCCTGCCGGGCGCCTGGGAACCGGTGCTGAGCCGGGCCGCGGGGCCGCCCTTGCGGGGTGGGGGCAGGCTCCTAGACGGAGGCCGGGCTGGTGACCCCGTGACGGCGGCCCACCCTCAGGAGCAGCCCCTGCCCGAGCGGGGGGCTCGTTTCGCCCGCCCACGGCCCCGAGGTGCCCGTTACACCGCGGTCGGGAGGGGAGCCCGAGGCACGGGGCCGGGAGCAGCCGCTGGTCCAGCCGTGTGGCAGGGTGCAGGCCCGATGCGGGGGGTTCCTGCTGCCCACAAGGCGGGTGGTCTCGGCCACGCAAGCAGTGAGTTGCAGAGCTCGGCACCGCCCCAGCCCCCGGGTGTGTGCTCTGGGGCCTCCTGGGCCTCACCCCCAACCTGAACTGCGCCCCCATCACCACGTGGTCGGCAGGGCACCGGGCAGGGCCGTGGCTCGGAGACGCCCCAGCTGCCCCCGCAGCCACGGGAGGGAGGGCCCCGCGGTGAGGCTGCCCCTGCCGCGGTCTTTGGGGTCCCTGGGCTCTGGGGCCGGGCTGGTGGTGCAGGAGCTGCCCCGGACCCCAGGGTGGGGGTGTCGCCCTGCTGGGCCCGGGGCGCGTGCCAGGTGGGTGGTGAGGGGACAGGGATGGGTGCGTGGCTGCCGCAGACGGGGAACGGGAGGCTGAGCCCTGTGTGCCGGCAGGAGTGGCCTCGGGGTCACGTGCACAGGCTGCCCTGGGGTCCGGGTGTGTGCAGGGCGGAGCGGCCGGGGCGCTGGGGCCGCACGCGGGGCTCAGAGCCTCGGTGAGCTGTTCCCAGGGTGCTGGGCCCCGGGCCGCCTGATGCTGGGCGAGCGTGGGCGAGCGTGGGCATCCTTGGGGTTCTGTGCCGTGTCCGCTGAGGGTGCGGGGAGGCCGGCCGGGAGCGCCCAGGGGCCACTCGGACTCTGCGCCCCCTCCTCCACGGGGCGGGAGGCCAGGCCTGCCCTTGGGTCTTGTCCGCCCCGGGCCTGGACGCACGTGGGGGGCCCCGCCGGTCTCCGGGCCGGGGGCTCGGCTGCACCGGGAGCTGGAGCGGGGCGGCGGGGGCGGGGAGAGGCTCCAACCGCAGCTGCCTTCTCGGCCCAGCGGCCTGAAAGGGACTTTTCAGTGGACATCTGCATCCGCTGGCGGGGCCAGGCTCAGGGAGGCCGTGTTCCCGGCAGAGCCCTGGGGGACGCTGTGCTAACTGCCTGGCCCGTCAGGCCGGAGGCGGGGGTCAGGCGTTCATCACCCAGGATCCGTGCTGGGCGGGGCCTGGCGGCCTTGGTCCAGGGGGAGCCGGGGCTGGGAGCATCGTACCTCCTCTGGCCTCCGCTGGGCCCCGGGGCCTTTGCATCCCCGCCCGGTGGGGGCAGGTCTGGGGGGGCCCCGATCGGGGGTCACCCTGGCCCCTCCCCCATGTTGGTGACCGGGCCCCGGTGGTGGGCGTCAGGGTCCTGGCTGAGGGAGGTCCATGGGCCGCCTGGGTAGCGAGAGGCTGCGGGGTGGGGGTTGGTGGGGGGCATGAAGGTTGTCTGGAGGGGACGGAGGCCACAGGGCAAGGGCTGTCCCCGTCCAGGCCCCGGGGCAGAGATGGCTGTGGGGGCAGCGTGGTGTGGGATGGGCCCCAGCTGAGGCCGCAGCTCTGTCTGCTTCCCTCCTGTCCCCACAGGGAGAGCAGGTCGGGGAGGGCTGACGATAGCCCTGGAGTGGGGGGGGTGGGGGGGGGACGGCGCAGCCACGGGTCGGGGCCCAGGGAGGCGCCCGGGAGGCGAGGGCTGCGTTGGGAGCCCCCGTGCTGTGGCTGCAGCCAGCCGTGGGTCAGCGCGCTGTCGGGGACCACGGCCCTCTGTCCGTGTGGGGGCTCGTCCCTCAGGCCCCAGAGCAAAGCAAGTAGGGCCCCTGCGCAGGGGAGGGTCAGGCAGCAGGGGGACTGTCCCCCAGGTAAGGGGGCCCCGAGGAGGGCTGTCCCCACTGACAGGGGCACCCCGGGCTTTGCTCTGTCTGCAAATTTTATGACGTCCCCGGGGATGAGGGTGAGGACGGGTCGTGTTCCGAGCCTGGGAGCAGGTGTTACTCCTGCCTGCAGGGGAGAACCCGAGGCCTAGTGGGGATAGAGACGGGGTGTGCGCTGCTCGGCTAGCCAGAGGGAGCGGGAGTGGCCCGGGACTGCGCTTCAGTGCTGCACGGACGCCGGAGAAGCAGAGCCCCGGGCCGCGGGGACCCCAGCTGGCCAGTGGGGACGCGTCACGGTGACGGCTCGGGGATGACGCCCAGCCCGTCTGTCAGGGACCCGCCAAGCGCGCAGGCTTCCCAGACGCTGGGCTTCGATCCACTGCCTTTAATAGGATGTGAGTTCAGAAGCGGTTAGTGTTGTTTAAATGCTTCAGTCGCCTGCGGTGTCCACGTGACTCTGATGTAAGGAGACGAGGCCGCCTCGTGGACGGGTGCCTAGGCCTGCCCCCCCCCCAACCAGCAAACCTACAAGTACCATTGAGGACATGGTCGAACTTTCCCGGAGGCGCCCCCATGGCTTCGGCTTCCTTGCTGGGGCGTCAGGTGCCCGGAGCCGTGGATGCGACGGCCCGCAGGTCGGGAGGCAGGTGGCTCTCGGAATGGCGGTTTGCGTCCGCCCCTCAGCGTCCAGCTCAGCGTGGTCTTGGCGGTTACTCCCTCCTGCTCTGAGGAAGGCTGACGTGGGACATCGTGCAGACAGGAGCTCATCTTTGGCCTCACTGAGGGGAGGCGAGATGGTGGCTGCGAGTATGCCCTCCCCCGGGGGCCAGCTCCCTGACACTGTCCTTCCCCTTGGTGAAGGAGCTGTCCATCCTGCTGCACGGCCGTGACCTTTGACCGCTTTCCTTTTCAGTTGAGAAATCAAGTCTTAAATTATTGTTACTATTATATATCATGTGAGAAGGTGGCCCACCCACCTTCATCCGTCCACTCATCCACCTGTCCATCCATCCATCCATCCCTCCATCCATTCACCCATCTTTCCATCCAGCCATCCATCCACAGATCCATCCATCCATCCACCTACCCATCCATCCCTCTCTCCCTCCATCCATCCACCCAGCATCCATCTATCCATCATCCACCCATCCTTCCATCCCTCCATCCCTCCATCTACTCATCCATCCACAGATCCATCCATCCATCCACCTGCCCATCCACCCATTCACCCATCCCTCCATCCATCCCTTCACCCATCCCTCCATCCATCCCTTCACCCATCCACCTAGCATCCATCTATCCATCATCCACCCATCCACCCATCCACCCATCACTCCATCCATCCATCCACCTGCCCATCCACCCATCCATCCTCATCCCTCCATCCCCTCCATCCCTCCACCCACCCATCCATCCACAAATCCATCCATCCATCCACCTACCCATCCCTCCATCCCCCCCCACCCCCCCCCATCTGTCCATCCATCTGGGTGTTGGATCAGGTTTACCGTGTTGGAATGTGATTGTCCCACGTAATACGCAGTTTGTTTCTGTCGTGGAACCTGTGTCTGGAGCGAACCAGGTGGCAGGGGCAGACGCTCAGCCCTGCGCTGTTGAGCAGTTTTGTGTGTCAGTGATTCCAGCGTAGGATGCTGCCCGTGAGGCTTTCCCTTGCTGGTGTCTGGGCCCAGCCTCTCGCCCACTGCCATGCTGCTTTCCCTCCAAGTTCTTCTCCTGATTCCTGGTCCTTGGGCACACGGGAGGCCCGCAGCCACTCCCTCCCCTGGGGCCGTGTGCCCAGAGGCTGACAGGGCTGCCTCGTCCACTGCAGGCACCACGGCCAGGGTCCCAGGGGCCCCAACGTGTCTTTGAAGCATGTGAAACCGCTCAGGGCCCCCGCCCCCTTGCACTGCACCCGTGGGCAGCCCCCCTTGGAAAGACCTGGGTCTGCAGACACGTGGCCTCAGTTCTGAGGAGGAGAGAGCCAGTGCTCGGAGTGAGCCTTCCTGCCCCCGAACCCGCAAACGCTGACCTGGGGGGGGCCACCTGTCCTGCCCCTCTCCTCCCCTAGGACCACGCTGCTCCGTCTTCCTGTTCTCCCCGGGTTACGTCTACCCCAGGACTAGCTCACGGGCACGCTGGCATCGAGACTGGAGCGCACAGGAGAGGGCTGAAGGCGCCTTCCAAGCGCCCCTGGCTGCTGGGATGGGGCGTCTTTCTGTTCCCGCCGTGGGCTTGCACAGATGCGTGTGCCTGAGTTTCCGTGGCTGCTGTGATGCGTGACCACGACCCTCGTGGTGGAAGACGACACAAACGCTGTTCTCGAGGTCGGAGTCTCACGGGGCTAAGGCGGAGGTGTGTCTGCAGGGCTGTGCTCCTTCTGGGGGCCGCAGGGAAGAGCGTGCCCGCCTCTGCAGGCTTCTGGGGGCCGCCAGTGTGCCCCCCCTGCTCTTCGGGATGCACGCGTTAGGTTTGATGAACCTCCCCATCTGGGGCCGTGACACTCCGCCCCTCTGCAAACCACCACTTGCAGGGTCGGGCACGCGGAACGGACATTAGGGCCCTGAGCTGCCTACCACGGCGTGCACGTGCGCGTGCGTGTGCATGTGCGTGCACGGGCGCCCTTACGGATCTACACCCCGGTCCTTGCTCTGCATGGATGGGCTCACTTGCTATGTACCTAGAAGTCCCTCTTTACGGCGACGGGTCTCAAACGTCCCGTGGCACTCTGGGAGGTGCTCTCAGGCTTGGGTGCTCTGGTGTGTCCTCCCTCCCCCTCGAGGGCGGACCTTTGGGTGGCCCCCGCCTCCTGTAACAGAGGATGCTGTACTGGCTCCGCGCACCCTCTCTGATCTGTTCGCCCGTCCCCGAGGGCCCTGATTTGGGCTCCTGGTGACGGTGGTGCTTGGCGTGGCCCTGGGCCCCGGGGTCACGACCCTCTGCAGAGGTCATCATGTCCTTGGGCATCTTCTCTCCAGAGCTTCAGAAACCTTTCGCTCGGGCTTGGGTGGCCTGCGTTGAACATGAAGACGAGCATGGATGGTATCCACACGTCAGCCGCGGGTACCCTCACCCCGGAGGGACTGGGATTTATTTATTTGGGGTGGGGAGAGCGAGAGGGAGAGGCTCCAGCAGGCTCCCCGCTGAGCACAGAGCCCGACCCGGGGCCGATCCCTCAGGACCTGAGCCAAAACCAAGAGCTGGACACTCAGCCCCTGAGCCCGCAGGTGCCCCGAGGTGTTCGTTCTCAGCACATTTGTCGACACAGCTCGGCCGTCTGTTGCCTTGTGGTTGTGACCAAGTGTAATAAGCTGCGGGAGTGCAGCGTCCTTCCAACGCTTATCAGGTTCAGGAAGTCCCTGCTCGTCCGTCTCACCGGGGGTGTTAGTTGGGTGCGTGGGCTGATGCCTGGCCCGTCACGTCTCCGTGGATTGTCGAAAAGTGTCACCTGCTTGCTCCGCAGGCCCCGCTCTCTCCCGCCACATCCCGCACCCGCGCTGTGCGTGTGATCCCGGGTGAACCCGCACCCACACGTCGTCATCACCCGGGGCCCGCGGGGGACGTGAGGTTGGCGGGGGCCGGGGGACGACGCGCCCAGCACTGCGGCCCCTCACGGGTGCTGGCCCTGGGAGTCCTCCTCCCCACCCCCGGTCCCCCAGCCTGCCCCGTCCCCCCGGCTGTGCCTGCCCCAGACCGTCGCGCGGTGCACAGCCCTCCCGCCCTGGCTGCCATCGCCGGGTCACCCACGTCTTCGTCACCGTCTCCCTGACGGCCTGGGACGCGGAGCAGCCTTCCTGATCTGCCACCTGAGTGTCTCTGTGCAGGTCTCCCGCCCGCTCTTAAACACGTTGTTAGGTCGTGTTGTTGAGTGTTCAGAGATCTTTATGTATCGTAGACGCCGTCCTCCATCAGCTGTGTCTTTTGCAAATATTTGCTGCCGGTCGGTGCTTGTCCTCTCACCCTCCTGACTTTCACAGGACAAGGTCCAGCTGGTCAGTTGTTTGTCTCCTGGATTGGACCCGTGGTGCCGGGTCTACAGGGTCATCCTCCCGTCCAGGGTCACCGGGGATTTCTCCTGTGTCGTCTTCTAGAAGTGTCATAGTTTCGCATCCTACACCGCGTCCGTGACCCCTTGTGAGCCAGTCGAGAGGAGCCTAAGGTCCGTGTCCACGTTCCCTCTGCGTGTGGACGTCCAGTTGTCCAGCACCGCCTGCGGAGGGCACGGCCTTCGCCCCGTGGGTGGCCTCGCTCCTTTGTCAAGGATCCGTCGGGGGCGTTCGTGTGGCTCTGTTCCTGGGCTCTCCCTCCTGTTCCGTCCACCTGCTGGCCTGTCCCCCCCCCCCGCCCAGGGCCACACGGTCCTGATCGCGGCCGCCCTACAGCGAGTGCTGGGGCCGCGGAGTGTCGTCCTCCGACTTCACTCTTTTCCAACATGGTGTTGGCTATTCTGGGTCCTTTAGCTTCTCACAGAGACTTTAGAATCCGTTTGTCAATAACCACAGAAACCTTGGTGGGATTTTGATTGGGGCGGCATTGAGTCTACAGGCCAGGGCAGGGAGACCTGGCATCCTGACAAGCCTGAGTCTTTCTATCCATGGGCAGGGACTCTCCCTGCATTGATTTAGTTCTTTGATTTATTTTGGCAGAATTTTGCAGTTTTTCTCCTGTGGATGTTGTGCGTATACGCGTTATATTTAACCTAGATAAGTTGTCGGCGGGAATGCTAATGGAAACGGTGTGTCTCTGATTCCAAATCCTGCTTGTTCGTTACTGATACGTAGGAAAGGGACTGAATTCCGTATATTGATCGTGCATCCTACGACCTTGAGTAATCACTTCCAGGAGACTGGTTTTGTTTTTCTGTCAGTTCTTTTGGATTTTCTGCATAGACGGTCACGTCCTCTACGGACAGACAACGGTTTCTTTTCCTTCCCAATCTGTGTACTTCTATTTCCTGTTCTTGCCTTATTGCTTTAGCCAGGATCTCTAGCCCGGTTTTGAAAAGCCACGGTGAGAGAGACGTCCTTACCTTGTCCCCAATCTCGGTGAGAAAGCTTCAGGTTTCTCACCATCAAGTGGGTTATGAGCCGTAGGGATGTTTTGTAGGAATTCTTCATCCAGTGAAGGAATTTCTGTTTTATTCCTGATTTACTGAGAGCTTTCACCATGAGTGAGTGTTGGATTCGGTCAAATGCTTTTTCTACATCTGTAGACATGATTTTGTGATTCTTTTTAGTCACTGCGTTGAGGAGGTGGATTCCCTTAGTTGGGTTTTGAAGGTTGAACCAGCCTGACGTACCAGGATAAGTCCCACCTGGTCATGGCTGGCCTGTCCGCAAGGGAGGTTGTTCCCAACTAGGCAAGTCCCCCGATTCCTTAACCCGAGTGAGCGTCGGCCAACAGGAGGGGGCCCCACTTGCCAAAAGATATCACCCGCTGTGTTCCCACGAAGGTGTTCTTCCAGACTCTCAGAGCATGGCACGGGCATTTGCTTTTTTGGAGAGATCTTGGTTTCCTGCCCACAACAGCTGGGCCAGGGCCTTCAGAGCAGCAGCTGCCACGAGCTCTGCAGGGAGGTGACCGCACCGCGTCCTCCGCTCACAGTGCCTGCAACTGGACAGCGGACCCATGATTTTAGGGCTGTGGCATTTGGACACTTACTCCCCATGGGAACAACGAGGACTTTCGTGGAGAGGAAGAGGAGCTGCCCGAGGCTCGCCGGGGACCCGGGCCTGCCCTTGTAGCGTGCCGTTGTCCTGCAGCCCAGGACATCCACGGCTGCTGCATCTTGCATTGTACAGCAGTCTGGAGAACTCGTAGCTGCCTGGGAGGAGCGGCAGTGGTGGGCGTGCCCATGTTTAACTCTGGGCACAGCTGAGTCAGGACGGCAGCGCCATGACATGCAGGCTGGGCAGAGTTCTGTTCCTGAGTCTCAGAACGTCTCCCCGAGTGCACCCTCAGCCCCGGGAACTTGTGATGTGAAGAGGGCGTCGCAGCAGCTGCCATCTGGGTACACAGCAGGGAGGGTCTGACTTTGAGCATCAAGCAGGGGCTGTCTTCCCGGGGCCTGGGGTCTTCCCGTGAGGCACCCCCTGCTCCCTAGGCCTAAGGCCAGGCCGCTGCCGGAGCGAGGCTGTGCCTGCACTGACTTGGCATGAGGGTCTTGCCTGCAGGTGAGGGGGGCCCTGGCTGGTGGTGCTGGTGGGAAGTCAGGACCCTGCAGAGGGGAGACGGGATGCCCAGCACCGCCCCGGGCACACCAGCCCCGGGAGGGACCCAAAGGGCATGTGCTCCTGCCCTCCGTGGCTCCGGGCTTTCCTCTGTGTTCATTGTTCTGTCTCCAAGAGCTCTTTTAAAGATGGAGCTTGCCTTAGGCAGTTGGGGTTTGGCATTTCTACCCCTGCTCTGACCGGGTCAGCCGGGCCCTGCCGCTCAGGGCCAGAGCCCATGTACCCACCCACCGCCCTCCTCAGGACTCCCACTCACCAGTAGCCCCTTCCCCGGAGAGCGTCTCCTCCACTCTCCCCTTGCAGGTGGACCACACCAGGGTCTTCAGAGAAGGGGCTTGGGGTCGGGGCTCTTGGCCGCACTGTGGCCCCGGATTCCCAGCTCCGACTGTGGGCACACAGGCAGGAAATCACTAACGGAGAGGCCCTGCCCTCTGTGCCCAGCGCCTGATGCTCCTGGCCCAAGGTCGCAGGCTCTGGTGGCCCCTGCCTGCCCAGGAAGCCTTCTGGTCCCACCTGGAAGGACAAGATACACGGGAGAAGGCTGGGCACCATACTGTGTCCCCAGCCTAGACTCGCGCCACCTCCCTGTTCTGGGGTTCACCCCGAGAGGGACCCGCTGGGGCTGGGACTCCACGACACGGTGGGCAGGGACACCGCACAAGGCCCCCGACAAAGCTGGGCGCCTGGTGGGCTGTGTTACAAGTGTGCGCAGAGGCTCAGACCACAAGCACCGGGCCCCGATCTGCCCCGGGGTTTATTTGTGTGCAGGCTGGCTCCTCACGGGGATAAGCCTGCGGGGCCGCTGGGCTGTAGGGTTTCCCTCTGTGGCCCTGCAGACGTGTGGCTGAGGCCCACTGAGGCCCGCGGCCAGGTGGGGTGGTCCCGGGGGTGGAGGCTGGGCTGGGGTCCCAGCACATGTGTGGGCCGCCGGCCCTGAGCTCACGGGGTGCCCTGCGCAGACACGGCCTCTGGCCCCCTGGTTGGGACAGTTCCTATCGCGTCCCCCGGGGCCTGGGAGTCCATGGAAGGAGGGACGGTGGCCTGTGGCCACGAGTCCTGGCCGTCCATGGTGCCTGTAGAAGCGGGCCCGGAGCCCCTCGTGCCTCAGTGTCCCCCCGGTGCCCTGCCTGCTTGCTCCCGGGCACAGCCTCACCGGGGTCTTTTTCCTCTTTGCAGAGAGCCAGGGCTCGGAGGTGGGGCTTCTGCAGCTGCTGGGAGAGCCCCTGCCCCAACAGGTCACCCAGGTAGACGACCCCGACGTGGGGCCGGCCTTCGTCTTCGGCCCGGATGCCAACAGCGGCCAGGTGGCCCGGTACCACGTCCCCAGCCCGTTCTTCCGTGACTTCTCGCTGCTCATGCACGTGCGGCCGGCCACCGAGGGCCCGGGGGTGCTGTTTGCCATCACGGACGCGGCCCAGGCGGTGGTCTCCGTGGGCGTGAAGCTGTCGGGCGTGCGTGACGGGCAGCAGCACGTCCAGCTCCTGTACACGGAGCCCGGGGCCGCCCGGACCCGCACGGCCGCCAGCTTCCGCCTGCCCGCCTTCACCGGCCAGTGGACGCGCTTGGCGCTCAGCGTGGACGGCGCGACGGTGGCGCTGTTCGTGGACTGCGAGTTGTTCCAGAGGGTGCCCCTGGAGCGCTCCCCGGGGGGCCTGCAGCTGGAGCCCGGCGCCGGGCTGTTCGTGGCCCAGGCGGGAGGAGCGGACCCCGACAAGTTCCAGGTAAGCGACCGCGGCCGCCCCAGGGTGGGGGCCGCCTGGGGGGTGGGGGCCGTTCCTGGGGTCGGGGGCCATCCCTCAGGGTGGGGGCCGTCCTGGGGGTGGGGGCCTCCCGGGGGGTGGGGGTTGCCTGGGGGGTGGGGGCTCCAGGGACAGGTGCCGTGACCCCCTTGTGCTGTGGAGCCGGGGACATCCGGGGTCCTCGCAGGTCGGGCTCTTCCCTGCTGTCTGAGCCCCGTGGGCACCTCCCTCCACGAGGGTCTTCCTGGCGGGAAGGCCGCCCACCCGCTGCGCTGGGAGGGGTTCGGGGGGGGGTCACGTCACCCCTGCATCAACCTGCTGCTCGTCCTCATTTTCACCGACCCCTGCAGCCGCCGCGCAGTTGGCTGGGGAGCAGCGAGGGCCGTCGCCCCAGGCCTGCACCCGGCCCTCGGGGAGGCCCCGTCCCCCAGGCCCAGGCCCAGCCTCATTCTCCGCAGGACGCAGATCCCGGAGCCCGGGTGGGGTCTCTCCCAGGGCCGCGGCCTCCCACGCTCGCTTGCGGGCACGGTTCATGGGTCCCCACCTGCCCCTGCACCGGCCCTGCCGCGTGGTCCAGACGGGGTCCCCGTGTGGGCCCGAGGGGGTGGCCCCCCGGGGGACAAGGTGAATCATCGCCCAGACAAAGGGCGGCCTGAGGAGGAGGTTCTCAGCCCGGGACGGCGACGGCGCGGTGACCTTTCCCCCCGCAGGAACTCCGAGCCTCGGGGTCGGGCCGCCGGGGCCTGGACACCACACTGGGCCCCTTTGTGTTTTCAGGCTGAGCCTCAAACACGAACTGGGAGGAGGCCGGGGGGGCCGGGAGGGCTGGTGTCGCGTCTCCCGGGGCGCCGAGGCGGCCGGGGACGGGGTGGCCCGGGGCGCGGCTGCGGGTCCCCGACGCGGAGCGCGGTCGCCAGTCCCACAGGCCCGCAGCATCCGGGTGTGTGGACGTGTGTGCCTGGGTTGCTGGCGTAGACACGCTTTCATTTTTGCACACAATTCTTGGTTATTCGAATTTTTTCTTTAAAAAAAAGGACACAATTGGTTCTTTTGTGGCTGGCCTGTTTCTGTGCTTTGCGGCTTTGCTCTGAGCGGTTCCACGGCTTCTTCCTGGCTTGTCCCAAGCTCTTTCCGTAGGAGAGAACCGGTCCTCCGTCCCGTCCGCTGTAAATTTTATCTCCCGTTTGCTTTTTGCCTTTTTATCTTGTCACTTTTTCACGCAAGCCCTTGAGATACGTAACGTGGGAGACGCCCGTGGCGTGTAGCGTGGCGGCCGAGCCTCGGGCGTTGGGAAGACCCTGGGGGGCGGCTGGAGGCCCAGTGGATGTCGCGTCCTCCCGAGCCCCGTGTCCGGCCCCTGGCGGCCCGACTGGAGGCTTCAGGAATGTTCCGTGTGGGTGTTTGGTCCGATTGCAGCTGGCTGAGGGGCCAGGCTTGTGGGACCGGAGACCAGCCGCCCCAGCCCCAGGCTCTCCAGACTTTTGGGGCGAGGGTCCCGCTGTGACTCGTGCGACCGGGCTCCGGGAGGTGCAGCACGCGGGGCGGCCCCTCCGGGTGGGCGTCCCACCCCCACGCCCCCGCCTGGCGCCCCAAGGAGCCTCTGCTGTGTCTGCCCAGGAAATCAGGGCTTTGCAGGTTTCCTCCTCTCGAGTCCAGCGTGGGGCGGGTGTCCCCCGGGGCCGTGCTCCTGCCCGTTACTGGGGCACCTGCCGGCTGCCAGCCCGCTGCCTCTGAACGTCCCTACCTACTTCCACGGTGGCACCTCATGCGGGTCGGTCACGTACTGTGCCCGAGGGCCACCGCGCGGCAGGGGGGTCCGCCTCGGTGTGCGGCCTTGTGGCCACGCTGTGGACCAAAGCAGCGCCCGGTTCCCTGAAGCCAGGGGTCACCCACCAGCCATGGGCGGGCCAGATGCCCGGGACGGCGTGGGGCAGACTGGGAGCGTGTGGTCAGGGGCCCAGGTTCCCCACGCCGGCACCCGCCCCCGCCCCTTTTCCTTGCGGTGGGAGGGGGGAGGCGGGAGGCGGAGGCCACAGCGGCAGCGTCTGTGACACAGTAACGTGCCCTGACGCGACCCCGCCGGGAGGAGCCCGGTGCTCTTGTGCCAATAGTCAAGGCTTGACGCAAGCAGGTGGTCAGAAGCCACTGGTGCAAGGAGCGCGGGGACCCGGGGGGAGGGTCAGTGACCCCTGCGGCTGGGCTGTGGCTGGGGCCAGGCCCCTGGGCAGGGAGGGGGCGGAGGGCGGAGGGCGGAGCAGCAGAGCGAGGCAGGGGTGAGTCGGGCCGGGAGTGCGGGGTGCCCCCCCCCCGTAGACTCACTCAGTGCTCCCGCAGCCAGGACATGGCCCACCCCAGGCTGTCAGGGGGTGATGGTCCCTACCACCCGCGGTGGCAGCCACAGGACACGGCTGCCGTGGCCTTTGTTCGCGAAGCTCAGCGGCGTCTCTGGGTTTCACAACGTCTGCCTCCCGGCCCGTGGGCTGCTAGCAGCGGGGCTGTGGCTTTTGCACAACCGACGTCTTCCCCACTAACGTGTCCTCGGGGAGCGGTGGCTGGCTCCCCTTCCGCGCTGGTCGGTCGGGGCCAGGTCTGCGGGGGGCATGTGTGTCCCCTGCCCCCACCTGCCGGCAGCGCCCGCGCCCCCCTCATCACTGCCACCCCGGGGAGAGCTCGGCCTTCTGGAACCTAACATCAGCCCTGTGCCGTCCCTGCGCCTCCAAACCTGGGCACGCATGTCTGCGGGGCCACCCCGTCCCTCCTTTGGCAGGGCGGGCGATCCCAGCACCTGCGTCGGAGCCCCGTGCCACCGCCCCCCGACCTGAGTCCTGCTCCGTGAGGCCACCGTGGCCTGTGTCTCCTGCGGGCGGCGGGTGGCATCTGCGCGTGCCGTGCTCCTGGTGTGCACACGCGTGCTCCCACACACAGGCTCATGCATACACGTGTTCAGGGCACGCAGGTGCATACTCGCTTACATGCACACACAGGCGCTCACACGTCACCACATGCACGCACGCTCCATGCACACAGGTGTGCACTGTTCACATGCACCGATGTGCTCTCTCACACCTGCCCTCACCACATGCACACCTGCTCCATGCACCGAGGGGTGCGGTGGTTCACGTGCACACAGGTGTGCCCACACCTGCCCTCACCACATGCACACACACCTGCACGTTTGTCCACACACACACACGTGTTCACACGTGACCCGTCCACAGAGCTCACACACCTCCCACGCAGCCTGGCCGCCCTCCGTGGTGGTCAGAACATCCCAGAATTAGTAGGAAGGACACTCGTTCCTCGTGCGTACCCAGCCCCGTCCACAGCCAACTCCCCTGCAGGGCACGGACCACGTCTCTGGTCCTGGAGCCCCAGCCGGTCCGGTCCCCCCGCTGCATCTCCTCTACGTGCAGGGGTCACGGGGGGTGAGGACAGCAGCCCTGGGGGCGGCTCTGCGGGGGGGGGGATCCCTGGCGACACTAGTGAGGGGGGCCGGCCTCACTGTGACCTGGCGCTTGTGGGGATGCTGCAGGGTGGCAGGGGCCTGGGGGGCGGCGAGGGTGGCTGCGTGGTGGGCCCCATGGGCTCTGGGTCGACACAGGCGCGGCTGGTGTCCTGGAAACGTCAGGGGCTGATCTCCGGCCCCGGCAGACAGTGCTCTCTGTGGGGCCACCGCCCTCCTGCTTGGGGTCAGGCCCAGCACGCTGCCCCCCTGCCCCTGCCCCCCGGGCCCCCACCCTGGCTGCTGTCCATCAGCTTCCCTGGAGTGCCGCGAGGCCTGGACACCACCCGGCCACCCCAAAGAACCTTCCGGAACCGATGACCATCCTGACCCGACTGAGAGCCGGTGCAGCTGCCTTCTGGGCCTTGACCGGGGCCTCGGGCCATCCCTGCCTCCGACCTCCTGAAACACCGTGGTTAGGTGGGGACAGCGGTGACGGAGATGGTCCTGCCGTGGCCGCCGTGTTCAGCGCCCCCGGGTCAGCCCAGCTTCGGGAAGAGCCCATCTGCGACTCTGTTGGTGACCTGAGCTGCGCCGGCTGCTGTGGCCTCGGCCCCTGTGTGCGGCCGTGCCAAGGGGTCGGCGCCTGTGCCCCGCGGGCTGGAAATGACACACCGGCATCCGACCGCTTCCCGCCCGTGTCCTCAGCGTGTCCTTCCCCTCGTGCTGGGGCCCCGTGGGGACCGTGGAGCTTCGGGGCCTGGGTCCAGCCCTCCTTGGCCTCCCAGGGGCGGGTGTCGGGGCCTGAAGGAGCACGTGTGCACGTCCGACACATATGGACACGTGTGCACACACAGGGATATGGGATGCGGCCCTGCAGGCCTCGCTGTCCAATGCAGGGAGGTGGGGGGGGCAGAGGGTCAGAGCCGCCCCCCTGGAGGGTCTAACCGTCCTGGGTAGGGATCCAGGGGGCTTCCTGGAGGAGGCAGCCTCGGGAAGCAAGGGGAGCCCTCCCGCAGGGCTCATGGGGACACGCGGGGCGTTGTTGGGTTGTCGTCATGTGCAAGGTCACAGGGTGCAGGGTCGGCGATGGAGGGAGTCTGGAGGTCGTTTGGAGGAAGAAACAGAAGAACGTAGGGGGCATGTGCAGCCCGCAGGCCGGAGGGCCCCGCACAGGGAAACCAGGAGGCCCCTGCGTGTAGCGTGTGGGGCGGTGTGGGGCGGCCCTGAAGGGCATTTCGGGGTCCGTAGCGCCGGTGCAGTGTGCAGGGGCCAGGTTCCGCTCTGTCGGCGCCCACATGCCGCACCCCGGGGCCCGCCTTCCCCGGGGCCCTGGCCGCCTGGCCGCGGCCTACCGCGAGGGCGGTGCAGACGCGCAGGCCGGATGCACCAAGTGTGGCTTCGGTTTCGGGGAGAAGCACCAGAGTGAGTCCCCGCGGAGAAGGACGTCAAGTGAGAACAGGAAGCACCGGAACAGGCCTGTGGGTGCAGGCCTCAGCCTGGGGGCGCGTCACGGGGGAGATGCCCACATGGTCGCCCACTGGCAGCCCCCTCCGCCGCCCCCCCGCCGGCCCCGGCCCTCCTTGGTGTGGGCAGACGCGTGTCCTGCCGCATGCCGCGCCGTCCGGGAGCGCGGCCTCCCTCCCCGGCCTCATGCGGGTGCTCCGGGAGCCCCGTCCCAGACCTTCTCGCTGCGAGCCGGGTGCCGGCCGGTGTGCACCCCCCATCCCGGAGCCCACGGTGACCCCCTGTCCCTCTGCCTTAGGGGATGATCGCGGAGCTGAGGGTGCGCGGGGACCCGCACGTGAGCCCCCTGCACTGCCTGGAGGAGGACGACGAGGACAGCGGCGGGGTGAGTGGGGCCGCGGCCGGAGGGTGGAGGCGCAGGGCGGGGGCAGCCGGGAACCCCACGGGGGGACTCGAGGGCTCCTGCGGGTGCCACGAGCCGGGGACGCCCTCATCAACGGCAACGTCAGGAGGAGCCGCCGGGCCTCCAGCCCTCCCCTGGGAGCTCCCGTGGATCCGGGCGGGAGCTCCAACAACCGGGAAGAGCCAGGGCTCCGCGGTCGCTCGTGGCCAGAGCGCGCAGCGTGTGTGCGTGTGCACATGCCTCGGGTCTAAACAAGAAAATCCAGGTCTCGGGTGCGGGGGACGGAGAGCAGGGAGCCGGTGTCCTGGGGGATCCAGAGCTCAGAGTGCCCCCCGCGACCCCGGGGTGCACAGTGAGGCGTCAGCCGCGAGCAGGGGGGAGATGACTGGTCACGGTCCCCGCGGCCGCCGCCCACCCTGTTCAGCACCGCCGGCCCGTCCACCTGCGCAGCCTCGTGTCGCGGAGCCGTGCCTGGAGCCTCCCATGCTGGGCTTCCGTCCCCTGGCCGTCCCCCCGCACGGTGTCCCGGGAGCAGGGGGACGAGTCGAAAGAGGCGCGTGTGGCCCCGCGGGGACGGGGGATGCTCACCGGCGCCCTGCTCCTCCCCTGCCGCCCTCAGGTGTCTGGAGACTTTGGGAGCGGGCTGGAGGACGACCGGGAGCCGTCGGTGAGTGCCGGGGGCCGCCCTCCTGGGGTCCCGCCAGTGTGGCCGGTGAGCACACGTGTGGGACATGCTCCCAGCCGGGCCCGGGACGCTGGGGTCAGGTGGCCCGTCCGGGAGATGCACCCCCGCCCCCATAGCTCTGTCCTGAGGGATTTACAGTTCGGTTTCTAATCCTAACACCCGCCCCCCGCCCGGGTCCCTGGGTGACCTTGGTGACCCGTTCCCACCCAGCCGGTGGGTCTGTAACTCCCACGGAAGGGAAAGCAGGCAGGGGTCACCGCGAGGAAGGTTCCGGAGGTCAGGCCAGAGCTCGCCCGGCTCCCCCACCCAACACGGCACGTGGGAGGGAAAAGGCCGCTTGTGCCCCACGTGCAGGGACGGGTGGCCCCCGCCCCCTCCCTCCCAGGGCGCTGGGACCCCTGGCCCTGCGGTGGCCGGAGCGGTGCTGGGAGGGCGCCCAGTGGGCCCGGGTGCCCGTGACGGCCCTGCCCGTGTCCGGCGGCATGTGGGCCCTTCCCCCACCGAGCTCCCGTCCCCGCTGCAAACCAGAGCCGGGCACGCGGCCCCACGGGAAGGGCGCCCGGGCTGTGCCAGGGCCACGGCGTGACGTGCCCGTGACCACGTGGGGCGGTCGCACATTTCCACCCTCTGCCCCCGACCTGCCCCGGCCCGCTGCTGGGGGCCTCCCTGCTGCCAGGGAACCGGCCTCAGCCCTCCCGGGGCGCCCCCCCCCCTCCGTGGCCACGCGGGGCCTCCGCTCCCTCGGGCTCAGCAGCTCAGGGATGTCGGGAGGCCAGCGGGGTCCGGGGGTCAGCTGGGGGGCCTGGCGGCCGGCAGGTCACAGGAGGACGGCCACCGAGTGCCCTGACCTTGTGGGGTCACCGGAGCTCCTGCCCAGGGTGGGGCGGGCGGTGGCAGGAGCCTTCGGGCGCCCGCGTGCCTGGGGCCCCGTCCTGGGGTTGCGTGTGCCCCGGGGCCGGCCTTCCCCCTCGGGGGGTGTAGATCCAGCCCCACCAGGCAGGTCGCTGCCCCCAGGGAGGAGCTGGGGCGCTTGAGGTCACCGGGCCGTCCTGGGCCCCGAGCCTCCCTGGCCCGCGGGGAGACCTCCAGGCTTGGGGCGCGCGGGGGACCCCGACCCACGGGCTGTGTAGGAGAAGCCAGCGCACGAGCCCCGGAGCGTCCTCCCAGGACGAAGTCCCTGCTGCTTGTTGTCGTGTCTCTGAGAATCCGTCGAGCGCGAACCGTCCCACGGACAGACTGGCCCGTGCCCGCACGCCCAGGACGGCCGCCTGTGCGGGGTAACGGGCTGCTTCTCCCACCCTCACCTTTTGCCAGGGTCCGCTCCCCAAAGCCGAGCTCCCCGAGGCTCCCCCGGTCACTTCTCCGCCCTTGGCTGGAGGCAGGGACATGGAAGATTCCAGAACGGAAGAAATCGAGGAAGAAGCCACAGCGTCCCCGTTGGGAGGTAAGGCTGTTTGGTGGGTGGTGTGCGGGGCCGGAGGGGCTCCCCTCCGTCGGGGACACACGCCCAGCCCAGCCCCACGGCCCCAGGGGACTCGGCCCGGAGCCACTGCTTGGCCTCGCTGTGTTCTGTGTCCCGTCTCTCACGTTCGTGTCACCAGTGGGGGTCGGTGGGGCCGTCGCAAAGGTGCAGGGGGCTCACCAGGAGGCCCCCAGGGCTGGCTTTGCAGGACAGCTGGTTGCACAGGTCAGCCCCTGCCCAGGACGTCCGTGAAGCAGGCCCGTCCCAGATCGGCCTCTGGGGTTGGGGACGTTCCCTGTGGCCCTGAAGGTCTACGGGGCGGGCTGCGGGGCGGGGGCTCAGGTGTGGACCTGCTGGGGGCCAGGGTGCAGGGGCTCAGGGGGCTCAGGCGTGGACCTGCTGGGGGCCGGGGTGCAGGGGCTCGGGGCTCAGGCGTGGACCTGCTGGGGGCCAGGGTGCAGGGGCTCAGGGGGCTCGGGTGTGGACCTGCCGGGGGCCGGGGTGCAGGGGCTCAGGGGGCTCGGGTGTGGACCTGCCGGGGGCCGGGGTGCAGGGGCTCAGGGGGCTCGGGTGTGGACCTGCTGGGGGCCAGGGTGCAGGGGCTCAGGGGGCTCAGACACGGACCTGCTGGGGGCCGGGGTGCAGGGGCTCAGGGGGCTCAGGTGTGGACCTGCTGGGGGCCAGGGAGCAGGGGCTCAGGGGGCTCAGGTGTGGACCTGCTGGGGGCTAGGGAGCAGGGGTTTAGGGGGCTCGGGCGTGGACCTGCTGGGGGCCAGGGAGCAGGGGCTCAGGGGGCTCAGGTGTGGACCTGCTGGGGGCCAGGGTGCAGGGGCTCAGGGGCTCAGGCACGGACCTACTGGAGGCCAGAGTACAGGGGCTCAGGGGGCTCAGGTGTGGACCTGCTGGGGGCCAGGGTGTAGGGGTTTAGGGGGCTCGGGCGTGGACCTGCTGGGGGCCGGGGTGCAGGGGTGCGTGTCAGTCACCGTAGATTACAACCCAACACGTCCTGAGCATGAGCATCTGGTGTCAGGAAACGTCCTCGCTCCTCGGGGCTGTGCGCCTCCTGGCGGAGGGTGGTGATAAATGTGGCGACCTCCGGTGCCCAGTGAGAAGAGGAGCGACGTGGGCATGGGTGTGGGCGTGTGCGTGTCGGGGCCACGGCTGGGCTCCGGGCAGCCTGGGGTCGGGGCGGGAGCAGGGGAGCCTGGCCGTGCTCCGGGGACCGACGGCCGCCTCTGCCTCCCCAGCTCGGACCCTCCCCGGCTCGGCTACAGTCACCGTAGAGAGCGCCCAACGCCTTGGGGGCAGCCTGCAGGAGGTGAGCCCCCTCCCCAGACCCCAGGGCGGTCGGTGCTTCAGTCCACTCACCCGAGCTCCGGGAGCCCGTGGCCGGCGCTGTGTGCCCTGTGCCGGCACATCCCCTGCAGGCCCCTGGGATACCAGGCCCAGCCGGGGCCTCGGGGGGGGTCCAGCTGTCGGCCCCAGCCTGTGCCCTCCCCTCCTCGTCCCCAGGCTCCTACAGGCCCTGCGGCGCACAACCCTGAAGCATGGCCGGGACCCGGGCCACAGGGCCCCCCGGGCCCCCCAGGGCCACCAGGGAAGGATGGCACCCCTGGAAGGGACGGTGAGCCGGTGAGCACCTTCCGTGGGCTGGGCGGGCACCGGCGGGGTGCGTGTGCCAGGGCAGCAGGTCCCGGGACGGAGACCCTGGGGCAGCCCTGACTCCGAGGCTGCTTCCTCGCCGCTCCAGGAGGGGAGGGCGGCCAGGGGGCTGGCAGGGGGCCGCTGCGCTAGGGGGACGCTGTCTACCCCCACCCCGGGTCATCCGTGGGGCTTGGGGCTCGGGTGCGGGTCTCTGTTCAGACCGGGCGGGCACAGGGCGTCGGTCGGTTGCTGACGGTTCTCTTGCACGTTCCAGGGGGATCCCGGTGAGGACGGGAGGCCGGTGAGTTTGCTTCAGAGCCAGGTGTTCCTGTCTCGTGTGTGTGAGACCCTCAGGGCCCTTCCCCGTGACCCCCCGTCAGCGCCACACAGCGCACAGATTCCTAAATGAACCGTTTTGAAAATGCAGCTTAACGTCCGCTGAGAAACTACAAGTCTATTGATAGAAAAACACAGCCGTCGAGTTAGGCTCCTGGCAGGACGGAAAGGGCAGAGAGAAAAGGTGCAGCTTCCGGCTCCTAGAGGGGCAAACGCGTGAGGGGTGGGGAGGGGGCGAGGGGGCGAGGGGCGGCGCAGACCCGCCCGCAGTCGCCGCAGATAGAGCGTCTGGGTTGTTAGGAATCCTCAGATGCTGATAACGTGACGCGGGAGGTTGCCGCGAAGATGGGGGATCCCGCAGGCGGCGCCCAGTAGGGAGCCCGGGAGGGGCGGCCCCGGTGCCCCCGACACCGCTCGTCCGCGTCTGGGATGCTGCGGAGGACAGGAGGGATATTTCCTACTGAGGCCAGGCCGTCCCTGAGTCCCCGGTGCTGCGGTCGCCTGCGGGGTCCTGGGGGCTGAGGACACCAGCCAGTGCTCAGCCCGGGCGGCCTGGACCCCGCAGGACATGGGGACGGGGACAGCTCGCCCTGCTCAAACGAGCCAGAGTTTCGAGTGTGCCCGGCGCCCGTGGACACGCAAACACACGCCACCTCCGCCCCACCAGGGGCAGCCACCCAGGCGCTTGTCCACAGTGCCTCCCCTCACGCACCCATGCACACACAGGTGCACACGTGTAGGTATACACACATACATACATGCAGGTGCACACACTCGGGTGCACACGCAGGTATACACACATGGAGGTGCACACACGCGGGTGCACACAGGTACACATGCAGGTGCGCACACATGCAGGTGCACACTCAGGTGCATACACAGGAGCACACACAAGCAGGTGCACACTCAGGTGCATACACAGGTGCACACGCACACGCAGGTGCACACACAGGTATATACATATACACATGCAGATGCCCAGGTGCACACACAGGTGCACACAGAAGCAGGTGCACACACAGGTATACACATACAGGCAGGTGCACACACACAGGTGCACACACCCAGGTATACACACGCAGGTGCACACACAAGCTGATGCACACAACAGGTGCACACAAGAACTGCATACATGGAGGTGCACACACTCAGGTATACACGCAGGTGCACACACAAGCTGATGCACACACAGGTGCACACAAGAGCTGCATACATGGAGGTGCACACAGGTGCACACATGCAGGTGCACACACACTCAGGTGCATACACAGGTGCACACACATGCACACACAGGTGCACACACACGCAGGTGCACACCCAGGTATATACATATACACATGCAGATGCGTACACACACACAGGTACACACAGAAGCAGGTGCACACAGGTATACATTCAGGTGCACACACTCAGGTCGACACACATGTATGCACATACAGGCAGGTGCACGCATGCAGGTGCAGCACACACATGAAGGTGCACACACCCAGGTATACACACGCAGGTGCACACACAAACTGATGCACACACAGGTGCACACAAGAGCTGCATACATGGAGGTGCACACACAGGTGTACACACACAGGTATACACATACATTCATGTATACACGCATGCAGATTCACACACATGGGTGCACACACGCATGCACACACAGGTGCACACACAGACACACACTCAGGCATGCACACCAGCGGGAGAGAGCACTGGTGACCCCGAGGATGTCCACGGGAAGGCCACAGCGCAGCGTTTAGGGCGGGTCCGCATGGCGATCCCCAGGCACGTCCACCTCGGGTCCTGCGTGACGTCCTCCGGGGGCTCAGCGGGTCCCAGCCACGTGTCTTCAGCGGTGGGGGCAGGGTCAGCACAGAGGCGCCTTCTGACGGAGCTGCTGGTCCTTGTCTTCCAGGGTGACCCTGGGCCGCAGGGCTTCCCCGGAACCCCGGGAGACGTGGGCCCCAAGGGCGAGAAGGTGAGAGGCCGGGCGGTCTGGCCGGCGGGCCGTGCGCGTTAGGTCCTCAAGCCCTGACCGTGGTGGGGCCACACCCCCTGATGTAACCAGTGCCTTCTGTCCCCAGGGCGACCCTGGGGTCGGGCCAAGAGGACCCCCAGGACCCCAAGGGCCTCCAGGGCCACCAGGACCCTCCTTCAGACACGACAAGCTGGTGAGTCCCAGCTGCAGCCTCTTCCAGCAGGGGGGCCACCCGCTGTCCCCAGAGGAGGGACCCTCCGCCCGGTCCCCGGCTTGGCTTCCTCATGCCTCCTTCAGCTCACACCCGCCTTCCCAAGGGGGTGTCCGGGTCTGGGAGTCATTCCCCGCCGTCCATGCGGCAGGGCGTGGGTCCGTGGGGGGCCCGTGGGGTCCGTGCGCGTCCGTGGGGCCTGCCTGGCTCTGGCTCCTTCCGTTCAGGGGCCGCGTCCACTCCCCGCTTCGGCCTCTTGCTGGAAACCTCCCGACTGCTGCCCGTGTGCACAGCGCGCCCCATGAGCTCCGGGCAGGGGCGGGCCCCCACCCGCCGGCCTCAGGAGAGGGGAGGCCCGGGGGGTGGCCTGGGCTCCCAGTGACGTGTCCGTGGGCTCCTTCCCCCAGACCTTCATTGACATGGAGGGGTCCGGGTTCGGCGGTGACCTGGAGAGCCTCCGAGTGAGTGTCCGTGGGTCATGTGGGGGCGGCGGGCGCCCGGGTGGGGGTGGGGCCATCCTCTGCAGGTGCCGCTTTAACCGTCGCCTGTTTCTCCACGTCCAGGGCCCCAGAGGCTTTCCCGGCCCCCCTGGGCCCCCCGGCGTCCCAGGCCTGCCCGGAGAACCAGGCCGCTTCGGGATGAACAGCTCGGACGTCCCAGGCCCCGCGGGCCTTCCTGGTGTCCCCGGGCGGGACGGGCCCCCTGGGCTTCCCGGCGCCCCGGTAAGGCCTGCCTCCCTGGAGCCCCTCGCTGCCCCGTCCCCACCCGAGCCCGTCCTGGAGTCGGGGTGAACCGTCGGCCCCACCACGTCCTCCCCCTCCTCTTGGGAGGGGCTCCGGTCTCTGGGCCCCGGGGTGGAGGCTGAGTGGCCGCTCAGTGACCACTCGGCCCGCGGCGTCCCGGGGTGGGGGTGCCCCGGGGGACCCAGGGGCCTGGCGCTGCCCCACGGTGCCGCTGCCACGTGAACCGGGTGCCCGTCGCGTGGTGTTTGCACAGTGACATGTGGGGGCGTTCGGTGACCGGGCAGGGCCGGGGGCTCCCCCTTCTCACCGTCCCCCCGTTGGATCCACTCAAACACAAGTAAAGGAGAGAGGTGTGAAGCCGGAGCGAGCCGCCTGCGCCCTGCCGGCCTGGGCTCTGTCCTGCGTCTCTGGAACATTCCGGCGCCCTGGGTTCTCGGGAGGTGCCCGTGCCCAGGCGATCGCCCGCTGCCCCGGGAATCTTTCAGCGACTGAATCCCCCCGGGCCCACGCTCTGCTTTTCTCTCCCCCAGGGACCGCCAGGCCCTCCGGGGAAAGAAGGAGGACCAGGGAAGCCCGGCCCGAAAGGCAGCCCCGTAAGTCTGGGGGGGCGGCCACAGCGCCGTATAGGGGCCGGGGGGCGAAGGAGCCTGGGGTGTGCCCCCCACGCCTGGGGACGCCGCACGGAGGCCGCCCCCACTAAGGGTTTTCAAGTAATACTGACTCTGGGTTTGGAAGATTTAGCTCAAGTTCTAATTTTGGTCACGACCGGGGTCTGGTTTCCACGTGGTTTGGCGGATGACCCGGGGGGTCACGGGCCGTCCTTGGTGCCGTCCTCTCCGTGGGGGCCGGGCTGCGTGGGGCCGAGCGGGGGGCGCGTCCGTGGGGCTGTCTGCTCGCCGACTAGAGCCTGTCCTCCTGGCGGCGGCGGCCCCCGGGGCAGCCGGCCAGGATGGGATGACGACGGCCACAGCCCACGGGTGTGCCCGGGCCAGGACGGCACGCTGGGAGCGCTGGACTCGCGTCTCTGGGGCGCGGCGCTCAGGCACCGGCTCCCCGGGTCGGGACGAAACGACTGAAAGTGTTTGCTCTTCTCTCGCTGGCTGCACGTCTGAGCGGTCGTCCTCTCTCCCGCAGGGTGACGCGGGCGCCCCAGGACCTAAGGTACGGGCGAGACCCCCTAGCTGCCCCCTGACGGGGCAGGGTCGTGCTGCTGCGTGGGCGGGGGGGGCGGGGGTCTGTGTCCCTCGTTTGCAGGTTTGCAGGGGACACCAGGTGGGGTCGGGTGGGCCGGGTGGGCCCGAGTGCCCGCCTCAGGACTCGCCCTGCGCCAGCCCACCCCCTGCACGGCGGCCCCCACGGATCCCCACTTCCCTGCCCTGTTCGCAAGCCGCTGGGCCAGGCCCGCGCTGTCCGAGGCATCCTGGACCCTCAGGCCCTCCTCCCCGCCCCGGCCGCCCGGCTCCTCCCCGCCCCCTCCCCCAGGCATGCTCTGTGCTCCCCGGGCACCAGGGCACCAGGCCTAGAAGGAGTGTCGAGGGGGCGGGGGGGGGGGCTCCCTCTGCTGCTTCGTTTTTATTTTTCTTTGTTTGACTCAGCAAAATAGTTCATTTCTTGCTGCCCCAAGAGGCCCGGGCAGATAAGGGTTAGGGCAGCGGCTGCGATTGGGTCGGGCCCCTCGGGTCCCGCCGTCCACCCTGTGCACCCCCCCGCCGGGGTCACCTCGCGGCAGGTGTTGCCTCCGCTCACGTGACCCTGGAGGAGCGTGTGGTCAGGGCGGCCCGCGGGGAGCGGAGGCCTCGGCGGGGAGGCCGTGTCCGTCTGTCTGGTCGCCACACACGCTCACCCTTGGCTGCTCGTTTTTAAAGTGAATAAAGTCACCCCCTGTTGGGTTTGTTTTGGGAAATGTCAGTCCTGTGTTTGGCTTTTCAGGTTCGGAACAGCACAGGGGGACGGGGGTGCACGGGGGCGCAGGGGGTGTCCTGGGTTGAGCCGACACGCTGACGGCCGCAAGCGCTGACGCCCAGTCTCCCCACCTTGCAGGGAAGCAAGGGTGACCCCGGCCCCGTCGGCGTTCCGGGGGAGAGCGGCTTGGCAGGAGCCCCCGGGCCCGCTGGACCGCCAGGGCCCCCTGGACCCCCGGGGCCACCGGGACCAGGACTGGCCGCAGGGTTTGTGAGTACCAGTGGCCCCGTCCCCCCAGAAAGCCCCGGGCACCCCCGCTGACAGGACGCTCCCCCGCCCCACCTGAGCCACGAGCTCCCCAGGGAGCCCTGCTGACCCCCGACTGCGTCCGTGGAAGGAGCAGCCCCCCATTGCCGCAGGCGGTCACCGCTCAGGGCCGGGGGGCACAGTGGATGGCCAGGGGACCCCCGCACGTGCTCCGGCCTAGGAGGGCTGAGCTCACACCCACCCAGCGGGGTCCCTGCCCCTGGGCTGTGAGGGGGTCTCCTCCCACGAGAGGCCGCGGCCCGAGCGCCCCGCATGTGCTCCCGCAGGTTGACATGGAAGGCTCAGGGGAACCCTTCTGGTCGACGGCGCACGGAGCCAGCGGGCCGCAGGTATGGCCCTGGCAGGGTGCGGGGGGACACGTCCGCTGGCGCCCGGGGGCCGTCCCCCCGGGGATCTCCGTGCACTGATGAGCTCGACCGGCCTTGCCGCCAAAATTAAATATTAAAGGTTCCTGGTCTGTGGGGGTGGCCCTGAGCTGCCGGGCACCGGGGGGGACGGGCCCACGTGCGGCCGAGGGTCCCCGTGGTGCCCAGGACAGACCCCCCCGGCCCCGGGAGCACCGGCTGCTCTGGGCCTGGCCGTGTCCCCCGCTGCGGGGCTCAGGCTGTGTCCCCTCTCTGCCCCACAGGGACCACCAGGCCTGCCCGGGGTCAAGGTCAGTGAGCGCGCCCGCCCTCTCCGCAGCACCTGTGGGTTCAGGGGCCTGAGGAGCCCAAGGGGAACCGCCCGTCACGCGCCCCCCTCCCCAGCCTCGGTGCTGGGGGGCCTGAGTCCCTGGCTTCACACACTGAGGGGCGATGCCGACCCGGGGGACACGGGAACCGGACCCCGCCCGCCTCCCTGCTGGGCCCTCTGCTCCCCCGCCCTGCCCTGGGGACCCCAGCCCTCCCCGCCCCCCGAGGGCACCCCCGGGGCACGCCGTGCTCCCACACCCGCGGGTTCCAGGTGGTCAGTGTCCACCGCAGGGTGTCGCAGAGCCTTCCTTCACGAAGATCCTCTTAGGAGGTGTGACCTGGGACACCTGGGTCGGCTCAGGGGTCGCGCTGTCCAGAGACACGCTTGTTCTTAAATCTGGGGGGGCTGCTCCTGGGCCAATGGATGATGCAGCTTCTGGAACAGTCTGGGCTGCGTGCGCTGGGGGTCCCCGGACCCCCGCTCTGGGCCACGTGGGGGGGCCTGGGGGGGTGGGCACCCCGCGCGGGGTGGGCTGCCGTGCTCCATGCTCACGGGGCGCCTCTCCCACTTTAGGGGGACCCTGGGATAGCAGGACCACCGGGCACCAAGGTAAGAGAGCCTGGTCTCGGGTTCGGGAAATGAGTGACCTGAGCAGCCCAGGTCGGGAGCGGGGCGGGGCCCCATCGCCCCATCGCCCCGTTCCCCCGGAGCCACAGAGCCTCGGAATGAGGCTGCTCGGTGACCTCCAAGGCCAGACTCGGGGTCCTGCTCCCTCTGCTCCTGCTGTCTGGGCTCAGCTTCATTCCTTAGGGTCCAGGGTTATTCCAGGGGCACCTGCCCCCGGGGCAGCTCCCAGGACACTGCCCCCCAGAACACTGACCACCCCCAAGACACTGACCCCAGGACACTGACCCCCCAGGACACTGCCTTCCCAGGACATTCACCCCCCAGGACACTGACCACCCCCAGGACACTGACCCCCCAGGACACTGACCCCAGGACACTGCCCCCCCCGGACACTGACTCCCCAGGATGCTGACCCCATGACACTGCTCCCCCCCAGGACACTGACCCCAGGACACTCACCCCCCCAGGACACTGACTCCCCAGGACACTGACCCCAGGACACTGACTCCCCAGGATATTCACCCCCCAGGACACTGACCATCCCCAGGACATTGACACCCGGACACTGACTCCCCAGGACACTGACCCCAGGACACTGCTCCCCCCCCGCAGGACACTGCCCTCCAGGACACTGACTCCTCAGGACACTGACCCCCAAGGACACTGACCCTCCAGGACACTGACCCCCTAGGGTACCCCTGCCCCAGGACACCTGACCCCTGACACCCCAGGACACCCCCACCCCAGGCCACAGGACAGGCTTCCTCCTGCCAGTGTGAGTCTGGGGAACCACACGAGTCTGTCCCCCGGGGCCCCCTCCTCTCTGCCCCTTGCCCTCGGGGTGCGAGCTGGTGACCGACAGCAGGGTTTGCCGGGGGGGGGGGCTGACCCCCACCCGTCTCCCCCCGTGTGGTCCAGGGAGAAGTCGGCGCAGATGGGCCTCCCGGGTTCCCCGGCCTCCCTGGCAGAGAGGGCACGGCCGGAGCACAGGTGAGTGACTCCCTAGGGGGGCCGTAGGGGTCGTGGGGGGGAGGGGGACAGCCCCACAGGAGCTGCTCTGAGGAAGCTGGTGCCTCCGTGTGGTCTCTGGGGGCTCCCGACCAGTTTTCCGTACCCCAAGGGGTCCGTGGGATGTGGGCGGGGGGTGCCGGCCGTCTACATGGCCCCTCGGGGCCGGTGCTGGTGGTCTGGGGCCGGGGAGGCAGCTCCGTTCTGTGCAGGTGACCTGTTTCCTTCCCATCTCTGCAGGGACCCAAAGGAGAAAAAGGGACCCAGGGAGAGAAAGTGAGTCGGGGCTCGGGGTCCCCAGGCAGGGCAGGTGCATGGCCAGGCCTCGGGGCTGCCCCCCAACCCTGTGCCACCGGAATAGCCTTGGAGACCTGGGCAGAGACCCTCACGTCGGGGTGCTGGGCTCTCGGGGCTGCTGCCCTCAGCCCCAGGCGCCTCCCCACACCCGATGGGCTCTGGGAACCCCTCTAACGCTGGGTGGGCTTGGGCCCTTCCAGAGGCCCCCCCCAAGCCATCTGAGTGCCCGACGCTGGCTTTGTCTTCCAGGGCGAGCCAGGGAGGGACGGAGTGGGGCAGCCTGGGCTCCCCGGACCCCCCGGACCTCCAGGGCCCGTCGTCTACGTGTCAGAGCAGGAGGTAAGGCCCCCTCCCCGCTGCTCCACCCCACAGCACGCCCTGAGCCCCCGGGCCGCTGGCGCTCCCCACCTAGGGTGACCCCCAAAGACGCCGGGGCTCACGGTCTGTTGGTCGTATTCAGAACCAGTGACCGTGTCTCATCCTGGTGAGATTTTTAAATTATTTAAGGCAAGAAAAATACGAGGTTGGGTGTCCAGGGAGAAACGCAGGTTCTGTAGCAGAAAATCCACCCGGAACAAGGTTCCCCCCGCCCCCTGCCCCCCCGAGCCCCGCGGGTCCCGCGGCCGCCGAGCAAGCCTTGCGGAGCCGCCCGTCGGGTCCCCTCGGTTCGCGCGCTGCCAGCACCGGCAGGTGGGCTCGGGCCCCCAGCCCAGGCTGCAGACGGGGGCCGGCCCGGGCCCCAGGGTGTCCAGAAGGTTCTCCGGGCCGGGGCGGGCTCCGGTGGGCGCCTCCCCTTCTGACCGGGGGACGTCGAGGCGGTTTGCCTGTGCGTCCATTTGCGCGGTTTTTGGCCCCGTGCGAGGAGCCGGATCCTCCTGGGGAACCGCTGTCCTTCCCTTTCCCGCTCGGTGCTGTTCCCGCGGCGCCCACAGAGAGCGGCGACAGGCGTGCCGGGACCCGAGGTAGGTGCGGCGGCCCGGGGCCACCCAGCCCGCGCCCTGCACCCCGCACCCCGCGCCCTGACCCGCCCCTCTCCCCGCAGGGCCGGCCGGGACACGCAGGCTTTCCTGTAAGTGGCCGCTCAGCCCGGCGCCCCGGGGGACCGTCCGGGTCCTGGGCAGCAGCCCCTGGGGACTGGGGCGGACTCGGGGAGCAGGGGTCTTGGGGCGAGGTGTGGTGGGTGCCCTGACAGCCGTGCTGGGTCCAGGTCTGCGTGTGGCCCTCATGCCCGCCTGTCTCCCACAGGGACCGGCCGGGCCGAAGGGAGATCTGGGCTCCAAAGGCCAGCGGGGCCCCCCAGGGCCCAAGGTGAGAGGCTGGGGCGCCATACGCCCAGGGACGGCCCCCTCCGTGACCCCGGGGGGATGGACGCGAGAGCCGTGACCTCGCTGTGGCCCCGGGAGGCCCCGCGGGGATGCCCCACCTCCGCTCGCTGTGCACCTGCTCTGGGGTGTGGGTGCCCTGAGTGCGGGGTGAGGACCCCTCCCTGGAGCCTCCCTGACGCCGCCGCCCACCCCGTTCCAGGGCGAGAAGGGCGAGCCGGGCCCGGCGTTCAGCCCCGACGGCAGCATGCTGGCCCCCGCCCAGAAGGGGGCCAAGGTGAGCGTGGGGGGCGCCTGGGATGGTTCCCCTCGTCCAGGCCGGGGAGGGGGCGTCTCCAGGGGCCACGCACAGAGCACGAGGGGTCTGTCTTCCCGAGGGGAGCCTGTTCCCGCCCAGGCGTGAGCGCTGCTCCTGAGCGGGTTCCAGAACCTTCTGCACCCGGGGCCCCTTGCCCGTTCTTGTCTGTCCCTGTCATGGCCACACTGGGAAGGTCCTTGAGGTCCTCAGAGCCCTGCACGCCCACCCGGCCAGCACCGGGCGGCCCCTGGTTCTCCCCGCCTGTCGGCTGAGCGCCCTGCGGAGCGCTGGGGGTCCCAGGGTGGCTGGGGGGTCAACCTGCTCCCTCAGGACTGGGCTGGGGGCCTGTGCCAGGTCCCCCGCCCCCCAGGCTCTGGGAGGGCCCGGGCAGAGCTGGACCGGGGGTTCAGGGGCTGTGGGGGGTGGTCCTCACACCCCCGGGGTGCGGCGTCTGACGGTGCCTCTGCTTTTCCGTTCAGGGAGAGCCCGGATTCCGAGGCCCCCCGGTGAGTAGGCCCAGGCCTCCCCAGCCTGAAGGGGCGCGAGGCCGCCGAGGGGGCGCGGGTGGCCCCATGCATCCTGAGGGGCACCTTCAAGGCAGAGGTGGGTGTTGGGCAGAGACCCCGGGGGCTGGCCTCTGCTCACCTGGGAGGTGGCGCCTCCTTTCTGCAGGGTCCCTACGGGCGGCCGGGGCACAAGGGAGAGATCGGCTTCCCTGGGCGGCCGGTAAGGACCCGGGACCTCGGGCCGCGCGTGGGCAGCGGGGGGGTGGGGGGAGCAGTCCCTGCTGTTGTCCTGCCCCTGGGGACCGTCCTGCATGAGGAGCGCTCTCTCCAGGACGAAGCCCAGGGAGGCCCGGCCTGCCCACTGATGGCTGGGGCTGAGGGGCTGGGGCCAAGGGGACCCCGGGCGGGGACGGAGACCCTGGGTCAGGGAGATGGAGACCCTGGGTCAGGGATATGGAGACCCTGGGTGGGGACGGAGACCCCAGCGGGAAGAGAGACCCCAGATGGGGAGGGAGACCCCAGGCGGGGATGGAGACCTCAGGTCAGGGAATTGGAGACCCCAGGTGGGGACAGAGACCTTGGGTGGGGACGGAGAGCTGCGGAGGCCAGGGTGAGCCAGCAGCCGCAGTCCCCGCCCCTCTGCTCTGCCCCAGGGTCGCCCCGGGATGAACGGACTGAAGGGGGAGAAAGGGGAGCCAGGACAGGCCAGCGCCGGCTTCGGTATGAGGGTGAGTGTCCCCCAAGGGGCGATGGCACCCCCGGGGGCACAGAGGGGCCGTGCGCTGTGACCACGCTGTGCGGGCTGTGACATGAGGACCCCACCACGTGCACACAGAGCCCGCGCGGCCGCCTCCGACGGCCCTCCCTGCCCGCGGTGGCGACCCCACGGCCCGGCCCCCAGGGGGACGCCCCCCCAGAGCCGTGAGCCCCCGTGGTGGTGGGGGGGGACCAGGGTCCTGCAGCCGCCCATGCAGCCGTCCCCACCGTTGTGGTTGGGCCCTCGCTGCCCGTCCCCACGGGGCCTCTTCCTCCCGTGGAGTTTGCGGGAGCGCGAGATCGCTAGGTCAGGCGTCGGCGGGAAGACCCGGCCCTGGTCCGTTGGGCACTTTGGAGTCTCAGGGTGGAGGTGACACGGTGGCTGCTGGGACTGGGCCCCGCCGGCAGCGGCCTCTCTGGGGCCCGAGACCCCACCTCCGAGCCGCATCCCGTCCCCCCGTGCCCGACCTCAGTGGGGCAGCAGGGGGACCGCGGGGACGGCGCCCAGCCCACCCGCCCTGGTTCCCACGCTCCGCCCCTTCAGAAGCCCTCCTGGTGCCGCCCGGTCCCTCCGCGTTGTCCCCTTTCTGTGACTAATGAACAGAGGGTCACTCGGAGCCCCACCCGCCGCCCTGGGGTGCCCCCTTCCCACGGGGACACGCCCACGTCCAGTCCTGTCGCCCAAGGGATATTCTGGGGGACGTTCTGTCCCCCGGACCCACAACCAGAGTAAACCGGGCGCTTCCTGACTCTGTGCTGTCCCCGGAGTTCAGTCATCTGATTTTATGGAAACACCTAGAAACACTCCTGCCTGTATCTGCTGCCCTGCTCCTGTCAGCCTGGCCGTGGACCTCACAGGCTTCTTGTCCTTCCCACGCAGGGTCCACCCGGTCCCCCAGGGCCTCCGGGGCCCCCAGGCCCTCCTGGGACTCCCATCTATGACAGCAACGTAAGTCCTGCCAAGATCCCTCCCCACCCTCCTCCTCATGGGCCCTACCCAGTGCCACCCCCGGGGCGCTGACCCCCAAGGAGGGGCTGACCTCTAGGGGGGTCCTGACTCCAGGAAGAGGCTGACCTCTAGGAGGGTGCTGACCTCTAGGGGGGTGCTGACCCCCAGCCAGGAGACAGCCCAGTTTCCAGCAGAGGGTGGCTAGTGGGACCCAAGCCCATGTGCCTGGTAGGTTTTCTGTTAGAAAACAAGCCTCTACCTGGGGAAGCGAGATGGGGGGCTCTCTGGACCGGGGAGCCTGGGGCTCAAGCCCCATGGTCCGGGGGTGGGTCACGCACCCGTTTTCTGAGGCTCAGCCCCATGAAGTGAACCGTGAGGGGCCGATCACATCGTGAGTGGGGCTCCTGATCCCAAAGCCCGGTTTGCTCTCCCTCCGTGGCCTACACCCCTGGGGAGCATCCGTGTGGCTTCACGGCAGGCCGGGCCTCTGGGCCCTGGGAGCCCCGCGTGGGGGGCTCAGCTTGCAGGGAACCTTCCTCACTGGCTTCTTTGCAGGCATTTTTGGAGCCTGGCCACCCCGGACCTCCAGGATTGCCAGGTGAGGGGTCCTGGGGCCTCGGGGCGGCCAGGGTGGGACGCGGGGCCTCGTGGGTCCTGTGGGTCCTGTGAACCCCCTGCCCCCGGGCCCTCCCGGGCGGCCTCCCAGGCAGCCTGACTGGACAGCAGTGGACGCTGGCCCGGCTCCCCTGCCTCGTCCTACCGGCTGGCGCACCCTGCAGGAGTGGCCTGGTCCCCAGAGCAGCCCCTTGGGCGGGACCCCCAGGGCACACACTCCATAACGGGCCCCGGGTCTCTGTCCCTCCAGGGCACCAGGGGCCTTCTGGACCAAAGGGTGACAAAGGAGACGTGGGCCCTCCAGGACCACCAGGTGACGATGCTCTGGGCTGCCCTGGGCTGGGGCGGGGGGGGGGGGGAGGCCTGCTGCATCCATGGTGACCTGGCTGCCCTCCTGGAGGAAGGAGACCCCGTCCAGGCTCATGGGGCCCCGACAGGACCTTGGTGCTGAGTCTGGGTTTGAGGCCCCAGGTTGGCCCCGCAAGCCTCAGGACCAGGACCCAGGGCTTCGAGGACAGGTGGCCCTGGCTGCGCGCCGAGGAGTGTGGCCGGCCCTGGCATATTGGGGGTCTTGGGACGGCTCCCCCTTTCCCCTCATCAGGCCACATGCCCGGGGTGAGGGGTGAAGGCCTGGCCCTCAGACGTTCCCTTGGACGGTGAGCCCTCTGCCCAGCCCTTCCCTTGCTGAGATCCCGGGACCCCTGGTGTGGACGTCGGGGAGCTAGCAGATCCGAGGTGCAGAGCTGGGGCCCCCACAGGCCGTGCCCATAAGGGCTGCGAGCAGGGCCTGCAGGGACGGGGCTGAGCCCAGGGCGAGGGCAGGTCAGAGACTGGCCTGTGCGTGGAGACCAAGCCCCACCTTCCCTAGACGGCTGCCAGGAGGGAACCCCTGGGCTCCCCAGGGTCTAGGAGCCCCTGAGGCCGAGCCGGTGATGGACGGCCAGAACTGCCCAGAACCCAAGAGGGGCGGATGTGGCAGGCGAGCCAGGCCGTCGGGGGGACAGCTAAGGTGGGGGCAAGGGCGAGGTGAGGGCGTCCGTGGGGAGCTGGGACCTGTGGGAAGAGCCGGTTCCACTCCGGGACAGAGCTGGAGAGCCGCAGCCCCTGGGCCCGGGCGTCCGCGGGAATGAGCGGCGGTGGGGGGGCGAGGGCGCCAGGGAGCCGGGGGGCCCTTCCCGGAGCCGGAGGTGATGCTGGGGGTACGCGTCCCGGGGGCCGTACCACACTCAATTACCACAGAAGCAGCCGGCTGGACGCAAGCAAAACCACGTGCCGCCTGCAAGGCTCGCTCCGCAAACGTGGGGACGCAGCTAAACGCGCCAGGACGGGAAGGCACTCCGCTGGGAAGGGAGCTGCGGGGGCAAGCCGTGTGCGTGCGTGTGTGCATCTGGCTGTGTGCACCTGTGAATGCACCTGTGTGTGTGCCTGTGTGCACCTGTGAACACGCCTGTGTGGGTTCCTGTGTGCACCTGTGTGCGTGTGCATCTCTGCACCTGTGTGGGCTCCTGTGTGCACCTGTGTGCCTGTGTGCACCTGTGTGGGCTCCTGTGTGCACGTGTGCACCTGTGAATGCGCCTGTGTGTGTGCCTGTGTGCACCTGTGAACACGCCTGTGTGGGTTCCTGTGTGCACCTGTGTGCGTGTGCATCTCTGCACCTGTGTGGGCTCCTGTGTGCACCTGTGTGCGTGTGCATCTCTGCACCTGTGTGGGCTCCTGTGTGCACCTGTGTGCCTGTGTGCACCTGTGTGGGCTCCTGTGTGCACGTGTGCATCTGTGAATGCGCCTGTGCGTGTGTGTGCACCTGTGTACAAATGCAGGTGCGTGTGTAAGAGAGAGAGGAATCAGACGAGAGTATCTTAAAGCGGGCAAGGTTGCAGACGCTCTAACAAGCTCTTCACGAGGATTAAAGAGAAATCCCGCCGGGAGCGTACAGCAACGCCTCATTTCTGCACCTAAGCACAGAGCTGCAGGACGCCGGGAGCACCGGCGGGGAGGACTGAGGACGACAGGGCGGCCGGGGTGGGGTGTGGCCGCCTGGCAGGGGCGAGGGCAGCTCAGCGGGGAGATGGAGCTGACGGGGTGAGCGCCCCGACCGCTGGGCCCACGCAGGGCAGCACACAGGCCCATGCGGGGCTGCAAGCGAGCGGGAGGTCAGCGCTAGAGATGCGACTGGGGGACGCCCGCGGAGCAGCGCACCTGCTTGGATAGGAGGGGGTGCGGCTGGCACCCGGAGGGGGCTCCCACCAGGGGGCTCCCCACGCAGCCCGGAGTTTACCCAGCACGGGCTCGAGGCTCGGGGCACAAGGGAGGTTTAACTGGAAGAAAGAGGCCAGACCCCACGTGAATGACGAGCCTTACGGATCGAGTCAGTTCTTTGAAAAGAGCCGTGATCCGGGCATGTCCCCCGCAGGACCGCGGGGGGGCTCGCTGGGGTGGGGGGACATGGTCAGAGGGCACCCCAGTGAGCAGGGGGGGGACCCCGGCTGCATATTTATGGGAAGGAGGAAATAAGACAGGCACCAGGGCGGTGAGCTCAGCCCCCGGGGGGCCGCGCGGCCACCGTCCCAGCCCGTAGGGCGCTTTGCCGCCGCCAGGAGGGCAGTTGACAGAAGTCAACCTTCTAAACACGTGCCGAGGAGCCGGGTCGGGGCTCCCAGAGGCTGTGGGGTCCCGGAGCTGGCGCCGCGACCCCAGGGCCCTTGCAGGGCTGGCGCCGGGGGCCCGGGAAAGCCGGAGGGGAAAGAGGGCGCCTTTGACAGAAGTGTCGGGGGCCTGGGGACAAGGGCCACAAGCCGCAGGGCATCCGCGGGTGCCAAGGAAGTGGCGGAAGCGAGGAGGAAGACGCGGGCGCGTGGCTGACCCGGGCCCTCTCTCCCGCAGGCCAGTTCCCCTTCGACCTCCTCCAGTTCGGGGCTGAGATGAAGGTGGGTGACACCCGCGCCCTGCGCCACCCTCACCCGGTTTCCCCGGGGCCCGCGTGGTGCGGCAAGGTCCCGCCGGGCCTGCCACTCGGTCTCCAGAAGCTTCCGGAAGCTTCCTGCTCCTGGGGTCCGCCCTGCCCTCCCACTGCGGCCACGGGGGCCGGGCTCAGAGCCGCATCTCTGTCCTCAGGGGGAGAAGGGCGACCGCGGCGACGCCGGGCAGAAGGGCGAGCGCGGTGAACCCGGGGGGGGCGGGTTCTTCGGCTCAAGCGTGCCCGGCCCCCCGGGCCCCCCGGGCTACCCCGGCATCCCGGTAAGTCTGGGCTCGCGGCCCCAGGGGCCAGGGACACCTGCGAGGCCCAGCGGCCGGCTGCGAGCTTCCCCTCTGGGTCCTGCCCCCGGTGTCGGGGTGGGGGGCACCTGCTGTCCTGCGGGCGCTGCTCCTTCCTCTCGGGGGGCTGCACCTCTGCCCGCGGCCTGGGGGGAGGCGGAGGCTCGGCTGCTCCCCACAGGGCCTCTGGCTGAAGCCGCCGGGCCCCTCAGGTTCTCTTGTCCCCCCCCAGGGTCCCAAGGGAGAGAGCGTTCAGGGCCATCCCGGCCCCCCTGGACCTCAGGGCCCCCCTGGCATCGGCCATGAGGGGCGTCGGGGGCCTCCCGGGCCCCCCGGCCCCCCCGGGCCCCCAGGACCCCCTTCCTTTCCCGGCCCTTACAGGCAGAGTAAGTCGGGAAGGGGGGTGGGTACCTGGGCCCCCACCTTGTCCAGCCAGGGCTGCGTGCCCCATGTCTGCTTTCTCTCTCGCAGCTATCAGTGTCCCCGGCCCTCCCGGGCCCCCTGGGCCCCCTGGCCCCCCTGGAACCATGGGCACGTCCTCAGGGGTAAGAGCCCCCAGCCCGGGCCGGCCACCCTCCCCTCGGAGGCTGCGGGTGGACTGTTTCATGGGTGGCTTGAGATGGTTCCCAAGCAGAAGTGGGGGGCCTGGGGGTCAGGAGGGCAGGGGAGGGCCCCCAGCAGCCCTCCCCACAGGAGCCTCACCTGAAGCCACAGGGTGTTCGGTGGGTCCCTCACCCAGAGGCGCCCACATCCTCGCCCGCGAGCCCGGATGCTGCCTCTGTGCCCGGGACCCACTAGGGCGGCTTCCAGCAGGTGCGCATCTGGGCCACGTACCAGACGATGCTGGACAAGGTGCCGGACGTGCCGGAGGGCTGGCTCATGTTTGTGGCCGAGAGGGAGGAGCTGTACGTCCGGGTCCGGAACGGGTTCCGGAAGGTTCTGGTGAGTCCCCCGCACCTAGAGGGGGCCAGGGGGCTTCCCAAGCTGGCCTGCGGCACGGTGGGGTTGCGGTGGGCTTGCGGGGAGGGAGCCATGTGCCTGGCTGCCCAGGGCGGACTGAGCGGGGTCTCCGTGTCCTGGGGGGCGGGCGCCTGGCGGGGTGAGTGACCCACGCTGCTCCTCGTTGCTCTCGAACGAGTGGACTAGTCTTCAGAGCCGTTGTACGTTTACAGAGAAGCGATCCCCCCGCTTTTTAAAGCAGATGCACGCCCGGTGTCGTGTGCCCGGCGCTGGCCTGGGCACCGGGGCGCAGCCGCACCAGCTTCCCCGGGAGGGCGGGCGGGCGTCAGGGGTCGCCGGGTAACCCCTGCGTTTTCTTCCAGCTGGAGGCGCGGGTGCCACTCCCACGCGGGACGGTAAGGGCGGCTGCAGGACGGAGGCGGAGGACGGCCAGGGCTCTGCGGGCCAGGAGGGGGCGGGCAGGTCATGCCCCTGCCTGGGGGATGGAGCCCCGGATAGTTGGGCTCTTTCCTCAAACAGGCCAGGACCGGGGCTGCGTTAGGTGCTGTGTGTCTCTGGTTCTGTGGGTCTGTCCCTGCGTGGAGCCCAGTGGGTCCCCTCTCATTCATTCATTCATTCATTCATTCATTCAGCAGGGTCTCGGCCCCTCCCACCCACCAGGCACTGTTGGGGGGGGGGGACAGGTAGCAGGTCCCTGGTACTGGGGAAGCAGGAGGCGGTTACACGGAGGGCAGGGTCAGAAGGTGTTGGGCGCCAGGGCAGCGGCCTCTGTGAGGTGGGTGGGGTGGAGCGAGGGCCCGGGAGCCAGGGTGGGGGTGTCTGACGGCGAGGCGGCTGGAGGGTCAGGGACCGCGGTGCCAAGCCGGACGGCTGGGGGCCGCTCCAGGCATCAGGCTGGCGGGGCTCGCTGCCCCCGCTGCTGCCCTAACTCCCCGGGGCACCCCAGGGTCCGTGGGCGCCCCCCAGCTCACCGCCCGCAGGCTGGCCCCTTGCTGACCAAGAGCAGGGCCGGGTGCAGAGGAGGAGGCGTCCGGGTGTCAGCGGCCCTGCCACTGGGCGCCGTCGGCCTCTCCATCTGCAGGACAACGAAGTGGCCGCCTTGCAGCCCCCCGTGGTGCAGCTGCACGAGGGCAACCCGTACCCCCGGCGGGAGCCCACCCACGCCACGGCGCGGCCCTGGCGGGCAGATGACATCCTGGCCAGCCCCCCGCGCCTGCCAGACGCCCAGCCCTACCCCGGGGCCCCGCACCACGGCTCCTACCTGTACTTCCAGCCGGCTCGCCCCACTGGCGGGCCCGTCCACACCCACACCCACCAGGACTTCCAGCCGGTGGTGAGTGGCCCCCGCGGTGGCTCGGAACCCACCAGCGCTCGGCCCACCAGCCCCTGGCTGTCTCCCTGGAGGTCAGGGCGGCAGAGCCTGAGCACGGGGACGTGCCCTGGGGCAGGTGGGGTGGTCGGCGGGTGGCCCCCAGCACACGGGCCTCTGCCGCCTGGGGCCTGGCTGGTGCTCCCGCCCGGACCCGCCCGGACCCGCCTGGACCGCGTCTGATCCCCGCAGCTGCACCTGGTGGCCCTGAACAGCCCGCAGCCGGGCGGCATGCGAGGCATCCGGGGAGCGGACTTCCAGTGCTTCCAGCAGGCGCGCGCCGCGGGGCTGGCCGGCACCTTCCGGGCCTTCCTGTCCTCGCGGCTGCAGGACCTCTACAGCATCGTGCGCCGCGCCGACCGCACCGGGGTGCCCGTCGTCAACCTCAGGGTGCGCGCGCTGCCCCCCGCCTGCGCCGGGCCCTCCCGTGCAGCCGCTGGGGATGGCGCTGGGGCTGGGGCCCGGGCCCCTCTGGCCGCACAGCTCCAGGGGCACTGAGCCCCCCGCATGTCCCTCCCCAGGACGAGGTGCTCTTCCCCAGCTGGGAGGCCTTATTCTCGGGCTCCGAGGGCCAGCTGAAGCCCGGGGCCCGCATCTTCTCTTTCGACGGCAGAGATGTCCTGCAGCACCCCGCCTGGTAGGTGCCCCCAGGAGGCCTGGGTGGTGCGCCCGGGAGCGGCGGCGGGGGGTGTGGCCCGGAGGGGCGCCCCGGGTGCAGGGTCGCCCGCCCTCCGTGGCCCCGCCCCGCATCCACCGGCCCCGCCCTCCCGGTGGGAGGCCCCGCCCACCCCGGTGGCTCCGCCCCGCGTCCGTCAGCCCCGCCCCCCGGTGGAAGGCCCCGCCCACCACGGTGGCTCCGCCCTGCATCCAGCAGCCGCGCCCCCGGTTGCCCCGCCCCGCGTCCACTGGCCCCGCCCCCCTTGCGAGGCCCCCGCCCACCACAGTGGCTCCGCCCTGCATCCGGCAGCCCCGCGTCCACTGGCCCCGCCCCCCATTAACCCACTCCGCATCCAGCGGCCCCGCCCACCCAGCGGCCCCGCCCCATATCCACCGGCCCCGCCCCCGTCGCTGGCCACGCCCCCACCTCCCAGCCCCGCATCCATCCAGGGCCCCGGCCGGTGGGAAGCGCCCGCCTTGCCCCAGCGTCCGGGCTCCGCGCTCCGCGCTCCGGGCTCCGGGCCTGGGCTGAGCGCGGCCGCGGCGTGTTGCAGGCCCCAGAAGAGCGTGTGGCACGGCTCCGACCCCAGCGGGCGCCGCCTGACCGACAGCTACTGCGAGGCGTGGCGGACGGAGGCCCCGGCGGCCACCGGGCAGGCCTCGTCGCTGCTGGCGGGCAGGCTGCTGGAGCAGGAGGCCGCGAGCTGCCGCCGCGCCTTCGTGGTGCTCTGCATCGAGAACAGCGTCATGACCTCCTTCTCCAAGTAGGGCCGCGCGCCCGCGGGAGCATCCGCCGCCCCCGGGGGGCCTGGCCGGGACACTTTCCTGCGCGGTCGCGCTTAATGTAATCCTCAAGAAATAAAAGGAAGCCAAAGAGTGTATTTTTTACAAAGTTTAAGACGAAACCTGGTGCCAAGACTCTTGCTCGTTCCCTCCTCGCCGGGCCCTGGCCCCAAGCAGCCCGGGGGGTGCACACCTGCAGGGGAGGGAGCTGTGCTTGGCCCCGGGCCGTCCTCTGGGGCCGCCCTCGCTCCCTGGTCCCAGCCCTGGGCTCCAGAAGCTGCAGTGGGCCCTCTGTCCCCAGCTGTGCACTGTCCGGGGGGGGGGGGGGACATCGGCGCCTCCCCCGCCAATGACCCCGGGCTCCTCAGGCCCATGAGATCACACCCAGCATGGAGCTGACCCAGCCGAGGCCTCTCACCCGCAAGGTGGGCTCTGACCTGTGACCGGGGCTCCTTTCCTAGGTTGCCAAAGGCTTGCCCAGCTTTGCCCCTACATCCTGGAGCCCCCACCCTCCCCTCCAGCTGCCGGCCAGAACTCCAGTAGGTCCCAGGTTATCTTTTCAAGACCAGAGGTCAGAAATCCAGAGGTCGGGGGGGGGGGGCTCCGTGACAGGTCTGCCTCTGGACCTCAGGGTCCGTCCTGAAATCCAGTCCTGCTCCCTGCTCAGCGGGGCATCTCCCTCCCCCTCCCCTGCTTGTACTCACTCTTGCTCTCTTTCAAATAAAATTAAATCTTAAGGGCAGCCCGGGTGGCTCAGCAGTTTAGCACTGCCTTCAGCCTAGGGCGTGACCCCAGGGTCCTGGGATAGAGTCCCAGGTCGGGCTCCCCACGTGGAGCCTCCTTCTCCCTCTTGCCTGTGTCTCTGCCTCTCTATCATGAATAACTAGATAAAATCTTTTTTTAAAAAAATAAATCTTAAAAAAACACCCAGAGGCAAATACGATGGCCACGCCTGCCTCCAGCTGAGCCCCAACAGAGGAGGCCGCGCAGAGGGAGTCGGGGCCGCCCTGAGGTGCACCTGAGCATCTCTGGGGAAGCCAGCAGGGGTCCCGCCCCCACCCGCGGCCGTGCGTAGTGGGCAAGGACCCAAGTGCCTCAGCCCTGCGGCCTGGACGCTGCAAACCCCAGGAGCTGCTCCTGCAAACTGCAATGTGCTTCTCAGGCTCCAAGGAAAAAGGGCCACTAGGTTTGCAGGCAGCTCATCATCATGTGTCGGATCCTCGGGAGCCCTCACCCCAGCCGGTGGGGCCTGTGCGGGAGCAGGTGCACAGGGGAGCTCGGGTGCCCTAAACCTTCCCTCGGGAGTCTCCCTGGAGGTGGCCGGCAGCCCTCAAGGGCTCGCACTCCTGGCCACTCAGGTGCTCCGCCCACGGCTGCTATGACGCCAGGCAACAGGAAAGGGGGCACAGAGCGGGGCCCTGCATCTGGGGTCAGTGACGGGAGGGGAAAGGGAGCCTCGGCTCCTCTGCCCCCCAAATCCAAGGCCTGTTGCATCTCAGAGCAGGAAGGGGTGCAGCGCTGCCCCCCCACCGGGCCCTGTGCATGTGGATGCTCCTGCCTGCCCTCCGCACAGCATCCTCCCTAAGATGCCAGCCACCCAAGCAGCCCTCCCACGACCCCTGGGTGCAGCAGGCTCCAGCATCAAGTCCCAGGGAGTGGGTGCAGGGGAGGCCGTGCTGGGCTCAAGGGCACGTGGGCCTAGTGTGGGTCCCCGCCTGTGGCTGGGGCCCCTTCCTTGGTCCTCCTGACACGCCCACCCCCACAGGTCAGGCTAGGGCAGGATCAGGAGCCCCTCCATGCTTGGCCCGTACTCTAACCCACATCAGGGAGCGCAGGTCTCCAAAGGGACACGACTGGCCCTGAGACCCTGGGGTGGCACACTGGGGTGGTCTGCATCCCGGGTGAGGTAGGGCAGGACCGGGGGTCTGGGGAGAAGCGGGGTCCAGGGCCCCAGCGTCCCCACTTCCACCTCACAGGGACAGGCCACCGCCCGGCTTCTCCCACACAAACAGGAGCTCATTATGGTTTCTCATTTAGATCTTTTTTTTTTTTTTTAAAAAGAGCATTTATCTAAAGCAACTACCTAGACAACTGGCCTCATCTGTTTACCCACAGCCTTGCCCAGCGGGGCCTGAGTCCCCAGGGCTGGCGTCTGGGGCCACTCACTGGTCCCCAGGGATAAGCAGGGCCTGTCTCCCAAGGGGGGGATGACAGTGGGGAGGCCTGGTGGGCACGTGAGCTCCCCCCGCCCGCCACATGTGGGCAGGGGACAGCAGACCAGCCCACAGTGCCCGGCAGCTGCCTGAGTGTCCCCAGCAAGCCAGGGACAGGGCCACAGCACCTAGCAGGGCAGAGGGGCACAGTCCCTGGGCCTCTGCCACCCAAGCCAAGGCCCCCCTGAGGCAGGCAGCCCCCCAGGGGCAGGTCACAGGGACGCGCCGTGCAGGGCTCCCCGTTAGTCAGTGGCTCTGAACGCTGGCATCGCCCAAGGGGTGGGCCCCCTGCCACGGGGGCAGTGGGGGAGTCCGGTCTGAGATGCGCAGGCCCCAGGGCGTGGAGGACGATGGTGGGTGGCCTCTGGTGTCGGAGGAGTCTGGCCTCCCGGTGGCGGTGCGTCAGGCTTTGGCCTCGGGCTGCGGGTGCTGCTCCGGGGAGGTCTGTGGCGGGGCTGTGGGCTGCAGGCCGCTGAGGCCACTGCTGTGTGTGCTCAGCATGGGCATGGCCTTCTCTGCAGGGCTGCCCGGCTCTGGGGGCGCACGGCGGGCCTCCTGGACGTGCTGCACAATCACCAGCATGGCCCCCAAGAGGTAGATGACAAACAGCACGAGAAAGTACCCGAAGTAGATGAGGAACTAGAACAGAGGGGGTGGAGGTCAGAGGTCAGCCGGGAGCAGCCCCCCGCCCCCATCCACGGCCCCGGGGGCGCCCACCCTGGCGCCATCCCCATGTCGGTGCGGCCCCCCCAAGGCGCTCTGTTCTTTTCTGACAACATGAGCCTCGCGTGGTGGGCTGAGTTCCCACGGCGGCCGGTGCTCGGGGCTCTGTGCGCGGGAGCCCCTCAGGAGCGCAGGCGAGCCCAGCCCCGAGCACCAAGCCAGTTTCCACCCCAGGGACGGCACCCACAGCTGGGGACGTCTCTCCTGACTCGCGTGACTGCCGGGGCGGGGTCCTGGGTGGTTTCCGGCGTCCGTGGGCCAGGCAGGCTGCGTCCTGCCTGAGACCGTGGCACTCTGTGCCCGCAGGCCCCTGGCTTCCAGGACTCTGCTCCCGGGGGACGGAGCAGACGGGTTTTCCCCGTTCCTCCCCGACTGTGGCTAAAACCCTGGACATTACGCACAGAACACATGTAAGAAGGTCGCTCAGAAAGGTGGTGGGCAGTACACCTGCCAGAGCGCGGGAGGCCGAGGAGAACGCAGCAGGGCGTCCCCTGGGCTTTAACTTCGTGCTGTGCTTATTTTTAGAAATGAAGAAACCAGCAATCCAGAAAAGCCAGCTGATGAAGGAAATAAACTCCAACAAAAGCTGTTCTTCTGACCAAAGGACGAGGACAGGAACAGGCCAGCAGGACAGGGAATGGACAGGTGGACCACCTGACCCCAGCCAGACCCCACCCTCATTGCCCAGACTGGAACCAGGACCCAGGCCCCTGCAGGTGGTGGTGCTCAAGGCGCAGTGGGTGCAGAGACCACACAGAAGCCTGGACTCTCACTCTCCCCAAGCCCCCACCCTGCGGAGTGAGGACCTACTGTCACCCAGAGGCAGCAAGAACACCGCACCCCCGGCGGGGTCACTGCAGGCCATGTGGGAAGCAATAACAAGGCCCTCAGGCCCCTCCTAACTGCTGGAGACTGGAGGCCGGTCCCTGCCCAGCAGTAATGAGGAGCCCCCCCTCCACCCCTCGGTCAGGAGGGCTGAGTCGGGAGCCTGTTACCTGGCGTAACAGGGCACACGTTCCCAACCTCCTCTGCTAGAGCAGCGTCAGGCGAAGCCAGTTAAAGTGGACGGCTGCAGTAGATCCAGATCTTACACCATAATGTCCAAAACGTCCATGTTTCAATCGATCACTCAGCCTACTTAGAACCACAAAGATCGCTAACTGGATGGATACGGGCAACAGACAGGGACACTGAGATGACACGGACGTTAAGGGATCGGAGAAAGACTAAAGCAGCCAAGACGAAAATGCTTCGACAAGCAATAGCACACTGGGAACAGAGGAAAACCTCTAAGAAATATAAGAGATAAAGAACAGAACTGAAAATGCAAGAACCCAACTAAAAACTCCATGAATGGCCCCAACAGCAGAACAGAAGGGACAGAGAAAGCTGGGAGATGGGGCGACGGAAATCGCCCAATCGGAAGCAGAGCCTTTTATGACAACATGTGACGCCGTGTCACGGGGATCCCACAAAAAGAGGACGGGACTGGGAAAGTCCTTGAGGAGATAGTGGCTGAACACTCCCCAAATTTGGTAAGAGACATAAACCTACAGATTCGAGACACAAAGGAACCACAAACACTGTATTTAAGCTTCTGAAAGCTAAAGGCAAAGAAAGGAAAAATTGTGAAAGCAGCCGGAAAAAAGTGACAGTGGATCTTTCATCAGAAGCCACGAAGACCACAAGGAAGGGAAACGGTTTTCAAAGTTACAAGATAAAAACCATTAACGTAGATGCCTATATCCAGGGATGATCCTCTTTAGGACTAAAAAGAAAATCATGATGCTCTCTGAAAAAGGACAAACTAAGAGACAAATTTGTCACCAGCCAACAGACCCTAAAAGAATGGCTTATAGCAGGTGCTCTATGCAGAAAGGAGAAACCCCGGACCAAGGGAAAGAGAAATAACACAGTGAGTCAAACCACACGTCAATGCAAGACTTCCCTTCTCCGCTAGAATTCTCTAAATGTTTGATGGTCAAAGCAAAAGTCAGAACCCACGTCATGTGGCTGTACTGGTACATGGAGAAAACGCTTAAGACAACTGTAGTATGGACAGGAGGAGGAGGTGACATGTCTATACTTGACTCACAATGGTCATTTAACGCATAAAACCCCCGTCAAAAGAGCTATATCAAGGGATACACTCAAATAACACAACAGATTAACCAAAGTGAAATCCTGCAGAACGTGCCAACAGTCCACAGGATGGCATAAAAAAGTAAAACGCAGAGAGAAGCAAAGCAAAAATGGTAGGGCGGCCTAGAACTCGAACACGTCAACCATTACACTAACTGTAGATGGACCAAATTCACCAGTTAAGACAGATGTTAGCAGAATAGATTAGAAAACATGACTCAACCATGTGTGGTCCTACAAGAAACTGATTTCAAATACAGCGATGCAGTCGGGTAACAAGTAAAGGGGCAGGAGAGAATATTATCACGCAAACATTACGTTAACTCAGGAAAAGTAGACTTCAGAGAAAAGAAAATGACCAGAGGCGGAGAAGGACTTTCCATTCCGGAACGATCAGATCAGAAACTCAGGCCGTCGAAACGCACAGCAATTCCCAGGGCGTGTGCAACAAACAAAAGGGGCCGCAAACTGTGAAGCGAAAACATGATGGAACGGAGAGGAGAAACAGCCAAATCCGCAAAGATGGAGATGCCAACACCCCTCTGCCAACAATGGAATGAGACAAAAATCACAAGGACAGAGAACGAATCAACGACAGGATCTAAGTGGAATTTATAAAACACTCTGCCCGACAACAGCAGGATTCACAGCCTTTTCGAGGATCCACGTAACACGTAACAAGACGGACCACATCCCGGGCCTTAAAACCAACCCCAACAAATTTAAAAGGACTGAAATCAGATAGACTGTATTCTCTGATCACAAAATAGAACAGAAATAGGAATCAGTAACAAAGATACAAGAAAACAACTGGAAAAATAAACAAAACCCTTTGAAATAATTATAGGTAGAGACGGCGGAAGCTGCACGGGAATGAACAAAAACGAAAATGCAACCCTCGGGTCTGTGGGATGCAGCTAAGGCAGCCGTGGGAGGGAAATGCATAGCACTCGATGCAAATGTCACAACAGCAGCCTCGGGACGCCTCGGTGGCTCAGCGGTTTGGTGCCTGCCTTTGGCCCGGGGTGTGATCCTGGAGACCTGGGATCGAGTCAAGCATCGGGCTCCCTGCATGGAGCCTGCTTCTGCCTCTGCCTGTGTCTCTCCCTCTCTCTCTGTATCTCTCAATAATAAATAAGTAAAATCTTAAAAAAAAAAACAACCAAAAACTATAAAACCTATGGGTTGTTTTTTTTTAGAAAGGGAGGGGGATGAGGGGCAGAGGGGGAGAGAACCTCAAGCAGGCTCCACGCCCAGCGCAGAGACCAATGCAGGACTCGATCTCATGACCCTGAGATCATGACCCGAGCGGAAATCAAGATTCCGATGACTGGGGCAGCCCCGGTGGCGCAGCGGTTTGGCGCCGCCTGCAGCCTGGGGTGTGATCCTGGGGACCCGGGATCGAGTCCCACGTCGGGCTCCCTGCATGGAGCCTGCTTCTCCCTCTCCCTCTGCCTGTGTCTCTGCCTCTCTCTCTGTGTGTCTATGAATAAATAAATAAAATCTTTAAAAAAAAAATAAAGATTCCGATGACTGACTGCCTGAGCCAGGCTAGGAGCCCCATTTACATTTATTTATTTCAGTGATCTCTCCACCCAACGTGGGGCTGGAACTCACAGCCCTCAGATGAAGAGTTTCCATGTTCTGCCAACGGAGCCCACCACGTGCCCCCAAGCCATAAAACTTCAAAAAAGATATTGGGGAAAATTTTTGAGAGCCTGGGTTATGTGAAAAGTTCTTATATTTAGGGGCAAAACCCAGACTGATCCATAAAAGGAAGAAACAGATCAAACTTCACCAAAATCACCAAAACTGAAGCTCTGTTCTGCAGATACCCTGTGAGGAGGGGAAGCCGGGCGGCAGCTACGGGGAAGGTGTGTGAACCCTGAGACGTGCAGGAGCTAGAGATACCACGTGCGTCCTGAGCCCCCCAGAGCTCCAGCACGAGTACCCGACCGTGGGCCGGGAGCTCAGCAGTCAACACGGCGACGCGGTAGGCTGTCCACTACGCCATGCTCGGACGAGGAGCTCCAGGAAACACCAGGAAAACCGTAACAAGAACATCCACAACGCCGAAGCCGGACAAAGTCCACGCGCTCCACACCGTGTTGCTCGAGGGGCCATAAATGTCCAACATCGGACTCGTGCGCAGAGCAGACCTGCCCAGAGCTCAGGAGTGAGAACACGAGCCACCCAACGGGCATGGGCACGGGCGAGCGACGCCTCGTGGAGGGCGTGCAGGTGCCGTGGTGCCATCGGAGGCAGACCAACAGCCACCAGCGGCGCCCAGGCCCATCCGACGGCCGGGGGAGCATCCGGCCCACACCACCGCCTCCTGAGGACCAGGGGAAACGCGCGCCCCGCGACCTGCCGTAGGGACAAAAACGGAGCCGCCACCCAGGAAAACAGCTCAGCACCAACTTCCAAACGACGCGCCCCCACCTCTGGGCACTTGTCCACACAAGCGGGAGGTGACGTCCAGTGTTTAAAGCACCTTTAATCGCAACAGCCAGAAACTGGGAGCCTGCCGGGGCCTCCTCGGGGGGCAGGTGCAACAGCCGGGCCCGCCTCCCAGCAGAGCGTGGGATGGACCCACGCAGTGAGCCCGTGGAGCTCAGGGCGCAGGCTGAGAAAGCCCACCCCGCAGTGACAGATGGCCGTTCCCTGTGAATGACACCCGTGGAAGGGGAAGGGCAGAAAGGGCGGGCGGGCAGGGAGGGCACGGGGATCCCCCACCTGTGTGCAGTCAGTCCGCGAGCCCACGTCACCTCCCACACCACCTGGGACCACTCTGAAGGCCTCAAGCAAGAACCAAGCAAAGCCGGGCCTGCCCCCACTTGCTGCACCCCAGTCCCCACCAGTCTCCAGCCCGGGCGCCGGCTCCTCACCACCGTGAGGGCTAACGAAGGCCACCGTCGCCCAGCGGGGTCTCCCGGCCACAGGGGTCCTGCCTCCAGCCCCCAACCACATCACAGAAGGACCCTCCCAGGAGAGCATCACAGGGACAGGTCCCCACAGGGGGGGGAGGGTCCGTGGAGTCCCTGCAGCCCCGCGACCCGGGAGCCCAGACACGGGCGTCACCCTGATTTCCTGCTTCCCCCGAAAGACGCTGGTTCCACGCGCCCTGACCGCACCCTGCTGCCCGGGGACCCCGCCCGGCCTCTGCGGGCCCTTGCTGGGGCTCGGCCTGAACCGTCCTGAACCACAGCTCTCTGTCATCCCAGGATACGCCCCTCTTTGCTGTTCTGACTTTAAGGTCAAGAGCACTCGGGACGAGCCGAAGAGCTCCCAGCCGTGAACGGGGACGGCGAGCAAGAGGCGGGGATGCCGCTCCCTGTGGCTCCCGTCAGCATGTCCAATCGTGAGCTGACCGCCCGCTCCTAGGTTTGTTTTCTAACTGGGAAACGAGACCAGCAGGGGCAGACCAACGTCTTTTCTGTCCACCTGACCCGGCACGTCCGGGAGCCACCACGTGGGACGGCCCAGGCCCCCTCCCGGCTTCTAGGCCCACTGCCCGGCCCCCGGACAGGTCAGGGCCACCACGAGGTGGGGTCACCGCCCCTCCTGCACGCTGTTCCCTGCTGACTCCCGCCGGCCCCGAGACGCCCCACCTGGGCCGAGACCACCGAGTGACACGGGTGAGTGTCCCCAACCCCACAGGGAGCAGGAACTTTTAAGCTTTTCTCTGAGCTTAAGGCACTGAGAACCCGCTCCGGGTGGCTCGGGGGAAGGGACCGGAGAGGGCCCAGCGTACACCAGCGTCGACCCCGCCCGGTCCACCTTCCTGGCTCGTGTGTAGCAGACCCGTGAGCCGGGGCCCAGGTCCGACAGGCTCTGACGCAAAGGGCAGTGAGTGTGACCTCACGGGAAAGGGCTCCCGGCCACGCGGCCAGCCCTCGAGACGTCGGCCAGCCCGGGGGGCAGACGGGGCGGTCGGGGATCCTCCAGGAAGGACCGCACCTGGGCCCCGGCCTCAGGGGCCCACAGGGCATCCCCTCCCTGCCCCTCCCCTCCCCTCCCCTCCCCTCCCGGCTCGGGGCTTCCTGCTCCTGCTCCCGCTCCAGTCTGCGTGTCTGGCTGGAAATGCCCGGCCCACCCTGTGCACGTCCCCACCCTCCACGGTCCAGACCTTTGGGGTGGGCGACGCCACTGGCCAGACCCCCCCGGCCCCAGGGGCTCCCCCCACCCGGCAGTGGGGCTGAACCGAGCTCACCTGCGAGTGGACCGGGAGGCCCAGGCCCCGCTTGTCAGAAACAATGAGGGTGATGATGGTCTTGAGGACAGTGGCGAGGAATGTGTTGACCCCGAAGACCAGGGCACAGAGCTCCTTAGAGAGGGAAGACGCGATCTGAAAACTGAACGGAAAGCGGCCGAGGTCAGGCTCAGCGGGGGAACGAGAAGCGCCCCAGCACTAAGGGGGAGCGGCAGGACGGGCCGGCACCCAGGCCACCCGCACTCCGGGCCCCGTGACTCTGAGACCAGGACCCCCCCGGAGGACGTTCAAAACGGGTCCCGGTAGTTCTGGGACAGAGGTGGTCATCCTCATGAGAGCGCGCAGCGCTCCACGCGGAGGGTTCTGGAAGCAGGGTCGTCATTAAGTGACTCGATGAGAACAGAAGGGTAAATCGAGGCAGGAGGAAGGAGCGCGCACCCAGCTCTGCGTCCTGTGCACAGAAATGAACGTCTGAAGGTCCTTCCCTTTAAAAGCCCCAAAGCAAAAAAATAAAATAAAATAAAAAAATAAAAATAAAAGCCCCAAAGCGCCTCTAGAAACGAGTAACGGCAGAGACCCTGTGAAGCCCTGCAAGGCGGGGAGCGGACGTGCCCGGAGGCCTCTCAGGGGACAGAGGCCGAGCAGGGCGGGGGAGCGAGGCCAAGAGGGCACAGCTGACGTCCCAGGGAGGCCCCGGCAGGCGCGTCCCCACAGGCAGAGGCCACGCCGCCCCCTGCGCGGCTCCCGGTGCCCCCGGCCCCAAGCGGGACAAACCCAGGGGAGCCGCGGGGCCCACGGGAGGCTCCCCCCGCACGCCACTGACCCGAGCGCAGGGGAGCCAGCGGACGAGGCCACGGGCCCAGGGGGAGCCACCCCCGCTGTCCCCACGGAAGGCCGCTGGGCCCACCACGCACGTGCCCCGTATCTACCAGCACCCCCTTTCCAAGGCACACGCCCCGGCCTGTCCCCTTCCAGGACCCCTCTGAGGCCGTTGTCCCAACATGAAGAAACGAGCGACAAGATCCCACTCTCAGGGCCGTGGGGGGAAAACCTGGCACACGGCAGCCCGGTCACCGGGGGCCTCGGGGAGGGGACCAGTGACACCTGCTCGTGACCCCACCACAGCCACGTGGGCAGGATGGGGGGGGGCAGTGCGACCTGCGCCAGGCCAGACACATGATGCCAGACACCTGGCTGCGGCAGCGAGGCTCGGGGGGAGCGGGAGGCGTCTCCTCCCCCCTGCACCTGCCGCCTACGTCGCGTGACCTTCTCAGCGTTTTTTGCAGATGACAAAACGTCCAAGGAGGACGTAAAGCCAGTGGCCGCAGTCACAGCCGCCGGCCCGGAGCCCTTCCCCGCCACCGGGGACAGCACAGGGGTGCCCGGCTGGCACTTCTGGGAGGCGGCTCCAAGCCGCGGGGAGCCCGGGGCGACCAGGAGGGCCCTGCTGTCCCCAGGGGTGAGGCGCAGAGGGGAACGGGGCCGGCAGCGGGGGAAGGGGCGTCACACACCAGGCACACCCGCCGGCACAGGGGGCACACGCGTGTAACAGGGCACGTGGGGTATCAGCTTCGTGAAAGGGTCGGTTCAAGGAGCAAAGAGAAACTTGGCAGCAAGCAGGACGTGGGCCGGAGAAGGTTCTGGAGGGCACGGGTGGGCCGAGGGCAGCTCTGGGGACATCCCTGGGCGGGAAGAGATCCCGGGGGTGCAAGGAACGCGAGGGCACCGGGAGGGCCCTGGGTGGAGGGCGAGCTGGACGGCTGGCCACCATCCCCCGGCCGTGCGTCCCTGCCCCGCCGCGACGAGGACCAGACAGGCCTCAGGCACCGCGGACGGGCCCACAGCGCTTGGCATCGGTGAGGCGGCGCCGGGGCTGCTGCTGTGGACGCCACGTGGCCTCCATGGGGGCAGCAGAGAGGACGGCACCCGGGCCAGGCTGTGTGCCCGGCTCAGGGCCACGGAAGCCAGGACGGGCTGCGCCGAGGACGGCGGACACCGGGGCCCAGCTGACGGCACCCTGGTCACCGCCCTCCGGACGTGAGCAAGTGCACACCCCACCGGCTCACGCCGCCCGCACGCTCCCCTTCTGCTGCCCCCACGGAGGCCACGCGGAATATCCTGGAAGGGGCGCCTCTCAGCAGACGCGGGCGGTCTGTCCGTCCGCCCCCGCCCACGGGAGGGAGGAGCGTGGCCTCCGGCTGCCCGGCTCCGCCCGTTCCTGGGCCTGGCGCCGCAGGGACACGCAGGCCGTGGCCTCACCAGACGCCCCCGCGGGTCGACTCACGTGGCGATGGGCACCAGGAACTGGTAGGCCCCACGGAAGAGCACGAAGGCCACGTAGCACAGCCAGATGCTGTTCGTGCTGTACATGAGGAACACCAGCCCCGCCTGCACCGCCGTCACGCTCGCGATCACCAGCTTCGCCCACAGCGCCCAGCGGATCTTCACGAAGCCCGCGGAGAAGGAGGTGATGGCACCTGGGGAGACAGGGCGCGTCAGGGCCACCCGGGGGGGGGGGGTGCGGGCGGGGGTGCGGGGGGGCGGGGAGCCGGGGGCGTACCCAGCAGCGTGGACGCGGCGTCGGCCGCGCCGTTGTAGACGGTGGTGGTGTGGACCACGTTCCACAGGATGTGCGCGTAGTAGACGATCAGATAGTAGGCCGCCGAGTTAAAGACCCACCAGAGGGACCAGAGGCGCAGCTGCGGCTGCCGCAGGCTGTCCCCCAGCTCCCGGAGCATGCGCACCAGCGTCCAGTCCCGCCAGGCCCCCAGCAGCGCCGCGCCCCGCGGGGCGTCCGGGTTCATGCGGTCCAGCTCGGAGGGCGAGGCCCCGCTCCGGCCCGGGGCGTCGCGGTTGAAGAAGAGGCTGCGCCGGGGGCGCTTCAGGAACAGGGCGAGGACCAGGCTGAAGATGAGGAGGCCCAGCGAGGCGTAGTTGAGCGTGGAGAAGGACACCCGGCCCAGGGTGACGAGCAGCTGGCCCAGCACGGAGCTGGTGAAGACGCCGAGCAGCACGGCCGCGCGCGAGTAGCCGGCCATGCGCTGGTAGCGGGCGGGGCGCACGAGCGAGAAGACGTAGGAGGAGTAGGCGATGCGCGCGGCCATGGTGACGCTGTAGAAGAGCTCCATGCACTGCATGTGCCGCACCGACGTGCCCAGCAGCAGCAGCAGCCACACGGCCACGTAGCTCAGGCCCTGCAGCACCAGCACCGGCTTGTAGCGCAGGTAGTCGGTGAGCAGGAACACGGGCACCAGCACCAGCAGGTAGCAGTACGACAGCACCGGCGTGATCTCGTTGGTGACCTGTGGGACGGCAGGCTCGGGACACCGCCTCCGGGGCCGCGCCGGGGGCCAGCTGCTCGCCACCGCGGGGGACGCGGGACGTGCGCCACCCTAGGTCTCCCTCAGGAGACGACCACGTGACAGGCTTCTCCTGGGGGGCACGGACCGTCCTCGCTCGCGCTGACACGCCGCCCTCCCGGGGAGGAGGGCCTCAGGCCACGGGTTTCGGAGCAGGAGGAGGGGAGAAGCCACGAGGGGAACGGGCGGCGGGCAGGCCACGGGGCGGGGGCCCGCAGCCAGCCCGTTCCGTCCCCGGGCGCAGGGCACACCCAGGGGAGCCCAGTCCCCGCCCACCACCGGACCCCACCAAGTGGCTCCGGCCACGATCGGATCTCCCGGGCAGAACCCCGACCTGCCCACGGAGCATCCCGGAGCCCAGGCCGCCCTCGGCCCCCACGAGCACACCGAGCGCCCTAGCACAGCCCTGGGTCAGCAGTGGGGCTGTGCCGTGCCCGCCACCTACAGGCTCGGGGCCGCTGGGTGGACCCGTGCCCGTCCCGGGGTGTCTGCACCCCTGCCTGCCTGGCCTCAGGTGGTCGCAGGATGAGTGTGAAGCAGCGTTCCTGGGGCTGTGCCCAGGACCCCAGACTGGGCCCGCGTGGACGAGCCTCGGGTGCTGAGGAACGCTGTCGGGACCTGCTGACACACGGCCCCTGCCCGGCGGCCTCCTGAACCTGCGCAGCCACAGGGGAGCCCAGGTGACCGCACGGCGTGGTCCTCACGACAGTGTGCGCGTACACCCCGGGACACGGAGACGCCGAGCGCAGGTCGTCCCAGGGGAACGAGTACCCCACGCGGGGCACCGGGACCTGCGGGGTCCAGCCCGTGAGCACGGTGTCCAGGAACATCAAACAGCCCCTCCGCCACAACACTCCATGGTTCGCTACCAGAGCCCACGGGCCGGAGACCCAGGAGGACCGGCTACCCGCCTCCCTCCTCCTCAGCGGGCTCCCCAGGCTGGGCAGGCAAACTGGCAGCAGACGCGGCTGACCCGTGTCGTCCTTGGACGGTGCTGGGGAGTGGCACCCCGAGGCCCTGGGGCAGGTGGCATCCGTCAAGTGGCCAGGCAGCGGCACAAGGACAGCCTCCGACTGGCCCGAGCCCAGTGTCGCCTGGACGGGTTCCCAGCACCCTGCTGTGTGGACGGGCCAGGTCCAGGCTGACGGGAAAACACAGGATCGGTGCCCAGATCCGCATCCAGGTGGCTTCAGGGCAGCCGCTTCTCTGACGGGCAGACTTGGCTGGGCCCCAGAAAGCAGCCGGCGGGTGTGGGTGGGGTGGGGGAGGGGTGGGCAGCAAGGACCCCGAGCGACCAGAACTCCACACCCCGGCGTCACAGGACGCCCGAGCAAAGCGATGGGCCCGGCCCAGCCTGGGAGAAACAGGTGACGTCAGGCAGTCGGGCCCCTAGGGCAGGCCGCAGAGACAGCCCAGCGGGCAGCGACACCGGGTAGGTGACAGCCAGGGACGGCCAGGCCCGCCGGCCACGGCGCACACCAGGGAAACACAAGCCAGCGGCACGTTGGCCCTTCCCAGCTATCAGATGGGCAGACTCAGCAGAGCGGATCCCCGCTGGCCCGGGAGACGGGAAGGCAGCCACGCGTGCGGCGGGAGCAGGGGGCCGTGCCGGTGACACCCGCAGCGGCGATTCCCTGGGGTGACAAACCAGAGGCCGCCTAAGCACCAGGCGACCCGTGGTCCAGCCCCGGGTGCGCGGAGGTCAGGGTGGCCTGGACGTGCGTGGCACACGCCAGCGAGGCCTCGGCTCCGCCCCGCACGCCCGGCCCTCCCCGTGGGCACGCGGCCAGCCTCTGCCGTCCCTCCGAGGACATCCCCGGGGCCGCTGGGGCGGCTCGGTTCTGGAACCGACCACGCTGGACAGCTGAACACCCCGCACCACGGGGTCCACTTACATCCACGTGGTTCCCCACGACGGCCGTTTGGAACTACGGGGTTTCCTCTTCCTCTAGCTCACGTTACTACGAGAACACACGGCGTGTGACGCACGTGCCCCGTGAACCACGTTATCGATTACGTCGTGGGCTCGGCTGCTGGTCGGCACTAGGCTGGCTGCCAAGTTCTAGGGAAGCCAAGAGTCACAGCACGGGGGTGGGCTCCCCTCGCCCGAGCTCTTCAAGGGCCACTTCCCCTGCAGCCTGAGCGCGCAGGTGCCTCCCGAACTGCTGCACGTTTCTCCAGTTTTCACGGAGCTGCACCTACGTGCTTCTCCCTTAAGTGACCCCCGGCGCGGACAAGCCCCCGGCCCGTGGGTGAGCGAGGGAGGCGAGGGACGGGTTCCTCGGAGGAGGCCCAGAGGTGACCAGCTCGCAGTCAGCGGCGGCCGCGGCATCAGATGCCACCACACACACGCGCGGGGTGTGAGCTCCCGTGAGCCAGACACGCGCGTTTCCATTTCTCCCTGAGACGGCCCCTCCGAGGGCCGGGCCTCACGGAATCCTGACGTCTGCAGGGCAAGGGGTCAGGCCCTCGGGGAAAGGCAGGGCGTCCGGAGAAACCCAGCAGCAGAGATGTGGGTGCGGACGGTGCACAGGCTGGAGGGGAAGACGAGGCTGGGGGCGGCGAGCGGGGCCGGGGGGCGGGGGCGCCCCGAGCTGGGAGCTGGGAGCTGGGAAAGCAGCCCTGGACAGAAGGCCCGACCTGCGGGTCACGCAGCAGCCCCGCGGCTCTCTGGCTCCACAGGAGGGAAGCAGCAGGGATGACGCCGCGGCCCCGCTCCTCCCGGCCCCCCCTCCTCCCCGGCCCCAGGGTGTAAGTCATTAGCCAGGTTTCAGCGAGGAGACCTGGCTGCCCTGAGCCAGCAAGTATGAGGAACATTCCTGAGTCTTCTCTTCAGACAAAGGGCACTGAGGTCTGTGCAGGAAGCCCTCCCCCCAGGGAGGCCGCGGGGGCAGGGGGGCAGGGTGTGGGGTACGGTGCCTCCTCCCCGCACTCGTCCCTCAGACCCTCAGCAGGTGCGAACCCCGTCTGCACCCGGCATCGCGCAAACAGGCCCGGGTGTGAAGGTGCCCCTTGGGGGGCGGGCGGCGGGAACCCCAACACCACGCGGCCACCTGACCTCGCCGGCTCGGCTGCCCCAGGCCAGGGAGCGCCCCTGAGCTCGCCCCACCTGCCGCGCCCACGCACCTGCTCCAGCGTGAAGTTCTTATCGGGGCCCAGGAGGTAGGGCGTGATGAAGCTCTCCCCCGGCCGCAGCTGGGCCATGAAGCCGTAGAAGCACAAGTAGAACACCAGGCACCGCCAGGGCTTGCGCTCCGCGTCCGGCCCGGGCTCCGGGGCCGCCTGCTTCTGCACCAGCGGGCCGGAGGGCACCATGCTGCCCGGGCCCCCCGCAGCCCCGGAGGAGGCGATGCTGGTCCTGGAAGAGGAGCCAAGAGTCAGGGCAGCTCCCCCCGCACCCCATGGGCCCCCCCGCCCTCCCCGGAAACTCCCCGGCCCCTCACAGGGTTAGGATTCTACGTCCACACAGGGAGGGGCCCCACGAGCCCCACACCCGAGAATCGCCTGGAGCTCCTAACAACCGAGACGCCAGGCCCACCGAGCCCAGGCTGCTTCACCCCGTACCTCACCAGCCACGGGGGGGCAGGGGGGTCCTTAAATATTAACCAGCTCAAACCAAACACAACTTAAAATCCAGTCTCCCAGGCACACCAGACTCCTCGCACGTGCTCAAGTGGGCGGCCGTGGCTCCGGTTGGGCCCGACTCCCCGGCAGGAGAGGTCCCGGGGTGTAGCCGGCGTCCTGCGTCACGGCACCCAGCCGGAACTACCGTAGTGTCACCCGGCCCCACCACAGCTCAGGGCCGGGGGAGTCCCGGTTGGGACGCCAGGCACACACCGGGCCACTGTACGGGCCGTCCATGGGGGGCTGGTGACCCCAACTGCCGCTGATCTCTGGGGACACGGCAGATGGGGCCTGCAGTAAAGCCGACTGTGGGCGACAAGGGCAGAGGGAGAGCAGGAGCTGTGTGGGGTGACCCTGGCAGCCCAAGGCTCCCCTGAAGAGAGGCAGCCAGAGGCGCAGGCCGCCAGATGGACTGTCCAGCCCCGGGTCCTCCAAGGGCACTTCGGGTAGGGCTAGAAGCAGCATCGGCTAGAGCCTGGGTCACGCGGGGAGAACCCTCCGTCCAGAAGGCCCCACGGGCGTGGGAACGGGACCTTCCCCAGGACCCTAACCTATTCTAACAAGAACAGGACTCAGTTCCGCGTCTGTCTGTCCAGCTGTTGCTATGTCTCTACCTAGAATACTGGCTTTGCACGGCATTGGCATAAATCCCTTTTTATTTTTTAAGATTTCATTCATTCATTCATTCATTCATTCATTCATTCATTCATTCATGAGAGGCAGAGACACAGGCAGAGAGAGAAGCAGGCCCCATGCAGGGAGCCCGACGCAGACTGGATCCCAGGACCCCAGAGTCACCCCCTGGGCCGAAGGCGGTGCTAAACCGCTGAGCCACCCCGGGCTGCCCGTAAATCCCTTTTTAACTCAGCAAGTCAAAAGCAGGCAGCCAGGAGCCCCGAGGCTCCGGCTCCGCAGGGCAGAGGCAGGGCCGGCCTGCAGGATGCTGGGACAGCTCCGCTCACATCCGTGCGCTGTTCAAGGCTGCGGAGCATGGAGGCCCCTCCAGGGTCTGGGACCACCCCCCCATCCCCTCCATCCTCCGTCCAGTTCCCAGCAGTCGGCACAAAAAGTTCCCAGGATGTGAGGCCAGCTGTGCGGGGCTGAGGGGGGGCCACAACCCCGAGGAAGAGCCACCAGATTCCCAGAGACCGTCCAAGCAGGAAGCGCTCCCACAGCCCCCAGGATGAGGTGACCGCGGGGGGGCCCCTCCCCAGCCAGGACCAGGAGGGCAGAGGGCGCCCCCCACCAGGCCCCAGGAGCAGGACCGGGCCGCCTGCTAGGGGACGGGCCGCCTGCTAGGGGACGGAGCAGAGCACCCCCCCAAGGAGCCAGGCTGGCGGGTCCGTCTGTGGGGGCAATGGGACTGGCAGGGCAGGGCTGAGGTGCAGCTGCAAGAAGGCCGGGGCTTCCACGGGAGTGGAGGGGGGTCCCAGGAGTCACCAGGTCCTGGGGCGGCCCTTGAACACTCCAGGGGCCCCGTGGAACCGTCGGCCAGACGGGGGAGCAGTGATGCAACAGGAAGCCGTCGCATCCGGGGCACAGGCGCACGGGCTTCCGGGGCAGGCTCTGGACAGGCCTTTCCAGCCCCCGGAGCTCGCCCCAGCCCTGGGAACGCTGCCCAGTGCAGGGCACAGAGGACCAACGACCCACCTCCCCAGAGGCCTCCCCCAGCTCTGTTCTTGGATCCCACGACGCAAAGGGTCCCCATGTCCCCAGAGCCCACTCCCAGCCCTGGGCTCCGTGTCCTGCACACACGTCCACCTCAGGGGACCACACTGTGTTCACGCTACACTTGGGGCCCAGGAGCCAGCCAGGTCTCCCGGGCAGGGGTCTCTCACCCCTGCACGCACACCAGGAAGGGGGATGCAGGCTCCCTCTCCGCCCCCCAGCCCGGCACCAGGGGCACCAGGGCATGCGCTCCAAGGTCACACGTGGAGATGCCCCCTGCACCAGACCACCTGTACTGCCCCACAGCTGGCCCAGCCTCCCCCGGGGCCAGAAAGAGCAGAGAAAACCCCGAGGAGCACAGAGGGTGCCAGACCCTTGAGGGCGTCCCTATAAAAGTAGGCACTTGTGTTTCTGCTTCAGACAATCTTCCTGAGTGTTCGGAAAACCCGCCGCTCCTCCGACCTGGGGGTGGGGGGCACAGCCCTGGACCGCCCTTCACAGGCAGCTCCCGGATCCCCGACAGGCCCTGGGATGACCCAGGCACCAACGGGTGACCCAGAAGAAAGGGCGGGCCGGCCACTGCAAGAGCCACCACGTGAGGTGGTTGGTGATAAAGCTGATCTCGCGGCGGAGACACCCTGGGGACAGGAGCTCTGGAATGTGCATCTCTGTGGGCATCTCGCACACTCGTATCGGGGACTCCTGAAGTGGGCTGAGCACAGGCGGGCTGGACCACAGGTCACTCTGAACCCCGCCGGGCAGGGCAGGGTCACGGGGAGGACTGGGCCCCATCCCTGGAGCGCTGGCTGCCGCAGACACACAGGCCAGGACGACAGAGCCCGACGTGAGGTCCGAGCCCCACGGCCCCAGCGCACCGGCCAGCCCAGGCCTCCCAGCAGAGGCCACCCGTGCCCACGATGCAGGTTCCAAGACAAGCCACCAGGAGCCCCGCCTGCGTCCAGGAGTGGACTTCGTCTGCCTCGGGTCCGTCTGTTCACCTCACCCGAGCTGGGCGTAGTCGCCAGCCCCGACAGGTGGCCAGCCGCCGCGGCTGTGACTCAGAGTCCTCTGGGAAACGTGGCCGCTCTTCTAAACGCACAGGCCCTTCCAGGCTCCCACTGCAGGGAGGAAAGGGGGGGACCCCATCGCACGCTAACAGTCCACGCGGCATGGGTGCCGGGCAGGTGGCAGGTGGCTGGCGGGTGCTGGCTCCAGCCCGACACCCTGCAACTTCAGGCCTCCTCAGGGCAACCAAAAGAGACACCAGCCCCCAGGACAGTCACAGGAGAGAAACCAGGCCCCCATCACCGCCTCCAAGAGCAGGTGCTAACCGTTCCCACAGGGACCCTCCAGCCCCTGTCCTGCCGGGTGGGGTGGGGGAGCCTGGAGCACCCGCTGCTGCTCCTGGCTCTGTCCCTCCAGGACCTCGTGAGCCCGGAGACCCCCAAACCAAAGCAAACAGCACCTGCCTCGCCGTCTTCTAACGCAGCCACCGCTCCCCCCGGTTCACAAGGGGGGTTCCTTACATCCGCGGTGAAAAATCCTCCCCCCAGATCGTGTGAGGTAGTTTCCCGCTATAAAGAGGAAAGTCAAGCCCTCTGGCCATCGCTGCTGTAGACACTTGACCCACAGGTTTAAAACCCCTGGGGGGCGGGGGCAGGGGCTGGGGCAGGAAGGAATTAGAAGCACCAGGTCAGGACGAGGTAAGAAAACGAGCCACGCAGCCTAGTGGGGGGCAGCAGGGAGACAGCAGGGAGCCCTCAGGCGCGGGCTCTGGGCTCCGGGGCCTGCAGAGGCCAGAAGGGCCCCCGGCTCCCGCCCACAGAGGAAGCACCTGGTCACTTTGCAGGGCACCAGCAGGCAGCTCCCAACCCCACCAGCACTCGGGGCAGAGTGGGAAACGGCTTTTCTGGGGGCATTCGGGGTTGCTGAGCTGGCCGAGATGCTAACCTGCACGCGCAGACCAGGCAGGTGGGCGCTGGACGTGGCTGGACGGCCCGGGAGAGGGAAGAACCCCAGGAGCACACCCTGCGTGCCTGGGCCACGGCCCCGGCTCCCCCGACCTCGACCCCGGCTCCCCCGACCATGACCCCGGCTCCCCCGACCTCGATCCCGGCTCCCCCGACCATGACCCCGGCTCCCCCGACCTCGACCCCGGCTCCCCCCGACTCCCCCGACCTCGACCCCGGCTCCCCCGACCATGACCCCGGCTCCCCCGACCTCGACCCCGGCTCCCCGACCATGACCCAGGCTCCCCCGACCTCGACCCCGGCTCCCCCGACCACGACCCCGGCTCCTCCCAGGACCTTGACCCCGGCTCCCCCTTGGCGGAGCCCGCGCGGTGCACCCGGCAGAGGGCTGCAGGCCCAGCCCCAGCCCCAGCTCCGCGCCGCCCGCCCCCCGCTCCTCCTCCTCCTCCCGCTCCTCCTCCTCCTCCTCCGAGGAGCCAACCGACCCCGCAGAGTCTGCGCGGGAGACAAGGCTCCGCGCGCCGGGCTGGGGGCCCCGGGACCCGCCTTGCCCCGGGGCGCACGTGCACGGGGGGGGGCACCGCGTCCACGCGGCCGGTGCCTCCGCGGGCAGGGCCCGGGGTCGGAGGGCGGCGCCCAGATCCGGTCCCTCCCTACGCGGCCGCGACCTGCTCGCCCCGCGCCCCCGGCCCCGCGCCTCGCCGGTACCTGCGCGACGGGCGGCAGCTCCTGCGGGCGCACCGCGGGGCCGCGGACCCTGCTCCCCGCGCACGCGCCCTCCCGGCGCCCAGGGGCCGCCGCGGTCGCTGCCGGGAAAGGCGGCGGGGATGGCCACGCCCCCGACACGCCCCGGCCACGCCCCCGACACGCCCCGGCCACGCCCCCAGGACCCCAGGCCCGCCTGGCCACGCCCCGGCCCCGCCGCCCGCCACCCGGTCCCCGCCCCCGGTCACGCGGCCCCCTCGTGGCGCGGCCCCGAGCCCCGGACGCCGCGGTGGGGAGCCCGGCGCAGCCCCGCACGGTCAGCCCTCGGCTCAGCCCCCGGCTCAGCCCCCGGCACCGCCCGCTCCGCGGCGCCCCTGGGCCGTCCCCCGCCGCCCATGCAGCCCCGTGCGGCCCCCTCAGCCCCCCCATGCAGGCCCCCCGCCCCCATGCAGCCACCCCGACTGTCCCTCGCTCCCTGGACGCCCCCATGCAGCCCCCTCACGCCCATGCAGCCACCCCCGACTGTCCTTCTTTCCCTCCCGCCCCCCATGCAGCCTCCCCCACCCCCGGGCTGTTCTCACAGTGGACCGTGCCCCGACCCCACTCTGCTTTGGACCAACCCTTTGCACCCCCCTTGGCCCTCAGCCTCCCCTGGACTGCCCCCTGCCCCACCCCCATGCAGCCCCCACTGGACCGTCTGGTTCCTCTGGTCTGTTCCCCTGTCCCTCCCCTCACCCCTCCCGTGAACACCAGGCAGAACCACTCCTCCTGAAACCCCACTGGACCGCACTGCCCCACACAGGCCCCACTGGGAGGCCCCTTCCAGAGCCCACTGAACCTACCTACACCTACCAGCCTGGCCCCCTGGCCACAGCAGCTCAGGTTCCAGAGGGAGGCCCTGCTGCCCCTGACCGACTGTGACCGCCTCCTGCTGGAGTGCCAGCCCCTTGACCCCTGCTGGGGTTTACCCCGCCTGCCATCCCAAGTTACAAGTTCATGAGCTTTTGCTTTTTGGCTCATTTTACACGTTCCTTTTCTGGCTAACCCACAAGCTTAAGCCAGGGACATTGGTCCCTGTGCCAGGCAGGACAGAACTGCTGGGGTTTGGGCGAACTTCCCCTCCCCCCAGGCTGCGCGGCCTGTAGGATCCACCCTGACCCACTTTGGTCTGGTGGCTGCCTACGGACAGGGCACAGGCACCTGCTCTTGGGGTCACAGCAAGGCCCCTTCCTACCCAAATGCACCCAGTGCTTGAGTCCCAGTGGTGCTTCCCTGGAGTCCCCCTGCCAGCCTTCCAGACTGCCCAAGAACCCGCCAGGCTTGGGGGGAGGGGGGCGGGGGAGGGGCAGTCTGGCCCCTGGGTTCCCAGGGAGGAGAACGAAGAGGGGCAAGCAGCCCCTGCACTCCCATGGCCCCCAGGAATCACGCAGCAAGGAGGTGTTAACCTCACAGCCAGTTGGGTCAGCACGATGAGCCTGTCTGGGAAGGCAGGGCCATGGCTTGGGACCTGCAAGCCCGGGCAAAGCTACAGGTGAGTCCAACCAAGGCCGGGGACAAGAGTCCATGGGGCAGGAGGAGGGAGTTGGGGGGGTGCGGAATGAAAGTCCTTTGGGGGGGGCGGAGCGGGAAATCAGGGTAATGCCGGTGTCTGGGCTCCTGGCTGCGGGGACTCCACGAACTCCCCCTGTGGGGACCTGTCCCTGTGATGCTCTCCCAGGAGGGTCCTTCTGTGGGGTCTGAGATGTAGTTGGGGGGCTGGAGGCAGGACCCCTGTGGCCGAGAGACCCCGCTGGGGCAAGGTTGGCCTTCCTTGGGGAGGCCCCGGGCTGGGGGTGGGGCAGCAGGGGCAGGACCTGGGCCTTGTCCCTGTAGAGGAACATGAGACAGAGGAGTGACCAGGAGGGCGGCCTCCCTAGAGCAGAGGGGATCGTGCCTGGGGCCTGGCAGGCACCCGGTGGGACCCACCCCCAGGAAGGGAGCAGCAGGTCCCGGAGGCCGGCGGCCATGGACCCCCCCACGCCCCTGACCTCTCACTCTGGGGTCCGGAGAAGGCGAGAGCCTGTTAGAGAGGACTAGGGCCCCATGTCAGGCCACCCGCAGCCGGGGGACAGGGAACAGGGCTTTCGGCTGCTGACTGCTGAGCGTCGCAAACTGGCCACTTTCCTTCCCAGAAAAGTGGGTTTGTTTGAGGATAGCAGAAAAATGGAAATTCGGGACCTGCAAGGCATGACACAACCACAGGAGGGTCCAGAGAACATAGGAAAGTTGCTGTAGGGACAAAAAGGAGGAAGGTGGGAAGGGGCCGCTTTGAAGGAAAATCCACTGGAGGAAAGGGAGAGCCAGGTGGTGATGGCTTCTAATTGGCCGGGCCCTGGCTGTCCCCTCTGGCCGGGCTGTGGGTGTCCCCCGCTGGCGGGGCCCTGGCTCTCTCATTGGCTGAGCTGTTGCCAGGGCAGGAGATGATCTTCCCCTGCTGGGGTAGTGCCCGTGAGGGTCTGTAAGGGGTGGTGCACGCGAGCTCCGTCTTCACGGCTTCTCCATGGGAGGTTTTCCTTTATTATTTTTCACACGTGTAAACAGTTTCCCTGATGCAGCAAACTAAAATCCTCTCCCCTGCGTGGTCCAACCTTTTACCTTCTGGGTAGCTGTTTCTTTAACTATATGTTAATCGGGCTTCTTTTTTGTGATTTTTTTTTTTTTATATCGAGATCATTGTGGGTCCATTATGCACAGTGTCCCCTTCCGCCGGCGGTGACATACTGCAGGGCCTTACGAGACCACAGGGGCGACGTTAACCAACCTTAGAATTTAAAGGGGAAAAACCTGCTAAGGAGGAAATGAGCCAGCAGACGCGGCTCTGAAGGCACCGAACCGCGGAGCCACCCGGGCTGCCCTGTGATTTAGGTTTTATCGTTAAGAAGAAACAGGCCCCCAAACGGAATCGTTTTGTGCGAAGCCCCACCGATGCTTAACACCTGACCTAATTGCAGTTCCAGCCTCTCCCGGGAATGGAATTTTAAATCAATCTGTTGGGAATTTCCTGGTCAGCACTAATCCTCCTGATAAGGTAAAAGGTCACCGGCCTGATAAGACCCTTGCTTCTCTAAGGGAAGGTGACCTTGCCGGAAATAATCCACCCTCAATTCCCTCGGCCCCTCTACCCCTGCTTTGCCTATAAAAACCTTCCTTCTGGTACAGTTTCTTGGAGCGCCCTTCCATCTGGTGGATGGGACGCTGCCCAAGTCAGGAATTGGTGAATAAAGCCAATTACTCAGCTGAATTTTGTTTTTAACGTCTTTTTTATATATATATATATAAAATGCAGTATGCATAGAGGGAATACACGCTTCCCCCCCCCCCGCAAAAAAAAACCACATGAAAAAAGTAGAAAGATGACACAAAACCAAGTTGCAAATTGAAGGTTGAAATGATTTCAAAAATGAAAATCACTTGGGCTTGCACTCAAATCTTCATCCTATAAAATTAAACGTTAGTGAAACAAAAGGTGCCCGAGAACCCAACCAATCCCCAGTCCGCAGTGAGTCAGAGAGGAAGTCGGAGTTCGCGCTGCTCCTATTTATAGACCAGGGTCCCCACGTCACGGACTCCCACAAGACCTAGCCCGGGGCCTCGGGAAAGCTCACCGTTGATCGCTTGTATTTTTCTTGGTTCTATTATTAAAATTAAAGCAACATAGAGGTTAACGGAGAAACCCGAACGGAAAAGGAGCAACGGGGTGAACAAGAAAGACTGAAACAGAATCAAGTGGGAGAAAAGAGAAAATGCATTCACTGGAAAGCAAGGAAAACTTCTTAAAATCCAAACTACGGTTCCTCGAAAAATAAAACGGAAAAAAAAATGGCATGGAGAATGCTCTTGGCAACGGGACCACGGAACAAGATGAAAACGGGGTCCCTGGCAGCACAGAGGGAGGCGCTCAGCGTCTGGGGGTCTGGGGACCACGGCCCCACGGCCCTGACCCAGTGCGGGGCGGAGGGGGGCAGAGGAAAGCCGCCCAGATCGCCAGCGTCAGGGACGAGGCCGGGCAGCCCTGGGGGGACACTCAGGCCGTGTGGGGCCGCTGCTGCCCAGACCTGCACCCACCCCCTGGTTACTGCAGGTCTGCCCCGGGCCCAAGGGGAGCTTTTGGTGCTTGAAACTTGGCAAATACATTTTCATTTCTTTCTTTTTTTTTTAATTTATTTATTCATAGAGACACAGAGAGGGAGAGAGACAGAGAGAGAGAGAGGCAGAGGCACAGGCAGAGGGAGAAGCAGGCTCCATGCAGGGAGCCTGACGTGGGACTCGATCCCGGGTCTCCAGGATCACGCCCTGGGCTGCAGGCGACGCTAAACCGCTGCGCCACCGGGGCTGCCCTGCATTTTCATTTCTGAGACTAAGTCAGACACAGTCGTGAAGGAAGTTCCAACGAGAAACCACCCTTCGTATCCAGAAATGTCACTTTAGGGGCAGTGACATCGTCGGTGGGGTCTGGTTGGATGAGGACCCCTGGCTGTCACGGGGGTGGGGTGCAGGAGCCCCAAACCAGGGAGGTGTCTCAGACCTGGAGGAGGTGCCCTGGTGGGCAGGGAGCAGGGGGGCGTCTCAGAGGATGTGTGGGGTCCAGGAGCCGGGAGGGTGGTCAGGTGGGGACAGGAAGGTCTGGGGTGGGGGGGCCTGGTCAGTGCAGTTCATGCAGCAGTCTGGGCATTCGGGGTGAGTGCATCATCAGCCTGGGGTCCCCAGAGACAGACCCCACAGTGCAGGGGTCAGGGGGAGGTCTGCAACCCCAGAGAAGGGCTGGAGGGCGGGGTCTGCGTGGAAGGTGTGTGCAGAGGCACCCCCAGGCCTGTGTGGGGGCATCAGGGTGCCCCACCCAGCGCCTGACCTGTGTCCCCACGTGGAGGCTCCAGGACACTGTGTCCGACCTGTGACCAAGGGCCAGAGGCTGGAGCTCCGTCCGCCTCACTGCCCTCCCGCAGCAGCCCCGCCCTGACAGCCGCGGCCTGTGCCCCAGCTCGGTTCTCCGGGACCCAGGTCACTGGGGCAGACCCCCACCCCCGGGGGAGGGAGACGGGGAGCCCCCACTACCTGCCTCTGCCCGGCGCGACAGTGCGGGCTTTCAGAAAGACCGACTTTATTGGGGTGCAATTCACATGCAGGAAATCGCAGCCCTTGCACACCTGTAGCCCAGGGCGGGCGGGCGACACACCCTCACCTGGACGCCGCCCAGACGCGCAGCCCGACCTGGACCCCCCTGGCCTCAGGCCCGCGCCCAGCGGCTTTCCCCCACACGTGGCTGGATGTAGGGGGTCCGCGGCTGGTGGGGGGGCGTCCACCGAGGACTGGCCCAGCCGCCCTGGGCCGAGCTTCCCTCTTCCAGCAGTTTCCACGTACCGATATACCGTGTTCATCCTTCGTGCTGTGACGGGCGCCTGGGTTGCCTCCAGGTTCAGCGACCGTAAATGAAGCACCACCAACACCTGCGGCCGAGTTTTTGCGTGAACCTAAGCCCTCGCTTCCCGGAGTAGCCGCCCAGCGTGGACGGCGGGGCCACCCGGAGGTGGCGCGGACCTCACAGGAGCCTGCAGGCCGCCTTCCCAGATGCCACCATCCCCGCCCATCCCCGGGTCCTCGCCACCACGTGGGGCCACCAGCCTCCCTGGTGGGTGGTCCTGCCTTGGGACCCGCGCCCCCGGGTGGAGCCCATCCTCCTGCACGCGGCCTTCCTGCCTTTGCTCCATCTGCTCGGATCTCTCACGTATTTTAAAAATTGGGTTGTTGTGTGAGTTGTGGAGCGACGAGCTGTGACCCCGTCCTTCACGAGCTGCGTGGGGTGGCGGGCCTGTTGCCTGGGTGGCCGAGTGGGGCGGAAGCCTGGGTTTTGATGGGTCCCGAGTGTCCACTTCCCTTTCGTGAATATCGCCTGATGTTTCCTGAGAAATATTTGCCCCCCCCCCAAGGTGGGGAAACCTCTCCTGTGGGGTCATCCAGCACAGCACCGCTGGCGGCCAGGGAGGGGCTGCTCGGGGGCCACCGCTGCCCCAGCCCTGGGCCGACGCTTGGAGCTGATGTTTACACTTCATTTTAATTTATTTTTTTAAAGATTTTATTTATTTATTCATGAGAGACAGAGAGAGAGAGAGAGAGAGAGAGAGAGAGGCAGAGACACAGGCAGAGGGAGAAGCAGGCTCCATGCAGGGAGCCCGACGGGGGACTCGATCCCGGATCCCAGGATCATGCCCCACCCAATCACTGAGCCATCCAGGCGTCCCAAGGCTTTTTTAAAAAAAGTGTTTTACAGATTTTGGCTGTAAGATGAGGCCCATCACCCGCTTCAAAGTGCTTCTTCGGCCCCCACGTGGGGACAGGCTGGTGGCTGGCACCCGGGGGCACCGCTGGGGAGACAGGCCCCCCACATGGAGTCTGCCCCAGGGCCAGCCCGCAGGTGTGCGGGGCCTCCCGAGGACCCTGGTGCCCCCAGGAGGACGTGCCCTGCCCAGAGCGGCCCGTCCCGTGCTCCCATTCGCATCGCGGGAGTCGCAGAATATGCGACTGCCTTGTCTTTGCGTCTACACAAGACCTAGAGCGACAAAGGCCCTTTTTGTCCCAGGAACACCAAGCAGACAGGTTTTCCCCGAATCGGAACGTGCTGGCAGGGGGGAGCCGCCCCGACCCCAGGGCCCCCTGGCTGGCGGGCAGCAGGGGGTGCTGCTCCCCAAGGCGGCGGGGGCCGTGGTGGCTCCGGTGGAGGCTCGGCGGCTCATCCCGTCCCGGGTGTAGCGGGATCTCTCCGAGCCACTCGTCCTGCGTCGGGTCGTAAGGACTACGTCTGGGGCAGGTCCTCGTTTCCCCACGAGGGTGTCCACAGGCTAGGGTCCCGGCCACGGTCCCGCGGGTGCTCCCGGCCCGGCAGCCACCTTCCACCCTCAGCCCCCCACCCCCAGCCCCGCGGCGCCACGTCACACCCAAGACCCGGGCCTCCTGTTACCATTTTTTAAATGATGGCAAAATACGACAACGCCAAGTTTACCGACTTAAGCACCTTCCGGTGTGCAGCTCGGTGGCAGTAGGTCCCCCCACCCTGCTGGGAACCGTCCCCCCGGTGCGCCTCCGGGGTCTCCGTCTTCCCCGATGCCGGCCCCGCCGCCCCGGCGCCACCACCTGCCCTCCGTGTCTACACTGTGTGAGCCCAGGGCCCCGTCCTTCTGTGTCCCGCTCAAGTCACGGAGCATGAAGACCTCCTGACGTGTCCAGGCTGCAGTGGGCACCGGCCATCCTCCACGTGGGGGGCTCCCCGGGACCCCCTCGGACACCCCGACCGCGCCGCGGACCCCCCAGTGGCCGTGGACGCTTGGCTCCTCCCAGCTCTTGGCCGCGCTGTTACTTTCCTACTATGAATTTACTGTTAATGGACAAAATGATAGATGAGCGTTTCTCTTAGTTCGGGGTCTTTTCCTTTGCCTTTAACCGACCATCCAGATTTATCAGATCCTAATGGTAAGGCTCGTTTCCCATCTCTCATCACAAATGCAGGGGTCGTGCAGCCGCTCCGCGGTTTTATGTCCCCAAATGGGGATTGCTGTTCCTGGGCTAGTTGCAGAGGTTGAAGTGGCCTGGTCTTATGCCTTTAGCTCCTTTCTCTGAAGGCGACACGCGCCCGTGCGGGGTACGCGGCCACCAGGTGGCAGGCGGCTCCTGGCGTCGGGTCCCGGTTTTCCCAGCAACACCGGTGCTGCCCTTTGGATCCGGAGAGCCCGGCCGGGATTCGGGGCCAGAGAGCCCCTCCTGACCGTCTCTGGAGCCGTGGAGCGCCCGGGGGCGCACATGACCACCCTCCGTCAAGGGCAGGGAGGGTGGCACGGACTGACCAGCGGGGGACGCCCTGCCAGCAGAGGGGCCCAGCGAAATGTCCCCCCGGAGAGTAGGGAGGAGCGTGGACATGCAGGGTGCTCAGGGGCCCCCTGGGCTCTGGCTGTGTCGGTGCCACCTGACACCGTGCCCGGCTGTGGGGGTCACAGGCCTTGAGGGTAGAGCCTAGCGGCCATGGCCACTGGTGGACTCTGTTGGCACAGGGGTCAGTGGGTAGCAGGCTTTGCAGGGAGAGGTGAGGTAGGAAAGGCACAGCCCCAGAGCCCCCCATGGCCCTCACCTGCCCTCACCTGCCCTCACCCGCCCTCACCCGCCCTCACCTGCCCTCCAGCTCTGAGACCCACACTGACCAGGCTCCCACCCTCTGGGCCCCCTGAGCTGACAGGTCGTTGACAGGCCAGGCGGTGCGGTGGCCCCAACGGTGAGGGGACAGCAGGGGACCAGGCTGCCCACCGGCTACAGGTCCCGCGGCTCCTTCTCTGACTCTGAGGGTCACTGGCCCCCTGGCCGGGGCAGCCTGGGGGAGGGGAAGGTTCCCCCAGGGGTGCAGTTCCCAGGCCCCCACCTCTGCCTGACTCAGGGGAGCCCCGCGGAGCCTGCCCAGCCTCGGAGGGGGTGAGGGTTGACTCTGCCTCGCTGCCCCTGGCTGTTTGGGGGACCCAGGAAGGGGGTGTTTCAGGGTGAATCAGTGAGCTCCCCGGTGCTCTGCTCTCATGGGTGGGAGGCCTGGTGCCCACGGGCAGTGACAGGTCATGGGTCAGAGCCGTGGAACACGCGGCCCTTGCTGAGCTGCGTGGGGTGGGGGGGCACCGAGACGTGGAAAGAGGCCGTGAGGACCTGGGTGCCACTGGCGGCGTCCCTTCAGGTCTCAACCATGTTTCCTGGAAGAGAGGGAGCAACAGGGGCGTCCCCAGAGGAGGGCGGCTGCTGCCACTGCAGTCACCCGGGGGGCTCCTGGCCCTCGGTCCGTGGGGTGCTGCCTAAATAGAGCACATCCACCCACCCCAGAGGGAAATAGTGGGCCCTTCCCAGGACAGCAGGCTCCCCACATGCAGGGACGACAGGACACGGGGTGGTGGGGGTCTGGACAAGGCCTGGGGTACCAGGGCCCCCATCTCCCCCAGCCCCCCATCTCCCACTCCCATCCCCCCAGGGAGCCCCACAATCCCCCAGGGCCCCCATCTTTCCCCAGGGCCCCCATCCCCCACCAGGGTCCCCTATCTCCCCCAGGGCCCCCATCCCCCCAGGGACCCCTCACTCCCCCAGCCCCCCATCTCCCACCTCCACCCCCCCAGGGAACTCCAGAAACCCCCAGGGCCCCCATCCCCACAGGGCCCCCATCTTCCCTAGGACCCCCATCGCCCCAGGGACGTCTTACTCCCCCAGCCCCCCATCTCCCACCCCATCCCCCCAGGACCCCCATCCCCCCAGGGCCCCCATCTCCCACCCCCCACCCCCTGTCCCTCCTCCTGCCCAGCTCCCACTGGGAGGTTGCTGGTGCTGCCAACTTCTCAAAAGAAGCCTGAAATCTGACATTTTTATGTGAACACCCTGGTTTTTAACTAATGAAAATTTTAAAATTAGCTAAAACTAATTAAAATTGATTACATTTGTACTAATTAAAGCTAATGGAATTCTCCCCGACACACTGCGGACGAGCCGCCTGGGCGCGTGGGGCCAGGGGTCTGGGGCGCAGCTGTCACCGACCTGGCTCCAGGCCGTGCCGAGGACATGGACCGACACTGCCAGCTGGTTCCCTGGTCCTGGGGCCTCCTGGCGTCGCTGGCGTGTGGGAGCCAGGGGGTGACGGGCCGTGGGAGGTCCTGCTTGGGGGGCAGCATTGTCCCGAGCCAGGCCCCCCTGAAGGCCGAGCAGCCCCCCACAAGGCCGGCCCGGGGCCGCCGCCCACCCAGCACCCATCGGTGCCCCACACGCCACGTGAGGCGGCCTGAGACACGCGAGGGAGAGCCAGACCTGGGCCCGTGCTGCCTGTCCTGTCAGGGGGGACGGGTTTTGGTCCAGGACTCAGAGTGGCCAAGCCCTGAGGGCAGGTGCGCGTGATCAGTGTAGCCTGACACTGCTCCCCTGCGCACCCCCTGCCCACCCTCTGCACCCCACCCATCTGTGGCCCCTGCACCCCCCACCCACCCTCTGCACTGTGGCCCTACTGCGCGTCCTTGTGTCACGGCGGGGGCCTCAGGGTGCCGCAGGGGAACCCAGATGCTGGCCGGGAGAGCTGGAGCGTGCGCCCCGACCGAGGAGGCAGCCCCGGGGCTGGGCCCGGCCGACCCCTCTGGTGAGGCTGGTGGAGAGCACGGCCGCAGCGGGACGGCCTTGCGTGAGCGCCCCTTCTTGGGGCGGGGGGGGGCAGGCCGGGGAGCCTGTGGACCACCTGGCACCATCGGGGTGCTGCGGGGCCACCCTCTCGGCCCTCAGGGAATCCAGCGACGCTGGTAGGGGAGGGGGCCTGGTCCTCACAGCCCAGAAGAGGAGCCGCGGCCCAGTTAGGGACGCAGATGCTCGGCACCAGCCGACACGGGGCGGGAAGGCCAGCGCGGCTGTGACTGTGCCCACGGGCCCCGGCATGCGTCTCCTGAGAGCATCGTGCAGGACGGGGAGGGGCTGGCTGCCGCGGGACACGAGCTCCCGCCCCAGGGTGGGGGGCACACCGCGAGGCCTTCTATCGGGATACCTGGGGGAGGCTCCGCTTCCAAGGCGGCTGCAGTGCACCGTTCCTGTCTCGGGGGTCGGCTGGGGTCCCCTCTGTCCGGCCCAGACATCGGACAGCCTCCTCCGGCCTGTGGGCGCGTGGCAGGGACAGGCTGGGCCTCCGGCTGCACCGAGACAGATCCCGCCCCAGGACAGGTCGTGCAGGGCGCCTGGGGGGCGGGCAGGGGCTTGGCCCAGCCGAGGACCCAGGGGGAGGCGAGCGAGCCACGCAGCCGCCCGGCGGTGGGGGACGGAGGGTGCTGTGTCTGCGTGCGCCCCCGTGCAGCGGCGGGGAGGCCACACGGGGCTGCTGCGGGGCGTGACAGCCGCCCCCTTCGTGTTCTCCGAGCAGCCTGACACCTCTCACCGGGGACCCGGGTGTGGCGGGCCACGGCTGCATGTGTGGGCAAGGCCCTGCCTCTATCCCAGCCCCCGGTCCCCACACAGGACACGGTCCCCTGAGGTGGGGTGGCTGCGGGCAGAGCTGTCCTGCCGGGATGCGGAGGCCAGCAAAGAGCTGAGGCCTGTGAGCCTGGCCACGGGTCGGGGCCACGTCCAGGTGGCCACGTGGGGCCATTCGGTCCCGCCTGAGGCCCAGACAGGGTGGGAGCTGGGCCTCGGTGGGGGAGCCCCCAGCAGAGCCGACCGTGTGGGGCCCTGCTTGCCGCACCCAGGGACGGGACTGTCATCTGTGTGCCTCCGTCCCGGGGTCCGGCCGGCCGGAAGCGTGCTGGGAGATGCGTGGGCCTTCTGAGTGGGGGCAGGGGACACCGGGGCTCCAGCATCGCTGGCTCACTCACCCCGGGAGCTCGTCAGGCCGGGCAGGTGACCATGTGACTAGGTGATCAGGTGACCCTGGCCCGGGGGTGACGCTGGTCCGGCTGCCCTTGGGCCTCTGAGGGCGTCCACCAAGGTGACACCTGCACGTGGCAGCGGCTCCAAGAAGAAGGCTGAGGGCGGAGGGAAGCCTGTGCGCCTCCTGTCTCCCTCCTCGGGCGCGAGGCTTCGTGCCGCTCGTGCCCCCGCGGGGACCCGAGCGGCGACAAGGCCTATCAGCTGACACGGAAGCTGCCCTGCGTGGGGAGGTCTCCAAACCCACACCAGCCGGGGATGCCCCAGACCACGGGGAGGGGGCCGGGCCTCCGGAGACCGAGGACCGGCTTCGCCATCCCCTGGCTGAGCAGCTGCGGTCCCCTGGCGCCCCGGTCACGGCCGGCACAGAGGAGCAGCGTCCCGGACTGTCTGCCCGGGGCCGCCGGTCGGCCCCCGTGCGGCCCGGGACGCAGAGTGCTCACCCACCTCCGCCCTCCTTGCCGGGACTTCAAATTCCAGAGGCGCTGAGCCGTCAGCACAAACCCGGGCCAGGCTCTGCGACCGCGGTCCTGCCTCGGTCACCTGGGTGGTCAGGGACCCCAGCGCTGTCCGGCACGGGGGCCACCGGCCCCGCTGTACCGCGCCCCAGCTAGATGCAATGAAGGCTGCATGAGCCGGACGGCAGGTGCTGGACAGACTGCTCGCGGCGCCACCGAGAGCCGCGCGGGCAGCACCGACCACGTCCCCGACCCCGCTGTCCGGACGCGTTCCCTCACGGCCCGGCCCCCCCCAGCCACTGCGTGCGGCAGGAGACAGAGCCAGTGGGGCGGACCGCGGGGCGTGGGGAGAAGGACGGCGAGGAGCCGCGTCCCCGCCTTGAGGCACAGACGTGAGTGCAGGGGTCAGTGTCTGCGGGCCCTGCGGGAAGGTGCGGGGTCAGGGCACAGGCCAAGCAGGTCCTTGCACCCGGCTGAGCAGGAGACGTGGGGAACCAGCCAGGCCTGGATGGCCGCGGAGTGGGCCGGGAGCCCTCCCCTGACCGCCGGGCGTGAGCTGGGCCGCCGCCCCGTGCAGACCACACGGAGCCCAGGACGCTGTGGCCCCAGGTCCATGTCCCCGAGGCCTCCTGGAGCCATGCGGGCCACGCTCCAGGACCAGCCCTGCGTCGGACCACACCTGGGAAGGAGGGGGCGGCTGTGCTGGGTACTCAGCCGTGGTTCCTGAGCTCCACGCGTGCATGCACCTTAGAAGCGCAAGCTACGGGGCAGGACGTGTGCCCAGCCCACAGCGCCCACCAGACTTAAGGCAGGAGGTGCACGAAACCTTGGCAAGACACGCTGGTTAGGAAGGTGTCCACGGCGGCGGGGAGTCGGTGGGGACGGGGGAGGGGACAGAGGCCGGACGCGCCCACGGAGCCCAGGGTCACAGTTCCTGGAGCGGGGGCACGACCTCACGATCCCAGTCTGGGTGGAGCCAGACGGCGCAGGAAGGAGAGAACAGGCAGCGGGCTTCACAAAGGAGCATGCCGCGTGTCGTCGGGTGGCCGCTGTCCCCGTGGGGCGCATGTGTGACCCCGCACTTCCTCGGTGACGGTGGGGGCACAGCCCAGACCACGCTGTGGAGCTCATGCAGCCCCCCGCCGTTCCTGTCGCTGTTGGGGTTTTCCCGGATGGCAAACGCAGCCGCTTCTCCACCCGCCACCTGGGAGGACAGAGCGCGTCCTGGGCGCCCTCCTCACGGGCCGCACGGGGCACGTGGCGTCTGTCTGTCCTCTGGCCCGTACCCGGGGACACCGAGGTCCTGCTGGTCCGAATGACACACAGCTTGGGGCCAACGGCTTCTGAGAATCGCGACGGAGGCGAATGTAGGGACCAGACGGAAACTTTGCCTCCGCCCTGAAAATGACAAGGTGGGAACTGAAAGTGCAGGTGTTCCGTTTTCACGCTCACCTTCCATTTGTAGCAAAGCAAATGTCGGCCGGGCGGGACAGCGTGACTTTTGTCCTTCCTGGCAACGATGCGAGAGCCTGGATTTTGCGGGGTTCCCCCAATCGGGATTGTGGCGGGTGGTGGGAACACGCAGTCGCGGGCTCGTCCCCACCCTCGGCCCAGCGGACACAGCCGGAGGCCTGGCCGCGCGCTGCACCAGTGGTCGCGGAGCCGGGGCAGCAGAGGAAGACCGAGCTTCCGGGAACGGGCACTAAGTCAACACCACTCCCCACGGATCTGGAACGGATGATCGGTCGGAGAGCTCAGGACTGAACCGGAGCCACTTTTGAGGTGCGTGCCGCGCAGTCGGCACACGGACACACGGACCCCCTCACACGCTCACCCCACTAATGACACACGCACCCCAGGGAGAAGCCCCGGTGACTGTTTACGATGCAGGACGGCCTCCGGGGGGTTCGTGAGGAGGCCAGCTCTTTCAACGTCCAATCCCAGCTGAGCCTGGGTCATGAGAGCCCAGACATTGTCTCCCACGCGGAACCGTGTAAACTAGACAAATTGATGAGGTGACGGGGCCTGACACTGGACACCGGGAAGGGCGGTGGGAGCTGAGTTCCCCCCGCCGCGTGGGGAAGGGGGCCCAGGCTTAGCCAGCTGGGCTCCCGCGTGGAGGATCTGAGAGGGAGGGCAGCGGGGTCACAGGACGGGCCCTACTGAGAGGACAGCCGCCCCGAGGGAGTCCCAGAAATCTGCAGGGACAGACCCGCCGCCGAGGGTTTGGGGAATGCTGATCAGTGTGTGCGTGTGAGCAGGTCCTCATGGCCAGGGAAGGGACCCCGATGAGGAAGGGGGCGAGATCCCACCCAGAGTGCATGCGGGGCAGGAATAGAGCCTGCTCCCCGCGGGCAGGGAGCTCAGAGTCCCTGGGGCAGGGTTTGCCTCCCTGGCAATGGAGAAAAACAACCCCCAGGCTACACACCGCTCTGATCCTGCCTTAGGAGTCGAAAGCAAGCCTTGGGAGAAACAAACTGTTTCCAAGTAACTCAACTGCATTCCAGAACAAAGCTCCAGATTATTTATAGGAACGCAAAAATATCCATTATGCAACATCGTAAAACCCTGATTCTGGCATCTGATTGGGAATCACGCGGCCTGCAAAAGAGCAGAAAGGTATGGCTCAAAATGAGGGTAAACATCAACCGATAAAAGTAGATCCAGAAATGACAGAGGAGACGGATCTAGCACACAGGGGCGTTGAAACAGTCAGTGCAAGGACGTTTTCACCCTCAAGAAGGTGGAGAGAGACAGAGCTGGATAAAGGGACGTGGAAGCCCCAGATCAAAGTTGCAGAGACGAGACTTGCACGGCGTGAGGTGAAAACACACTGGACAGGATTCATAACAGATCAGACGTCGCAGAAGAAAAGGTCAGTGGAAAAAAAAAAGAAAAAAAAAGGTCAGTGAGCTTGAAGATACAGCCACAGAAGCCGCGTGCAGGGAAGTCGGACGGGCGATGACCAGAGATCAGGGCGCCACGGAAAGTCCCCAGAGGCAGACGAGACATGTGTTTGAACGTCAACCCAGAGAGCCACGGCGCCCAATGAACCCAAGCGAAGGCCCATCACCGTCAGCCGCTCGGAACGAGTGACCAAGAGAAAAATCATAAAACCTGCAGAAGAGAGGAAAACAGAGGAGCAGACACGGGAGTCACTGCAGGCTCATCCTTGAGAGGAGGCACATGACGCATGCCCAACGCCGTTCAGGGCTCCGAGAAACGCAGGCCACCCGTCCACACCCAGGGAAGGAGCAGGCCTGAAGGAGCTCCCGGGGGCCAGAGCGGGGTCAGCCCTGGCCACAGAGGGAAGGCGTGCTGGATCACAGCCCATGGTAGTGAATAAATATCCACGCGTCCCTATGGACGTCCACACGGGACTCAGTCCCGCCTGATGCAGAAACAGTACTGACCCTCCTCCTCCCGAGGAGGATCCCACCATGTGGGCACAGCGGCTCCGTCCCCGGGGAGCGGCGCCCACCTCCCCACTCCCCAGGTGTGGGCTGTGCGCGGTGACGCCCTTCCCCAGGGGACAGCGCGGGCAGGGGAGGGAGCACCGTGGAGCGGGGATGCCTGGCAGACACACCTCCGCCAGGTGACCACGGCCAACATCAGCGACAGGTCGTGTGGACGGCACGCACCTGGGCCGGGTGGGATGGGCCGGGCAATCCCCCTCCGGGGTCGTCCCCCCCAACCACCCAGGACCCAGTCCCATCAGAGAAACCATCGTGCTAATCCCACCGAGGGGCAGCTCCCCAAATGCCCCACAGGTGCCCCTCAAAACTCAGGGTCATCAGAGGAGCTGTCAGGGCCCAGAGGGGATGTAAAGGGTCGTGGCCAATGTCCCGTGGTGTCCTGGAGGGATGCTGGACAGAAGAGGGACATTAGGGGTCACTGAGGAAACGTGAATGCTTAGTTAATACTAACGTTAGTGCGTTGACTCTAACAGACGTATGGGGCTGATGTGACGTGTGTGGAAGGGGCCAAGGTACACGTGGAAAATCTTTGTATTTGGTTTACAATTTCTCTGTAAATCTAAAACTGTTGTTATATAAACAAAGTTCATTTTTCTTTTTTTAAAGAAAACACTATATGGGGGTTGGGGGGAGGCAAAGATTTTACCTCCAGCGAATAAGCCCATGAAACCCAGCACCTGCCCGACCGACGCTCCGCCGCGGGGACGCAGCACCAGGTGCCGAGGGAGGCGCCGCCGCCGCACGGGCAGCATCTCCCTAAGTAGGTAAAGACGCACCTGCCCCAGGACCGGCTGTGCCGACTCTGAGTGTTCACCCGGAGAAGCCGAAGTGTGAAGGCGCAGCGGCTCCGCTTCTGAGCCGGAGCCCGAGCTGACCCGGCACCGCCGCCCCCGGTGGGTCTGGGGTGGGCAGCCGCCGCCAGGGGAGCTGGGCCCACCTGCCGCCAGGTGACCCCGGGGCCGTCCTGCTGACTCGGCCCGGGGTGTGCCTGCCGGTGGCTCCCCCTCACCAAGTTCTGGGACAGGCACACTCGTGGCCAGTGACAGGGCAGGTCCGCGGTCGCCTGGGGACGCGAGATCCCGAAGGGGCAGGAACAGACCAGGGCGTGAATTCATTGGCGACCCTGGCGTCAGGGAGAGGTTCCTCCGTGCGTGCGCGAGCAGTCGGCCTGTGGTCCCAGTGATGCCGCGGGGAAGACGCGAAGCCACACAGGACCCGGGAATGGCGGGTTTCTGGAAGCATCTGTGGATTGCCGCTGCGCCCCGCGGGGGCCTTTGGCACTCACCTCAAGGTTGTGTTGCAGTTCTCGGGATTGATTGATTGATTGATTGATTTAATTTTAGTTCTCAGGATTTTAAGATGAGAAGCGTGCTTTGAAAACACACACTTGGGGCTCCCCGCCACCCCCCCAGTGGCGCCCCCTCCCCCCGCGATTGGGTCCCGGCCCTGGGATGGAAATTTCCAGAGACTTTTGTCCTTTGTCATGTCTTTAATTTGTCAAATGGGCCTCTCTGCTCAGCTGCCAGGTTCACGCAGCTGCCAAGGCAAGAGCTGGCAAGCGTCCCGGTGGGGGGGGGGTCTCCGCCTCAGTGGACACAGACCCTGAGCCCCAGTGCCGCTGTCTCCAGACGCCTCCGACCCAACACCGGGACCAGCGCCAGCCTGAGGGTCGCTGGGCCGGGGACACTCCGGGAGGGACACCCATGCCCCGCTGGTGCTGAGCCACGCCCGGCAGCCCCCACACACCTCCGTTGGCAGGGTTTCAAGATTTATTTATTTATATATATATATATCCGGGCAGGCGGAGGGGGCAGAGGGGCACAGAGAGCCCCAAGCAGACTCCCCGCTGAGTGCGGAGCATGGCTCGGGCTCGATCCCACACCCCCGAGATCATGACCTGAGCTGAGACCGGGTCGGACACTCAGCCGACAGAGTCACCCAGGGGCCCCCTTCTTTTCAGGGGCACCTCTCTTTATTTTTTATTTATTTTAAAAAAAGTTTTTTTTACTTATTCCTGAGAGACCCTAGAGAGAGGCAGAGACCCAGGCAGAGGGAGAAGCAGACTCCCTGCGGGGAGCCCGACGGGGGACTCGATCCCGGGACCTCGGGGTCACGCCCTGGGCCGGAGGCAGACGCTCCACCACTGGGCCCCCAGGCACCCCCTAGACGTGCCCCCCTTTGAAGGCACAGCTTCTCCCCGTTGAGGTCGGAAGACCCCGCGGCCGCACATGAAGCACCGGCGCCGCCAATGGCTCTGTGCCCAAGGGCCCGACTTACGGGCTGTGGTCGGGGCGCCCCGACCCTGAGACGCAGCTGCTCTCGCGCCCCGAGCGTCTCCTCCCTGCGGACGAGGGTTCCCAGCTGCTCCAGCCTTCTAGGGCTTTCCACCCCGACTCCGTGTGACAGGAAGGCGTGTTCTCTACGGTGTCGAGGCCGCAGCGGCGCCCCCCCACCCCCCGCCGGGTCGGGGCCCTCCCTCCGTGGGTCCTCCCTCAGCAGTGCTCCGGGGAACCCGTGAAGCCTTCCCGATGTGACTCGTGCGACCAACCCTGTCAGCCATTTGGCACCAGGGGAGCAGAGGGGCGGCGGGGGTGCTGGGGGCGCCCGGAGGTTTCACCCGAACTCTGGGGTGAGGGACGCGGGATGAGCAGCCGGCCCGGTCCTGCAGAGAGACCCAGGGGCGTGGGGCTGCAAGAGGCCCAGCGCCCCAGCACCCGACCCCGCGGGCTCCCCGCGGCCCCACCTGGGCTGCTCCCCGAGCCGTGGCTGGCCACCCGACACCTGCCCCCCGTTCCGTGGCTGCCCTGAGCCCTGCGGGGCACCCACGCTCCCCCCCCAGCACCGGGAACTCCGGGGCAGGGGCGTGACGGGAACTAGCAGCTGCTTGGACATGGGGGGGCGCCCCAGGGGAGGACGGCGGGCCGCTGGAGCCTGATGGCCCGTCACCTGCAGCCACCCGCCCTGCTACTGTGTTCAGTTCTCGGGTAAGCCGCTTCCGTCGGGCGCTCTTCCACTCGGGGGGGGGGCCACCCCGTTTTCTAGAACGGGGGAGTCTGCTGCCCCCCAGGTCACTGACGTTGCCTCTGAGGGGCCACAGTCACACGCGGAACAGAAGCGGGAGGGGGGTGAGTGCCCCTTGCGTGCAGCGGCGCCAAGGACAGGCTGGGGTGTCACTGACCCCATACAGGGCCGCGGCCTCGCATGCAGCCCCCCGGGGACGGTGCCGCCAGCCCCACCTCTGCTTCCCCCGTGACCCTGGGACCCCCGGAAGCGGCGGGTGCTCTGGGCTCGGGCACTGACGGCGCTCCAGCCCAGGGCAGCCACCCTGCCCGCGTCCCCTGCGCCCTCGGCAGCCGCTCCAGCTCTGCTTTCCCGCTGTGCCGCGCCCAGTGGCACCGCTTGTCCCTGGGAAGCCTCCACGACCCCGCGTGCAGCCCGCGCCCCCGGCCCTCTCCCTGCGTGTGGGCACCCGCCACGCCGGGGCCTGTGCACTTTGCGCCCCGGGGCTGCAACTGCGCCTGCTCCGCCCCGTCCCTCACCTTCCCTTTGGGGACCCCGTTCCTGTCTCCCGAAGCCCAGGCCTCGGTCGGCCCCCGGGCGCAGCCCTCCGCCCCTGGTGTCCCGGCCTGCGGCGTCCAGCGGCCGTGAGCAGCAACTGCCCAGCCCTGGGGCAGGGAGGGCGGGAGGGTCTCCAGGCCACTGGCCCTGTCCCACGATGGCCGCCCGGCCCTAGGCAGCACCCCCCCCGACCGTGCGCAGACGTAGGGTCTCCCCACGGGACGGGCGCAGCCTGGGAGCAGGAGGTTCTGACCAGGGAGTTGGATGTGGGGGGCGTGGGAGGCAGTGGACGCGGCCCCCCGGGGCTCCTGGGCCCCCGGGCAGCTCGCCCCCACTCACCTCCTCCCTGCTCACCTCCCCCTGCCCACCTCGCCCCTGCTCAGCTCGCCCCCACCCACCTCACCCCTGCTCACCTCCTCCCTGCTCACCTCCCCTGCCCACCTCGCCCCTGCTCAGCTCACCCCCACCCACCTCCTCCCTGCTCACCTCCCCCTGCCCACTTCGCCCCTGCTCAGCTCACCCCCACCCACCTCCTCCCTGCTCACCTCCCCCTGCCCACTTCGCCCCTGCTCAGCTCACCCCCACCCACCTCCTCCCTGCTTACCTCCCCCTGCCCACCTCGCCCCTGCTCAGCTTGCCCCCACCTACCTTGCCCCTGCTCACCTCCCCCCACGTGCAGGTACCTGTCACTTCTGAGTGACAACAGAGGGGGCCCAGGGTGTGGACTGCTCCACACGCCCAGCACTCACCCTGGGGCAGGAGCCCTGCAGCAAGGGGCGGGCGAGGGGAAGAGGGGACACTCACAGGGGCAGACCTTGGGGATCCGGCTCCAAGCGACACCTGGTGGCAAAGACAGGATCAGGACTTTCTTACAAGAGGCCGAGGATGGACGTGGTTCGGGTCACAGGGTTTCATGTAAATACATGTCACTGGAATGAACAAGTCGTCGCGAAACACTCAGACCTTAGTGTCCACATCTGAGTTTGATATGTGCGTGTGCACCTGCCGCCGCCGGACAGAGCCGTGTCCATTCAGCTCCCCTCCCCCCACGCCCCCCCACAGGGACCCTGTTTCCTTCCCCCGGGTGGGCTTGGCCTGTTGCTGACATCGAGCCCTGAGCAGCCCCCAGGGCACGGATCCCGCGTGGCTTTGCCCGCTTTCCGGCCTTTGGACACCTCCGGCCTGGAGCTGGCGGAGATAAGTGGCCCTGACACGTCCACGAGCACGTGTGTGCATGCATGTGCAGGAAGAGCTCTCATCCTCCCCACTCTGGGAGGACGTGTGCCCCCGGAAGGCCTTCCGGCCCCACGGCAGGGCCTGGCACCCGGGCTGCGCCCCCCCCGGCCCCATCCTCAGGGGCCTTGCGCACAAGGTCGGCTGCGGGCCTGGGCCGCGTCCCCCAACCCGAGGGCTGCGCCTGGATGTGGCTCTGCAGTCTGTGGACACGTGGACGCTTGATCTCCCGCCCTGTGGGCAGTGCCAGCATCGCCCAGACATGCCTGCCGGGACCAGGGCCCCATCTCCTGACCTCAGTGACCCCGAGGCAGGCAGGCCCCCCACACCCCCCAGCAGCAGGAGAACGCCCTGGTGAGCCCCCGTGCAGATGGGCCCTGCAGCTCCCACCGCGGACAGATCCCCAGTCGGGTCCTGATTCGGGTAAACCCCGCAGACGGCAGCTGCTGGCCCCTCCGAACGAGGCCCTGGGCGCTGCCCTTGTTGCTGAGGCCCCGCCCCCGGCCCCCCCCACGGAAAGCCCTGCTGTGCACCCCTCTGGGCTTGGGGTCCACAGCCAGCCTCTCGGGGCCCACGGGGTATCGATGTGCAACATGGGGGAGCACACCCCTCTGGTCACCCAGGCCCCCAGGCTGAGGGGCAGGGGGCGTCCCCCGGGGCTGGGCCGCTGGGTTTGCTGGGTGTAAGGCTCCGGGGAGCCAGGATGGGGCCCTGGGGGGCGTCGGGAGGTGCTTCTCCGTCCCTGCCAGGCCCGCGGCAGGTGGCACGGGGCTGGCGCTTCTTGCGCCCCCGCCCTGCTGCGTCCCGAGGGCCCATGCGTCCGCCTGTGCGTCCAGCCAGCTCCTGGCCAGGCCGCCTGCTGGGCTCTGCGGCCCTCGCTGCTTTCTCCGCCGTCGGCTGCCAGGCTCCCGCGGCTGATTTAGATTTCAAGCACAGAGGTTCCAGCGGGCCCTGGCGCCCAGCTGCGTCGGCGCCGCCCTGTCCCCAGCGTCACCCTGTCCCCAGCGTCCCCCCATTAGCTGATTACATCTGGCATATTGTCCTTCAATCCTGGGGAACGAAAGTTGGCACGAGTAGCCACGTCTCTGTCCCGTGTCTGTCCTCCTGTGGGCCGCAGGAACGCACCCGCCCCGGGGACCCCAGCCGTCCCCACGCCTTGCGCTGAGCCGACTGAGGCAGGGCGCAGCTCACACCGACCCGGCGACAGATCCCGAAGCCATAGGGCCTGGGGAGTCCTTCTGGGGCCTCTGGGCCTGTGGACTCTGAGCTGAGGGGCGAGCTCCCTGGATCCCGGGTCGGGGCCTGCGAAGTCCTTTCCTTGGGATCGGGGCAGCGGGGCAGAGGACGTTCGGTGGGGCGCCGGGGTCCCTCAGGGCCTCTGACGAGGCGGGTCAGCCTCCCGGGGGGTGAGACAGTCCTCGTGTCCCCCAGGGGTCAGGCCAGGGCCTCACACGAAGGGTGACTTCTTGGGAATCATGCCCGGGGCTGGCTGCAGTGAGATCACGGAGAATGTCCGTCCTGGGCTGACCCCCCCCACCCCCACCCCGGGGCCCGGCCCCGCGCTCCTGAGCCCTCCTCGCTTCCTAAGTGACCAGAGTCCTAATGGTGATGCAGGTGGGCTCCTGGGTGGGAGCTGAACCCACAAAGAAGCTCCAGGATTTCAGGCCCCACCCCCACCCCCCTTCAGGGAGGGGGAGGGGCTGGCAACAGGGTCAATGAGGCATCTCAGGCCCCGGGAGGAAGCCCCTGAGAATCCCAATAGTGTGGGGTCCGGGGAGCTGCCGGGTGGGTCACAGGTGCACGCGGGGAGGGTGACGCCCCCCAGCTCGGTGGGACAGATGCTCCTGCACTCGGGACCCCCGTCCCCCTCCGTGTGGCCGTTCATCAGTTCCCTTCATCACATCCTTTATGATACAGCGAACCCGGAGACGAGCTTCCTTGAGATCTGTGAGCCCCTCTAGAGAATGAGTCGGCCTCGACGGGGGATCGTGGTCACCCCCCCTCGGCAGAGGTCCTCCCTCTGGGGCCGCGGGTGGCTGTTTCCGGGGCACCCCTTGCAGGGTCAGCGTGGGTGCAGGTGCGCCCCTGCTCACTGGCTGCCCCCCAGCAGCCCTGCCACCCAGGAGCCTGGGGAGCCCACGCACCCGCCCGCGGCTCTACCCCAGACTCCTGGCCCTGGAGCCCTGGGCTGCTCCCACCCCCGTCCCAGGGCCAGGGAGAGATTTGCACCCGTCTCCAGGAGAGAAGGGCGGCCGCGGCCTGGTCCCGCAGGGGACGGCGCAGAATCGGGACGCTGCTCCGGAAATCGGCTCAGCGACAATTGGGGAAATCCTGTCCCACGCATGGCCCCTGGCTCCTGCCAGACGTGCAGCCCTTGGGTGCTGGGGGGGAGGCCCTGCTGCGGACAGTCTGGAAGCCTGCGTTTGCTACCTCATTTATCCTTTTTTATTCCTCTAGAGGTTTTCCTATCTGCCTCCTGTTTTGATCATGTTTCTTGTCCATCTATTTTCAATACTTTCTCGGGTTTCCTCAAGTTACCACCACCCCAGGCCATGTTGAGCCACACTTTTTGTCTTGGGTTTCTTGGTTCTCCACGAGGGAACGTGGCTGCTGGCTGGCACTCATGTGAGCTGGGCTTCACAGTTTCCAGGGAAGGCCTCTTTCTCCCTTTTATTATTATTATTATTACTATTATTATTATTTTATCTTTTCTTATTCCAATAGATCCTCCTGAGGACCCAGGTTTTCCCCTGAGCGTGTGATTCTCTGGGGGCCCCGTGTTATGTGGGGTCTCTGGTCTCCCAGTTGCGGGCTCCCCTCCGTGGCCACAGCCCTTCAGCGCCCGGGCTCCAGGTCGTGAGGGCTCAGCGACCCCAGGGAGCCGTCTTTCTCCTGCTTTCCTTACTCACGGCGAGCTCAGCTGGGCCTTGGAAACGCTGTTGTGATGTTTCTGCACAGGACGGGGACTCTAGTAGGAGCAGCAGAGACTTGTCTTCCTAGAAAACATCCTTGTTTCACCCACTTTCCTCTTGTAGAGACAGGGAGAATGGGCATTTGCTGCCCTGGAGAGGGAGCTGCTGCCGGGAGCCTGAGCGCTCGCCGTGCATTGCTCTCGTGGGGAAATCGAGGCTCGTGAGGCTCACAGGGCCCTGGCCACCCAGCCGGGAGCAGGGCTCCCAGAGGCTCTTGCATTTGCTGTCTTGCTGCTTGGAGCAGGGGGTGACAGGGGAGCAGAAAACCGACCACGCCTGTGTGGGCTCAGGGCTCCATCCACTTTGGCTCAGCATCCAGCAGTGTGGCCTGCACCCCCCGCTTGTGCAGCAGTGACCAAGGCCGCCCTGGGACAGGCTGCAGGGGCGACCCCTGGCCAGTTCCATGGGGCCCTCCCGACCTCCGGAGGCCGCAGCCCTTTCAGGGACCCCTTGTTCTGTCTGGGTTTCGGAATGAAGCCCACCCCCCCCCCCGTGGAAGGCCCAGGCACCCCCACCCCACCTGCTCCTTCAGCGGGAGGCAGGGCCGAACTTTGCCAAGACGAGGTGTTCATTGTCTCCTTCCACCTGTCTTCCTCCTGGCTGCAAATGGAACTTGACATGTCTGCGTGGCTCGATCAAATATTCACACCCAGCACGGGGGGGGGGGGGGGGGACAGGGCCGTAGGAGCCTCTGCTCCCATCACACCAGCTCCTGGGAGGGTGCCCAGGCTTCTGAGAAGGCTCTGCGGCGTGTGGCCTTCCTGGAGCCTGGGGTAGGAGAGTGTCCATGAGGACAGCTGGGGGCATGGGGGGTCCAGCCCCGCGGGCACAGCCCAAGCTCCCGTGTCCTTAGTGGGGGTCTTCTGAGTTCTCAGCTCTGGGCTACCTGCTGGGGTGGGACAGCCGCCCCACCAGCCCGGGGCCTGCGTGGTCAGTGCATCCTCATCACGTAGCATGCAGCCTGGGCCTGGGGGGAGGCCGGGGAGGTCACCCCCACGTGGAGCCGTCCTGCTGGCACTGCCCTCACTCTGACCCCCGATGCCCTGGTCACAGACCCCACCTCTCCGGGACCGGGACCACCCCGCTCACAGCCTCCGCCGAAGGGTGGACACGTTCCTCCAGCCCAGGTCCTGCCTGGGGGGCTCAGGTCAGGGTCAGAGTCAGGGTCAGGGCCAGCGCAGGCCCAGGAGGGTGGCCAGCAGGCAGGGAGGTTCAGTCCTCCGCTATGACCTGCTAGAGCCCCCGCTGCTCGCGGAGTGGGGCCTGCCTGTGCTGGGGGAGCAGCGAGAAGCCGGCCAGGGCGCAGCCGGAGGGTGGACTTTGCTTGTCCAGGGCTCCGTGGGCAGGACAGCAGGACAGGGGCTGACGCTGGACGAGCAGGGAGCGGCATGTCGGGCCAGCGTGCCTGGGGCAGGGGAGGGGGCCTGTGGCCGTGAGGAGGACGGAGGCTTCGACGCAGAGGACAGGAACGAGGACGGGGGCAGAAGTGCGCCGTCTGACTTCAGACCTCAGGAGAGTCTTTCTGGCGACCGTGTTGGGGGCAGGCGCAGAGTGAGGTGGCGGCCCGGGGAAGAGCAGGTTCTCGGAAGAGTCTGGAAGCGGTGCTGGGCTCTCGGAGGGGGTGCCGGGGGAGGCCTCGGGGAGGACAGGGTGTGGGGAAGCGGTGAGGGTGGCGGCAAGCGGATACCCGACGGCTTGGGTGCGTGAGAGAGGGGGTGCGTGGGAGGGTGGCCTCGCCCTGGACCGACGTGCAGGGTCTCCTGGGGCCACGCCGAGCGGGGGTGTCGGGCTCAAAGCCACGGGCTGATGCGCCAGGGAGCACGGAGGTGGCCCGGGAGGAGGCTGGGAGGCCGGCCAGGAGGCGGCAGGGGTGGAGTCGGGAGGACGGGGATGCGGACGTGTGTAGGGGGGTCAGCCGCTCAGATGGGAGGACGACCCAGACTCTCAGACAAAGCCGCCCCCCGCCCCGCCCTCCCCGGGCGTCTTCCTGCCTGTGTCCCTGCCGGGTGGTCTCCCCGAGACCCGGGGACCGTGGGGCCCTCTCCACTTCCTTCCATGTCCAGTCTCGGGCCACACGTGGTGGCGGCGGGGTGGGGGTGGCCCTCCACACCTCGGGCCCCAGCGCACTGGACTCCCCCGTCCCTGTGCTTCTGCTTCCCAGCGGAGGCCGGCCCTCGTTCCGGGGGTGCCCTTACCCTGGGTGCTCCACCGCCAGCCCCCCGCCCCAGCTCTGACCCACCAGGGGCTCCAGTGCTCCCACCTCCCAGGCCATGCGAGCCGCCCCGGCATCTGGCACCTTCACGGGCGGCCACGGAGAAAGCCCGGCTCAGCCGCTCCAGGGACACACGTCAGCAGCAGAGAGAATCACTGGCCAAGGCCACTCGTGGACAAGGGTGCAAAGGTCTAAGCTACGCGACCCTGACCATGACTTTGAGACGAGCCCATGGCAGGCAGGGGCTCCCACGCACGAGGGGCTGCAGGAGGTCCCCGCGGGCCCAGTTCCTGCGCCGACCGCGTGGGCATCGTCCGTGGGCGGGTCCGGCTGCGCCCACCCTGTGATGGGGGCCACGCTCATGGCCACGGGGGGTGGCGTCACCCAGGCCTCCGTCCTTGCGCCTCCTTCCGCCTGACGTCGGGGGGGTGGGAGCCACTGCTTCCTTGATCTGGGAGAGCTGGCGGCCCCGGGGAGCCGCACCTGCCTGCGGGACCTCGTAGGGCAGGACACCCCGGTGTTGCGCCTCCTGCCTCTCAGCCAGTGCGTGAGACCATGGACTGCAGTCCCTGCGGCCAGGCCCATGTCCTCTGGACACCTGCACAGGCCTCTCCCCCGCCCGGGCGTGTGCACCTGCCCTCACATGTGCCCCGGCCCCCAGGTGTGCCCCTGCCCCTCTCCCGCCCAGGTGTGTGCATCTGGTCCCCCCCCCCACGTGTATCTTCTCGTGCCCTCCTGTTGGGGTCCCCACCGCACCCAGTCTGACGAGCTTCACCTCTCAGCTGAGTATCGGTTCTTCTGCGTGCGGCCTGATTACCTGGGCTTAGGTGGACCCTTGACCACCCCCTCCGCTTCCCTTGGCTTCGTTCACGCTGGTCGGGTCTCTGTTCCGTGCTCGTCGCTGATTCGCTTGCCGTTAAAAATTCCCTTGCCACCTTCAGTGGCCTCCGCGGGGTTGCAACGTGTCCTCGGCTTGTTGGAGTCTAGTGTGAATTAGAACTGTCACCTCTTAGCAGACGCACCAGGACGCAGACGCCCTGACTCCAGTCTGCCCCAGCCTTTGCGTTACTGTTCTTATGTTTTAAAATCCTACGTACATTTTAAACCCAAGGAGTCACCCTTGTCACTTGTTATTACGACAGCGTTTGCTCCTGTTTATTTAGCATTTCTCTCTTGCTCCCCCCTTCCTTGATCCCCGGGTTTGCTCTGGGGTCATTTTCTCTCTTTCTGCAACTCTCCCTTTCATCCGTGTGTGAGTGCATGTGTGTCTGTGTGCATGTGGGTGTGTGCACTGTGCGCGTCTGTGTCTGCATGTGTGTCTGCATGTGCACTGTCGACGTGTGTGTCTTGCATGCACGCGTGTCTGTGTGGCTGTGCACTGTCTGTGAGTGCACTCGTGTCTGTGTGTGCATGTGTGTCTGCATGTGTTTGTGTGCCTGTGCACGCATGTCTGCGTGTGTATGTGTGTCTGTGCACTGTCTGCATGAGCACTGTGTCTGCGTGTGCACGCATGTTTGTGTGTGTCTGTGTGCCTGTGCACTATGTGTGTGCGCTGTGTCTGCATGTGCATGCGTGTTTGTGTGTCTGTGTTCCTGTGCCTGTGTGTGCACGCAAGTCTGCGTGTGCACCGTGTCTGCGTGTGCACGCGTGTCTGTGTGCCTGTGCACTGTGTCTGCATGTGCATGAGTGTCTGTGTGCCTGTCCACTGTGTCTGTGTGTGCATCGTGTCTGCGTGTGCACGCGTGTCTGTGTGCCTGTGCACCGTGTCTGCATGTGTCTGTGTGCCTGTGCACTGTGTCTGTGTGTGCACACACGTCTGCGTGTGTATGTGTGCCTGTGCACTGCGTCTGCATGTGCATGCATGTCTGTGTGTCTGGGCACTGTGTCTGCGAGTGCACCGCGTCTGCGTGTGCACACGTGTCTGTGTGTGTCTGCGTGCCCGCGCACACGATCCATGTGTCTTTCCGACAGCTGTGCTGCCCTGCACCCGGGTGCCCCTGCCGAGACGCGGCAGCGTGGTGGCACTGTCAGCCCTCGGGGATCGGGCCGGGGGGCCTCTGAGCTCATGGCCGCCCACGAGGAGGAGGAGGCCGGGCTGTCCTGGTCAGCCGCGGGCGGGGGTGCCTCAGGGACCGGGGGCTCTGGCGGGGACCTTGGGGCCCGACGTGCAGTGAGCGGGCCAGGGAGGCCCAGGTCGGGGAGCCCCAGCTGTTGGCCGCGCCGCGCAGGTGCAGGCCGGGCTCCTGCTACGGACCTGGAGGAGGCGGCCCTCCTCGCCCTGGCCGCCCGGGAGCCTGCGCAGAGGGGTCTGCGCCCACGTGTGTCTGGACGCCACAACCCTCCCTCCTGCCACACTGGGCGAGCTCTCCTTTAACCTCGTTTTCAGGCAATGCTTCAAAAACGGAAAAGCCTTACGCGGAGCTTCTGCTGGACGGGACAGCTCGTCCTGAAGGAGGTCCGGGCAGCTGCCGGGGCACGCCGTGCGTTCCTTCCGAAGCCTCCGGGGGCGGGCCCTGAAATATTTAAGACACGAGTGAATAAAACATGGAGGTGCCGCGGGGCGGGAGGGCCTGCTGCCGTCAGGGCTGTGGGGCGCTGGCCTCGGGACCAGGCCGCCGGCTCGGCCCCTTCTCCAGGCGGTGGGCGCCCCTCGTGTGGCTTCGGCCGGCCGGGCCTCGTGGAGGCATCTCTCCGGGGACGGCGTGGCGCCCTGTCCCAGCCCGGGGCCCCCAAGGTCCTCACACAGCTGCCCCCACGCCGCCCTGCTGTTGGCACACGCGGAGTCCACGCAGGCCTCCGGAGGCTCCCACGCGGAACCTCCAGCTTAGATTCGGGGAGGCAGTGACGTCATCTGCCCCCAAGTTGCCATCGAAGATTGTTGGGCTTCCAAGCTACGTCATAATTTGTGGCTCTGTATGGAGAAAAAGTCCCAATTCGGGGAAAAAGAACACATTTTGGGAGATAAAACGGTGCGGTGTTTGGCTCTTCCAACGGGGGCCGTTTCTGAGCACGTGCCTGGAGCACACGGAACCCGGGCAGGGGGTGGGGGCGAGTGTTTTGCTCACGGACGTGCGATCGTAAGCAGCGCTTTGACCCGGGAGGGGCCTGCGCTGCGGGGGGCTGCGGGACCTGAAGGAACCTGAGCTCCCGGAGCACGGCGCGGGCACACACAGGTGCAGGGGGGCAGGGGCTGCTCTGGCTCAGCCTCCGGAAGTCGGGCGGTCCCCGGACGGACGCAGGAAGAGGGCTAAAGCCAGGACTGCCCACTCCCGTGGCCCCACCCCTTCATACACCCCGTCCCCAGCCGGGGCGCCCCAAGTCCAGACTCCGGGTGGTGTGCATGTACCGGCCTGGGACGCGCCCTAAATGCAGTCGTGGGGACCCCGGGTGGGGGGAAGATGGGACCAGGCAGCGATGTGGGCGCACATGTGACGCCACAGGCAAGAGGTGTCGCTGAGAGCCTCCGCCTCCGAGCCCGTGCCCTGCCTCAGGTGTGCGGCTGGTGCTCCTGCCCGCGAGGCCCGCTTCACGGCCGCCCCCCACCAGTCGGGGTCCTCTTAGCCCCGGGCCAACGACGTGCAGCTGAGCGTCCCCTCCTGGGGAACCTCCAGGCTCCTTCCCCGGGGACCCGGGAGGCCACCAGCAGCTCCTAGGGGGCCTGGCCGCCCAGCCCACTGCCAGGGCTTTGCACGTGCGCGGCCCCTCCCCGGGGACGCTCCCAGGCTGGCTGTGCACCCCCGAAGTGATGGGGGGCAGTGCGGTGGTGGAAAGCCCAAGAAACGCCCACCCCAAAACGCTTCCTTCCTCTTCCCTCTGCCCACTGGGCGTAGGCAGCAGGGGACAGGCCCTAGCTGCAGCTCTGCGACGGCCGGGACAGCGAGCACGGCCGGTCCCCGGTCCCCAGGGCAGCCCAGGAGAGGTCGGAGATGCCGCCATCAGGGGTGGTCCTGGACACCATCGGCGGCAGGGGAGGGCCCGCCGTAGCTCCGGGACACTCACGCCGAGCCGGTCTCGTGACCGTGTCCGGGGAGGGCGAGGCCGCGGGGAATCGGGAACAGCCACCTTGGAAGTCGCTTGGGCAGTGTCCTGGGAGGTGAAGGGCGCTGACCCCACCCGCTCCCAGTTGAAGAACAGCCTCGGCGCCCTCGCTCGGAGGGGCCCAAGCCCAGACCTCCAGGCGGCCATCGACAAGTGGACGGTGCAACTTGCCGCGTGTCCTTGCGCTGAACCGCTGCCCGGCGGGGGCGGGGGTGAGGGTGGAGGCCGCAGCCCACGCAAGACGCTCGAAACCGAGTGCAGAGCAGGGGCAGGGAGGGTAGACGGAGTGGTGGGTCATAGGGAACTGGGGGGTCATACTGAGCAGGAGGGTCGTCCAGAGCGGGGCGGGGGTCACAGGGAGCCGGGGTCACGCGGAGCGGGGCAGTGTGAGTCCTTGCGGGTGGAGTCCCAGGGCGGCGCCCGGAGGCCGGGCCGGGCCTGCAGAGGTGGAGGGTCGGCGAGACTGCGGGGCCGGGGCCTGGCTCCCCGTCTGGGCCGTGGGCTCGGGTTCAGGGCCCCCGTGACACCGCAGCCGGCCGGGTGCTTGGAGGCACGCGGAGTGGGCACCGGCGCCTCAGTGCAGCCGACGGAGGACGAAGCAATAGACGGGTGTGAAGCCGACCTCTGCAAGACGGGGGACACGTACCCCGCTCCCCGCTCCACACTGGACCTCGCGGCCCCTCGGCTTGAGTCCCGTCTCCGGAGAAACCAAGTCCAAATTGCTGCCGTCCTTGCGCTTGGAAGAAAATCGCAGCCTTCTGCCCGATTTGGGGGCCGGGCGTCCTCCCCGGGGCTGGGCTGGCGGCGTCCCCGGGTGCGTCCTCGCAGGCCCCGCGGCCCAGCCCTGCCGCGTCTCTCGTGCCCATTTGCTGCGAGTGTCGGTTTGCGTTTCGAAAGGTTCTCGGTTGCTTGTTTCTTTTAGTGAAGGTGAGTTTGCGTACAGTAAGACGCACAGGTCGTAGCACCGCCAGTCTTACGCCTGTCACACGCCTGTGACGGCCTCTCCTGCCTCTTCCCAGGCCGCACCCCCACCCCCACTGTGCATGCCCTTCCTGGTTCGAGCACCACACCGTCGCTGGGCCTTTCCGGATTGTCCCGTCGAGGGGAGCCCCACCATGTGCCCCCCATCAGCCTCACTCCACCCACCAACCTGACCCTTTGAGAGCCACGTGCGAGGTCACGCACGGTGCAGGCCTCCTGACTTCCACGGTGGGTGGCTCCGGCCCCGGGGGCCTGCGGGTCGTATCCATTCTCCGCCTGCTGACCGGTTCCAGTTCACGAGGAGGCCGCCGTGCAATTCTCGGTCTCAGTCTCTCGTGGACAGATGTGCCCAGAGGAGCGTCCCGGGCCCGGGACAGACACAGCCGTGGACGAGCGTCCCTGCAGCTCTGCATCCCTGCCAGCGCTTGCTGCTGCCGTGCTCGTCATCGTAGCCATCCTGGCGGGGGCGCGGGGCACCTCATCACGGCTGGACGCCGCACGTCTCTGCGCAGTGACGATGCTGCACACGGTTTCATGCGCTTACTGGTCACGCGGGCCACGCGAGCGTCCTCCGTGCTGCATCTGCTCGCATCTTGGCTGTGGTGTTTCTTTCTTTCTTTCTTTTTTTTTAATCACTTGCTGTACCCTGTGTGTTCTGGGTAGAAGTCCTTCGCCCGCGTATCGCAGACGTGTTCCCTGGAGTTCAGCTTGCTTTAATGTTTTCTGATTGGTGGCTTCTGACAAGCAGAAGCGTTTAATTTTGATGAAGTCTAATTTATTGATTTATTATTTTTTAAAGATTTTATTTATTTATTCCTGAGACACAGAGAGAGAGGCAGAGACACAGGCAGAGGGAGAAGCAGGCTCCATGCAGGGAGCCCGACGTGGGACTCGATCCCAGGACCTCGGGGTCACGCCCTGGGCCGAAGGTGGCGCTAAACCGCTGAGCCCCCCAGGCTGCCCTGGAGTTATTATTTTACAGTTTGTACTTTTTCGTTCTGCCCAGGAAATCCTCAGCAACGCCAAGGTCAGGGGACACTGTTCGGTGGCTTCCTCTAGAAGGTGGATCTCGTGTGCGTCCCCCCACCCCCATCCTTCCAGGGCTGTGATATGAGCCATAACACCATGACCATGCTTCCTTACGTCCACACGGACGCCAGGTGCCGTGGCACTGCGGACCGCATGTGTTTCCATCTCCTGGTTCCATTGACCGTCGACCGTCCTTCTCCATCAGGCATGACCTCACCTGCAGGGTTTCTGCAGGTGACTCGGTCAGATTGGGACCTCTGTTCCCAGTTTGTAGGTGGTTCTTTGAAAAAAAAAATCACAAACAGGCTGAACTTTATCGTTTCTCGGCACCTGTTGGGTTGATCCTATGTTTTTTCTCTGTTGACTGATTTCGGATGTGAAAACAATAAGCACTGCCGGCATGGCCCCTCCCAGTCACTGAGTTCAACGTCCTAGAACTGCATTTACGATTGTGTGTGATGTTCCCGGGAGTGTGAGCTTTGGTACCGGGGTTTCGGTCTCGGACTGGGCCGTGTGAGTGAGCTGGGTGCATCCCCTTGTTTGTTTTCTGCAGAAGCAAGAGCAGGATGGTACTCATCTCTCCTCAAAGGAACGTCCGCCAGTGTTCTTCGCAGGCAGGTGTCTGGTTTCAGGCTCAATTTCTGCAAGAGACACGGGACACGTCAGGCTGCTCAGACCTGCTTGTGTCGAACTTGGGAGGTCCCGTTTTCAAGGACCTCGTCTGTCTGGCGCGGCCTGGCTTTCCTGATTGGTGGCTTCTGACAAGCAGAAGCATTTAATTTTGATGAAGTCTAATGTATTGATTTATTATTGTTATTATTTTTTAAAGATTTTATTTATTTATTCATGAGAGACACAGAGAGAGAGGCACAGGCAGAGGGAGAAGCAGGCTCCAGGCAGGGAGCCCGATGTGGGATTCGATCCCGGGTCTCCAGGATCGCGCCCTGGGCCAAAGGCAGGCGCCAAACCGCTGCGCCACCCAGGGATCCCCAGAACATCAAGTTTTTTTTTTTTTTTCAAGTTTTAAATAAGCCCAGAAGCGACTCAGATTCCTTCTGACAGAGGCTGTCTCTGGAAACGTCCTGGGGCAAAAATAAGATGTAGGCCGGAGGCCTTCAGAACAGCGGCACTGCTTGGGGTTTGGGCGTCGTGTGCGGCTTCAGGGGGCGCAGTCGGGGCGCAGTCGGGTCCCCGGGGATGTGCAGAGCGGCCGAGGGAAGGCGCTTTGTTCCTCGCTCTTCTGGGCAGACTCCCCTGGGCGTCTCCTGGGCCCCGGGCATGGGGGGAGAGGACCAGCCCTTCCCCAGGATGTGAGCACGCCACTTAGCGGGCTGCCACCCGTGGAAACAGCAGACCGGGGATTTTCTGTATTTAATCTTCAACAATGAGAGAGAAACCGACCTTTACTAACACTCAGTAGGTGGCCGGCGGCCCAGGGCGTCGGGGCAGCAGGCGGTGGGGCCCGGGCTGGGTCCTCCCCTCCGACGAAGGCTGACGCCCCGGACGGTCAGCGGCTCTGTGGGTCGCGTGGTGCAGCTCCTCCCGGGCTGACTTCACGTGCTGGTGGGCTGGAGGGTAGCAGAGGGAAGTGGGCAAACACCGGACACTGCAGGGGAGGGGACAAGGCGTGCGGGACTCAGTGGGAGGCTTCACGGACGTGTCCCTCACGTCCCCGACGGGGAGGACGGAGAGTCGGAGCCGGGGACGTACTTAAAGCCATGACGGCTGGTAATTCGCTGAAACTGACGGCGGATACTGGACTCCGGGTTCAGGAAGCGCCAAAGACACCGAGCAGGAAAATCTAAGGAGAACGACACCTAAGGGGACAAAAACGAAGACGTGAACACCAAGGACAAAGGGGAGGAAAGGGAAAGTAAAAAAAAATAGGACATTTGCCCAACCCTGTGAATACGTGGCTGACGGGTCCATACCCCCCCTCCCCCGCGTGCAGAAATCGCCTCCAGACGCGGGCCCACCCGGCACCGAGACCTCCGGCCCCAGAGGCCGGGGAAACGCGGGCGGTTTACCACCGAGCTGGATGCGGGCAGCCGACGTCCGACGTCGGGGACCGCGGCGCCTGGGCTGCTCCAAGGTAGGAGCGAGGCGTCGTCGGGCAGGACGCAGGCAGCCGCCGCTTCCCACTGCCTTGGTCTCAGCAGACAGGGGCACAAGCTGCAGAGGCGTCAGCCGTGCACACGCGAGATCGTGAGGCAACACGGAAAGGCCGGGGCCGCTGGGCCTCGCGGCTCGAATGTCTCAGAAACTCTCCAAATGGTGACTGGCCTCAGGGTCATGCAAACCGAGGGGTGCACCCCCCTGGAGGATCGGAGGCCATGCAACTGGACCCTCAGCCAGGTGAAAGGACTTGGGGCGTCTAAAGGTCCCACCCTCCCAAGTCGAGGGTTGGCGGCACAGGGTGGATTTGGGGGCAGGCGCTGACCCCTTGCTCCCTGGGTCTTTGCACCGAGAGGATCCAGGACGTAGGCCTGAGGTCAGATGAGACCCGGGTCCTGGGGAGGTCGAGTGTGTTTTCCACATGAGGCCAGCAGCCTGCTGGATTGGGAACGTGGCACGGGGCCCCCTCCCCATCTCTGCACCCCTTTGGCGTGTTTCTCGGGTGTCCTCCCGCAGGCCCTGGCCTGGCTCGAGACTCCTTGGTCCCTGTTGGTCTCGCTGGGACACGCGTGCAGACCTGGGAGCATTTGGGTCCTGGGCTTGCCGCGTTGCTGTCCTCGAGGACCCCGTCACAGCCGCCCTGCGGTCCAGGCACCCGTGTCCCCTGCCGGTCAGCCCACTGCCCCACAGTGTGGGGGAGGCCTCGCCGGTCACCCAGGCAGCCGACCTGCTGCTGGCACAGAGATCAAGAAGCCAGGACAGCCCGGGGCAGCCAGGCCAAGCCCACGCTCAGCAGATGCACAGCTGATGTTTTAAACGTCTAGGTTTTGGGGGCTTGTTATCTGGCAACAGGCGTCTGATGAAACCCCTATTTCACAGCATCCACGGAAGCCAATTCCGGGGAGGCCTTGGAACCAAAAAAGAGACAAAAAAAAAGTTTTCTACCGGATAATATGGGAATGGATAATATGGGAAACTACATTTAGGATCTTGGGGTAGTAGGACAATAGGATGCCTGTTTGTGGTCTTAGGATGCACCACAGCTAACTCTGCAGGCAGCCTGATGGATTGGATTGGTTTTGAATCAAAGCCTTTTGTTATTTAAAAGACATCATGGGACGCCTGGGAGGCTCAGCAGAGGAGCCTCTGCCTTCCGCCCAAGGTGTGACCCAGGAGTCCTGGGATCGAGTCCTGCATGGAGCCTGCTTCTCCTTCTGCCTGGGCCTCTGCCTCTCTCTGTGTGTCTCTTGTGAATAAATAAATAAAATCTTAAAAAAAAAAAAAAAAGGACAAAGAACATCATGAGACACGTTCCGGAAAAATAAGAAGCTTAACTTACACTTAAATTGGCATTTTGAGTTAAACAGTCCGTTAAAACATTGTTAAAGTTTTGCCCTTAGAATGAGCCTCAGTTTCCGGAGCGGGTGCTTCCGCGCTGCAGTTGCTCTGGGCAGAGGGACCGGAGCCCGGGGCCCCGCTTGGTTGTCTGGGCTGTGTGGTCGCCTCCTTCTGGACCTTCTTCTTTTTTTTTTTAATTTTTTTTTTTAATTTATGATGGGCACACAGTGAGAGAGAGAGAGGCAGAGACACAGGCAGAGGGAGAAGCAGGCTCCATGCACCGGGAGCCCGACGTGGGATTCGATCCCGGGTCTCCAGGATCGCGCCCTGGGCCAAAGGCAGGCGCTAAACCGCTGCGCCCCCCAGGGATCCCCCTTCTGGACCTTCTGACCCCCGGCCCCAGGCTGGGGTCCCCGGGGAGCCTGGCACGTCCGGGGGCCGGGGGGAGGGCCCGGCTCTGAGCCCGCTAGTGAGGGAGGCGGTGGTGCAGCAGGACCTCCCGGCGGGTGGGCCGGGGACGCCACTGCGAGGAACAAGCTCAGTCCCCGCGTGAGAGCCTGGCGGCCCGGTCGGTGCCCGTTGTCAGTGGCGAGGGCCTGGGGCAGGAGCCGAGCGCGGGGTCGCACGGGGGGGGGGGGGTCAGCAGGCCGTGCTGTGAGCCGCCGGCTGTCCTTCCCCTTGTGCAGCAGAGCCGTGGCTTCGGGGGCGCGGAGCGTGTCAGCCTGTGTTCGGCACGTCGGGGCAACCCTCACACCCCGGCTGGGTCTGCGTCCCCGGGGCCCACGCCGCCTCCCCGGGAGGAGCTGGACGGGGCCGTGGGCCCGCCTGGCGGGTGAGCCTCGGAGCCCACCGCTCGCCTTCACGCCCGGCGCCTCTCCTCTCCATGCCCCTCGCACAGGACGCCTGGGATCGCGTTTAGGGCCCATCCTGATAATCCAGGGCCATCTCCCAGCGCAGAACTTTACCCCAGCCCCGTCCACGGGGCCTTCCTTCCACCTACGAGGTCACGTTCACAGGTTCCAGGCATCAGGACGCAGGTGCCTCTGGGTGGCCAGTCGGCGTGGTGTTGGCGGGCGGGGGGGACGAGGGCAGATGCCGTAGTTCTGGAAGCTTCCTTGCTGCTCCAGGGCTCTGAATGGCCGGACTCAAGCCCGGGCCTGGGTTGGGGGGTGTGGGTGGGGTCCATTTCCATGGAAACGTCTTTAACCCTGACCGGCTTCTCCTTTTACTTTCATTTCATTCTTTTTAAACATTAGACTCAGAATGTGGGCCCCAGGGGGGTCCCTGAATATCATCTGTGTCGCTGACTGTTTTATGAATGGGGACGCTGAGCCGGGGGGAAGGGGGGTGGCGACCGCGGGGCAGAGGAAACAGAACCCAGGCGGGACAGCCATTCGGTGTTCCGGCACCTTCCGGGGGGTGGGCGCACAGCTGGGCTGGGGTCGGCACCCCGCCTCCCGTCTGGAAGGAGGTGAGAGATCTGCAGGTGGTGACGGGAGCAGCGGGGAGGACCCGTGCCCCACGCGGGCTGGGACAGGTCAGGCCTGATGGGGGGGTTCCTGGGCTGGGTGTGGGGGAGGGGGCGGTGCTGGGGGTGCCCTGGAAGCAGCCCCTCCGGCCTCTCGCCCTCCCCACCCCTGCACCGTGGTTGGCCGCCTGACCCCCGGCATTGCTCAAGGCAAGTGCCCGACTTCCAGGGATGGACGAGGGTGGCCGTGGGCACCCCCCAGCCCAGCTGCTCCTGGGGTGGCAACACTGCGCCCTGCTCGGCGTGCTCTCCCACGTAACCTGTGACGACACCATTGGTTCCTGCATTGGCCCCGCGGCAGGTGGGGCTGGACATCTCCACCCGGGGGGGAAAGGGAGTCACCCTACCCGCCCCCCCAGCCTGTGGGCACGGCCGGCGGTGGCCATGGGCCCCTCGCGTCCCTGTGGCTGCCCTGGAGGGGCGCAGGGGGCAGGGCCCTCCCCGTCGGGGCTTATCTGGCCACGCAGACCGTCCCCCTCAGCACAAGTCACGCGCCTGTGAGGCGGGAGCCGTCGGCGCCCCGGCAGCGCCTGGCACGTGTGCTTCGTTACCTAACTCCTCGCAGAAGCAGGTCACTCGGGGGGCGGGGTACGGATTTTCCACGACTCGGGAAATAAATATCCTTGCTTCGTAAAACCAGTCTCGGGGCAGGGAGCCGGGCCGGGCAGCTTAAAGAGGAAAAAGAAGCTTAAGCCGATGATGCTCTCGCTCGAGTGACAGGCGGCAGGACGCACAGGCGCTGCTCGGCGGGCGGGTTAATCCGAGGCCCTCCCCTCCCCACGCCGACGTGCAAAGTCCCGGAAAGGATCAGTCGCTTTATCCCCGTCAAAACTATCCGGAGATTTTTTTTTCCTCCTTGAACATCTTAATGCCGAGTTTTGTCCCCGAGTTAGTGTCGTTGGTTATCGCGAGCAACATAGTCTCGCAGGACAGACAGGCCGGGGCCGTCCCAGGGGTGTCGCCGCATGTCGGAGCCTGCGCTGCTGCTGCGTCCTGAGCGGCTAATCCTGTGGTTTGGGAGGGCCCGTCCTGTCCCCGCGGGGCTGATTAGGGCTCTGGATGGCGGCAGGGGGGCGGGTGCTGGCCTGCAGGGCCGTCTGTGGGGCTCTAACAGGGTGTGGCCGAGCCACCTTCCCGCGGTCCTGCAGGAGCTGGCCGGAGCTGAGACGGGTCCTCAGAGGCAGGGCTGGGGACGCGGCCAGCAGGCCCTCCCGCCGTGGGTGGGCTCCCTGTGTCACTTGCACCCCGGACCCCTGCTCCGTGCCTGCCGGCCCCTCTCGCCTCCAGGACTCCTGGCTTGCCCCTCCGCAGGCCAGCAGCAGGGTGAGAGGAGCCCTGGGCGGGCAGCAGGCGGGGGCCTGGGGGAGCGTGGTCGGCCAGCCCACTGCCACGCGCCCTGCTCGCGCGCAATGGGCTGTGGGCCCGGCCTGTGGGCCCCACGTCTGAACACCGCGGGTTCCCAGGGCTCAGCCTCAGGCCGCAGGCGCCCAGTGACGCCCTGGGCAGGGTCCCAGGTCCCAGGTCCCCCTCTGCCCTGCAGCAGGGTCCTCTTGGGTGCCACAAGCGGGGGTGAGTCAAGGCCCACCTGACACTCCTAGCCAATCACACGCTGTTCTCTGCTGTTCCTTCTTTTCCTCTCGGTATTTTATGAATGTTTTTAATTCTTTAAAATTAAAAAAAAAGGGGGATCCCTGGGTGGCTCAGCGGTTTGGTGCCTGCCTTTGGCCCAGGGCGCGATCCTGGAGTCCCGGGATCGGGTCCCACGTCGGGCTCCTGGTGCATGGAGCCTGCTTCTCCCTCTGCCTGTGTCTCTGCCTCTCTCTCTCTCTCTCTCTCTGTGTGTGTCTATCATGAGTAATAAATAGATAAATCTAAAAATAAAATAAAACTATTTGACGCGTGGTCTTTAAGCATTTTGATCACCCGCACATCAGTAAAAAGCATCTGAGGAACTCCCTCCAAATATATGTAATCTATGTAATTAAAAATATGTAGTATGGGATCCCTGGGTGGCGCAGCGGTTTGGCGCCTGCCTTTGGCCCAGGGCGCGATCCTGGAGACCCGGGATTGAGTCCCACGTCGGGCTCCCTGCATGGAGCCTGCTTCTCCCTCTGCCTGTGTCTCTGCCTCTCTCTCTCTCTCTCTCTCTCTCTGTGTGGCTATCATAAATAAAAAAAATTTTTTTTTAAAAATTTAAAAATATGTAGTGCAACACGCTACACTAAAATATCAGACATACAAAGCATACGTGAAAATGAGATCCCATCATTTCTGATAAGATGAAATGAACATTTCAAAAATGTTCATTTATCATTTAAAAAAATATTCTGCCCTCAATTTAGCATTACAATTTATTTATTTATTTATTTATTTATTATTTATTTATTTATTACTACTATTTTTTTAACAAATCGATCATCGTAATGGTATTTAGGGAGGCTGGTGGGGACAATTGCGCTTGGTCGCTTCCAAGCCCGGGGGCTGGTGCCCCGGGCCCTGTGCCCCACAGCTCCCGATGTGACGGGCGGGCTTCAGGACGCGGCTGTCACAGCAGAAGGGAACAGCGCAGAAGAACACGGGATTCCAGCCGAGGGGGGCGCCCTCCGCGGCCTCCCAGGTCCTCCCAGGTCCTCCCACGTCCGGCCCTTGTCGGGGTCCGCCCACGTTGCACAGAGGCTAGTGTGGAGCCGCCATCTGCCCTGGAGCCCTCCGGGGTCCTGCAGACCGACTGGAAGGGTCGCACTGGCGCGTCTTTAACAAATGGGTTCAAAATTCACTGAGACGTTTTATCTGAAAGACCGTTTTTGATGGTCTAGAAAACATTGTTTCTACATTTTAGAAACGAGCAGATACGAGAACCGTTCTAGGTGACACACTGAACAGGTGTTGGCAACGCAGCCACAGGACATTAGATGGAGTATCCGTTTTCAGAGCACGTCACCTGCTTCTTCCAAAGGACTGGGGTTTTCTCACCGACTACTAGAAACTTCACTTTCCCCTGGAAGGAACAGGTTACGTAAGCTCTTACGCCTCTTGTTAAAAATACGGGCTAGCCGTCCGCTACCAGGCCCGAGTAGAACATCCTGCCATCAGCCTGCTTTGCCTTCTGACGTGGCCTGGGAGCTGCTGGTGGGAGCGGGAGGCCTGGGTCAACCGCGTCTTCCTGTGGCCACCGTGGGCTCCTGTTGCTAGCGGGGTTTCTGGTTGTGGGGTTGTTTGTGTGTGCATGGGTGTGTGAGGGTGTGCATGGCACCTGTGCATGTGTGTGCATGTGTGCAGGTATGCATGGCGTGCATGTGCAGGTGTGTGTGTGCAGGTGTGTGCACGACCTGTGTGTGTATGCATGTGTGCAGGTGTGGAAGGGTGTGTGCAGGTGTGCATAGCATGCATGTGCAGGTGTGTGCGTGCATGTGTGTGCATGACCTGTGTGTGCATGCATGTGTGCATGGGTGTGTGAGGGTGTGCATGGCACCTGTGCATGTGTGTGCATGTGTGCAGGTATGCATGGCGTGCATGTGCAGGTGTGTGTGTGCAGGTGTGTGCACGACCTGTGTGTGTATGCATGTGTGCAGGTGTGGAAGGGTGTGTGCAGGTGTGCATAGCATGCATGTGCAGGTGTGTGCGTGCATGTGTGTGCATGACCTGTGTGTGCATGCATGTGTGCATGGGTGTGTGAGGGTGTGCATGGCACCTGTGCATGTGTGTGCATGTGTGCAGGTATGCATGGCGTGCATGTGCAGGTGTGTGTGTGCAGGTGTGTGCACGACCTGTGTGTGTATGCATGTGTGCAGGTGTGGAAGGGTGTGTGCAGGTGTGCATAGCATGCATGTGCAGGTGTGTGCGTGCATGTGTGTGCATGACCTGTGTGTGCATGCATGTGTGCATGGGTGTGTGTGGGTGTGCATGGCATGCATGTGCAGGTGTGTGCATAGGTGTGCATGCATGTGTGCACTCGGGTGCACGACTTTTAAAGCACTTACCCACTTTGTGAGGGTGGGTTGGATAAAATGAGACGTCACCTGTAAAGCACGCGGTGGGCACAGTAGCCTGAAATGCGGCCCTCCCGGATCTGAGGGATCCCCTCCAACCGCTCTGGCCCTACTCTGCCCCTCCCTGTAGATCAAAAGCCTCATGGCCAGAGGGTTGTGTCCACCTGCATCCCACACCAGCCCCTGTGGACCACACCTGCCAGCCTTCCTGGAGAGCTGCTAAGGCCCGGGGCCTCCCCAGGGCAGACCCAGGTGGGGGTCTGAGAGGTCTGGGTCATCTACCGCAGGGTGAGACGAGCTGAGGATGGGACAAGAGGGGAGTGGGAGGCTCGAGGCTGCCATGGGCCATGTAGCCGCCAGGGGTAGGCCTGTCCCCGTAGATCCCGCTGTGCCCAGACACACGCAGGGAGCAGGGCTCCCCTGTGCAAAACAAGAGGCTCCCCTTTGTTGGGTGGAGCCTGCGGGGTGCTGCCCACTGTGGTCCCTGCCTGGGAGCAGCATGGACAGCAGCACACAGTGTGCGGTGGCCCAGGCGAGGGCCCTGCTGTCCACCCCCCAGGGCACAGAAGTCCCCCCTTGTCCACCTGGTGTTGGGTCATGAGGCATCTGTGGAGGGAACCCAGAGTTTCTCCTGCACCAGGGATCATTCTGGGGACGTCTCCGGGTGCCCACCCCGGTCATGGAGGCCTGAGTGCCCCCTCCTTGGCCCACATGACCTTTGAGGTCCCCAATGAGCCACTACGCTGCTGTTTCAGCCCTGCTGCTGGGACTCCGCGTCTGCCTGCCGCCTGCCTGGCTGTCTCCGTGGGCGCCCTCTTGTCCCGGGGCCGTGTCGCTCCAGAGCGCTCGGGGACCCCCGTCTGTCTAGAGACACTCAGGCTCCCCGTGGAGGGACGCTTCTGTGGGCGTCCATGCTCGCTCGGCGGCGGGGCCCCTGGACAGCGACAGCGGCCTCTGCCTCCATCTCCTGCGTTGTTCACCGTCGGTGGCGTCTGTCGCGGGCTGGCTTTGCTCCTCGGAAGGCGCCGTAGCAGGAGATGGAGTCCTTAGTGAAGAGGTGGTTAAGGTAAACTGAGGCCACAGCACGGCCTGGTCCTGTAGGAGTGGGGACACACGCGGGAGAGAGGCCCCGGGAGGAGCAGCCCCGCCGGTCCGGCCCCAGCCCCCGTGGCTCCAGGTCACGGCGGCCCAGCAAACTCGCGCACGGTCCATTCTGGAAACTTCCTCGTCATTTTCTCCGAGCGTTGCCTTTAGTCTCCCCTCAACGGCTATGTTGCATCGTCTCTGTTTTTCGTCTTTTGATGGCCCGTGATCGAAGCGACCTTTGACCTCTCCGTGCTGTTTTCCGGGGACCGTTCCCGCCTCTGTTCCAGCTCACGGAGCCCGGCCCACTGTCTCACCTGTCCTCAGCCCTCGCCCCGAGGCTTTCCACCTTCCGTGATATTTTTCATCTCTGATGTTTCTAAATTACTTCTTTAAAAAATTGTGCTAAAAAAATTAAAAATAAATAAATAAAAAGTTTTTTTTTGTTCTTTATTTATGTCGCCCCTGACCTTACTATCATTGACCTCTCGTCTTTGTCTCTTGCGTGAACGGCTCCCACTGCCCGCCTCTCCCCCTTCCCACGCACGAGGGACGCCAATCACGACGCGGCTTTTATTCTCGTGTTAGGCCGGGACCTGCACGCCCTCACGCGTGTGCTCAGAGCTCCCATTTCTTCCGTGAGCCTCTTCCTGCGACCTCCAGGAAGATGGAAAACGTCCTTGCTCATTTCTGGGAGCAGCGCTTAGGATTTCGCAGCTTCGTTTCGTGGGTGAGGTGGCCCCTGGCCGCCCCAGCGAATGCAGACCCGGGGCCCCATCTCCACTCTGAGCTACGCACGAGCCTGTCACCACTCCTGTCGTGTGTCCCTTGCTCCCTGAGGGCTGACCCGGCGTCGGCTCCTGTCACTACTCCGGCTTTGACGTCGCATTTATTTTGGACACTATAAAGTTCTCCTTCCCTTTTTTTGAACAAGGCTGCATAGTTAAAATTGTATGATTATTGTTGTCTATTCTTAGCTCAGTTGCCCTAGAAAGTAGAGCCTGAGGCAAAGGCTCCTGTGCTCACGGTTTTCCTGGGGTTTGCAGTCTCGGAGAAGAGGGGGCGCAGGAGGGAAGGCAGGCCAACAGACACCAGGGGGTCACTGGGTGTCACCAGCCGATGCTCCGCCTTCAGAGACGCTCTGTGCAGCTCCTGGAACTCAGTCCCGTCGGCGCGGGGAAGGGAAGGGGACGGGATTCATCCGCCGGGTCCTGCTGCTCACAGGCTGGGGTGCCCACCCAGGCACGTGCACGTGCTGGTTGCGTGTGCATGGGCGGCGGCGTAATGGTGCAGCGCATCCTCAGAGCCAACAAGAACGCCCCAAGGAAGCCGGGAGGAGGCCTCCGCCGTGACCCCGAGGAAAGGCTCTGTGGGCGTCACTCACCCACGGCTCGCAGCCCTGCAAACAGCCCCCCGGTGGGCGCATGAGACCCGTGGGGGCCGCGGGGGCTGCAGGGCGGGCCAGGTGTGGCCAGAGCTGCTCCAGCTGGGCAACCTGGTGGGACCCACAGGCGCGCTGATGACAGGGCGTCCCACGCACGTCCTGCCCGAGGACGGGTGCCCGGACCTACGTCCTGGGAGGGCGGTGCCAGCATGATGCTTCACGACACTACCTAGCTGCTGCCTCCCAGAAGGTCAGAGAGAGGCTGTCCAAGCGGGCAGTGGTCCCGGCTACGGGCCCCGCGGCTGAGGTCAATACTCCTTCATCCACCCCCCTTTCTGGATGGTTCTCCCTCAGCTGGAAGCTCGGCTGCTCAGATTTGTTTGTCCTCGGAGGGGCCTCGGTAGCTGCAACTGTCCTCCTACGGTTTATCAGTTGGCACGGACAGCGAAGTGTCCCAGCGGACGGGCCCGTTCCAGGCATTTCCCTCCCGTCCCCATCGAGCGACAGCAGGCCTAGCCCCCCGCGGTGTTTGGGGCTGATTCAGTCCCTTCTCTGCTTGCTCGACCTGGGAAGCTGACGTGGCCGAGTGGTAGTCGCGGCTGCGGGTGTGCTGGGGACGCTGGCAGAAATGTTCACCCGCCCCCAGCAGGGAACCAGGACGCCCCGTCGGGCACAGCCTGTAACTGCAGTGACCGGAAGCGGGAATCGTGCCGCAGACTCACGAGGACGGTGGGGACAGCAAACTTGCTCTGCTCTGTGGCTCCTGCAGCTGGTACCCAAGGCGCTGGGGACCCACTGCCACTCACTAACCGTCACATGCACACAAACCCTGCGTCCTGGGGGACAGCAGTGGACTCCTGTGGGCTTCTGGCCCAGGGCTGCCACCTTAGCTCACCATTAACACGCCTCGCCGTCGCCCTTACTGTGTTGGCCGCTTCTGGGCAATGGGGTCCAGGGTCACACCAGTGAACCATGGGCATGTGCCCATTTTCAGACCCTCTTTACGGTGAAATAGGTCTCTTGGTATAAGACGATGTCATGTAGAACCCTGTTTTGATTGTCTAACAAGCACAGCAGACCACGTAAACACGTAGCGGCTTTAAACCATGGTTTATAATCGCCTCTCAGTCCTCCGGGGGTGGGCAGGGTCAGCTCCGTCCTTCATACGTGGCGTTGCTGGCACCATCCGAAGCCCCCTTCCCCGGGCTGGAAGGGCTGCAGACGCATCTTTCGGTGGGGCCCCGCACGGGGCGAGGTGGGCCCGGGCCTGGACGGCTCACACGTTGGCTGGCTTCGCTGAGAGCGAGCAATCCGAGAGCAGCACTGGAGGCCCCTGAGGCCTGGCCCCAGAAACCGGCACAGCAGCCCTCCGTCCTGCCGTGCGGGTCAGAGAGCCGAGCCCGTCACTCGGAGGAGGAGCACGGGCTTCCCCTGTTCACATGGGGACTGTCGCAGACTGCGGCCGTCTTGACCTTCCACGCAGGTGTCAGGAGACCGGGGGCTCTACGAGGCCGGCAGGGGAGGAAACCCGCGCTCAAGTATATGTCAGCGTCTGTTGGGACAAGTGACTTTCCCTCCAAGTGGAAGGGGTCCGAGGCCTTTGGTCTGCCTCCAGGGCATGTCCCGTCGGCCTGGCCTGCCCCTGCCCGCACGCTCCTCGGGATGCCAGGAGGACATGCGGGGAGCCGCGGGGCACCCTTTCTGCCCGGTCACGCACATCCTGCTGGTCTGCACCCTCCTGCTCACCTCCTGCCTCAGGGACCTGGAGCTGAGGAGCCAACACCAGTCTGCCCCCGTCTCCTGAGGTCTGTCGCCGTGTCCCACTCAGGGAGGACCCCGGGGGAGGCTGGCGGGTCCGAAGTGTCAGTGTCCATCTTGCCCCCTTGCCTGGCCCCGGGAATGATTCTCTTGGAGATTCTCCTTCACCGGGTAGAGGGTGGAGAGGTGGAGGGGGCACCTCCTGTCCCAAAGTGTCCCCCTGGGGAGACTGAGCCTTTCAGGGTTTCTGCCCATCCAGGTCCTTTCCCCGCGAGGACAGAGGCTGGGGGACAGCATCAGTTTTTAGCTTTGGCCACCGTCTTCAGAGTGTGTGTGTGTGTGTATGCACACTTGTGTGTACATGTGCATGTTTGTGCATGTGTGTATGTGTGCATACGTGTCCACATGCTAGTGTGCATGTGTGCAAATACACACGCGTGCACAGTGCTTGTACATGCATGTGCACGCGGGTGTGCGTGTGCTTTTGCATGCATGCATATATGTGCGCAGTGCTTGTGCATGTGTGTATGAGTGCATGCATGTGCTCATACACATGCACACATATGCATATGTGTGCATGTGCGTATGCATGCATGTGTTTATATGTGTGCTTGTCCATGCGTGTATGCATACGTGTATATATGTGATTGTACATGTGTGCGTTGCTTGTACATTGCACATGCAGGTGTGTTACGTGTGCTTGTGCATGCGGGTGTGTGTGCACGTGCGTGCCTGTGTGGACTGTGGGGAGCTGTGTGCTTCCTCCCTAGGCTTGGCTCTCAGCTGCCATCAGGCCCGAGCCCCGTTCAGCAGCGCGCTACTGTACATGACGCGCTTTGCAAATACACTTCCAGCTTCTCCTGGCTTCGTCTGGACCGTGCCTCCACGTCCTCCCGTACAGAAATTCGCAGGACGGGCCGGCGGGTGTGCGAGTATTAGACAAGGTGGCCATTTGTCTAGCACTTGGGTTTGTCGTACTCCTAGTACAACCAGGCACCCGTAATTTGCATTTGGGAGGCTCACCTGCCGCGTGGTTCAGTCTGCCCAGCAGCCCAGGGCGGCGGCAGTGTGGCAGTGCTGCTTCGCCACCGGATTTTGCGATTTGGGTGTGGTCCCCTCTCAAGCTCAGCGTGGCATCCTGGCCGTGCCACGTCAGCGGGGAGAGTGACAAAGACACCACAATGGCGATGGCATCTTGCATATGCCTGGCACTTGGTGGCTGGAAAGCCTACCACCGTCCGGGAGGAGCCACTGTCTCTCCGCCATACGAGCACTTGATGTAAGGTTCCCACCAGCGGGGTGAGCGGCACTAGCTCCTTCTGGGGCCTTCCAGAAAAAGGCAGACAGGGTTGGGTCTGCTGCTCTGCAGGTGGGAGAGTGGCGAGCTGGTGGCACGGCCGGCCCTGGGGTGGGAGGCAATCCTGCGGCCATCCCCGTGGCCTTGCTCTGGGCCCTGGGCAGCGGTGGCCTGGGACGTGTGAATGTAAAAGCAGAGACGCCTCCATCTGCACCCTGGACGGCTGAGCCGGCACCAGCGGCAGAGACGGGGACGAGGGACCATCCGTGTATGAGTGAGCTGGGTCACCAAGCACTGCTGGTCTGGGTGTCGGGTTGGGGCAGGGAGGGGCCTGCAGCTGCAGCACACCTACCATGTGCTCCTGCTCCGATTGTGCTCACACTGTCTCCTGTAAGACCCCTGGCTCCCCATCTTGGGGGGCGAGTGGCAGGTGCAGTGCACTTGGGAGCTTTTGACGGTTTGCTTCATTGCCTTGCCTTTGTTCGTGGGTCTGCAAGCTCCTCGCTCCCCACTGGCCTGGGGGAGCCCGTGTGGGGGGCCGGCCTGACCTGAGGCAGTGGCGGAGGGGGTGATTGGGAGAGGGGCTTCAGACGGCCCTCTGAGAGCCCCACAATTTACATTTTAATGGTTTCTCAACACTGACATTTTAAAATTTCACCTTAAAGTTCTCATCAGAGGTCTTTGCCAGCAAGCGATCAAATGGATAAAGCAGGAAGGCAGCGTGGTTGCCAAAGGAAGGACGCCATGGATGAAACCCTAAGAAAATGTGGGTCTGAAGGAGATCGCCTTGGAACGGCTGAGCCATACCTGCCCCTTCACACTCTTGCTATTGCACGAATATTCTTGGGTGTTGAAATCCATCTCCACTGTTATTAATTAGAGATGATTTATGGCAACCGAAAACGTTCACGTGACCCTAATTGAAAAACAGCCAGTGTGTGAGGCCCCGTAGAGCCTTCGGTCCGCTTGGCAAAGCCAGGCACCTGCAGCACCCCTGCGTCCGGCCACGCAGCCTGGCGGCTCCTCCCTCAGGCTCAGGGCTTTGGAAGCTCTGCTTCGCCCTTCCGGCCTCTTCCTGCCGGCCCGGCGGGTGTTGGGGTGGGGAGGCGGCTCGGACAGCAGGTCTCACTCTAGAGTCTTCCATGGAGGCACTGTGAGGAGTCTCCTTGAAGGAGAAGGGGCGGCCCCGGTGACGTTGGGCTGGGGGCTGTGAGGTGTGTGCAGGCCCCGTCCTTTCAGAGAGGAGGAGGAAGGCCACACCTCCCTCCCTTACAGGAAACACTAGAGACCGTGCAGATAAAAAGGTGTGCGCGTGGCGCTCTGCTGGCGGTGTGGGAGGGCCGGAGCACACACGGGAGCAGCCTGTCTCTCTGTCTCTCGCCCCCTCCGCGTCTTCTCTCCGTCTCTGTGTGTCCTTCCCTTTCTGTCTTTCCTTCTCTGTTTCTTTCCCCTCTCTAGCTCTGGCCCTGGCTCCGTCCCCCTCTCTGGCCCTGGCTCTCCCTTCCCATCTCTCTCTGTGTCTCTTTCTCTGGCTCCGTCCCCCTCTCTGGCTCTGGCTTTCTCTTCCCTGATGGCCTTGGCGCATCGGCTCCAGAGCCTGCTGTCTGAATCGGGACATGCAGTCAAGGGCAGCTGTGACTCACTTGCTTTTTCGTGTGAAGGGCCTAGAGGACGGAGGCCGCTGACTCCAGTCCCCTGGGGATGATGACAACACTGGACAAACCCCAGGCCCCCCTCCACGACCAGACCGGGGACGACAACCATGCTTGTTACAGGCTAAAAGCAGGGAGCCCCACCAGGCAAGCTGGGGTCCTGGCAGGTGCCGGCAGGACTTCTGCTCACCCCCACATGTTTATCCTTTGGGTCAGAGCCATGGCTTCCACGCGTGGTTTGAGCCGACTTCCCAGCATGGGGATAACTTTCGGTGCCCACCGTAAGGACAGCTTTTGCTGTCTCCCAGCCCCTCATACCCACAGAGCAGTCTGCTGGCCGTTGTCGGGGCATGCCTGGCTGGACGGTGACCCAGTCTCACGGGAATGCAGATGCAGGGCAGCATGTGGGTCCGGGAGAACCTTGGGATGCAGGGCCGCTGTAGACGGTGGGTCAGTCTGCCAGCCCCAGAGGAGAGAACGTCTGCGAGTCCCGGCGGGTTGCAGCACCGTTCATGTGCCTGCTTCTTTCCCCCCTTCTTCCTGCACGTCTGTGTTGGATGCTCCGTGCATGCTCCGCTCTCCTCCTGGAGCACGTTTCCAGCCTTCACCATCATCCAGGCGCGGGCACCTCAGCAGCCTGGTTGGTGCAGCTTGCCTCTGCGCAGGTGCGACTTCACCTCCTCCCACGCCCGCCCAGTCGCGGGCCGGGGACATGGCCAATGACTGCTTAGGAGCTGCTCCTCCGGCAGGGGGGCACAAGAGGAGCCCCCTTGATCGCCTCACCTGATGAAAGAGCCATCAGAGGCTTCAGCAACCAGGTAAGAAAGGCCAGGTGCACAGCTTGGATTCCTGCGTCACAGCGGAGGAGCCTAGTGGGCAGCGTTGGGCGCGTTCCCCGACCAGGGCAGCTGGCGTGGGCCTGGTCTACCGGCTTCCCGATTCGCGCCCCATCACGCTGGCCTCACAGAATCTCCTCTGAGCTCAGCAGACCCAGCCCTGCCGCCCCCAGGGCCGCACTTTGTGCCTAGGCGCTGACGGCATGGTCCTGCCTCAGCATTTTGTGAACGGGGCTTTAGCAGCAACACTCGTCCCCTAGGCTCTCGACTTGCGACCAGGTAAACTGTGTCGTTGTGCTTTAGTGTGAGCTCAAGGGGTGGCTGAGAGGCCAATGTGAGCTCTCCCTGCGGAAAACAGGCCCAATGCAGAGGCCGGCAGACGCCCCGCACTCCAACCAGGCCCAGGTCGATGGCTCCAGACCCCTCTCCGTAGCAGGGGAGGGGGCCTCTGTAGCTGGGTGCTGGGTGCCACTTGCGATCACGCCCGGGAACCTGCACCACCCGGAAGACTTGGACACCGTTGGCCACTGGGACTGCTTCCTGCGCAGCTATTTTCCCGGCCCTTTTAGCCATCTAATATGGAACCGAGAAGGCTCCTTGCCCCCACCCTCCATGCCCCAGACTCCCTGGTGGCGGGGATGTGTGTGACAATCAGGAAGGCCGGGCACTAGGAGGCTTCCCAGGGCTTGATCTGACATCATTCCAAGCAGATGATAATTACAAGCCTCCTTCTCTCCCTGCTCCCTGCATCCCCACAAGACACCATGGAGTTATTTATAAATGCGGGCCCCTGGGTGCACTTCTCACGGGAAGGACCGCAGTGACAGCGATTGAGAGGGTGGCGAACAGCACACACGGTGCTAATGAAGGGGGAAGTGCGTGGAGCACAGTGTGTGGGGAATTCGCGGCAGGCTGGTCCTGCTTAGGGGGCGGAGCCCAGGCCTGCTCCAGGCCCCGGCCCAGCTGCTGTGGTCTGCAGTTTGGCTTTCAGAGATCTGCTAACATATGATAATACTCCGGCAGACGTGGATTGTCTCGTGTGTCAAGGGCGGAGGCATGAGATGAGCTGCTTTTTTCCTCCCAGGGCTGGCAGGAACTGGAAATAATTGAAAGTTGTTAGGGTCCAACATGCTGTCCCGAAAACACTATCATTAATTTCCTAATGACTAACTGTGTCTTTCAGGAGGCAATGAAGGCAGCTGAGGGGACGAGGGCCCCTGGAGAGGATGGGGAAGTGGGAAGCTGGCAGCCTGTAATCTAGGGGGTGGACTGAAGGTACTCTGCCCGTGGGCGCCCCCCCACCCCCGGCCTCAGGAGCGGAAGCCTCATGGTCCTTCCATCCTCTCTGCCCAGAGAGTCAAGGTGAGGGTGGCAGCCAGAGCCACGTAGTCAGGACGTGACAAATCCTTGCAACCCTGGGCTCCGGGTCCACTGTTCCTTCCTGCTCACTTCCCAGCACTGTGCTCCCCTCCCGACCGACTGGGAGACCCAGCCAGGGCCACCATGTCCTCCTTTTCTGCAGCCTCCTTCCTACCCCCAGAGCCGTCCTCCCAGAGCGCACGGTTAAGCATGTCTCTCTGCTCGAAGTGGCCATTGCTGGCCACACTGCTGGGGTGGCCCCTGCCTCTGTGACCCCTTCTTTGGAAGGACTCATGACCCAGATGTTTGTATTCCCGCTTTCCCCAGCAGCTCCGGGGTGGATGCACCCACAGTCCCTTCTTACCCGGAGGATGGGGGCCCTTTGTTTTTCAAAGGTTGTCTTTGAATACACAAGGGACACGTGAAGACAAATGAGACAGCTCTTACTGACCCACCCCCCATGCCTGCACACTGACTTCTGTCCTGTGTCTGTGTGTCACCCAGCCTCGTCTGTCCCTGAATACCTCAGGGGTCCTCTGTGTGCTGGAGTGAGGCTCCTACAAAACAGTCATCACGGTGACCTTTGAGCGAGGAGGCTGCCAGTGGCCCATGAAGGAGTAGAGCTCACAGGGGAGAAGCCTGGGAAATGCCTCCTGGCTGGTCTAAGGGCAAAAGGTACCGATAGGGGCGCCAAGAGTCAGAACCTTGCCCCGCGCTGGTCCCGCAGTCCCTGCCCCGGCAGCCAGCTGCTCCCAGGCCTAAGGAGGCCCAGCGAGGCTTAGTTCCCTCCCGGGGCACCCGGAGGGGTGCGGGGTAGGGAGTCCCGGGACCCCTGCAGGCCCCACTGCCCTCGGAGGTGTGGCTGCGGTGTCTGACCTGGCTCGTGCTGTGCGATGCTGCCCTGGAAGAAATAATCCTTCCTAAGAATAGGCCCCAATGCACAGATGACACACAGGGCTCACGCCACAAAAATGACTAATACCAAGAGGTGTGGAAGGAGGGGTAATTAAACACGCGAGGACGGCCTAGCAGTCACCTCCCTTGGGTCACCTGCCGGCAGGTGTGTGGACCCCAGCACCTGCGAACGTGATGCAGGAGCACAGCCGCGTCCCGGGGCGTCCGGACCCACACAGACTCTCAGGTGCAGGTGGATTGCGCGGCGGGGGCGGGAAGGGGGGGCGCCCGGGGCGGGGCGGGGCGGGGCGGGGCGGGCGCTGGGCGGGCTCTCCCGGGGCGGGGTCTCGGGACCAGGCCCCGCAGGCCGGGCTCGGCCGCGCCTCCAAGACCCCGGGAGAGGAGGGGGCGGGCGCCGGCCCGGGAGGGTCCAGGTCCACCGGCCGGTCCCACGCCCGAGACCAACCAGGGCACACTCCCCTCCAGTGACCCGTCCCCGCCACAGGCCAAGCTCACAGCAAGGTTCCCCCCACCTCCCCTCCCCCGCCCCCCACTCCTGGCCCTGAGACGCGCCCGGCACAGCGCCCCACCCCTTTCCCTCCAGGGACCCGCCCCTGCACCCCCCACCCCTCCCGTCCCCCCCATCCCTCCTCTTCCCGCCTCCCCGCCCTTCCCACCCTCCGCCCCACTCCTACCTCTAACCTTGAGACACGCCCTGCACAGCGCCCCACCCCCTTCCCTACAGGGACCCGCCCTCCCCTGTGGCCCCGCCCCCGCCTCCCAGGCCCCGCCCCCAAGCCCCCAGGCCCCGCCCCCGCCGCTCATGCACCGCCCTTCCCCGGGCCCTACCTCGCCTCCATCAGCCGCCGGGGCCCGCCCAGGCCCCGCCCCGCCTCCCAGGCCCCGCCCCCAAGCCCCCAGGCCCCGCCCCCGCCGCTGAGGGCCCCGCCCTTCCCCGGGCCCTGCCTAGTCTCCATCAGCCGCCGGGGCCCGCCCTAGGCCCCGCCCCCGCTCCCAGGCCCCGCCCCCGCCGCTCATGCCCCGCCCTTCCCCGGGCCCTACCTCGCCTCCATCAGCCGCCGGAGCCCGCCCAGGCCCCGCCCCCGCTTCCAGGCCCCGCCCCCGCCGCTCAGGCCCCGCCTCTGCCCCGCCCCCGCCGCTCCAGGGCCCCGCCCTTCCCCGGGCCATGCCTCGCCTCCATCAGCCGCCGGGACCCGCCCTAGGCCCCGCCCCCGGCTGCCAGCCCGCCTCTTGCCCGGCCCCCCTGTGGTCCCACCCCCTCTCCCCGCCCCTGCCCCGCCCCTGCCCCGCCGAGACCCCGCCCCCTCCGCCTGTGGCCCCGCCTCACCCCGGGAGCCGCCTCAAGCCTGGCCCCGCCCCGGCCGGTGCCTCCCACGCCCAAGACCCCGCCCTGCTTTCCGCCACGCCCCATCGTCATTGGTCCCACCTCACCGCCCCGCCCCCGCCCCGTGACGCTAATTGGTCTCCTTCCTGAGAGCGTCCGGGGCTCCGATTGGCCTCCGCCGTCGCCGTTCCTGCGTTGGATTGGCCCGCCGCGCCCGCTTTCGCGAGGCGCAGCTCTGGGGCGGGGGGCGGGGGGCGGGGCCGCGGCGGCGGGAGGCGCGGGATTGGTCGGCGGCGCAGAGGGGGCGGGCCCGCGCCGCGCGCAGCGCCTCGGCTGGAGCGCGAGGAGCAGCTGCCGCCGCCTCCGGCGTCTCGGACTCGGTGGCCTCGGGCTCCGTCGCCGCCTCGGTCGCCCCGTCGTCACCCGCCTTCCCCCCGCGGCCGCACCCCGGGCTCCGGCCGGGTCAGCGGCGGGCACGCCCTCCTCCGCCGACAGGTGAGTGGCCGCGGGCGGGGCGGGGCGGGGCGGGGCGGGGGCGGGGGGCTCTGGCCCGGGTCCTGGGGTCGTGCGGGGTCAGGGGCCGGGGCGGGGGGCGGGGCCGGGGGTGGGCTGGGGCGTGCAGGTGGGCGGACACCTGCCGGCTCCGCGCTGCGCTGCTGGCCGACCCCTCGGTGCACGTGCGCTCCGCCCGCCCCGGAGTGTGTCGCTGGTGCACCTGCGGGGGGCCGCGCCCCAGGTGACCTGCCCCGGGCAGCGGGGACCTCGCGCCTCGGGACTCAGAGCCCGGAGACCCCCGCCCCCCCCCGCAGGACCCCGCGTTCAGCGGTGGGCGGCGACCCCCAGCGCCCCCGGGCGCCCCGACTTGCATCGTCCCCGGGGCGCCCCGGAGACGCCCGTTTTGGCCCAGGAGGCTGTCTGCACCTCGGGGGATGGTGCACACGAGCCGGGGGGACCTGCTGACCTTCAGGTCAGGGGCGCCGGGGGCAGCTGTGCTGATTTCAGACTTGGGGGGGGGTCTCGGGGGCAGGTGCATCTGCTGACCCCCGGTGCGGTGGGGCGCGCGGGTCGTGAGACCCGGTCTCACTCGTACGTGCACGCTCCTCGCTGTACCGCGCAAGTTCCCTGCTAGCGTTTTAGAACTTAGGCTTCATGTTTTTTTTTTTTTTTCCCCTAGTTTAGCTGATGCTCAATATTTATAGGGTTTTGAAAAAGCTTTGGTGGTCAAAGAAGGGAAGGTGTCCTTCCATGGTGCTCAGAATCCAGGGCTCGGGGGCCGGTGTTGCCCTACGTAGTGCCGGTCAGCGGCGAGACGGGACCTCGAGGTATCCCCCCACCCTCCAGGGATCTTTGTTAACGCCCAGGGTTGGAGGAAATACAGGACCTTGTTGTGACACTTTTTAGGTAATTCTGAAAAAATTCCAGCCCATGCATTCGTTTCGCCTGGCGTCTAAAAAAGGAAGTCGTCTTTCTCCCGGTTGTTGGAGGGAGGCCGGGAGCATCCTGCGTTCTAAGGTGCTGGAAACAATGTAGCCATTCAGGGCTGGGTGTTGTGTTTCAGTTTCAACAGTTTCATTCGTGGCCGCCCAGCCGGTTCCTGGACTGGTTACCTTGTGTCCGCGGCAGAGTCATTCCTGTTTTCATTCATGCCTATTTTCACAGAAACCTCAGGGCTTTATGGTAAAAGTGAGCACTGAAGCAGATCGCGGTGGATGGGATAGTACATCCCTGTGCTGAGCTGGTCCTTTGGGTCATAACAAAGACAGGTACCTGCTAAAGCGTTGGAATCAGCCCCACCTTGAGCATTACGATGAGAACTGTAGACTTGGGGGCGGCCCCGGGGACTCCTCGGGCCGGAGAGCGTCCACTGTCCATGGTGCTGAACACACGCCCTCTGGTTCTGGGTCTTCAGCTTCCTTTCCAGCCTGAGAGGGTGTCTCGGAGGAGGTTTTAAAATCACTTTCAGAAATGAAATGAAATGAAATGAAATAATAAAATGAAATAATGAAATGAAATAAAATAAAATCACTTTCAGAATTTACACAATTAAAGAAAAGTTGGACAGTTGAGCAGGGAAGTTCTTTTGAGCCCGAATGGAACCTCTTTAAAAACTCAAGCCGTGTTGTTGTTGTCTGTCTCCCCCCCCCCCGCCCCAAAGGGGTAATTGTGCCGACTCAACGTCCCTTTCCTACTTAGTCTCCTTCTGAGCGTGTGGGCATTTTCTTGCTGGAGGATAGACATCAAGTAACAGATCAGTGAAATTAAATGAGATCCGGTTTCCTTAACAACACCCTCTTATTTTTTTAACTTTATTATTATTATTTTTAAGATTTTATTTATTTATTCATGAGACACACACAGAGAGAGAGAGAGAGAGTGAGGCAGAGACACAGGCAGAGGGAGAAGCAGGCTCCATGCAGGGAGCCCGACGTGGGCCTGGATCCCGGGACCTCAGGATCACGCTCTGGGCTGAAGGCGGCGCTAAACCGCTGAGCCCCCCGGGCTGCCCAACAATACCCTCTTGAAAATGTACCCATTATTGTAATATGCGCATGTGTTTGTACGTAGAGGCAATTTGTTTTTTCCCTAAACAGGGCCAGCTGTATCACCCCTCACGCTCATGTGATGCTTTCCAGCCTTCCCAGAGAGGGACTGGAGCCCTCGGTGGACGTGGTGGGGCTGTTGGGCAGTTGCCAGTTCCTGCTGTGTTAGAGCAGCATCTACTCTCTCTTCCATAATTCTGAGGACATCGCCTGTAAATCATTTTTTTAATTTTTTTAAAGATTTTATTTATTTATTCATAGAGACACAGAGAGAGAGAGGCAGAGGCACAGGCAGAGGGAGAAGCAGGCTCCACGCAGGGAGCCCGACGACGGGTGACTCAATCCAGGGTCCCCAGGATCAAACCCCGGGCCGCAGGCGGCGCTAAACCGCTGCACCACTGGGGCTGCCCTCCTGTAAATCATTTTAGATAAATTCTTTATTCTCTTAAGGTTAATTTTGTCTGCTTCTTTAAAATTGCCCCATAGGCTGGCAATAAGAAATAGCAGGTACAGAGATTCTTCTATATAATAGTAAATTGTGCGTCTAACTAAGCAGTGGATTGTTAAGGTGTTTTTGTTCCAAGTGTCTGAACTAGTTCTTTGGCCTCATCAGCTGCACACTTAACTTGGGTTACTCTGCAAAAGAGTAACCTGTTTTATTGAGGAAAACCCAGGGCAGCTTCTTTCTGCTCCTTCAAGCTTCAGAAACACCCTCTGAGGGCCCACCTTTGCCTGGCCCTGTGCTGTGTTCTGAAAGCCCACGGGGGAAGGAGATACAGTATTTATCATGGAAGGACCCCACTTTGGCCTGATGGAGGAACATGTACACTGAGGGTTCCAGGGGGTCACTCAGTGCTGCAGTTAGGGTTCACGGAAAGTTGGGTTGGTGTGTTGAGGTGGGGTAATTCATTTAGACTGGGAATCAGGACGGCTTCATAGAGGAGAGGAGGTGGCCTCGGGCTGAGACCTGAAGAGTGAATGGTCATTGTTTGGGCATTGGATGGGTATAAAATTGATTACAGAAACACCAGAAGGCTGGTGTAGCTGGCGAACAGCGTGTGTGATGGTGAAGGTGCGGAGGGTATTGTGAAAGCACTGGAACTCAGAGGTGTGGGGGAGAGTGGACTGGAGGTGGTGTGGCAGGCAGAGTAGTGGCCTCCCAGAGCTGTCTACATCCTAATCTCCGGAACCTATGAACATGGTATGTTACATGGCAGAGACAATTTAAGTAGTAGATGGAATGACAGTTGCTAATTTTAAAGCTGATTTTAAAACAAGGAGATTATTCTGGATTACCCAGTTAAGTCCAAAGTAAGCGTCCTTAAATATGGAAGAGGGACGCGGAAGAGCTGGTGTCAGAGTGATGTGAAATCAGGAAGCGTACCCGCCGCCGTTGTTGGCTTAGTAGATGGAAGGGGTTATAAGCCAAGGAGTGTCGGAGGGCTCCAGAAGCAGGAAAAGGTGAGAAAATGGGTTCTCACGCAGAGCCCTTCCTTGAAGGGAACACACAGCCCTACCCAGTGAGACCTTACGTCTGACCTCCAGAACTGGAAAATAATTTCCGGAAGCTTAGCTGGAATAGTTTAAAGAGGAAATAATGTGGTCAGATAGGCAGGAGAACACAAAATGATTTAGCTGCTGTTGGGAGGTTGCCCCAGGTGAGCATGGTTCTGATTCTTAGTTTCATCTCCCGGCAAGACTGGCATCTGATACTCCCACCTGGCCTAAGTCCCACCTGAGGTCTTCTCCTAGCAGTTTGTTCAGTCTCTACCCTTGCTAACTGCCGCTTCCAGCTGGCCCACCTTCCCTCTGTGCTGGGCACTCCGTGGGATTGGGGGGTTCGGAGGATGGCCAGTTCTAGCCTCTGAGCTGTTGTCAAAGTAGTTTCCAAAGGTTTGTTTCTTCACAGCCTCTCTAGTCCCTTGTATCTTCAGATGTTTTAATTGTTATTATTCAGCTAAGTATGCAATATCTCATTGTTTTAATTTGCATTTTCTTGATTTTTAGTAAGGGTGAGGACTTTTTATCCATTTAGTGGCCACTCGGGTTTCCTCTTTGTATAAATTATATTCATATATTGTTTGTCCATTTGTTACGTGGGTTGTCCTTTTTATAGCTTTTTAGAGATCCTGTGTGTATATTTTGGATTCTGTTTGTGCCCTGTTTTTTTTTTAAATCCTTTTAAAAATGCTGTTTTGATGAACAGATGTTTAATTTTAAGACAAATTTATCAATCTTTTTCTTATGGCTTGTAGTTATTGAGTCTTATTTAAGAAATTCTGTTACCCCAAGGTCATAGGATATCCTCGTCTTTAAAAAATTGAATATTTGCTTTTTTAATATTCTACTTTGAACTTATTTTTATGTGAGGTGTGAGGCAGAGATATAATTTTAGAACTTTTCCAAATGCATAACCAGTTGTATCAGTACTATTTATTGAATACCATATTTACCCCAATGATATGCAGTGCTGCTTTCAAAACACAACATTTTACAAATGTGTGGATCCGTTTCTGATTTTTTCATGTAAATAATGATAATTTCATTTCTTCCTTCCTAACCTTTAAGTCTTTTATTTTTTTTTGTCTTATTTCCATCATTTGGAGACTAACCAAAGTTGCATAGGAATTTTGATAAGGCTGTGCTAATATTGTTTTAAACTTGAAAGGCAATACTTTTAGAGCCTTAAATATGAAGTTTGTTATTATTTTTGGTAGATTCCTTTTATTAGGTTAAGGATGGTCTCCTCTGCTAATAGTTTGATACAGGTTTTTAAAAAATTTTTAAAAAGATTTTTATTCATTTATTCCTGAAAGGTATGGAGAGAGAGAGAAAGAGAGGCAGAGACACAGGCAGAGGGAGAAGCAGGCTCCCTGCAGGGAGCCCGATGTGGGACTTGATCCCAGGTCTCCAGGATTATGCCATGGGCCGAAGGTAGGCGCCAAACCGCTGAGCCACCCAGGGATCCCTTTTTAAAAATTTTTATTTATTTATTCATGAGAGACAGAGAGAGGCAGAGACACAGGCAGAAGGGAGAAGCAGGCAGGATCACACCCTGAGCTAAATAAAGGTGGATGCTCAACCACTGAGCCACCCAGGTGTCCCTGATATACGATTTTTAAAAACCATTAATAGATTTTGAATGTTGAAAAATGATTTTCTTTACCTACTTAGATGATTTTATGTTTTTTCTTCTTTAAATTATGACTGAGATGAAATATTTTAATCTTTTAATTTTAAGCCATCGATTTCTTGGGATAAACTGTACTTTGTCATACCTATTATTTTAAACATTATTATTGGATCCAATATGGCGACTTAAAATTTATATTTATTATCTCACTGTTTCATTTAGGGTTTTGGCATATATTTTCATGAAAAGTATTGAGCAATAATAATCTTTTCTTGTATTGCCCTTATTGAGATTTGGTATCATGGAGACACTTCATCTTCCCCATAGTAGTTTCTGAAAGGGAGAGATTTTTGTTCCTTTCAAGTTTGGCAAAATTGATTCTTAAATATCCTGGGGCTGGACCCTCTTAGAACATGGAGACTTGCACCAGCGGTTATCGCTTTAGAAGGGTAACGGATCCATTCTTCTCACATTTCGTTGGCCAGGGGCAGTCCTTCTGGCCGTACTTAGCTTCAAATGGAGCAGGGGGGTGGAGTCTTCCATGTCCCAGAAGTTCAGGATAACTGGATACTGGAAAATATTAGTAACACTTACCAAACTATGGGAGTTAATTGATGTCAGTACTACACAGCCAAAATTCAAACCGTGTTCCTCTCTAGGTCTTGTTTGAAGGTTTACAAGTGTGCAAGGTCTGCAGGTGTGTTGGTCCTCAGGGGACCGACTAGAATGTAAAACTAACATGTTGGTTTATATCTGTTGTGAACACACCATCCTACGTACTCTCTTCAGAACCCACCTTGGGAATTCCTACCTCTCAACGTCTCTTTATTGTAGAGGAAAAGCCTCCCTTTCTGATTCCTTTGCAGTGATCTAGGTCTTAACTATCCTTCAAGGCTGGCATAGTTCCCAGGACCCTGCTTAAATTCTCCGTGTTAACTTGGACCAGTGGTGAACTCTCCCTTCATTTCTTACATTGCTATTCTGCCCCAGCTGTGTAGAGACCAGGGTTCGGTTTTGTTCATGGGTAGTCAGTTGATCAGAAGAGGGTTCAGATCCAAGCACTTGTTTCCCTCCTTTGCCAGGGCTCTGGCCTGGGAGGCGAGCTACGGTGCACAAACTGTAGGAAGATGGTCCCACCATGATCTTCACGATTCATGCTTTTGTATAATACTTTCCTGTTGTGATAGGACTTTATTCTGACTAGCACAATATGGTAAAAGTAATGGGATGTCACTTCCCTGATTATGTTACATCATATAAAATTTCATTTTGCTAGAAAGTCATTTAGAGACTTTCTTTGCCGGCTTGAGTAGGCTGCTATGTTGGGGAAGCCCACATAGGCTTAACTTCAGGTAACCTCTAGAAGCTGAGCGGGGCCTTCAGGGACAACCAGTAAGGAGCAGGGGCCCTCAGTCCTACAGCAAGGAAACAGCCTCTACCATAAAATAACCAAAGTGACCTGGGAAGTGAATTCTTCCCCAGTTAAGTCTTCTAATGAGAACGTAGCCTGGCCAACACCATGATTGCAGCTTTATGAGACCCTAGGCAGGGAACCTAGTTAAGCCTGCTCAGACTCTTGACTCCTAAAAACAGTGAGATAATAAATATAAATTTTAAGTCGCTCAGTGTGTGATGGTTTGTTATGCAGCTATAGAAAACGAATGTATCAGCTCTTTACTGATCTCCCACTTACTTTTACTAGAAGTAGATTTGGTTTGATGAAGGATATTTGAATCTAGTTAAGGTAGTCAGTTTTTAAATTATTTTTTAAAACTTTTTTCCTTTTTTTTTTTAAGATTTTATTTATTCATGAGAGATACACACAGAGAGGCAGAGACATAGGCAGAGGGAGAAGCAGGCTTGCTGCAGAGAGACTGATGTGGGGCTCGATCCCAGAACTCTGGAAGGATCACATCCTGAGCCAGAGGCAGACAATCAACCGCTGAGCCACTCAGGCATCCTTTTTTCCCCCTATTTTAACGTGATACAAATGTTTTGTGTAGAAAAATTGAAGCAAGTAGGAAGTATAAAGAACAAAACAAACATTCATAATCTTACGACACAAGAATGTGTGTGTTTTTCTACCAATATGTTTTTCTACCTTTACATATGGTATAATGTGCATATCCTAGGTTGGGATTCATTCAATAATGTTTTATGAACAGTTTTCTTTCTTAGTACCACATAGTTAGAATTTCCTGTGTCATATCATATTCTTTTAAACTATGATTTTAAATGGCTTAAATGGCTGTATTCTATTCTAGTGGGTATCCCAAGTGATTGAACCACTTTGCTTATAGCTGGACATTTATGCTGCTTGAAATTTTTATCATCATAAATAATACTTTGATCAATAATCGATAACCTATACCAAAATCATTTGTGTGTATCACTGATTACATATGAAGGATAAGTTTCTAAAGGGAGAATTATTAGGTCAGAATTTGTAGATGTTCGGCAACCCGGGTAGCTCAGCAGTTTGGCGTCGCCTTCAGCCCAGGACGTGGTCCTGGGGACCCCGGATCGAGTCCCATGTTGGGCTCCCTGCGTGGAGCCTGCTTCTCCCTCTGCCTGTGTCTCTGCCTTTCTCTCTGTCTCTTATGAATAAATAAATAAAATCTTAAAAAAAAGAATTTGTAGATGTTTTGAAACCTTTTGATACTTAACCATCCAGCTTCCAATGTTGCTTTTTTCTTTTTTTTCTTTTTTTTTTTTTTTAGATTTTATTTATTTACTCTATTTTAGAGAGAGAGAAGTGCAAGCCAGGGGAGGGAAAGAGGGAGAGGGAGAGATCTCAAGCAGACTTAGTGCTCAGCATGGAGCCTAACCTGGGGCTCGATCTCACAACCCTAAGATCATTACCTGAGCCAAAAGCAGGAGTCGGGCATTTAACTGAGCCACCCAGTCGCCCCCCCCACCCCTACCCCAGCTTCCAGTGTTTCTAAAAAATGATATAAAGCTCAAACATCTGTTTGTGTAACTCACCAGGTTGGGATAGGACAGAACTATTGATTTTTGAGCATTTAGGTTCCTGTTTTCTTAACCTGTTTGCAAAGTGCTTTTAAATTATTCATTAAAGTGCAGTATGGATTCTATTTATAGACACATTTGTGTATGAGATCGCTCCCTTAGTGCCTGGGCAAAAAGCCTACGAATTGCTCTTATCACATCCCTATCTTTGTAAATCCATTTCTACTCGATCCACCCTTTCTTTGTTCTCAACCAAATAGAGACACTGAGACACTTAAGGTCTTGTAGCCTTGTGATTAGTCAGATGAAATGGCTTTTTTGAGCTACCTCTTGCTCTTTTCTTCTTGCTATTTATGAACTAGTTGACTTCATAGGTATGAGAGAGAGATCAGCAGAAAATTATCAATTAAAAATATTTTTCCTGATTCAGAAAATGGGTGTTTATTTAGAAAATTCTAAAATAAAGATTACTATCAAAAGCAAAATAAAAATACTTCATTCTGTCACCCGTAGGTGACCAGTGTATAAACAACTTGTTCATACTAGCTTATTCTTAGAGTACACTGATTAGATTTCGGTGACTAATGTTTTGCTTGGGATTTTTGCACCCATGTCTTTGAGTGAAATTGGCCTATAAATTTCCTTTTCTGTAGCTGTTTTCTCTCTAATTTGATATGAATCCTTAGTTTTTAATTTTTTTTAAAGATTTTTATTTATTTATTCATGAGAGACAGAGAGAGAGAGAGAGAGAGAGAGAGAGAGAGAGGCAGAGACACAGGCAGAGGGAGAAGCAGGCTCCATGCAGGGAGCCCAACGTGGGATTCGATCCCGGGTCTCCAGGATCAGGCCCTGGGCCGAAGGCAGGCGCTAAACCACTGAGCCACCCGGGCTGCCCAGTACTTGGTTTATTAATTTGCAGCTTTCCCCCCCTACTAAATATATGTATGTACGGTTATACATCTCCTTATAAATAATGCTTCATCTGCATCTTACAGAATTTGATTTGAGGTATTTTTCTTATTGTTTAGTATATACTATACACTGAATCGTGCCCCTCTCAGATTCATATGTTGAAGCCCTAAACCCCTGTATGATCATATTGGAGATGGAGCTTTGGGGAGAAAATTAGGTTTAGATGAGGTCATGAGTTTGATGAGATTAGTACCTTATTAGAAGAGACCAGAGAACTTGCTCTCTTTCTCTCTCTCCTTGCCGTGTGAGGATACAGCAGGAAGGCAGCTATCCCCAAGCCAGGAAGAAGCCCCTGACCAGAACTCTCCAATCCTGGCGTTCTGATCTCAGACTTCCCAGCCTCCAGAACTGTGAGAAATAAATGTCCATTGTTTAAGACCCTCACTCTGTGGTGTTTTGGTACAGCAGCCCAAGCGAACTAGGGCAGTGAGTCTTACAGACATTTCTAATTTCCATCATGATTTTTTAAATTCATAGGTCATTTAGAAGAATATTTAAAAATTTCCAAACATATGTACATTCTCTTATTCTTCTCCAGCACAATTGCTTTGCCCCCAAATCTTGCTCTTTATGGTTTTAATTCTTTAAAATTTGCTGATGTGCCTTATGGCCCAGAATATGGACTCTTAAGTTTTCTCACACATTCCGGTGTGCTTGAAAAGAATTAGGTTCAATGTTCCATACATTCTACTCAGCTAGCTTATAACATATTACTCACATCTTCTGTATTTTTACTATTTTTTTGTCCGGTGGTTATATCCATTACTAAGGTAATTACCCAATTTCATTATGATTATGGATTTGTCTTATTTCTCTTTGAAGTTCTATCAATTTTTATTTATATAGTTTGAGACCATGCTATTAGGGGCATGCAGATATAAAATTGTTATGTCTTCCTGAAGAACTGAGACTGTAATTATTAACATTGGTTCTCTTTATCTGTAGTAATGAATCTTTACCTTTATGGTATCATATGCCAATGTGAAAATAGCCATAACGGATTGCTTTAGGCTCATATTTGCATGATATCTTTGTTTTTTATCATTTTACTTTCAGCCTTACTGTATTCTTAAACTTTAGGTATAGGTATCTTGCATAATAATCAATTACATTGTTTTTCGTCCAGTCTGATAATTTTTGTCTAACTAGAACATTCAACTCATTTATGTTGAATGTTGAATTAGTAATCTACTTGAGTTTAAGTCAATACTCTTATTATTTCTCTTGTCCCACATGTTCTGTTTATTTTTCCCTGTTATATTAAAACAGTATTACGATTTTTAAAAATAATTCTATTTTTTCTGCCCTCTTCACTGTGTTAGGGTTACATTTTATTTTTCTTTCTTTTCATGGTTACCATGTAAATTAGATAATGTGTTATTAACTTATCCAGATAATGCAGTTATACCTGCCTTCTGGACCATGCAGAGATCATAGTATCATAGAGTGCTTGAACTCCATGTGCCTATTATCATGTATTTTAATTTTATAAGCTCTTTTTAAACTCAATGAAATATTAACAGTGTTGTTATTTAATGTATCATCAGTGTTCATTTATATTTATTCACAGCTTTATCCATTTTTTGCTTTTCACTGCTCTCTGACATTTCTGACCTTCATTCTGGGGTCGTTTCCCTTCTGCCTCAACAGCGAGCCTCCTTTAGAAATTCCTTATTGTGGATCAGCTGGCAGTAGACACTCCCTGTCTTTTTTTCTTTCTAAAAGTATTTTGATTTCACTTTTATTTTAAAAATTCTTTAAATCTACTTAAATTTTTGTTTGTTTGTTTGGCAGGAATATAATTTACATGCCATAAAATTCACCCTTTTAAAGTTTCTGATTCATTGGGTTTTGGTATATTTACAAGGTTGTGGAACCATCATCACTACATAATTCCAGAACGTTTTCATCACCTTAGAAAAGAATCTCATGCCTATTAACAGTAACTCCTCATTCCTCCCTGTCCCAGTCCCTGGCAACCATTAATCTACTTTCTGTCTCTAAGGATTTGCCTATTAGGGACATTTCATATGAATGGAATCATAAATATGTGGCCTTTCATGTCTGGCTTCTTTTACTTAGTATAATATTTTCAGGGTTCATCCATGTTCTATTGTGTATCAGTACTTCATTCATTTTTATGGCTGAATGGTATCACATTGTATGGATATATCACATTTTAGTTCCCCATTGATCAGTAGGTAGACATTTGGGTTGTTTCCACTTTTTTGGCTATTATGACTAATGTGCTATAAACAGTCATGTATAAGCTTTTTTTTCTTTAAAAGATTTTATTTATTCATGAGAGACACAGACAGACGGGGGGAGGGGGCGGTGGAGAAGCAGAGACACAGGCAGAGGGAGAAGCAGGCTCCATGCAGGGAGCCTGATGCGGGACTCGATCCTGGGACTCCAGGATCACGCCCTGGGCTGAAGGCAGGCACCAATAATAACTTTTTGAATCACCCCCCAGCTCTGTCTGGTCACTAACAGTTTGTTCTTTACAGTTAAGAGTCTGTTTCTTGGTTTGCCCCCCCCCTTTTTATCCCTTTGCTCATTTGTTTTGTTTCTTAAATTCCATATGAGTGAAATCATATGGTATTTGTTTTTCTCTGACTTATTTAGCTTAGTATTATGTTCTTTAGCTCCATCTGTGTCATTGCAAATGGCAAGGTTTCATTCCTTTTTGTGGCTAAGTAATATTCCATCGTATATGTACCACGTCTTCTTTATGCATCATCAGTCAAGGGCCACTTGAGCTGTTTCCATAATTTGTTTATTGTAGATAATGCTGCTGTAAACATTAGGGTGCATGTATCCCTATGAATTATTTTTTTCTTTATTCTTTAGATAAATACCCAGTAGTGCAGTTGCTGGATCGTAGGGTAGCTCTATTTTTAACTTTTTAAGGAACCTCCATCTGTTTTCCAGAGTGGCTGCACATTTGCATTCTCAACAACAGTGTAATAGGATTCTCCTTTCTCCACATCCTTGCCAACACCTGTTGTTTCTTGTGTTGTTGATTTTAGCCATTCTGATAGGTGTGAGGTGATATCTCTTTCTCTCTGTTTTTAAAGGTTTTATTTATTTATTCATGAGAGACACACAGAGAGAGGTAGAGACACAGGCAGGGGGAGAAGCAGGCTCCATGCAGGGAGCCCGATGTGGGACTCAATCCTAGGACCTGGGATCATGACCTCAGCCAAAGGCAGATGCTCAACCACTGAGCCACCCAGGTGCCCCCATAAGGTGATATCTTACTGTGGTTTTGATTTGCCTGATGATGAGTGATGTTGAGCATCTTTTCATATGTCTGTTGGCCATCTGCAGGTCTTCTTTACCCAAAGCAGTTTACACATTTAATGCAATCCCTCTGAAAATACCAGCAGCATTTTTCACAGAGCTGGAACAAACAATCCTAACATTTCTACTGAACCACAGAAGACCCTAAATAGTCAAAGCAATTTTGAAAGAGAAAAGCAAAACTGGAGGCATCACAATTGCAGACTTCCAAGTTATACTACAAAGCTGTAGTCATCAGAACAGTATGCTACTGAGTATGAAAATAGACATATGTATGTAGATCAGTGGAACAGAATAGAAAACCCAGAAACGAACCCACAATTACATAGTCAATTAGCCTTTGACAAAGCAGGAAAGAATATCCAATGGGAAAAAGTCTCTTCAACAAGTAGTGTTGGGAAAATTGGACAGCAACAGGCAAAAGGATGAAACTGGACCACCTTCTTATACTAAACACAAAAATAAATTCAAAATGGGTTAAAGATCTAAATGTGAGACCTGAAACCATAAAAATCCTGGAAAAACGTGCAAGCAGTAATGTCTCTTACGTCAGCTATAGCAACTTAGGCAAGGGAAACTAAAGCAAAAATAAACTATTGGGACTGTAGCAAAATAAAAAGCTTCTGCACAGCGAAGGAAACAATCAGCAAAACTAAAAAGCATCCTATCGATTGGGAGAAGCTATTGCAAAAGATATATCCGATAAAGGGTTAGTATCCAAAATATGTGAAGAACTTCTAAAACTCAACACCCCAAAATTGAATAATCCAATTGAAAAGTGGGCAGAAGACATAAATAGATGTTTTTCCAAAGAAGGCATTTGTATTCCTAAGGCATACTGACTGGCCTATGTTTTTTTTTTTTTCTCATGATATTTTTGGTTTTGATATCAGGGTAATATTGGCCTTTATATAATGAATTGAGAAGTGTTCTTAGTATTTTTTTTGGAAGAGTCTGTGAGGGATTGGGGTTAATTCTTCTTAAATGTTTGGTAGAACTCACTAGTGAAGCCATCTGGTCCTGCATTTTTCCTTATGGGAAGTTTCCAGTTACTAACTCAATGGCTTTGCTTGTTTAGGTCTATTCAGATTTTCTTTCTTTTTGAATCAGTTTTACAGATAGTCTGTGTCTTTCTAGGAATTTGTCCATTTCACCTACGTTATCTAATTTTTTTTAATGAGATTTTTATTTTATTTATTTATTTTTATTTACTTATGATAGGCACACAGTGAGAGAGAGAGAGGCAGAGACACAGGCAGAGGGAGAAGCAGGCTCCATACACTGGGAGCCCGACGTGGGATTCGATCCCGGGTCTCCAGGATCACGCCCTGGGCCAAAGGCAGGCGCTAAACCGCTGCGCCACCCAGGGATCCCCGTTATCTAATTTGATAGCAAATAATTGTTCATAATATCTCTCTATAATCCATGTTTATTTGTTTTGTGTCAGGAGAAAGACTTAACAAACATTACATTTACTGTTTACTTCTGTGAACACTCTTACTGGTGCTCTTATTTCTTCACCTGGATTCGAGGTACTGTCTAGCATCCTGTCATGTTAGCCTGGAGTCCACGTAGTATTCCTTGTAGGGCAGGTTTTCTAGAAACTTATTTTGTCAGTTTTTGTTATCTAAAGATGTCTTAACTTCTCCTATACTTTTGAAGGGTAATTCTGCTACCTGTAGCATTCTTGTTTGGCAGTCTTTGTCTTTTATAATTTTGAATATGTCATCCCACGACCGTCTAGTAGCCACGGTTTCTTGGGATGAGAAATCAGCCATTGCTTTTACTGAGGATCTCTTTCAAATGATAAATTGCTTCTCACTGCTTGCAGGATTTCCTCTTTGTCTGTGTGTTCCAACGGCTTGATTATGATGCGTCTACGTATGCCTTGGAGTTTATCCTTGGAGTTCATTGAGTTTCTTTGATATATAATGTTGGGTTTTTCCTCCCCCAAATCTGGGAAGTTTTTAGCTATTATCTCTTCAAATATACCTTCTTTTCTCTCTTTTCTCCGTCTGAAACTTTCATTATACACATGTTGGTAGCTCGATGGTGTCCCACAGGTCTCTGAGGCTCTGTTCTTTTTCTCGTAAGGAAGATTTTGTTCAGTTTATATAGTGGGTTGTATAATAGGGGAGAGAGATTGGGCTCAATACCTGCTCTGTTCATTTTTCTTCCTACTTTTTACTTTCTGTTCCTTAGACTAGAAAATTTCAGTTGACCTATCTTCAAGTTCTGCAGTTTGTTCTTGACTGCTCAGATATGCTGCTGAATATTTCCGGTGAATTTGTCATTTCGGTTACTGTACTTTTTTAGCTCCAGAATTTTTATTTAGCTCCTTTTTATATTCTCTTTATCAGTAGTCTCTACTTGATGAGGCACCTTTGTCATACTTGCCTTTAATCTTTTAGATGTGGTTTCCTTTAGTTCTTTGAAGATATTTAAAATAGGTTATACGTAGTCTTTCTCGTGTAAGTCCAACATTAGGGTTTCCTCAGGGGCAGTTTCTGTTGATCTCTTTTTTCCTGTGTATGGGCCGTATTGCCTCTCCCTTTCTCTCTGTCTCTCTCTGTCTCTGTGTCTTGTATGTCTCACAATGACTTATCAGAAACAAAATATTTTATTTTTTTAATTTTTTATTATTTTTTAAAAAGATTTATTTATTTATGATAGACACAGAGAGTGAGAGAGAGGCAGAGACACAGGCAGAGGGAGAAGCAGGCTCCATGCCGGGAGCCCGACCCGGGACTCGATCCTGGGACTCCAGGATTGCGCCCTAGGCCAAAGGCAGGCGCCAAACCGCTGAACCACCCAGGGATCCCCAGAAACAAAATATTTTAAATCATACATGTAGCAGCTCTGGAAATTTGACTCTCCTTTCTCCTCTGAGATTTTTTGGTGCTTCTGCTTGCTGTAGTAGGTTCTGCTGTTTTGTTTAGTGACTCTCTTGAACGAAGACTGCGAATTCTGTATTCACTCATTTGTGATCAGCTCATGATTGGGCAGAGATTTCCTTAAATGCCAGGAATCAGAAAATCTGTGAGATTTTCCCGAGGAGCTGTGGGTGTATGTTGGGGTATGCTTCAACATTTGATCAGGCGTTTACAGCCCTGCCTGAGTCCTTACTTCCTGCTTGTACAGAGCCTCAAAGTCAGCCCAGTGTGAGTGCTGACAGCTGTCTTGGGTCTTTTCCTGAGCGTTCACACAACCTTGAGTATGTGCACAGCTCTACACATACATGTTTTACATCTACATTTACAGAATATGTTGAGAGTTCTTCTAGTCCCCTCCAGATGTCTTATTTCCCAGCTTTTCCCATTAAGGTTTGGGTTAATGTGTTACTTGTCCCACCTGTTGTCTCCTGTCTCAGGTAGTTACAGAAGGAAACGATTGACTCTAATTGTTTTAACAAACACCTTCGAGAAGATGCCTTTCACACTGATCTTACTCTGATTCAGGTCAAATAAAGACATCCTTGCAAGTGGAACTTATTAGCCATGTCAAATAATAACAGTTCTCTGGGAATAAGGCTTTGAGGGAGTTGTAATCCTGTTCTGTCCCTTTCTGTGACTGCCAGCCTGCTGTTTTTCCACTATTATTACAAACTATTAGTTTTTAAGACAGCTGTAGAACTGAGGGGACATGGGGGGGGCAGTGAGAATAGGGAAAGTAAAACACTACAAATGTGCTGTTCTTACGGAGAGTCAAACATTTTCCTCTTACAGATCCTCCCCAGTCTGCTGTAAGCCTTTGATTAAATTCTTACATTTCTGACAAAGTTGAGTCTGATAATTTTTACTATATTATTACTGCTTTTATGGAAGAGGGGATTTTTGTTTTTGTTTTTTTTTTAAATAATAAATTTATTTTTTATTGGTGTTCAATTTACCAACATACAGAGTAACACCCAGTGCTCATCCCGTCAAGTGCCCCCCTCAGTGCCCGTCACCCATTCACCCCCACCCCCCGCCCTCCTCCCCTTCCATCACCCCTAGTTCTTTTCCCAGAGTCAGGAGTCTTTATGTTCTGTCTCCCTTTCTGATATTTCCCACACATTTCTTCTCGAAGAGGGGATTTTTGGAGGTCCTTACTTTGCTATTTTCACTGACATCACTCTCTCACCTTTATTCTTAAAAGACTCTTCGCCTGTATATTGAATTTCATGTTGCCATTATTTTCTTTCAGTATGTTGGAGTTACCTTTCCACGGTGTCTGGCTTTTGTTTTTTCTGTTCAGATGTCAGTAGTCATTGTAACTGCTGTGCCTCTGCAGGTAATTTATGCATTTCCTATTGCTTTTATAGGATTTTCTTACTGCCCTTAGGTTTCTGTAGTTTCACTGAGTTCCCACATATCTCTACCTATATAGTATGTTGGCTTCTTGTATCTGTGGTATGAGATCTTTCATAAGTCTAGAAAATTCACCATCATTATCTTCAGATAGTTGTTTCTGCCTCATCTTTTCTCTTCTTTCCTGCTGGGCAGCCCAGGTGGCTCCGTGGTTTAGCGCCACCTTCGGCCTGGGGTGTGCTGCTGGAGCCCCGGGATCGAGTCCCATGTCGGGCTCCCACGTCGGGCTCCGTGCATGGAGCCTGCTTCTCCCTCTGCCTGTGTCTCTGCCTCTCTCTCTCTCCTTTCTCTCTCTTTCTCTCTGTTTCTAATGAATAAATAGAATCTTTTTTTTTAAATGGAGTCTAATTAGTTAGATTTCTCATGATAAATTCTCATGCCTTGTCTCTTGTGTTTCACAGATTTTGATCTCTCCATGCTTTAGTTGAGTACTTTCTTCTGACCTAATTTCCAGTTCATCAGTTCTGTCTTCAGTAGCACCTAATCTGCTTAAAAACCCAGTCAGGATTTTTTTCTTTAACTTTTTTTAGTTCTAGATTTCTTTTAAAACAAATTTAAACTATGTTAGTTTAAACTATAGCTGCTTATTTCTCATTTATATTTTTGGCCATAGTAAGTGTAGTATTTTTGCTTATTTGTTTTTTTCCCCATTTTTAAAATTGTGGTAAAATACACGTAACAAAATTTACCATTTTAACCATTTTTAAGTGTATAGTTTAGCGGTAGTGGTATTACATATATTCATAATGTTGTACAGCCATCACCACCATTTATCTCTGTAGCTCTTTTCTTCTTGTAAAACTGAAATTCTGTATCCATTAAACCCTAACTCCCCATTCTCTTCTTCCCCCAGCCCTTGGCACCCACCATTCTATTTTCTTTCCCTGTGGTTTTGACTGAGTATCTCATATAAATGAAAACATATAATATTTGTCTTTTGGGATCCCTGGGTGGCGCAGTGGTTTGGCGCCTGCCTTTGGCCCAGGGCGCGATCCTGGAGACCCAGGATCGAATCCCACGTCAGACTCCCAGTGCATGGAGCCTGCTTCTCCCTCCGCCTGTGTCTCTGCCTCTCTCTCTCTCTGTATGACTATCGTAAATAAAAAAAAAAAAAAAAAAAAAAATTTGTCTTTTTTTGTGACTGGCTTATTTCACTTAGCATAATGTCATCAAGGTTCATATATGTCATAGCATGTGTTAGAGTTTCTTCCTTCTTTAAGGCTGAAAAATATTTCGTTTATGTGTGTATACCACAGTTTTCTTATTCATTCATCTGTCAGTGGACATTTGGGTTGCTTCCATGTTTTAGCCATTTTAAATAATGCTTCTATAAATATGAGTATACAAATATCTCTTCAAGACCCTGTTTTTAAATCTTTTGGGATATACCTAGGAGTGGCATTTCTGCATGAAATGGTAATTCTGTGTTCAATTTTTTGAGGAACCACCATGATGTTGGCTACAGTAGCAGCACCATTTTACTTTCCCACCAATAGTACATACTCATTAGCACTTGCTAATTTCTAATTGTTTCAAACTAACCATCCTAATGGAATGAAGTGATATTTCATTACCGTTTGGATTAGCATTTCTCTAATTTTTTTTTAGCATTTCTCTTATGATTAGTAATGTCGACCATCTCTGTATGTACTTATCGTCCATTGGTATATCTTCTTTAGAGAAATGTCTATTCAGATCTTTTGCCCATTTTTAAAGGGGTTGTTGTTTTTGTGTTATTGCAGGTGTAGTTCTTTTGATAGTCTATATTAGGTAATTCTAACTTCTCAAGTCTTTTGGATCTGTTTATTTTGGGGAGTTTTTTTTTTTTTCTTCTGTGATTTCTTCTGTTTCTTACTTGTGGTGTCTTATTTCTTTGCGTGTGCTAGACATTGTATTTGCAGAATTATTTTGAGGAATAGTTTGAGTCCTATCATTTTTGAAGAGCTTTTAACTTGTTACCTCTAGAGTTCTTTAGTCTTAAAGGAACAATCTTAATTCTGGTATAGGCCTAAGGCCAACCAGATGAGCACACCAGGCTGTGGTTCTTGGGAGGTCTGGTTTGGTTTTCAGGATTTCTCACCATTAGGGTTTAGACCTTTGTGGTTCCAACACAAGTTGAGGGCTGGTTTCAAAGAGTCCAGTTGTCGGGATCCCTGGGTGGCGCAGCGGTTTGGCGCCTGCCTTTGGCCCAGGGCGCGATCCTGGAGACCCGGGATCGAATCCCACGTCGGCTCCCGGTGCATGGGGCCTGCTTCTCCCTCTGCCTATGTCTCTGCCTCTCTCTCTCTCTGTGTGTGACTATCATAAATAAATAAAAAACAAAAACAAAAACAAAAACAAAACAAAGAGTCCAGTTATGCTTTTGCTCTGTGCCTGTAGCCCCCAATTTCTGGATTATTTAGGGTAATTTCAGCATCTCCCAAATGTTGGAACTTTGCCCAGAAAATTTACTTCTCTTTAAATTAACTGTACTGTGGATATTCTTCATCAGTGATCCAGTTTCCTCTGCATGATGATTTGGTTCTGGCTTCATATGGCTCTGGTCCTGCCATCTGTTAGGTTGGTAGCATCCTCTAGGGACTGAACTTCCTTTTGTCCAGCTGCTCCACAGCGTGGAGGAGGCACACATACTTCTTACCCGTGTTGGCCTGGACATGACATGTATCATAGCTTCATACATTCCACTGGTGAGATCTGGTCACATGTCCCCACCTAAATGCAAGTGCGAGGTTGGCAAGTATAGTCCCTAGTGGGCAGCTGCAAGTCTGGTGGATACTCATTTTCATCTCAGTTTTCCCTGTGGCCACGAAATACCCATGCACATCCTACATTTGTAATCATAACACACTCTCCCAGGGAGGCAGTCAAGTCCAGATGTGACTCATGAGGTTTGGCGACTGAACTAACATACAGCTTATCTTCTACTTACACTGTACAGTAGTAGAGCTGAGCTGGGACAAGTGCAATTAAAACAACCTTCCATTTTGAAAGGGAGGGAGTGGAAGATAGACATCAGTCCTTAGTCCAGAGCAAGAGTGACACCCTGTGGGTAGGTATTATGAAAGTGTCTGTCATGTGGCACCTGGGTGGTTCAGTCAGTTGAACATCTGCCTTCAGTTCACGTTGCGATTTCAGGGTCCTGGGATTGAGCTGTGTCTTGGGCTCCCTGCTCAGTGGGGAGTCTGCATCTCCCTCTCCCTCTGTTCCTTCCTGCAGCTTCTGCTATCTCTCTCACTCTCTATCTCAAATAAATAAATAAAATCTTAAAAAAAAAAAAAAGAAAGTGTATGCCAGTGCCTGCTGATCAAAGGCCACCAGGAACTCACCTGGCACCTATGATAGAGCAGGTTCGGGCTACAAACCATGGGGAATCATGGGGCATTGAGGTAGGAAAGTGCTACAAAGAACCTGTTATAGAATTTGGGATTTGGTTGAGTGGTTTGAGGGAAGGCCCAAGAAAGGGGGTATTGTCAGTAAGTGGGACCATTTTATGAGTATCTCAGTGAATCTTATCTATAGGGAGGTTGGGCTAGGATGAGGCTAATGCTATGTTTGGTAAAGAAGCAGATGTCACTCACATTAGCCAGGAGAGGACCATGCTTGGTGTTTGTGGCTTAGACAAGGTTCATACTTTGTCTGTGTTCTGCTGTGATGATGATCCATCCTGGTCCCACTGCGGCCCGTGTCTGATTCACTCACTTCTGCTCTGAGAGTGTGGCAGGAGGAACTTCTGGCTGTTGTCTTCCGAGACTCCTTGCCCTGCCCCTGGGAGGCTTGTCCTTGTCCTTTGTCCTCCATGTTCACATCTGCCTGGGGCCTTGACATATCTAACTTGAGAGTTGGGGGTTGCACAGATATCATAGCTTGCTTTCTGCTTGTGGAAGTTTGGAGACCTGGGATTTGACAGTCAATGACTGTATTTTAGGCTCATTTTTCTTTGGGAATACAACCCCCCCCCCCCAAATTCTAATTTGTGCTTCTGGGAGTTCCGTGTGCTAATAACTACATCAGGAGTTCTTTCCTAGTCTTGATCCTCCAGCCTACTTCATATGTTTGCTTTCTCGTACCTGTGTCTCCCTTTCTATTTGGGATTATCTTGAAGGCATGGCTATGGGGGGGGAGAGAAGCCCTGTAATCTGATCTGTGTGTACAGCGGAGCCCTCTCATAATTGAGGAGTCTTTGTGGGCCTTTGCTTTTCAGAACACTTTCCACCTTATATCGTACACTTGGGGTCAGAAAGGGTGGCTTTTCCCACTAGGTGACCCCATGTTTTGGGACTGTCTTCTGGATGCTTTCCAGTCTCTCTCAAGTTGGCCAGTTTTTGCCTAAGGTCATCTCTTTCTCTGATGTGACGTTATGACATTACGTTATCCATAAAGTGGGTAACAGTCACTCCAGCTGCTGGCACCCTCTTTTTTCTTCTCTCTGAAGTATGATCTACTTTCAGATGATCATAGGAAACCCTTTGCAATGCATGAAATAGGGCTTCCTCATTACCGGCTGCCCAACAATGGCTTTTATTATGGCATCACCCCTCTTTAGAGAACCCGTTTCGGTCTTAATTCATTTCTGTTGAAATATGTGTTTAATGATAGAGAATTTAAAAGAGGAAGATTTCTGATCTAAACCCTTCCTTCAGGAATTATTTGACCCCTTTTCTATTTCTCTGTTTCTTGGCCACTTGAAATGAAGCCGTATACTTTTGGCAGCTTCCCAGGCTGACGTCATCACAAGGGCATAGTGTGATAGTCCCTCTATCTTGCATTTAACTGTATTCACATTAGAAAATCAAGACTTTTCTGATTTCTTACAAAAAGGAAAAACAAGACTTCGATATTTTGGGAATAAAGTGGGATATAAATAAGGTAAATAAAATCAACGAAGAAATAATTTTGAATCCAGGTTACAATGATATGGGAGACTCACAAGGGCACCCCTCTATGCCCTGTGCAGTCAGGGCCTGGAGCCCTTCCCTGCTCTGAGTGTTGTTTTTGCTTTGAAAGAAGAGAGATGTGAGGACCTGGCCTGTATTTCTCTTGGGGCCATTGTGGAAGTGAAATGAGATGATTGACACGCAAACACATTTAATAGTAAAACTCTCTGGGTGGACAAGGCATTATTATTTCATCCTGAAGTACTTTGGTGGGATTAATAATTTATGTAGCACACTAAGTTCATCCTTTGAGGCCAAGTGCTCCTAATATAACGTGCCCAAGGCAACCTTGAAAACTTAAAGCATTGCAGGGAGGAGAGGGTCAGTGAGCATGTTGCTGTGTGATTTTTACTGAGTTGGGTGTTTTTCCAGAGAATTCGGGGCTCTTCATAATTATCCTTAAGTGATTAAGGAAAAGTCCAAAGGGGCAGCATTTCGTAGAGAGCGCAGTGTACAGTTATCCATAGTACGACATAGTTAATCATCTATAATACAGTTGACCCTGAGCAGCTTGGGGGTTAGGGGTGCTGAATGCCCTCCCCAGTGGTTAAAAATCTGTGTATAACTTTTGCCTCCCCAAAACTTAACTAATAGCTCACTGCTGACTGAAAGCCTGACCAATAACATAGCGGTCGATTGACACACATTATGTGTGTTATATGTATTGTATACTGAACTCTTACAGTAATGTGGAGAGAAGAAAACGTTATTGAGAAAATCATGGGGTTCCCTGGGTGGCTCAGTGGTTTGGCGCCTGCCTTTGTCCCAGGGCGGGATCCTGGAGGCCCGGGATCGAGTCCCACGTCGGGCTCCCTGCATGGAGCCTGCGTCTCCCTCTGCCTGTGTCTCTGCCTCTCTCTCTCCCTCTGTGTGTGTGTCTCTCATGAATAAATAAATAAAATCTTAAAAAAAAAAAGAAAATCATAAGGAAAATACATTCATAGTGTTGTACCGTATTTATGGGAAAAAAATCGTGTATAAGTGAACCTGCGCAATTCAAACCCATGTTATTCAAGAAAGGGTCAATTGTACTTAGTGTTCTCAGACTGGTTGTTTGAGTTTTCATGGAATTCGAACATAAGAGACTTTAAAAAAATAGATTTTCTAATAGAACGGTGTTTCTTCCCGATGCCGTTCATAACTCCTTTGGATTAAATTGTTGCTGCATTTTCTAGACTTTATTATCTCATTAATTACACAGATAACAATGAAGTAGATTGTTTTGCTCATTAAAAAATTGTTAATCTTGAGACAGCCACACCTCTTAGGTCTCCTTAGGAATCTGGAAGTCTTGGTTTAATGGTCTTTTCAGAAGCACGTGTTACCCACGTGGGCCGCGTGGATGCGCGTTGAGGGAGGCGGGGGGGGGGGGGGGGGGGGGGGCAGTCACCGCCGCGTGCGCCCGGGCGCGTGTGATGCTCGTGGCCCGTCTCCCGCGGCCCGGGGCTCCCGCGCCTGGCTCCGCCCGCAGCTGGCAGCCTCGGCTTCCCGGCAGGTGGATCCCAGGGCCCCTGCTCCTGGGCACGTGCCGCGCGGCACCTGTCGCCCAAGTGTCCTCCTCCGGGCGCCCGGGCCCGGGGGCGCGGCTCCTCCTCGCCGCGAGGGCGGCCGGGCCGGGGCGGGCTGCTGGCCTGCCGTCGTGCCAGCGTCCCCGGGGCCTTGGGCTGGCAGCGGAGCCCGCCTGGCTGCGGGGCCCCTGTCGCCCCAGGCCCGGAGGCAGCGCCCGGGGCAGGCTCTGTGCGCCTCGGAACCGCCCGCCCCGGCCGCCCGGCCCCTCTGGGGAGCTCGCGAGGTCGCAGCTGTTTCGCCAGGGCCCGAGCCATCGTCTCGTCCCTCAGCGTGTTGCCACGTGAGCAGCTGACACCTGGCACCGGGGGCCACCGCGGGCGCCGGGCACGTCGGGCGGGGCCGCCAGCTCTGCTGCGGCCGCCGTGTCCTTCTCGCGGCCGGTCACGGCTAAAGAGCCGTCATCCGATATGTCCTTGATGAAGCGCTGAGAATCATTTTATTAAATCTCGAGGTTTTTTTCTTTCTCTTTTGAATTCTGAGAGGCAGTGGGAAGTGCGCGTGCGGCACGCGTGTGCCCGGGCTCCCGGCAGCTGCCGCAGAGGCCCCGGAGGTCGGGTCGGGGCGGCCCAGCCCCTCGCCCCTCGCCCCTCGCCCCGCGCGGCTCTTACCTTCAGGGGAAGCTGAGAGACCCACCGCGGTGGCCGAGGCCTGGCGACCAGCAGACGCCGTGTGACACGGGCCACGCGCCTGTCGCTCCAGAGGAGGTAACTGCTTGCATCTGTTGCCACTGATACCGTGTGAGTTTTCAGTCAAAAATTAGAATTTTGGAAAGCTTGGGCCTGCCGTGGTGACCCTGACCCTGACCCTGGTGCTCCGGAGGCTCCTGCGCGAACGAGCTCAGTGGTTGACATCGGCCAACGGCTCCTTCCTATGCAGTGAAACGTGCCGACGTGGGGACATCTCCCCGCTCGGGGCCGCGTCCTCCAAACGACTGAAACGCGGCGTTAACGCGAGTCTACCCGGTCAGGCACATCTGTCCACATCTGTCCACAGTGTAATACGACCCTAAAAGTTTACTGACGGGGTTTCAGACTCCGCGCTGCAACTAATCTTTAAGGAGTGACCACTGTCAGGCTTTAACGTTCTGTCCAAGAGCCCCGTCCGCGTGACCTGATCAACCTACGACGTGCTCCTCCCGTTTCCAGCCACGCGTCGGCGCGCGGAGACGTTGCCTTCACATACTCCAACCAGAGCAGTGCACCACAGCAGACTGAATGCGGAACCAGAGAGGAAAACCCAGCTGTCTTCTGTTAGTGCTGACATTAAAGGGATCCAGAAATTCTTCTCACGGATTCATTTTCGTTTTGGAAAATATAGGTATTTTTATTAAAAAATGTTATTTTTGTCATTATGTAATGGGTTTGTTATTCATTGTAAATGAATTACTGAATAAATAATTCTGAGATCTCTGTGTTGATTTCATGTACTATAAATAGCAACAGATAGAACCTATTAAAAAATGATATGAGGAAAGTGAAGGGATCCTGAAGCCAAAAAGTTTGAGAATGGCTAGTTAGTGGCACAGGATATTGTGGTGCTTGAGTAGAGATGCAGGAGGTTTGGTGAGAACTCAGAATGTTGATATTTAGCTGTCCCCAAACACTGAATAAGGTAGAAGACGGAGTTATTTTTGTTATTTATTTATTTATTTATTTTTTGGCTTTTTGTGAGTTGTTTGTTTTTAGGTGAAAGTTAATAGGAAAGTAGACTCAACAGAAAGACTGACTTTGGAAGGAAATTGTCTGAAGGATTCATTTCAACTTTAATGTCGTAAATGATTTTATTATTATTATTTTTTGTTGTAAATAATTTTAGAAGTCGATGTCAGAATTGGATTTTCAAGGCAAAAGCCCTATACGCAGATCTGCTCTGTAATGAGAGATTTAACCTGGAATGTTCTGTGAGTCAGCAGCATTTGTTAAGCACTGATCTTATTAGGTGATCTGGACCTCTGTGCTAGGTGAAGAGGGAGGTCAGAGGTAGTGTAGACACTTTTTCAGATTACCCAGAATATATTTGTTTGCTTTTTTGCTTGTTCATGTTTCTAGGAATTTATGAGGGAGAGAACGTTGGTAAGACCAGATCTTAGCTGAGATCTGGCTAAGAAGATAAAAGACAGAGGGGACAGGGCAGCTGGGCCGAAGGACCCCTGTGCCAGTGGAAAAGGGTGGTATAAGGAGGGCAGGTCAGATCCTCTGGACAGAAATGTACCTTTGTGGCCTGCTGTCGGGAAGCAGAGCTTTGTTGGCTCACCCACAGTTACCGGGTGCCAGTGGAGAAACAGAGGCAGAGAGGCCTATCTCTGGGCACCAGGGAGGTCACTGTGGCTGGGTGAGCTGTGTGTGCGAGCAGTCGCCCCTGTGGACATGTGGGGACATGGGGCCCATGTGTCTGGGGCTGAGGGGTGCCCGGTGCTCATCCCTGCTCTGTCTCAGCACCTCTCCCTGGGTGGGAGCCCGGGGTGCTTCCAGGGCTCTTAGCGGAAAGAACATTAAAGCTACTTCGAAGGGAAGTGGGGAGTAGGGAATTCTGATTAACTGCATATCCCTTTCAGTTTCTAGGCCATCATTAGAAAAAAAAAAATTTAAACCATAAGATCAAGTTTCTGATTTATTACCTAGAATAAGTTAAACGTGGTTGGATCTTTCTAAAGACACGGATTCACAGGGCCTTGGGGCGCCCTTGACCATAGAATGTTAGTGATTACCGCTCCTTCCAGATCATCTGGTTCACATGTCCTGTCTCAGAGCACAAGTGCCTGTGGGGCAAACACTGTCATTGTCGTGAGTGGATCCTGCCCCTCCTTTCCTTGGGGGTAGAAATGAAGTTAGAGACCTGGCTTCTTGTCCCCAATACGGCAAGCGGTGTGTGCCTTTGGACTCTGTGAAAGCCTGTGTCTCTTTCTGGAAACTGTTGGTGAGGTTGTTGTTCGAGACCAGCAGGAGGAGGCTACGTAGTTGAGATCCCTCCGGGCGTGGAAATTGAATTTCCGCTTGCTGTCTCAATGGCGTCCTCGACTACCTCCCATCCCAGCACACACAGGGTCACCAGAAAGAGAGAATAATCCCCTTGCGGACAGTGACGTGGGATTGTTAGCCTTTGGGTGATTTGGGGGAACCCTGGTCACTCCTGCCTGGGGACGTGCTTTCTGATGCCTTCAGAATGGTGGTTCGGTGACCTCCACCCTGTTTAGTTCCCTGTAATGTCTTTCATTTCCTTGGCGCACGAAGATTTTCCTCCATTTGTGGGCCATATTGGGATATTGGGGTTGCTACGTGAAGCTCAGGCCTGTGGCAGGTGACGTTGATGAGCTAGCTGGTCTTTAAATAGCGCAGCTCCTGTAAACAGAATCACCTATTTTATAGCCTGATATTGAAGAAGATTGCTCACACAGGATTGCGAATGGCTGGTGGAACATTGGAAAGGCAGTAAAAGGCTCCTCACCCCGCCCCTGCCACGAGGCAGAGTCTTGCCAGGAGGCTGAGAACACACACACCACATCGGAGATACTTCCTTTGGGTTGGGCCGGAATCATTCCTCACGATGCATTAAACTCAGGTTGCATCAGAATGAAGAATGGCCAAGCCGAAATCTTCTCCTTGATTATCGGAAACTTAGTCATTTGTTCTCTGAGTCAGCTGAATGGCGTGTAATGTTCACGTCACATTCTCTTGGGGCTGGGCCAAGAACCAGCGCGCTGCCAGCGGTTCAGCAATGAGCTAATCAGCCTTTTGGCTCCCCCGTTCCTGGCCGAGAGCTCCGGGAATTAATACTGTCACTGCAGCAGACCGGAACCCTTACAAAGGTTGAGCTTTCTTTTCCCGTGTCACGCGCTGGCCCTTGCTTTTCACCAAGTGCCCGAACCCGTGTCCTCCAGAAAGCTTTCCCAGGTGAGGTTCTCAGTTGCGATGCTTGTTTATTGAAGAGCTGGATCCTGGTGGCTGCGGAGGATATAAAATGCAGGTGGGAGATGCCCCCCCCCGCCCACGGAGCACATAATCCGTCGTGGGGGGTGAACAGTACACAGACACATACGTCCTCAATACCGTAAAGTGTCAGTTATGCGTCATCAGAAGGAGCAAAGGAAGGATATGGAGCTTCGGAGCGGTAGGAGGAGGCGTGGAAGGAGGCCTAGCAGAGGGCGGCAATTTCAGCTTGACCTTGGGAACCATAGGATGGAGCCGGTGTGATATCTCTCCCGATGGATGGCGTCCCCCAAATGTGGGGCAACCCACTCGGGTGAAAGCCAGCCCCACGGGCCGTGAAAGAACCGAGGGGGAACAAAGGAATTAGAAGTTTATTAAATACACGGCAAGGCAGCAGTGGGCAGGGCACCAAAGCAGACTGTCTGCCATGGGGCGGCGGGTGGGGGCTGTATTTGAAGGGGGAAAGTGAGGAGGTACAGGAATGTAGAGAATTTTCCCTTTTTTGATAACTGTGCCTCCTGGTAAGTGGCTCATTGGTCAGTTGGAGCCTGGGGATATTTTGAGGTGAGTCACCTGATGGGCCTGTTTGGTTTTCAGCCAGGGGGGTTGGGGCTCCTGTGGGCTTTTCTACCTTACTCCTGGTTCCAGTGTTCAAGCCTGTTGCCCTAAAGCACCGTCTCCAGCTGGCACAGATAAGTGTGCAGTAAGTGATAGCTACTGTCCCTTTTGTTGCTAGACTTCTGTTTTCTGTTTTTTTTTTTTTAAATTTAAATTCGATTAACCAACATAATAGTACGTCATTAGTTTCAGATGGAAAGTTCAGCTTTCATCAGTTGTGTACAACACCTAGTGCTCACGACATCACCTGCCCTCCTTCATGCCCATCCTCCAGCTGCCCTCTCCCCGCCACAACCCTCCCCTCCTGCGACCCTCAGTTTATTTCCCAGAGTTAAGAGTCCCTCCTGGTTAGTCTCCCTCTCTGATGACTTCCCATTCGGTTTGCCTCCCTTCCCCTGTGATCCTCTGTGCTGGTTCTTATATTCCACATACGAGACTTGTGTTTTCTGATGAGTACGACAGAAAAAAGTTGTCTTCCATAACTCCCAGGGATTGCCTCGTGAGGCCCAGGTGAGATGACAGGCTAAGATACCTGGGGAGCAGCAGTGTGTGGGGAAGGTGGGTACCTGGTGCCTCGTGCACAGTGACCAAGACATCGGAGCTGGGGTGATGTCCACCCTCTGCCTCTTCTGCTGCCACAGAGTGGAGGAAACGCCCCACTTTAGGTAATTGGCAGCAGTTAATAGTACACTTCTGTCTCTGTCTCACTCATAAGACACCGTTAAGTAGGGAAACAAGCCCATTGTGATTTTTTAGAAGTGTTAAAAATTAAAAGCTAAAAAAAAAAAAATCAACAGAGTATTCTCAATAAGTTTGTGCCAGAGGAAACGTTTAAAAATATGTGTAGAGGAACTTTTATATGAGGGCTGTGCGGTGTTCCAGCGTGTGCATGCCCTGCAAGTTGTCTGTTCAGCTGTTCCACCACTGATGGGCATTTGGGATGTTTCCAGTTTGGCCTATTAAGAATAAAGCTTCTCGGGATCCCCGGGTGGCTCAGCGGTTTGGCGCCTGCCTTCGGCCCAGGGCATGGTCCTGGAGACCCGGGATCGAGTCCTGCATCCGGCTCCTTGCATGGAGCCTGCTTCTCCCTCTGCCTGTGTCTCTGCCTCTCTCTCGATCTGTGTCTCCCATGAATAAATAAAAAAATCTTAAAAAAAAAATAAAGCTTCTCTGTACACCTGAAACTAATACAACACTGTATGTTAACCAACTAGCATTAAAATAAAAACTTGAAAAAGACTAAAGCTTCTCTGACTGTCCTTGTAGTCTTTTGGCCAGCATGTCACCCATTTCACTTGTGTATCTACCCAGGAAGTGGACCTGTTGCATCACAGGTATGCTTATTTTTAGTAGATAAATGCCAGACAGCTTTTCAAAGTGGTTGAACCGGTTTGCATTCAGTTCCTCTACATCCTCATCAGCACTTTCTGGTTTCTTTCTTTTTCATGCTTTTCTGCAGGTTGTGTGATGGCATCTCATTGTAGTCTTTTTTTTTTTCCATTGTAGTTTTTTATCTGCATTTTCCTGATCACTGATAACTTTTTTTTTTTTTTCCATACCACCAAGCAATTCTCTGACAGCAGCTGAGTGTCTTACAATTCAATTCAATCCTGACATCATCTTCCTGGGGATATCATCAGATCCCCCAGGTTTGGGGCTCAGTTCCACAAGACTACACTGTGCCCCGCATCACTTTAGATGCCAGTCAGAAGTCCAGATTGTTACCTGTGCTTCTGACTGATTGGCAATAAATTGGAGGATCCCACCCCTCACTGCACTCCTCTAGTTTGCTAGAATGGCTCACAGAACTCAGAGAAACATTTACTTACATGTACCAGTTTATTATGAAGGATATATAATATTATATAGGATATATAATGTATATTATGTAGGATATTTAATACAGGCTTTATTATCTAGGCATCGTTGATTAAGTCATTGGCCATTGGTGGTTGAACTCAACCTCCAGCCCGTCTTCCCTCCTAGGAGATCTGGGGGTGGGATTGAAGCATCCTACTCTCTAATCACCTAATTAGCTCCCCTGGTGACCAGCCCTTTCCTTAGGTGAATGCAGGATTTTTCAAAAGTCCCCTCATTAACATAACAAAATAACACCTCCATCCCTTCATAATTTCAGGAGATTTAGAATTTTAGGATCTCTGCACCAGGAATGCCACGAAGACCGGAGATACCTATATTGATATATAGATAAAGCTTATTCTAAGTCACAACATGACAGCCGACAATGTTGAGCACTTTTTTTTTTTTTTATATTATTGCCCATTTGGAGGTCTTCTATTGTGAAGTGCCTGCTCAGGTATTTTGCCATTTGTGAATAGTTGTTTTTTAATTGATTCATAGTAGTTTTGAAATCTTGGGCTTAATTCTACCATCTTTCTGTTTGTTACCTTTTTGTCCCACATATTCTTTGTTCCTTTTTCCCATTTCTTGCCTTTATTTGATTTAACCAGGTATTTTTTTATTCTGTTGTTTTCACCTCTTAAATTCTTATTTATTCATTCTTGTGTTATCTTTTTAGTAGTTACTCAAGAAATTTCAATGACATCGTGACTTATAGAGTACTCTGATCTGGTCATATATTTTTTTTCTTCTATGTGTGTTATAGATTCAACATGGTATCATTTCTGCTTAAAGCAGTCAGTATTTTAAAATATTCATATATTTATCCTTTAGGGTGTTCTTCATTCTTTCCTATAGTTCTGGCTTATATTGGGGAGTATTTTCTTTTAGCCTGGAGAACTTCATGGGAAGTATTCTTATAGTGCAGATCTATTCACAGCAAATTCTCTTGACCTTTGTCTGAGAACACATTATTTCTGTACCTTTATTTTTGAAAAATATCTTTATTGGGTAGAGATTCTAGGTTGACAGTTTTTTTTTCAACGTTCTAAATATGTCAGCATTTTTACTATTTTTTTTTTAAGATTTTATTTATTCATTCGTGAGAGACAGAGAAGGAGAGGCAGGGACACAGGCAGAGGGAGAAGCAGGCTTCAAGGGCTCAATCCTGGGATCCGGGATCACGCCCTGAGCCAAAGGCAAATGCTCAACCGCTGAGCCACTCAGGCCTCCCTACCTACTATGTTCTTTATGTCTTCTGGCTTTTATAGTAACTTGTTGAGAAATTAGCCTTTTGTTTTATTGTTGTTCCTATAAAGTAGTGTGCTCTTTTTCTTTACCCAGTTTTAAGATTTTCCTCTTTGTGCATGTGTGTGCATATGTGCATGTGCATGGGTTTTGTATTTATCCTATTTGGGGTTCATGGAACTTTTTGAATTGTGTAGTCTTTAATCAGGTTTGGAAGTTCTCAGACATCATTCATTCAAATACAGCTATTGCCCTATTTTTTTCTGTATTTTTCTTTTTTTTTTTTTTGTATTTTTCTTATTACATATTGATACTGATATGATCAGTATCATTACATATTGATACATACTGATACTTTTTGCCCGTCCTACATGTCTTCTATGCTCTGTATAGTTGTGTTCATTCTTTTTGATACTTTTATACCTGAACCTAAGTTTCAGATCTATAGTTCTGAAAGTTTGGCTATTTTCTGTTGGGTTTATCTGAGTTTCTCTAATTGGGTGTTCAGTTCTTGCTGCTCTACTCTTAAGACATCCAGTAAGTTCTTTTTTTAAAATTTTTTTATTTATTCATGATAGAGAGGAAGAGACACAGGCAGAGGGAGAAGCAGGCTCCACGCACCGGGAGCCCGACCTGGGACTCGATCCCGGGTCTCCAGGATCGCGCCCTGGGCCAAAGGCAGGCGCCAAACCGCTGCGCCACCCAGGGATCCCGATTTTTATTCTTTATTCTGCTACATTGAAGGAGGTCATCAAGAGGACATGACCATGTGCTGACCTTGGAGCTTGACCTGGGCAATCAGTTGGAGGCTGCTCACTCCCTGCCCGTCCTTGGTCCTTGGAATGTGTGCTCGGCCTCTGTGTTCCCACTGTGGGGACTGTTCCGAGGATGCGTAGCCGCGTGGATTCATCTGGATCGTGCATGTGACTGAATCCAGTGAAGGCTTTTATAGGAACTTCTAACTGGAGGGTGGGTGTGGAGTCCTGCTGGTCTCAGGCTGCCCAGGACGGGCCTCGGAGGAGGCTCCCTACCGACGGGGAGCGCCCGGCCTCGTCCTTTGCTCCTCTCTCCTGGTTGTCTGTAGTGCACAGGGGCCAGTCTGTGATCTATTCGGGTTATATGGTAAATTACATCGAATGACCTTGAATGTTAAACCAACCTCCCATTCTTGGAACAAACCTCATTTAGTTGTAATGTTTTATCCTTTTGAAATATTTCTGGTTTTAATTTGAGAATGTTTTAAGGATTCTAGTGTCTAGTTACATGCAGGTTATTGATCTGTAGGTTTGTTTTCTTTAAATGTTTTCATCTGGTTTTGGTATCAAGATAATATTGTCTCATAAAATGAGTTCAGTGTTCTGTATTCTGGAAGAGTTTGTTTAGAATCATTATTATTTTTTTCTTAAAAATAAGGGCTACCTGTGTAGCCCTCTGAGCTTAGTGTTTTTAGCGAGAAATTGAATTTATATGATAAATATGAGCCTATGTAGGCTCTCTCTTGCTTTTTTTCTTTTTAAGATTTTATTGATTTATTCATAAGAGACACACAGAGACAGAGACATAGGCAGAGGGAGAAGTGGGCTTCCCAAGGGTAGTCTGATGTAGGACTCGATCCCAGGACACTGGGATCACGACCTGAGCCAAAGACAGATGCTCAGCCACTGAGCCACCCAGGTGCCACTGTCTGTTGCTTTTTTTTTTTTTTTTAAGATTTTACTTCTTTATTCATGAGAGACACAGATTGAGAGAGAGAGAGAGAGAGGCAGAGACAGAGGTAGAGGGAGAAGCAGGCTCCATGCAGGGAGCCCGATGTGGGACTCCATCCCAGGTCTCCAGGATCAGGCCCTGGGCCAAAGGCGACGCTAAACCCCTGAGCCACCCGGGTGCTGCTGTCTGTTGCTTCTTGAATGAACTTTCATAATTGTCTTTCAAGGAATTTTACAACTTTTTCCAAATTATTGGATTTGTTGGCTAGATTTGTTGAGGATATTCTTTTATTGTCTGTAGGATCTGTAGAGATAATTCATTCTTGATATTGATGATTTATGTTCTCTTTATTTTGTATCTTGATCATTCTAGCCATGAGTTTATTACACATTTATACGTTTTGTTGATCTTTTCAAAGAACCAGTTTTCAGCTTGCTTTATTTTCTCCAAGTCTGCTTTACATTTTGTTGACTTATGCTATTATTTCTTTCCTTCAACTTACTTTGGGTTTACTTTGATCTTTTGTTTTTGTTTGTTTGTTTGTTTTAAGCTGCTTTGAGGTAGAATTGAAGGCCATTGTTTAGAAATCTGTAGTTTATCCCTGATCTTGAGAGTGGCCTTCTTGGATTCCTGAGACACAAGTCCCTCTCCCTTCAGTCCTGAAGATTCAACCAACTAAAGATTTTGAACTCTGTTACACACTGAGAGGTGTGAAATCTGGCAAGACTTGAGGGGTAGATGGACTGTTGAAGGCCCTTTTCCTTTCCTGTGACTCTGTCCTCTAAGAGCTGGAGACATGGGGAAAGATGTCAGTCTGTCTTGCTGCCTAGTCCCCTGTCCTTTTGCGCGGTCCCAGAACTCAGGAGTTGTTTGGTGGGGAGGGTGGGGGGTGGAAACAAGCCTCGTCTTCCGGGGCCCTTAGTTTCCTTAGTGTGCTGCAGCCCCCGTGACTGCAAAGAAGTTGTGCTGGTTTTTCTTTCCTCCCATAGACTCCCTTCGCTTAGACTGCTTCTTAGCCAATGTTCAGAATTAGTTGCTTATTTTTAGCTTATCTAGAAGGGCTCTTCTTTGTGTAGAATTTTAATTCATATAGTCTTCATTGTTTTGATGGTTTCAGAAATAATAGTTTTTGCAATTTATCATTCAGAAAAAATCTGCTTGTTCCTTGGTAGCATTGCCCCGCTCTGACCTACAACATTCTAATTGAAAGCAGAGTTCCCCTCCCCCGCTTCCGTACAGTCAAGTGCATCTATTTCAAGTGTTCAGATTAATGGATTCTGAGATCTCCGTACTGCAATTTAACCACCACCGCAGTCAAGGTATAGAGCATCGTCCCCAGAGGTTCGCGGAATCGTACAGTGTGTACTGGTTCCTTTTTTGTGTTTGGCTTCTTTCTTTCAGCATCTTCGCTTGTGAGCCTCATCTGTGTTCTGTGGGTGTATTTTGTTCCTTTTTGTTGCTAACTGGTATTCTGTTGTGTGCTGTGTTGGCTCAGTTGCCTATTGATAGACATTTAGGTTGTTTCTAGCTTTTGAGCGTTATCAGTAAAGCTGCTCTGAGCACTTGTGTCCACGTCCCTTGTGCGGGAATACGTTTTCATTTCCCTTGGGTAGATAGCTAGGCTAGGTAGTGTGGTCAGTTCTACAGTAAGTGGTCTTATAAGGACCTGCCAACTGCTTTCTAAAGTTCTTGAATGATTTTTACACTGTCTCTAGACATATAGGACAGTTCTATCTAACTGCCATTTGTACCTTACAGTTGTTATTTCATTCTATTTTAGCCATTCTATTAGGTGTATATCATATTTCACTGTGATTTTATTTTATTTTATTTTTTTAAAGACTTTATTTATTTATTAATGAGAGACACACAGAGAGAGAAAGAGGCAGGGAGAGACAGGCAGAGGGAGAAGCAGGCTCCATGCAGGGAGCCTGATGCGGGACTCGATCCCGGGACCCCAGGATCACGCCCTGGGCTGAAGGCGGCACTAAACCGCTGAGCCCCCCGAGCTGCCCTTTCACTGTGATTTTAATTTTAATTTTCCTGAGGACTGATAATGGCAAGCATCTTTTTCATATGCTCCTTTGCTGGTTTGTATGTCTTCAGTGACGTGTCTGTTGAAATATTTTTTAAGTTGGGCTATTGTTTCCTTATTAGTGAGTATAAGTTCTTTGTATATTCTGAATACTAGTCTTTTTTTTTTCAGATATACATTTGAGAAATATTTTTTCTGTTACTTTTTCATTTTGTAACAACTGTCTTTCAAATAAAAGAATTTTACAATTTTGATGGAATAAAATGTCCTTTTTCCTCCTTTGGTTGGTATGTTGCTTTTTTTTTTTTTTTAATGTATCAAAGAAATCCTAGTCTACTGCAAGGTCAGAAAGATTTTCTCCTTTGTTTTGTTCTAGAAGTTTTATGGATTTAGCTTTTATATTTTAGTTCATTGTTGTGTATGGTGTTATTTAAGGATCCAGTTTCATTTTTTTTCCTCATGTGGATACCTGGCTCTTCTGACATAGTTTGTTGGAAACACTTTTCTTTCCCTGTTGAAATGCCTTGGCAACTTTATAAAAAAATCAGTTGATCATACATGCTTGGGTCTGTTTTCACTATTCTGTTTCATCTATAAGCCTATTTTTATGTTAACAATATCAGACTGTACTGATTACTGGATATTTGAAATCAGGTAAAATAAGCCCTCCAATTTTGTTCTTTTTCTAAATAGCTGTGACTATCCTAAGTTTTTGCATTAAAAAAAATTGCATTAAGAATGTTTTTCAGAATGAGGCTCTCAACTTCTAAGAATTTTGCTAGCATTTAGATTGAGATTGCTTTGCACCTATAGATCAATTCAAGAAGTATCAAATACCTTAACAATAGTGAATGCTTCAGTCAATGCAAATTATACTCTCTCCTTTTATTTATTTTTTATTTTTAAAAAAGATTTATTTATTAATTTTAGAGAGAGAGTGGGAGGAGGAGGGACAGAGGGAGAGGAAGAAAGAAACTCAAGCAGACTCTGCACTGAGCATGGAGCCAGAGGTGGGGCCGGTCTCATGGCCCTGAGATCACATCCTGAGCCGAAACGGAGAGTCAGAGATTTAACCAACTGCACCAACCCAGGCACCCCATAATCTCTCCTTTTATTAATAAGTCTTTAATATCTTTTGGTAGTATCTTGAAGTTTTCTTCCAGTATACAAATCTTGCACATGTTTCCTTAAATTTATCTCTTCAAATGTTTCATGGTTTTGGATACTATTATAAATAGTCGTTTTAGGAGATTTTTGTTTCTTTTTTTGTTTTAAGGATTTATTTATTTATTTATAATAGAGTGAGAGAGAGCACGCACAAGGGGCAGCAGAAGAGGTAGAGAGAATCTCAAGCAGACTCCCTGCTGAGTGTGGAGCTCAGTGCTGGGCTGGATCTCATGACCCTGAGATCATGACCTGAGCTGAAATTGAGTCAGTCGCTTAACCAACTGAGCCACCCAGTGCCCCAAGAGATTTTCATTTCTAATTCTTAGCTGGCACATACTTTTTTGTTTTTGTTCTTGTTTTTTCGTTTGTACATTGAACTTTTATTCTCAACTTAGGTAAAGTTACTTATTAGTTTTAATAACCTTTTCCTCTATGATCTTGTCATCTGCAAATAAAGATAGTTTTACTTACTGATTTCCATTATGTATACCTTTTATTTATTTTTTTCCCACTTTATTGTCTGGGACCTCCAGTATAAAATTGAATAGCAGTGATGAGAGTGGATCTTCTTGCTTTGTTAACTTAGGGTAAAGTGCTTACTCATTCACCATTAATTATAATGTTTTTTTTTTTATTAAAGTTTTTTTTTAAAGATTTTATTTATTTATCCATAGAGACACAGAGAGAGAGAGAGGCAGAGACACAGGCAGAGGGAGAAGCAGGCTCCACTCAGGGAGCCCGACATGGGACTCGATCATGGGTCTCCAGGATCACACCCTGGGCTGCATGTGGCGCTAAACCGCTGCGCCATTGGGGCTGCCCTAATTATAATGTTAACTGTAGGTTTTTCATAGATCACTTTTTTTTGAGGAAATTCCCTTTTCTTTCTTCTTTCCTAAATTTTTAATATTTTTTCATGGATGTTTGTTGAATTTTGTCAAATGCTTTTTCTATATTTATTGTGATAGTCATAGGTTATTTTTCTTTGTTAATATTTTTACTTGCATTTGGTGAATTTTGGATATTAAAACAAACTTTTATTCCTAGGTTGAACTTCATGTGGTCCTGATGGATTTTTAAAAATGTATATATGCATGTTCTTCCTGAGTTTGCTGCTAGTACTTTTATATATTTTTTAAAAGATTTTATTTATTTATTTATTTATTTATGAGAGATACACAGAGAGAGGCAGAGGCACTTGCAGAGGGACAAGCAGGTTCTCCAGGGGGAGCCTGATGTGGGACTCAATCCCAGGACCCCGGGATCATGCCCTGAGCCAAAGGCAGATGCTCAACCACTGAGTCACCCAGTTGCCCCTGTTGTTAATACTTTTTTTTTATGATAGAGAGAGAGAGAGAAAGAGAGAGAGAGAGAGAGAGGCAGAGACATAGGCAGAGGGAGAAGCAGGCTCCATGCACCGGGAGCCTGATGTGGGATTTGATCCCGGGTCTCCAGGATTGTGCCCTGGGCCAAAGGCAGGCGCTAAACCGCTGCGCCACCCAGGGATCCCCAGTTGTTAATACTTTTAAAAGGACTTTTACTTCTGTGATCAAGAGGGAAATGGTTCAGTTTTCTTTTCTTGTTTTATCTTTGCCTGGTTTTGTGATGGGATAAAGCTGATTTCATTAGATATATTAGTATTACTTCCTCTATTTTCTGAAAGGGTTTGTATTGGATTGTGTTATTTGTTTCTGAAGTTTTTGGAGGAATTTATCTAGGCTTCAAGTTTTCTTTGTGAGAAGATTTTTAGTTAAGAATAACTAGCTAAGGGATCCCTGGGTGGCGCAGCGGTTTGGCGCCTGCCTTTGGCCCAGGGCGTGATCCTGGAGACCCGGGATCGAATCCCACGTCGGGCTCTCGGTGCATGGAGCCTGCTTCTCCCTCTGCCTGTGTCTCTGCCATTCTCTCTCTCACTGTGTGCCTATCATAAATAAATAAAATTTAAAAAAAAAAAAAAAGAATAACTAGCTAAAATATGAATAAAAACTTGAAACATTAAAAAAAAAAGAGTTTAGCTTTTTAAGCCTTTTCAGATTTGTGTGTCCTGAGTCAGTTTTAGTATTTCGTGTTTTGTAAGGTATTGATTTTTTTTCTAAGTTGTCAAGTTCAGTGACAAAGTTTCTTTTTATATTGCTTTATTATTTTTTCATTATGGTAGGATCATAATGATGTCTCCTCTTTCATTACTGAAATTTGTAACATGTATTTTTTCCTCTTTTCTTGATCAGTGTAGCTAGCAAGCTAATCAATTATATTGACTTTTTCAGATGTATAGATTTTGCTTTTATTGATTTTTTTCCTATTCTCTGTTTTTCCTTTTTTGATTTGTATTCTTTAATATTTTCTTCCTTCTACTTTGGGTATACTTTGCTGCTATTTTTTTAGCTTATTAAGGTAGAAGCTAAGATAATTGATTCTGAATTTTTTTCTGATATGATATTTGTATTTAGAACTATAAATTTTCCTCTATGAACTGATTTAGCTGTATCTTGAATATTTTTAAAACTTTATATTGAAATAATTGTAGACTCATAGGAAGTTGCAAAAATAATATAAATAATCCCTTGTATCTTTCGTGCACTTTCCCCCAATGGCAACATCTTATATAACTAGTATAATTTCAGATTCAGGGAATTAATATTGATATATTGTTATATTTTACATTGATATACTGTTAATTAGATCACAGGCATTATTCAGCTTTAATCATATTTTTAACCTGCATATTTCTGTGTGTGTATGTGTGTATGTGTGCATGTTTGTGTACAGTTTTATCCCCTGTATAGATTTGTGTAATCCCCACCACAATCAAGACACAAAATTGTTCCCTCACTACAGAAAAACTCCCTGTACTTCTCCTTTGTTTCATGCTCATTCTCCATCCTAACCCCTATCCCTAACCCTTGGAAACTACTAATTTGTTTTTCGTATGCATAGGTTTGTCATTTTGAGAATGTTATATGAATGGAATCATATAATATTCCACTTTTTCTTGAAGTATTTCCAGATTGTTGCAGGCATTAGTAGTTTATTCCCTTGTATTGTTAAGTTGTATTACATTATATGAATGTACCAGAGTTTGTTCAACTGCTTACTCATTGAAGGGCATTTGGATTGTTTCCGGTCTTGCTATTAAGAGTAAAGCTGCTTTGAATACTCATGTATAGAGGGTGTGTGTGTGTGTGTATGTAAAATTTCATTTTCTGGGGCAAATGCTGCTGACTGCAACTTCTGGGTAATGTGATGGTTGCGAGTTTAACTAGAAGTGCTAAACAGTTTTCCAGATTGGCTGTATAATTTTACATTGCCACTGGAAATATATGAATATCCCACCTTTTTTACTGTTTTGTGTGTTCATTTTCAGTCAGTTTAAATTATTTTCTGAAATTCCTTGTAATAACTTCTTTGTCTCTTGGGTCCTTTAGAAATGTGGCATTTTATTTACAATTTTATAGGGTTTTTCTATATACTCCTTGCTGATTTCTAATTTAATTTTTTGTAGTAAAAATATACATTGTATTATTTTAAATTTCTTCTTGTTCACTTGGAATTAATATTCTTCAGTTATTTGCTGGGGTATTCTAAAAGTTTCAGTTAGGACAATTGATTGGTGGTATTAAGTCTTCTATTTTCTTATTAATTTCATATTTACTTGCTTTATAGAGTACAGAGAGATGTGTTGTCTTATTTCTACTTTTAATTCTGTCACTTACGATGTGCATCTATGTGTAGGATTGGTGTGTCTTAATAGATTGACTTTTTTTTCATTATAAGATGTCCTTCGTCTCTGGTTAGTGTTTGTGTGGTATATCTTTTTCTATTATTTTTTTTAATGTATTTATGTCTTTATCTTTTTTAGTGATTTAAAAATTTTATTTATTTTAGAGAGAGACAGAGTGAGAGCATGAGCAGGGGGAAGAGCAGAGGGAGAGAGACAAGCAGACTCCACACTGTGTGCGGAGCCCAACATGGGGCTCAATCCCATCACCCTGAGATCATGACCTGAGCTGAAATCAAGAGACAGATGCTCAATCAACTGAGCCATGCAGGCTCCCCAACTTATGTCTTTATCTTTAATGTGGGTTTTATTGTAGATGATATGTTGTTAGGTCTTATTATTTTTTTTTTTTTACCTATTTTTGCCTTTTAACTGGAAAGTTTTGACCATTTACATTTATTGTAATCATTGATATGGTTGGGTTTAAATTTATCTTGCTATTAAAAAAATTCTGTTCTTCTTTCTTTTCTATTAGCTCTGTACTTTTTCATATTCCATTTTATCTCCATCACTGACAATTCCTATCTGTTTTAATTTTTGGTTTTGTTGCTTTGTTATTTTTTTGATGGTTAATTACCTGGCATTATTTTAATTCCTTCTGAAGGAAGGAAATTCTTTTTTTTTAATTCATGATTGGCATATTTTATTTTATTTTTTAATAATAAATTTATTTTTTGTTGGTGTTCAATTTGCCAACATACAGACTAACACCCAGTGCTCATCCCGTCAAGTGCCCCCCTCAGTGCCCGTCAACCATTCACTCCCACCCCCCACCCTCCTCTCCTTCCACCACCCCTAGTTGAAGGAAGGAAATTCTTAAAGAAGAATTTCTTCTAACATTTGTTGGTGCTTAAGTTTGCTGGTGATAAATTCATTTAGTTTTTGTTTATCAGGAAGTGACATTATTTCTCTTCAATTTGGAAGAATTTTTTTTTTGGAAGTAAAATTTTAGATTAACAGTCCTTTTTTTCTTCCAGCACTTAAAAAACTTTGGCCCATTGTATTTGGCTGTATAATTTCTAATAAAACATCTGTGCTAATTCTTATATTTCCTCCTCTGTACTCCAAGTTCTCCTGCTCTTTGATGTCTCAGTATGGTTTTCATTGTGTTTCTCTTTTTTAAATTTCATTAAGCTTTTTTGGTCTGTGGGTCTAATGGGTTTTTTTAAAATCAAATTTGGAATATTATCTGGTATTTTATGACATTTTTTCAAGTATTTTTTCTGTGTACCTTCTTCTTCACTTCTTTGCTTCTGGTTATGTTACTCTACCTGATATTGTCCCACAGGTAACTGGGGCTCTTTTTTTTTTTTTCCAGTCTTTTTTGTGTGTGTCACTTTGGGTATTTTCTATATCTGTTAACCTTTTTTTCTGCATACTTAATCAACTATTGAAAATTTTATTTCCTACATATATGTATTTATTTCACCTCTGTAATTTCCATCTGGTTCTTCTTAAAATCTTCTATTTCCTACTGTGTTCATGTTGCCTTTTCAAACTTGCACATAGGTATAATAATTCTTAAAATCCAGTTCATTATCTCTGCCTTTTAGAGTCTGCTCCTCTTGACTGCTCTTTCTCTTGTTTTTGTTGTCATTTTTGTTTATATGATTTTTTGTGTTTCCTTGTAGGTTCAGTAACTCTAATTGGATGGTAGACATTATAGACATTACAGTAAGTGTCTGGATTATGACATTTTTATGAGTGTAGGACTTGGTTCTTTTAGGCAGATAGGTTACTTATAGATCAGCTTGATATTTGTTAAGGTTTAAGTTTTTTGGGCTGACTGTAGGATGTCTTTTACTTTAGGGCTAATTTAGCCCCGTTATTAAAGTGCAGCCCTTCGGCTGTCTCCATTTATTGCTTTATGTGGTTCAGCTGGGGCTCTCAACTCAGGCTGGTCAAAACTATAAATGTCTCCCAATGCGTTGTTGAGCAATAAAAATTGTTTAGCTTATAATTCTCTGGTCAGTTTTCCCTCACTTCATTGACTTTCATGTGTTTCTTAGAGTTTGGCAACAGGTGAAGGGGACCCCCATACAGATTTTTGTTCTTTTTATGAGTGGCTCTTTTCTTCAGAACCTTTATGCATATCTTCTCTTCATAATCTCCAACTGCCTCAGCCTCCCTGAACTCTGATATGTCTCACCAACTCAGTATGCTGTGATGTTCTGCTTGGTTCCCCCCACCCTTGCCATGCAGTCTAGAAAGTGCTTTACCTAAGAAAGTCAAGGAAATTGTAAGGCTTTTTGACAATTTTATGCAGACTATTGTCTGAAATCAGTTGTTTCATATGCATATTTTTCCAGTTTTCTGGTGGTTCATAGCCAGAGGGCAAGTCCTACCCTGGTTACTTCATTATGGGCTGAAGCAAAATTTCTTTCCTTTTTTTAAAAAAAATTCTTTTATTTTTAAAAATTATAAAACACACATAAAAAAATTTACTATCTTAACTATTTTTGAGTGTATAGTTCAGTGACATTAAGTGTATTCAGAGTTGTGCAACCATGACTACCATTCGTCTCCAGAGTTGTTTTCATCTTGGAAAACTGAAACTCCATACCCATTAAATAATAGCTATCCATTTCCCCCTCATTTTTAACACATGGAAACCACCATCTTACTTTTTGTTTCTATGAATATGACTACTATAGGTACTTCACATAAATGGAATCATATAGGATTTTTCCTCTTATGACTGACTTATATCACTTCCTTTTATTTTTAAGGAAAGTGTATCATTTGGTCTTTGATTATAATGTTAAGATGATGGTTTACAATACTCAGAATGTTCAAAAGCCAACAACTGCTAATGGCAGAATGAGAGGACAATATGTTGGTGTGATTTTTTTAAATTTGTTTAATTTTTTGGTGACATGGGATAGACTTTTATTTTTATTTCATAGCTTGACATGCACTTATATTTTATTTGTTTAATTTTTTTGGTGAGACGGGATAGACTTTTGTTTTTATTTCATGGCTTGACATGTACTTAGATTCTTTATAAATATTAAGGATAAAGAATTAAACCATAGTACTGCCCATTCATATTCTTTTGGCTTAAAGGACATTGTATGTTCACTGAACTCAGTGATTATCTATTTCTCTTATGAGCTAAACTTAGGTCTCTTCCTGTAAGTGACACTATCAGAACTGCCTAAGTTTCGTTGATTCTTATCTCTGTAAGAGAATGTAAGGCCATATTTTCAAAAAGCTTTTGTGTGAAGAGCTTTGTTGATCTCGTGGTAGCCTTCTTTAAGACTTAGTATCACCAGTATAGAATTTGCCATTTCACTGTGGTATTCTAAATATCTGTCTATGATCTCCAGTTAAAATCCAATGTACTTATTATGTTTATGTCTCTTTCTACAAGTCCTATTACCTAGATCTCCTTATTTTGCTGTGTCTAACCCAAAGTAGAAATCAATTTAAGGAAGAAAGGGCATCATTATCCTCAATTATAGTTGAAGTCAGTGATTCACCTAAGTCTCAGGTCTACATTTTTTTTGGTCTCTAATTCCTTTCTGTTCTTTCTTGAACCCACTGCATCTGGATTTTCCCCTATTACTTCACAAAAACAGCTTTGTCAGTATCACCAAAGATCTCTTTGACTCTGAAAAATCCAGCAGTCAAGTCTCTTACCTGACTTTTCAGCAGCATCTGAATCCACATTTTCGCTCCTTTCTCCTTAAAACATTTTTTCTTCATCTGGCTTCTAGGACGCACTTTTGTCCTAAGTTTTCTCCTAGCTCTCTGACTGCTTCTTAATATGTTTTTGCTGGCTCCTTCCATATCCTACTCCTCATTGGAGAGCCAAGAGCTTACTCTTCTCTTTCTACCTCATTCCATCAGTGATCCCACTTGGTTTTATGGCTTTAAATACTACCTATAGATTTAAGTATATCTTTCCAGCCTGAACCCCAGCCTCTAAACTCTAGGCTTATATTCATCTGCTGACCTAGCACTGTCATTTGGCTGTATCATGGGCATTTCTTATTTCACATTTGAAAATCATCATTCTTTCCCCTTACCTTATTCCTTCCTCAGCTTTCTCTGTATCTGTTGGTGGCAACTCCATTTTTCCACTTGTTAGGCTAAAACCCTGGGAATCATCTTGGATTCCTTGCTTTCTCTCATAGCCCCATGTCTAATACATTTGCAAATTTAGTCTGCACTTCCTTCACGATATACTCAGGATTTAACTACTTCTTACCACGTATACTGCTATCAGCCTGGTCCCAAGCCACCTTTATCTTTCACCCAGATAATTAGCCTTTTAGCACGTCTTGTTTTGCTTCAGTTTTTGCCTAGTTACAGGTGATTATCCCCACACTGACCAGAATGCTCTTCCTAGAAATGTGGATTAACTTCCTTTTCTGGGAATATGGACTTGATGTGCTTTCCCCATTTCTCCCACTAGGTAAAACTAAAGATCTTGGACATTATATGTAAAACAAATGCAGACTCTGAAAGATGATGAGAAGGAAGATCAGCCAGGGGCCTCAGGACATAAGGAATGACATGATAGTGAATTCTATGAGTACTTTTTCTCTTAACATCTTAGCCTTGAATTTGAGAAGATGGTTACCCATAAATGCCAACGGGTACAGAAAACAAAAACAAAAAATGCAATAGAAGCCTGCTTCCTCTAACCAAAGGACCAGGGAAGAGACAACCTAGCAAAACAGAAAACTTTTAGACAATAACTGCTCAACTGCAGTTCTTTCCTCTTTTTCTGGGACTCTGATGACAAGATTATTGTATTTTTCACAATATAGAACACTTACCAATTCGTTTCATAAAGTTATTATCGCCCAGATATTAAAACCAGAAAAAAGACAGTAAAAAACAGACCAACATCCTTTATGAATATAGATGCAAAAATCTATAGCAAAATATTAGCAAAGAGAATTTAGCAATATGTATGAAGACTTGGATAACTTTAGGGTTGCAAGTCTGCCTCCATACTTGAAAACCTGTGTAATACACCATATTAACAGGCTAAAGAAGAAAAAGTAAATAGTCATATCACTCAATGTAATGAAGCATTTGACAAAATCCAACATTATATAAAGACTCACAGAAAAGTTGCCCAGGAATAGAAAAGTTGCTCAACTTGATAAACAGTATCTACAAAAACCTACAGCTAACATCATACATAAAGTAAAAGACTGGATGATCTCCCCCTAGGATCAGTAACTGGACAAGGATATCTGTTCTTATTCCACATAGTGCTGGGAGTTCTAGACTATGCAGTGAGACAAGACAAAAAAAATAAAACATTTACAGATCAGATAAGATGAAATAAGATTGTCTGTGTCTGGAAATACAATAATTATGTAGAAAATCCCAAGGAAGGAACTTACAAAACAAAAACAAAACAAATTAGAATTGATAAGTGAGTTTAGCAGTGTTGCATAATACAAGGTAAACACACAAAAATCAACTTTATTTTATTTATTAATGAATATGTGGACACCAAAATTAAAATACAGTTCCTGAAAAATAAACATGTAGGTATAAATCTAACAGAACACTTACGGAACTTTCATACTGTAAACTGCAAAGTCCTGATGTAAGAAATTAAAGTAGGTATAAATAAATGGAGAGACATACCATGTTCATGGATTGGAATAGTCAACATGGTAAAGCTATCAATTCTCCCTGAATTGTTATACAGGTTTAATGTTAAGTTCTGTTAAAATCACAGCAAAATTGCTTGTAGATATGCACAAGCTGATTATAAAATACATATGGAAAATTAAGGAACTGGAGTAGGTAAAACAATTTTGGAAAGGAAGAATAAAGGGGGGAGGGATCAAGGGGGAGGGATTAATCTACCTAATTTCCAGATTTTATAGCCACAGTAATAAAAACTATGTGGTATTGTCAGAAAGATAGACACCGAGATCATTGGAACAGTACAGGGAACCCAGTGTAGAAAATAGTATAAAGAATCACACCAATATGCCCACATGATTTTTGAGAAATTATCTTCTCAAATGATTTTGAGAATTGTAAAAACAATTCAAGAGAGAAAGGATAGCTTTTATGACAAAGAATGCTGGAGCAATCAAATATCTAGAGGCAAAAAATGAAGCTTAATCTAAGTCTCACACCTTATATAAAATTAACTTAAAATGTATCACAAACTCAAATATAAAATATAAAACTTAGGAAAAAATAGAACAGTTGTTTTCATTTTAGGGCAGAGATTGGGCAAAGAGTACTTAGACTTGGCACCAAACATCGTCTGTAAGAGGAGAAGTAATAAATTGGATTTTATGAAAATTAGAAACTTTTTTCTGCAAAAGAAAAAGGAGGATGAAAAGACAAGCTACAGACAAGCTACAGACCAGGAGAAATACTTGCCAATCACGTATCTGAAAAAAGATTGATAATGGAATATATTAAGAATTATCAAATCTCAACAGTAAAAAAACAGTTCAACTGAAAACTGTTACAAAAGACATGAAGAGAAATTTCACCAGAGAAGATATGGATGGCAGATAAGTTCATGAAAAGATACTTAACATCATGAGCCATTCGGGAAGTACAAATTAAAACCACAATGAGATATTATGACACACACTTCAGAATGGTTATGATAAAACAAATAGTGATGATAGCAGATCATGGTGAGGATATGGAGGAATTAGATCTCCCGCATGGCTGGTAGGGATGTAAAATGGTACAGGCACTCTGGAAAACAGTTTGGCAGTTTCTTATAAAACTACACTTATAACTACCACACAATCCAGCAATAAAAGCTCCTGGGCATTTATCCCAGAGAAATGCAAACTATGTTCACACAAAAACTATTCACAAATGTTCACAGTAGGTTTATTTGAAATAGCCAAAATCTGGAAGCAACCCATATGTTCTTCAGTGGGTGAACAGTTAAACAAACTGTGGCACATCCATTCCATGAAATGCTCTTCAAGCGGTGAAGAGGACTGAACTGCACACATGGGGCAACCTGGATGAGTCTCCAGAGAATTAGGGTGACTGAAAAAAGCCAATCCTAAAAGCAAAATCCTAATTTTGCATACTAAAAAAATAAAAGGTTAGATACTGTATGATTTCATTTATATGATATTCTGGAGATAAGAAAATTATAGAAATGAAGGACAGATTAGTGGTTTCCAGGGCTTCAGGAAGAGATGGGGGTGGGAGGTTGTGGCTATAAATGAGAAACACGAGGGATGCTTGTGGACGTGGAAATGTTCTACATCTTGACTGAATCAATGTCAATATCTTGGTTGTGATAATGTTTTGTAATTTTATAAGATGTCACCATTGGGGGAACTGAGGTGAGAGTGCATGGATTACCTCTGTATTATTTCTACAACTACATGTGAATCTATAATTATCTTAAAATCAAATGTTTAGTTTAAAAATACAAGTTAGATCATGCCATCCCTCTGTCCAAAACTCTCCAGAGTCTCCCTGTGCCCCTCCTAGTATAAGGCAGAGTTGTATCGAGCTTCACATGACTTGGCCTCTGTGGCTTCCTGCCACTTGCCCCAGCTGACTTCGTTTAATCGCATTGGCATCCTTGATGTTCCTCACACACCAAATGCATAGTCAAAACCGAAACTCATTTCACTCCCCCTTTTACTTTGGTTTCCAGGAAACTTATATTTTTGGACAAAAAAAATTTTAAATTCAAATTTAGGAAGCACCTTTCAAGTGCCAGGCCCTGTTCTAGGTACTTGGGCACTCTCAGTGAACAGATTGGCTAGAAACCCCTGCTCCTAGGAGCCTTACATTCTGTCAGGGGGAGACAGACACAGTGTACAGGGGCCATAATGAAGGAGCGTGTTGTGATAGAGGGTGGAGCAGGGTAGGGGAGATTGGGAGTGTTGGCCATGGGAGGGCAGGGCTGCCCTCATTGACCCAGGGGCATCTGGGGATAGACTTGGGGCATGAGGGGGAGTTAGATGAGTGGGTCTCTGGGGAAGAATGCCCAAGAGGCAGGGATATAATTGCAGATGCCAGGGACGGCAGGAGAGTCTGGGTGGTGGAACAGAGCGGAAGATGAGGAGAGGGTGGCTGAGAGCTGAGGGCAGTGGGGGGTGGGGGGGGGTGAGCAGATCTTCATGGGCCTAGGAGGCCAGTGGGAGAATTTGGCTTCCACTCTGTGGGAAGTAGGGAGCCGTGATAGAGTTTTGGGCAGAGTGGTGACACAAATGCACTTAGGCTCTCACAGGGTGACTCCCAGCTCTTTCAGGGGGCAAGGGCAAAAGGAGCCCATTAGAAGGTTATCCCATTGAGCCGGGGAAGGGTGATGGTGGCGTGCACAAGAGTGGTGAGTGTGAAGTGGTTGGATGCTGGATATGGTTGCTAGTAGAGCTCACAGGGCTTGCTCACAAACATAGATGTGTGACATGAGAAGGGTACCTTTTGGTACCAAAAGGTGGCTTTTGGTGGTCAGGGGTGGAGAAGCCCTCAGCAGCCTCAAGCTGGGAAAGGTGGGAGGCTGGAGGTTTGGACATTTCATATTGGAGGTAGGAACAGGCCACTTCCTATGGGTTGGGATTTGGAAATACTGTGCATTTAGATGGGTGGATGGGGTTACCCGAGGAGGCACAGAGGGATAAGGACCTGGGGCTGGGGCTGGGCTGCCTGGTATCAAGAGGTCAAGGGGAAGACCACTTCCATCAGAGTAACAGAGGAGCAGCTTGTCAGGTGGCAGAGAGCCAAAGGAGCCCTGGAGGATAAGGGTGATGTGTGTCAGATGTGGGGAACGCTCGAGAGGATGCTGGTGACAGGACTGGGACAACATGGAGTGGCTGGTGGCTGGGAGAAGGGCAGGCAAAGCCCGACTGGGGCAATGATGGTGGTCATGTGCTCCTGCAGGAAAAGTAGGGGCACGTGGCTGTGGTTGGTGCGAGCTGGCTTGCTCCCATCGAAGGCTGCAGGGGCCCTCTGTCCCTGTCCGCCCACACTTCCTCTCATACAGGCGCCCAGAGCCGCTCCCAGGGAGCGCTGTCTGCAGCCAAGGCCGTCATCAGCTATGGGAAGAAGGTAGACATGGAGACATAAAACACTGTCTGAATGAAGGGCAATCGTATTTGAAGTAATCTGAAGATTGACAGGAAATTCATAAAGGGGATATGGAGTTCCATTTACAACAGCGGGAGATTGCCTTGTCCATCGCTTCCTGACCTCTGGAAGAACACAAGTTGCTGCTGGCACAGTTCCCAAACATGAAAATGTAAAATGGAATTGAATAATCTCTCCTAAATCAATTTTGTGAGCCAAATGACCTACAGAGGGATGTGATACAGTGCAGGTATAGGGCGCAGCGCTCCATCTGCTGAATACGTTATGACAATTGATCGTGGAGATAACCAGATACTGCCCGCCTGCGGTTCCCGGGGGTCTGGCAGCGCCCTTCCCCAGCCTCCACGGACGCCGTCCTGGGGCAGATGCCTCTTTCTCCCCTCCGGTGAGCTGACTGCGTCGTCTGTCAGCAGGGCCGCCTGGGTTGGGTGAGGACGGGTGCTCCGGCCCGGCGGGAAGGCCCCTGCCTGCACTTGTCCTTAGCACTGGCTGTTGCTGTCTGCGAGGCATGGTTCTAGGCTTGGCTTCCCGCCGTCCTTTCCGCGATCCGCCGGGTGCCGTGGTTAGCCGCGGGGATGAGCAGGGGTGCTGCTGTCGGCACTTAGTTCCGGGACTGGCTTCGACTCGAGGCTCACCTGGGCAAGGGCTGTGGGCATTGTGGCACTTTGCTTTAGTGGCCCAGTTCGACCAGGCACAGCAGGCATCAGACTGGGGGCCCGGTGGGTTAGGGACCGGCCGGGGCTGAGGCAGGCAGGGCCCCTCACCAGCCGAGGTTCCTGAGCTCACTCAGTTGGAGGGTCCCCATGTGTACATGGAGAAAAGATTTCCCAGTGCTCCTTAGGGAGCTTGGCACTTAGTGGCTGTGTTTTTTACGAGGTTCTCAGGATGACTGAGCACATGTTTCCACCTGGTTTCATGCTTTCAAGGCATTTCCGGGCTTTCTTGGCTGTGTGGTTGGCAAAGCAAGTGCCTGCCGGGGTGGACCTGTGCTGGGGATACCTGGGTGCCTATGGTTGCCACAAGCCAGGAGTCTGGAAGTGTTTTCTGTAAAGTTCCACATAGTAAATATTGTAGATATGTGGGCTACATGTGGGCTTTGGCATGTTCTTCCCCCACCTCGTCAACCTTTTAAAATCATAAAAACCATCTTCAGCTCATAGGCGGTACAAAACCAGGCAGCAGGCACTGACCCCTGCGTAAGCGGAGCAAGCCCTGATGGGATGCTGGCTTGGCCTTAGCTTCACTAATTTGGTGCACTTAGGGGTGAGAGAGGCCCGGAGAATGTTCTGGTGTTGGAACCAACCATCGCTTTTGTATGTGTGCATGTCGTCCGCCTGCCTTAAAGACTCTTCTACCACTCAGGGTGCCTGGTCCCCGAGTGATCACTTGCAGCATCTTGTTAGCAGCATTATAGTTTAGAAAATCCACTTTACGCTGCAGAACAGTTGTAATGAATTTCAGCAGATCCTTTCCGGAACAATGCTCCTCTACCCTGAGTGCACATGAGAGCCACCTGGGAGGCTTTGCAGTGCAGCAGTACAGTCAGGACTGGTTCGTCACATCTAGGCCACATCTGGGACATGGTTCATTCCTGCTGTTGTGTGCTGCCTGGGTGCCCGAGGAGCCGGGGTCTCACACGCCCGTGTGTGAGAAGAGCTCCCGTTGCCCGTGGCTCTGCCCTCCCAGTCCCCTCCCCCTCCCCCCGGTTCCCCCCCTGTCCGCCCACCCCCTGCCCCATGCAGTAAAGGCTCTAGAATGAGGAAAGTTTTGGCTTAATCAGCGAGTGCTGGTTCAGTCGCCACAAATCGCAGCTGGCGTGGGCTGGACTTCTAGCAGCTTCGATGAAGTCATGGCCCAGAGGAGGGAGGCAGGGCTGGTCACCCTGAACACAGGGGTGAGCTCACCGGCTTTAGGAAGATGTCAGAAAACACTGGTGAATCCATGGTCTCCTTCTTCAGTTTGATGCTGTTCCAGTTCCCAGTGGGACTTACAATTAGGAATTGGGTGTTTATAAAAAAACAAACAAAAGACAAAAAAAAAATTATCTCTGCAAACTTTGATCCAACAGAGTTCTCCTCTAGTGCTTAGAGGGAGGTTGGTAAAAAGATGCCAGAAAAGCTCATGGTTATGAGACTCGTCAGCACACTTCTTCCCCCCCCCCCTTTTTTTTTTTACAACTTTTATTTCTAGGCCCCTGAAGCCAGTCTCTGTTTACTCTTCCTGCTGACTGAATGTGCATACGTGTTATTAATAGCAGAAATGGGAAAGAAAGTGTGCTTTCTGCTCTGAAATACTCCCTCAGAGGAACCGTGACATTGAAATACTTCTTCATCTCTCAGGATCAAGGCCAGCAGCGAATGTAATGTGTACGTGAAGCGCTGGGGTTTCAAAAATGCAGATTTGTTATCCGGTGGGCGTGAGGCCTGTGAATCTGCATTTCCCCATGAGAGGCTCTTGGGCCATTGCCCATGATCCTCCTCTGAGGCATAATTAGATTGATTCCTGATAATCCAGTTGTATTATTAGGAGCATGGCATCCGGTGATGGAGGTGATATTCCTGTTACACTGTGTGCTGCCTGCCTGTTGTTAGGCTCCTAGAGGGGCATCCGAGAGTGGGGCTGCCACTGGGTGTGCAGACAGGTGGAGCGTCAGAGGAGTGGCACACCGAGCCGTCTGCTAGGCCGCAGTGCTGCACGCTCACACGTGCTGCCGGGCATCGCTCCTGCAGCCCTGGAAGCTGGCTGCCCGTGGGGGAGGCTGGCCCGAGGTGGTTCCCCCAGAGCAGGTGTCCGGCCTCAGCCCCAGCTTCTCTGGCTGCTGAGCTGGCCCTGCTTCACCGGTGAATAGCAGTCCTGGTGGGTCTGTGTGGAAGGTGCGGACTTCGGGGCCCAGCTCCACGACTGAGGGGAGGAAGGGGGCTCCACACCCAAAGGTGTTCCCGCACAGGCTTGGGCCATCTTGCCGGAGGAGGGGGCCAGGGAAGGGTGCCTGAGGCGGCTAGGTCAGGGGACTTCCGAAATCCTCTCCAGTTCTCCTGGAGACTTTTGGAACCCTGCGCACCAAACCCTGTGTTGATCAAGAAAACATTATATGGTCTCCCTTTTTTTTTGCGGAATATAAAAAATAGTGAAAGGGAATAAAGGGGAAAGGAGAAAAATGAGTGGAAATACCAGAAAGGGAGACAGCACATGAGAGACTCCTAACTCTGGGAAACGAACTAGGGGTGGTGGAAGGGGAGGTGGGCGGGGGGACTGGGTGACGGGCACTGAGGGGGGCACTTGACGGGATGAGCACTGGGTGTTTTGCTATATGTTGGCAAATTGAACACCAAAAAAAAAATAAATTCATAAAAAAAAAAAAAGAAGCCAAGGAGGTGACTATCGCTGTTTTCCAGCTTCAGCTTTGAAAACTGTAGGACTTTTGGAAGCTCGACGGGGATTCTTCTAATATTTGGTAAATAAAAGGAAAAGGCATCACTTGCAAAACGTAGTTTTATCGAAGTAACGTTAATGAAAATAGAAAAATAAAATCAGTGCCTCATTGAGTAAAAAAAAAAAAAAAGCCAGCAACTCTAGCTAATGTGTGTGTGTGTGTGTGTGTGTGTGGGGGGTGGGGGGGGTTAATAGAGTAAAGGGTTAATCCTTTCGAAGGTTCAGAAGTACTTTGAGGGGATTAATGTCCAGGATCTAATGGCATATTGATGATCGTGATGCATGTGGTTCTGTAAAAGCTTTTAGAGCCTGGCTCTGTTTCAAGGGCACAGATTCAGAATGACTCCGATCTTTCTCCACGTAGAAGAATCCTCCCTTCCCTTGGGAGCATTTGCACTGTTCACAGAAATGTCTGCCCGACCGGTGAGCTCTGCTCTCAGCTGGCGAGGCCCTGGCTGGCCAGCCGCTGGGTTGCACACCTGGCTGTGCGCACAGGGCCCGGGGGCCGGGGCAGAAGCTGGCGTGGAAGGAGGAGCTCAAAGACCGCCCCCACTGCCTGCGTGCTGTGAGGTTCCCGGCCTCGGCGTCCACGTCTGGCGAGGGGAAGGGACAGTCCCGGCCTTGCTGAGTTGGTGCGAGGAGGGCAGCAGTGTAGACAGCGTCTAGCCTGCTGGCATTGTGCGCAGCAAAGGGGGCTGCTACGGCGCCCGTGACCAGCAAGGCAGAAGAGGGGCTCAGCGTGTCCGGAATCGATAGCCCGCCTTCTAGAATACTCAGGGTCCTGTGCTGAATATCCCACGTGAGGGTTAGGAATGCCACTGAGGCAAAGCTGGCCCTGTCTGCTCCTGCTACAACGAAGCAGATCACAGACAAAACCCTTGGTGTCTTAGATGCCCTGCAAGTTGCGCGGTGGCCCAGAGACTGAAATCTCAGCACTTCCTGTAAACTTGGACCTTTTAGCAGAAACGTCTTCGCTGTGACTCTGCAGTTATCAGTGTTGGAAGCGACTGGACCATCTTCCGGAAACTGATGATGCTCTGAGGAAGTAGCTGTCTTCCCACCACAACCAGGCTAACGAAAACTTGGTGACCTTGGTCTTTTTTTTCCATCCTTAATTACTGGGTTTCTTGAAAACTAAGCCGCTCGTTTCAGAACAGTTTTAGATTTGCAGAATTATTATGAAGATAACACAGAGGGTCTCTATAGCTCATAGCTGTCCCAGAGCCAGCTTAGTATTGTACAGGACGTTTGTCATAATTAGTGGACAATATTGATATATTATTATTAACAGAAATTCACACTTTAGATTTCTTGAGTTTTCCTCTGATGTTGTTGTTGGTCCTAGAATCCCCTCAGCCCACGCCTCCTCTCCCTCTGCCGATGCTGCCTCCTCCAGGAGATGGCTGCTGTGCACGGGGTGCGCTCTGCTCCCTGGCCACGGAGTGGTTAGAACTGTCTGCTCAGGAGTTGCGTCTCCCCTTTATTTCTCTCTCTCTCTCTCTTTTTTTTAAAGATTTTATTTATTTATTCATGACAGACATAGAGAGAGGCAGAGACCCAGGCAGAGGGAGAAGCAGGCTCCATGCAAAGAGCCCGACGCGGGGCTCGATCCCAGGACGCCAGGATCAGGTCCTGGGCCCAAGGCGGCGCCAAACCACTGAGCCACCCAGGGATCCCTGAGCCCAGTTCCTTTTATTGGAGAATGATACAAGAAGCCATCATCTGAGGTGCCCTTGGCTGGCAGAGCAGAGGAGACACGTGTGTGTATGTTAACCCGTGAACATGCGTGTTCTGCAGATACCTCCTTCAGTAACCACCTGTGTCTACATTAGGCTAGACATGCGTTCTTACTGACGTGTCCAGCTCCCGTCCATCACCACGTCGGCCGTCCCCGCCTCCCCCTCCTGCTTCTGTGAACCCCCTCCAGCCGTGGGACACCCGGCTCCCACCTTCCGCCATCCACTCAGCTGTTCGGTTTCCATGTGCAGGTCCAGCAGCCGCAGGATTCGCTGGCACCCCCGGGGAGCCGCCTCGTAACTGGGGGACAGTCCTTGAGCTCAGCTCCTTCTGCTCCTCACAGACTGCACTCAGCTGTGCAGGTGACTTAGGTCAGCACCTTATTCCCCACCCCCTTCAAGGAGCTTGTTTCCTACATTTGTTTTTTTTTAATAATTTTTTTTTTATGATAGTCACAGAGAGAGAGAGAGGGGCAGAGACATAGGCAGAGGGAGAAGCAGGCTCCATGCACCGGGAGCCCGATGTGGGATTTGACCCTGGGTCTCCAGGATCGCGCCCTGGGCCAAAGGCAGGCACTAAACTGCTGCGCCACCCAGGGATCCCTATTTCCTACATTTGTCATGCAGTTAGAGTCTTCATTGCATTGCACATTCCGTCCTGGGATTCCCCTGACATCCTAAACGGCTTTTAAAAAAATTACATACACTAAGGTTAGCTTTTTGGGCTGTAAAGTTTTATGGCTTTTTGACAAATGCTTACCGCCGTACGGTCCCCATCACCGTGTGACGCAGAATGGTCTCACTGCCCCCAAAAATCCCCTGGGCAGATGCTCTGCCCTCCCAGCCCCTTGCTGAGGCCCCAGATAACCATGGTTCTGTGCTACATCTTTGCAGTTTCGCCTTTTCCAGAACGTCATATGGTTAGAATCATATAGGATGTAGCATTTTCAGGCTGACTTCCATCACTTAGAATTTTGTATTTAAGATTTGTCTGTGTGTGTGTGTCTCAATAGGGCATTTCTTTTTATCACTGAATAATAGTCCATTGAACAAATGAATAATAGTCCATTGAACAAATGTACCACAGTTTACCTATTAAAAGATGTCTTTTTTGCTCCCAGTTTTTGGCAATTACAAATAAAGCTGCCTTAAACATTCCTGTACAGGTTTTTGTTTGGACATAAGTTATCAGGTTCGTTTGGGCAGATACTGGGAAGCACAACTGCTCCCAACTTGTCATCTGAAGTGGCTGCACAACTTTTCATTCCTGCTGTCGCACATCCTTGTCAGCATTTAGTATTGTCAGCTTTTAAAATTTTAACAATTGACATGTAGTTGTATCTTGTTTAATTTTAATTTTTATTTTTTTAAAAGATTTTATTTATTTATTCATGAGAGACATAGAGAGAGAGGCAGAGACACAGGCAGAGGGAGCAGCAGGCTCCATGCAGGGAGCCTGACGCAGGACTCGATCCCGGGTCTCCAGGATCACACCCTGGGCTGCAGGCGGTGCTAAACCGCTGCGCCACTGGGGCTGCCCTATTTTGTTTTTTAAAGGATTTATTTATTTACTTGGGAGAGGGAGGGAGAGACTCTCAAGCAGTCTCCAGGCTGAGCACAGAGCCCAACTTGGGGCTCGATCCACGACCTGAGACCATGACCTCAGCTGCAATCAAGACCGATGGGGCCACCCGGTGCCTCTGTATCTCATTTTAATATGCAGTTCCCTAAATCCTAAAATTTGAGATTTTGCTGTGTTTTCATTTGGTGAGTCAGTTTTGAAGACTGACTCTCCCGTATACTTCAAGTAAACCTTTTCTTTTCCAAATGATCTGTGTCCAAGTCTTCCATTGACAGTGCAGACATCAGTTTAGTTTGTGCAGCATCTCATTAGCTCGAGCTGCTCTCGGCGTCTGTGTTTGTGTACTGACTGCGATGATACGTTTTCAGCGAGGGTCGCTTCTGTACACTTGGCACTGCAGCGTCGCTGCGTTCTCCGCGATAGCTGTGTGTGAGCTCCTAGCGGCACATGGGAGTTTGGGGTAAATGTATTGTCTAGACTTCAGGAAATTACGCCAAGAGTGATACAGTTCCAGATTTCCATATGCCAGCACGGCTTTGACGTTTTCCTTGGCATTCTGTTATCTTTCTGATAAAACCCGAGCAAGCAAGCCCCTTAGCCGTGTGTTCTGGGTTCCCGCCTGCAGCTTGCCTCCCTAGTTCAACTTGCCGCTTCTCCCTTTGCCTTAGCTTATGTTCCAGCCCACTGGGCTGAGTCCCTGGCCTTGTTCTTGTTTTCCCTCTGCAGACTCTGCGTGGCCAGTCCTGCCTACGTGTCTTGTCTGTCTGTGTCCTTCCCTTGCCTACCCAGGAGGGCGTAGGTATCTTCCTGAGCAGTGTAGCTCCCTGTTACCTTTGCGGGGTGGAGGGAGGCTGCTGCTGCACCGGCTTTATGGCTCCTTGGGCCCGCATCTCCCCTTCCTGACGAAGCCTGGGCCCCTTGGGGCTGTGCTGCATCCTGTTCATTCCCCGGGCTGTGCCTTCTCTGGAGGGCCCAGTCTACGTGATGAGTGCCAGGAGCGCAGTGCCGGGGCCCCCTCTCCGCATGCCACCCATCTCGCCATCTCAAAGATGGGTCCTCCAGAGGTGAGGGGCTGCATTGTCTTTAGCTTGTGGGCTCTCAGAGATGACGATGCCCATGAGAAGGAAGGACCGTGAAGATGTGCAGCCGTGTGACTCCAGCTTGGCCTGGTCTGCAGAAAAACTTCTCGCCAGCTCAGCCTAGCTCTACTGCGTGCAGAAACCCATGTGTGCCCATTTTGTCATATGCAGATTAGTTTCCTCAGGACCTGGCTCTTTTTCTGCTTCTGTGTCTCCTCCCCAAACCTTCCCAAAGGAGGAGCCCGCACGACTCTCATGGCCCTGCCTCTGATTCTGCCGTGGTTTTTTTGTTTCATTTGCCTGTTGTGTTCTTCTTGTGGCTTGGCTTTTGCCAGGGCAGCTTTGAGTGGGACGTGTACTGAGCCACTTGCTCACACTCTGGTGGTATTTGTGCTCTGCCTTGTGTAGGGGTTGGGGAATGTGATGGGTTCATGTTTCTGCCCTTTTGCTTTCTTGCCCTGAACGGACTGGCTTCTCCACTTCGTGGGATGCTCTACCTTCCCTATGCGTCTGCTCACTTCAATGTGTCTGTTTGCATTTCCATGCCCCTCACTCCTTCAGAGGTCTCACCCTTTCTCTGTTCTCACGGCTCCTCCCTGGACCTGTCCCATCAACTCTGGACTCCGGTATCTTGTCACCTGTTTGACATTTCCACTTGCAAGGCAAACAGACATTTCAGACTGACACACCCAAAACTGAACTCTTGAGCTTTCCACCGTGGCTCTAAGCCAGAAGCCTTGGGGCCTTCCCTGATTTCCATTTCTTATCTCAGACCCTACATTCAGTCCTCCAGGAAATCCTGTGATTCTGGGCACAGCGAGCTGGTGAAGACATCAGGTCTTAAGATTGGATTTAAACAATACAGTACAAAATCCACTCAGTTGTTTCTGGTAACATTATCTGGGAGAGAGTTTGGTGGTATATGTGAGGGAAATACACGGGGGCAGTTAACACCAGCAAAACTGGTGCGACTCCATCAATATGAGATGAGTGCTGTGGCGACAGAAGCTTCGTGATGTAAAGAGTTGTTTCTATAAGATAATAAAAGAAAACAGTCCTGAGGATAAAATAACTCTGAATTTACATATATATATGCAATAACTGAGCCTCAGAATGTATAGAAAAATTGGCTGATTTAGAAGGAGAAATTGATAATTCTTCAATCATATGGGTTATCTTAATGTTCCCTTCTCAGGAATTGATAGGTCAGTTACAAACACCTACAGAAAAATGTACAAGATTTGAACAAGCTCTAGTTCTTGGTCATATGAAAAGAACAATAACCAATAGAGAATACATATTTTCTTGAGGCACATGAAACATTTCAAATCTGACCTTGCATTTGGTCACCAAGTAGACCTCAAGTATTTTCAGGCCGTGTCCTCTGACCCAGTGAAATTAAGCCACAAATCAATCATAAAAGTATGGAGAAGGAAAGTTTATGTATTTGACATCTACAAAACTCTAAAAATCATTCAAATTAAAGAGGAGATCACAATGGAATTCTCCAGAATTGGCTGATTATAACAATGTAAATTAAGGCTTGTGGAATGTGTGTGCGGGGAAGGTTACATCCCAAGTTACCTATTTGAAACAAAGCCTCAAAATTGACCAAGTAAGTGTCCAAGTTATGAAGTTAAGAGGGCGAGAGAAAGTATAAGGAAGGAAATGATAAAGGTAAGAACCAAAGTTTGTGAAATGGGAAACAAAGAACAATAGAAGTAATAAAATAAAAAGCTGCTTCTTTGTAAAGAAAAAATAAAAATTTCAAATCATTGGTAAGATTGATCAAAAAATAAAAAGAGAAGGCATGAGTAAACACTGTTACATCATCTTAATGATGCGAGTGATTAATATTTAAAGATGATATTTGTCATTAAGTGCAAAACTAAATTCCGATAGGGCTTCTCATGGGTTTTGAAGAGTTAATCCTAAAATATAGATAGAAGAGTAAGGAACCAAAATGGTAGGTTAAAAAAAAAATACTGGGAGACTTGCCCTTTCAGATGCCAAAGCTTATTATAAAGGTGTAATATTTAGGATTTGTGTTATTGGCCTTAGGGATAGACAGATACACCCATGCAGCAGAGTTAGGAACAGACTCACACCCACACCACCCCACACACACCTCCATACCTTCCCACTCTCACACTTCCCCCCCATACTCACCCCCTCACACCCCTGTACCCACCTACACCCACCCACCACCTATCTACACCCCCATGCCTCTCCCACTCGCAGCCCCCCATACCCACACCCTCTCACATGCCCTGTGCCCTAACACCCCTTACCTACACCACATGCCTCTCATATTTCCTACACCCACACCGCACAAACACCTCCCCCTGTACCCATACATACACCCACTCCACTGCACTCGCACCCTCCGTACCCCCACCCCCACCCACCACCTCTCTACACCCCCCCCACGTCCCCTCATCCCACACATCCCACACACTCCACACACCCCCATGCACACCCATACTCACACACAGGAATGCATAACACTGGAGGCTGCTTTATAAGTCAATGGCGAAAGGATGGACCTTTTAGTCAATATTGCTGGAATAATCTTCCACCCTTGGTAAAGATAAAATTAGATCTCTACCAAATGCTTCGAATATGAGACTAAATTCTAGATGGGATAAAATCCTGAGTGTGAAAAGCAAAACTTAACACTTATAGATGAAAAGAAGACTTTCTGAGACATCTGGGTACAGATGAATTTCTTAAACCAGGCACAAAAAGCACTAACTGTAAGGGGAAAGACTGGTTTGTTTGACTATATTATATAGAGAAATCATCTGTATGGTAGAAGATTTTTATAGAATTAAAAGAGAGACTGCAGATAGGAGGAAACATTTGAAAGTCACATAACATGAAAAGGAGTAATATCAGAGATCTAGAAAGAATAACCCTATGGTGGATAAAGGATGTAAAAAGACAATTCAAAATGAGAAAACCAGGAAGGTTTTTTTTATAAACCTGTGTGATTTTTCTATTAATCCATGACATATGGACTAAAACAATGAGAGGTCATTTCATACTCACCGGATTGGCAAGCCTGAAGTCAATGAGTATATATTGGTGAGGTGTGGGAAAATGGGAACTCTTACATCTTGCTCTTGGACATGGTGATCGGTTTCACTGCTTTGGAGGCGGATTTGGTTACATAAGTTACATAAGTGGTAAATGTGCACATAAGAGGACCCACCAATGCCATTTTCAGATGTTTGCTCTAGAAGATGCTGACAGCTGCCAAGGATACAGGCCTACTGTGTTTTTAATAATAAAATGGTGGAAACTACCCAGTCAGCCTCAATAAGGGGACCCGGACATCTATTTCATTCACACAGTCAAAAATTATTCAGCATTAAAATGAATGAATTGGATATACGTGTATCAAGATGCCTAAATCTCAGTCATGGTGTTGACTGTAAAAAGCCAAGCTAGCAGGTAGGGGTACATTACGGTACTGTTTTGGGATATTTACATAATCAGTAAAGGGATAAACACCTGAATTAAGTAAAGATGGTTTAGATTTTGTCATTACCAACTTATAGGGAAGGAGGGGTTATTGGTTGGGTCTAGAGCTTTGGTGGTATCCGCAGGTATACTCTTTATTCTCCATGGTAAGTACATAGATACCTATTATATATATTTTTTGAGTTGGAATATAATTAGCACACCATAAAATTCACCCCCATTAAAGTGTATAATTGAGTGGTTTGGCGTATTTTTGGAATATTCACAGAGCTTTGCGACCATCACTACCGTCTAATTTCAGAACATTTTCTGTGACCTAAAAAAGAAACCCTGTACTCATTTGCATTACTCCCCATTCTCCTCTTCCCCTAGTCCCTGAATATCATTAATCTATCTTTTGTCTCTATTGCTTTACCCACCGTGGACGTTTCAGATACGTGGAATCATACAGTACGCGTCATTTTGTGTCTGGCTTCTTTCACTTTGCATAATGTTTTCGAGGTCCGTCTTATGTTTCAGCGCGTGTTAGTAGTTTATTCCTTGTTTATGGCCGAATAATATTCCATTGTGCGGATATGCGGCATATTTTTATCCCTTTACCCACTGATGAACATTTGAGTTGTTTCCGCTCTTTAGCTATCATGAATAATGCTGTTATGAACATTAATGTGCAAGTTTTTGTGTAAATGTGTATTTTCCATTCTCAGGGGCACAAAGGGGTTGAATTGCTGGGTCACACGGCAGTAACGTGTTTCACTTTTTAAGAAACTGCTCATGTTTTCCAGAATGGCCTTATGATTTTACATTCCCACCAGCGGTGTGTGAGGGTTCCAGTATTTGCATATCCTCACTAACACTTGTTGTCGTGGGTCTTTTTGATTATAGCCATTCTAGTGGGTGTGAAGTGCTGTCTCCCTGTGATCCTGATTTGCGTTTCCCTGAAGACTAATGATGTTTAAAAAATTTTAAAGTATTTATTGGCTGTTTGTGTACATTCTCTGAGGAAAAATGCATTCGCATCCTTTGCCCATTGTTTAATAGAATTACTTGTCTTTTCATTGTTGAGTTGTAAGTATTCTTCATATACTCTGAATACTGTTATCAGATTTGCAGAAATTTTCTCCCGTTCTGTGGGTTGTTTTTACTTTTTTGACACATCTGTTGAAGCACAAAATTTTGTAATTTTGATGAAGTCCCGTTTGTTTTTTGCTTTGTTGCTTGTACTCTTGGTGTGACATGTGGGAAACCATTGCCTAACCGGGGATCATGATTTTACCTTTATTCTAAGAGCTTTATAGTTTTAGCGCTTGGGTTTAGGTCTTTGATCTACTTTGAATTAAGTTTTGTGTGTAGTATGAGGCAGGAGTCCATATTTGTGCTTTTGCACGTGGATGTCCAGCTGTCCCAGTAGCATTTGTTGAGACATAGAGTCTCTCTCTGTGGATTGTCTTGGTGCTGTCAGTTGGAAACCATTGATGGTAAATGCAGTGGTTTATTTGCGGATTCTTGATTCTCTTCCATGGAAACATTTACGTGATCTCTCCTATATCATCTGTATCTACGCTCAGATCATCTGTTTCTTCTTGAGCCAGTTTCAATAGTTTGTATTTATTTCCAGGAAGTTGTTCGCTTCATCTGGTTAATCTAATTTGTTGATAGAAAATCGTTTTCAGTGTATCCTTGTAATCCTTTTTATTTCATAAATTGGGCAGTAACGTTTCTTTCATTCCTAATTTTAGTAATTAAGCCTTCTTCTGTGATTCTGAGTCAGTTGAGATGAAGACGTGGATTTTGTTGATCTATTCAAAGAAACAAGTTCAGTGGCTCAGGGGGTTAAGCCTCTGCCTTCAGCTCAGGTCATGATCTCAGAGTTCTTGGATGGAGCCCTTGTCGGGCTCTCTGCTCAGCAGGGAGTCCGCTTCTCCCTCTCCCTCTGCCCCTCTCCTCTGCTTGTGCAGGTGCTCATGTTCTCTCTCTCCCTCTCACTCTCAAATAAGTAAAAAAATCTTTAAAGCAACAACAATAACAACAAAAACAACCCATTTTTAGTTTGTTTTCCCATTCTCGATCTCACTCATTTTTGCTCTAGGTCTTGTTATTTCTTACTGCTCACCTTTGATTTAATTTTCTTTTGTTTTTCTAGTTTCTTGGCGGAAGTTGAAGTTACTGAGTTGGGATCTTTCTCATTTTTGAATGTACAACACTTTGCAGGAGCTGCTGCCCAGTCCAGCCCCTTGTGGAGTTGCCGTCTGCTGTGCTGGGCTTTGGGGAGGGGCATGGAGGAGGCTGGTTTTGCGGGGGAAGCCCTTCGAAGCTCTGGCTCTTACCTATATCCAGTTGATTTTCTTGCATAAATGAATAATCCTTGGATTGCTGCAGGCCTTTGGTTAATTCCCAGAGTCCTTAAACAGTTAATTAGGAAAATGTGGTCATTGTCCTTATCAGGCTTATGGAGGAGTCAGCTGCCAGCCATCTTTACTCTGCTGTTCCAATCATACCATGTTCCTACCGTGATTAATGATTAGAGAATGAATGTGAGGGGCACCCAGGGGGTTCAGTGGTGCAGCCTCTGCCTTCGGCTCAGGGCGTGACCCCGGGGGTCCCGGGATCGAGTCCCGCATCGGGCTCCCTGCAGGGAGCCTGCTTCTCCTCCGCCTGTGTCTCTGCCTCTCTCTTTGTGTCTCTCAGGAATAAATAAATAAAACCTTAGGAAAAAAAAAGAATGTGATTGCAACAGAATATTTTATAGAAATTGGTTAACTACTTCTTAAGTGTCACAAGGGAAGAAAATGTGTAAGACTAACCAGCAAGTTTTGGAAAAGATCAACAAGGCATGAGTGCTCATCCTATTTGATATCAAAACTTTCTGTAAAGCAAAAAAAAAAAAAAAAAAAAAACCCACAACTTTCTGTACAGCTAAAGGAATCAAAGCAGTTGGTATTCCTGCTGGAAGAGACAACAGCTCAGCAGAACAAGGTAGGGACCCTAGAGCCCCGCCTGTGCGAAGGGGGATTCACATGGAGTGAAGTCCCGGCTGGTTAAGCCCTGCCTGACGAACTTTATGATTTCTCACCCTGAGGTCGGGTCGACTTTGCCTCAGAATTAGGAATGTGTAGTCTGCCACGTGAGAGGAGGCTGTGGCAGAAGGGGGCGTCCAGGGGATGCAGGGTGAGTCGCGGAGAGCCGTTGGGTGTTCACAGCATAAAGGAGGACTCCCCCGCCGCTCTCAGGGTGGCTCAGGGGGCGTCACTGGGAGAGCCAAGGGAGAAGAGCCGAGGAACTCCTGCAGAAAGCATGGGTCTGACTTCTCCCGGCATGACCCCAAACCTGGAAACCACAAGGATGCCGGATTGCAGAGCTTCTGTATAGCATCATCCCCATATACCAAATTCAGGGACCCCTAAAGGGAGGTGGGAACGTGTGGTAGCCAGTTGCTAGTAGAGGGGGCCTCTAGACCCATAACTAGAAGATGAGCCACTGTGCAGATGGTGGGGGGCTCTAACGTATAAATCTCAAGAAATACATGTGCTGTAGTTCTAACTAATTTCTCCATCACCGGGCCCCCTGCAGGTCACAGTGGCTTTGCTGGAGCTCAGCGGCGCAGTTCGAGAGGGCAAGGAGCCTCCCGCAGCAGGGCAGCGGTGCTGCGTACCAGTGCGACCGGGTCACTGGGAGACTGGGCGCCCTGGTCGCTTGTCTGTGATGATTTGTGCCTCGAGTTCACCCTGAGCTCCTGCCTCAGACTAGAATCTAACAGTGATTCTTTCCTGCTGCCCAGGGCCGCGCCCGACACGTGGGGGCACCTTGCTTTCCGGGCACACCTCTGTGTTGTAGGCCCTCTGCCTCCTGCCTCAAGTCCTGGAAAGAGCCGCCACCCAAAGAACTTCGTTTGTTTGTTTATTTGGGGGGAAAGAAGTGTTGAGGTTAAAATCTCCACCCTAGGGGTCCACTTTTCACGAAATGAACTAGAGGTAGACCTGTTATGGCTCTGACTTCACCCTGATTTCCTCCCAGTCCAATTCAATTCAATTATTATTAGATCCATTAAGTTTTTTTAAATCCAATATAGAAAACACCCGAATCTCTTCTTTTCTACAGTCTATTTACTTAAATTTGTTGAGCCTTTGACCAGAAAATAATGTGCATCCTCCTTTTTTGTTATCCTCATGTGTTTCATTGGTTCATACCCAGTGGATTTTGAGCAGGCAGTTTATTGAAGGAGCAGAGATATAAAAAAAAATATGGAAAGATGCTGCCCCTCAGTGCTAACAGATAAATGCACACACATCGTTCTTTGTCTCATTGGCGTTTATTTTATTTTAATTTTTTTTATTTTCTAAAGATTTTATTTATTTATTCATGAGACACACACACACACAGGCCGAGACACAGGCAGAGGGAGAAGCAGGCTCCATGCAGGGAGCCCGACGCGGGACTCGATCCCGGGTCTCCAGGGTCAGGCCCTGGGCTGAAGTCAGGTGCTCAACCACTGAGCCACCTGGGCTGCCTGGGAAAGTTTATAATACGGAGTTTTGGCACAGAATCACAGAGATCAGACTGTCACATGTCACTTGGTGTCTCAGACCGCACAGAGAAGGGGACCTGGGGGCTCTTCATCCTTGTGTGTCAGGGGCTCTGAAGTTCTCTGGCACTTTGGCTGAAAATTCTGCTCTTAAGAATTCATCTTCAGGAAACAATCCTGGAGGATGTTCATTGCAGAATTAGTTTAAATAATTAACCCGTGGAAGCAGCCTAAAGGGCCAATAACAGAGGTTTAGTAAATCAGTTACTGTTTTTCTCAACACAGAGAATATTAGGCAGCAGTTAGCAGTTATAGGAATGACTTATGGCGTGAAAAAATGCACTCAGCATATGAAGTCAAAATACACATAAAAACAGTATCTATCACATGAAATATTGGGGTGTGTGTGTGTGTGTATGTGTGTGTGTATTTTAAAGTCCTCTCAATGAGATAAAAACCAAAGGCTTATGGTGTCTGCTTCTGAGATCTGGAACCACTGACGGTATCTATGTTCACACATTTCTGAATTTTTGAAATTTTCGTAAATGAACAAATATCACTTTTATAATTAGAGGAGAAACAATATATATATATATATATATATATTAAAAGGTTTTTTAAAAATTTATTCATGAGAGATACAGAGAGAGAGAGAAGCAGAGACCCAGACAGAGGGAGAAGCAGACTCCGTGCGGGGAGCCTGATGTGGGACTCGATCCCGGGGCTCCAGGATCACGCCCTGGTCTGAAGGCAGGTGCTAAACCACTGAGCCACCCGGGGATCCCTATATTTTTTTTAATAGAGAAGAACTATATGAAAATTAGTCTGATCTCTGAGATGCAGAAGCATTTTCTAAGCATAAAAGCAATGCAGGTAATTTCAAATAGTAGATATGTTCTATTTTTATGGACAAATTTCTTTAGGTATCAATAAACCTTAAAAGGCTAAAAACAAGCTGTTATATGAACATTTTCTACAGATATTATGGACACAGGTAGATTGTTCTGAAAGCATATATAATCATCTCATTTTGCTTAAAAAATAATAGAGGGGATGCCTCGGTGGCTCAGTCAGTTAAGTGTCTGATTCTTGGTTTTGGCTCCGGTCGTGATCTCAGGGTAGTGAGATCGAGCCTCGTGTCAAGCTCTGTGCTCATCGTGGAGTCAGCTTGAGATTCTCTCTCCCTCCCCCTCTGCCCCTCCTGCTCGTGCTCTCTCAAATCAATAAATCTTTTTTAAGAATGAAAATATATATAGGTAAATGATAAAAAAAAAACTTCTAGAAGAAAACAGAAGTTTACTGCTGTTGGTGTTTTTCATCTGGGAGTCGCAGGTGCTTTTGAACATATTTCTTGGACTTTTCTATACCTTCCAAACTTTTTGTATAAAGAGCAGGCAGGTGTTTTGCTGTCACAGGATGATGCACACTTGTTGTGATAAAGACAGAGTCTGTGCGCAAGGCAGGAGACCGACGCGGGGGCCTTCCCCTGCTTGGCAGCTTCTCTCGTCGGGGGGTTCCAGGGCACAGGTGTACAGAACTCACCCACTATCACTGATCGAAACCCTTGAATTTGGGCAGTTGTCCAGAAAGTCTAGTAGATGCATTTTAGGCCGCTTCAGTACCTGGTGAGAGCGCAGACGGATCTCCTGTGTCTGAGTCTGGTAGGGAGGGTGACCCCCTCAGAAAGCCAAGGAGGGGAAAAAATAATGGAGTTTTTTAATTTAATAAGTCCATTGTGCTGAGGTTGAGACAAAAATCCTTTTATATATGATTGCAAGTTCATGGTGAATAAAGCTCAATAGTATAATAAAAAATATTGCAATATGGGTGCACCTGTTTGTACTCATGCACGTGCTATATGGTGTACTAAATGGGAAAATGAAACATAGAATACCCCATCCCCAGATGAGGGTGGGTGCTGTGAGCACAGGCCCGATCTAAGCGGTGGAAGCACATCATCACTGGTGTGTGGCTGGATGAAAGGGCCTGCTGTCCGGGCCCAGGGAGTGGGGTGGGCCCGCCATACAGGGACCCCTTGGCCTTACTGACCACGTCACCTCCGTGCATTGACCTCTAGATGCTATTTTTTGAGGTGGAGGAGTAGAGAAGCTCGGCCCCCTGGCTACCTCCTCCTCTTTTCTCCTGAGACCATCACCAAGAGTATAATTATTTAGAAAGGGTAATTGCATTGGTAGCTTCTGTGATGGGAATGAAGCTGAATCATCCTTGCCCGTCCTCCCCCTACAGAAGCTCTTTTAAACCCTAGTTACCCCTGACTCTCGTTGGCAGAACTCGAAGTTCGTTCTGCTGCAGGGGGTGGGTTAATGAGACAGTCTGTCCCCCCAGATCTAGAGAAATTTGGAGTCAAGGCTGTCTCCCTCCTGAAGTCAGAGCTTTACTGTGGCCCCGTGGATAAAAAAATGGCATTTGCTCATTTTTCCTTTTTTGAGAGCCATCAAAGTGCAAAGTCCCATTTAGCAAAAATAGGACCTCTGAGCAGAGTCCCAGGAGTGGCATTTCCAGGTGTGTCCTGCTGTAGAGCCGCCGGCCTTACCGCAGGTCACTGTTAAGTGGCCTTTGGAAGCGGTGGCCTAAAACGTTCCATGTGGTGGCCCACAGCCACTGCGCCCATTCTGCTGCTCTCCGCTTGCTCATCCTCCTCTGATGGGGGATCCCTAGAAGCCAGCTCCATGTTGGAAGGAGAAGGGGAGCCTATGGGGTCCCAGTGCAGTGGGGCGGCAAGGACTCTCCCTGCCTTCACAGCCATGGGCTGGGCCGTTGCATAACATGAATATGAAAACTCTGATGTAGGGCAGCCCCGGGGGGCTCAGCGGTTTAGCGCCACCTTCGGCCCAGGGCGTGATCCTGGAGTCCTGGGATCGAGTCCCGCGTCGGGCTCCCTGCAGGGAGCCTGCTTCTCCCTCTGCCTGTGTCTCTGCCTTTCTCTCTGTGTCTCATGAATAAATAAATAAAATCATAAAAAAAAACCCCTGATGTAAAATATCAGCAATGTCCGTGTGAGTATGAGGGTGACAAGGGGTGTCAGATACTTGGACTTGTGTGGGTGGCCATGGGTGAGGAAAAAGGCAAATGTCAGGGGGCCCTGGGGTTGGCATGGGGGCCTCTGTGGGATCCCAAAGAGCACCCTCCATCCGTGAGTTATCGGCTCAGTGACTTCGGGCTATGAGCATGGAGGCTGCTGTGGGAGGACCACCTTCAGGAAGGGAGGGCTTCTAGGTAGAAGCTCTGGTTGGAATACGAAGATCCTATAAAAGTCCTCTGCACCTAACGGTAGGAAAGCTACAAACAGTAGCTCAAATAAGAACAGTACTAGTATTTGCATTTATGGCTAAGTCTGCAAAAAAGGAATAGAATTTTGCTTGTTCATTTTGTCTCCTTTCTAGTCAGTGCTTTTATTTTATTTTTATTTCTGTTTTTTAAAGGTTTTATTTATTTATTCATGATAGAGAGAGAGAGGCCGAGGGACAGAGACACAGGCAGAGGGAGAAGCAGGCCCCATGCAGGGAGCCTGACGCGGGACTCGATCCCAGGACTCCAGGATCACGCCCTGGGCCAAAGGCAGGTGCTAAACCTCTGAGCCACCCAGGGATCCCCTAGTCAGTGCTTTTAAAATGTATCTCTGATGCTAGAATTCTGTTGTGACTGTGTGTGGTCACGTTTGGGGTGCTGGGGTGTCCTGTTCCAAGGGGGGCTGGAGGGGAAACCTGCGCCCTGGGCTGTGGCTCACGTGGCCCAGGCGTGTTGGCAGCCGTGTTCGCCCGGGCCGTGTGCGCTCGGAGCAAATGACGGCCTCGGATCAGACACGCTGTGATTCCGTGTTTTTCCCTCATTCATTGAATTGCAAGGTTCTCGGGGCTTATCTCGTCCCCCCCCCGTCCAGGAAGTGTAATCTTATTCTGCTCTTTTGAAAAAAAGAGAGGAGAGCCACCGACGCAGAGGTCCGCGTCCTCAGCCTCCCAGCACACTTGAAGCGCGGCCTGTTGTGCTTTGGAGCCTCGCCTCTCGGGGCCGGGGCCGGAGCCCTGAGCTGTGTGCAGGCCCGCTTGGTGCAGTGCCCGTCCGTCCTTCCGTCTGCTCGCACGTGCACCTGACTGTCCGGCACGCACAGGGACCTGCTTCCCACCGGTGCCCTTCCCGGAGCTCGGTCCCTGCCGCCGTGGGGTCCCTTCTGGTGGGGGAGAGCCAAGAATCAAGGGAATTCAGCTAACAGTGCCCCGGCGCCTGGCAGGGGGCGCAGAGCAGGAAGACTGGCAGGGAGTTGGGGAGCACCCGCCAGGTGGCCTAGGAGGCCTTGCAGAGGAGGTGGTGGTCACGCCGTGGGAGAGCAGCCTGGGAGGCCAGTGGGGAGGTGGGGACAGTGAGCCAAGGGTGGGCGGAAATGTGCTTTGGAGAAAAGCGGCGGCTCTCTGCCTCCCCTCCGAGGAGCCGCGGGGTCACTCCCCAGCACGTGGGGTCTCTGAAGCTCCCTCCGCTGCGGGGCGGCAGGGCAAGCGGGTCTGCTGGGGAGGCCACAGCCTGCAGATGGAGAGCGTGGTGGGTGCCAGGGCTGGGCCGGGCCGACGGTCTTGCTGGGGGACGGGTCAGGGAGGCTGGCGAAGAGGACCGGAGCGACTCCGGGAGGCCGAGCACCGAGGTGCGATGGCCTCGGGATGGTCAGGGATGGCTCTTGGACTTCAGTCTAGATACCCTAGTTGCTTGGTCAGGTGGGCAGTTGGTGCAGCAGCTCAGGGGTGAGGGCAGGGCGGGGAGATGGATTTAGGGAACCCCGTGGGGAATGTGTGCTTGGCTGTGGAGTGCGGGGCGCACCTGGAGGAGGAAGTGTACAGTCAGGGGAGGAGCAGAGCTCCCCCAGCCCAACCCCAGGAAGCAGAGGCTGCGGCGCCCGAGGCCGTGGTGCCCGGCCCAGGGCTCCCCGAGTGCTCCGGGCTTCTCCGGCCAGCGCCCCGGGAGCACCGCATCCCACCGGGGCTGCCTGTCCCCGTCTAGCAGGCGGGGCAGCCCCTCTTGACGTCGTGGAGGCTCGTCTCTTAAATTTCCTCTCCTGTGGCTCTCAGGAATCGGAGACCCATGTCTCTGGGTGACCTGCACGCTCCACCCCGGGCCGCGGCCGGCTGGCCTGCAGGGCACGCTCTCCTCTCCGCCCGCCCGGCCGCCCGTATGTCCACCCCGGCCACGTATTTGATCAAATATTTAATTAGCCCATTTGGAAAATGATGCTGTTTGCTTTCTTACTAAATGTTAGAGCTCCGTGTGTTCTGGACAGCCCTTCGGGGCACTGTTCTCCTGTTCAGCCACCTCACTTGTCGTTTTTTGTTTTTTGTTTTTTTGTTTTTTCACTTGTCGTTTTTATAGCAGTCCCTTTTGATCAGATTTTTAAGTTTTATTTTTTTATTTTTTTAAATTTTTATTTATTTATGATAGTCACACACACACACACAGAGGCAGAGACACAGGCAGAGGGAGATGTAGGCTCCATGCACTGGGAGCCCGACGTGGGATTCGATCCCGGGTCTCCAGGATCGCGCCCTGAGCCAAAGGCAGGCGCCAAACCGCTGCGCCACCCAGGGATCCCCAGTAATTATTTTTTTATATTACATGGTTTGATATGCTAGAATTTAAGAACTTTTGCAACTACATTTATGAGGAATAATGATATGTTTACTTTTAGCGTATTTTTCTGTTTTTTTTTTTGGTATCAAGTTAATATACCTGCCTCACTGAATGGGTTGCGAAGTGTTCATTTGTACTACATTTGGGGGATGAGTTAGTAAGGAATTTGTCTTATTTTTTTCCTTGACTAGTTCACGGAATTCACCACTGAAGCCATCCTTTTTGGTGGGAAGGTTTTTAACTAGAGTTCAATTTCTTGAATGCATATAGGGTTATCTATAACCTTCTTGAGTGAGTTTGGATGGCTTGATTCTTCTAAGAATTCCATCTGTGTTATTAAATTTATTAACGTGCAATAGGTCCTAACATTCCCTTATTGCATTCTGTTTTATTTATTGATTTATTGGTGTAAATTTCACATAACATGCAATTAATCATTTTAAAGTATACGATTCAGCGGCATTCAGTACATTCACAGTGTCATACAACCACCACCCAGTTTCAGACTTTTTTCATCACCCAGATAAATGAGTATCCGTTTGTCTGGATGATTAAGTAATTACTTCCCGTTTCCTCTTTCCCCATGCCCTGGACACCACGAATCTGCTTTCAATCTCTGTAGATTGACCTATTCTGGCTATTTCTTATAAATGGAATCATATGCAGTATACGACCGTTTGTGTCTGGCTTCTTTCATTTAGTGTCATGTTTTCAAGGTTCATCTGAGTTGTAGTGTGGATCAGTACTTCCTTCCTTCCTTTTTTTTTTTTTTTTTAATGCCTGTGGAATATTCCATTGTGTATGGATATATTCCAGTTTGGTTATCAATTCATCCACTGATGGACACTTAAGTTGTTTCCATATTTTGGCTATTTTAGAATAATGAGGCTATGAACAAATATCTGTGTGAATCTCTGTTTTTAGCTCTTTTGGATGTATAATGTGATGTGAAATCGCTGAGTCATGGTAATTCTGTGTTTACCTTTCTGAGGAATTGGCAGGCTTTTCCACAGAGGCTGCACAGCGTGTCACTAACACCAGTGAGACGCCAAGGTGCCTGTTTCTCCACGTTCTTAACCAACACATGTTATTTTCTGCTGCTTTGATTACAGCCATCCTGGTAGATGTGAAATGGTTCCACATGGTGGTTTTTAACTTCATTGTCTTTTTAGTGGCCTTTGTATCGGTAGTATTCTATTCATCATTATTGGGACTGCTCATCTGTGTCTTCACCTTTTTTTCCTGATGAGTATGGCTAGATGTTTATCAATATTATTGATCTTCTCAAAGAACCAATTTCTTATTTCATTAATTCTGTGTTTTATTTTTTCAATTAATGGTTAGTCGACATACAGTGATACCCTTGTTTCAGATATACAACATAATGATTCAACAATTCTCTATCTTATTTTTCTTAATTGCTTTTCAGCTTCTTTCTTTCTTTCTTTCTTTCTTTCTTTCTTTCTTTCTTTCTTTCTTTCTTTCTTTCTTTCTTTCTTTCTTTCTTTCTTTCTTTCTTTCTTTCTTTCTTTCTTTCTTTCTTTCTTTCTTTCTGTCACACACAGAGAGAGAGAGAGAGAGAGAGGCAGAGACATAGGCAGAGGGAGAAGCAGGCTCCAGGCACCGGGAGCCCGACGTGGGATTCGATCCGGGTCTCCAGGATCGCGCCCTGGGCCAAAGGCAGGCGCCAAACCGCTGCACCACCCAGGGATCCCTCAGCTCATTTCTTAATTCCTTTTCTCCTGCTTACTTTGGACTTAATATGCTCTCTCTTTTTCTAATTTTGAGATAGTAGAACCTTAGCTTATTGACTTCAGAACTTTCTTTTTTCCTAATCTAGGGATTTAGTGCTATAAATTTTCCTCGTGGTGGGACACCTGGGTGGCTCAGCAGTTGAGCGCCTGCCTTTGGCTTGGCGTGATCCCAGAATGCCGGGATCGAGTCCCACGTCGGGCTCCCTGCAGGGAGCCTGCTTCTCCCTCTGCCTGGGTCTCTGCCCCCCTCTCTCTCTGTGTGTCTCTCAGGAATAAATAAATAAAATCTTTAAAAAAATTTTTTTTCCCCTCATGGTACTGCTTTTTCTGCATCCCACACATTTTGATATGTTGTGTTTTCATTTTTATTCAGTTAAGACTACTTTATAGTTTCTACTCCCGATTTCTTCTTTCTCACGTACTACTTGTAAGTGTGCTATTTTCTGTAACTGATTTCTAATTGAATTCCCTTGTGGTCAGTGAACACACTACTTCTGATTTTAATCTTTTACGTTTATTAAGACTTTTAAAAATGGCTCAGAATATGGTCTTTGAAAATATTCCATGATCACTGAAAATAAGGTATGTTGTGTTGTTACTGTGTAGAGTGTGAGCGTCAATTAGGTGTTGATGGTAGTGTTGTTGAGTCTCATATACCCTTTGCTGATCTTCTGTTTAGTTGTTTGACCCTTCATTATTATGTAATGTCCCTTTTTTACTTCTGATAGTATTCTTTGCTTTGCCCAGACCCAGTTTTTCTGGTGTTAATATAGCCATTTCATCTTTTTTTTTTTTTTGATTAGGGCTAGCATGGTACATCTTTTCCAATGTTTTTCTTTCAACCTATTTGTATGTTTGTATTTAAAGTGGGTTTCTTATAAGTAAAGTATATAATGGACTGCTGGTTTTTTAAATCTATTCTTAAAGATCTCTTAATTTTCATTAGAGCGTTTACATCATTCGTATTTAATGTGATTATTGATATGATTTTATTTAAATCCATCATTTTGCCATAGTTTTTTTTATTTGTCCTACTTGTTACTAGTCCTCTTTTTCTGTCTTATATTGGGCTGTGTACTTTTAATGATCAATTCTAGCACCTTTACCAGCTTAGTAGTGATATCTCTTTAAGAGGTTGCCTGAGATTCATTGTATATATCTGTGTCACCATCTGTCTTCAAGTAATATTATACTCATTCACTTAGAATATAAAATCTAATGACAGTATACTTCTGTCTCACTTCTCGTGGCCTTTATGTTATTATCCCCAAGCCATTTACTTCTATATTTTATAAACTCCAAGCTCATTGTTAATACTTTTGCTTTAAATAGTCTATTATGTTTTAAAACAGTCTTAAAATCAAGAAAAAGGCTTTTATATTTATTCATTGAATTTTTTTTCCAGTGCTTTTTACTTCTTTTTTGTGGATCTGGATTTCCTTTTGATATCATTTTCCTCTTGTGTGATAGACTTAGCTTAATATTATTTGTAGTTCAAGTGTGTTGGTGATGAATTATTTTAGCTTTTGTTTGTTGGAAAAAGTCTTTATTTTGCCTTTGGTTTTTTTTTTTTTTTTGCCTTTGTATTTGAAAGTTATTTTCACTACGTATGGTATTTCGGGTTGACAGTTTTGTCCCCAATCACTTTAGAGATGTCATTCTGCTGGTTTCTGACTTGCATTGTTTCTGAGACCTCTGTCCACCATATCTGTGTCCCTCTGTACATAATGTTTCTTTTTTGTCTGGCTGGTTTTGTTCATTTGTTTTTTTAAGATTTATTAGAGAGAGAGAGAGAGATAGTGAGGGGAGTGCATGAGCAAGGGCAGAGGGAGGGGGGAAGCAGATGGCCTGCTGAGCAAGGGAGCCCAACTCTGGCTCCATCCCAGGACCCTGGGATCATGACCTGAGCTGAAGGCAGTCGTGCAACCTACTGAGAGCCACCCAAGTGCCCCTGTCTGGCTGTTTTTAAGATTTTTCTCTAGGTAAGCTGGTTATGATGTACCTTGGTTTAATTTCCTTCATGTTTTTTTCTCTTTGGGAATTGTTGACCTTCTTGGATCTATGGGTTCATAATTTTCATCGAATTTCAAACTTTTTTTTGCCATTATTTCTTGAAGTTTATTTTTGTCCCATCCTGTCCTCCCCTCGGATCTTCAGTTACATTATGTTTATGTAATGTGTGTGTGCGTGTGCGTATCCAATTCTGTTTCTGCTCTTCTGTGGGGGGAGCCTTTCTTTATGTTTCATTTGAGATGCTTTCTGTCTGCTCAGCTTGTTTTGTCTGCACATTGACTAATCTTTCTTCTTGCAGAGTCTAAAGTATTGTTGGTTCCATCAAGTATATTTTCCATTTCAGATACTTGATTTTTTTTTGATGCTTTTCATGTCTCTCCTTAGCATGTTGTGCTTTCCTCTATCTTCTTGAATATAAACAGTGTCTTTCTAACAGCTATTTTAAAGACTTTGTGTACTAATTATTTCTTTGCATACTTTCTGGATCTATTTCTTAGTGATCAACTATTCTTATTATGAGATATATTTCTTTTTTTTAAAGATTTTATTTATTTATTTACTTATTTATTCATGAGAAACAGGCAGAGAGACATAGGCAGAGGGAGAAGCAGACTCCTTGGGGAGCCCGATGCAGGAATCGATCCCAGGACCCCGGGATCGCTACCCAAGCCCAAGTGGTATAGTCTATGCAGTCAGGAGGCATCACATTTGTTTCCTCCCCTCAGGATCATCTTGTGCTGCCTGTTGTCCTATGTCTCAAAACCCTGTCTCACGTCTTTTGTCTGTGTTTTAACGGTTTGTAGCTGGAGAGTCTATCTGGTCTGTCTTCTGTCTTGGCTAGAAGTGGACGGACGTCCTGTGTTAGGGGTTTCTGGTCTTCCTCCGGTCTTCAGTCCTCACTGTACACAGGCCTTGAGCTGCTCGTAGGAGCCTTTGGCGGTGCCGTTTCCCTAAACATTAAGTCTTTGCACAGGCAGGGTGCCTTGTCCTGTTGTCCAGGTGACACGTGCTTCAGACTTGGAGCTGAGACCATGTGGTGCACTAGGGGTCCCACCTACACCCCCATATCTTAAGTTCTGAACTCAATTTAGAATCTAACCTCTTCTGTGGAAACTTTTCCCTCTGGGAAATTTCCTTTGAGCTCCTAAATAACTGATTTATAAGTATATTTTTTAAATAAATCCCTTTGGTTTGATAAAATTTGGCGTCTAAGGTGGTAGATTTTTCTTTGGTTTATTTTCTATGTATGATTTCCAATTATAATTATTCTTTTTAACTCATTTACAGGGTTATCTACAGAGAGAGATCTTCACATGGTTCCATGTAAGTAGTGCTTCTTCTAATGCTTTTATAGAGATTGTGGCTTTAAACTGAGTGATTCTTTCTACGTCAGTTGCACATGAAGCCGTGTGTCGCGCTGCCTCTGCCTGTGGCCTGGTTTCACATCACGCAAGGGACCTGTGATTTGCATGATTTCTTTCTGACTTTTGTAGAACCAAGATATTAAACGAAGCCATTTTCTCCTTTTCTATTAAACTTTTTTCTCCAACTTAACCTGACCAAACTGTCCAGCAGGGGGCCTGTGGGCCGATTGTCAGTATAGGTCGCTGGACGTGTGCGTTAGTCCCACATTTCACCAGTGCACACCAACCTGGCAGTGACAAATGTGTACTGTGGCCATGGTGGGGAGTTCAGGCTGTGTGGACACCTGTATGTGGCCTTGACTCCAGTTTTACAGAAACTACCTTGAAATGATTCCTTTTAAATCCTTAACATGTCTTTTCCTAAAGCTTATAAATGTTGTTTTCTAAAAGTTTTCGGCAGGAAACTTGGTTTTTAGCATTTTTTTGCATGGAATACTAATGTAGTCATGATAGCCCTTAATGTTTCTGAAGTGCTTGATTTGTGCCAGCTTTGCCGGTTTGGATTCTTCCCATCTAATTCCTCACTCCGTCCTCACAGTGTCCTGTGAGGTAGGTACCATTGCTCTGCTCACTTTCCAAGGCTCAGTGACTTGGCACCACTGTGTGGTCAGTGGTGAGATGAGGAATTGAGCCTAGGCCTCTGATCTCACGAGCTTGAGTTTCTTCACAACAGTAGGAGAAGCAGGAACGGCCTTGTTGATGAGACGGGGGCTCTGCATTCAGTGTCTGCCCCTCCTGATGGTCTTGATGGCAGCCCGAAGGGGCCACCCTGGCATCCTGAGCTCAGCTGATCCTGGTCAGAGAGCACTACAGTCATAGCCCAGCACGCTTCCAGAGCTTGTGGCCTGCAGCAGGGGCTGTGACTGAATCAGCAGCTCCCTCAGAGAGACAGTGCCGGCGGTGAGGAGTCGGGAGCAGGTGTGCGAAGGCATTTAGGGCTGGAGGGTAACCAGAGTCCTGACTGATGTTAGAAGAGGAAAGAGGATGGGACACCTGGGGGGCTCAGCGGTTGAGCATCTGCCTTTGGCTCAGGGCATGATCCCGGGATCTAGGATCGAGTCCCACGTTGGGCTCCTTGCAGGAAGCCTGCTTCTCCCTCTGCCTGGGTCTCTGCCTCTCTGTCTCTCTCTCTACCCCACCTATGTCTCTGATGAATAAATAAATAAAATCTTTTTTTTAAGATTTACTTATTTATTAATAAGAGACAGAGAGAGAGGCAGAGACCCAGGCAGAGGGAGAAGCAGGCTCCATGTAGGGAGCCTGATGCAGGACTCGATCCTGGGTCTCTGGGATCATGCCCTGGGCCGAAGGCGGTGCTAAACCACTGAGCCACCGGGCTGCCCAAATAAATAAAATCTTAAAAAAAAAAAAAAAAAAAAAAAGAAGAGGAAAGTTCTTCATTAACAAATTGCATGAACAAAGGCCTTGTTTGTTCTTTCATTCATTCAGCAAATATTTACGAAGTGCCTGTGATATGCCAGGCACTCTTCTGAAATCCCAGCTTCCTTTGGCTCATACCCATGTGAGGCTTACAAAACCTAAATATACTAAATAAACACCTCACAGTGTGTCAGGTGGGGATGCTTGCTGTGGAGGAGGTTCGGGAGGATCAGGTGTGGGAGTACTGGCTGCAGTTGCAATAGGCCTACCCTGACTAGGGGTGTCTGTGTAGAGCCTACAGGAGGGGCAGGAGTGAGCCCTGTGGGTCCTGGAGCAAATCCTTACAGGCCAGGGGTCCATGAGCCCTCGTGCTTCCAGAGCATTGCAGGACTAGTATGGCTGGAGCGGAGTGAGTGAGGGTGCAGGTGCAGGAGATGAGGTCACAGGGCAACAGGGTGCACATCGGGGGCCTGGAGGGTTGTCCTGAGGCCAGTTCTCACTCTGCGGGGCACCGGGGTCCAGGGTGGGAGCGGGGAACCCGGTAGTCTTTTTTATCTCAGTGTCGGGTTGTTAAACTAAAGCTGTTATACTACTTGCTTCTTAGAGGACAGCCAAATCCCCACTGGCTTGGGACCAACTCTGTAATTGTGCAAATCTGGATCTAATTTTCACAGACATCCCGAGGGGAGGGCCTCTGGAATTCAGGCATATAAACAACCCCTTGTATGTATTGGGCCTCTTTCCCCCTAGGTTTGCTGTTGTCCAAATATCTCCTCCTGGCAAATGGGGAACCTGGCCAACAGTTCTGGAAGTAAGCAAGCATGCTTGGGTGGCATGGGCTGGCCCAGGGTGGCCCACCCTGTGTGCACAGCTCGTGTGCACGGCACCTCGGGCTCCCGGGAGGGAAGGCCCCCCGCAGCCACGCTGAGAGGCAGGGATCAGCAGCACCACTTGGCTGCCCAGACTGTGATTCCAGAGGGTTGCAGCACCGATTCTGGGAATTCCCTGAGGCTTGGTTAAGCAAGGGCAGGGAGCTCGGAGGGCACCCATGGCCTCTTCTGCAGGTGAGGAGGGAGCTCTCAGGAGCCCCGAGCTGGTCGGAGCAGAGGCGGCTGACTCCGGGGCGGTCCTAGCCCAGTCCTGCTGGGCCTTCCCATGGGCCTTCCACAAGCCAGCATGGAGCTCATCTGCAGGGAGGCTTCCCAGGGGAGTGGCAGCTTCGCAGAGACTTGGTTTTCCATTTGCACATCTCTGAGAACTTGCCACACTTCCCGAGAGAGAGGTGCAGGGCAGTCTCCCGTGATAAAGCCGCTTCTGTGCGATGGCTGTGCTCTGACACGGCCGGGACCCCTGACATCCCACTTGGTCTTACAGGGGAGACAGGGCCCCACAGCTGCTCGTTGGCAGAACCCGCTCCCCGCCTGCCCGGGAACTGCGCCTTCGACCACGTGAGGATCAGGACACGAAGAGCCCATGATAACGAACAAGACTATCGAGTTTTTTATTTACCGTGAGGTCTTTTCTGTGATACTGACTTGGTTGTGCGGTGTGGGCTGTGTTCCTGCGTCGCCTTGAGGTGACACTTCTCACCCTGGAATTGGCAGACTCGGCTCGCGTGAGAAGGAGCCTTCAAGCTCGCCCGTTCTGGGCTCCTCCCCGCCGTGTCCGTGTCCGTGTCCGTGTCCGGGGCGGCCCCCGGGCCTGCCCTGGCCCCCGGTGGGCTCGCTCTGACGGGGGCAGGCTCTGTAGGTCCGGCCTCTCTTCCTCAGGTTCCGTTTATTTTTCTTTTATGTTGTTTATTTATTCATGAGAGACACAGAGAGAGAGACGGAGGCAGAGCCACGGGCAGAGGGAGACGCAGGCTCCACGCAGGCAGCCCGCCGCGGGACTCGATCCCGGGACCCGGGGTCACGCCCTGGGCCGAAGGCACGTGCTCCACCGCTGAGCCCCGGGCGGCCTCTTCGTCGGGTGCCCAATCTGACGGGAGCCCAGGCTCAGGGAGAGAAGAGGCGCTGCCGCTGCCGTTGTCGCCCGAAAGCCCCCGGAGGCCGCCCCTCCTCCGGGCGGGTCTGGCTGCGCCCCGGGCAGGGCGGGCGCCGGGAGAGCTCCCACCTTAAAATCAAAAAATCTGCCTTGATTCGCCGCCAAAATGGCAGATGAATTCACAGCGACCTCTGCTGCTGCTTGGGAGCCCACCCGAGTGACAGGTGAGATATTTTTAAAAGGCGGAGGCCACCAGGAGACTGAAGGGAGTGACGGGGCCTGGGAGCTCAGGAAGCAGACGCCGCGGGAGCCCGGGAGCCCGGACGCCGATGGCCACGCCGTGGGCCTCTGAAAACGAGCGGGCGGTAAAGATGAAAGGGGCACAGCCTGTCAGGGTAACCCGGCCCCCCAAGCCTGGGGGCCCCTCCGGCCACCGGCTGAAGCTCTGATCCCGTGGCCTCTGTCCTAGGCCCCGAGGCCGGTGGAGGGGACTGCTCTGGGGGACAGCGGGGCTACGGGGCAGCGGGAACCTGCCTCTGCCCTGGTGGCCCCCAGAACGCTGGGACCGTGCAGGGGAGGGGCCAGAAGCCAGGGGCTGCTCAGCTGTGTCCTGCCGGGCTGCAGGGACCAGGAGGTGACTCATCCCTGCCCAGGGTCCACAGGCAGGTTAGCAATGAGAAGGCAGAAAACTAGGCAACCAGATGCGGCCCTCACGCACTCCGGGGAGCCCCCGCGGGTCCCAGAAGGGAGGGTGTGCGGCTGTGAGGGGCGCACAGGGGCTTGGAGCCTCTGGAGGAGAAGGACCGCCCTCGGGCAGGGGGCAGGGGGCCGCGGGGTGGGGAGGGGAGTCTCCTGTTTTCTAGGAGGCAGGTAATAGAAGGGACCGAGGACTGTAGTCATTAAACTCTGGAGATAAAGACCAAAGAGGGAAAGAACCCAGAGGGGAAGATTGCCAGTGGGACCGAGGCCCCAGAGGTGGGGTGCGGGGGGCACCATTGACTGTAAACGCTGTGGATTTCTTTGACTTTTAAAACTGTACATTTTTAATTTTGTTAAAAATAAAAATTAAAACATTGTATGACAAATACGGTTTTACAAAAAAAAAAAAAAAAAATTAGGAGAGCTACTCCCCCACCCGCAGCCGTCTCTGCTCCTGCCTGGGCCCAGCTCCATTGCCGGGCCATCTGGTGCTCCCCAGCGGGGCTCCATCCTCCCCGCTTGGCCAGCTTGCGAGGCCTCTACTTCCCTGAATCCAGTAAAAAGCCTTTCTCCCCTGGGAGCTTGAGCCCTGCAGCTTCCGTCGAGTGACCCCCTCTTGTGACGTGCTCTTTCCCAGGCTCCCAGACCCCGTGCCGCCTGGTCCCTGCGTTTGTCGTGCGTCATCACCTCCCGCCGCCCTCCGTGCTAAGCCTTCCCTGATGGTGCTCCAGGCCCTGGCGCCGCAGCACCGCTGCTCACACTTGGTCTCTTTCCTCCCAAACTTCGCCTGGGGGTGAAGAGACATCTGGGCCCTGCTTTTAAACTGAACGCTGTGCTGCAAGATGTCCCACGTTACCTGGTCAGAGACGTGAGTTTCAAAAGAGTTTGTAGGGTTTCCACTTGCGAGATGGACAGCGGACCCTCGCTGACCTCCCTCCCACACAGTCGAAAATCCGTGTATGACTTTTGAGCCGTCCTACACTCACCTGCCAGCAGCCCAGTGTTGCCTGGAAGCCCTACTCGCACGTGAACTGCCCGCGGCACGTAACTTGTAGTAATGTACTCTGTTGCTGTGAAGTGAGCTGGAGAGAAGAAAACGTCACTAAGAAAATCATAACAAAAAACATTCACAGCACTGCATGGTGTGTGCCGCGAAAGAATTCATGTCCAAGTGGGACCCATGTAACAGCTCAGACCTGTGTTCAAGGAGAGTGTCAACTGCAGGTATTTTTTATTACGTCATCCCCTTTTTGTTTGATATATTTGGGTTTTCTTTTTTTTTTAGAAATATTTTGTTTATTTATTCATGAGAATACGCAGAGAGGGGCAGAGACACAGGCAGAGGGAGAAGCAGGCTCCCTGCAGGGAGCCCGACGCAAGACTCGATCCCGGGTCTCCAGGATCACGCCCCGGGCTGAAGGCGGCGCTAAACCGCTGAGCCCCCCCCCACCCCCGGGCTGCCCTATTTGGGTTTTCTTCACGCCTGTCACTCACATCGGTGGTAGTGAGGTGAGCATCCTTGTGCGTGAATCTGCTTTTCCTCTTCCCGAGGGGGGATTGCGTTATTTGTCCGCGTGGAAACCTCCATCGCGGGAGACGTGGGCTTCAGAAGTGACGCGTGAGGCCAGTTGAGCCCCGCTGTGGGGGTCCCAGCCGCGCCGCGTCCCTGAGACAGAGGAAGCGACAGTGTGCGGCGCTCAGCTCTGCCGCCGGGCGGGCTGCCCTTCCTCCGTGGAAGCTCCCTGCCCTAGGGAAGGCGTCCTGCAGCTCGTTCCCCGCGGGGCCGTTCCCCTGGCTCTTGGGCATCCGGGTTTGGGGCAGTCTTACATTTGGAAAATCCCCTTCCTGTTCTTAAATGTGGGCGGTGACTTAAAGTTTCCTTTTCTTTCTTTCTTTTTTGACTTAAGTTTTTCTTTTCTCCTTTTATTTTTTGCATTGACTTGTGTAAACCCACTGGGGATTTAACTTAATGCATGTTATTAGGTGAACATATATATTTGTTTCTTACAAGTATTGAAAATACATCCTACTGAGAAATACTTCATTTTCCCAATGATTTGTGCTGCTACTTTTGTCCTGTAAGTTTATCTTAGATGAAAATACTGCGTATGTGAGTGTCTGTGTTTGCAGTCTCTAACCGATCCGTTCTGGTGCTGGTACAGCTGTTTCAGTTATTCTAGTTTTATGGTATATTTATCTGATAACCCCATCACTTAAAAATTTTGACTATTCCTGGCTACTCACTTTCTAGATGGACTTTAGAATGACTTTCAAGTTAAAAAAATTAATCATGGGATCCCTGGGTGGCGCAGCGGTTTAGCGCCTGCCTTTGGCCCAGGGCGCGATCCCGGAGACCCGGGATCGAATCCCACGTGGCTCCCTGCACGGAGCCTGCTTCTCCCTCTGCCTGTGTCTCTGCCTCTCTCTCTCTCTCTCTATCAAAAATTAAAAAATTAAAAAAATTAATCATATTGGGATTCTTTTCAGGTAGATCAGAGCTATAATTTGAATTGAGGGGCATCTGTGGTTGGGCACCTGCCTTCAGCTCAGGTCGTGACCCCCGGGGTCCCAGTATCGAGTCCCACGTCGGGCTCCCTGCGTTGACCCTGCTTCTCCCTCTGCCTGTGCCTCTGCCTCTCTCTCTGTGTGTCTCATGAATAAATAAATAAAACCTTAAAAAAAATTTGAATTGAAAACAGTTGCCTTCTTTATCACTATTCACTTGTCTACTGGGAAGATAGTCTATTTTGCCATTTCTTCTGAGCCTTCAGTTGCTTGTCTGTAGCTTTCTCGCTGTAGGTTTTCTCTCCTGAACCCTTTTCCAACTTATCCGTGTGATCTGGTTATTGTAATTGGGGTTTTTCTCCTTCCCCTTCTCTGATGTTGAATAGTGTGCAGGAAACTGCAGCCTTCATGTATTTGGACACGGCCGTGTGTTAAAGTGCTTTTTAGCTGTAACAGGTTTCTCCGCTGAACTTTTTGCCTTCCTCCCGACTTGACCCGAATGCTTCCCCCGGGAAGCGTGCTTGCCGTGGCTGCCTGGCCGGTGTCCTGCACCAAGTTCCACAAGTTCCCTCCGGTTGCTCTTCTGTCAAGTTGTTTTTTCACAATCAAAAGCGAAAGTTTGCATTTTAGTAAACTTGTTCGCTGCTGCTGTTAAGATAGTCCCGGGGTTTTCCCCTTTCATTTCTTACTGTAGAGAATTCCACTGATGAAATTCCAAGTGTTGATTCTTGGTAGGTCACACCGATACCTGTTCATACTCTTCCAGTTATAATACCCTTGCAGAATTTTATTTGGGCTAGAATAAGGGTCAGTAGTAGGATTAGGTATGGAGTTAGGGTTGACCCCGGGGTTGGGGTTAGCGTGGGCCAGAGTTACCGTAAAGGGTTAATAGTTGGGCTCACACTAGGGTGACACTGCTCTAGAAATTTCCTTTTTTTTTTTTCTAATTTCTGATTTTTAGGGGGTCTCCTGTAAATGATAGCGTGCCTCCATATGACATGAGAAACTTCCCCTATTTTTCTGTCCTCTATTTAAATAATTTTTTATTTTCTATTTAGAGAAGTAGATACCGTTGGTCTGATATTTGATAGACGACACTATCAGAGCCTCCAAGCCCAGAGCGTGTTTTGGAGCCGAGACCATTTCTCTTGTGTGTATGCACAGGTTCTTCCTTAGGAAGCGGCCACCGTGGGCGCTCCCAGGCCCAGGCGCGCATGCACCTGTGCCAAGGCCCTGTCATCGTGGCCTTCTTCGTATCTGCTGCTGCCTTTTCTTCATTTCTGACACTTTTTTTTTTCAGCTCTTCAGTCAGATTTGTCAAGCCGGCTTTCATTTCTTACTTAGGTGTTTTTAATTTTTTAATATCTTTGAGTTAACGCTGATCATTTGTAATTTTGTTTGCAATTTAATTTCTGACTTTAATGATGTTTCATCTTTTCTTGTTTTTCGAATGCTGCTTCCGTACGTTTACCTTGTTTTCTGATGAATGCATCTCGGGGCTCAGGTTTCTTCCAAGACACTTTGAACTCCACCCCACTGGTTTCCATATGACCCGTAGTCATTCAGATGCTTGCCATTTACGTGCGTCGTTCTAACATTTTCTGGGTGATTCCTCCCACTGTTCTTCGGTTGTTAACTTGCTACTTTTATTTATTTTTTCATTTTTTTATTTTTTAAAGATCCTATTTATTCATAGAGACACACACACAGAGAGGCAGAGACCCAGGCAGAGGGAGAAGCAGGCTCCATGCAGGGAGCCCGACGTGGGACTCGATCCCGGGTCTCCAGGATCACGCCCTGGGCTGAAGGCAGGTGCTCAACCCCTGAGCCATCCAGGCGTCCCAACTTGCTACTTTTAAAGCTTCACACTTAGAGAGTCAGCCTCTCTGAGTCAGTGAGGGTGGGCACAGGGGACGGGAGCCGGTGGGTGTAGGGTGGCCACATGGGAGCGGTGACCAGAGCTTGGCCGGGGCCTCACACGGGGGGACACGTGGCAAGTCACAGGGTGTGGCGGTGGGAGCACACAAGCTGGGAGAGCGCTACTGAGCGGCCAGGGAGACGGAGACCGTGTGCAATGACAAGAGGCCTGGGGTTTCGGGGCAGGTTAATATCCGTGTTGGACCATAGTGACACATGCCCCGGGGGCTTTGGGGTCCTCGCTCAGAGCTGAGGGGAGGCAGAGGGGAGGCTGCGGGCTGCTGTGCCCGTGCCCCAAGCAGCAGTGTCCTCGGGGCTGGAGCAGCGGCAGAGGAAGCTGGCGACGTCAGGTTTGTCTGTGGAGTGGTCCCTGGTGGGTGGGCCGGGCCCCGCCGAGGCCATCCCACCCCGGGCTCCAGGAGGACTGCCGTTCTCCGCGCGGTGTGCATGCCTCTGCTGTCAGGACCTCCAGGTGAAACGAATGCACGTGTGTCTGGCGTGTTCTCGAGGGAAGGAAGGGCGATGACCGCACTTTCAGGAAGAGGCCGACCTGATCCGGGTACGCAGGACCTCGTACACGGGTAGTGTTTATGCAGGGCCCTGGCGCGGTGGCCCCTGCTGCAGCAGAGGCTGGGCCGTGCTGTCCCCTCCCGGGTAGCCCTGTGCTCAGTCACGAGTGTGGTCACACAGGAGGGGGACGGATTTGAGGGAGCAGCCAGCTGTCAGCCACCGGCAAGGATGAGAACTGAGATCCGGGGGTCACCCGTAGCAGAGCCGGGGGAGGTCCTAGCAGAGGGGGCTGCTTGTTTGAAAGGTGCCTGTGTAGCCCACATGCTGTTAGGTCTAGGAGGGAGCTAGACCTGGGGGTGCTTCCCATACTCACGTGGAGAGGGCACTGCCCAGGGGCCCACCGCCCACGCCCAGGACCCAGTGCATGCAGGGCGGGGGCAGGGAGGGCAGGGACAGCACCGTGGAGCGGGTGCTCCTTGGGGAAGCTACATCACATCCTTTCGGAGAGAGAGGAGCGGTGGCCTAGTGCCAGTGGCTGCGGGGGCCTCCAGCCAGCCTTCCCTTCCTGCGGTCTATTTAAGGTGGGCATGGGACACCTTGCCGAGGGGGGGGGTCTGTGCCACGATAATGCGTGAGCTGCCCCACTAGGCCCGCAAAGGCCTCCAGGCGCCTGGTTCCCTGCTGTGCCCTCCGCTTGGCTTTCCTCTCTGATTCGGTCCAGTGGTTTTTATTCTCTGCCTCTTTCCTCCCGTGGGGACGTTGGAGAGTGCTGTCCTGCCCGAGGTTCAGATGCATTGCAGCCCGGCAGGAAGGGGCCGATCGTTTTTCACAAGATGACTCATTTCATTCCTCCCTCTTTGCCGCGCTGCCAGGCTGTCTGGCGGCCCCGCGTGCAGAGACAGTGATGGATCTGGAGTGCTGCTGTCGCTGGTCCGTGGTGACCGGGGACGGCATGTGGGGGCGGAGGACGAGTCACCTCTAGGTATACATTTAGACACTGGGAGCCAGCCTTTCCGGACGCTCCCTTTATAAACGTGCCTTCCGTTCAGTACAGACATGAGACCTTTCCTGTCCTTTAGCCAGGATGGGTTAGGTGCACCCAGGTGGGCTGTGCCTCACCTTCCCCTCTGCCTAAGGGCGGCCTGATGTTTCCTACCCGGGGGAGTGTTGGGCTCCGTCACAGGGCCCAGCCTGCTTCTACTTCTCTGGTCGAACACGCTCATTCTGCTGGTTTCAAGCCTCATTTTTTTCTTTCTCTGCAACTCCGTGGCACTCGCCAGTTGCACCATTGGATTTCATGCACGCTTCCCACTTGTATCACGGGGAGGCCACCCCGTTTTCAGATCTGGAGGGTAACCAGCGATCCCTGCCCATGACGCTGAGCTCCCAGCGTGGGCCTCCACCTTTTCTAAGTGCTCTCTCACCCGTTTCACGCACACCGTAACCCCACAGCGTGGTTCACCCGGTAACTGAGTCAGGGTGCTTCACGGCAGGCTGGTGAGGGGCCTGGTCTCACCAGCACGGCCTCCACATGCACCGTCTTTGCGGAGCCCGGGCCACAGGCCAGACCTCGCGGGGCTGGCGGCAGCTGGGGCGCAGCTGCCACCAGAGCACAGCCGTGCGCTGTCCTCGTCACCCCTCATATCAGTTTGGCAGGACAGGGGCGGAAGTCATGGGAGGAGAACTTTCCGGTAGGAGCCCACCTGGCCTGGTGGAGTCAGCCCACCTGGGGATCTGGGGACTGCATTCTCCTTCCAGCCCCCCCCCCCAGATCACCCGATGACCTTGGCTGGGTCACTGGCCCTGTCTGCGCTGCTTCTGCTTACCTGTTCCTGCCTGGCTCAGAGCAGGGGTGGGGGTGGGGGCAGGAAGGGGAGGCACAGGCTGGTTGCGTTCCTACAAGAGTGCAGGGGGGCATTGGTGTCTTCCTGTGATGGTTTCCATAATAACTGCCTTGTCCCGGGGGAAGTGGGGAGTTCCTCACCCCATCCCCGCAGTACTCAGGGTCTAATCACCTTATTTTATGAGCAAGGAGACTGAAGCGGGCTCCAGAGCACAGGGCCAAGTCGCGAGCTCCTGTTCCAGAACCTTTTCCTAATCCCTTCACTTCATTGCTATTCAGTTGTGAGCAGGTGGGTTCTCTCACCTTTCAGGACCTGGGTGCACTTTCGAGCGCGTGTGTGCGGGCGTGGGCTAGGGGCACGTGCCTTGTCAGCAGGTGCAGCTTCTTTCTTCCAGGCGGAGAAGGGAGGGAGTCCAGTACGATGGGTCCCCAAGTGTCCCCAAGTGTCTGTGAGGTTTGGGAAGTTCTGGGGGTTGGACAGCAGGAGCGACGGAGCAAAGGGAGCGGGGTGGCGGCTGCTGAACGTGGACTCGAAGATGCGAAGATGCGGCTCTGGGAGAGTGTTGTCTCCTAACAGGCCCCACTCGGAGGTGGAGGGAGCCGGTGGAGACAAGGTTTGCAGACGGGATGGCCTGGCCCCTGGGCTTGTGGGCACAGGCGGGGAGGCGGGGCTGACGCCGGCACCTCTCGGTGGTGGTGGTGTCCCCACGGGTACAGGGCCCGGCCGGGCGGATCTGCCCTTGTTACGGTGCATCCCCAGGCTCTAACCTGCAATGTGCTCGCAACCTTCCTGTCACTCTTGTGACATTGACTTTGTGAAGAGCACGGGCCCCTTCCAGATGAGAAGAGCACGGGCCCCTTCCAGAAAATGAAGTTTCTTCCCGTGGGTTTGAGGGAGGTTGCATCGTGAGCCTCCCTGTGTGAGGGGCGCTCAGGGCCGCACAGACACGGGGCGTCTGGCTCCCCTGTGGGGACGTAACGCTGTCCTCTCGGTCACGGGCTGGCCCATCCGTCCCGGGAGCCTTACTTCTTTCCCCCTTGCCACCACTAAGCAATCCGGCGGGAGGCATTTTATACTCAGGCCGCCCTTCGAGAAGATTTCTCCTGGATTTGCTCTGCGCCCGCGGTCTCTGCCCCGGCCAGTCCTCGCTGCAGTGGCTGCAGGTCGACACCTGCCTGTTGGCGAGGGGCTGCCCGCCGCCCGCCCCCCACCCTTCGTCCCTTGCCGCTTGCTCTTTACTATCAGTGTGGTTTTATGGAGTTTTGTTTTTTATTTTATCATTGTTCTAGTTTATAGTTCTTCACCGCCCTCCGCGGTCCCCATGGGGTGCCCGTCGCTCCCCTGCCCGGCTCAGTCCCCCCCTGGTCCCCTTGGGCAGTTGCAAGAACCATTGACTGGTGGCTTATCCGCAACAAAAATGTCTCTCCCCCATCCAGTCCCGTCCCATCCCTGGGGCTGGAGGTCCGAGGTCAGAATGCAGCGCTGCAGGGCCCCGATGAGGCCCGGCTTTGGGGCCGTCGACAGCTCCTTTCTCCAGCACGGGGCTGGAGGGGCAGGGGGGCTCTCTGGGGTTGTGTGAGCGTGAACCCCATCCCGAGGGCACCACTGTCAGCACCTGAGCACGTCCCAACGCCCCACCTTGACTGATAGGAATTTGGGGGAGCACGAATATTCAGCTCAGGATACCCCTCTTTCCTCCCTCCCTGCCTTTTCTTCCCACTCCCTTATTTTTTTAAATTCATTTTTTTTTTTAATTTCCAGCATTATTTATGTCATGTTTCGGGCTCACCTTTGTACCTAACCTGCCCAGCCCTGGGATCAGCATTTCTTTAAGGGGCTCTGGTTCCTTGTCCTGTGGAAATGTTATTGGGCTGAAATCTCGGTGCTGGGCATGTGTGTTCCTGTTGGGGGATCTTTGCTTCTAACCTGTCAGTAGACAGGGATGGGAAATGTGTGCTCACACGTGTACATGCGTGTAAACATGCATATGCACACACATGCACGCACATGTAGAAGCCTTGTACACATGTGCACATGTACCAGAAACGGGACATTCCCTGTAATTGCAACATTTCGGCCCATCTGTCCCCTCCAGCGGCCCCGGCCCTCCGAGATGCCAGCTCCCAAGCCGTGTGTCACCTGCTCCTGGGAGCCCGGGCTGTACAGCTCTCCCCGCTCCGCATACAACGTCCTCGTGTGGGTGCTGCCGGGCGTCCCCCCCTCCCCTCGGGCCTGTTTTTTTTTATATATATATATAAATTTATTTTTTATTGGTGTTCAATTTGCCAACATATAGCATAACACCCAGTGCTCATCCTGTCAAGTGCCCCCCCTCAGTGCCCGCCACCCGGTCACCCCCACCCCCTGCCCTCCTCCCCTTCCACCACCCCTAGTTCGTTTCCCAGAGTCAGGAGTCTTTATGTTCTGTCTCCCTTTCTGATATTTCCACTCATTTTTCTCCTCGGGCCTGTTGTGAGCCCTTCACCAGCTCGAGCTTGTGGGGAAACAAAGTCTCTCCCTCTCTGCCTTGCTGCTGCCCTTCCTGTATTCCTTCTTGTAAAAAAACCAAGCAGATACGTGTATGTTGTCTACGTTTCTCCTTGCTTCTTATGCAATATCTATGTCATAATATGCGTCGCTACGGACGCTGACATTTCTTTTTTATTACGTTCAACAGTATGTAGCATGTGCTGTCTTTACCGTTTGCGAGCGTGTCATCCGGTGGCACGAATCGCATTCACTGTGTCGTGCAGCCGTCTGCATATACTCTTCTGCACACTCTGGTTTTCATTCAACAGTATTTCCTGGAAATCACTCTGTCGAGTCATGGGGAGCCTCCTCATTCTTGGTGTTGGTCTGGTTTTGCTGTGTAGTGCTGCTGCCTCCTCTGGACTCCCCGGTTCCTTCAGCACCCCCCCCCCCCGTGATGCCGGGACCCCGAAGTAGTTGGTGCCGTCCTGCACTTGCACACTGCCGCTGGCTCCAGTGACCCTGTGTGCTAGTGTTCGGTGTTGTGCCCCCCTTGTGAACTTGGAGACGTGCAGTCGTGTGTGTAGTGTTGCTCCGTGTTCCCAGATTTCCCCATCTGGGGGCTCCTGCCGTCTTCCTTTCTGGCCACCAGCACACGCCTGTGCCTTCTCACCACAGCCCACCCCCTCCACCCCCCTCTTCCCTTCTTCCCTGTTTCTCCCTCCCTCCCTTCCTCCCTCCTCCCTTCCTTCCTCCCTCCCTCTCCCCCCTCCCTCCTCCTTCCCTTCCATCCTTCTCTCTCTCTCCCTCGTTCCTTCCTCCCTCCCTCTCCCCCCTCCCTCCTCCTTCCCTTCCATCCTTCTCTCTCTCTCTCTCTCTCTCTCTCTCTCTCTCGTTCCTTCCTCCCTCCCTCTCCCCCCTCCCTCCTCCTTCCCTTCCATCCTTCTCTCTCTCTCCCTCCCTCCCTTCCTCCCTCCTCCCTTTCTCTGCCCTTCCTTCCCTTCCTCCCTCCCTCCCTATTCCCTTCCCTCCTTCCCCCTTCCTTCTTTCTCTGATATACAGTGTTTTATTAGTTTCAGGTGTGAATATAGTGATTCCACACCTCCCTGTGTCACCCGGTGGCTCCTCATGTTAAGTGAGTGAATCTCTGCCAGGGTGGTCGGAGAGCCACAGTAGTTCAGTGTGGGTTTTTTTTGCATTTCTCTTCCTTTGACGGAAGTGAAACATCTTTTCATAGGTTTGAAGACGTTTTCCTATCACTTCCCATGTTTTCTGCTTGTTTTTCTTTTCTTTTTTTTTTAAGGTTTTATTTATTTATTCATAGAGATGCAGAGAGAGAGAGAGAGAGAGAGAGGCAGAGACCCAGGCAGAGGGAGAAGCAGGCTCCACGCAGGGAGCCCGACGTGGGTCTCGATCCCGGGTCTCCAGGATCATGCCCAGGGCTGCAGGCGGCGCTAAACCGCTCTGCCACCGGGGCTGCCCTCTGCTTGTTTTTCTTCAGGATTTTGGGGGGGTCTTTTTGCCTCTCAATTTAAAAACATTTTTTATATGTTACGGATATTCTTTCGTTTTTCTGTGATACATGCTGCAAATATTTTCTTTCGTTTGTTATTTGTCATAAGCATTTTCTCAAGAGGCGCCTGGGTGGCTCTGTCCATGAAGCACCTGCCTTTGGCTCAGGTCATGATCTCAGGGTCTTGGGATCAAGTCCCGGGCTCCCTGCTCCACAGGGAGTCTGCTCTCCCTCTGCCCCTCTCCCTGCTCATAGTTGCTCTTTGTCAAATAAATAAATAAATAAATAAATAAATAATAAATAAATAATAAATAAATAAAGATCTTTAAAAAATAAGCATTTATTCAAGGTATTTTTGTCATGTCAAAGATTTATTTTTATAAAATCACATTTGCCTTTTGTTTTATTGCATCTGGATTTTTTTAGTCATACTTAGCGTTTCCTACACTCAGATGAACAAGAGAATCACTCATATTTTATCTTAGTACTTGTTTTTTTTTAATTTTTATTTATTTATGATAGTCACAGAGAGAGAGAGAAGCAGAGACACAGGCAGAGGGAGAAGCAGGCTCCATGCACCGGGAGCCCGACGTGGGATTCGATCCCGGATCTCCAGGATCGTGCCCTGGGCCAAAGGCAGGCGCCAAACCCCTGCGCCACCCAGGGATCCCTATCCTAGTACTTGTATAGTTTAGTTTTTTATTAATTTAATTTTTTAGATAAGATTTCAATATGTTGATTTTTTTAACAGGATATTTAGTTTTCTATTTCACTAATTTCTGTTCTTATTTCTTTTCTTTTGATTTTTGGGATTCATTTTGATGTTTTTTTTCCTACGTTATATTGGATGTTTGCTCACTGATACTGAGATTTCTTTTTCATATAAATAAGCATTTAAAATTAAAAATTTTGTTTTAGGAGTGCCTGGCTGGCTCAGTCAGTAGAGCATCCAGCTCTTGATCTAGGCCATGATAGAGATCATGAGTTTGAGCCCTATGTTGGGCAGAGAGATCACTTAAAATAAATAAAACTTAAAAAATTTTTCCTTTTAAGTACGGCTTATTGCAGTGAACAAATTTAGATATATAGTACTTTTTATTATCCATATAAATGTTATCTGTTTCCACTATGTTTTTTTTTATTTTTTTAAAATTTTTATTTATTTATGATAGTCACACAGAGAGAGAGAGAGAGAGAGAGGCAGAGACACAGGCAGAGGGAGAAGCAGGCTCCATGCACCAGGAGCCCGACGTGGGATTTGATCCCGGGTCTCCAGGATCGCGCCCTGGGCCAAAGGCAGGCGCCAAACCGCTGCACCACCCAGGGATCCCTCCACTATGTTTTTTAAAAAGGATTTATTTATTTGAGAGAGAGAGAGGGGGAAGGGCAGAGGGAGAGGAGAGAGAGAATCCTCAAGCAGACTCCCTGCTGAGCACCGAGTGTGACATGGGGGTGAATCCCAGGACCCTGAGATCATGACCTGAGCCAAAATCAAGAGCTGGATGCCTAAAGGACTGAGCCACTCGGGCATCTCTGATTTCTTTTTTTGATTTATAAGTTATTTACAAGCGTTTCTTAATTCCAAACACATGGAGTTTAAATGTATATATATATTATGCTAAAAATATACATCTAGGGACGCCCGGGTGGCTCAGTGGCTTGGTGCCTGCCATGGCCCGTGGCGTGATCCTGGGGTCCTGGGATCGAGATGTCCCACGTCGGGCTCCCTGCGTGGAACCTGCTTCTCCCTCTGCCTGTGTCTCTGCCCCCCCCCTCTCTCCAAGTCTCTCATGAATAAATAAATCAAATCTTTAAAAAAAATATACATCTGTATAATGTACAGTATTTTAAAATATTTTAATTTCTTGGTTCACTGCCTTGTCAGCAAGGTGGTCTGTATGCTCATGGCTTCGATGTGTGTGGAGGGCGGCTCACATGTGGTCCAGCCACATGCATGTTCTATTTCGAAGCAGAACACATCCTGCTGGCTTGGAGTACAAGTTTTATGGATGTCCATTAGCGGAAGCTTAGTGATCTTGTTGAAATCTTTTCTGTGCTTATAGATATTTTTAACTGCTTTATCAACCACTGTGATAGCTATGTTTAAATCTGCCACTGCAATTGTGGATTTATTTATTTTCACGTATTTCTGTTCATTTCTGCTTCGTATAAAACGTTGAGACCATTTTTGGGTGTGTGCACGTCTGGAGTAGTAGTGTACTAATACACTGAACCCTCTTATCTTTATGCGGAGTGGTCTATAGAGAGTTCTGATCATGCTTTTTTTTGCCTTAAAATAAATTTTAAGTCGGATGTGTTTGCCTAATGTATATTTCTTTCAGGCTCACTGTATCTGTTTGTTTTAGATGCATCTTTCAAAATGGCATTTGATGAATTTTGTTTTTCCTCTCTGACAATCTTTGTCTTTCAAAGACAGGAACATTTTGTTTACTCTCTTTTGCTTTAATTACATATATATTTGGACTTCTGACTATAGTCTTATTTTGGGCTTTTTGCGTGGCTCAACTTTCTCACATCTATTTAGTTTTTTTCCCACATTGGAAAATTTTTGCCTTCATTAAATTTTCTTCTTCACTACATAATTTTAGTTACTCCTATTTTCGTATTTGTCTTATATGTATTCTTGATTATCTATGACTAAAGTTAGTATGTTTAGCCACTTTCTAAACAATACAAGACTCTTAGGGTACCTTGTCTTTGATTATCCTCTCCTGATTCAAATGTATTTTTAATGCCGTGCAGCCTTACTTACTATTTCATACTGTCATTGCCCTTTCAGATTTATTCACATCCTACTGCTTCGCTCTTCATGTCTTCATGTACCTGAGATTTTGCTGCCTCTAAAATGCATCATGGTGAGAGTGTTCGTAGAAAACAAATTTTAACTGAAAACTTCTTTATTTTCCTTTTATTTTAGGCTTCATTTTGAATGTTCAGGAGATATTAAATCATTCTGAAGTTGTTTTACCCAAGATTGCTTTCAAAAGTGAAAATCAATTTTAATGGGAAAAACTGGCACGTGACTTACACTTATCCAGAGGAAGCTATGTTTATTTACAAGCTCACGAAGAAGGATATATCTTTGCCTTGTTAAACACGTATACAGAACTGTAGCAATGAACAGAGATCTCATAGGAATAGTTGAAGTATTATTCATTTAGTAAAACGTTGATGTGTAAAAACTGAGAAAACGTTTCAGTCATATTCTGGAAATCTAATGTGTTGACTAACTTACTGCATCTTTGCCAGCGGGATTCTTTAAATTTTGTTTTGTTTTGCGGATTAATTTTTCACTGACTCATTTCTTTCTCTGTGGTTATTTAGCGTTGGCTTGCTAATCTACCAAAATCTGCCTGTGTCTATGACCTCTACAAATCATGTCAGATTTTTAGCAGCATGTTTTAAAATTTCCACTTTTTTTCTTGATACAGCTTGGAAATCTTCATGAGTTTTATATTTGGCATGGCACCTTGTATCTTTGTGTTGTACTAAAAACGTACCTGGAAATTACCAAAGTATCCTACTTTAAAGTTGAGCAACCCCCACCTCTAGCCAAAGGCAAATGAAAACTGTTTTGAAATAACTTTAAAATTATCTTTCACTTTATTCTTAAAAATATTTTAAAAAGAAATTTCTTAAAGGTCATGATATAAAGTAATTTTTTTGGAGTCTGACAAGGACTCTGTATGGCTGTCTTTGGTTTCCAATCTGCAAAGAGGCCATCTCTCAATCTAAATAACTATGATTTTAAGGAATATTTTAAACTTTTATTACTTTTAAGGTCTCTGTCTTCAGTGTTTTACAGTTTCACCATTATATACCAAGGTGTAGATTTCTCTGTGTTTAGAGAAATGGGCTCTTTTTTTTTCCCCCACATCAAGATTTTGTGTGTGTGTGTTTTAAAGATTTTATTTATTTGAGAAAGAGAGAGAGAGGGAATGAGTAAGGGGGAGCAGCAGAGGGAGAGGGAGAAGCAGACTCCCACTGAGCAGGGAGCCTGACATGGGGCTCAATCCCAGGCTCCTGGGATCACGACCTGGGCCGAAGGCGTAGGCCTAACCGACTGAACCACCCAGGTGCCCCTATCCACATTGTTTATTTGAGGTATAATTTACTTAGTATGGAATTCATTCTTTTTAGATACAGTTTTAGAGATTCACACTTTTTAGAAATACAGTTTTATGAGTTTTGACAAACAGGTAGATATTAACGATCAGCATAATCATGATAGAGAATATTTTCAGCATCCCCTTGTTTTTCTTTTTTTTTTTCACAAACATCCATATTGTTTGTGAAATGCATAAGATGCATCCATATTGTTGCTGAGTCATATTTAGTGAACGTACCAGTGTGTTTGGCCGTTCGCAGATTGATGGAAATTTGGAGATTTACAGTTTCGGAGATTATGAATAAACTTGCTGTAAACTTTCTCATGCAGGCCTTTATGTGGGTATCCATCCTCACTTTTCATAGGTAAATATGAGTGGGTTGTCCTAAACCAGGGGAAGTGTATGTTTGACTTTGTAAAAACCTATCAAGATTTTTCCTGAGTTCCTGCCACTTTGTATCCTTTAAGCAGCATGTAAGAGCACCTGTTGCTGTTGTAATGGCCAGTACTGGGTGTCAGTGTTTACAATTTTACCCTTTCTGGTGGGTTTGCAGTGGTATCTTGTGCCTTTTTTTTTTTTTTTGCATTTCCTGATGAGTAGTAATGTTGAACATTTTTCTTATGTTTATTTGCCAACTGTATGTCTTATTGGTAGTGTCTGCTCAAATGTTTTGCCCATTAAAATTTTTGTGCCATTGACTTCTGAGGGTTTGTTGTATAATCTGGATACCAGTTATTTATCAGATACTTGTTTTCCAAATATTTTCTTCCAGAGTGTGGCCTAAATGTTTGTTCTCTTAAGCCTGTTTTTCAAAAAAGCAGGGATACTTAATCGATAAAGTAAAATTTGCCAGTTTTCTTTTACAGTTTGTGCTCATGTCCTGGCTAAGAATTCTGTACCTTCCCCAAAGTTGTAAAAATTTCCTAAAAATTGTATAGTTTTAGGTTTTACATTTTGGCTTCTGATCCATCCCCCTTCCAATACATTTTGAGCTATTTTTTTTTTAATACTGTGCAGGATTTGGGTACAGTTTCCCTCCCCCCAGGTATGTACATTCTTTCAGCCTTGTTTGTTAAAAGACCATTATTTTCCCCATTGATTATCTCTGCTCCCTCATAAGTCAGCCACATATGGTGGTTCTATTTCTGGACTCTATTCTGTTTCATTGCTCTCTCTGCCTTCCCCTTTTGCCAGTACTGCAGTAATTTGGCTACTGCAGCTTTAGAGGAAGCCTAGAGATCAGGTAGGATGGGTTCTTCAGCATTGGTCTTCTTTTTAAAAATTGTTTTCTTATTCTGATTCCTTTGTCTTTCTATATAAATTTCAGGATCAGCTTGTCAATTTCTATGATAAGGACTTGTGGGATTTTGATTGGAATTGTGTTGGATCTATATAGCTCAATATGGGGGTGATTGGCATATTTTATTTTATTTTAATTGAAACAAAATTCATATAACATTTTAAAGTGTAAAATTCAGTGGCTTTTAATATGTTCACTACTTGTGCAACTATCACCACTGTCTAAATTCCAGAACACTTTTATCACCCTTAAAGGAAGCCACATATCCATTAGCTGTGTCTTTTTATTTCTCCCTCTGCCCATTCCCTGGCAACCAGTAATCTGCTTTCTTTCCTGTGTATTTGCCTATTCTGGACGTTTCATATAAATTGAATCATATGTTACTTTTTGTGTGTCTGGCTTCTTCTTCCACTTAGCATAACATTCTAAAGGCCCGTCTATGCCGTACCACATGAGTATTTGACTTCTTTTTGTGGCTAAATAATATTCCATTGTGTGGATATGCCACATTTTGTTTATCCATTCATCAAGTGATGGGCACTTAGGTTGTTTCCCCTTCTTGGCTGTTATGAATATTCATATATAAGTTTTTTTTGTGTGTGAATATGTTTTTAAATTTATCTTGGGTTTATACCTAGGAGCGAAATTATGGGATCACATGGTGATTCTGTGTTTAACTTTTTGAGGAAATTCCAAACTATTTTCCAAAGTGGCTACACCATTTTACATTCCCACCAGCAATGTTTAGGTGCTGAAATGTCTATCACTTGCTGTTTTCTGATTTTTTTGGTTAGAGCCATTCTAGTGGGTGGGAAGTGGTATCTCATTGTAGTGTCGATTGGCATATCTCTAATGACTGATGATGTGAAACACCTGTTCTTGTATTGGCCACTTGTGTATCTTCTTTGGGGAAATATCTATTCAAATTTTTTGTCTGCTTTTTAATTGGGATTATTTTTATTGTTGAATAGGAAGGAATCTTTATGTATACTGGATACCAGACCGTTAGATATATAATTGATATAAATTTTCTCCCATTCTTTGTATTGTCTTTTCACTTTCTTGGCACTATGCTTTGATACACAGAAGTTTTCAGTTTTTATGAACTCCAATTTATCTGTGTTTTCCTTGGTTATTTGTCTTTAAGAGCTGTTGTGAAATCCAACGTTACGAAGCTTTCGCCTATGTTTTCTTCTAAGAGCTTTACAATTTTAGCTCTTACATTTAGGTCTCTGATCCATTTTGAGTTAGTTTTTGTATATGGTGTGAATCCCGGGTCCCAATTCATTCACTTGCATGTGGATATCTACCAGTCTCAGGACCAGTTGCTGAAAAAAATCAGTTCTTTACTCATTGCATGGTCTTAGCATCCCAGTCAAGAGTCATTTGACCATAGATGTATGGGTTTATTTCTGAACTCTCAAATCTAATCCATCATCTATATATATCTTTTTGCTAGTACCACACGGTCTTGAGTCCTATAGATTTATAGTATGTTTTGAAATTGGCAAGTGTGAGTCCTTCAACTTTGTTCTTTTTTTTCAAGACTGTTGGCAATTTTTTTTTTTTTTGCAAATCCATATGAATTTTAGGATCAGCTTGCCCATTTCTATAAAAGAAGGCAGATAGAAATTTGGCAATGATTGCATTGTTAAAAATATGAAGTCTTTCAGTCCAAGAACACAGGATATCTTTATATTTATTTAGGTCTTCCATCTTTTCTTTCAGTGCTTTGTAGTTTTCACAGTACGTCTTGCATTTCTGTTAAACTTACTCTGAAACATTTTATTCTTTCCCATGCTATTGTTAATGTAATTGTTTTCTTAATTTCATTTTGAATTTTTTTGCTAATGTATATAAATATAACTGATATTTGTATATTGATCTTGTATCTTGCAACATTACTGAATTTATTAGCTCTTTTCTTAAAAAAAAACATTTTTTTTTTTTACTTCTTTTATTGCATTTACTTAGTATTTCCAGTGTGATGTTGGTTAGAGGTGGTAAGAATGGACATCCTCGCCTTATTTCTGATCCTGGGGGGAAAGCACTCAGTTTCTCACCATGAATTTTGCTGATAGCTATAGATATTTCATAGGTGTCTTCAGTCAGGTTAAGGAATTTGCAGAGAATTTTTATCATGAATGCCTTTGAATTTTGTCAGATGCATTTCTACATCTATTGAAATAATGTTTTTTTTCATTTTTAATCTATAAAAATGGTTAAATTACATTGGTTAAATTTTGAATGTTGAACTAACATTGCTGGGTTAAGTCCTGCTTAGTTACGCTGTATTATAGAAAGGGGATTTTGTTCAGGACTTTTGCATGTATATTCATGAGGGATTTTGGTCTGTAGTTTTCCTTCCTTGAAATGCTTTATGTGGTTTTGCTGTTAAGGTAGTTTTGACCTCATAAAATGAGTGAAGGAGTTTTCCCTCCCTTTTTTATTTTCAGGGGGTGTTTGTGTGAAATTGCTATTCTTTCTTAATTGTTTATTAGAATTTTTCATTAAAGCCATTTGAGCATAGTTTGTTGGGGAGTTTTAAACCGTGAATTCAATTTCTGCAGTTGAAGACTCATTTCCTTATATAGATCCAAGTTACTGTTTGATATCATAATCCTTCTACTAGAAGAGCTCTTTTTAGCATTTCATGTTGTTTATCTTGTCAGATATTATTTCTGCCACATTTTAGTCTTCTTCAAAAACCCCAGTTTACATCGTATCAGACTTTCTTACCCTACACTTCCTGTTACCTCTTTTCCATATTCACCATCCTTCTGTGGCTTTTGTTGTAATTCACAGCACTTGTCCAGAATGCTGCACAAAGACAAGGAGATATAAACAATGAGAGAGAAGATAGGAGACGTGAACAGAGATTGCCAAGACATAACAGAATTCATTGGTGTTTCAGAAAGAAAGGAGAGAGGAACGGGGTTGAAGTAGTATTTGAAGAGATAATGACTAGCAGTTTTCCAGAACTGATGAAAGCCACTACTGTACAGTTTCAGAAACGCTTTATTAGATACCAGTTAGGTAAAATGGAGAGATCCGTCCGTGTCTAAATATGGCAGGCTCTAGAATACTAAAGATAAAAGATCTTAAGAGAGAAAAAGACATTGTTGAAAGAAGAGGTGGTAAGGCCGTCAGACGACTTTTAACTGTACCAACAGAGACAGGACGACCTTGTCCCGTCTTCGTGTGGTGGGAGAAAAATCATCCAGCATCCTGAATCTTTTAGGAGCAAGGTTAAAATAAACGCATTTGCATATAAACAAAAGCTGGGATAACTTGATACCTATAGGCCCTCATTAAAAGCATTTCTAAAGGTTCTATTTTAGAAGGAAAGAAAGTTGTCTCATATAAAAGGTTTGAGATTTAAGAAGAAATTAAAAACCAAGAAAGTTGTATGCATGTGCATATTAAATGTTTAAAGCCATGAAGCAGATGTCTTCCAGGGTTAACAAAGAGTGGTAGGACTAAAATACATGGTGTCAGAGGGGAGGGAGTAGAACTAGCGGGTTTTTAGGTCCTTGGGTTGCTTGGGTGGATGTGAGGATGTCAGACTTTGATAAGTTTAGGGACTCACGATTATATTTCTAGAGTAAAAAGTAAAAAGAAAAAAAACATGTATAAATCAGTGGAGGGAGAAATCTAAAAGAGGACTCAAAAGGAGATTTAAAAGGAAAACAGGAAACACAACATAAAATGGTACATAAATCCAGATATATCAGAAGTTTCTATGAATATTGATCTAGACCCTTAAAAAAGTTCCACTGAAGGAATTTTCACTCCGAACTACGTTGTCTCTTCACATTCTATGTCGCTGTGTTGCCCTGTCGAAATTTTAGAGCTCTGTCTGGCTTTTCCAGACTTAATGAGATACTGTTCATTGGTCCTCTGCATTCATTCCTTTTAGAACTTCAGGACTCTTATTATTATCTTTGCACTGTCTGTCTTTTTCCTTTCACTCTGTATTCTGGAAAGTTCCCTGGCTTCATTTTCTAACTTTGCTCTTAAGCTGTGTTCATCTACCTTTTAGGCGATTTTAGGTTTTTGACAGTATTTTTCTCTCAAGGTGTCTGCTTGTTTCTCCGTTAAGTGTGGACTATTGTGTCCATTACCTTGGACCTATAAACTAATGCCTATTGTTTGCTTTAGGATTTCTCAGATGACCATTCTGATGCTATTTTTTTTTAATTTTTATTTATTTATGATAGTCAGGGGGGGGGGCAGAGACACAGGCAGAGGGAGAAGCAGGCTCCATGCACCGGGAGCCCGACGTGGGATTCGATCCCGGGTCTCCAGGATCGTGCCCTGGGCCAAAGGCAGGCGCTAAACCGCTGTGCCACCCAGGGATCCCTTCTGATACTATTTGATGTCTCTCTTTCATCCCATCAGTTTTCTTCCAATATTGTTTCTTTGTTGGTGGGTCAGGTTTGTGTTTTGAGAATGCCTGTCTCTGGTGACTACGGTGGGAAGCTGGGGGGTATGCAGCCAGGTGTGCTTTGCTGTGATGGCTCGTCCCGTGGGGCTGTGAGCCTTTCGTGTTGTGAGGGATGCAGTGACTGCCCGCGGAGCCACACTGTCCCTCTTCTCTGTCAGCACCCCTGGAGCAGACTCTACTGCCCACTGGGGACATTACTCCTGAGAGCACCTCCAGGCTCCTGCTTGCAGATCAGATCTGGGTTCTCTTTGACTTCTCCATGGAACTCTGCGGGGCTCCTGACTTTGCCGACAGAAGCTTGCGTTTGTACTCCGGCTTGCTTTGTAATTCTCTTTCCATAGATGTCACCCGTCCATGCTCTCTCTGTATTGTTTTCTGTTGCTGTGTAACAACACATTAACCCACAGCTGAGTGGCTTAAAACAACAAATTTGTGTTGTCCCTTAGTTTTTGTGGGTCAGGAACTTTGGAGTGGCCCAGCTGGACGTAGCCCTATGGATCCATCTCCACGTCATCCTACACCAGACTGTCACACACCTTCAAAGCATTAGCATCAACCTAGGCTCTTCCGTGTCTTAGTTTTTGAGCACCGTGTCCCATACGGAGCATCATCTTTTCTTTTCCTATAGGCTTTTGTCTAGTTAATTTTTTTTTTTAGACCAGTGTGTGTCCAATTACTTTAGTGCTTGCTTGCTTTTTGTCGAGTTTGACACATATTTCCAAGTTTCCCAGTTGGGTCACTCTTGGGCGGACTGAGCTGCAACGGCGTCTAAATCCGCCCTCCCCTAACCAACTGCTTAGCCGACAACACGGTACAGATAGCAGGAGTGTTTCTGTTACTGAAGCGGATTTTGAGGAGCTGAGGTTTGGCAGCTCCTGCCAATGAGTGAAATCACATTTCCCTATTTCTGGTTGAAGTGACAAAGTAGGTGATGGTTTATTTGTTTGACATTCATTCAGCTCAGTGATCACAGACCAGGCGCCCTGGGAGGTGCTGGGCCCCGGGACTCTGACGCGGCTCCTTTCGTGCCGAAGCGCAGGGACAGGGGACAGGACCCGCACTGCCGCGCCCCTGCCGCTGGAGCTGCCCTGTGGGGGAGCCATCCAAGAGCCTGTCCTTATCTTGTCATGCTGGCCCTTCCTTCCTTCCTTCCTTCCTTCCTTCCTTCCTTCCTTCCTTCCTTCCTTCCTCCCTCCCTCCCTCCCTCCCTCCCTCCCTCCCTCCCTCCCCCCCCCCCTCTGCATAGACCACTCAGAGGATAGCTGGGTAGAAGGGGTGAGGCGTTCCCTGCGGAGCATCCCAGCGAGTGGCTGTCGCAGAAGAGGAATGAAGCGGCAGGGGTGCTCCTGCTCAGCCCCGTGGGGACGGCCCCCCGCCCGCCCGGCTTCCCGCCTTGGCTCTGCTGGACCTCGGGCGTGTGGCCTGCTTCACGTCTGCCCTGGGTCACTCGCTCTGCCCGCCCCGGACACGCTGTCCAACCCAACTGCCTGTCTTACCCCCCGCGGCTCCTCGTAGGACGTCCGTCCTTTCCTGCCCTGCTGCTGCGCCCGGGAGGCCTTAGTCTGGTCCCTGGTTCGCCTCGGTTGGGTCCTGCCTTACTCGGGATTTGCTCGCAGATGGCAGGCTGGCCCCGGTCTGCGTTCAGCCACCAACTAGTTTAGCTTCAAATTACGTAACGGTTTTCATTATTGCAGTAACCGCGGAAAAATAGCTTTATTACTGGGAATGTGCAGCTCTAGCTGGGGAGCCTCCCCCCCCTTTATCATACTGCAGTAGTGGTTTCTGTTGGGCAGACTCATGACTACGATGAGCAGCAGCAGGCCAGGTGCTGTCCACCCGTTACCTCCTTTGTGTCTCCGTGGGCTCTTCTGACCTTGCTCTGTTTTAGTTCATTTTGCTGCCGTCATGAAGCCCCTCTCAGACACCCAGCTCTGGGGAGGGGGCGGCGGCGCTCGTAGAGCATCTGGTGGACGTGGGTGCGCCCTGGCAGGTGAAGAGCCCTGGAGAGTCCCCTGGGAGGGCGCGGGCACACGGGGGGTCATGGGGCCGGCCACCTTAAAGGTGTTTTCATGCTTTTAATTTAAACAAAATTACAGAATGCAGAAGTAAGCTTTAACGTGCTCGTTTGTGTTTGCCACATTCTGGCGAGGGAGGGGGGGTGTCATAGTTCGGGGTTTGCTAAGTGATAATTACTAGTGTGGAGGCAGATGTGAGCTTCCCGGGGGCTGGATGGGGCCGCATAGAGACGCTGTGCTCCGGGAGGGAGGAGGGGTGCGCTTTGTGCCCCAGAGGCTTGGCACTGCCTGGGTTGGATGGGGGGGCCCAGGGTGGGCTGGGCGGCGAGTGCACCCCCTGCTCGCCAGGACACAGCCTGCCCGCCCGCGCATCGTGTCCCCCCAGGGGCGTGCGCCCTGCACAGGGAGCCACCAGGAGAGCACGGCCGGGAGCTGCGGGGACCCAGGACCAGCGCTGACCTTCCAGGGCTTCCGGGCAGGCGGGACTTGTGGGGGGGCAAGGCCTTCCTCCTGCCTCGCGCCCGCCTTGACGGGGGCAGCCTTGAGGCCCTTCCAGGGGAGACGTGCTCTGGAGGGCGGCAGCCTCCCCAGCCCGGGGTGTGGGCAGGAGCCCCCCGGCCTGGTGCTGAGCGGGTGAGCCTGCCTCATGGGGGGGGGTCTGAATGGGGCCCCTGCACCGACGCCACGTGACGGCGACAGCTTGCTGAGTCCTGAGAGCCGTGGCCCTGGGGGCTCTGGGGGTGACCGGGCACCCCAGGAAGATGCCTCGCCTGCGGCCTGGCCCGCTGTCCCCTCAGGAGCTCTCCGAGGGAAGCTGCGAGCCTCTCCTGGGCCTCCTGGGCCTCCCGGGGTCAGCTCTCCCCGCCCTTCTGCCCCCCTCCGTGGGCGCCTTCCCCCGCGGGCCGGGCAGCGGGACACTGGCCGGGTCTGGGCCACCCGGACTGAGGCTGGTGGCGAACGCCGAGGGCAGAGCGGCTCAGGCGCCCTGAAGGTTGCCGGTTGGCCGGGCCAGGCCCCTCAGTCCGGTCCGGCTCCCCCGCCGTCTCCTGGGTGACCCTGACCCGTGCTCCTCCCAGCGCCTGGAGTGTGCTTCGCTTCGCAGAGGGGCGGCCTTGGCACCTCCCGCAGGGGCTGCAGTGAGGCTTCAGGGAGCAGCTAGAGCTGCCTCTTGTCGTCTTCTAGGATATTCCTTTTTAAAGAAAAATTAAGAGAAACACTGTACAAATTTTATGTGATTTAGTGAGTTGATGAGCATTAGAGATTTAGACAAATTTCCAGATGCCACTGAAAGTGTGCGTGCTTGGCGTCTTGTTGCAAATGAGACAGGAGCACATGTGGAGATGCCTGTGTGTCCCTGCGTGCACCTGCACACAGGCTTGCACATGCGTGCACACACATGCACTTCTCACACGCCCCCCCCCCGCCCCCCCCAGCCCTGACCCAGAACGGCCCTAGCCCTGGAGATCTCTCTGCCCCTGGGGCGGCCCGTACCTCTCGTAGCTATTTCGCCATCTTCCAGCCTAAGTCTGACGCCAGCTTATTTTTGCTGGGGTCTGGGATGGCGCTCGGCACTCAGTCCTGCTTGCAACGGAGCTGTCGTCAACTTGGAGGTGATGGCGCTTTAGGGGTGGGGGAAAGCGGGGTGCCTGTCGGAGGTGGAGCAGTATGAGCTGGTGCCCATGTGGGCCAGGTGTGTGCGTGCTGTGCTGACCGCTCCAGGGGGCTGGGGGGCCAGGCCGGGGCTCAGAAGGCCTTTCCAGAGGCGTCAGTGCATCCTCAGGCCAATGCAGGCTTCTGGCTGCTTGAAAGGAGGTAGTGATGCGATCAGAATTTTTTGTTGCAGAAAAATTATGTTTCTGAAATGAAGAAGTTGGTGGAAACAACAACTAAAAAGAGGAGGACAGGGCAGCCCGGGTGGCTCAGTGGTTTAGCACCACCTCCCACCCGGGCCTGATCCTGGGGTCCCGGGATCGAGTCCCACATCGGGCTCCCTGCGTGGAGCCTGCTTCTCCTTCTGCCTGTGTCTCTGCCTCTCTCTCTCTCTCTCTCTCTCTCTCAATCTGTGTGTGTGTCTCTCATGAATAAATAAATAAAATCTTTTAAAAAAATAAAAAAATAAAAAGAGGAGGACAAGACAAATAAATAGGACGATGCTGAGGTGATGCCAAGCAAGCAACTGCACTGAAGAGCTGTGGCCACACTGTCCCAGCCAGAGGACCGACCGGGGCTGTCACCCTGCAGCCTCTGACGATGCACTGGGCTCATGGAAAGTTTTTTTTTTTTTCTTTTTCTTTTTTTTTTTCATGGAAAGTTTTCTGATGCCACTCCTTGGTGGTCTGCTGTCCAGAGCCGTCGGGGCTCCTGCCTCCAGGCTGCTCCCTGGTGGGCTGGGGGTGCTCCTTGCTGCCACCTGAGGCACAGCTTCAGCCTTGCATCGTGGGGACTTCATGGGGACCACTGACCTTCTCCAAAGTAACCAGGAATGACCCCAACAGAGTCAGACAAAAAGTAGAAGAAGTAAATAACTCATGCCGAATAAGGGCCAGCCATTCTGTGCCTTCACGTCACCGACAAGGAGGAAACTCCGATTATGTCCAGTCTAATAAAAGTGCTGAAGAATGCCGTGTCCGCGCTTGAGGGAGACTCTGCCCAGGAGTAGCTGAGAGCAGCGGTGAGCGGTGTTGGGTGCAGGTTATTACGCCTTTCACACCTGGGAACGCCCCGGCGCCGTTCCCCGGATCTACCCCACCTCCTCGTGCGGCATCGCCTGTGGCCTCGCAGCCGGGCTGGAGGGGATCACACGGCGAGAGCCACTGAATCGCTGTGCGGCCAGACCCAGAGCCACCGACATGCTTGAGCTGGCCTTGTGCTCATCACGGTGCAACTCTTCTCCTTCTCAGAAACCAGGGCCAGGGACCGGATACCCCCTCCCCACACCTTGGACCCGTCTGATGAAGCCCTGCCCTGCTGTGTGGCTGTGTCTGGCCGTGGGACCTGCATAGAGATAGTTACGGTTGTGTGAGGTCCTGAGGGTGTGGCCTGGTAAGAACGGGGGACACCACTGCTCTCTCGTCCCCGCGCGTGAGGGCCCAAGGGGGAGGCAGCGTCTGCAGGCCCGGACCAGGGCCCCGCACCGACTGTGGGCACTCTGGCCTCAGGCTTCCAGCCTCCAGAATGGGGAGAAATCAGGACCTGCCCACTGCTGCTTTGTGGTGGCAGCCTGAGCAGGCCGAGGTTTGGCCTGTCTGCATCCAGGCCCAGCAGGTGCCAACCCGTGTCCCAGTCACATGTTGGCCGCTGAACGGGCCGGAGGGGAGGCTGGCTTCTTGTCGACCTGAACGGGGAGTGTTGCCAGGCCTCTGTGCCACTTGGAGGCTTCTTGCCCTTTGGGCCTCCCCCCCTCCCCCCCACCCCGCCAACCCGTGGATTATTAACAGCTGGTTCTTTGTTGTTTTAAACCCAAAGGGAAGGACAACACATAATTCACGAGAACAACTAAAACTCAATGTCTTCGCGTGTCCGGCGCCACGTCCCTCCCTCCTCCCTCCTCCCTCCACGCCCATCATCCCTCCATCCAGACACGCGCGCGCACGCACTGACCTAACGCTCCCCTTGGATCCTGGCAGCAGCTCCGAGGGGGCCGCTTCCCCTTTTCTTTACTGAGGTGTATCCACGCTACCTGAGAGAAGCCATTTAAAAATGCACAGCTCGGGGGTGCCGAGCGCGTTCCCGGGGCTGCGTGGCCACCGCGTCCGTGTGGTCACGGCCCCGTCGGAGCGCCCGCCCCGGGCCGCCAGCGGCCTGCGAGCCGTCTCCGGGCTTGCCTGTCCCGGGCGTTGCGCACGAGCAGAACCGTGCGGCCCGTGGCCCTCGCGTCTGGCGTCTCTCGCTCAGCACGTTTCTGGGTTTTGTGCATAGCGCGGCCCGCGGCAGAATCCCGTCCCTTGCGGTGGTGGGACGCCGCTCTGCCGTAAGGTCCACCGTGTGTGGATCGCGCGTTCCTCTCGTGGTGGACGCGACGGCTTCTCTCCTCTCTGGCCGCGTGCAGCGCGAACACCACAGCCAAGTTCCGTTTGCACGCCGGCTCCCGCTGCTTTGGGGTCCGTCCCGAGGAGTGGAACTGCTGGGTCACGTGGTGTTACTCCCGAGGACTGGCTTCTGCAGCTGCACCGCGGCGCCTTCCAGGGGGCTGCTCTTTTATCCACGTTTTAATAAATGAAGGGCCTGATGCGTGGGGAGGTGGAGGGATATGCCGGGGGTGACAGCGGGGTCTGTGCGGGGGGCCCAGTGAGGGGCGTTCGCCAGGTTTCCTCGCCACCCCAGCCAGGCCCCCAGCGGGCTGGAGCCATGCAGAGGCGCAGGGACGGGGCGCAGGGAGGGGTAAGCGTGCTGGGCCTTTTCCGGAGCTGCAGTGTGAGCAGCGGCTTAGCCCGGGGTCTTGGGGTGGCCTCTGGCAGTCTTGCTTTTAGCCTCTGCTGCCCCCCACACTGCCCGACCACGCCAGCCCCTTGCCCGCCTGGACGTGCCAGCTTGCCGCCCGGGCTACTCTCTGACAGTCGCCCCGGGAGCACTGTCTCCGCTTTCCAGGGAGACCCCAGGGCCGTGGGGCCTGCCCTGGCCCCGGTGGGGGCGGTTCTAGCAGCCTCCCCGGCTCCCTGCAGGCCCCCCCCCCCCGCTGTCTCCCCAGCACCGACTCTTCAAGGCGAGATCTCTGCCAGCCGAGGGGCTCACTCGTGGGATATCGTTCCTGACTTCAGTCGCTGCGGGCGTTCCAACCACACGGTGAAAATCATTAGCAGGTTTCTTGTTACTTAGCATCAGACTGTGGGATGCAGTCGTGGCTTCTTAGGGTTGCAAAGCAGATGCATTCGCAGGGAGATTTATTCAAATTCCCAGTATATTATTATCACATTCCTATGTGATAGTTTTCTGGCAATTCAACTTGATTTAGTAAAATGTATCTGTATGACTTTTTCTCGGGGGGAAGTTGTGGAGATTTAAATTTGTTTAGCAGAAGAAACGTTGAAGACTGCTCGAAACGCGGTTTGCCGTACCCCGCGGGAGAAGCTGGTGGTTTCACCTCCTGCAGGCTGGCTGTCTCTGTGCCGCCCAGCCGACGGGGCAGGGGCCAGCGGAGGCCGGGAGAGCCCGGTGCCCACGCGTGCTCCTCTCGTGCCGCGCCTGCAGGCCCGCAGCTGCTCCACTGACCCGCACGAGCTCCCGAGTGAGCACGGCTCCGAAAGAGGCCGCGTGGGCTGTTCCCGAAGTTCAGGGTGGGTGTTCCCAGCAGCCGCGCTCCCGGCTTGGGAGATGTGAGCTGGGCCCAGCCGCCTTCCCGCCCTCCTTGCTGTCACCCTCACCCACTGGGCACCAGCTGCGGCTTTCTGGGACCACAGGTGCCGCTGGCACCCCCCCCCCCCGTGCTCCCACGTTTATTCTGGGATTTGAGGCTGGTGGAAGCGCCGCTGAGAGTGATGCAGAGCCCACACCTGGTGGACAGGTGACAGCGCGGCCACGGTCAGAGGTGCGGGGGCGTGGGCTCTGACGGCCCGCCAGGGCACCTGGATGTCCCTGGGAGCAGGGGGGGCGGCCAGGCCCGGGGAGCCTCTGTCTTGACTCGTCCCCACCTCCCCAGGCAGCTGGAGTGTTCCGCCATGTGGCTCTTCGGTAACTTCTTAGAAGGCGAGGGGGCCCCCTGGCTCCCTTCACCCCGCACCCGGTTCCCCCTCGGCCCGCGGCCCCGAGCCCTGCGGTGTCTTGCGGTTTCTCGGGACGTGTCTGAAGCTGCTCTAAATTCCGTTAGAACCCCGCTCTGGTCGTCTTCCTTCCTTTTGTTTCGGCCTGCTGGCCCCGTGCCTCCGTGCCTGCTCCCGCGAGCGTCTGTCGTCTTCTCCGTCTGAGAGCACACGTCAGGCGACTGATGAGGCCTTTTGTGTGCATTTCTGAACATATGTTCTTCCCTCCTGCCGCATTGTTGTGTTTTCCTTATGTGGCAGGATATCTTCCTGGCTTCTGTGTTGCTTCCTCTCTGTTCGCTTCTGCCCGAAGAGGTCAGCTTTGTCTTTCCTGTGCTCCAAGGCGTGTGCACGAATTCTGTGAGGCCCCCGCGCCCCTCCGCTCGATCCTCTCTTAGGCCCTGGGACTGGCAGCTGGTGGCAGTTCGGTTGGGCTGGGCTTCACATCTCTGGGAACCAGCGTCCCGTCGGGTGCGCAGAGGAGGCTCTGGGGCCTCTGGGGCCTGCGTGGGTCCCCTCGGCTGGGTGGGGCCGGCCCTCTCCGCCCGCCGGCCGTGTGCTGCATCCGGGTGTCCCTGTCCCACTTCCACCCTGGAAGGACCTCGGAGGGGCCTCATGACACCCAGCCATCCGACTGTCTACGAGAGCTTTTGCAGAAAGGCCTTGTGCTTGAGGCCATGAGCAGTTCGTTCTCCGAATTTCTTTGCTCTCCTTGCTGGAAATTTGGGAGACAGAAAGGAAAGTGGATGTGTTTGTGCCAGCACCCGGCCCTTACTGGTCCTCCTGTCTGCTTGAAATGCTTGTTCCTCCTTCTGGCCCAGCCAGGGATCTGCACCGCTGTCGGGGGCCGAAGGGCACCTTCCTCCTAGCACAGCTGCTCTTGTTGCCGTGAACCGGGCTTTGGATTTTGTGCCATCAGGCTTTTCCCATCTTCTTGTCCAGTAGATGATGTATCTCGAGGCGAAGACAGTGGGCTCGTATCCCACACAGGGCTCCACAGGAGACGTGGTTGGTGAATTCACTCAACTTCTATTTGAAGCACATGGTGGGTGTTCAGTAACGACGCAGAGGTTCTGGTTAACGTGAAGCTTAATTAGCAGTGTGGAGGGTGGCTGGAAGTCAGCGGCAGCTTTGAGCACTTGGAGAGCAGCATATTGCCCCATACGAAGGGAGCCAGTGCCACCACCGGGAGAGGGTGGCCGTCCTACCCACCACAGCCGCAGCGGGTGCAGCGCCTTGGAGCCGAGTGGCAAGGAGAGGGAGAGGCCAGCACCTTAGTCATGTGGAAGGTTGTGGTCAGTCCACGAGGCTCCAGCCCCGCAGAGTGTGGGCCGGGGGCGGGAAGGGGACTGTGTGCAGCACAACTGCAACTGTGGTAGGAACAGAGTGGGCTCAGGATAGAAGATGCTGGAAAGGTTTTGGAGGTGAGTCAGGAAGGGCGCGAGGCCGTGTGCTGCCAGCTGAGGTGGACGGGCTGTGTGGATGGCCCAGGGTCAGAAGTGATAGAGGGGTACTCAGGCGTGGGGTGAACCCAGGTCCCCGTTCATTTCTTGGGCCATGTGACCCTATGAAATATTTTAGGTGACAAATGCAGTTAAATTCACTATGTCCATTTTCTCTGATTAACTATATTTGGATTTGGTTTTACATTTGAGGAAAAAATAGGACAGTCGTCTAGTATGAGAGAGAGGTCATTATGTTGGATATATCAAATGGGCATAATTACCAAATGGCAGAGACTGGGCTTATTTGCCCCGGAAAGTCCCTTCCCTCCCATTCACTTGGCTTCCTGATAGGTTTGAACTCTTTAGACTAAGGAGAGGGTTTTCCTCTCAGCATTACCATTAGTTTCCAAGTATTAGCTAAAATAAGGCAGGTGCAGACCCCAGATCCTGGAGCAATCAAGCCTTCCCCCTATGCCAAAATGACCGGATTCTTATATTTTCTTTGGAAAGTCTAAGTTTTAAAAAAACATATATATATATATTTTTTTAAAAAATAATTCATGAGAGACACAGAGAGAGGCAGAGACATAGGCACAGGGAGAAGGAGGCTCCCTGCAAGGAGCCTGATGCAAGACCCGATCCCAGGACACCAGGGTCACGCTCTGAGCCAAAGGCAGATGCTCAACTGCTGAGCCCCCCAGGCGCCCCTGGGAAGTCTAACTTCTATGGAGGAGAGATCATATTTCCCCTCATATCCCTTTAGGATACACAGTCTTCCCGGTGAGTTTCTGCTTCTGACCCAGGAGAGGAAAGTGGTGGTGGTCGTTCACCCCAAACGCGCCTCTTTGACCTGCTGTGGTCACTCACAGAGGTAGAGGTGTGCCTCACGGAGTTTCCAGGTGCTTCCCCTGCCTCCACACTTCTTGTCCAGGACCAGGTGTTTGAGGGCCAGAGCACGGGGCAGAACGCTGGTCAAGAGGGTTTAGATATGTGCAGGAGCACAAGTGTTTATTGTGGCAGAGCCTGTTGTGGGCCGTAAAATAAATGTAAAGGATTTTAGGTCACATCAAGGCTGCTCTCTGTCCACGATGGAGTTAAATTAGAAATCACTAAGAGAGCTGGAAGATCCTCAAGTACCTGCAAACTGAATGACGTTGAATGACGTACTTTCAGATAACCCGTGGCCCAAGAAGAAAGTGAAACAGAAATGAGAACTATTTTGAAATGAATGAAAATGAAAGCGCAATGTATCAAGTAACTGGGAAGCAGCTTAAAGAATCACCTTAAGGAAAACTTGCAGCATTGAATACTTTATTAGCAAGGAAAGAGGTCTCGAATTAGTGATTTTAGTTTTCACCTTAAGGAACCAGAAAAAGAAGATCATATTAAAGTAAACAGAATAAGGGCAGTAGTAGCAATCAGTGATTATAGACTAGAAACAGCAATCGAGGAAATGGGTGGAAGCAAATGGTGGTTACTTAAGAAAATCAATAAAAATTGGTAAACTTTTAACCAGATCAGATATAGGGAAGAAATGGATCTACTATCATCAGCCCAATGCCAGCACATTCATTAGCTTAAATGATATGTCTACACTCTTTGGAAGAAAGAGTCAAAGCTAATTCAAGTAGAGCTTGATTGTCCCAATAAGTCTATATATATGTCTAAAAATTGAATTTGTATTGAAATCCTCCTTTTCTTGTCCCGGAAAAACCTCCAGACCCAAAAGCCTTTACTAGTGAGTTTTACCAGATATTTAAAGAATAAACGATCCCAATTCTATATAAACTCTTCCAGAAAGTTAAAAAGGAGGGAACAGGGGATCCCTGGGTGGCTCAGTGGTTTAGCGCCGCCTTCAGCCCAGGGCGTGATCCTGGAGGCCCGGGATCGAGTCCCGCGTCGGGCTCCCTGCATGGAGCCTGCTTCTCCCTCTGCCTGTGTCTCTGCCTCTCTCTCTGTCTCTCATGAATAAATAAATAAAACCATTAAAAAAATAAAAAGGAGGGAACACTTCCTGACTCAGCTTATGAGCCAAACATGATGAGCCCAGTAACAAAACCAATGACACTAGAAGAAACGGTAGACGAATATGCCTCGTGAACATAAGCGAAAACTTAGCAAGGTTTTAGCAAATCGAATACAAAGTATAGAAAAAGTAATTGGGATTTATCCCAGGAGTGCAGAGTATCTTGTACGTTCTAAAAATCAATAGTATAATTTACCGTATGAGCAGACTGAAAACAAAACACAGATCATCTCAATGTGTGCAGTAAAAGCAGCGGACAAAGTCCAACACCTGACCAGATAAAGCCTTTCAGGGCCCCGGGACTAGAAGGGAGCCCCTCAGCTGAGAATCCTACAGCTAACACCGCAGTAATAATGGTAAAGAACTGAACGTGTTCCCCTGCAACCAGGAAGACGCCAAGGAAACATGCTCTCATATTTTCCAGGAGGTTCTGTTAGGTTCAATAAAATTAGAGGCATTGAAACTGCAAAGGAAGAAGTAAGACCGTCTTTATTCTCCGTCAGCATGTTTGTCTGTGAAGAGCACCCCATTGGAATCCACATAAGGAAGCTAGGACAGGTGTGTTTAGCAAGGTTACAGGATGCAAAGCTGCAAAGCTGCACCTGGTGGCTCAGCAGTTTGCGCCGCCTTCAGCCCGGGGCGTGATCCTGGAGACCCGGGATCGAGTCCCACGTCGGGCTCCCTGCATGGGGCCTGCTTCTCCCTCTGCCTGTGTCTCTGCCTCTCTCTCTCTCTCTCTCTCTCTCAATAAATATATAAAATCTTAAAAAAAAAAAAGCTACAAATATCTATTGTATTTCTCTATACTAGCAACAAATAATTAGAAATTGAAAAAAATATTCTCAGTTGCAAAACATTGCTGAGAGGAATTATTGAAGACACAGATAAATGGAGAATAAACCTGTTTATGGTTCAAAGGCTCAATACGGTTAAGATGTTGATTCTCATCAGATTTATCCATAGGTTCAATGGACTCTCAGTCAGAAGTCTAGCAGGGGTTTTGGTAGAAATTTGACAACTAGCACTATTGGTTTCGTGACTTATTGCAAGCCATAGTAATCAAGACAGTGTGATGTTGGTGTTAAGACAGCAAGTAGAAGAATGGATCAGAATAGACAGTCCGGAAATAGACTTACACATATATAGTCAGTTAATTTTCAACAACAGGGCCAAGGCAATTTAGTGGGGAAAGGGATACTTTTGTCAAAAATGGTGCTGGAATAATTGTACATTCAGATGCAAAAAAGAAAAAAACGATCAATTTTGATCCATATCTACCATCATACATAAAATTAAAGGAAATCAGAAATCTAAAACTCAAAATTACTAAACATAAAGAAGAAAGCATGAAATATTCTTTGGTGACCTTGCATTAGGCAAAAGTTTTCTTAATTATGTCAAAAGAAGCATTACCCATAGATGATGAAACTTCTAAATTGTATTTCATTAAATGTAAAATTCTCAAAATTATCTGCTCTCCAAAAGACATTGTTAAGGGAATGGAAAGAAAAGCCACAGACTGAGAGAAAACATTTGCAAACCTAGAGCATTCAGAAGTATGAGGAACTCCTAAAGTGCGCTACTAAGGACACAAACAACGTAATTAAAAATGACCAAGAGGGCAGCCCGGGTGGCTCAGCGGTTTGGTGCCGCCTGCAGCCCAGGGCGTGATCCTGGAGACCTGGGATCGAGTCCCGCGTCGGGCTCCCTGCAGGATCGAGCCTGCTTCTCCCTCTGCCTGGGTCTCTGCCTCTTTCTCTCTGTGTCTATGAATAAATAAATAAAATCTTTAAAAAAAAATGACCAAGAGATTTGGATATGCACTTCACCAAAGAAAATATGTGGGTGGCATGATGGGTCATGCCTCCCACAAGAGGGATCTCGTTGTGGATTTAATTTGCATTTCCGTACTGAATGTTGATGTAATTTATTAGCGATTCCTGATAGCGGTGCTTTCTGCCACATGCCACAGACGACACGGAGCGACCGTCATTGTCCGCAGTATTTGGACGAACGCCCAAGAGTCTGCGTAGGTACGTCTCGTGAGAGAGGCCGCGGAGGTGGCGTCTCCCGTCACACTCTGTTCCTCCGTGAGGCCGCGTGTCCTGAAAGATGCTCGTGCCGAGCCGTCATCGTGTCCTCGTGGTGTTCGGCTGTGCCGTTACGGTCCGTCAGGTCAGCGCGCTCAGAGCGCGCTCAGCCCTGAGCCTCTCAAAGGTTTATAAATTGGTGAGGAGATAGTGCAGAAATGGGGACATGCCCCTCGAAGAACGAGCTCCTTGCACCGTCCTCGTCCATCCCGGGAAGCCCATCCGCCTCGGCGCTCGCATCCGGCCCCTCGTCATGTGCAAATGCCAGCAGTGCGTACTCACTTTGGGTTGTCACCTTTACGTTTGTTTCCACTGTTTACTTGCCGGACTTTCCCACCTGTGAAAACCGTCTGGTGATCTTTGGTTGGGATGGAACACATCAGAATTTCCCGTCACACTTAGCAGATCCGTGTTGGCCTGTACGGCAGAAGGGCTTCGCAACGCAACGCAACGGTGGCCTGCGCGCCCCAGCACCGTGGCTCCTCGCCCTGGCCGGCTCGTGGCGGGGCATTGCCAGGCTGTTGCATATCAGACGGTCTGGCGAGTGCATGTCTACACGGGGTTTTGGTTTGGTTTGCGTATCTCCGACTACTAATGAGACCGAGCACCTTTTCATGTGTTTATTGGTCGTTTGGATCTCTTCTCTGTGAAGTGCTTTTCTCAATTTTTAACCCATTTTTCTATTTAGGTCTGCATCGTTTATAAAGGAGACAGAAGGCCTGGCCTCAGATGTTTCCACAGCAGCTTTCAGGCTAGATTAGAGTGTAGCAAAGTGTCCAAAAGCTTTAGGAAAGAAAGAAATTTGTCAATAATGCATTTTCAAGCATGTGAGGACTTAGGGAATTCGGAGACCCTCGCTCAAAGACCCTCGTGGTGACGGAAACAGATAGAAGGGCGGATCAGAGGGTAAAAGGACAGAGCAAGCCTGGCAGCGATCCCCAGATGCTCGGGGCACAGGGAAGGAAGGGGGCAGCTCTTGAGAATCGCAGACCTTGACAGGGTAGCCCGATGGAGGCGGCTGTCCGTGCGCATCACTCGGAACAGGTCATCAGTATGTAGGGATTTAAGGACTTTGTTCGGGGACTATCAGTAAAAGAACTAAAAATAGCCAGATAGCAGCTCTCACGGGGCAGTGGAGGAGGCCGTAAACACGGCAGTTCCACGTCATCTCTGGTGAGTCACCAGCTCTGCCTGATGGACGAAGGCCGCGAGGGAGCCTTCCACACACGGAGTTCAGGAAGCAGGAAACAGAGCCCCGCCTCCGTGAAGACGTTCCCAGTTAGAGTCTTAAATAATTAAACCGAGGGAATATTTTTACCTCTCCCTCTGCCGAAAATCGAATGTTTGAAAGTAAATCACACGCCTACTGGCTAGAGGCGGAGCTCTCACGAATTGGACGGGGTGTAGTTCGCAGAGCCCTGCGTGGACAAGGTTTTGGGTTACGTTCTCTGGAATAAAGAAATGTACAATATTTCGCTTCTTGTGCTGAGGTGCCTCTAAACGTGCTGATTCAAAACAAATTCTAGGGGATCCCTGGGTGGCGCAGCGGTTTGGCGCCTGCCTTTGGCCCGGGGCGCGATCCTGGAGACCCGGGATCGAATCCCACGTCGGGCTCCCGGTGCATGGAGCCTGCTTCTCCCTCTGCCTGTGTCTCTGCCTCTCTCTCTCTCTCTCTCTGTGACTATCATAAATAAAAAAAAAAAGATTAAAAAAAAAACAGAAAAACAAATTCTAGGATGTGCCGATGTAAAGAGTAATATGCCAGGTGCAGAAGATGGCATGTGTGCTGTCCTCCCACGCGCGCACGGGGTTTCTGGTGGGCCCACCGAGGAACGCTAGTAGGGACTGCGAGCCCAGAAATAGTAGGAGTCTTCTTTTTCATTGCTTGTCTACATTTTTACTCTGTATTTAAGTATCTGTAGCTTTGAAGAGTTGTGAGGACCGCCCCTGACCAACAAGAGTCTTAATCGTTGATATTGTTAATAAAAGCATCTACATGTGTGCTGAGTCTATTCCAAGCTCACGGCGTAGGGATGTGGCGAAGTTTGAGAGCCTGAGCCAGGAGGTGAAGTGACTCACCCCCACTTTGGAGAGCACAGCAGAGCCTCATTGCTGCTCCTCCATGGACGGGACACAGAATCACAGTCATTAAGATGCTGTAAATAGCGGCGCGTCCTAAATTCACCCACAGCTCTGAAGGAGTCGTACCTCCTGCCTCCTCCACGAGAGCACGCGGGACCCAGAGGCCAGCAGCCCCCCTGGATGGGTCCCGGGAGAGCTGCTCTGGATCTCCCCAGGAAGATCACCGGGCACATGACCGTGGCAAGCGCTTTCCCTCTCTGAGCCTGGCCCATCCTCTATCAAGACGATGGTAGCAGTTCCTGCTTCGTAGCCGGGCAGATACTAGGTATAGCAGGGCGAAGGCGGAAGTGCTTGGAAATAACCAGGCGCTCGGGAAGCGTTGCTTTCTTAGTCTTTTAAAGATCTTGCGTGTTTTTGTAAATCCAGTAATCTAGTTTTGTAAACCTGATTTTTGCATGTTCTTTCTGGAATGTAACTCATTAGTTATGATTAGCAAAATCACTAGCTCTTGGGATTTCATCGGACTTTTCTGGAAGTGGTTCCCTGCCACCCGGATTCCACTGAGGAACCTCCCAAGACCCAGGCTGCTTCCCGGGGGGTGGGGGGCATCGGCCTAGCTGGAGCCCCCGGGAGGCCTGCCGAGCGGGTAATGGCCACGCAGGAGCGGGCCTCCTTCTCAGTCACTTTGCTCCATTACGTGGACGGTGATGCTCGGTTGGGGCCCGCGGCGCACGGGGCTCCTTAGTGTCACCCCACTTGAAGCGTGGGTGTGTGTGCACCATTCCGACAGCCTGCTGTGAGTCAAAAGCCACACCAAACAGCCAAAGCTTTGAGATGTACTTTAGGGCACACTCACTGCAAGTAAAGGGTGAAGGTCTTTGAGTCGACCAGAGCAGAGGTGGGAAGGGTTGGGGGCACCCTTGGGGGAGGGGGGGGAGCATTCAGGGGTACATGGTGTCTCCTCTGAATCACTGATGGGCAAGCACCGAATTCCAAGTGTACAAGGCGCCTGCAAACCCCACGTGTGAGGATGATAGGGATTTGGGGTCGAGCAGGATTTCGGGGGATGCCATAATGTTGGCCTTCCTGAGTTGTCTGATAACGTGACGCTTTTCCCTTGCTTTTTGGTAGATGATGGACAGTGTCCTCACCCTCGGGGAAGCAGGTGGGCTGGCAGGACAGGCGTCCACAGGCCGGGAGAAGGAGACACTCCCAGGTACTCTCTCGTCTACCCCTGCTGGTGACCTGCCTGCCCGGCCCCGTCCTGTTCCAGACGATGACTCACCTGTGACCCCTGCCTCCCTGGCCCGCTTTGCCCACCTGTGCCCTGCCTGCGCCCGACCTCAGTGCCTGTTGGTTGACCCACCTCAGCCCAGATCTTGACCCTCCCCCTTCTCTCACTTGGACTCGCGGCCTCATCCTCACTTCTGGTTGCTCCCTTTGCTTGACTATTTCTTTTGAGGTTCCTAACCTTGAATTGCACCCCGACTCCCATTAACCTCACTTGGCCGCGGGTGGATGGAGAGGGCCTCCTGACCGGATGAGCTCCACCTGCTGGTGTCACCGGCCTCTCGGATGCAGACCTGCTTCTCAGTCTGTGCACTTGCCCTAGCAGGGTACTTTGTGGAGAGACGACGTATTCCTTCAGTAACGCGGTCCGGAGTGTGTGGTGACTGTCGCTCTTCACCTACGGAGAATGTTTCCTCTTTCTCTGGCCGCATGCCGTTGTCTTCAGGTCAGAAACCTAGTGATGGCAAAGGGGGCTTCAGGTCAGAATCGATTTTAGGAATGATTCAAAATGAGAACGGAAGAGCTGAATCGCTGTCACAGGTTCAACAGCCACTCAGCAGGTGGGACAAACACATGTCCTGTGCTAGGCCCTGGTCTGGACTGGGTGAGAGCCGGCAGCAAGCACGCCCCCGGGAAAGCCGTCCCGGGTAGACTGCGTGTGTAAGAAAACAGAGGGTGATGGGCTTTGTGCAGAAAGGAGAAGCAAGAGCAGGTGTGAGCGCGTGCATTTGTGTGTGCTAGTGCATACACATGGGTGTGACTGCGTTACCATGTGTACCCGCGTGTGTCCAATTGGACTCCAGTGTGTACGTGCATATACAGGTGTGCACGGTTGGGGTTCAGCGTGCATGTGTACACAGGTGTTCACAGCTGGGAGTTAGGGTATATGCGTACACAGGTGTGAAAGGTTGGGGTTCGTGTGCATGTGCACGTGTGTGATCAGGGGTCATCGTGTGTACATGCGTGTGCCCAGGTGGAGGTTATTGTGTTGTGAGTACAGGTGTGCACAGTTGGGGTGATTGGTGACCAGCAGGGGCATGAGTTGGCCTCGTTGAGAAAGTGACCCTTCAGTCAAGGTGTGAGGGAGTGAAGGATGGAGAGGAGCCTTCCAGGCGGAGGGAACTGCCGGGGGCAGAGGTGAAGGCGGACGGCCTGAGCCAGCGTCAGAGCCTTTGCTCTGAGTGGGAGAGGAGCCCAGAGCGGAGTTAGGGTCCTGCAAGGTCATTCTGGGTGGAGCAGAGGCACCCAGGGGCCCTGTGGGAGGCAGGGGCGTGTTAGGAGGCGCTGCTGCCTGCGTCCTGGGCAGGTGGTGCCCAGGAGGCAGTGGGTGTGTTTGGGCCGTAGAGCGGGGACCTCCTGGCGTGGAGGAGGAGACGGATGGTGGGGGTGGGGGGCAGGGGCCACTGCAAGTGTGAGGCCGGCCGGAGAGACCACGAGGGCTGGGAGGGAGCTGTCCTGCGTGCCGGCTGCCGGCAGTTCAGGGCGCACCGTGGACCTTCGGGCAGCTGCTGAGGACAGAGTGGCCGGACTAGCCCCGGGCTGGGGGAAGCGCCTGGCGGCACAGACCTGGGCGGAGTTCACACAGGGGAGCGTCAGGACGGAGCAGGGGAGCAAGGACAGGGTCCGGGCGTCCTCCCGCCGCTGGCTGGGTGGGCGGCAGGGGTCTGAGCCACGGGATGGAGAGGACAGCCACAGGGGAGCAGGGCTGATGCCACCCCTGCCTTCAGTTGCCATCGGGTGGGAGGGCGGGGATCCAAGCCGGTCACCAGCGGCTTGCACGTCGTTGATGGGCCGGGCATCAGATGCCACAGCGGGCGCGACGGGAGAAGGGGGCAGAGAGGGCAGCTCTGCGAGCGCTTGGGGGGCGGGGCCAAGGGGAGCTGGGCCCGGCAGTGGCAGGAGCTGGGGCCGGGCCAGCCTCGGGGGCTCGGAGACAGACGAGGGGTCCGTGAGAAACGCGCACCGTCCCGTGGCTTGCGGGGCTCACTCGTGTTGCACGTACAGGGTTCAGGGCACGACCCGCACAGGAGTGTCGGGAGGTCGGGGAGCGGGCCGGACCAGGAGGGGAGGCGCCTCGGTGCGTGCGTGGGGCCTGAGGGGCGAGCCCACGCAGTCCGTGTCCGCCCCCGGGGACGTGAGGCTGCCCAGGGACACGTGTGGTTGCCAGAGTCAGGCTTCCCAGGCTTGTGGCTTTTGCCAGGCAAGGGCAGGGAAGCCCTGGGACAAAGGGGGCTGCCGAGTGCGCAGAGGGCAGGAGCCGGCGGCTGCGTGGGCCTGAGCCGGGACCGGGAAGGACCGAGTCCGGAGGGTGCTGCCGGGACGGCAGAACCCGCACGTAGCACGGCTGGCCTCCTGGTCGAGTTGGTGGCGGCCGTAAACTGATCTCCATCAAGGTAGAACGCAACTGAGAAAAATTTTAAAAAATACAGCTACTCCTTCAAGTTAGGGAACAGTTCTCGTTTCCATGGTAACTGCCAGCCGTTTAACCACAGGGCGAGAGTTGTGTGGTGACACAGGGTAATTACAGACAACAGGGAAATTGCAGGGTAAGTTTTAAGTAAATGCAAAGCCACCGCGTGGTTAGGCTCCGCTCCTGGAAGTGAGAAAGCGCTTCATTTCCGGCCCCATCTGGTCGTGAGCTACGCCTCAGTCCCAGCCAGCCCTGAGCCGGGCCTGCTCTCCAGCCGGGCACTGGGCGCTGAGTCCTGCCTGTCCCCAGGGCCCCTCACCTCAGCGTGCACCTGTGAGGGCCGCCCTTCCCGGGGCCAGACCGGGAAGCAGAGGAGGCCAAACTCAGGGCTCCAGCTCCGGGCTGTTGATCCATTTTAGCAACCGGATCTTTACAGAGGGCGTTTCTAGACTTTGGGTAGTTTGTCAACTAGCTTGAAAAGAAAACCTAAATAGGAGTCTCTTTAAAAAAAAAATAGATCGTGTAAAAAATAGATCGTGTAGATCAGTCCGCAGACCAGTCTTCCGCAGCCTGGAGCAGGACGGGTACCTGAGAGCATTCACCTGCTGTCACCCTGGACCAGAAACCCCCAAAGGCAGAAATTTTAAGATAGCAGCAATGCAGAAATTGCTGCCTTGGAAGGAAACAGGGATAACTGGAGTCAAAGGATCAGACGTTTTGATGGATTATTAAGAGAGAAACAGATAACGCTTGTGGAGTCAAACATCCGCAAAGACAAGTGGAGAGGCCCGACGCAGAGAAGAACGAGGACGCAGACGCTCGGCTGAGGATCAGTGGACGCCAGGGTTGCAGAGGAGCAGGGCAGGCGGCCCCTCCAGCCCCCGCGGCGTGTGCAGCAAGGTCAGGGGTGTGTGCCCCGGGCCAGGCCAGTCCCGCGGGGTGTCCCGGCAGCCACCTGCTCCACGGAGGGGCAGGGAGCTCCTCCAGAAAACAAGATGCTGGCACGTGCCCTCGGCCCCAGAGGCAGACCAGACGAAGCAGAACTGGCGTCCACAGCAGGCAGATCAGGCCTCTTAAAGGTGGAACTGTGGGCATGGGCAGGAGAACCCACAGCCAAAGTAGCAAACTCAACAAAAGATGATGCACGAGGGATGAGTTAATGGCACGAAGAGAAGAAAGAAAACTCAGAAAACATTGCTCCTTCCCCAGAAACCACCAAAGATTTTAGAAAGTAAAAGTCAAAGCAGAACAATCAGGATGGCTTGAGTCAGAACAGACAGAAATGAAGAAAGAATGAGAGATTGGACCAAAAAAACCTAGGACTATTCCAGAAGGCGGACCTAAAGGACCCGGAGCTGTTCCGGAAGGCAGATCGGGGGCGGGGGGGGGGGGGGGCTGAATTATCGTGTTATGCTGACTTCAAGCACTGAGAAGTCTCGGAGAACAAGACCCCAGGGAGACTGAGAAGCTCCGTTTTCCGTCTCACAGGAGTATAAAAAGGAGAAACAGAGAAAGCTGAGGAAGAGTAATGGGAAGAGGGCACTTTCAGAGCCCAGAACCCATCAGACGGTAAGTGTTGAGCAGAAGTGAGAAACCACATTGCCTGGATGTGTTCGGCAAAATTCCAGGCAAAGAGAAGAAAACCCCAGAAGTCGTCAGCAGGAGGAGCCAGGGTCTGGTGTGCAGCTGGCTTGGATTTCTCAATGATCAGTCTGTCACCTGGAATTAATTAGATCAGCGTCTTCAACGTACTTGGGAACGATGATTCTAAACCTGAGACTTTGGACATAGGCAGACTAGGTGCAAATAGAAAGAAAAAGGAAAGGTATTTTCAGATGGACAGTCAAGGCCTCAGAGGTTACCAGACTCACCCCTGAGCCTGACAAGGTGAAAATAAATGACCGTCTGTAATGATGATAATCCAGCGTGACGCGTAGCTAGCTCTAAATAATCTCTGATGTATGTTGGCATGCAAATTAATAGTCGGAAATAGTCGCACACGTATGTGGTCACATGGTGACAAGGAGAAAAGTACACGTTTCCTAAACCCCAAGTCTTTCAGGGGAGTCGTGGGCACCGCGTGAGCCCATGGCTACGTGAGCATGCGTTGAAGCGTGCTCACCATCCGCTACCAGCCGCCAGGCAGGGCCCAGATCGGACAACTTCAGATCTTGTAGAGGAAAGACTCTACAAAGTTTTTTGGGACTTTTTAATCAGGAACAAAGAAAACCTGATTAGGTCACCAGAAGGTAGGATAGAAGGGGAAAAAAATCAGAAATCATAGAAAACATAGAAGGCAAGAGTTTAATGTAGGGATTCATTCAAATGTATGTTACATTTTTCTATCAAGAGGCAAAACTCAGATTATTTAAAAAAATGACACAGGAACAGAAAATGTGCTAATGGGAAGGGCACTAAGCAAACGCTGATCACTGGAAAGCAGGCCTCGCAACGTTGCTTTTAAGAAAAAGATAAAGCACATTAAATTGGACGAAGATACTTCGTTTCTGCTAAGTTTCAATCCTCTAAGAAGATAAATTGGTGAACTTTTTTTTTTAAGATTTATTTATTTATTTATTTATTTATTTATTTATTTATTTATTTATGATAGAGAGAGAGAGATTGATAGAGAGAGAGGCAGAGACACAGGCAGAGGGAGAAGCAGGCTCCATGCCGGGAGCCTGATGCGGGACTCGATCCCGGGACTCCAGGATCGCGCCCTGGTCCAAAGGCAGGTGCTAAACCGCTGAGCCACCCAGGGATCCCCCAAATTGGTGAACTCTTAATGTCTATAAATACAGAGCTGTAAAATCTATTTATTTATTATTATTTTTTAGCTGTAAATTTTTTTTCTTTCTGCCCCTCCCCCCCCACGGCGACCCGCACCGTAGCTGTGAAATTTATGAAGGAAAAACATCTCAGGAAAGGCAGTGGGTGAGTCCAGTGCGATCCTGGGGAGCTGTAACTGAAAAGTCGAGAAGACAAATAGATTCGTATGGTTATGAAGGATCTGAGTAGCAATCTTTACAAACTCTGTTCCCACCCTCCCTCCCCCTCCCCCTCCCCCCTCCCCTCCCTTCCTTGCTTTCCACACAACCAGGACCATTCACAAGTATATTTAGCGTGCGTTTGAGTTTAAAGAAAATCTTTATTTTTCAACAGCAGAAATCACGAAGTAAAAATAGGAAATAGCCACAAGACGATGACCAAAAACAACCTAGACTTCCCTACGTACTTGGAGAGTTTGCGATGCTCTTAAATGAGGCTCAAACTGTTTTTACACGAAGCACCGAAGATGAGAAGACACCCATGTCCACGCACGAAGGGGGCTGCCGGCCATCTCTGGAGACGCCGTCGGGAAACCGAGCCGCCTAAAATAAGGGAGCCAGCCCCGTGACTCTGAATGTTGGAGGAAGAGCGGCCGAACAGTGGAGCCCAAATGGGAAAAATAGGGAAGGGAGAGGGGGCTCCAGGTGCGATGACTTCTGGACAAAGACCACGGAACAGTTAAACCGTTAGCACCTTTAATCAAGGGTAAAGACTTTATTGTTATTTATTTTTTTTTGGGGGGGGGGTAAAGACTTTAAAACTGGGGCCACCAGGAAGTAGATGTCACTGCACTCGCGGAAGCTATTAAAACTGTCAGAAGCTGCTGTTTAAACTCCGTGCAAAGAAACTAGAAAATCTAGATGAAATGACTAATCCTCTAGAAAAATTGTGAATTAACAAAGTCGCCTCAGTGTGGTAAGTCTGAGCAACCCGCCACCGCGAGAGGGACGAAACGGCGCTCAGAGATCCCCACTCGTGTGCCACTAGGGCCGTGCCACACATCGTAACAAAGGAAATACAGTTTTTAAGGTATATGACATCGTCTCCTAGCACAGGGAGAAGGCAGAGGTTCCCGTCGTCACCTTATGAGATCAGCAGATTGTGCTTTTTATAAAAACAGGGCCGGGGATCCCAACACCGGTACCTCCGGAGGACACGCGCGGCCGTGACCGGAATGAGTGGATGGGCCCCCCAGTGCGCGCCGCGCGTGCGTGGGGCCGGCGCCTGCCTTCTGCCCCACGTCGCTTTGTTTTCCTTTTGGTTTTCACAAGTTTTCTTCTGTTTTCTGTTGCTCATTCGTTCGGTGTTGGATATCTTCTAATTTCATCTCCGTGTTCTGAAAAAAAATCTTTCATTTTAAAAAGTAATCATAACGGTTGATTTTATGATTAAAAATCATAGAAAATAAAAATATTCTTATTCTTCATTCTTTCCTCAGTTCTGTGACCTTTTCTTAGTTTTCTTTTTTTTTTTTATTTTTATTTATTTTTTTATTTTATGATAGAGAGAGAGAGAGAGAGGCAGAGACACAGGCAGAGGGAGAAGCAGGCTCCACGCACCGGGAGCCCGACGTGGGATTCGATCCCGGGTCTCCAGGATCGCGCCCTGGGCCAAAGGCAGGCGCCGAACCGCTGCGCCACCCAGGGATCCCCTTTTCTTAGTTTTCTGATTCTGATTGATTTTTTTTCCATCTCCTCCTTCATCTTGATACCTTTTAATCAACTTAAAGGTATCAGGTTATTTCTTTTCCGCTGGTGTGTCTCTGCGGTGTGTGCTCATCGCCGGTAGGGATGAGATGCTGTTTCTCGTTTCCTTTTATCTTTAAAAACCCCTGGCGTGGGATTCGCCTTCTCTCGACGTCGGTTTTCGCGCGGAGAAGGAGGGAGCCGTGGTTTAGAGCAGCACCTCTAATCTCATGGCTCTAGGACGCCCCTTCTGTTATTTTTATGAAGTCTTGAAACACAGGCTCACAGGCTGAATAAATGAAGTGAGAGAGTGTCTGTGGCCGGGCCTGGCGGGTGGGCACGGAGTTAGGTGAAGCGTCATATGGACGTTACATGCTCAGGTCTGGGGCGTCGTACTGTGGGTATCTGGACGTCCTTGTTTTTAGGCGACACGCCCGCCCGCACGGCAGTATTCCGAGTCCAGGAGGGCCGTGGGTTACTAAGGCGGAGGGGCAGGGAGGACGCGCCAGCAGGTGGGCCCGGGGAGTAACCGGGACAGAAGGCCGCGTGCTCGTTCTCGGGAATAATTTATGGGACCTTTCTCGAGGTTTGGGTCGTGTCGTGGTAGGTTGTCGAGGAAGTACGTCACGTACGTCACAGTCTTCGCTGGGGAATTGGTGGCCCTCGTCCCGCAGATCTCGGCCCGCGGCCTCCCCCGTTCACCTCCCCAGGCTTCCCTCCGACCTTGGGGGCAGAGCGGTGCCTCCAAGTGCAACACAAAACGGCACGGGGACAAGCAGCCGCTTGGGTCACGCTGCGCGCCCCGAGCCCAGGAGGCCTTCGGTCGGTTCTGGTGGGAGGCCCGGCCGCCCTTCTCCACCGTCCCGCGTAAAGCAGCCGTGACCGCGCGGTGGCCTCCGTGGAGCCCCGTTCACGCAGCCGGAGTGAGTCGCTGGAGCAGCGCTGACTGCTGCGTGGCGAGGGGGCCAGAGGGCAAGGGGCACGGAGAGCCGGGCGCTGGGCCCGGACCCTGCCGAGCAGAGCCAGTCCTGGGGGGGCCGCCCCTCACGGCCCCGGAGCGGGACACAGGAGCGAGCCTGTGGGCCCCGAACCCGACAGGCCAGGTCCCCGCCGAGTGGAGGTGTCTCCTTCACAGCCAGGGGTCGTGGCCGCGGACGGGGCGTGCGGCCTGCACACCTCGAGGGACCTGTCCCCTCAGCCGGCCGAGGACGGAGGGGTTCACGCGTACAGTCGGTGCTCACGAGACGCTCGCCGGGCGCTTCGGGGGACCGGCCTGACGGCGACCCTGCGGTCCCTCCGCGCCCACGCAGGCCTGCCCAGGAGGAGTCCCTTCCTAGCGGGCGCACCGTGCACCGTCCCCCTGTCCCCCTGCCCCCTCCAGGCCCACCGTGCGGCCCCCGCGCTGACGCTGACTTGCCCCTCACGCCGTGCTGCTGTCCTCCTGGGAGACGAGGGCACTGTGTCGCCGTGCCCGCTCGCCCGCGCCTGAGCCTCGCCTTCCCTGCCCCCCGTGTCCGTCGCAGCCGCCCCGCGGGCCCCTCGTCCTGAGCGAGCTGCTGCCGGGGCCCCTGTGCCGCCCAGGCCGCCGGCCCGCCTCGCTGGCTCCTGTGTCCCCCGCCCTGGCTGCGGGGCCTCGCTCCGCGACGGGGGCAGAGGTGACCGCGGGCCAGTCAGTCCTGGGCAAGCCGACTCCACGTTCCACACACGTGCATCACCCGGACGGGATCACACCGGGCGTCACGCTGGTCGAGTCCCCGTTTACCGTCACTTGTGACCTTCATCACGTGACTTCGTTGCCGCCCACGGCCCTGGACCGGCACATTCTTGCACATTCGACTTCGCTCTCCTTGGAAGGGACCTGGGCAGCCGTGCCCTCAGGGCGCCGCCTTGGCTGACTGGCTCGTGCTGGCGGCACAGGGACGACTGGCCCCGTGGGGGGGGGCCGCGGAGCAGCGCGTGAACGTGCGAGCCCCGCCGTTGCTGTCGTCACCGAAGTTCAAAATGATCTTACTCTGAAAAGGAACCGGGCTTGTGCGTCCGGTGGTGCCCGTCCCCGCGGTGCCCCCCGCCACGCTCCCTGAGCGGCGGGCGGCGCCGTGCTGCGCGTCAGGGCGTCCTCGGGGCGCCAGGACCGTCGGCCAGTGCCCGAGGAGCTTGCCCCCGGGGCTGCCGTCCAGCGGGTGCCCTGCTCCTCGGCGGCTCCGCAGCGGCTCCGTGGGGCCGGGGCCTTGCCTGCGGTCGGGGCGAGCTTCCGCGACGAGGTGCCCGGCCTGCCCCGCCGCCTGGGCCTCCTCCTGCCTTAATACCCGAAAGACGCTGGCGTCTGCAGGCTGTGGGCTCTGTGGGTGCTGCGGGCGCTGTGGGTGCTGCGGGCGCTGTGGGCGCTGTGGGTGCTGTGGGCGCTGTGGGTGCTGCGGGCGCTGTGGGTGCTGCGGGTGCTGCGGGCGCGGCGGGGCGAGGGCTCGCTAGAGGACTCGTGCGCTCTCCCAAGCACTCGAGGCCCGGGCACTGGAAGGGCAGATCTGATTGGTGCTTCTGGAATGTTCCCTGGGCTCTGGACGGAGGGGAGGCCTCAGGGCAGTGGGAGCAGGAGGGCGTGAGCCCCTGGAGTGGGTGGAGGTGAGAGGAACAGCGAGGAAGGGCTGCAGGTGCGGGGACGAGGGCCCTGGTGTCGCCGCGCAAGGCAGGGGACGCGGCCCTGTCGCTCGCCCGGGGACTGCCCTTGATCCACACTCCGGCCTTCTCCTGGAGTCCCAAGGTCTCTGTGGCTGTTTTTCTTGTTTTCAATAAAGAATAAAAACTTAAATCTGCATCAGACAGAATTATAATTTGGAAAGAAAACTCTTGATTTTGTTCCGTCAACTTCTGTTGTGATCACTTAGCTTCTTCACTGAGCTCATCGTGGAAAATTCCTTGCGGGACCACGTCACAGCACAGACCGATCTTTACTTTCCGTCTCCTCCCAGCCTGAGGCCCAGCGGCCTGGCTGCGGGGCGCCCTTCCTCGGCCGCCGTAGGCCTCTCCACGCTGCTGCGCAGGCGTCTAAAATAGCCGCGTTTTTAATTTTGCCTCTTTTAGAATTCTCGTGTGTGTATTTTGTTGTTATTCTGTTTGCATTTGTCTTGTTTGTCTTCTGCGCCTCGGGCCCGCAGTGGTTTTCTCTTGTTCTTTTACTTAGGGAAGAAGTTGGGGTTCCTGGGGGGAGATCCTGGGGGAAGGTCCTGAAGGGAGGTCCTGAGGGAAGGTCCTGGGGGAAGGTCCTGAAGGGAGGTCCTGAGGGGAGGTCCTGAGGAGAAGTCTGAGGGGAGGTCCTGAGGGGAGGTCCTGAGGGGAGGTCCTGAGGGAAGGTCCTGAGGGAAGGTCCTGAGGGGAGGTCCTGAGGAGAAGTCTGAGGGGAGGTCCTGAAGGGAGGTCCTGAGGGAAGGTCCTGGGGGAAGGTCCTGAGGGGAGGTCCTGAGGGGAGGTCCTGAGGAGAAGTCTGAGGGGAGGTCCTGAGGGGAGGTCCTGAGGGGAGGTCCTGAGGGGAGGTCCTGAGGGAAGGTCCTGAGGAGAGGTCCTGAGGGGAGGTCCTGAGGGGAGGTCCTGAGGAGAAGTCTGAGGGGAGGTCCTGAGGGGAGGTCCTGAGGGGAGGTCCTGAGGGAAGGTCCTGAGGGAAGGTCCTGAGGAGAAGTCTGAGGGAAGGTCCTGAGGGGAGGTCTGAGGGGAGGTCTGAGGGGAGGTCCTGAGGGGAGGTCCTGAGGGGAGGTCAGGGAGAACCTGGGCTGGTTTTGTGCGGGGAGTGAGGTGCTGTCCCCATCCGCCCTCCCCAAGAAGTTCACATGCAAACGGGAGCTCCGGACAGGAAGCTGCGGGTCTGGGAGCTCCTGGCCTTGCTCTGTGCGCGGGGCTTGGGGCCAGCGTCCGGGGACCTGGCAGGGTCGGAGGAAGGGAGGGGAGGACCTGAGGACCCTGGGGGCTTCCTTGTGTGCCAAAGGCTTCGTGTGGGACTGGGGTTGTTGCTGGGGCCCGAGAGTGGAGGTGAGGCGAGGTCGGTCATTGATGAAGGGGGAGCAGCAGGCGCAGCCCGAGGGGAGGCGAGGCCGGCTCGTTGCCCTGCAGCTGGAGCTCGGGGCGCCGCGGCCAGGGCAGAGCTGCTGCTGTCGGGGGCCGCCGTCCTGCCCGGCCCTCCGGCAAGGGAGCGGGCGGCGGCCTGTGCGCCCCGGCCCCAGCCCCCAGGACGCCTGCGGGAGAAGTGGGCAGCGCGCTCCGCGTGCTCGTGTCTGCGCCTTCCTCTTCCCCCCTGTTCCGACTCTAGAATTATCCCGGGAAAACGAGGCTGCAGATTCTCCATCCGTGTAGGGCGCCTCGCAAGTCGCGGGGTCCTGCCTGGTATTTTCTGGTCCCTGTTCAGTGACGAGCTGAGCCTGAGCGCCGCTGAGTCACCGGGATTAGCCCGGGCTCCTCCGAAGAGCAGCCCCCGGGGCCAGGGTCGCAGGCTGGGGTCCCACACCCGGGGCCATGTCCCCTTGGGGTCCGGGAGCCGCCACCTCTGGAGGCCGCAGCGCGTGGGGATGGGCTGGACGCCGGTGGGCCGCCGCCTGCTGCGCCCGCCTCTCTGCAGCGCCTGTCCCTGGAGAGCGAGCGCAGTGCGGGGGCCTGTGTGCTGGGCGCAGTGCGAGGCTGGCGGCCCCCACGTCCTCAGCCTCGCACAGCGCCCCCTTCGGAGTGGGTGCGACTTGGCCGCCGCCGCCGACCGCGTTCTGTTCCTGGCAGAGGCGTTCTCCACCCGCGGATTGAGTGACCAGGAGGGAGGTGGCCCGGGTGGGCCTCGCCCCGCGGGGCCCCCGCCGAGACCTGCCGGGTGCGAGCTGGAGGAAGTCCAAGACGGGAGCAGCGGAGGATCCGAGGTGAGCGCCCCCCCCCCCCGTGGCCCTGCGCCCCGGAGTGCCGCGGCCTCCCCCACCCGACGGGCGCGAGGGAGCTGGGGCGTGCGTCCTCCGGCGGCGCAGAGTCGCGCTGAGCCCCAGCCAGGGCAGCCTGGGCGCAGGCCCAGCTCCCGGGGACTCTTGCTGCTCTGGGCCTTTCTTCCTCGAGGCCCAGTTTCCCTGCGGGGCCACCGCGGCCTGGGAGCCACGTGGGCGTTGCATTCGCCCCCAGACACAGAGACTTGCTCCTGGGCAGGGAGAGGAGCAGAGTGGGGCGTGGAAGGGCGGAGCCGACTGGGCCCCGGCGCCACGGAAGGAGCAGGAAGCCTGCGTGGGGCTGGAGTCGGCGGCGTCGTGCCTCGTCTGCTGGTTGAGAGGGTAGCCGGTGTCCCAGCGCCGTCTTAGAGCATTTCCGGCGGCGTCCAAGTGGGCCCGCCCCGCCCGGGTCGCCTGCCTTCCCTACAGGAGAGCCGGGTCTGGTTCCTCCGCTGTCCTTGCTCTCCGCACCTCCGCGGCGCTTCGCACGCCCGCACTCCCGGACGTGAGCGCGCACGTGGGTCAGCCTGGGACGCACACACACTCGCGTTGGGGAGGCTTCCCGGGCTGGGGGGCGGCGGGGGTCCGCCCGTCCTGCGTCCCGCGTCCAGTCCCACTTACAGCGTTCTTGGCGTACGTCCCGCACGTTCCTTGTTCACTTAGCCTTGACCGTCTCATGGTTCGTATCTCGGTTTCTGCTGCAATTATCGGGGGCACCAGGATGCGTCCGTGGGACTAAATACCAGCCAAGGTATGGAGTTTTGCACCTCAGGTTCGGGTCGCCGTCGTGGCAGACCGTGTCCCGTTGGCTCTCGTAACGCGGGCGTGCCGGGCAGCGAATTAGGGGACCGCGAACAATCACGTAGATGCCCTTCCCGGTACCGGCGTTCACCGGCCGCATGGCCGCGACGTCGGGCACCGTTGAACCGCAGCCTCGCGCCGGCCCCAGCCTGCGTCCGTGCCTCGGCCGCCAGGCCAGGCCGCCCCTCCGCCCTGAGGCTGGGCCGCAGCTGCCGCACAGCGGGCTGACGTGCAGTCTGTCGTCGGCTGCCCTCGAGCCGCTCTTTCCCGCCCGCCTTCCGCAGCGACCGGGCTCTGGTGAGCCCCTGCTCCCAGGCCGCGCCGCCTTCACTGAGGGGCAAGGGGGGCGACAGCCGCAGGCCTCTCTGTCCCGTGGCGGTCACAGGATGTCGGGTGAGAGCTCCAGCAAGAAGGTTCGGCCACCCCTTAGGTCGTAGAGCCCTGGGGCGGCTCAAAGCGCAGTTCTGGGGAGCCTGCGGGGGGGGGGGGGCGTCTGTCACAGGGTCCCTGCCTGGGCCCCGCTGCTCGCCCCGTGGTGTTTTTACAGTGTCCTCATCCCTTGTCCCTCCTGGGGTCCGTCTCCCCTTGGCTCTGTACCCCGCCTGCACGCCCTCTCCCTCGCGACCGTGGCGCCCCAGCTAGCCACGGCCGTCCAGTGGTGACGCGCAGGACACTGTAGCACAGTGTTGGCCTCAGGTTCTCCCCGCCCTGAGCCCTGACCATCCCCGACCGGCCGTGTCCTGTGCAAGCCTGACGGCTTGTCCTGCCCGAAGCCTCCCTGGGCCAGCCGGCCTCTCACACACGCTGTGGCACTTTCCAGAAACGGAGCTTCCAGTGGCCCAGGGGCCAGAGTGGGGGCACTGGGTGTGGGCGTGGGCGTGGCGGTGAGGGCTCCCAGCTCAGCCTGGCCCCAGGTGGGTCCTCTTTCTGCCACCCTTGCGGGTCCCCTGTAGAGTCGGGCCCTGCTGGAGACGGTCTACGGGGTCCCAAGACCTGTGTTCATGGGACCCACTCCCTGCCGCCTCGCAGCCAAGGCCCCGTGCCACCAAGAACCGCGCCAAGGGCCTGCTCCCCACGGAGGGGTCCTGCAATGCTCCCGTCGTCCCCTCCGCCACACCCCTCCGCCAGCCCAGCAGTGGGCGCTTCGGGCCACACGGGGAGGCTGGCATGTTGGCCACGACGCACCGCGTGGCTGAGTGAGACTGGGGGCAGGTTTGGGGGTGAGCCTGTGCCGTCTCCCGAGGGATCAGCTTCTGGGGCGTGATGTGGGGCCTACCCAGACCTTTCGGGTTCTCAGATCAATGAGTCCTGGGGCTGCCGCGACTCACCAAGTAGTCACTACGGTGATTCCTGCGTCTGGACTCATGGGCTTAGTTAAAGCGGTGACGCCGACTGGCCAGTGGACGCACGGTAACATTTTCTTTTTTTCCTGATTCTTGATGATGAGGGCAAAAAGACCCCGTGTCGAGTCTCGGTCCTGCTAGAGACAGAAAGAGAGCGAGCGTGTCTCCTCCAGGTCACTGAAGATAAACAAGATACCCAGGGCCTCGCTCAGTAATGTGCCCCGAGATGGATGAAAATACGCTTCACGTGAACCAAAACAGTAACTAAGAAAACTGGAATAACTAACAAATACTAAGAAAATATAACAAAGAAAACTGAAAACGACGGAAGAGTTGGTAAGTAGGATTAATTGCATAACCGCTGATAATAAACAGAAACCATTAAAGTGCCCTGTCTCAGAGCAGAGGGAGGGAGAAGCAGGCTCCGTGCAGGGAGCCCGACGCGGGACTCGATCCCGGGACTCCAGGACCGTGCCCTGGGCCAAAGGAAGGCGCCAAACCGCTGAGCCACCCAGGGATCCCCTGGAGATGGTCTTTAATGAGGTGGTTAAGTTAAAATGAGGCCAGTTGGGTCCCTAATCCTATCTGACTGGTCCTTGAAGAGGAGGAAATGTGGACGCACAGCAGACGTGTACGCACGGAGGGACGGCCAGGTGCTGGACGGCACAGGAGAAGACGACGCCTGCCCGCCCCGGAGGGGGGCCCCAGGAGGAGCCAGCCCCGCCCACGCCTGGACCCCGGCCGGGCCCCCAGGGTGGGGTCAGCGCCCCGGGCCGTGCTGTTTCCTCGCAGCAGCCCAAGCGGAGGGAGACCCTGTTTACGGACGGGAATTTGTTAACGTTTAGAAAAATGTCATTTGCGTTTGCCCTTTGACCCGGCAGCCCTGTTTCGAGGACTCTATCCCAGAGCACCGGCGGCAAAAGTTGGAAATGAGGCGCTGCCCAGGGGCACCCACGGTGGCACTGCGTCAGCAGCGGCGGGTGGGGGGTGATCCGTCTGCTCACCCGCAGGCTGGATGACCCGGGCTGAATGCGTGCCGTGGAGGACCGCGCAGCTCTGGATCCTCCCGGTTCAGAGTGATCTCGGAACACGGGAAGCGGAAAGGAAAACAAGCTGGGGGCGGAACCACTTATGGTGTAAAAAGGCAAACTTCTACATTTACAAGCGTGTATGTACGCAAGGCACGCACTCGTATTTTCTAAAAGGAATAATGGAAGAATGTACCAGAAACTACCCTTCTGTTTCTTCTGTTACTTATATTGGAAAGAAGGGACCAAAAGGGATCCGAAATGGGAAGATTCTTTTTTTTTTTTTTAAAGATTTTATTCTTTTTTTTTAGACACTTAGTATAATTTTTTTAAGATGTATTTATTTATTAAAAAAAGATTTATTTATTTATGATAGACATAGAGAGAGAGAAGCAGAGACACAGGCAGAGGGAGAAGCAGGCTCCAGGCAGGGAGCCCGGTGCAGGACTCGATCCCAGGACCCCGGGGTCACGCCCTGAGCCGAAGGCAGGCGCTAAACTGCTGAGCCACTCAGGGATCCCCCAAAGATTTTATTCTTATTTACGAGAGAAAGAGTAGGGGGCGGAGCTGAGGGAGAGGGACAAGCACATCCATACCGAGCGCGGGGCTCAGTCTCACGACCCCGAGATCACGACCTGAGCAGAAACCAGGAGTCCGCTCAGATGCTCCAGCGACTGACCCCTCCCCCCCAAACAGGGGAACATTTCTATGAAGGAAAATTTTATATAATCTTGACCATGGTATCATGTAAAGATCATGGGCAATAAACATTTAAATCAAGAAAAAAATGAGAAAGCACGTCCTAAATATTCAAAATCTAAGGACATTAATTCGTTTAAACGTGTAAACGTCAAGCTGATGATGTAAGCGAATGGGACCAGGCACTGCGTGCGACCGTCGCGTGGACTGCTGGTGACGATACGGTCACCGCCGCTTCCCGTGTGGGCGCATCCTGCCCCTCGGAGGCCCTTCCCCGGATGCCGTGTGCTCCCGGCCTGCTCCACCTGGACCTTTTCTCTCCGCCGCCTTGCGGGGCCACCGACCCGGCTTCCACTCTGCCCACACTGGAGTCTCTTCTCCCGTAGTTTGTAAACTTTCAGTTTTTAGATGTGGTTTTTTCCTTAAATCTTCACTCTTTGTTGAGATAGCTCGTGTTCATTTCCTCTGCTTTCTGTCACGTCGCCGCCACGGCCACGTTGAGGTCTGTTGACCTGGCGATCCCACCCGCATCCGCACCCCCTGCTCCCCGCTGCCCCCCCTGCCCCCCGGAGCCCGGCCGCCTGCTGCTGCTCCGCTGCCCGGCTGGGAGTCCTCGGCCCCTGGGCGTGGGGGCCGGGTCGGGGAGTGTGGCAGGGCTCTCCACAGGTCCCCGGTGCTCTGGCGGGGACAGAAACGGCTAGTGGGTCACGGGGCCCTCTCAGGGCTCAAGTTGTGTCCCGACAGATCCGAATTTGCATTTTGCCTGAATCCCGGTCACCTTCGAGGGACTTCAGCAGAAATCACTGCTCAGGGGCCAGGGCCTCTCCACTCCAGCTGCCCCTGCCTCTCCACTGGCTCCCCCTGAACCGGCCTCCCCGTGACCCTCCCTGAGTCCCAGAGTCTCACTTTGTGGACACAATTAAGGATTCACCGAAGAGCAGGAGGGGAAATTTCCCACGGGTTTTCAGGGTTCCTTCTCCAGAGCAGTCGCGAAACACAGTCCCTGCGCCCCAGCCGAGAGCCCAGCCTGACTTCAGAGTCAGGGTGCCGGCAGCGTGGGTGGGCTGACCTCCAGTGCTGCCGTCCGACCGTGACAGCCCCACGTTCGTCCCGCCCTTCCTCTGGATCCCAAGTGCCACAGCAAGGCAGTGATGAGACTGATGTCAGAAAACAAGATTTTTAGCCTAGCAGAAAAAGATAACGTTTGTGGAAGATCTTTGTCATACGTGGAACGTCGTCACATGATGGAAATGATCATTTCTGCTCTACCCTGCTCATGAGCTAAATTGCATCGATATATTTTGCAAATGTTAAGCTACTCTTGGTGTAAACCCTCCTTGGGCTTGATTCTTGGATTTTTTTTTTCTTTTTTCCGGAAGTGTTGGTAAAGATTTTTATCCCCGTGGTCACGACAGAGATTGGGTTGCAATTTTCGTTTTTGCCGTATCTTTGCCAGATTTTTAAATCAGAGTTATGCTTGCCTTGTGCAGCGTCGGTGGAATGACTTCCCCTTCCTCTGCTTTTTGGAGAAGTTTGTGTGAGATTGGTGTCGTGGCCTCTGAACACATTTGCCGGAATCTCCCAGTGCCCGGGGCCTTCTTGATAGGAAGGTGTTTGACAGTAGATTCAATTTTTCAGCATCTCTCGGGTCTGTGTCCTTTTTAGCGCTGTGGCTCCAAGTCGGTCCAGTTCATCGAGGCTGGCGCAAAGTTGTTCACCATCATAATCCCGCACCATCGTTTTAGTGTCTGTTCTGACAGCGGATTGTTCATTTGTTATTCCAGATTTTTGTTTTCTTTTTCTCTTCATCTATGATTTTTTTTCCCATTTGTTTATATATTTACGGGTTACTAACCTTCATTTTATTTTTCTTTATTGTTTTTGTCTATGTTTTCATTGACTCCCGTATGTATTTATTATTTCCAGCTGGATTTGTTTCCTGTAGCTGCCCCAAAATGTCACCACCGACTTAGTGGCTGAAGGCCACAGGTTCACCATCTTGCGGTTCTGGGGGGCAGAGTCCCGGCACGGTCTCACTGGGCGGCCTCTAGGTTGTCCGAGGCCGGCATTCCTTTCCGGAGAACCTGGGAGAACCCGTTTCCTTGCCTTTTCCAGTTTCCGGAGGCTTCTCATCCCAACTCATGGCCCTTTCCTCTCTCTCCCACCTCGGCACCGCCCGTCTCTCCCCAGTCCTTGCTCCCCATCGCTTCTCCCTCTAGCCCCTCGTGGGAAGGCTCTCCACCTGACGGGTCTCATGTGGTCATCCTGCAGCCGCCCAGGTAACCCCAGCGGCCTCCCCCGCTTCCAGGGTGGACCATTGTCAGGTCTACAAAGCCCTTTGCCCTGCGAGGCCACACACCCAGGGGCTCCAGGGGCCAGGGTGGGGGTTGCTCTGCCTGCCGCACCTGCCTTCTACTTGCTTGGGACTTAATTTGCTCTACTTTTTCTGGCTTCTTAAAATAGGAGCTTATATCATCGATTCTATAGGTTTCTCTTCCTTTTTTTTTTTAAAGATTTATTCATTCATTCATTCATTCATTCATTCATAATAGATATAGAGAGAGAAAGAGGCAGAGACACAGGAGGAAGGAGAAGCAGGCTCCATGCCGGGAGTCTGACACGGGACTCGATCCCGGGACTCCAGGATCGCGCCCTGGGCCAAAGGCAGGAGCCAAACCGCTGAGCCACCCAGGGATCCCCCGGTCTCTCTTCTTTTTTAATATGGCATGCCTCTCTCTGAGCTCTGCTTTGGCTGTACCTCCGATAGGCTCTGACAGGTGGTATTTCTCATCCTTTAATTGCCAAAATATTTTTGACTTCTCTTACGTTTTTCCCTTTGACGTATGCATGAGTTATTTAGAGTTTGTTATTTAATTTTCAGGTATTTGGAGAGTTCGTGATAATCTTTTTGTTATTGATTTTTAGTTTCATTCTATTGTGGCCACCGGTACACCCTGTATGGTTTCAGTCTTCCTACGTTATCCGATCTGTTTGGCTAAAACACTATAGTACACAGCCTTTCAGACCGGCCAATAATAGCGTTCAAGGTCCCTCCATGACTTCTCGTGACGTGATAGCTCATGTGTTTTTAGCGCCGAACGACATCCCAGTATCTGGATGGACCATAGGATTCACTTCTAAAAATGTATCCTAGCACAGTTAAAGGGAAAAGTTCTAGGAGCAGTCGCAGAATGGTACTTGTAGGCACCCCTGACTGTGGTCTCTAGGTACTATTTTATTTTACTAAAAGGGCAGCTTCCCTGGAGAAATGGTTTCTCGTACACTCAAGGAAATGTGCAAGATGAGCCCCTGACCTCTGGCTTTGACTACAAGTAAGGAAGCTATTGGGACTAAGAAGGTCATTCCAAAGTCAGACATGGTCCAGCTTGACGGGCTCCGGGGGCCAGAGATGGGACATTTTGAACGTGAAGAGTAATAGGTACCGTCACGGAGTGAGAGAAAGATCCTAAGACAGACAACTTGCACATTCAACAGATAAAATGCACGTAGGAAGAGAGCAGTTACAGGGTGATGTTGGAGAAATGTCATTTTGTAAAGTTTATTTGGATTATTGATAAACAGAGCAGTTGTAAAAAAGACAGCTTTGAGGCACTTGGAGATTTGAATGGCAGCTGGGTGTTAGGTGACATTAAAGAATTTTTCTTGATTTTGTTATGTTTGAGAATTGCGTGGTGGTTATGGAAAATATTTCTAAAAGCTTTTTTTTTTTTTGAGATTTTACTTATTTATTCATGAGAGACACAGAGGCAGAGACACAGGCAGAGGGAGAAGCAGGCTCCCTACGCAGAGCCCGATGCGGGACTCGATCCCGGGACCCCAGGATCATGCTCTGAGCCAAAGGCAGACGCTCAACCACTGAGCCACCGACCCGTCCCTGAAAACTATTTCTAGATTAAATCATACTGAAGAATTTGTTGGCGAAATGGCGTGATGTCTAAACTTCATGGCAGGAAGCCTGGCCCCTCTGTGGGCCAGGCCGAAGGGGGAGTGGCGTGCCTCTGCCCTGCAGGTGATAGGGGAACGTGGGGCGCGCTGCCAGGGCTGGAACCCTTGGGGCCTGCATCTCCTGTCCATTAAGGCCCTGCTGTCCCCAACAGGTCACAGGCCGAGGCCCCAGATGGGAGGTGCAGGAAGGCACGGTACTACCTGGATTGTTGTTCTGTAGGCAGCGTGTGGGTAAGGTGGGGGACAATAATCAAACTGTCACAGGTCACAGAAGAGGCAAGGAGGTATGAGGTGGCACTCGAGACTCAAGACTCTGAGCTCACAGCCGACCATGCACACGCACACTTTGAAGATCGTGTTGCGTGGCGACAGCAGTGGCTGGCATCAGGAAGGTCACGCGTTTGCAGGCTTGGCCAGGCCCTACGCCTTGCTCCCCTGAGGCATGATGCCAGCCTCCTTGGGATGCCAGCGGAAGCACGAGGGGGAGATCTCACACCCATAAATGTGCTGAAGCCTCTGCTCTCCTCATGGCAGCCAGCAGTCCAGCGGCCAAGCACCATCAAGCCCATTGTCGGTGGGGCCGGGAGATGCATTGTTCGGGGGAGCAGCAGCAGAGGAGAAAGGACAGGGGTGCAGAAGAGGTGGGGAGTTGGAAACCAGGACGTACGCACGTACGGGAGCAGAAATAGAGATGCGGACTGTGCTTGGTGAGCGGGTTATGGTTCCGGTAGGTTGGAGAGCGGGATTCAGGAGGAAAGGTGACAGGAGAACTAGGCAGGGGCAGGTGGTACAGAGCCCGGCTGGGAGTGTGATGTGACCCCAAACATCAGAAAGAACCCCTGAAGGAGAGAGGGGACTGCCCCAGTTACCTATTGCTCTGTAAAATCACCCCCAAAGTTAGTGATTTAAGGCACCACGTAGTGTCTCTCATTGCTCGGCCAGTTCTTGACTCTAGTTGTCTGAAGCCTCGAGTGGTGGACATTCAGGACGGCTCACGTTCATGACTGCGGTTGATGCCGGGGCCGGGGGGGGGGGGGGTTCAGCATCGCATCTCGTGACTCTTCACCAAGCCCTGGCTCCCGAGGAGTTTCTCCTTTGTTTTCTTTCTTTTTTTTTTTTCTCTCCTTTGTTTTTTTGAGTCAACTTCTGCTCAGGGGTAAGGTATAGTTCTAGGTTTATTTACGTATTTGCCTACGACTGTCTAATTGCTCCACCGTCATTTGTTGAAAAGACTGTCCTTCCTACATTTCACTGGCTTTGCACCTTTTTTTTAAAAAAAAAAAGATTTTATTTTTTATTTGAGAGAGAGAACACAAGCAGCGGGGAGGGGGGGAGAGGGAGAGGGAGAAGCAGACCCCATACTCAGCAGGAGCTGAGGACTAGTCCTCAGGGGCTTAGTCCTCCATCCCAGGACCCCACGATCATGACCTGAGCCAAAGGCAGATGCTTAACTGACTGAGACACTCAGGCACCTCCTGATTTTGCACCTTTGTCCAAAATCAATTGACTCTTATCGGGTCTGTCTCTGGATTCTGTGTTCTGTTCCATTGATCTGTGTGCTTATCCCTCTAGCAACTTCATACAGCCCTGATTATGGCTGTATAGTAAGTCCTAAAATCAAGTGATCTCAGGGATCCCTGGGTGACGCAGCGGTTTGGCGCCTGCCTTTGGCCCAGGGCGCGATCCTGGAGACCCGGGATCGAATCCCACGTCGGGCTCCCCGTGCATGGAGCCTGCTTCTCCCTCTGCCTGTCTCTCTGCCTCTCTCTCTCTCTCTCTCTCTCTCTCTCTCTATGACTATCATAAATAAAAAAATAAAAAATAAATTAAAAATCAAGTGGTCTCTTCTTTGTTTCTTTAAAATTGTTTTACTTATTCTAGTTTCTTTGCCGTTTCATATACATATTAGAATTATCTATATCTAAAAAGTATTGTTGGGATTTTGGTAGGAAATGCATTTAACTTACTATTTGGGGAGGATTGACATTTTTTACTGTGTTGCCTCTTCCATTCCTTGATCATGATGTGTCCCTACAGTATTTGGATCTTTGATTTGTTTCATAGATTTTAAGCATATTAAGTATTGTGTATGATTGTTAGATTTACATCCAAGTGTTTCGTTTTTAAGTGATTATAAATGGTGTTGTATTTTTACTTTGTTTCCTTTTTTTTAATAATAAATTTATTTTTTATTGGTGTTCAATTTGCCAACATACAGAATAACACCCAGTGCTCATCCCGTCAAGTGCCCCCCTCAGTGCCCGCCACCCGGTCACCCCCACCCCCCACCCACCTCCCCTTCCACCACCCCTAGTTTGTTTCCCAGAGTTAGGAGTCTCTCATGTTCTGTCTCCCTCTCTGATATTTCCCACTCATTTTTTCTCCTTTCCCCTTTATTCCCTTTCACTATTTTTTATATTCCCCAAATGAATGAGACCATATAATGTTTGTCCTTCTCCGATTGACTTATTTCACTCAGCATAATACCCTCCAGGTCCATCCACATCGAAGCAAATGGTGGGTATTTGTCGTTTCTAATGGCTGAGGAATATTCCATTGTATACATAAACCACAGTTACTTTGTTTCTATGTATTCATTGCTTGTCTATAGAGATACAACTTTTATTTATTTATTTGTTTGTTTATTTATTTATTAATTTTTGTTTTTTTGGTGTTTTTTACAACTGACTTTTATATGTTGATCTTGTATTCTGTGACATTTATAGCTCACTTGGTGGTTCTAGGAGACTTTTTTTGTAGATTCCATGGGATTTTCTATATAGACTATCCTGTTCATCTTCAAATAGGGACAGTTTGATTTCTTCTTTTCCAATCTGTATGTCTTTTATTTCCTTTTCTTGCCTTATTGCATTGACGAGGGCTACATTGGTATGTTGAGTAAGAGGGAGGAGCATGGACATCTTGCCTTTTGCTCATCTTGGGGGAGGGACCCATCGAGTCTTTCACTGTTAAGTATGATGTTAACTCTGTTTTGTGGATGCTCTTTTCAAATTGTAGTTCTGTGTTTCTAGTTTGCTTTGTTTCTAGTTTTTGTCACAAATAGGTATTGACTTTTGTCAAATGCTTCTCGTACATGAATTGCTGTAATTGTGAATTCTTTTTCTTTAACCTGTTAATGTGATGTATTACAAATCAAATTGATTGATTTTTGGATGTTGAACGGTTTTGCATCCCTGGTATAAATCCTGCATTGTCATGGTATTTATATTTATATTTATATCTAATTTATATTAAATATACATTTATATTTATATATCACTGGATTACATTCACTTGTATTTTGTTGAGAATTTTTACATCCCTGTTCATGAAGAACATTGCCCTGTAGTTCTCTTTTTGGGTTCTATCTTTGTCTGAGTTTATTATTAGGGTAATATTAACCTCTTGAAATGAGCTAGATGGAATTAACGCCCTTGTCTTCTTTTGTCTGGAGCAGATTATGTAGAATTGGTGTTAGTTTCTCTAAACGTTTGATGGAATTCTCCAGTAACATTGCTAGCTCTGAAGATTCCTTTCTCAGGGGCGTTTTTAAACCAAGTTCAATTTCTTTAATAGTATAGGGTTACCCACATAATCTATTTCATAGTGGGTGACTTGGGGTAGTTTGTAGTTTTCAAGGAACTGCTGTGTTTCACCTGAGTTGTCAAATTTATGTGTGTAGAGTGGCTTGTAGTATTCCCTTATCGTCCTCTTACTATCTGTGAAACCTGCAGTGACGGCCCTGGTGCCATTTTTAATATTGGTAATTTGTGTCTTTTCTGTTTTTTTTGTCAGCCTAGCTAGAGGTCTGTCAATTTCATTGGGCTTTTCAAAGAACCAGATTTTTGTTTCATTTATTTTCTCTGTTGTTTTTCTGTTTCTAATTCCGTTGACTTCTGCTTTTATAGTTACTATTTCAACCCTTCTCTTTGATTTGGGGTTGATTTGCTCTTTCTCTAGTTTCTTATTAAGGTCAGATCTTAGTGTACAGATTTGGGGCCTTTTATCTTTTCCAATGTAAGCATTTAGTCCTAAAATTTTCTTCTCAGTGCTCCTTTAGCAGCATGCCACACGTTTGGATATACTGTTATTTTCATTTTCATTCGGTTTGGTGTATATTTCAAATTTCACTTGACGTTTCTTCTGTGGCTCATGAATTACTCACAAGTGTGTTGTCAGATTTCCATTATTTAGGAACATTCCTCTTATTTTTCTGTTATTGACTCCTAGCTTAATTGTAATCAGAGAATGCACTCTGTGTGATTTTAATTCTTTTAAATTTGTCAGGGTTTATTTCATGGCCCAGGATACAGTCTGTATTGGAGAATATTCCTTGCTTGTAAAGAACGTGTGCTGCACCATTGTCCACTAGGATTCTGCAAATGTCAGACACGGCATTTTGATGGGTGGGTGTTAAATTCTTCTAGGTTGCTGGTGATTTTCTGTCTACCTGTTCTACGGGTTGTTGGGAGAAGAGTGTTAAAGCCTCCAAATATAATTTTGGATTTGTCTCTTTCCCCATTAATTCTGTCAGTTTTTGCCTCATATATTTTGTGTCTTTGGCCCATACCAATTTAGGATTGCTTGCTTTTTGATAGAAAGACTTCTTAAAAATCATTATTTTTATTTTATTTTTTATATTTACTTTCCTTCTTTGTCTTTGCTTATTATTGTCTATGCTCAGAAGTCTGCTGTATCTGGTGTTAATGTAGGTGTCCCTGATTTTTTAAAAAAATAATGTTTACCTTTGCATATAGTTGGGACCTATTTTTTCTTTATTCTGCTAATCTCTATTAATTGGTGTATTTCGATGATAATATGATATTTAAATGATATGTGATATCACCATTTATATGATAACGTGATAATTATTGCCATGTTGAGAATTTATAGGACTTAAAACTGTCGTTTTATTGTTTTCTGTTTACTCCTTCTGCCTCCCTTTAGATTACTTGACCATTTTGTCAGAATTCCATTTGATGTATCTATACTGTTTCCAGTGTATGTCTTCGTACAGATTTTTCAGTGGTTCCTTAGGTATTATGCTGCGCATGTTAACATGGTCCCTTAGCATCATGTGGTGTCGGTATTTACTAGTTTGAGTAAATAATAGAGGCTTTACCTGCATTCCGATCACTTTACCTTCTCCGTCATACAATCGTTGTGTTAACTACTGAACTGATACCCACATTCCGTGGTGTTGTCTCCTTCAGATGCCTCATATAATTTAGATGACCCAAGAGGAGAAAGACAATCTACCACATTTACACATATTTCTACTTTGTGTTGTTTTTCCTTCATTCCTGATTTTCCATATCTCTTTCTGTTATGCCTGCTTTCTGTTGGAAAACTCCCTTCAGTCGCTATTTTATGATAGGCTTGTTGGTGACAAATTCTTGTTTTTGTTTTTTTTCTTTTTAAAATTGAGAAGGTGACCTTCGTTCCCGAGAGACTGTTTTCACTGGGTGTAGAATTCTGGGCTGACAGTTCTTACTTTCAGCACGTGACGGGAAACGTCACGCATCTGCTTTCTGACCTCTGTAGTTTCCGACGAGAAACCCACCGTCATTGCAACCATTGCCCTGTGTCAGTATTTCTGTCCGGTTGCTTTCCAGAATTTTTCTCTTTTCAGTATTCCGAAGGTCTCGGTGTGGATTTCTTCAGGGATTTGCAAACCTTCCTGAATCTGTACATGTTTGTCTTTCATCAAATTTGGAAATTTTTCAGCCATTCGTGTCTGCAGATACCTTTTCAGCTCTTTTTCCCCCACTTCCGAGACTTGGATATCACAAACATCAAATGATCTAACCATTTATTTTTCATTTTCTTTTCACTGTTACTCAGTTTGGCCATTCCCATTGTTCTGTCTTCCAGGTTCATTGCTTCTTTCCTCTGTCATCGCCCTGTTATCGTGTCCATCTACAGGGTTTTTATTTGAGTTTCTGCATTTTCGGTTCTACATTTCCCCTCTGGCTCTTCTTTTTACCCCCTATTTCTTTGATGAGATCTTTTTTTCCCATTTGTTTTAAGCCTGTAGACATTGCTCATTGAAGCTTTTTATTATTAGGGCTGCTTTAAAATCCCTGTCAGATCCTTCCAACATCTGTGTCATTTCAGTGCTAGCTTCTCTGGATTATCTTCTCTTATTCAAGTGGAGATTTTCCGGGTTTGGGTCTGAGGAGCTTTGGTTGCTTGTCTCCTGCACATTGCGTATCCCGTCATGAGGCCCTGATTCGACGGTCCGGGGAGGGGAGGGGGGCGGCGTGCAGCTCCGCACTGAGCTCCTCTGGCCTGGACAAGGACAACCACAGGACAGCACCACCTGCCCCGCCCTGGCCCTGTCCCTCGTCGTCTCTCTCCCCTCTCGTTGCTCTTTGGCTCCCTGCTCCCCCAGAAACCGGCCCCGTTGTGCTGGGTTGGGGCTGACCAGCTCCCGCTCTGCTCCACTGGCAGCAGGGAAAGGCAGGCGCCGTGTGGCACCCGTCCCCCTTGATGTGCTTCGTGATCCCGCGCGAGGGTGAGAGTTCTGCTCCCTCGGGCCCCACTCGCGATCGCCAGGGTCCTTGCAGGAGGAGGCAGAGGCAGACTTGCTCCGACGCAGAGAAGGCCAGGTGAAGACAGGGCAGGGGGCGACGAGCAGTCACGCAGCCGCTAGAAGCTGAGGAGGAGGGGACCAGGTGCCCCCGTGTGCCTGCCGCCACCGCGCCGTGGGCTCAGGAGCACGTGGACTTCTGCTTTCCGCGCCGTGAGGGAAGAAGCTCTACTTCGGGGGCTTGCGGTCTTGTCCTCGGCCGGTGGCGATTCGTTGCAGGAGCCGCAGGAAACTGCTCGGTTCTTGTAGAATTCTCTTCCCTCGTTTTGCTTTATTTTTATTCCTTCCATGCATGTTGTCTTCAGCCTCCTAAGCATGGCTATAACAGCTTTTCCAGACCCTGTCTCTGTATTACAACATGTGGCCACTTTGGAGACTACCTGTCACTTCTGTTTTTTTCCTGTTTCTTTGCGTGCTGGGTAATTGTGGTTAGTGTTCTGACCGTCGTGCGGTCACGCTGTGGGCCTGTGGGTTCCGTCTCGGCCTCACCTGCTGGGCCGCTGTAACAAGCCGCCGCGCCCGGGCTCACCCTGCAGAGTCTGTTCTCCCGTGTGCTGGAGGCCGAAGGCGTCCGCGGGCTTGGTTTCGGCGAGGCCTCCCCTCCAGGCTCACAGACGTCTGTCTTCTCCCTGTGACCTCAGTGTGTTCCTGTGGGGAGAGACGGAGGCAGGGAGAGAGGGTGGGGGGCCGGTGCGGGCGGTGGGTGCTGCCCTTGTCCCCTTTCAGGGGCACTAACCCCGTCCCGTCAGGGCCCCACCCCGTGACCCCGTTTCACCTTGATCTCCTCCCGAGAGGCCGCATCTCCAAATGTCACTCTGGGGGTTAGGGCTTCAGTGTTTGGGCGGGGAGGGGGTGCAGTCCACCCCATAGCAGTCTACCAGTCCCATTTCCTAGAGCAGTGGGAGGTGGTTTCTCCTGACAGGCCACCCTTGCTGGCGTCACATTGTGAGCCTGCGCCTCCTGGGTGGCTGCAGCTGGAACCCGTGTAGCCTTGCACACATGCAGTCCAGGACCCCCCTCCCCGTAGCCTTGCACACGTGCAGTCCAGCACCATGCACCCCCGTATGTGGGCAGAGCATGTGTGCAGAGCTTGGGGCTCCCCCTCGTGGCTCTCCTTTCCAGGACTTCCCCTCAGTTACCAGCTGCTGTTGTCCTTAGTCCCTGAGGCCAGGGAGGCTGGGACACTCCTGGCGGGCCAGCTGCCCCCAGGCCGAAAGCCACAGCAAGTGGGGAGTTTGCCCAGCTCAGGGCCCTTCAGGGGACTTGCTGTTGCTGGTGCTCTCATGACCTCGGGAAGTTGTTTCCTGGGTTCCGTGCAGGGTGCGCCTGCTGTCCGTGGGGGGAGGTGGGTGGAAGCCACGGGCTCCTGGCCGAAGGGGCTCGGGGCCTGGGCCGGGCCGACGGCGCCCGAGGGTTAGGAGAGTGCGTCCGCCTGACTCCGGGATGGCTCCCGCCACTTTGAGCAGCCGAGAGACCAAGCCAGTCCTGCGTCTCCGAGGGCCTCTGCTGAGCCCCCGAGGCCGGAGGAGGGACGGGAGCGGGCGTGGACTGAGGCGGCCGTGTGCCCCGCTCTGCGCACGGCATGCCCCGCGGCTCCCCGCGCCCTCCGACCCTCTCACGGCTCCTGTGGCTTGACGCTCTCTCTCCCAGGGTCTGCTCGGCAGGTGCGGGGCCGGCGGACGGCCTGGGCGCCCAGGCAGATGGACTCACGGGCCTGCGGAGCCCGCCTGCGGGCTGGGCTCGAGGTCCCGGTTCCACGGTGCCCGGGCGCCACAAGGGCACGCCGACGGGGCTTCGGAGCCGTGAGCGGGCACAGGGCGTGTGGCACGGGCTCGCAGGCTGCCGGGGTCCCTGTTCCCCAGCGCGGGGGACGCACCTGCCGTCTCGGGCCTGCTGTCCTGCACGGAGGCGTGGGCGGCAGCGCCCTGGGCTGACTTCAGCGGCCTTCGGGAGCTCCTCGTGGGTCCTGTCGCGTGTTGCTATGGGACGTGCCAAGGATGCTTTCCTCCCGCAGGACCTAGGAGGGAGCAGGCGTGCGGGCATCCACGTCACTGGCGTGCTGCGGGGCGCCGGGCGTGAGCAACAGGGGCTTGTGCGCCTGCAGCTCGGCAGGGCTGTGCACCTTCGAGGACTGCAGTGCGAGGCGCATTTTTAAAGTGAAGGTGAAGACAGACAAGAGGTCTCTGAGTGTGACGGGTTTGAGAAGTTGTGATAGGTGGGTGTCGTGGCCGGGGAGGGAGCGTGCACAGGCGTGCACCTGGAGGGGGGGCCCACACAGGACCCTCCCGGCCGTGCAGCGGTGGGAGCTGATTCTCCTGGGGCTCCGGGAGGGGACCGTGCCAAAGGGAGGGTGTCATCTGCAGCCTGCCGGTTTTGGGGGGGCCCGGGAGGGTCCTGGGGGGCCCTGCAGCCTGCTCTCCGGCCCGACTAGACCTGGGTCCTGTCACACCTTCCTGCCTCGAGCTCCAGCCCTGGAGCCCAGCTCAGGGAGTGGAAGGTGTCAGCGGCGCCCCTGGGTGCTGGCTGCCTGAGCGTCTTCGGGGAACCCACTTTCACAAAAGCACTTTAATAAGCGTAGTTTATTTGAGCGTCATCAGTGGCGACAAGAAGGACAGATAAAGAGCAGTTTCTACAATAACTGTGTTTCATTTCCTTGTTGAATTTGCGTGGAGTGTTCTCTCCAAGTGGGCCGGGAAAGAAGGGCGCCCGTGCTTCGCCTGCCCCTCCGCGGGCCCTCCCCGGAGACCTTCGGCAGCAGCGTGGAATTCCACCCGTTTTCCACGTGGCTCAGTGCTGTTCCTGGGCCCCGTCGGCGGAGCTGGGGCTGGGCCTCTGGCCTCTCACCCTAGTGCTTTCCAGACTGTGCGGCAGGGCAGCGAGCTGGCCCCTGGGTCCCGCTCAGGCGTCTGCCAGGGCCACGCACCCACGCTGCTTCGTGTCCTGAGCGATGGCGCAGGGCTGTGTTTTGAGGAGGGGTTCCGTGGCTCCGAGCAGTTTGAGAAGCACATGCTATTTAGAAGAAATTGCTTTTTCCCCGACCAAGTGTTCTGGAAGCCCTGGGAGCGTTTAGGTGTGGAGGCGTGCCACGGCGCAGAGCTGCGGGGCCCCCAGGGTGCGCAGGGGCCACTGCAGGGACCCGGGACCGTGGCTGTGCGGTGACGAGGCCGACGCCTAAGGGAGGCCCCGCGGTGGTGGGCTGTGCTGGCGGGGAGGCTGCCATGGGTGCCCCCGTGAGGCCTCCAGACCCTTGGTGCGCTGAGCCCGAAAGCCGGGGTGTGGGCAGAGCCGCTGTGCAGGGGCGCAGGAGCTGGACGGGGCGCTGGCGTGCCGCAGGGAGCTGAGAGCGTGGGCACTCCCTCCGGAGTGGCACATGGAAGCCTTGTCCACACCCGCGTTAAACAGAAGTTACAATCCATTCCTCCGGGCGCTGTCCGCCGCGTGAGGAGGAGGCTGCGGTGGGAGCCGAGGTAGAGGCCTGCCCTAGTGAGCATCCGGGCCGCCCAGGCCGTAGCCCAGGAGCCGTCTGGAGGGGCCCCGACCTGCAGGACCTGCACCTGCCCCTGGGGGCCGGAGGGCGCTCCTTGGCCCCCACACCCTCCAGGCGCTTTGCTACAGCCGCACGGTTTGTGTCTGCACCTCAGGGACCTTGTCCCCTCTCGCGGGGGTCTCCCAGGACATTGTGATTTATGGTAAGAAATACGTATGTGGGGATCCCTGGGTGGCACAGCGGTTTGGCGCCTGCCTTTGGCCCAGGGCGCGATCCTGGAGACCCGGGATCGAATCCCACGTCGGGCTCCCGGTGCATGGAGCCTGCTTCTCCCTCTGCCTGTGTCTCTGCCTCTCTCTCCGTCTCTCTGTGTGTGACTATCATAAATAAATAAAAATTAAAAAAAAAAAAAAAAAAAGAAATACGTATGTGGTCCTTGTCCCTATTCCTGGCCATGTGAGGCAGGAGCTTGCGGCCCCCGCCCTCTGACCCCTGGGGACAGGACCGCAGCTGGGGGCTCAATTAATCGCCAGTGGCCCGGAGTTCCTCCACTGGACCCGTGCACCGCGGCCTCCCTGGAAACCCTACAGGACTGGGGCTTGGGGGGCTTCCAGGTTGGAGAAGACGTGGAGCTGAGGGGAGAGTGGCCTCCTGACGCACAGGCTCCGGGTCCTGCACTGCTCTTCCTCTGGCCGTCCCTGCGCCGCTATACTAAGCCGGCGATCGGTGAGTAGAATGTTTTTCTGAGCTCTGTGAGCTGCTTTAGCAAATTTCTTTCTTTTTTCTTTTTTTTTTTTTTTTAAGATCTTATTTATTCATGAAAAACAGAGAGAGAGAGGCAGAGACACAGGCAGAGGGCGAGGCAGGCTCCATGAGGGGAGCCCGATGTGGGACTCGATCCCAGGACTGCAGGATCACGCCCTGGGCCGAAGGCAGATGCTCAACCGCTGAGCCCCCCAGGCGTCCCTCTAGCGAATTTCTTGAACCTGAGGCTGAGGTCGTGGGAACCTCGGCACCGGCGGCCGGTTCTTGAGGCTGGCATGTGAGGCGGGGGAGGGCAGTCTCGAATAACTGGGCTCCCAAGCTGCGGGATCTGACGCCGGGTCCAGGCAGGCGGGTCAGACGGGAGTCGGGCTGTAGGACACCCAGCTTGGTGTGGGAGCCCTGCCCTGGAGCTGCTGTCGGCATCCGGGCTTCCCTGCCCCCCAGGCCCCCCCAGGCTAACCTCCTCCCCGTCGCCGCCCCGAGGTGCGAGCTGAAGCAGCGACGAGACGCCGGGTCCAGTTCAGGGCTGACGTGGGGTCCGGGCCACCTGCCCATGCAGCTGATCGGAGCCCTTGCTCCTGCTCGGGCCCAGGGCCAAGTGTGACTGGCCGTAGGTCGTGGTGGACCTGGTGAAGCCTGCGTGAAGCTGTTCGTGGTCACATACTGACTTCCTGTCCCAGGAGTGCAGCAGGAGCTGCTTCGTAGGGTGACACGTTCTCTGTTGCGGGAGGTGTGGTCTTGCCCCGGAGCCGGAGCCCGAGCCGTCTGCGCTGTGTCGCCGTCCGTGGGACTGGCCAGGGCCTCTGCGCAGCGGCTTTCCACCCCAGCGTCCTCCAGCAGCTGTGCACCTTGGGGTCATTTGGCCGTCGGTCAGGCTGCAGAGGACCCCCCACGTAGCCTCCAAGGGCAGCAGGGCCTGTGTAGGTACGGGCCTGTGCAGGTGCCCCGTGAGGCCGCCCCCTTCTGCGTGCTCGTGGGTGGAAGCCACAAAGTGAGTCCTTCACGTAGAGCAGCCGTCCTGCTGTGGCACCTGCCCCAGGTTCACACGGTGCCGACACGCAGGCCGCTGACACCCTGTACCGCCCAGGACACCCAGACCGCTTGCTGTTGCCCGTTGCCCGTGTCCGTTCAGAAGGCACCCGCCGTGACGCGGTCCAGCATGACGTGTGCTGGGACGACGCGCGGCCACGGCCCCTGGAGGTGGCCAACGTACGTAGCCCGGACGGAAGCCGTGATGGTGCCCCGCTGTCCTCCCCGGAGAGGCTCACTGGAGTCCGTCCTCTGTCCTGACGGGACCGGCTAGACGTGTCCCAGGCGAGCTGCCGAGGCAAGTGTAGAGGCCGCACGGCCCTGCCACTGGGGCTGCCACTTGCCAGGGACCACGGCAGGCCATTGTCGCTGGCCACGGCCTGTGTGGTGTCGTGGTGGAGGGTGGACGGGGGCGCTCTGAGGGCAGTGCCCTGCAACCCCGTAGTTCCGAGGTCCACCGTAGTGGCCCCAACTGCAGCTTTTCGTGCACGCCGCCCCAGCTTGGGTGGTGAGGCTCCCAGGAGTTACACTTGGCCATTTCCACCTCATGGTCCTGGACCGGGGGACCACAGCGTGTCACCCAAACATCCCCTGGTTACGTGTGCAGCCACAGGGGCCGCTGGATCCAAGGGCCAGGGTTCCACCCGCCGTGTCAGCTAGGGCTCGTGGTGGTGTTTGCGTCCCTGGAATTGGGGAGAGCTCAGGCGCAGTCCCCAGCACCCCTGGGAAGGCCTGGGTGTTCTCTCTCCCCGTCCCCCTGTCAGTCTGTCCGTCGGGGTCAGGGGAACGCCTCTTCTGTGCCACGGGCTGTTGCACGGTCCCCATCGTGGGCCCTGCCATGTGGGCGGCTTGGACCTAGAGCCCGGGCCAGCCTCCTGCCCCTCCTGGGAAGTGGGTGATGTCGGCCCTCCTGCCGGTTCTCGGGTTTTCTTTACTGTGCCCAAGTCGGGGGCACCTCCGTCCTGGGGACACTGTAGTCCACTGAGGGTCCGGGCGCCCCGCCGGCCCCGGCCTTTGCTGTCCTAGGATCGTGTCCCCCACAGCCAGGTTGACAAACACCACACTGAGCTCTGCGGCTTCCACTCTGTCCCTCGTTGCCTCCGCAAAGGGCTCCCCAGGACACGCTGGCCGGACCCCGACACCTTCCGCCCCTTCCACTTGCCCACCCTGTTTATGTCTGGCTCTTCTTGGAACATCCAGGGGATGCACTTGCCATGCTGGTCACGGGTCTGATTCCTGCCACTAAAGGCTCCTTCGCTCCCCTGGAAGGTAACCTGTCCTCTGGGGGCCGCTGCCCCAGAGCACCCCCAACAGTGCTCAGAGGCCAACCCGTGCCCCTTCCCCAGGACAGATCCCAGCGGCTGCACCATGTCCTCCGCCCTGTCCCCTGCTGCCCGGTCAGGCCATCCCTCCGGCTGGCCTGGAGTTGTCTTCAGGCCGGGGTGGCTCCAGGCGACTCAGGCGAGACTCAAGGTTCAGGGGACTCTGTTTCCTGAGGGGAGCGGAGAAAGGGCGGATTCCCCTGGCGGATGCGCTCCCTGTCCCAGGGGGACCGTGGGCTGCAGGTGAAGATCCGGCCTGAGCAAGCTTCCTGCTGGGCTGGGGGTGAGCCCAGCCCTGAGACTCAGCCACACACGGCCGGGCCTCCCTCAGCTGCTCCTCGGGGAGCCCCGCGGGGGCTGTGACAGGACGCCGTTCTTGGCCGTGTGGCTGGTGGTCCGGGGGACGCTGCGTGTTGCCAGGACCCCCAGGGACCCTGCACCGTGAGCCAGAGCCTGGCCGTGCTCTGCGCCATGCAGTCGTGGTGGCACCTGCGGTGCTGCCCTCGCAGCCTGAACCAGCTGCAGACCACACGCAGGCGGCGGCCCGTGTGCCCGTGACCTGGAACAGCAGAGATGGGCTGCGGCTGCGCTGCTCCCGGAAACCCCGGTGGTCCAGGGCCCCAGTGTCTGGAGGCCTGCGGTGGGGCCATGGAGCTCTGCTGCCGCCCAGTGGTGAGGATGTGGCTCGTGGGGTCCGCTCGCTCCTTTCCTCCAGGCTCTCCTGCACCGTCCCCTGCACAGTCCCCTGCACCGTCCCCTGCACCGTCCCCGGCACTGTCCACTGCACCGTCTCCTGCACCATTTCCCACACCGTCCCCTGCACTGTCCCCTGCACTGTCTCCTGCACCGTCTCCCACACCGTCCCCAGCACTGTCCACTGCACCGTCTCCTGCACCATCTCCCACACCGTCCCCTGCACTGTCCCCTGCACTGTCTCCTGCACCGTCTCCCGCACCGTCCCCGGCACTGTCCACTGCACCGTCTCCTGCACCATCTCCCACACCATCCCCTGCACTGTCCCCTGTACCGTCTCCCGCACCGTCCCCGGCACTGTCCCTGGCACCGTCCACTGCACCGTCTCCTGCACCATCTCCCACACCGTCCCCTGCACTGTCCCCTGCACCGTCCCCTGCACCGTCTCTGGCACCGTCCCTGGCACCGTCCCCTGCGCCATCCCCTGCACCGTCTCCCGCACCGTCCCCAGCACCGTCCCCTGCACCACCTCCGGCACCGTCTCCAGCTCCAGGGGTTGGAAGTACCTCTGGCCCAATTACCAAGTTGGTGCCCTCCCACCGCCCGTCGGAAACACGCGTGTACTTAGGCTCCCCAGAGCTTGGCTACTAGCAGCCCACTGTTGACCGGAAGCCTTACTGATGACGTAGCAGTTGATTAACACGCATCGTGTGTCTATACTGGGTTCTGCAGTGAGGCGACGTAGGGAAAAGAAACACCATGAAGGAAGCCGAGGAAGAGGAAGCGCACTTACGGGCCCGGCCATGCTTATCCAGAGCGTAGGTTCATGTCAGCTGCTTACGAGGGGGATTGGCTGTCAGTACCTACGTCAGCGTCGTCCTACATGATGCAAAACACCATAGATGTTACGTGCGCCACTAACACTAGACATCAGAACGGAAAGGAAATGTGAAAAATACATTCTTGTGTGTTTGTAGGTTCATCCAGCGTTGTGACCGCCTTACGGTGGCCGAGCGGGATGAGCACATCGCCTCACAGAAGCCTGGCCCCAAGGCCAATGAGCGATCGCTGCAAAATGTTTATGGCATCAAGTATTGCAGTCATATTCATGATTGTTGCATTGAAAACATCGTTAAATTTCTTAAAAAAAAACCACCGACCTGTGACGAGAGGCATACTGCATGGAAATGGAATTCTTTGAAAGCAAGTTATTTAAAAAGTCATGAAACAAAAAGAAAACCAACGCGTTATTATATGCTAAATATGACTCACGTCTTGCCTGTGTAAGGGATAGACTGTCCACTTCCGTGGGTCTTGCCTAGGACGTCTCACATAGGATGGGGATGGGGAGGGCCATGGAGGGAGATGGGGATGGGATGGGATGGGATGGGATGGGATGGGATGGGATGGGATGGGATGGGATGGGATGGGATGGGATGGAAGCGTCTCACGGTCCCTGCCGTCCCGTGGACAGGTTTGCACACGAGGTTTGCACACAGCAGATACGTTTATTACCTGTATGGCCTGCGGATTACCCACCAGTCGCTAGGCAGGAGTGGATCCTCATGCAAGACCTCATCCGCGTCGTGTCCCAGGTGACAGGCTGAGGAGGAGGAGGACGGGGGTCCTGCTGTCTCGGGGCTGGAGGGTGTGGAGGGAGGCGGCACACGCAGCGTACCCGGTGTAACTCTGCAGAAATACTGTGTTACTTCCTCTGAATTTTTTGCTTTTCCATTTCTCTGAAAATGTCTCTATACGTGGCAGCAGTCCTCCTCCTGCTGTTTGCTTAGGTCCAGTGCCCGTGTCATAGAGCCTCCATGTCCTACAATAAGTCAAAGCATGGGGCACCTGGGGGGCTCAGTCGGTGAAGCACCTGCCTTCGGCTCCGGTCATGATCTCGGGGTCCTGGGCTCGAGCCCCTCCTGCTGCTCCCTCTCCCTCTGCCCCCTTGCTCTGCCCGTGCTCCCTTTCTCACTCTACTGTCAAATAAATAAAAATCTTTTTTAAAAAATAAAGAAAGAAGACTGAAAATCAAAAAAAAAAAAAAAAAAGGCAAAAGCAGTGTCGAAGAATTGGAACTTTCCCGCCGGAACGTGGTAGTGAGCTGTCGGTTGTTCGGCCCCGCTCCTTCCGCATCCTTCTCCGCGTCGCGCGGCCCTGGCCCGGGAGTCTCCTCCCCGCTGGATCATCATCTCTCCTTCCCTCCGGGGTGGGGTCCGTTAGCTCTGGAATTTCTCCCACATCCGGACCTTCAGACGCTTCCCCCCTCACCTGTTTGTGCCATATCCACACGCTCACTGGCGACTTCCTGATTGGCTCTGTCATAAATCCACGTAGTCCCGCTCAACCCCTGGGCCGTTTTCTCCAGCAGGAACTCGAGTTTCAGGCTCCACGGTTTTCACAGCTTTTTCTGTAACAACGGTGGCACCTCCCGCGGTGTAATCCTTCCAGGCTTCCGTGACGACACTGTCTTTCGTGGGGTCCCCTTCCGTAGCGTGGACAGTCCTTTCCGTAGAGCGCTGTGCGGAATGAGCCTACCGGTCCTCCGGTCTAGGGGCTAAGTCAGGCACTGTTTGGGCCTGGAGACCACTGGAGCGCCTTTGGTGTTGAATCGTGGGGATCCGGGTGGCTGGGATATTGTCCGGTATCCGAAAAACGTTAAACAGCAGCCCCTAGCTTCACAGGCAGAGCATCGATGGACCTGATCCAGAAACCTGGGTTCTCCTCTGGGCCACCTTGTACAGCCAGAGGACGGGCAGCCGGTGGTTATCTGTGGAATGGACTCGTGAGCTGGCGAGGACACGCGGAGCCTGTACGGGCCACGGGGGAAATCAGCGTGGGAGCCTGGGGAGGAACGAGCCACCGCCCCCCCGGGCCCTGCTCGTGTCTGGCCCACCCGGGGGCCTGGAGCTTCCATCTCCATGCATTTGGGCTGATCTAGACAAGAGATGGGGCTCGGGGCTACCGGAAGTGGGGGCCAGTCACGGGGGCAGCCACCTGGGTGCACGGCCGTGAGAGCCAATCAGGAAGTCGCCAGTGAGCGTGTGGATAAGACACGGAGGGTCACGGTGCACCAAATGCCATCCCGGCCTGCATGTCGGTGCAGGCCATCCTCCCAGGAAGGTCCACCCCTGAGCAGGCCCTCACTGAGCTGCTGACCGGCAGTCGGTACCTGTTACACAAAGAGTGTCCTCAACTGGCAGTGCCCCAGGAGAGGGGCCAACTGGTGCCACCTGTTAGCCATCGGACTAGGAGGTCAGGCGTGGGAGCCAACAGTCTCCTCTTGGAGACCAGGAGGCTGACGTGGTGCGTGTGAGAACGCCGGGGAGGGGCCCACCTGAACGCTGCTCACAGGGCCTTTCAGTTCCGAGGCAGGCCTTTGACCCTGGCTGAGGATGGCAGCCAGCCTTCCTGCCCCCCACTCCTCGCCCAGTGGGCTTGAGGAGCACGTGTCGGGCTCGGGCTATGGCCACACTGAATGCCCGACCTGCCGACGATGGAGACCGCCCGCTGAGCCTGCCCCTGGCGTCACATCCAGGGCCCCGCCGCCCCGGCCCTCATGGCAGGGCTGGTGGCCCTTGGGTCCCTCCCCGCCTGGCAGGGCATCGGGCCGGAACAGCCCTTCCCAGCCGTGCCAGCGCCTCACCCGCCCTCCCAGTTTTCACAGTGTCGGTTGACCACGGAGAGCATCCGGCAGCAGAAGGGGCAGCCCCAGGCTCCTGGCCACCGTGTTCCCAGGCCTTGCTGCCAGACGGGACTGTCCCCCCGCCCAGCAAGGAGGGGCGCGTGCAGGCCAGAGGACCGTGTGAGGGCCGTGTGCACCCACAGTGTCCCCGTGCCCCCCCCCCAGCGGGCACAATTGTGAACGATGATGTTTCTCAGAGGTTAAGACGGCCTAACTGGCCTCAGCCAACCTGGGAGGGAGTGATAGCGCTGATGGGGCACGGTGAAGCCGGGGAGCAGGGCCGCAGGACACAGGAGGGACATGGAGCCCTAGGGAAATGTGTAGGGTCCTCCTCCCTGACCGTCTCTGAGACTCTCCCTGTTTTAGGTGACGTTGGTGGTCCCAGGAGTCCGGGGCCAGGGATTCTGTAGAAGGTCCTTCTGTTGGGGTTTGCCTGCTGTGTGTCTCAGGGTTAGGTTGGGGCTACCAGTTGTTTCCAGGAAGAGCCCAGAGGCGAGGCGCCCGGGTCGTCCCCTCCAGGGCGTACACCCTCCACGTGGCTCCCGCTGCCGACGCCGACCTGCGCCGCTGGCCCGGGTGCGTCCGTCGGGTTTCACCGCTCCGTGTCCCCGCTCCGTGTCCCCGCTCCGTGTCTCGCTGGGCTCCGTGTCTTGCCGGGGGTCGCTCTGTCCAGCCCTCACTTGAGGACTGAGCCGGAAGTACAGCTTTAACTCTTAACTTCTGCTAGAATCTGTGTTCGTATCGTGTGCGAGATTAGAATCAGTCTTTCATTTTTTTTTTTTTTTTTTTTTTTTTTTTACTTTTTGGCTTAAAACAAGCTGCACCGGCACCTCTGTTAAGGGATCCCCTCAGCTCCCCAGTGACCCCCGCTTACCGTCGTGCTCCCTTGCTGCGCGCCCTCCGGCTGGTTCCGCTGACCCCACGGCGCTGCTGTGCCGGTAGCACGGACGTCCAGGGCTCTTTCTGTGTCTGGGTGACGCGCCACGGCTTCGTGAGGTTCCCCGGGAGTGCAGCGGGGCCGGGGTCGTGCACAGGGTCCACAGGGCCCTCGGGGTGCGGCCCTTCTTCCCACGTGCAGGCCACTCTGGCGCCCTGCCTCCGGGGTGCTCCCCGCTCCCCGTCTGCAGGGGCTGGGGGCCTTTGCCCCGTGGTGCGGGACTTCCAGCACCGGCCAGCCCAGCAGCCGCCCGCGGGGCCTCAGTGGATGTGACGCTGCTGCCGGGGGTGACGGTGGCAGGAGCCTCTAGGCCCACGGCCCAGCGAGCTTGCGGCGTGTCCTGATGAGCGCCACAGCTCTGCCATCTCTAGCACTTCCAGGTAGGATTTAGCCCCCACCGACTGACCTCTGCCCCACGTGCCCAGTGCACAAGGGGGCTGACAAGATGGTTTTCGGTTCGAGGCAAAGCCAGATGTCGCCTCTAGCTCCTGTCGCCTTGAGGCAAGCCCTGCCCGCAACTGACACACGGGGATGTGAGCCCCCGAGCCCCCAGCGGGCAGGCGGCCGCAGAGCAGAGGCCAGGCCGGAGGAGGTCACACCGCAAGATCCAGGAGCAGACGGAGCAAAAGCCGAGTCCGCGCTCGGTGCCACCTGAAAGTACCGCTTCACTTGGTCGCTCCTCAGTTGATCACTGCCGACGGGTTGAAGCACCCTCTTCCCCACCAAGGGCCACCTTTCTGGCAACGCACTGCCTACGTGCCCTGCGGCCCATCCCTCGGAGGCGATGGGATCAGTCATTGCTCTTGTCTCTGAGCAGCCACAGCTCACCCGTAAGCTCTTCCCGCGTCTCGTTTCTCTGTGGGTTTCGCTGTAGTTACGTCGCCACCGCGTCCACACGCCACATGCTCCTGTGCACGCGCACACGCCCACCACGCACCCAGAGCAGGTCCGCGCGCTGCTCGTGGCCCGGGACCCGTGCGCCGGTGAGCCCTGTGGGATTGCAGGACCCGTGGGATGCAGGAACTCTTCCCTACCAGCTGCTCGCTTGGGAGTCTCGTGCTGATTGGAAAATCGTGAAATCTGCCTCCTTGACGGCGCGAGCTCTCTGCTCCGTGTTCTTGATTTTATTTTCAAGGCTGAATTGCTAGGGACGGGGCCGGTGTGGGCGAGCTTGTCCCCACCCGGGGCGGGGGCCAGTGTCACAGGCTGCATGCCCGGCAGAGAGGCTCCCGTCACGTTGGCCACTGGGTCGGAGACGCCGTAGGTTTTCTGGAAGAACGGCTTCTCAACTTCTATGCCTGTGGTTAATTCCCAGCACCCTAAAGTGGTTACTTTTTGACGTTTTGTCTAGTTTTGTCATTGTTTGGGGGGGGGATGTTTTTCCATGCCCCCCCCCCCCCGGTCCGCATCCCTCGTTACTTCCCTCAAACACTTTAGACATTTCCAGGGAGGCTGATTAACTGCAATCAGGCTTCGGGAACAGTCAGATTCTCGCTGTTTTTGGTTTTGTCCCTTGTTTCCCTTTATCTCCACAGCCTGCCTGTTCTCAGAGAGTCTTGGGGCACGAAGCCATATCTAGAGTTTTTCAACTCAATCGTGGAAGCAGAGGCTCACGTTGGCCTGTCATCAGATTTTTCAGATCAGGATCGCTCACTTGCAGCGAAGCATCACCAGTGGGGACGGCGCCGTGAAACTCTCGCCTCCCTGCCTGGGCTTCGTCCCCCCAGTCTGTGTGGGCGGAGGGGGCTTTCTGAAAGGTGTAGGGGGCTGGCCGCCCGCGTGGGGCAGTGGCTTTTCACCAGCGCCAAGGCCTTCTCCTTAGTTCAGCTCGTCGCTTCTGCAAGAACACAGATGGCCCTGGGTATGTGGGAGATGCCTCAAGACGATGATGCCGGACTTGGGGGCCTTCAGGAGAGAGCCGAGTGTCCCCAGCAGTAAAGATCCGAAGTCCCCGAGGGGCTCCCCAGGGTTGTGAGACACAGTCTTACTGGACGGGAATGTGCTTCTCCCGGGGAAATATTTGCAAACCTCCAAGCCCCGCATTTCACAGGTGAGCAACTGGACAGGGGTGCCTGGGAGTGTCCCTGAGGCCAGGCAGCAGTCCTCAGCCCGGCCCTGAGAGCAGCCCTGTCCTCCCTTCAGTAGGATTTCAGAGGCAGGTCTGGGGATTAGAAGGGAAGTGGGAGTTAGAAGACGGGGCGGCTTGGACCGCGAGCCTCCCTTCCTTGGAGATGCCTCAGCCGAAGCAGTGGGAGGCGGGGGGGGGTGGGCAGCCTTCATCAGGCAAGACAGCAAGGCTGCTCCAACAGAAGGGGCATCGGCGTGGGGGCGGGCGTGGAATCTCATTTCACACGGAGGAGTCACTACACAGTCTGATGTTGGCAGAGAAATAGATCCAAGTGTGATTTTTCCTTATTTATTTTTTTAAAGATTCATTCATTCATTTATTCATTCATTCATTCATTCATGATAGACAGACAGAGAGAGAGAGGCAGAGACACAGGCAGAGGGAGAAGCAGGCTCAGTGCAGGGAGCCCGACGTGGGACTCGATCCCGGGCCTCCAGGATCAGGCCCTGGGCCGAAGGCGGCGCTAAACCGCTGAGCCACTCGGGGATCCCGATTTTTCCTTATTTTAACCACTAACATCACGATACAATTATTGCCAAGTCACTCACCACGAAACCGAATCTACAAGTGAACAAACGCAGGGGAGGAAACAAAGCGAACGAGAGCAGGGCAGGCACCACCCGTTAGCCGAGGGTTGGACGTGGCGCCCAGAACTGCCGACCCACACGAGACGTGAGACGTGCGGGACGTGAGCAGGGCCGCGCTCCGCAGTCTCATTCCTGTCACATCTGGAGGTGCAGACGGCTCTGCAGGGACATAAAGCAGGTCAGCAGGCTCTGCTTCCGGGAGCAAGGTGCTGAGCACAGCCCAAACCCCGGGTGTTCCATATCCAACGAGCACAAAACGCTTGGAGAGGTGGAGAGGCACGGGCAGGGCAGCCAGCGGACCTCGGCACCCCGGGAGGACGTGGTGCTGAGTCCCCGGGAGTTCCCTTTGCCTCATCCGTCCTGGACTGGTCCCGAGCATCAGAAACCTAGGACACCAGCAGGTGGAGGAAATGACCAGATTCATAGCGACATAAAGGCCGGAAGGAATTTGAGCGACTGAGCGGAGAGGCCGCGCGGCGCCTTGCGCTGCCCGTGCTGCTGGTCTGGGAGCCGCGCCGGGAGCACCGTGGGGACGTCTCACCGTCCTGGTTGAGCCGCAGTAGCTAAAGAGCCCCAAATCCCGGGGGCTCATAAATACAAAGTTTGGTTTTGAGCCTTGCGGTCGGCTGTGAGCCCTCCCAGGCGGTGGGATACGGTCACGTCCGGCTGTTGCAGGGTCGCGGGCTTCTGGTCCCCCACGGTCCAGGAAGGAATCTCGGGGCCCGGAGGGTCAAGCGAGAGCGTGTTCAGTGAGGGTGAGAGCAGAAACAGAGGAACGCCCTCCAGAGAGAGGGGTCCTCATGGGTTGCCACCGAGGGTGTTTAGGGCCCGTGTTTTACCGAAAACCTGGCCGGGAAGCTGTGGCCTTGAGGCCGCTGCCGTCTTGGTGCGAACGAGCACTGCCGCTAACCCCGTAAGGACTCCCGTCTTCGAGATCTGGTCGTTCCCCGTGATGACGGCGTGGCCGCCGGAGAAACGTGCTCTCTGACGCCGGGGCCGGGTGGTCTGGCCGCTCCCTTAGCTCTTGCTCGCTCTGGCGTAGGACTCGGCCTGGCGGGGGTGCCCCCCGTGTCTCCCTGCCTGTACCTTAACGCTGTCTTCCTCGTTAGGGAATGGGATGGTGAGTGCTCTGGCTGCTTCCTGCTGCAATGGGGGCGACAGGCCGTACGGCAGTTAGAGTCCATCCAGGGGTCGGACCAGGGGCCTGTGATACGTGGCTGGGGCAGGGGCAGTGGGGGGTGACGACGGCAGGCGGTACGTGCATCAACGTATGCAAAAGATAAGCACAGACCAATATCGAGCTCAAAATCCTGATCACACCTACTAGGTAAGATCCCCAAATACCAAGTCCATCAAATACACCAGTGGATCTCTCGACCTCATTTAACTGATCACAAATGTCCCCATTCACCGGGACACCTTGCAGGAGTTGTCTATAATGTTAACAACGTGTGGGGTAACCTGGGAGTCCCGCCAAGGCGGTGGCCCGGGCTATCGGGTCAGTTTCCCTGAAGCTCATCCCAAGCTGTCTGGCTTACGCAAGCAGCAAAGATTCAAAGATAATCAGAACTGGGATTTAACATCCGTAAAGGCGAGTTAACGGAAACATGATTTCTCTCCATAATAACCCTCATCTTTAGAGCTAGCCAAGTCAAGACTGATTTGTTTGCAAAACGAGTCCCAATTTAACGAACTTGTTTTCGTTTTAAAGATTTTACTTATTTATTGGAGAGAGAGAGAGTGAGCGAGACGGAGAGAGCACAAGAGGGGGAGGGGGAGAGGAGAGGCAGAGGGAGAAGCAGGCTCCCCACTGAGCAGGGAGCCCGACGTGGGACTCGATCCCAGGACCCTGGAATCATGACCTGAGCCGAAGGCAGACGCTTCACCGACCGAGCCACCCAGGCACCTAGCAAACGTGTTTTAATTATTTACATACGCTCAGCAAGAATAGCAATTGTTTGTATAGATCTTTAAAATTTGCTTTGCTGGAAGTTTTAAAAAAAAATTTTAAGATTTTTTTTTTTTAGATTTATTCACGAGAGACACAGAGAGAGAGGCAGAGACACAGCAGAGGGAGAAGCAGGCTCCAGGCGGGGAGCCTGATGCAGGACTCGAACCCGGGACCCCGGGGTCACAACGTGAGCTGAATGCAGACGCTCAACCACTGAGCCCCCCAGGCGCCCTTTTTATAAGAAATCTCTAGGTTGTACTTTTAGTACCTCTTTAGGCCAGAAGCGAAGCCAAGTACTTGCCATGAGACATGCCTGTCGATTTGAGCTGGTGAATTCCTTTTCAAGGTCTCCAAGTATCCTCAGTTTCCTGCACCTGCAAGGAAGTGACATTCCCTGCTCACCTGGCGAGGCCGCTGGGAACTCTGTAACCAGGTACGTTTCCAAGGGGGCTTCGTGGCTCCACATTTCGTAAAGTCAACCTTAGTCCCTTAAAGCCATCTGGTCCTGAGTCTGTGCTTGTCTCGCCCAGATACGACATTGCAGTCAAGGCCTCGGTAAAATAACCAATGTTTTCAAGGGTGTCCCGAACGGATTCTTACGGAATTCATGGAAATCACTATCATTGCCACGGAAGAAAGAGTGGTTACTGGGACCTTTCTGAATTTGAGAGTGTTCGAGTAGAGAGAAAAGTTAAATGCCTCAGTTTGTTTACAAATGCACACTCTTTCTTACGTTTCTGTAAGTCATAGTTCTCTTAAATTTTCTTAATCCGAAAGACCAAACATTAGAGAACCAGCAGTGTTTTAAACAGGTCACAAAACTATACTCATTTGCTTATTAGCTCATTTAGGACCATGTTTCTAATCTTTGTTCAGTTTATTTTTTTTTAATTAATTTATTTATTTATTCATGATAGACACACAGAGAGAGAGAGAGGCAGAGACACAGGCAGAGGGAGAAGCAGGCTCCGTGCCGGAAGCCCGACGCGGGACTCGATCTCATGACTCCAGGATCGCGCCCTGGGCCAAAGGCAGGTGCCAAACCGCGGAGCCACCCAGGGATCCCCTCTTTGTTCAGTTTAAATGCAGCTTTAGTTAGTTCTAGAAACTCTTACCCATTTTAGTTTAGGATTTTAAGGATACCAAAAGCCTGTATTTTTTTTCCTAAAAGTCTTAACCAAAAGGAAACCATCAATTTAAGAAAACTCTTTTTTTTTTTTTTTTACCGAGAGAAAGTGGAATTTCAGTCTTCTACAGTGTACCTTTGAAATCATTCATTTCAATCCTAGTCCCTCCTGACCACGTATGACGTTTCTTTCCAGAGGTCTCCTTCACAATCTCCTACGACTTTCCTGTGCATTTAGATTTTGCCCCAAGCCTTTTTTTTTTTTCGCCCCAAACAACCAGTCTTATTTGGGACAGAATTACCTTCTTTTACCTTGAACAGAAATGCACTCGTCACATCTCCCCTACACGTCGCCTGCTCTTCCACACAGAATTGCTCCCATTATTCCCAGGAGTCATAATTCCCTTTAGCAGAGCTCTGCCCTCTTAGAAACCTTAGCCTCAAAAAAGAAAGAAAAAAAAAAAAAAAAGAAACCTTAGCCTCCAGGGAAGACTAAGGAGCCACCAATTGTGACCTGTTGCACCAGAGCTCTTTAGAGGGCGCTTTGAGGAATCCGTTCAGTACAAAGCATGGTCCCCAACAGATGTAAGCAGATTCCGTTTCTTTGCGATAAGAAGTCAAAAGCACAAGCCTGTGTCCAGTAGTCAAGGCTTTTAGTACTTTATCCCGTTTGGAAAGGACCTAGGTGTCCGATGAATTTAATCCCAATTTATTACCCAAGCAAAACTTTAAAGTTTCAGGTCACCAAAGACTCAAAGCTATCTTAACCATTATCCACGGAAACTTTGAGACAGAAAATTGGCCTTCACTTTAAGTTATCTCTTTGCTAACAGATTGCATCGGAGATAACACGAGCTTATTTGACCTTCAGTAAGTCTCGGTAGAATAAAAGTTTCACATTTAATGCTGCTAAGTTTAAAGACATGTTTTTCTTAATTAAACCAACAAACTTGAATTAATTCAAATACCATATTCTATTTCACCTGGATTCTCTTTTAGAAGTCAATCATTTGGGGATCCCTGGGTGGCTCAGCGGTTTAGCATCTGCCTTGGGCCCAGGGCCTGATCCTGGAGACCCGGGATCGAGTCCCACGTCGGGCTCCCTGCATGGAGCCTGCTTCTCCCTCTGCCTGTGTCTCTGCCTCTCTCTGTGTGTCTCTCAGGAATAAATAAATAAAATCTTAAAAAAAAAAAGAAAAGAAATCAATCAGTTGTTTCCCACTGTCAGTTTTTACCGGTGACACTGGTAGGGAAATCTGAAGGGAGCGGAATCTGCAGGCCGCACCCAAGGTGGTGCAGAAACGGGAGGAGGAGGAGGAGGCGGGAGAGGCGGGGTGCTGCTAGCAGGCAGAGAAAGAGGGCTCCCGGTCCTAAGCCTCGTCAGCTTGGACAGATGAGCAGATGCAGATTTCTTCTTCATTTATTTTTCCACCAAAGTGGAATTATGCAGTCCACATCAGGCACGGTGGCCAGTCCTGCAATGAGAGAGTGGCCTAACTCTCTAGGGCACCAGAAGGTCAGGCCAGCAGGAGTAGCCACCCTGACCTGCACCTGCGGCCCGACCCTCCCCCTCTTCTGGACTAGCACCGAATGAATATTTAGGTGGCTGAGCCATCGTCTAGGGTGCAAACTGGTATCTAGGGATCTATGGGTAGGTTTGTGCTGCTTGTGGAGGCGGCTTCCCTGGGCTGTGACCTCCAGGGCCAGTCTCCGTCCTTTTACGTGTCTCAGACTCCCTGTGGCCATTCATAATGCTCCGGGGCCGGATGGCTGGCCCATACGTGTGCTTCCCGGACGAGGCCTGCAATCAGGGGAATCGGGTCACGTGTATCTTCAGAGTTCCCATATGGAACCCTCATTTGTTTGTGTGCACCAGGCTCTGGTTAGCAAAAGCCCAAATAACGGTTTTGGTTTATTTTCAGCAGTAAAGCGCCTGAGCATCCTTTCCCCTAAATACTTGATGACCTATATCAGTAGATGAGGCCCTAGTACAAACATAGAGTTCCTGGAGAAAAGGAGAAGTCATTTGAGAAAAAAGTATGAAACCAGAGGGTAAGTGAAGGGTTACCTGGTTACCCTCTGGTTAGGACGGGGACGGTGTTCCCTTCCTACAAGGAGGGGAGATTGCCCGGGTCTTTCCCAGAAGCCTGTCACCTGAGTCTTAAGATCAGCGACCACACTTGTGGCTCTTACGTGAGCGGCGTGACCTGTACCCTAGCCCTTTCCTTATCAGTAGTGGAAGGAAGGGAGCAGGACCGCTGTACACAGGCCGGTGAAACTCCTTCCCACAGGAGACATTACACACATGGCCTGACCTCTCTCCGGGACGGGAGTGATAGGTAATACGGCCACCGCAGTTTGCACTCTGCTCACGGTGGCTTACACCCTCCTTCCCCGTGAGGCAGACGACCAACAGCTCAGTGCATCCCCAGCCTGGGCTTAGTGAGCTCCCCATCTGCCTCCTGTCGCTCTGGAGCCCTGGGGTTCCAAAGCCGGAACGAAAGCCCCAGCCTTCCGCTCCCCCCACTTCCCGGCTGGAAGCAGTTTGGATATGGGGTGCCGTGGACTGAACTGTTCCCCCACCCCACCCCCCAGCGTGGCCGTACCTGGAGACCGGGCCTTGACGGGGGTTAAATGAGGTCATAGGGTGGCTGACCCGGGAGGACAGGTGGCTTGTGCGAAGACACGAGGACACAGGCACAGAGGGACAACCGTGCGAGAACTCGGGGAGAGGTGGCCATTCCCACGCGCAGGAGAGAGGCCTGGGGGAGGGGGTGGCCGGAGCCCCCAGCCTGAGCTCGGCCGTCCAGCCCCAGCCCTGGGAGTAGCTAAGCTGGGGTCTGGGGGCCGCCCTGGCGGGGTCCGGAGACCCTTTGCGGGGATCTGTGAGGTCAGGAATGGCTGTTTCGCCGGCACTGAGCCGTGCATCCGACTTCTCGCTGTAGGACACGCTCGGTTAAGGCCAAGTGACCCGGTGAACCAAACCTGGAGCCTTCAGCCCTGTGGGGAGAGGGAATCGGGGCCGTCCTCGCCCGCGGGAACCCGCCTTCGTGACACCTTGGCTGTGGTGCGCTCACCTGCTGGCCTGGGGGACGGCGGTGTAGACTGCGACTGTGTTACTTGATAGACGTTTTCTCAGAAAAGACTGACATTAGCCCGTGGCTTCCGGGACTCCAACTGGTGGGGTTGTTGCCGCCGGCGACCTTTGACCTCTCAAGTAAAAGTTAGAATTTCCCCAAATTTATAGCTGCTGCCGTTCACAGCTAAGACATAAGACTTTTCTCATGAACTCGGTGGTGATATTAACAAATGTGGATTTTTTTGATGTTGGGTAGGGAAGTATCTGGAGAGCTGCACGGTCGCTGGACCAGTGTCTTCCCAACGGCCCCTATGTGGTATCATGGAAATCATGCACGGGTAACGGGTATACTCAAAATTTGGGGTGGACCAGTGGCTTTTTACGTAGTTTCTCGCAGAGCTGAGGAGGCTCTTTGATGCGGTTTCCTCTGCGTTCAGATCGCACTTCTCCACTCACTGCCCTTTAAGCGGTGGCCGCTTGAGCTTCGGTGTCCTGGCAAAGGAGAGCGTCCCCAGTTACTGAGACGGCTGTGGACATAGCGCTCCCCCCTCCAGCTGCACGTCCGTGGGGGCCGGTGGGCTCCGCGCATTTCAGCCCGAACGAGCGCACCTAACGGGTTAGCGCAGAGGCATGTGGGAGGACGCGGCTGTGTCTTCCCGGGCAGACGTTACCGAGGGATGAAAACGTGGGCCTGTGCCACGGTCTCGGCAAGTTCTGGTTTGGGAAAATACAGTTACTTGCGTGGGTTTGCTACTATTTTTAACTGAATTAACAAAATAATTTAAAATTAATAAAATAATAATTAATAAAACATTTATAATTAATATTATGTTAAATATCATGATGTTATATTAAATTATATCAATTATATATTATATAATTATGTATTATATTATTAATCATATGATTATATAATAATGTGTAATTATTATATAATTATCTATTATATATAACATGTTATATATAATATATATAACACATAATGTAATTTATATGTAATATAATATATAATATAATTAATATTATATATAATATGTTAATAACATATAATGAAATAATGTAATATATAGTTATATAATCATATATAATTATAATATGTAATATATAATATAACATACAATATTATGTAATATATAACAATATATAATATAATTTACATAATATAATTAATATGTAATATATTAATAATATATAATATAATAATAAGATAATATGTAATTATTATATACTTCTGTATTATATAATCATAATATATAATACATAACATAATATATAACATATATAATATAATATAGAATTAATATGTTAATAATATATAGTATAATAGTATATGTAATTATTATATAATTATTATAATCAGTTAATAATATATAGTATAATAGTATATGTAATTATTATATAATATAATCATTAATATTAATATGATGTTAAATGTTATATATTTAATATTATTTAATATTTAATATTAACGATTAGTAAAATATTTAAAGTTGTAGTTTTCATTTCTAACAAGGTGAGTGATGATGGATACAACCCACATAAACAAAAGTACGTGGTTGGCGTCCACAGTGACTACTATGAGACCAAGGAAGTCTTGAGGCCAAGGGTGCTGAGGACGGCTCCCCCGCTGTGGGCACCGCGCTGCACCCCCGCGCTCCCAGGCCGCCTGGTCACCCCTTCTGTCCCTCCCGTTTGCGCTCACACCAGCCCACCCCCACGCCCCCGGGTGTCTTTCTTGTCCCTTCTCCAATACAGCCTCTGAGAACGAGGCGTGCCCCCAGCTGCCCTTCCCGCTCTCTGCCTGAAGCCCCAAGCTCCTCTGGAAACCGGAGCTCTGCTCCAGCACGCAGTAATGGCGCTGATGCTTGTGTGCTCCCTCGTCGTCCCAGCCTCTGCCATCACTCCCTCCCGGCTCTTGGGGTGGTGGCCCCAGGCCCCCCGGTGGCTGCCGTAACGGTCAGCATGGCCTGGGCTGTGCTATGGTCGCCGTCGGTTTTGGGTCCGCTGTGGTCCTGCTGGACATCAGGGGGATGATGAGCAAAGGGTGAGCCACCTTTGCTCACTTTTGCTTGGGAAGAGCAAGTGTATGGCCAAGCACGACACAGGGATGGGAAATATTCCACGCCCGGGGAGGGGGCACCGAGGCTTTGCCGAGCACTCAGGCCCTCTGACGTCAGTGTCACCTGGAGGAAATCCTTCCATCATTCTTTGGCTCCTGTCCTCCACCCTCCGTCCTTTGTCGCCCGCCCCTGAGCCGTGCTTGGGGCCTGCCCACCTCCCCTGAGCTGATGGCTGGAAAGCCTTCTGCCTGGCTCTGTTGCCAGCCCTGGGACAGGACAGGGCACTTTGTGTTTCACTCTGGGGAGGCTGCTGGCCATGGTCAGCCCTGCTTGGCTCTGGCCTTCCCTCCGGGTGTTGCGAGAAATGACCCACGCCCTTCTGCAGCTTCTGCCCCTGCCCAAGAGAGTGATGGCACAGGCCAAGCACCCTGGGGGTCCCAGGCCGTGTCGCGTGGGCCGTGATGAGAGGGTCCAGAGGTTTGCTCCTGCTCCTCGGCCACACGGCTGGCCGTGGCCTCACCCTGCTGTCAGGGTGCACCAGGGCTCGTACTGTGATTCCTCTTCTCCTTCTCTTCTCACTTATCCAGAATCTGTGCACTATGCCTTTACTCCGGGCTGGGAGCGATTTTAGGTGGTGGAGACGTAATGCGCCGGGCATTCAGAGGGAGGGCACAGGTGACAGAGGAGTGGCCTCTGCACGCTGGCCGCTGTGGTGGTGGTCTGCAAAGCTGCTGGGAGCCCAGACAAGACGCCTGGAGGTGGGGGAGTGGCTGGGCCGTGTCTGGGGTCGTGGGCAGGAAGCCGTGTGTCGGGCCCGAGCTCCCGCAGAGGAGCCAATCTGTGGTGCAGGAAGCGCTGGTTAGGTGGGCGGGCAACAAGCAAGGCCTGGCCCCCAGCTGGGGCCTCACGTGTGTCTCATGGAGCTTTGCAGCCTCCTGTTGTCTCCTGTTGTTTGTACCCGTCTGCCCAGTGACATCGGGTCCGCAGTGCCCCAAGAGGTAGGCTTCCCTGGGCAAGTGGGCAGCCTGAGTCCCCAGGCACCATCCCGAGCTCAGGGACCTCCATGTCCCCAGGCTCCTGGCGGGCATGTGCGTGCCAGTGAGCCCAGCTGTGAGCCACATCTTCCCCAGGGCTCAGATCAGCTCTCAGTGGGGGCAGACAGCCCCTGCGCACTACCCACAGCCAGGGGAGAGGGCAGGAGCGGCCCCACTGTGCTCCCTCCCCTGCTTGTGTAAGTGATCCCCGTCTTTGGACAGTCGTGTAAATCATATTTTTAATAAAACAAGATAGGTAACGACGTGGGAGCGTGGCACAATAATGACTTGTATAAGCCAACTTTAAGATGCTGCAAACATTTCATGACTAAGCCTTTTCCAAAAGGGAAGGGAATCAAAGGAGCGTGATCACCATCTGCTCCCGTCACTGTTGTGCAGAAACGAGGAGCTCTGTGCTCCTGCCCTCACCCGGGGTCCCCCCTTCTCCTGCCCCAGCGCAGCCCGGTCCCCCCCTCATCCCTCCCGGGCAGCGGGTGTCCCGCTCCCTGCTGTCTTCTCCCGGGAGGGAGGTCCCTCCCCGCGTCCCAGCCTCCGGGCTTCCTGCAGCCCAGCTCTGCTCCTCGGCCCGGAACGGAGGACCCCCACCCGGCAAGCCTGTCCCGGTGATGCGGGGGCTGCCGCGTCGCGGCCGATCCTCCCGTCCCGGGGGCCCCTGCCCTCCTGCAGCCCCCCCCCCCCCAGCGCAGCACCCGTCCCACGGGGTCCGGAGCACTAGCGTGTGATCCTGTTTTCCCGTCCTCCCCGCAGAGTGAACGTGCTGCCAGGGGAGCTGTGGCAGAGGCCCCGGCCTTTGCGGAGCACCCGCAACCCTCGGGGCCTCCCGGCTTGTGCCGACGTCGTGTGGCCCACGAGGCCGACGAGCGCCCTGAGCGCCAGACGCCTGGCTCTTCAGGAGAGAACGGGGGCGTACTTCGATCTGTTTAGGGCAGGGAAGCGCTGGAAGCATTCTGGGGTCCTGCCTCCTTTTACGGAATTTGGCAGAACTGGTTAGTCAGCTTGTCTAGGTCCTCCAGCCTCCGAAATTCATTTACGGCGACCAGGGAGGAGTCCTCTGTGGATGCAGACAGGGAGTCGGCCGCTGAGGTCTTGCTTCTCCGTGACGTGGGGGTCACGGCGGGATTCTGAAGAGCTTCGGCTTTCACCCGGGGTGACACCTTGTTCCACAAGCTGCAGGCACGACCGCCCGTCGGCTCGTGGGCTCTGGGGAGGTGGCCGCCCGCAGCCTCGCAGAGACCCCTGCCCGCCCCCCGGCACCGGCACCGTCCGGGGATGGGACTCTGGGGGCCCAGGCAGAGGTGGACGGGGACGGCCAGCGTGCGGCAGGCGCGTTGAGCACACGCTTCCCGGGGGCTCCCCCATTCCCTCATTCATGGGATTCGAATGTGAAATCTGATTTTTGAATGTTGGAGGCAAATTCAGGCCACGTGGACCAGCGAGCACACGTCGGACGAAATGTGGTCACCCGAGTGAAAGCCCACGTGCAGGGAAGGCCCAGGCCGCGCCGGGTCATGTGTCGTGGTCGGTGAGCGGAGGGAGTGGGGTGTCAGCACCCCTGGGCAGAGGCCGCCCCACGTCCTTGGCTCTTGGAGGTTGGCGACCATTACGGTCCCCTTCCCTGGGTCCCCCTGCAGAGGCCCCGCCTGAGGAGGCCCAAGGCCGTGGGCTCTGACACATGGGGGCGGGGACACCCGGCCGCGGGTCCCAATGCACCCCGGGTGTGTGCTCCGCAGCGTGACACCCGGCACAGGTGTGCGCTGTCCATGGCTCACTTGGGACCTGTGCCTAGGTCACCTGCGATGGCGTATGCACCACCTAGAGGCAGGCGCTTCTCTACCAGCCTGTGTCTGCAGGAGCTGGATCTGCCCCAGGCCGCGCACGCTGCCGGCCATGGCCCCCTCCCGATGGTGGGGGGACGGGGGGTGGGGAGGCCGACGTGGCCGCGCCGGGCCCAGGCTCTTGGCCCCCGGCGCCGGCTGGCCGGTGTGCGCGGACGCAGCGGCTCCCGGAGACCGACCACGGTGTGTCCTCCCGGGTCTCCGCACGGAGGCTGAGGCGCTGCTCGCGGCGGCGCTGGACACGGCAGCGGCTCGGGAGCCTCGCCCAGATGGGGACAGGAGTGGAGTGGCGCATCCGAAGGCCACCGCGCTGCACGACAGCCCCGAGGGGCGCCGGAGGCGCTGGGGCTCGCTCAGGCCTCCCCAGCTCCCCCCCAGACCCCCCCGGGCTCCCCCGCCTGCCCCGGAGCCGCACTCGTCCTGCAGCTGCTGTGACCCGGCCGCCCTGCGCCCGGCCCTGGAGGACGGTCCTCGCGGGAGGAGTGCGCGTCTGCCGGGCGAACAGCCAAGGGGGCGGCCGCAGCTTGCCCGCCACGACCCGGGGAGCGCTGCCCGACCGGCCCGACCCCGGGGCCGAGTCCAGGAAGGCGCAGGCACGGAGCTCCGGGGCTGTGCTGCTCCGTGGCGGCGGCGTGACCGCGGACGGGCCTGACCCCGAGCTCGGCAGGCGCACTGGACGGTGCAGGCGGCTCCGCTGAGCCACGTGTGGCCGGCTGCGCGCGTCGGGGCAGCGGCCGGGCTGGGCCAGACGCATCATGAGCTCGCCAGGCAAGGACGGGGCCGTGAGAGGGCGGGGGGGCGGTCATCACCATGCGCTGTGCTCCCCTCACCCTGCCCCGTGCCCCCGCTGCCCCAGGAGCCGACTGCTGCCATCTGGCAGGCTTGCGGGTGGTCGCAGGCCCCATCGACGGAGCCTCAGAGTGGCTCCGTGTCATCTGATTCTGAAGGTGCCCCTGTCCCGACTGCCATAGTCATGGGACCAGTCACGGCCCCCCTGGAGCCAGAGTGACCCCCACACAGCGTGGCTGCGAGCGCGTCGGCACCTCCGGAACGCCCTCCGCCGTCCTGCCTGTTGCCTGCACCGTCCTGCGCTGCCGTCCCACCCGCCGCCTCACCGTGGACCGTCCGGGTGCCGTGGCCTCCGTGCAGCAGGGCCCAGCCCCCTGCTTCCACCGTGTCAGGACTTCTCCTTCCCTCCCATGGGGTCAGCGCTCCCTGCCCTCGAACCCGGGCTCCCCTGTGACTTTGTGTCAAATCACAGGAAGCGGCGCAGTGGGCTTGGCCTTCACCGCCCGTGGCCACGTGGTCTCGGGCCGTCCCATGTCCCGGGCTCGGCCGCTGCGTCCTTGCAGGGTCACTGAGCATCTCCCTCATCCTCCCCACGTCATAGAACCTGGCTCTGTTCCTCCTGAGCCGTGTTTTCCAGACGAGCACACTCAGGCACTGCTGTGCGCTGCCCCATGTGGGGAGCCAGGTTGTGGGCGCGGCGGCTGTCGTGGGTCCCCCGGGTCTGCTGGCCACTGCCACCAGACCCGCTGCTCCGTCAGGGTGGGTGGAGCAGTGACCTGCCAGCCGTGGAACCCTTTCCACGTGGATGAGTTGGGATTATTCCATACGCGGTGACGTCTCCTCACTCCGTGGGGCTGTCTGGACACCTAAAATATGCTTCCTACCAGAAAGGCAGGAGACCTGTTTCTTTCCTTCTTTGGATTTAAGTATTTTTTTTAATTTTTTTTTTCACCGTCCTATGGGTTTTGTTTCTCTTCCTGCTTTTTTCCCTTTCTGTGTAAAGCATTATTATTAACATATGGATTTTACGTAGATGGTACGTTTGTTCTCTTGCAACTATTCTTCTCTTTACTCAGATTATTCCGCGTTTGCGGGCTTCCGCGTGGATATGACCACACCGGTCTTTGACGGTTTCCTCGACTCTGTCACGTGACGCGTCCTGTTCTCCTCTCTGATGCTTGCTTTCCCAGACCTCCTGGAATCAGCTAATTCCCTCAGGGGCCCTACTTCGCCCTGGTCGGGGAATGATATTTAGAGACCATAGTCTAGGCATTAAGGGTGCTTATTGCAATTGAGCGTCATCACTTTTTCATAGTTTTAGTGGAGAGAGTGAAGGAGGGGAAAAGAAGGGGAAAGTGTGAGTTCATAGAAATAGTTCTAAGTCAAATGTAAGATCGCAGAGTTTCTACTTAAAGATTTTTAAATTTAGGGATCCCTGGGTGGCGCAGCGGTTCGGCGCCTGCCTTTGGCCCAGGGCGCAATCCTGGAGACCCAGGATCGAATCCCACGTCGGGCTCCCGGTGCATGGAGCCTGCTTCTCCCTCTGCCTCTCTCTCTCTGTGACTATCATAAATAAATAAAAATTTAAAAAAAAGATTAAAAAATATTTTTAAATTTAGTACTTGTTTCTCTTTTGTCTTATTAGCATTATTACTTAAGTGCTTTACCCTAAATGTACATATAATGAGTTTGGAATATTATTGGTGCCCACAAATGGCTCATCAAGATTTCCTGGCGTGTGTGTCCATCCCTGAGAAGATCCAGACAGATTCCTGTGCTTTAAAGTCAGTTGCCACAATTCTTCTGTCTGTGTGGTTATGTCACCAGCTTCATGTATACTTGGTTTTTTTTGGGGGTGGGGGGATTAAAAAAATTCTTATTTTTGATTATGTAAACATTTATATGATTCTGAAGTAAAAATATGGGCAGCCCCAGTGGCTCAACTGTTGTAGCGCCGCCTTCGGCCCGGGGCGTGATCCTGGAGTCCCGGGATCGAGTCCCACGTCGGGCTCCCTGCATGGAGCCTGCTTCTCCCTCTGCCTGTGTCTCTGCCTCTCTCTCTCTATCTCTCTGTGTCTGTCATAAACAAATAAATAAATAAATAAAATCTTTAAAAAAAATAAAGTAAAAATATATTGGAGTCTATTCAGAAAAGTTTCAGGTCCACCCCTTTCCATCCAGCTTCCTCCCTTCCCAGGTAGGTAGCTTTGTCTTTCTTTCCATTATTTGTTCTTGAAAATATAAATAAATATATGCGTGTGTATGTAAATGAGCTCCTCAACTTAGTAAACATTTCCTTTTTCATATTTCTTTTGATTCTTTTTTTTAAGATTTTATTTATTCATGAGAGACAGAGAGAGAGAGAGGCAGAGACACAGGCAGAGGGAGAAGCAGGCTCCATGCAGGGAACCTGATGCAGAACTCAATCCTGGGTCTTCAGGATCATGACCTGGGCCAAAGGCAGGCACTTAACCACTGAGCCACCTGGGCGTCCCTTTTCATTCTTATTAGGAAAGTTTGTTTGTTTGTTTATTATTTATTTATTTATTTATTGGCTTTATACTATTGTCTATATAACTTTTTTTAAAAAAGATTTTATTTATTCATTCATGAGCAACCTAGGTGGGGGAGAGAGAGAGAGAGAGGCAGAGACACAGGCAGAGGGAAAAGCAGGCTCCCTGCAGGGAGCCTGACGTGGGACTCGATCCTGGGACTCCAGGATCACGCCCTGGGCTGAAGGCAGAGGCCAAACCGCTGAGCCACCCGGGGATCCCACTATTGTCTATATAATTCACAAAAACCTCTCTTTTCTTTTTTTCTTTTCCCTCGTCTATTGATGTGCTCTCCTGGGGGTTAGAGGGAGCTGGGAGCCGCTTCTCTCTCTCCAGGCTACTCCCTCTCGGGGGCTGTAAGGCTCCCCTCGTTACTCCCCCGCCTCTTCTCCCACGTTATTAGCTTTATCGGTTCCTTATCTCCATCACATGGAACGTTTATACGTTACTCTGTCACCACCAACTGGGTCATTTAGTTCAGGTTCTAGAGCTAAATGTACCCGATGCTTGTCACCGTACTTCTTACCTCGTGGTTGGCTGGAACCCACTCGTGTTGGGTTCTTCGGGGTAGGCTCTGCAGGAAAATGTTCCCGGGGTTCCTGCACGTTCACATCTTTTTATCTGTGGCCTTTACAGCATAGCTGTAATTTAGCTGCATAAAATGCCTGGTTTATATTTTTTTTTCACTTTAGTGTCTTAAAAAGTGTTGCTTTGCTTCTGCATTGCTGTCGAGAACCTCGAACTCCTCGCTCTGATGTTCTTTTCATTATAAGTGTGCGGGACCTTTTAGGCTGGGTGCCCCGAAGACTTGGCTCTAACATCTGTTTTCCTGAAGTGTGTCTTGCTGTGAGCTGCTCAGGCTTGAATTTTCAGGAACGTGGGGTGCCCAGTCACGGTGTAGGTTCAGGCTGTTTTACGTCCGGAAGTGTTTTGGGGTGATTCACGAGTATACGTGGAGACGCAGCGGGGTGTACTCACATGCACGGACGGTGGCTCTGTCTTGCCCGTGCATTGTGTCCGTGATGTTCTCTGGAGTCTTCTTCCTGCACATCTGTCTCATTATTTTTTTTTTCCTTGTTTCTCTTCTCTACGCTCTTTCCTGGGCCTTCTGTGCTCTTTGCTCGTATGCTTCTTCTGCTTCTCACTTCTGACAAACATTCTGGTTTATTCCTGAGCTCTCTACCAACCACCTTTTTATGTCTTCCTGTTTTCTTGCCATGTCACTTTGAGATGTTCTAATTCTATTTTAAATTTTGTTCTTCTAAAAAATAAATAAAAAATAAATTTTGTTCTTCTAAAATTTTGATGATTTTCAAAGTTTTTAGTTCAATTTGACATATTAATTAGGCTATAATTTTCTACCTTGGGTTCATAGTTTTCTGATGTATTTTTGTTATCTCTTACAATGTTTTATTTTCACTATTTTATGGGATTGAATCATAATTCTCTTCTGCCTTTTTTTTTTTTTTAATAAGGGATTTTCTGGACCATTTGGGAAGAGGTTCCTGCAGAGGAATTGGGAATGAGCCAGAATAACTTTCCTAGCCTTGTGGACCAAGGGATTTCTCCTTTATTGTGGCCATGAAAGATTTTTTTAAATGGCCTCTGCACAGGCCTTCCTGTTGGTGAGCATCACTCCTGCTTCTGGAGGACTTCCACAGTCTGATGTCTGTCATCTGGAGAGGAATAGCGCTCAGCACTCCCCCCACCACCACAATGCTCCCCTCCCATGGCTGTGCTGTGCCCACCCCCTCAGCCATCACCCTCAGCCGTCACCCTCAGCCGTCACCCTTGGCCTACCCCCTTAGCCATCACCCTTGGGCCAACCCCTCAGCCTGCACCCTCAGCCATCACCTGTCCCGTTATGGTCAGCCAGGACACACTGAGGCTGCTCCTCCTCCCATTGTCCTTTTCTGAAAACTTCTGTGTTCCAGTAGCTTCACTTGTGCTGTTTTGGGGACAGTTTTTTTCTCCATATGGTTCTTTCTCCAGAAGTGAAGATTGTATATTTCTGAGATTCCTGAGGACTTAGAGCCCTCAGCACTGTTTAAATTTCCTACAAGCTCCTTTCTCCCTTCCTTGCAGCCTTCCTGCCTTCCTGCCTTCCCTCCCTCCCTCCCTCCCTCCCTCCTTTCTTCCTTTGTTTCCACCTTCCCAGAACCTGGGGACCTGGGTTCAGCACATACCTCCTGGAGTTTCTCCATTTGCTCTCAGAATATTCACCCAGATTCCCACTTAGTGTCAATTCTATTTCTTTGTGGGAGTTGTTGGTATTTGGGGGGGGGGGGTTCTGAGCTTTGTGATTCAAAGGCCTCTTCCCCACTTACTATTTCCTACAAACACTGGGCATCTGGGAACTCACTCAGACTCTGCTGCTGTGTCCTGGCCACACCTACCCCGATCCTGGGGATTTGATGGACTCCTGGACTGTACTGAAGAGGTCTCGGGGTTTTTCTTTGTTTATCTAATCATAGTATCTGGGGATTTTTAAGGAATTTTGAAAATTAAAAGAAAAATTGGCGCCTGGGTGGCTCAGTCAGTGAAGCATCTGCATTTGGCTCCGGTCATGATCTCAGGGTCCTGGGGATCAAGTTCCATGTCAGGCTCCCTGCTCAGTGAGGGAGTCTGCTCCTCCCTCTGCCCCTCCCCCCTGCTTGTAATCTCTCTCTTTCATGCTCTTGCTTTCTCAAATAAATAAATAAAATTGTTTAAAAAAATGGAAAAAAGAAAAAAACTATCCTGTTACCATGAAATAGTGAATTTTTATATTTAAGTCCTAGGAGACTTAATAATCAGTTAAGTAAACAACAAACATCATTGTCCTATATGGTTGATATTCATTTCCTTTTATTCATATTTTTACATTTTTTATTCTGTATTTCTTTCTGCAAATCCAGTATTCTTTCTGTGGCCATTTTCCTTGTGCCTGAACAGTGCCCTTTACCATTGACTGTAGAGTGGGTCCACTAGGAAGAAAGTCCCCGTTTTCTGATTGTCTGGAACGCCGACAGCCACTCCATCTGCGAAGGACGACCACACGCGGGCGAGACCTCGGCGCACCGTGATTTCCAGCACACCGCAGCTCTACTTCTGTTCTGGCAACCGTGCTGGCTGTTGAGAAGGAAGCCTTCGGCCTAATGACTGCTCCTTTGAGAATAATCTCATTTATTTCTTTGTTTGCTCTGGAGATCTCTTCTTTGTCTTTGTTTTCTTGAGATCCTATTATGCTGCAGCCAGGATGAGTTCCTCAGTCACGCTTGCTTGGTACGGGCTGGGTGCCTGAGTCAGTCCCTGCAGACACAGCCTCTGCTCCGCCCCCTCCCTTCTCCTTGGAGCCTGAGTGAATGTAGGTCGGGCCTGCGCGGTGTGTGCGTGTGTCTCATCTCTCGCGTTCCCGTCTGGCTCTCTATGTGCTGCCTTTTGGACCATCTCGCATGGCTTAGTTTTTGGCTCATAAAATCTCTCCAGTTCTGCACAGTACTGTTGTTAAACGTGTTAGCGGAGTTTGAAACCGGGTTTTAGAGCTTTTTGTTATAGAATTTCTCTGTGTTTGCTGTAAGAAACATTATTTGTAAAAAAAAAAATTTAGTTTTGACTTTTATTCTGAAAAAATCAGACTCGTAGGAAGTAGCAAAAATAGCACAGTCTTCTATAACATTTACCCAGCTCCTTCCAGTGGTAACGTCTTACCTAACGTTAGTACAGTATGAAAACCCAGGAAATAATACGGTGCAGTACTGCTAATTAGACTACAGACTTTATCCCAATTTTACCAATTTTTACCTGCACTCAGTTATGTGTGTGTGGTAGGAGTAATAGGAGGAGGAGGAGGAGCAGTGGTAGTAGTGGTAACAGTAATAGTATTAGTAATAACAGTAGTACTAATAGTAGCAGTGTTAGTAACAGCAGCAACAACAGAAGTAGTAGTAGCAGCAGCAGCAGCAGTAATTAGTGGTGTGGGTCATAATCGTAGCAAGAGTAGTGGAAATAGTAGTAGTAGTAGTAGTAGTAGTAGTAGTAGTAGTAGGTCATAATCCTACCAGCAGTAGTAGCAGGGGTGATAGTAGTAGTAGTAGTACCAGTGGTGGTAGTAATAGTAGTAGCAGCAGCAATGGTCCTAGTAGTAGTAGTGGTGGTAGCAGTAGTAACAGTGGCAGTAGTAGCAGCAGGTGTTGTAGCATTGGTAGTAGTCGTCGTAACGGCAGGACTGGTAATTGTAGTAGCAATAACCGTAGTCGTAGCGATAGTAGTTTGATTTTGTGCGGTTTTATCTGCTGCACAAATTTGTATAACCACCCCCACCATCTAAGATACAGAACTGCCCCTTGCATCGCCTCTAAGGAACTGCCTTGTGATGCCCTGAAGTATTCGCCCTCCATTCCACTCCCAGCTCTCCCCTGGAGACCAATAATTGATTCTTGATAATTGATAATTATGTCCTTTCAAAAATGTCACAGAATTGGAGTCTTACAGTTTGCAACCGTTTAACACTGGCTATTCTCCCTCCACGTAAGGCCCTACAGACCTGTCCCAGGGGCCATGCGTATCGGTAGTGTGTTCCTTTTTCTGCTATGTCGCACTCCGTGGTGTGGGATGACCACAGTCTGGCCACTCACCCATTGAAGGATATTGGGGTTGTTTCCCATCCTTGCCTATTGCAAATAAAGTCACAGCGTAAGCCCAAGCACAGTTTTTCATGTCTATGTAAGTCGTTATTTCTCTGGCATAAATACCCAACAGCACAATTGCCAGCTTCCATAGGAAGGACGTGTTTCATTTTATAGTAAGTGATGTTTCCAGAATGGCTATACCATTTTATATTTCTACTTAAATGTATGGGAGATCCGGTTCCTACATTCCTTGCCAATATTTGATACTACCACTATTTTTCAAAGCTGTTCTAATAGATAGGTAGTGACACCTCCTTGTGGTCATAATTTGCATTTCCTTAATAGCTAATGATGTAGAACAGCATTGTCATGGGTTGATTTTCCATCCATATACTTTCTTCAGGGAAATGTCTGTTCATGACTTTTTCTCATTTCCTAATTGATTTTTTTTTTTTAAACTCCATTACCTATTTCACCCGTCCCCTCACTCTCCTCCCTCTGGTGATCATCTGGTAATCATCAGTTTATTCCTGTAGTTGAGAGTCTGTTTCTTGTTTTGCCTCTTTCTTACTTTTTTTCCCTTTGCTTGTTTGTTTTGTTCATTAAATTCCACATATGAATGAAATTGTATGGTGTTTGTCTTTCTCTGACTGACATCTCACTCAGCATGACACTCTGTAGCTCCGTCCATGTTAGTTATTGCAGATGGCAAGATCTCATCCTTTCTGATGGCGGAGTAATATTCCGTTGTGTATACACCACATCTTCTTTATCTGTTTATCTATTGATGGACATTTGTGTCATTTGGATAAATACCTAATAGTGCAATTTGCTGGGTCGTAGGGTAGCTCTGTTTTTAACTTTTTGAGGAAACTCCACACCGTTTTTCCACAATGGCTATGGCAATTTGCATCCCCATCAACAGTGCACAAGGGTTCCTTTTCCTCTGCTTCCTCACCAACACTTGTTGTTTCGTGTGTTGTTGATGTTAGCCAGTCTGACAGGTGTGAGGTGGGATCTTGTTGTGGTTTTGATTTGTATTTCCCTGATGATGAGCGATGTTGAGCATCTTTCATGTGTCTGTTGGCCATCTGGATGTCTTCTTTGGAGAGATGTCTTCTGGCCATTTTTTGATTGGATTGTTTGGGTTTGGGGTGTTGGGTTGTATCAGTTCTCTATATATTTTGGAAACTAACCCTTTATCAGATATGTCATTTGCAAGTATCTTCTCCCATCCTGTAGGTTGCGGTTTAGTTTTGTTGATTGTTTCCTTCACTGTACAGAAGCTTTTTATTTTATTTTTAAAAAATGTTTTATTTATTTATTCATGAGAGACACAGAGAGAGAGGCAGAGACACAGGCAGAAGGAGAAGCAGGCCCCATGCAGGGAGTCTGATGCGGGACACAATCCCGGACCCCGGGATCACGCCCTGAGCTGACGGCAGACGCTCAACTGCTGAGCCATCCAGGCGTCCCAGAAAAGCTCTTTATTTTGATGAAGTCCCAATAGTTTATTTTTGCTTTTGTTTCCCTTGCCTCAGGAGACATATCTAGAAAATGTTGTGCCTCAGATATGGCTGATATCTGAGAGGTTACTGCTTATGTTCTCTCCTAAGATTTTTATGGTTTCCTGTCTCATATTTAGGTCTTTACCCCACTTTGAATTTACTTTGTATAGTTTCATTCCTTTGCCTGTAGCTGCCCAGTTTTCCCAACACCATTTGTTGAAGAGATGATCCTTTTCCCATTGGATAGTCTGTCCTTCCCTGTCAGAGATTAACTGACCATGTAATCGTGGAATCATTTCTGGGTTCTGTGTTCTGTTCCATTGATCTATGTGTCTATTTTTGTGCCAGTGCCATACAGTTTGATTATTATGGCTTTGTAATGTAATTTGAAATCCAGAATTGTGATGACTCTTGCTTTTCTTTTTCAAGATTACTTTGATTATTCCGGGTCTTTTCTATTTCTTTTTTTTTTTTAAGATTTTATTTATTAGAAACAAAGAGAGGGGCACAGACACAGGCAGAGGGAGAAGCAGGCTCCATGCAGGGAGCCTGACGTGGGACTCGATCCCAGGACTCCAGGATCACGCCCTGGGCTGAAGGCAGCGCTAAACCGCCAAGCCATCGGGGCCACCTGGGTCTTTTCTGTTTCTATACAAATTTTGGGATTGTTTGTTCCAGTTCTGTGAAAAATACTGTTGGCATTTTGATAGGGATTGCATTAAATGTGGAGATTGGGGATGCCTGGTGGCTCAGTGGTTGAGCGTCTGCCTTCGGCTCAGGTCATGATCCTGAGGTCCTGCAGGGAGCCTGCTTCTCCCTCTGCCTGTGTCTCTCATGAATAAATAAACTCTTAAATAAATAAATTAATAAATGTGGAGATTGCTTTGGATAGGATAGACATTTTAATGTTATGTTATTCCAGTCCATGAGTTTGGAATGTCTTTTCATTTCTTTGTGTCATCTTCAATTTCTTTCATAAGTATTTTATAGTTTTCGGAGTACAGGTCTTTCACCTCTTTGGTTATTAGGTTTATTCCTAGGTATCTTACTATTTTTGGTGCAATTGTAAACGGGATTCTTAGTTTCTACTTACTCTGCTTCATTACTGTTATATAGAAATGCAATGGATTTCCGCATGTTGATTTTGTATCCTGTGACTTCACATTTGTTTATCAGTTCTAGCAGCTTTTTAGTGGAGTCTTTCAGGTTTTCTATATAGAGTGTCATGTTGTCTGAAAAGAATGAAAGTTTTACTTCTTCCTTGCTGATTCAGTTACCTTTTATTTCTTTTTGTTGTGTGATTGCCTTTGCTAGGACTTCTGGTACTATGGTAAGTAACAGAGGTGAGGGTGGACATCGCTGTCGTGTTCCTGACCTTAGGGGAAAAGCTCTCGGTTTTTTTGTTTTTGTTTTTACTATTGAGTGTGACATTTGCTGGGGGTTTTTCACTTATGGCTTTTATTATGTTGAGGTATGTTCTCTCTATCCCTACTTTGTTAAGGATTTTTACCATGAATGGATGTTGTACTTTGTCACATGCTTTTTCTACATCTATGAAATTATCACATGTTCTTACCCTTTTCTGTGTTGATGTGATGTATCACGTGGACTGATTTGTGAATATTGAACCACCCCTCAGCCCAGGAATAAATCCCACTTGATGGTGGTGAATGACTTTTTGAGTACACTGTTGGATTTGATTTGCTAGCATCTTACGGAGAATTCTTGCTTCCGTGTTCATAAGGGATATTGGCCTGTAGTTTTCTTTTTTAGTGGAGTCTTTGGTTTTTGGAATCAGGGTAAAGCTGGCCTCATAGAATGAATTTGGAAGTTTTCCTTCCTTTTCTGTCTTTTGGAATAGTTCAAGAAGAATAGGTATTAACTTATTTAAATGTTTGGTAGAATTCGCCTGTATAGCTATCTGGTCCTGGACTTTTGTTTGTTGGGAGATTTTTGACTATTGATTCAGTTTTTTTTTACTGGTTATTGATCTGTTCAAATTTTCTATTTATTCCTGTTTCAGTGTTTGTAGTTTGTATGTTTCCAGGAATTTATCCATTTCTTCTAGGTTGTTAATTTTTTGGCATATAGTTTTTCATGATATTATGATTATTTGTATTTTTATGGTATGGGTTGTCATTTCTCCCCTCTCATTTGTGATTTTATTTATTTGAATCTATTCCCTTTCTTGGTATGTCTGGCTAGAGGTTTTCAATTTTATTGATTTTTTTCAAAGAACCAGTTCCTGGTTTCATTGATATGTTTTACTGTATTTATAGTTTATCATTTATTTCTGCTCTAATCTTCTTTCTGCTGGTTTTAGGTCTTATTTATTGTTATTTTTCTAGCCCCTTTAGGTGCGGAACTAGGTTATTTGAGACTTTTCATGGTTCTTGAGGTAGACCTGTGTTGCCATTTCCTTCCTTCCTTTCCTTTTCCTTTCCTTTCCTTTCCTTTCCTTTCCTTTCCTTTCCTTTCCTTTCCTTTCCTTTCCTTTCCTTTCCTTTCCTTTCCTTTCCTTCCTTCCTTCCTTCCTTCCTTCTTTCTCTCTCTCTCTCTATATATATATATATTTTTTTTTATTTGAGAGAAAGAGAGAGAGAAAGCAGGCATGTGAGAGTAGGGGAAGAGTAGAGGAAAAGGGAGTGAATCCTTAAGCAGACTCCATGCTGAGTTGTGGACCCAACATAAGGCTCAACCCCAGGACCCTGAGATCATGACCTGGCTGAAATCAAGAGTTGGACCCTTAATGACTGAGCCACCCAGGTGCCCCAATTTTCTAATTGATTTTTTTAAACAAGTTTTTTTTAAAGATTTCAGTTATTTATTCATGAGAGAGAGAGAGAGAGAGAGAGAGAGAGAGAGAGGGGCAGAGGCATAGGCAGAGGGAGAAGCAGGCTCCCTGCAGGGAGCCCAATGTGGGACTCGCTCCCAGGACCCCAGGATCACGCCCTGAGCCAAAAGCAGACGCTCCACCCCTGAGCCACCCAGGTGCCCCTCTAATTGATTTTTAAAAGAATTGTTGAGTTTTGAGTATGCTTCATATATTCTGTATGCTAGTCTTTTGCTGGATACGTGGTTTGCAAATATTTTCTCCCAGTTTATAGTTTGTCTTCATTGTCTTAACAGGGGATTTTGCATAGCAAATGTTTTTGATTTTCATGAAGTCCAATCTATTGATTTTCCCTTTCACAGATCATGCCTTCTGTGTCAAGTCTAAGGACTCCGCTTACCCTAGATTCTGAAGATTTTTCTCCTTTGCTTTTTTTCCTAAAGGTTTTAGTTTCTTGTTTTATATATATGTCTATCATCCATTTTGAGTTAATGTTTGTGTAAGGCGTGAGACCTGAATCAGGGTTCATTTTATTGCCTATTCAATTGTCTGAAATCCATTTGTTGAAAAGACTACTTTTTTCTTCATTGAATTGTTTTTCCACTTTGTCAAAAATCAGTTGGGCATATTTGGGTGGGTTTATTTCTAGGTTCTCTAGTCTATTCTATTGGTCTGTGCTATCTTGAAAACTGTAGTTACAGATTCAGACTTATTCTTGCATTGAGTGATTCTTTTTGCTTTATTCTTTTTTTCCCAAGGCTTTTAAAGCTACTCTATGGTCTGCGCCTTTCTGTATAGGTTTTATAATAAGCTCATTTATGTCTACAAATCATTGCTGGGATTTTTTAAAAAAATTATTTAAATAGTAGCATGAAGCCCATTGTGGGACCTGAACTCACAACCCTGAGATCCAGACCTAAGCTAGGATCAAGAGTCAGATGCTTAACAACTGAGCCACCCAGTTGCTGGGATTTTTAAAAGAATTGCACTGAACATTTAGATCAATTTGGAGAGAACTGATATTTTTACTATGTTGAGTCTTCCAATCCATGGATATAATGTGTCTCTCCATTTACTTAGGTTTTTGAAATTTACTTTATCAGCATTTCACAGTTTCCAGGATAACAGATCCTGTATATCTTAAGTGTATATAAGTAATTCATTTTATTTTGAATTATTTTAAATGATACTGTGTTTTAAGTTTTGGTTTATGTGAGTTCACTGTTAGTATCTAGAAAATACAGTTAATTTTTGTGTATTATTCTTATACTCTGCCTTTCTGAACTCACTTATCAGTGCTAGGGGGTTTGTTGTGTAGATTCCTTGGGATTTTCTAGGTAGAAAACTATCATTTGCAAATAGAGATAGTTTAGTTCTTCTTTTCCAGCCTGTAGGTCTCTGATTTATTTTTCTTGCCTATGACAGTGGCTGGAACCCACAGCATCCTGGATAAGAGTCGTGACTGTGCACAGCCTTGCCCTGTGCCCAGCTGTAGGGCAGAGCATCCAGCTTATCAACATTAGGTATGATGTTAGCTCTAGGTTTCATAGATGCTGTTTATCAGGTTGTGGTAATTTTCTTGTGTCCTTAATTCGCTGGTATTTTTTATTGTGAATAAGTTGAATTTTGTTAGATGCTTTTTATGCATCAATTTATATGATCATATGGGTTTTATAGATACAGTGGATTATATTGATTGACTTTTTCTTGTGGAGCCAGCCTTGCATCCCTGGATAAACCCTACTTGGTCCTGGTGTATAAATCTTCTGTACATTCCTGGATTCGTTTTGCCAATTAAAAAGTTGTTTTAGTTTATTTGCGTCTATGTCCATAGGGCACATTGCTTTGCTTTTGGTATCAGGGTGATGGCGACCTCACAAAATGAGTTGGGAAGAATTCTCCATCTGTTTTCTCTAAAGGATTGTCTCAGGTTGGTGTTCGTTCTTCTTTAAATGTTAAAATTCTCCAGTGAAACCATCTGGCCCTGGAGATTCCTTTTTCTGTAGCTTTTTATTACAAATTCAATTTCTTTAGTGGTTATAGGGATATTGAGATTGATGATTTCATTTTGGTTGATTTTTGGTAGTTTGCTGGTTGTTCTTCATAGCTCCTGTTTCTCTGTGGGTTTTTAGAGATGTGCCCTGAGCATGTTCAGCACTTACTGATTTTCTTTCCTTTTTCATGTTGAGATTTTCCTAGTTTGGGGCACAATAAGTGATTTTCCTTCGTATCCTGAGTACGTTGGCTATCGCGTTGGGGTATCCGTGAAATCTGTCTTAGGAGGCCTCTGCCGACCCCACAAGGGGGCACCCTGCTCACAGCGGACTGGGGTGGAGGTCCAGGCCCCTCCCTCGGTCCCAGGACACCTGGGGGCGGGTGCTTGGTACTGCCAGGCAGGGGAGGCTAAGCTCCCAGGCCAGCCTCTTTGCACCTCTTTGCACGGGGGCAGGGAGGGCTGTTTCCTTGGTCGCCGCCTGCCTGCGAGGGCAGAGGCTGCCTGGCTGCCTCGGCTTCCTGTCCCAGTCCTTGGCCTGGAGAGAGAGCAGACATTTCATGAGACTTGTTTTTCTGTGTCCTGCAGCATTTTTAGGTTGCAGGCTTTTCCAGTGACCAGTTTGGAATATACAGGAGGGAAACGAGATGAAACAAAATGAAGTGGTGAGCTCACCGCCGCGTCATTCCTCAAATCCTGACCATCCTGGCAGCCTGCCTGCCTCCCCCTGCTTGCCCGGGTTTTCCTTGTTTGTTTTGTGTTTGGCGTCCAGTTAGTTGTGCTCGGCAGGAAGAACGGGAGCGCGGTGGCTGCTCGGTCATGTCCACGACCAGAGGCCTGGTCCTCCTTGTAGCCTCTGACACCATCTGTGCCCTCTTAATTATTTTCCCTCATCAGTGTCATCAGAGGGCTGTGTATACCTAGACCTTTTTTGAAGAAGTAAATTTTATAGTTGTTCATTTTCTCAATGGGCTCATGTCTTTTCTTCAGACCTATTCTTTGTTATTACATTCTTTGTATTTTCTGTGGATGCTTTCTGCTATTTTCTAAATTCTTAAGTTGAATTTCTTTACTCGCTGACTTTTGTTCTCTGTTTATTCCTAACACAGGCTTTTAAGACTGTAAATTCTACGGTCGCCACTTGCCACAAAGTTCGGCATGTTGCAAGTTTATTGGTCTAGTTATTTTCTAGTTTCATTGTGTCATTGCATCCATTTCTTATTTAGAAGCTTTTCTTTTAATGTTTTTGTTTTTTGTTTTTTGTTTTTTGAGAGAGAGAGAGTGTGTGTATCCTAGCAGGGTAGGGAAGGGCAGAGGGCAAGTGGCTCCTAGTGGGGCTTGACCCCATGACCCTGAGATCATGACCTGAGCCAGAGTCAAGGGTTGAATACTCAACCACCTGAGACACCCAGGCGCCCCCAGAAGCTTTTAAAAGATGTTATGTTCGGGGGAATTATAAAGCTATCCTTTTGCTAATGGTTTCTAATTCAGTTGCCTAATGGGTGGAGAGCATAGTCTGTTTGATTCCGTGTCTTCAAAATTTGTTGAAACTTGCACTGTGAGCTGGGGCATGGCCAGTTTGGGTCCCCGAGAGCCTGAGGGGAGCGCGGAAGCTCCGAGGGTCACACACGCACCGCGCGGTGTCCGTGAGGTCGTGCGGCGGCATCTTCATTGGATTTCCCTGAGCCGGTGTGGGCTGCTCCTGAGAGCCGTGCTGGCGTCTCCCATGCCGTGCACGCGGTCTGGCGTGAGGTCCCCCCGGACCGGAGCCGCAGGGATGGGCCCCCGCAGCATCTGTCCCGCCCCCGCGCCCACGGCCACGGCCGGTCCCGTTGCTCCGGGCTGGATTATGGCCCAGGCTCCTAAACTTTCTCCCGACTTCCCTCCCGTCCCTCCCGGCCCACAGCGGAGCCGACTGTGTTCAGTGTCAGGATTTACCGTCTTCGCCCGCTTGGCCCCTTTGTGTCTCAGCCCCCCGAGGCCCGTTCTCACCCTCCCGGGGTGGCTCCTGCGCTGCCCCCCACGGCCTCCCTCCCTCCTCCCCGCTCCTGCAGGAAGCCCCGCGAAGCAGGTGGGGTAGCCCGTGGCCTCCCGTGGTCTGACGCCGCAAACCCCCTGGGGGAGCCCAGGCCGCTCACCGACGCAGAGAACAGCCCGAGCCGCTTACGCCGCACGCACACGTGTGTGAGTGTGTGCGTACACGTGTGTGCTTTGCAGCGGAATGGGCTTCCTTTGTCTGGACCGTGCCAGAAGGGGCAGTGACGTCCCTGGGGCCTCATCCTTGGAAGCTGATTCGCCGTGGCGTGGCGGCCCGTTCAGCCAGGCGTTGACACCGTCGCTCCTGTTGTGGCTGAGAGGGTTGCGCGCGAGGGAAGGCCGCGGAGGTGAGGAGAGGGATCCGTCCCTCGCTGTCGCTGGTCCCCGGCTCCCTCCCGTCCTCACCGCCACCGTGCTTTGAAGGGAGAGCGGCAGCGGCAGCGTCGTCGTTCCCTCGTTCCCTCGGACAGTGCAGGCCGCGGGGTGTCCCCGGCCCCCCGACGTGCTGCTGCTGGGGGTGGAAGAAGCGGGTCGTTGCAAGAATGGGACTGGCTGTCACACCACTTTATTTTATTATTTTTTTTAAAATTCATTTTTTATTGGAGTTCAATTTGCCAACATATAGAATAACACCCAGTGCTCATCCCATCCCCTTCCACCACCCCTAGTTCGTTTCCCAGAGTGAGGAGTCTCTCATGTTCTGTCTCCCTCTCTGATATTTCCCCTGATTTTTTCTCCTTTCCCCTTTATTCCCTTTCACTATTTTTTATATCCCCCAAATGAATGAGACCATAGAATGTTTGTCCTCCTCCAACTGACTTATTTCACTCAGCATAACACCCTCCAGGTCCATCCACAACGAAGCAAATTTGTCGTTTCTTTAAAGATTTCTGGTCTCCTTGTCTTTCCTACCAGTGTAGTGACGTGTCAGGGCCATATATATTAAGTAAACCAACTCCCTCTAGATACATCTAGAACGTTAGGAGTTGCAAGTGGAATGTCCTTTGGGTAAAGTTCACTGATTTCTGGTTTTATGACATTCTTACCAGAGCCTGCCATCCCCACTGTTGCTGTTTTGTGCAACTCACTGAGATCCTAATCCTGCTAGATTTCGGATCGCCCCGGGGGGGGGGGGGGCAGGAGTCCTCACTGTTCCACTGGTCGTCTCCCGTGTAATGCTCCTGCTTTAATTTTGGCGTTGAGCTGTCCTCAGAACCGCTTGTCATTGAGTCCGCGTCCCGGATGAGTCACCCTCTGCAGAGGCGAAACCTCCCGTTGTCCCTGGAAGAAAAGAGCCAGAGGATTTCTGGGGCCAGATGCCTCATGGAAAATTCTACTTACTACCCGCTTTTACTCCCCTGCCTCTGGCCCTTCCCTCTGCAGACACTCTGGAATGTGTGCGTGAGTTGGTGGCGTCCAGTCGCCTCTTCCCTTAAAGGTGTGGGTCTCAGCTTTCCAGGCTTTGCCACATTATCTACCACATCGTCACACGCTTCCCAGATGCCAGGACTGTGTTGCTTGTTCTCTCTCCTCCTGACTTTTCAGTACTTCTGAGTCTGTGCCTTTTTATTTTGTGTTACTGAGCAAATGCACATTAATTCTGCAATTTCATGGGAGGTTTCTCTCTTTACTTTTTTTTTTTTTAACTTTTGAGTATTGATTGCCTTTTTTTGTTTTTTAAAAAAAGACCTTATTTATGAGAGCAAGAAAGCTTGGGCAGGGGGGGCGGGGCAGAGAGAGAAGCAGACTCCCCACTGAGCAGGGAGCCTGACATGGGACTCGAACCCGGGACCCTGAGATCATGACCTGAGCCGAAGGCAGACACTTCACCCGCTGAGCCACCCACATGCCCCGCCTTTGGTTTTTTTTTTTTTTTAATTGAGTATAATTCACACACCATAAACTCCATGCTTTTAAAGCCTACATTTTAGCAGTTTCTAGTATATTCACAAAGGTGTGCCGTCATCACCACTGTCTGTCTACAGGACATTTCATCACCCCAAAGGAAGCCCATACACATCACTAGTCACATCACTAGTCCCCTTTGCCTTTCCTCACCCTGGGAGCCTTGAGTCTACTTCCTGTCTCTGTGATTCGCCTTTCCAGCATCTCATCTACTTGGGACCGTACCGTTATGTGGTTTTCCGTGTCTGGCTTCTCTCACGCAGCATCCGTGTCTCCCAGGTTCATCTATGTTGCATTTTGAAGGCTTCACTCCGTTTTCGTGTGACAAAATGATATCCCATCGTGTGGCTAGACCACATTTGGTCTATCCCTCCATCAAGTGATGGCCATTTGGGTTGTTTCCACTCTTCGGCTGCCATGAATTTCATGTGCAAGTTTTTGTGTGAACGTGTGATTTTATTTTATTTTATTTCTCATGTGTAGATACTTAGGAGTGGAATCGCCAGGTCATATGTTAACTGGTTTAACGTTTTGACAAGCTGTGAGACTATATAACAGAGTGGCTGCACCATTTCGTATTTCCACCAGCAGTGTATGAGGGCTCCAGTTTCCCCATATCCTGGCTGACATTTATAATGTTCTGTTTTTCTTCTTTCTTTTCCTCCTCCTCCTCCTCACTATTATCAATATCATCATTGTTGCTACTATTATCACTATTATTGCCGTCCTACGTGGGGTAAAATAGTATCTCATGGTGGTTTTCATCTGTATTGCTCTAATGACTAATGGTGTTGAGCATCTTTTCATGTCCTTATTTGGCTGTTTGTCCATCCTCCTTAGAGAAATACATATGCACATCCTCTGCACATTGAAAAATTTCTTTTAGGGGCAGCCCCGGTGGTGCAGCGGTTTGACGCCGCCTGCAGCCCGGGGTGTGATCCTGGAGACCCAGGATCGAGTCCCCCGTCGGGCTCCCTGCATGGAGCCTGCTTCTCCCTCTGCCTGTGTCTCTGCCTTTCTCTCTGTGTGTCTCTATGAATAAATAAATAAATAAAATCTTAAAAAAAAAAGAAAAAGAATTTTTTTTTTTATTGTTGAGTTGCAAAAGTTCTCTATATGGTCTGGTTAGTAATCCTTTCTCAGATACATGATTTGCAAGTATTTTCTCCTATTCTGCTGATTGTATTTTCTCTCTTCTTAATGCCCTTTGATGCACAAAAGCTCTTAATTTTGGTTGTTGCCTGTGCTTTTTGGTGTTGTATCCATAAAATCCTCATTTCCAAATCCAGTGTCGTAAAGATTTGTTTCCCAATATTTTCTGTAAGCGTTTGTACTTTTAGCTCCTAAGTCTAGGTCTTTGGTCCACTTTGACTTAGTGTTTGTACGATTTGAAGGGTCGTTCTTTGCAAGTGGTCATCTAGTTTTCCCAGAACCATGTGTTGCAAAAACTATTCTTTCCCCATTGAACTGTCGTGGCATCCCTGTTTAAAATATTTCCTTTGCTTTCTGATGAATTCCCACTTACTGACTTTAAGACCTAACTCAACAGATACTAGCCTCTCTACCAATCACGATGGAGATTCTTGGAGATTCTTTTTTTTTTAAAGACTTATTTATTTATTTATTTATTTATTTATTTATGATAGAGAGAGAGGCAGAGACACAGGAGGAGGGAGAAGCAGGCTCCATGCACCGGGAGCCCGATGTGGGACTCGATCCCGGGTCTCCAGGATCACGCCCTGGGCCAAAGGCAGGCGCTAAACCGCTGAGCCACCCAGGGATCCCCAAGATGGAGATTCTTAATAGTACCTTTCCTGAAATCTCCTTGAATTTGGTGTTTTCCAGTTTGTTCTACTATGAACGACAGTGTATTACATGGACGACACATTTTAGCTTGGAACAAAGCAGTCAGTGCTGTGGTTCATTGCCTAAAGTGGTTACCTGACTGACTTGGAGAAAAGCAAAGACATTGAATAAAGGTCTCTAGTTATTTTTGGTGCTATGACCTCACAATTCCAAGTGTTGGATGCTGTTGTAAATAAGCCTTTTAAGATGTCTGTAACAATTCATAGAGACTATAAATACACGCTTATGGAATAGAATTATAACGCAGCAAAGAGGATAATGTTCAAAAATGGGTACTTGTGACGGGGGATTAAATTTCCAATTTGGGCAACCAAAGTGAATTTAAAAAGTAAATAGTCAGGAAACTTAGACTCGGGCAAAACTGATACTCTCTGGAAAACCAGTGGGCGGCCTGGGGGGCAGGTCTGCCTGGACGAGAACGTGCGCCAAGACATGGGGCCGGAGGGGCAGGATGGACAGCATGATTACGTTTCCTGTGAGAATGGGAAACCACAATGCATTTGGGCTAATGTGTAATTTCATGAAAGCTGTTCTTAAATCAGTGGGGCGGGAGGAGAGGGAGAGAACGGGACTAAGCACTGTCAGTAGAAGGTTGACTGTATCATTTACATCCTCAAAAGTTGATATAGTTTCACCAAAAAGCTTCTTTTGGACTTGTCATTTATAAAATGGAAGCCTCCTCACGTCTAGAGCTGCCTCATTTGGGGTAAATGGAGCAGTATTCCCAGAACAGGGTCTCACGGCGTTCCGTCTCCGTGTCCCACACATGCCGTATACTTGTCCAGTGCTGAAGACATGTCTACTGCTGTGTCGGAAGCAAGAAACCGTGCTGCGGAGGCTCCCCGTGCTGATGGGCAGGGTCTCGAACGTGCACACTCACATGCCCTGTGTTCTGTGTTTTAGGTAGGTGAGCCCCGGGACACAGTCAGCCGTGTCACTCACCGGTTCCAGCTATGATGCTCTAAGTCACTGTAAGCGTGAACACTTGCCGTCTATGGATCTGCTCTGACTCTTAGAGCCTGCTTATGGGGGAAGGTGAGTGACTGTAAAGTATGTTTTGTTCGCTCCTCTGTTTCCCTGGAACACGGGTAACAAGATCAGGGTCAGCCCTGAGAACAGCGAGGCAGTATGCGGTTGGCCCTCTTCTGCCCACAGCATGGTATCCCTGGGGAGCAGCGCCAGGAAGTTTAACAGAGAAAGGCAGTGGATGCGCGTGTGGTCGTGTAGGAGTAAATAGCTTTCCTGGCTGACTCCAGAGTTGAGGTGGAGTTTGAGAAGCAGGTCTAGGGATCCCTGGGTGGCACAGCGGTTTAGCGGTTTAGCTGCCTTTGGCCCAGGGCGCGATCCTGGAGACCCGGGATCGAGTCCCACGTCGGGCTCCCGGTGCATGGAGCCTGCTTCTCCCTCTGCCTGTGTCTCTGCTTCTCTCTCTCTCTCTCTGTCTCTCTGTGACTATCGTAAATAAATAAAAATTAAAAAAAAAAAAAAAAGAGAGAGAGAAGCAGGTCTAAGCTGAGACAGCACATTAACCCATGGCTTTCCCCCTTGCATGTTTGAGGAGGATGGGAGCCCTCAGAGCTGTTTTCCCCTAAGCATTCCTTGCTTTTACACCTCTGTCCCTCTTCCCACCATTTTCTAAAGAATGCTGGGTGGGGACTCCGAAGAGCTGGGTCTGTCGTCACCTCGTTTATTGGATCCCCCATAAATGAGTGCCAGCCACATGCAGGGCCCCTGTGCTAAGCACTACATGCTAGCCTGGCCCTACTGACAGTCTTCCCGCGTGTGCAAGGGTGCAGCACCATGTGTGTGGGTGTGCATGGGCAGGAGCACACACATAGAGGGGTAGGAGCACGTGTGTGCATGGTTACACAGGAGCATGCGTGTAGGAGTATGTGTGGGGAAGGTGCACGCATGCAGAGTGTGTGTGCATGTGTGTCCAGGAGGGGGGCAGTGTGCCCGTGTGCACAGTGCCTGTGTACATGGTTATAGGATCATGTGTGTCCAGCATGTGTGCATGCGTGCGCCCAGGAGCATGTGTGCAGGAGCGGGTGCAGTGTGTGTGCATGTGACTAGGAGTGCGAGGTGTGTGCACGAGTGCAAGAGCATGTGTGTTCTGTGCCCCTGTGTGCTCCAGGACCCTGAGGTCCGCATTCTCTTTGCCGGGCCTTACGGGTTCTACACCTGCAGGAGCCGACTTTCTCTGGCCTCAGCCTGAGGCCTCCAGTTCCTTCCATGGCACATGGGCCTCGGTCGTCCCCAGGCTGGTTCTAATTGATTCACGTGTGTGTTTATGTTACACGGGCTTTGCTCAGGCCTTGAGAACACGTTCTAGGGTGCCTTCCTCACCTGGAGACACGGGGGCAGCACCGAGAATCTCGAAGCTGTATAGTGCAGCAGTCCACGGTCACCCGCAAACATCGCATAGGTTCTGAGTTAACGTACCCCCGGGCGCTTGTCAGAGAATCACGATCTTCTAAACGTCAGGGAGCCTAGTAATAAGGGCACCGGCTGCTCCCCACGTTGTCCTCAGCCCAGCTGCTGTCACCCCCACGGTTGTCTGTCTGGGCCGATCGGTCGGTTAATTGCGGCTCAGCATTTAATCCGGTGGCGCTTGACCCACTTCCACCAGCCCGCGGCCTGGGCGGTTTTGCTCTTTCCTTCTTCCCACGGAGGACAGTTGAGACCATTTCAGCGTCCAGGTGCCTGGGCTGAATGTCCGTGACTGGGAGCCGGGCTGCCCCTCCCCGACACTGGGAGCCGAGAGGGGCCCACACGGGACTCTCTGCCTCTTTTCCGGCCGGAACGGATGCAGGTTGGGGAGGTCTGCGCCGCTCGTCAGCCTGCCCCCTGCCCCCCGCCTCGGCTGCGTTTGCCAGGTACTCGTGTGCTCGATGCTCAGGCATGGGACGTGGCTGCAGAGGCAGCGGGAGGAATCCACGAGAACAGGAAACCCGCACCATCTGGGAGGTGACTGGCCACTGAGCCCACCATGTCCCAGTGAACCCAAAGGCCCCAAATGCCTGCAGCTGGCCAGCCCCTGGGCGTGTGGTGCTCACAGGCAGGCCCCCCACTCCATTTGCGATGCGCCCTCCACCCTGCAACTGCCCAAGCCACGTCCTCACTTCTCGCCTGGCCTGGTTTCTCTCGGCTGCCCCTGGCACCTGGGGTGCCCTCGTCCCTTGGTTTCTCTGGGCCTCCCCCTCTTCCGTTTCATGGCCCCCACACCCTCAGCCACTTCTCTTTGGTGACTCTGGTCCTTCACGTCCCTCCTTGTGCCGCTTCCTTTCCAGCTGGGCTCTCTCTGCTTCCCACCTGGCCCAAAACAGGCAGGTGTGCCCCTTGGCAGTATATCTGCTTCCGGCAACCACCTCTCCTTCCGTCCCCTGGATGGCCGGCCTCGCTGGCCGCTTGCTTACCTTGCACCAGACCTGCCTGTCAAGGGCTGAGCCTGCCCTGGCCAGACCCGCCGGCCAGCGTCGGGTCCTCCCCAGGCTCTCACTGGCACTGGACACTCTTGGGGACCAGTGGGCAAGAGCCCGGGCTTCCATGACCCGAACTATAGGACCGGGAGTGAGCCCTGCGTCACTGTGCTGCCCCTTCCCTCATCTGTCAGGGAGTGAGGACGGATCCTCCACGGAGACCCGCTGCAAGGTGGGAATTCGCCGGCGGGGCCAGACACGTGGCAGGGCTGTCTGCGCCCTCCTGCTTGCTCGGCCACTAGCGACTGGCGTCCCCGGGACTCGGGGCTCAGTCAGTGAGTGATGACAGAGCTGCCCCGGCTGGGGGGAGCGCAGGGAGCCGCCCGCATCGTGGCAGCGTCACGGGCTGAGCCAGTTTGTCACTTTGGGCCGAGGTTTAAGCATCTGTCTCCTCCCAGCCAGGAACAATATCTGTAAATATGGGTTCTGAGGGGCAGGAGGAGGATTGTGGAAACATTCTTTAATATCACAGCTCGGGGCGCCTGGATGGCTCCGTCGGTGAAACGTCTGCCTTCGGCTCAGGTCACGATCCCTGGGGTCCTGGGATCGAATCCCACGGAGCCTGCTTCTCCCTCTGCCTCCGCTACTCCTCCCTGTTGGTGTGCTCTCCCTCTCTCAAATAAAAACCTTTAAAAACACACGTAACAACGTAAAAATCCTGGAAATAGAAGCATTACATATTGGTTCCATTTTTCTACATAAAAATTGATCAAATTTTATGCATAATAAGAATGGTAAAAATGCCATGGGGAATTTGATCAATTGCTATGTAGATTTAAATATGTTGACATAGAAAAATATTTGATGTGTAATGTCAAATGAGAAAAAATAGGACAAATGTGGGTGGTTTGGTCCTGTTTTTATTAAAAAATATAGTGACACAACACTTCCTAGACAAAAGTCTGGGTGGACCTCCAGATACCCCACCAGCACTGCTGGTCTTTCCGAGTAATGACATTATGGGTTACTTTTTGCATAAATGCATTTTCTATTTCTTTCTGTAATGAACTTCCAAATATCTGCGCTATTTTAAATTTTTCCCCTATAACGAATAACCAGGCTGACTCTGGTCAGGGGAACCCGCATGCGTCCACTTTCTCGGCACCTTTGTTGTTCGGAGCCTGTCCTCACAGCCCAGTGACCCCTCCCTGCACCCACGTTTTTACTCCTGCCTGTTACGTGTTTTTATCATTTGTCGGCGTCTGATTTCACGTGAGATGCTGAGCTAACGGGGGTGAGAGGTGGACTGCGGGCGACTTTCTCCTGCTCGGGGGCAGAGGTGCCCGCCCGGATGGGAGGCCGGCACACTCCCCACCGCCTCTCACGGGGCTGCGTCCGCCCTCCCGTCCGCGCTGCCCGTGCCAGAGCCCTGCATCGGGATGGCTCGCAAGGACACGCAGCGCTCACGCATTTCTGAGCTTCTGTGTGCAGCCTGCTTCTAGGCCTGGACCTAGCAGCTCTAGGTCACCTAAATAAATAAATAAATTAAATAAATAAATAAATAGCAGGGAAAGGAGAGAATTTGCAACTGGTGCTGCTTCAGGCACCTCATCCCGCAATCCCAGGACGCAAGGGCTCCAACAGGACCAGCTTCGTGCAAGGCCCGAGCGCGGCAGACGGCTGACAGCAGCAGTGACAGCTCAGGCCGCAGGAGCTGCGTCCCCGTCGCTGGGGCCCACCCACGTCTCCCTCTCCGAGGGCTGAGCTGCTGTGGCCCATGTCCTGCAGGCATGCCGGTTTGTGCGCTGGCCCCTGTTTGGGGGAAGGAGTCATTGAAATGACAGCACATCCGCGCCGGGTGCACCCCTCCAACGGAATGAGGGGAGTTGGGCGAAAAGTAGGTCACATGTGCCCGGTCCCATGTCACGAGGTTTCCAACCCGAGGCCAATGGGATTTGTAGCCTCCTTTGGTTAGGACAAAACCCACTCTGATTTTTCTCCTTTAGCATTTTATCTTCTCTAGACGAGGAGGGTGGCCATCTGCCCGATAGCCGCATCCAGCCGGCCCTTCCCGACCTCCCGGAGCTGCTTTGTTCTGAGGTAAGGGGCGCCGGGGCCGGGGGAGGCCGCTCCGGCCAGGAGAACGGGCCGAGGGCCGAGGAGCCGGGCGCGCACGGTCCTCGGGGGGCCCGCGGGGGCGGGCGCGGCACTTTCCCGTGACATTCAGGGGAAGGTCCTCACGTTAGGTTCTGTTTTAATACTATGGCTCCTCTGTGGGGATCGAGGTAAACCGTTCCCCCTCGCGTTGAAGTGCACAAGTGTGAGCGTGCGGATTTCACGGCCGGCGGCTGGCGACCCGGGGGGTGGGTGTAGGAACGGGGCTCCCCTGACACACGCTGGCCACCCCGGCCGAAATCCGGGGCCCTGCGCCCGGCAGGCGAGCTCCTGGCTCCCGTTAGGACGCCAGCACCGGGGAACCACGGATCAGATCCGGGTCCGCACGTGTGCGCGTGTGCAATCGGGTACAGAGACCGTGCACTTCCGAGCTTGTTGCCCAGACGGAGAAAGAGCAGCTCTCTCAGGTACGAGCAGGCCGCAGACGTGGCTCCTCCGCAAGCGGGCGCACGTGGAATGCGGATCTAAGTGCTTGTGAGTTTTGTGGCTTGTGAACAACAGAATCTCATTCATTTATTTGTTGGTTGGTTGGTTTTGCTGTCCTGTAAGTGAACTGAAGTACCCGTTAGCTCGGGGTCCTTCTGACGGACACCCTTTGGCAGGTGACGGGTGGGCTACAGAATGGTTGCGACGACCGCGCGGCGGGTGTTTAGACAAAGACGCGCTCCCCTCCGGTTTTGCTGGGGAAGATGCCTCCGGAAGAGACTTCTAGAAGCACAGGCATAGCGGTATTTGATCTGAGGACGTCCTACAGGACAAAAGCTTTTTGCCTTTCTTTTTTTTTTTTAATTTTTTATTTCTTTATGATAGTCACAGAGAGAGAGAGAGAGAGGCAGAGACACAGGCAGAGGGAGAAGCAGGCTCCATGCACCGGGAGCCCGACGTGGGATTCGATCCCGGGTCTCCAGGATCGCGCCCTGGGCCAAAGGCAGGCGCCAAACTGCTGCGCCACCCAGGGATCCCAGCTTTTTGCCTTTCTGAGATAAAATCTTTAAAAGATTTTTTTTAAAAAAAGATTTATTTATTTATGAGAGACATAGAGAGAGAGAGAGGCAGAGACACAGGCAGAGGGAGAAGCAGGCTCCATGCACCAGGAGCCCGACGTGGGATTCAATCCCGGGTCTCCAGGATCGCGCCCTGGGCCAAAGGCAGGCGCCGAGCCGCTGAGCCACCCAGGGATCCCCTAAAATTTGTATTTTAAGTAGCTTTCTAGGGAACGTGGGCCCGTGGCTCAGTTCACAGAAGTAAATGCGAACACACGTGGAGGGCGAACGAGTCGATGTTTCAGATGTAAAACAGCGGTTGTGCCCGCGGCAACAAAAGCAGCTCTTCCCTTCGGGAACGTGCGATCCCCGCCTGCTTTCACCTGCAGCCTCTCCACGCATCGCACGTGGCTTTTCTAAAAGGCTCTTACCCATTTTACAGTCTTGAGCAAAGAGAATTTTTTTTTTCTGCCTTTTCATTAAGAGAGAGCAGAAGATCCGGGAGTCTTTATTATTTGCGGTTGTAAATGCTTCTCTTACGGCTGGAGGAAGCCGCGGCCCCCCGGCGTCGTGGGTCACGGCCCCGTTCCTGCCCCCCCCCCCCCGGGCTGGCGCGCGGCCCCGAGGCGAGGGCAGGGCGCACACACGGCCCTCTCGGGGGCGAGCAAGACTGGGATCGTGTGTCCAAGTGAAATCACAGAAACCCTCCTCCCGATTTATTGCCTTTGGAGGAACATGAGAACTGCTCCCTCTAGAAGCGGGACCGGCCTTCCAGCGAGCTACGGGATGCTTATTTCCCTTACTGACCGGAGCAGTCGATCGTTATTTTTGCAGAAATAACATTAATAGAACAACGCAGAGGCCACAAGGCGGCATCCCCATGTGCTTCCCAGAAGAGTGTCCTAATACAGGGCAAGGGGGTGCCGTGCTCTGGGCCCCCAGTGGGGCCGCCTCTCTCCTGCCGCCCCGGGGACAGAGGCCGCGGGCGAGGGGATGGCCGTGGGTGGCGCCTTGGCCTCGGCGCCTCGGGGAATGCTCGGGGTGCGGGGGCGTGTGCCGGCCCCGTGGGGTCCCGCCTCGGGAAGATTGGGGCCCGGGCCCCACGGCGACACCCTCACAGAGACATCTTCCTGAGGTCCCGGCTGCGGGGGCGGGCCCGGGGGTCCAAGGCTTCCCTCTCCCCGCGGCAGCCGCGGTGTTCACTGAACAGCACAGCGCAGGCCGGTGGTTCTCGGAGGGGCGCGCAGCCCCGTGCCCAGCACTGGCAGACGCGGCCCGGCCCCCCCGGACCCCCGGACCCCGCCGAGCCGGGTGCACGAGCCCACGAGCCCACGGGCCCACTGGCCTCAGCCTCCCATGGCCCCTCCTGTCCGGGCCCAGACCCGCCGACCCCGCCCCTGGCCACAGGCTCGGGAACCGCGAGGGGAGGGCCGTGGGGACAGCGTGTCCCGCTCGCCGGCTGTGCATGTCCCCGGGGCGGGCGGCCACGCCAACGGCAGGCAGCGTGACGACCGCCGTCCAGGGGAACCCGGGGGACAGAGGACGTGCCCCGGGTGCGGGGCCCTCGCGGGGAGGACCTGGGCTGCACCAGCAGGAGCGAGGGACGCCGGAGCCACGGGCAACAGGAGTCGGTGGCGAACGGCAACGTGGGCTTCGGCTGGCGCCCCACGCGCGGGCGACCCAGCTGCAGAGGACTCGTAGGACGGGCGTGTCGCCGTTTTCAAACCCGTGGGTCCTGCCGGGGAAGGGGCTCGCGTGGCTGCCCCCGAGGGACCCGCCGCCGCCGGGCACGTCGTGCCCGCACAGCGTTCCGTGAGGGAGGCCGCGGCCGGGGGCCCCTCCCCAGGCCTGGGACGTTCCGTGCCCGGGTGGGCGGCCACGCGGGAAGCGCCTGAGGACGGAGCCCCGAGCGCAGCACGGGAGAGCCCCGGGGCGCAGGACGGCCGCCCGCCCAGCTCGGCCTCCGCTGCCCTGCGAACCTGCTTCTTTGTGCCGCTTCTGAAAAGACGTGATAAGCGAATCCTTACAAGGCCCCGGGCCCGGTGACGGCTCCGGACGTCCCCTGGGCGCTGCGTCAGGGTCACCTGTGCCGTGTCTGTGCCCGGACCCGTACACCCGCCGTGGCGTCCTGGCGAGTGGGGGCCGCAGTCTGGGGGGCCGCGGGCTGGGGGCTGCAGAGCCGGGCTCAGAAGGACGCTGGGCGGCGCCGCCCTGGCTGGCCCCTCGGGGCTGCGCGGTGACCTCTCCTCACCCTGCGGCCGGGGGCAGACAGCGATGAGCAGGACCAGCTCCCGTCCTCGGAGCCTCAGACCTGACGGAAGACGATGGTCCTTGGCACGGCCTTATTCTCTTGTATTTATCTAAAATTCTTCCCAGGTTTCCAGAGCTCTCTTGCGATACATGACCACTTTGGTGTGATAAAAGCCAGAATTAGGAGCCTCCTTCCCAGTAAAAAATGGTCGTGAAGACACAGACTGAATTTTAGGGGGATAAGCGATGCTCACCTTGCGTGAGCCGTCCTCCCGCCCTCCCGCCCTCCCTCCCCGGGTCATGGTGGCCGCAAGCCTCCGGGTGCCCCCCCCCGCACCTGTGCACCAGCAGCGCCTGCAGGGCGGGGGCCTTGGGCTCTGCTCCCCACTCGCCAGCTGTGAGCTGCAGTCCGTCTGCGAACGGAATTCCTGATGTTAAGTCCGTCCCGAGAGCAAGCGTCGTGTGGGTACGTGGGGCCCACCTCCCGGTGGCGGCAGCAGCCTCGCGCCCGCCGGCTCCGGGACCCCGGGTCCAGGTTGCATTGGTGGAGCTTGTACCGTGCTCGTGCTGTACCGCGGCCGCGTCTACGCCTCGTCACGACCGAGGAGCCCCACTGCCGCCCGGTGCAGTCGCTAGCCGTGAGGGATGTGCCCACCTTCCCGTGAGCAGCGTAGGATTTTCCAGATGGGAGCCCCGGGCAGTTGCCCGAGCCGCAGAGCTCCATGGCCCCGTGCAGGCCACTCTCCTCTCGGGTCGGGGACAGACCGGGACTCTGACATCCAGGCGGCCCCCGTGTCCCCGCGGAAGCCCTTGGTGTCTCAGAAGCTCATATAGGTGGGGTCCCGTGCGGTCCTCCTGGGGGGACCCCAGCCCCGGAGTGTATGGGGCGGGGGGCTCGGATCTCACTCCTCCCCTCGCCAGGGCGTGTGTGGTGGGAGGACCGTGCTCTGCTCCCGGGGCGTCCGCGTGCCCAGATCCGCCGTGTCCCGGCAGCCGGCTTGTCTCCCGCGCCCCCAGCACGCGGGCTGAACCACTGTCTCGCAAATAGCACTTCTCACCTCGACCCTTCTCTTAAGGGAAGTCCTGGCTACTCCTGGCTAATGAGTTTTCCACGTACATTTTGAAGCCAGCTTGAATGGAAGTGAATCGGCAGATCAATTTGGGGAGAATTAACATCTTTTTGAGTCTACGGACGTGATGTATTTCTCTAATTCTTAAGCCTTCTTTAATTTCTGTTAATAGTCTATAGATTTCTACATAGAGGGTTCACACACTTTTTGTTACATTTATCTCAACTGATGTATGTTCTTGTACATGATTTTTTTTTAAAAGAAAAATTCATTTTCTAGCTTTTGCGGGTAGCCGTCCTGTCAAACTCACCCACCCCCTAGCGTCATGCACAGATTGCGCTGGGCCCTGTGTGCCTGTTCCAGTTGTGCTGCTCCTCCTTGCTGGCCTCTCGCTGTGTCACCGGGCACCTCTGGAGGGGGCCCTGCCTGCCGGGGGCCCTGAAATCCAGGATGTGCAGACCCACGGTGGACGTGACAACCGGCGGGTGTGCTGCACGGGTGCCGGTCACTAAGCAAGTTACTAATCCCAGCGATGGCATCATCCCGACCCAGCACCTTCTTCCCCCAGACCCCCCCCCCAGCTGGTATGGGGCGTCCCCACGCTGTGCTGTGCCACGTGCCCGGCTCCTCGGGATGACCCAGGTCAGATGCTGCATCGCCACGGATGCCTCAGTAATCGGGTCAGGTCCTGGCGTCCCGTTGCCATCCTCGCGAGTGGACGGAGGAGTCTGAGGACACAGCCATGTCCCTGCTATTTTCCAGGGGCTCAGTCACAGGACATCGGGAAGGGGGGGGGTGTTCCTGCCTGGCACCTGTAGAGTGCTGAGTGCGCAGGCCCATCCGGTAGGTGGGCGCATGTGTTCCTGCCGTTCTCTGTGGCTTCTCGGGGCCCGATTCGCCCCAGCCGGCTTCTCCCTAGGTCTCAGATGCCTGCCAGCAATGGGCTGGGTGACGTCCCTGACCAGGGCGAGGGCAGGGAGGAGGGACACCCCCTGCTCTAGTGCAGTGGAAGCCTCTCCGGTCTTCGCATCTCGTGGACCCTGAGGCCATAAGAAGCCCTCCCTCCCTCCCATCCATCCCTCCCTTCCATCCTTCCTCCCTTCCTTCCTTCCTTCCTTCCTTCCTTCCTTCCTTCCTTCCTTCCTTCCTTCCTTCCTTCCAGAAGAGGAACTTCTGGATCTCTGACCAATCTCAAATGTATGTCTGAGGGTGAAGGGGGACTGAGTGTTTTCAGTCTCTTGGGTTGCTGGCTGTCCCAGCCCTATGGTCCAGTTTCTTTTCCCAAACTGAGAGCTGCTCAAGGACTGTGCTTCCCCCGGGCTGCGCTCTGTGTCCGGCACCTGTCTCTGCCACCGTAGGCTTCCCGCTGTGGCCAGAGGGTCTCTGCAGAGATAAAACGTGTGCGCACAGACCGGGCACGGGCACTGCACACACAGAAGCCAGGGTTCTGTTACCCATGGCCCCAGGGAGGGTCCAGTCCACCGTGCACAGACACAGCTGCTCTCTGCAGGGCGGTGGGGATGTCAGGGACAGGACCGGACGCAGGTCTCGGGGAGTCCTGTCTTGTCTCCACAGTGAAGATGTTATTAATCTTGAAATATATATTTGAAATAACTGGACCATCTGTAAGAGGCTGGACCCTGGGCACCTTCCCCCAAAGGGAGGCATCGCTGGGTGAAGCCCACACGTTGCTAGGAAGAGAAGAGCTTTGCACCGTGCTGGACACGAGGCCAACGTGCTCTGGCCTCTAGAGCAAGGAGAGAAGGTGAGCAGGGCCCCCAGCCCCATCCTGCTGGTCTGTCTGGACACCTGGGTGACGAGCCAGCAGGCCATGCAGAATGCTCACTCACGTCAGGGTTGCATAAGCCCTGAACCTCTTCCGAACGCTAACTGTGACTGGCAAGAGCATTACATTCCGCAGAAGTCTCCCTCCCCTTCGTGGCCCCGAGGACATCGTCTGCCCTGTGAGTCTCTCCCAGGGAGCATAAAGCAGCTAATAGGCTCTGTCGGCTTCTGCTGTCCTGGCCCCCTGCAGCCTAACGGGGCGATGCGCTGCTAAACATGATAAATCAAGTCCTCAGTTGTCCCTCGAGGTGCCTTCCACGGTCACCTCCCCCAGACACCTGAGGCCCTGGTGCAGCCCTGCACAAAGCACCGCTCACGGGGCCGCCGCAGCAGGGCTGTCAGCCCAGCCCGGCTCCCACGGCGGCTGCGTGGGCTCAGCTGGAGGTCTGCAGGCAGGACTTCTGCTCCCTTCTCACGTCGGGAGAGAGCGGGGTCGTACGCTTGCAGTGAGTGTGATGGCTGTTGTGAATTCCACAGCCAGCTGTATGACTTCTCCTTTAACACCCACATCTGTTTGCTCTTCCCTTGAAGAAAAAGGCCTTAAAAATGGGACATTAAGTGCCACCCTCAAACGCGGCGCTTTCCTTCACGTCTGAAACCAACACCGTCCTTGGTTTTAGTATTTGACCAGCATGACCTTTGTCTGGTGGTCAGGAGCACGGGCTGAGAACTAGCCTGTCGGTCGCTGCTGCGCACCTGCTCTTCTCATAAAACAGGCGGAACTGGGGTGGGTTCCACCAGCGTGAGGACGGGGTGGGTCTGCATATGTGAAAGCACGACGTGGATATGGGCCCCGTCACCGCTGCCGCTGCTCTGATAGCCGTGCATTCTGTTAAAGCAATACTGTTTTAAGGATTTTATTTATTTATTTGGGAGAGAGAGAGTGTGGGTGCACGCACACATGAGCAGGGGCAGCGGCAGAGGGAGGGGGAAGCAGACCCTGAGGACCCTGAGATCATGACCCGAGCCAAAGGCAGATACTTAACTGAGCCACCCAGGTGCCTCTGACCATATTTATTTTACTAGAATTCTGTTTAATTGAATGTTCTTTAAGAAAGAGTGATTGAGGGCAGCCCAGGTGGCTCAGCGGTTTGGCGCCACCTTTGGCCTGGGGCATGACCCTGGAGACCCGGGATCGAGTCCCACGTCGGGCTCCCGGCATGGAGCCTGCTTCTCCCTCTGCCTATGTCTCTGCCTCTCTCTCTCTACGTCTCTCATTAATAAATGAACAAAATCTTTAAAAATTAAAAAAAAAAAGAAAGAGTGATTGAAAATTCGATCTATCAGAATTTATCTAGGCGTAATCTGATTATAAACAGATTTTGCCAGTTTAATCAACATGAAAGATTAAGTGATGTTTGGGTTCTGATTAAAATGAAGCAAGCTGCGAGCGCCTGGGTGGCTCAGTCAGTTAAGTGTCCAATTCTTGGTTTTGGCTCAGGTCATGATCTTGGGGTCATGAGATTGAGCCCCATGATGGACTCCACGCTCCCCACTCAGTGCGGAGTCTGCTGGCCCCCCACCCCAGCCACCCCCCAACTCGTGTGTGTTCTCTCTTTCAAAGAAAGGGAGGGAGGGAGGAAAATCTTTGTTAAAAAATGGAATAGGAGATCCCTGGGTGGCGCAGCGGTTTGGCGCCTGCCTTTGGCTCAGGGCGCGATCCTGGAGACCCGGGATCGATTCCCATATCGGGCTCCCGGTGCATGGAGCCTGCTTCTCCCTCTGCCTGTGTCTCTGCCTCTCTCTCTCTCTCTGTGACTATCATAAATAAATAAATTTAAAAAAAATTTAAAAAAGAAAAAAAAATGGAATAGACTATACCTACCAACTAACATTATAGTTGATGGTGGGAGACTAACGCTTCCCCCTAAAATCATCAGCAAAACAAGGGTGTCTGCTCTTGCCACTGTACTGAGCAGAGGGCCGGCAGTTTTAGCCAGCTTAGTATGGCGGGAAGCAGAACTGAAAGGCTGACAGATTTATAAGGAAGAAACAAACCCGTCTTCTACTTGCAGATGACATGATTGTGTGCATCGAAAATCCCGTTGTTAAGTCTACAAGAAACTCCCAGAACCACTGAGCAGGTCCCCCTGTTTAGGAACTCAGGGTCAGCCTGCAGAAGTCCGTCCGGCTCTGCAGACCACCAGTGAACAATGGGAAACCGGATTCAAAAACCCAGTGCCATTTACAGGAACTCCAAGAAGTCACGTAGCTGCTCTGGGTCTAACAAAAAATGCACAGGATCCTGCACGCTGAAAACTATGGAATACCGATGAGAGAAATCCAAGAAGACCCACATCAGGGACATCGCGGTCACAGATTGGGGCCCGCAGCGTAACAAACATGCTAGCGTCTCCCAGACACGTCTGTAGGGTCAGTGCATTTTCTGTCAAAGTCCCGGTGGGAAGGTTTATAGGTATAAACAAGTTGATTTAATGTTTTTGTGAAAACAGGGACACCTGGGTGGCTTAGTGGTTAAGCACCTGCATTTGGCTCAGGTCATGATCCCCCGGTCCTGGGATCAAGTCCCTCATCGGGCTCCCTGCATGGAGCCTGCTTCTCCCTCTGCCTGTGTCTCTGCCCCCCCCTCTGTAATAAATAAATAAATAAATAAATAAATAAATAAATAAATAAATAAATAAAAGGTTTTCGTGAAAACATAAAGGAACTAGTGAACCCAAGAGAATTTTGAAAAAGAATAAAGTTGGAGTGATTTTAGGACGTGGTCACGCAATAGTAATCACGACGTGGAGGTGGTGGGTGGAGAGGCACGTACACAGATGAAGCACCCCGGCGTCCAGGCTATACCCGCAGGAGTGTGGACGATTGTAACACAGCGGTTTAATACAGAAGGGGTAAAATAATAATAATAATAATAATAATAATAATAGTAATAATACAGAAGGGGCAGTATAGTCTTCGCAAGAAATGGCATTGAAGCTATTGGATCTCTATATCCAAACAGTAAAACCAAAACCGAAAACGCTTGACTTCGACATCATAGCTTGTACAAAAATTAACTCAAAAAATAATAATAAGGGATCCCTGGGTGGCACAGCGGTTTGGCGCCTGCCTTTGGCCCAGGGCGCGATCCTGGAGACCCGGGATCGAATCCCACATCGGGCTCCCGGTGCATGGAGCCTGCTTCTCCCTCTGCCTATGTCTCTGCCTCTCTCTCTCTCTCTGTGACTATCATAAATAAATAAAAATTAAAATAATAATAATAATAATAAAATAAAAAATAAATTAACTCAAAATGGATCAAATAGCTGAACGTAAAACATAAAACTACTCCTTAGGAGAGAGTCCTGCCCGTTAAAGATAAAATTGAGCAGTTGGCCCCTTGTCACAGTTAAAACCGTTTACCCTGTGAAGGACCCTGTCGAGACGTGAGAAGACACAGGAGCTCAGGGGAGATCTTTGTCCGTCACAGGCCAGCGAAGGGGGTGGGGGTGACTCTGTAAGGTAGGGAGAGCGCTTCAGACCCCTCGGCGAGAAAGCAAGCTCTCCGGGCGGGAAGTGGACAGACGACGTCCATCCCCAGGACAGGATGGGACACAGGACATCCCCAAGGGGGGGTTGGGCACAGGAACCCTCTGTACTATTTGTGCAACCGGTCATGGGTCTGACGTACTTGGAGATCGCACACACACCACACGCAGACCCTGGATTGACAATCGTTCAATTGTGTAAAAAAATTGTGTAAATGAATAAAAGTGAGAGATTATCAGAATGTATGAAAAAGCAAGAGCAATCTGTGCAGTCAGCAGGACCCCACATGGAATACACTGTCGGTGGGTGAGAAGTTACAGGACAGAAGATGTGTCGCGGCAGCACTAACCAGCAGCCAGCTGGAGAGGCTACGTTAGCATCAGATGAAGTGGGCGCGGGACGAGGAAGAGCGCCGGGGGTGAGGAGGGTCGTCACGTCGGGATAAGCTGACCAGTCCACCGGGGCGGCAAATCCGTGCCACGTATGTGTGTTGAGCCACGGGGCCTGAAACACTCGAAACAAAACCCGACAATGGAAAAGCAGAGGGACCAAGCCACAGTTAGAGCGGGAGAGTCCAGGTGCACCTGTCAGTAACGGTGGAGCAGGCAGGAGGAGCAGCACGGACAGGGCCGGAGTGGCAGGGCCAGGGGCGGTGGGACAGGGCCGGGGGGGGACAGTGCTGAGGGGGACAGGGCCGTAGGGCAGGGCCAGGGGGACAGGACTGGAGAGGGGCAGAGCCGGAGGGGCAGGGCCTGGTGGGGGGACAGGGCTGGAGAGGGACAGGGGCAGAGGGGGGCCGGAGGGGGCAGGGCCGGGAGGACCGGGCTGGAGGGGCAGGGCCCGGTGGGGGGACAGGGCTGGAGAGGGCAGGACCAGAGGGACAGGGACACAGGGACAGGGCCCAGTGGGAGGACAGGGCCAGAGGGACAGGACTGGAAAGGGACAGGCCCGGAGGAGCAGGGCCTGGTGGGGGGACAGCGCTGGAGAGGGACGGGGCAGAGGGGGGGCCGGAGGGGGCAGGGCCGGGAGGACCGGGCTGGAGGGGCAGGGCCCAGTGGGGGGACAGGGCTGGAGAGACAAAGCTGGAGCGGGGCAGGGCTGGAGGGGCCAGGCCGGAGGGGCCGGCACAGTCCCCCGACTGGATCTCCCTGACCGGACAAGATCCGCCACCCGACGACGACGAGAGGGCACACATCCCCATGACAACACAGGACATTTGCAAGGCGAACCGTATTCTGTGTAAAAAAATAAAAGACTAACAAATACAAAACAACTGAAATCCTATGTCTTCTGACCGGACTGTAAATAAACTAGAAATCAGTAACCAAAGGTAACCAGAATCTTTCAAAATATTTTAAAAAATCAAAGCACACACCTCCGAACAGTGGCCAAAGAGGAGGTATCAAAGGGATTCGCAGGATACCTTGAACGGGGAGGAGTACTGGCGTAGATCGGGCCGCGCAGGTGCAACGAGTCAGCACCCCCGGAGAAGCCCGCGGCCTGAAGCACGGACGGGAGAAGAGCTCTCCAGACTATATCATCTAAGGTTCCACCTTCAGAAACTAGGAAAAAAAAAAAAGAATAAAAAGGAAAAGCGAGCGGAAGGGAAGACATGACAAGAGGAGACCAAGCGCTAATGCAAATTGAAAACGGAGCTGACTGACTTCACGCAGCATCATACCCTCCAGGTCCATCCACGTCGAAGCAAATGGGGGGTATTTGTCGTTTCTAATATCAGAAAGGGAGACAGAACATGAGCGACGCCTAACTCTGGGACACAAACTAGGGGTGGGGGAAGGGGAGGTGGGCGGGGGGTGGGGGTGACTGGGCGACGGGCACTGAGAGGGGCACTGGACGGGATGAGCACTGGGTGTTATTCTGTATGTTGGCAAATTGAACACCAATAAAAAATAAATTCATTAAATAAATAAAATAAAATAAAATCTTAAAAAAAGAGAGAGAATGGAGCTGAGCCCTTCACGTGGGACTTAACCTGGAGACCGGCCGTGCGCCCCAGGGACCCAGGAGGGAGTGGCCGCTGTCGGTTTGGGGGGGGCGGGTGTCGGAACCATTTGTGTGCATCCTTCGTTGACCTACCAAGACGTGCTCCTTCCCTCCCGCCACCGCCACCCGGAGCCAGCAGGCCCTCAGTGCCCAGGGGAGGGAGCGAGGAAGTGAGGGCCTACTTGTTACTGATTTCTAGCGTGATTCAGCTGCGACCAGAGAACAACACCCTATATGATTTTGATTCTTTTAAACTTAGGTTGGTTTGATGGCGAAGGAGATGGGTGTTAGTATATATGCTGTGGGTGCTTGGAAAGAGCACGTGGGCCTCTGCCGCCAGGTGTCGTGGTCTCTCCTGGGTGGTGGTGTCCCCCTGTCCCCCTGTCCCCCTGCTGGTTTTATGCCTGGGTCTTTCCGTTGTTGAGACACAGCATTGGAATCTTCAGCTGCAATTGTAGATACGGGTATTTTTCCTTTTAGTTCCGTTAGTTTTTGCTTCACATACCTTACAGCGCCGGTGTTTGATTCATACACACGTAGGATTGTTGTTGCTTCCTCATGGACTAATCCCTTTTGCCCTTATCCAAGGCCCCTGTCTGTCCCCGAGAATTTTCAATGCTTCGAAGTCTATTTTTTAACTGAAGGATAATTCATATACAGTATCCTATTAGAGTCAGGTGTACATAATAGTTTTAATATTTAATTAGATTATTAGGTTTAAATTTTTTAGATTTATTTTTTTTAAGATTTTATTTATTTATTCATGATAGACGTAGAGAGAGAGAGAGAGAGAGAGGCAGAGACACAGGCAGAGGGAGAAGCAGGCTCCATGCAGGGAGGCCGACGTGGGACTCGATCCCGGGTCTCTAGGATCGGGCCCTGGGCCAAAGGCAGGCGCTAAACCGCTGAGCCACCCAGGGATCCCTAAATTTTTTAGGTTTATTTTTTTTTAATTTTTTTTAGGTTTAATATTTTTATAATATTAGACAAATATAATGTTACAAAATTATCCCCATGGTAAGTCTAGTTACCATCTGTCACCATGCTGTTATTACAATATTGCTGACCCATATTCCCTACGCTATGCTTTGCATCCCCAAGTCTTACTTATTTTATAACTGGAAGTATTTTATAACTACTATTTTATAACTTATTTTATAACCTCTTAGTCCCCTTCACCTATTTTGGTTTGGTTCCCCCCCCCCCAACCTCTCCCGTCCCTGGTAATCCGCAGTTTGTTTCCTGTATGTAGGAGTTTACTTCTGTGTTGTTCCGTTTCGTTTTTTAGATTCCACTTAAATGTGAAATCACACAAGTTCACTTAGCATAACACACTGTCGAGGTCCATCCTTAATGTCACAAATGACAAGATTTCATTATTTCTTATTGCTGAGTAATATCTCATTGGGTATGTAAACTGCATTTTTTTAACCTATTTATCCATCGATGGACACTTAGGCGGCTTCCGTGTCTTGACTGTTGTAAATAATGCTGCAGCGAACAGGGAGGTGCAAGGTCTTTTTGAATAGATATTTTCATTTTCTTTGGATAAATACCCAAAAGAAGAACTATTGGATCATATGATATCTTTGTTTTTAATTTTTTGAGGAACCTCCACACTGTTCTCGACAGTGGCTGCACCAGTTTGCATTCCCACCAACAGTATGCGAGGGTTCCTTTTTCTTGTCATCCTCACCAACACTTCCTATTATCTGATGTTAATATAACCATTCCTGCTTTCTTTTGATTAATAGTTGCATAACACATCTTTTTTCCATGATTTTTTCCCTTCTACTTATATTACCTATTTGAAGTGGGTCTCCGCATCTAGTTAAGTCACGTTTCTTAATCTACTCTGCCGTAGTCTTATTTTTTAATTGGGGAATTTAGACTATTTACACTTATTATAATCATTGGGATATTGGGGCTTAAATTTGCCATTTTATCTTTTGTTTGTTCTGTTTTTCGTGTTCTTATTTCCTGCCATATATTTTTTTAGAATTCCGTTTTGGTTTATTGATAGTGTTTTAGTATACCTCTGTTTTTAGTGGCTTTTTGATGTTGCTCCAGATATTGATATATATGTTCAATTTATGAATCCTAGTGAGGTTTTCATTTTCCCAGTCCGAGAGAAGTATAGAAACTTTTAACTCCCTTTATGATTCCTTACCCTCCCCCCTTTATAAGATAATTTTTGTAAATATTTCCTCAGTATCCTGTTGGAAACACATCGGGCAGTGCTGTAATTGTTTGCTTCAATCATTAAACATAATTTAGAAAACCCAGGAGGAGAATGAAAGCTGTTGTATATACTCGTGTTTTTGCTCACTATGTTCCTTCTTCCTTCTCGAAGAGAAGGAGATTTTGAGATTTTGAGATTCTTTCTGTATCATTTCATTTCCATTTGGAGAACCTCCTATAGCCATTCTTGTAGACTAGGTCTGTGGGCAACTAACTCTCTTAGGTTTTGTATTTTCACCTTGTAACATTTCAATTTCTCTTTCATTTCTGAAGGATATTTTCACTGGGTATACAGTTCCAGGCTGACACTTCTTTCCTCTTAACCACTTAAAGCTATTGTGCCACTTTCTTCTGGCGCGGAGGCTTCTAATGAAATTCGCGGTCATCAAATTGCTTTTTTCTTTATAAGTACAGTGTCATTTCTCTCTTCCTGCTTTCAGTACTGTCTTCCGTTTTTAAACATGTGATTATATACGTTTATGTGGATTTCTTTGGATTTATCTTGTTTGGGATTCGCTCAGCTTCTTAGATGTGTGGGTTTATACTTTTTGCCAAGTTTGGGAAGTTTCTAGGCATTATTTTCCCAAGTACTTTTTCGGCCCTTTTCTCTTCCTCCTTTGGGACCCTAAGAGGGCAAATGCTAGATCTTTTCTCACAGCCTCACAGGTCCCTGAGGCTCTGTTCTCCTTTTTTTTTTTCAAGTCTATTTTTACTCTATTCTTTTTTTTTTTTTTTTACTCTATTCTTCAGATGAAAGTTGTTCTTGCAGTTCACTGGTACTTTCCTTGGACCCCTTCATTCCATTACTGTATTTTTTAGTACTAGTAGTACTATAATTTCTATTTAGTTCTTTACATCTTTTTGTTTTGTTTTGTTTTTTTTTGTTTGTTTGTTTTTTGGTGAGTATTTCTGTCTCTCTCCTGAGACTGTATATTTTTTCATTTGGTTAAAAATATTCTTGGTTGCTTATTGAAGAATCTTTATCATGGCTGCTTTGAAATTTTTGTGGGATAATTCTAACATCTCTATCATCTCAGTGTGGTGTCTGCTGATCGTTTTTCATTTAGTTTGAGATCTCTCTGGTTCTTGATATGAATCCTAGATATTTTGAATATTATGTCATGAGTTTGAATATTACTTAACCTCTCGTTTTAGCTGTTTTCCTTTTACACTATTGCAGCAAGGGAAAGGAGGGGTGTTGCCTCATTACTCACAGGTGGGGTGGGAGTCCAGGTTCCCCCCTCAGCCTCTGTTGGCAGCTGGGGCTTGAGGAACTTCCCATTACTTGTGGTGGGGTGGCAGTTGTGGCTCCCCACTGGGCCTCCACTGGCACCCGCCTGGTCAGGACCCCATGGGGTCAAGTGGCTTATTACTGCCTGGCAGGGGTGAGGCCCCTCCTCCCCACTCTGCCTTCTCTCGTAACAGCCAGTGTGAGATTAGAGGGCGTCCTTCTGGCCTGGTGAGCTAGACCTGTGCAGGCATTGGTGGGGCTGGGTTAACAGTGTCGTCAATGGCACTTGCTGGAGCAGAGCCACTATTATCTCAAGTTTCCAGTATTGCTGGGCTGTCTCTTTTCTGGTCCTTTGGCTGGAGGCAGCGGGCTTTGTTGTAGCTTTTTTTCGGTCTGTGCCCATTGGCATTTCCAGGTTGCTGGCTCTCCTCCCCCAAGTCTGAGATAAAGATGCAAAAAGAAAACCAGGACTTCACCACCATGTCACTCCACAGGCCACTGGTGTGTCAGTCTGCTTGTTCCTCTCAACATTCCAGCATCTTCCTATGTTTGCTTCGCATAGAATAGCCAGTTTTTCATTGTTTTACAGGGAGGTACCTCTGCTCCATCTTGATGGAAGCCAAAGTCCTGCTGCTCCTCTTTCAGACATCACAGTTAAGGGCACAGTTGCTAGGCTGGGTGGCTGGGCCCCTGCCTTTGGGCAGGTCTTTTACCTCTTAAAGCATCAGTCCTTCCATCTGTTAAGTGGGGCCGATTGGTACCCACACCTCTGAGTTGAAAGAGGGGGTAAAGCCATCAGTAGATGGCAACCACCGAGGACAGGTCCAGCCAGAGGAGGGCTCGGGAGGGCAGCAGGCTGGAGCTCCCCCTGCGGGGAGGCCATCCTGAGGGCCTTGCTCTTCAGCTGTGCACATGCAGCTGCTGGCTTCCAGTGTAGTCCGTGTGGACAGCAGCAGGCAGGCTGTGTGGCTCCAGAGTTGGTCTCCAGGGACCCTCAGCAAGCAATCTCAGGCACCTTCCCTGTTGCATACACTTGCTCAGCAGCAGCATCCCCTGTGTGGTGACTGGGCCTTTGGCATCACATGCAATGTCACCCATCCACCGGCCCTCCTGAGTGCAGCCTCAACTCACAGATCCCGCATGGAAGCTGACTTCTCAAAGCCATCATGAATTTAAAGTGAAATTCAAATGATTACGTCTTATATATGCGAACAGAATCTGCACGTGGGATGGTTGTCAATTGTGCATAGCAAATAACCCTAGCAGGTTTGCTTCCTGAATGTTCCTTCCTGGGTCGGCTTCATCTCTGGAGACAGAGTGCTCTCAGGGAAGCTCAGAGGAGCTGCAGGTGGCAGAGTGCAAGGAGGAGCCACTTGTCCAGTGCATGTCCCCTGGGCTGCCCTGGGGCCGCAACTCAGATCCAGCACCTTCAGCTGGAAGTCAGTAAGCCACACAGAGCCGGGGGTATATTTAGGAATTGTAAGGATTTTCCCCTCCACCTCCCTCCCGATGCCTCCCCTGCAAAGATGTGGTCCAGGCATGAACGTGGGGACCTGAGCATCTGGCTTCCCTGCAGCCCAGCACAGGGGGCCCGTGTACTTCAGACTGGCTTCACGGGAGCCCAGGAGCGGGGGATCTACTCGTTGGTGTGGACTGACCCAGCAGTCCCAGCAGGCAGCGAGGCAGCGTGGGCACTCCATCTGCTCACCCAGTGTCATCAGCCCCATGCACCCATGGGGCATGCCCAGCACCCTTCTCATCACCCCAGACCCTGCGGTGGTGCTGAGGCCGGGTGCTCCGGCACTGGGTCCCGGGCTCCCCCACAGCATGGAGGCGGTGCTTTGAAATAGCTACAGATACACGTGGTTGTATGTTCTCCTCGGCTTTATGAGGGAAGAATATCGAAGCACCTGGAGACCTCACGCAGACACAGAAGATTCATCTGCCCGTGCTCACCTTCGTCCCCCGGATTCCCTCCAGCCTGGCGTCAGACGGCAAGGGCGGGTGGAGAGCGGAATGTGCACGTGAAGGCTGCTGGTGCCCTGCAGGGGTGAGACCAGCTCCACCCGGCTCGGTGGGTCCACCCAGTCTGGGCCGTGTGACCTGGCACCTCGGACCTCAGCCCATGAATCATGCCAGCATGGCCAGGGGTCCTTAGGACATTGCAGATGGGAACTGTGTGTCTCTGCCTGGTGGGAGGAGATGCAGACGTGTGTCAGGAACCTTTGCAGTGGCCTCATCCCCAGGCTTCCAGGCTTTCTCTGCAGGAGTCCACAGAGCACACTGAGGCTTCCCGGCTCGCCCTCCCCCACCACAGCCTCACCCCCGCCTTCCCCTCCTGTTGGTCTCAGGCAGCAGAGCCGGATGAGCTGCAGCTGTCCAGCAGGCTGACTGCACAAAGCAGTCTGAGCTGGATTTCTGTCTCCTGTGCACTAGGAATCCAGGGGGTTTCAGACCTAGACTTTGCATTTCCCATCAGACTGGACTGGGCAGGACCCCGTTTCTGCCCTTGCACGCGAGCCACGCGCCCGCACCCAGGATGGAGGGCCTGGCTGGCGGGAAGAGGTGACTCCGTGTGTGGGCTCCCGGGCGGCAGCGCTTCTGTCTCCTGTTTGCGGCTTGCTGACGCTGTGGTCCCGGGAGGCCACGTCTGCTGGGGCTGCTGAGCACCCGCGGTGTGAGCCCCTCCCGGGGGAGCAGAGGCCTGCGCTGTCCCAGCTCGGCATTCGCCTCCTGACCACCACCCAGAAGTGACCATTGCACGCCTGCGGGACGTGGACGTTGGAACCATTATCAAGACCGTGCCCAGCACGTTCAAGACGCGAAGGGTCACGTGTGTTAAACGGGGACGTCGAAGATGTAACCAAGACCCAGATTGAGGTTCTAGAGTGAAAACTCGTGTCTGAGGTGAAAAGTGCCCTGGGTGGGATTAGCTGCTCACGGGAGCTGCGGGGGAGGCTGTAGACTTCAGGATGGAACCAGAACCTCCCACAGGAGGCGCAGAAGTGAGCTGGGCTCGAGTCAAGCAGCCCACAGACATGCCCTCGGGGCCAGGGGGGTGGGGCAAGGCAAAAAGTGTGTTTGGAAACAAAGGCCACAATTCTCCAAATTTGAGAACTCTAAGGCCACAAATCCAAGAAGCTCAATGAGCACAGAAAGGCTTGAGGAAAGTACGAGAAGGCACAGGCTAAGTAAGTGGTTCAGAGCCAGGGATTCAGGGAAAATCCTTACATGTGCCATGGGAGGGGCACATTACAGATGCTGAGACAAGTGAGACAGTGGGAGTCTTCCTGCCAGCAGCAGGGGCGGGAGGGTGGGGGCAGCAGGAGGGGGGAGGGTGGGGGCAGCAGGAGGGGGGAGGGAGGGGCAGCAGGAGGGGGGAGGGAGGGGCAGCAGGAGGGGGGAGGGGGCAGCACAAGAAGGGAGGGAGGGGGGCAGCACGAGGGGGGAGGTTGGGGAGCAGGGGGGGAGGTGGGGGGACAGCAGGAGGGGGGAGGTCAGGGGGCAGCAGGAGAGGGGGGAGGTCGGGGTCAGCAGGTGAACGGGGAGGTCGGGGCAGCACAAGGAGGGAGGTGGGGGGCAGCAAGAGAAGCCACTTATATCAAAAATAACAACAAGAGGGATCCCTGGGTGGCGCAGCGGTTTGGCGCCTGCCTTTGGCCCAGGGCGCGATCCTGGAGACCCGGGATCGAATCCCACGTCGGGCTCCCGGTGCATGGAGCCTGCTTCTCCCTCTGCCTGTGTCTCTGCCCCTCTCTCTCTCTCTGTGACTATCATAAATAAATAAAAATTAAAAAAAAAAAAGAACTGCTTTCTTTAAAAAAAAAAAAAAATAACAACAAGAAAAAAAAAAGAAAGAAAGAAAGAAAGAACAGTGCTGGTTTATAACCCAGGAGAACCCAAGGGCCACGGCAGCAGTGCAGAGGCCTGAGGGGAAACAGAGGCACAGCTGGCACCCACGTGAGCTGCTCCGCCCTGGGCTCAGTGGCACAGGTACTGGGTGAGGTGAAGGGGTGCTGCAGGCCCCAGGGTGCCCCTAAAACCGTGAAACAGGGACAGAGGTTGCGTGGAATCCTGCAGGCATGCAGCTCTTCCAAGAGGCGGCGGAGGAGAAAACACCAGAAACGGGGGGACAAGGACCAGGTGGTAGCGTAGAGGCAGGTAGGAGGGCGGAGGCCCCAGGTGCAGGGTGCCCGCGGTCCAGACCCGGGTCTCAAGCAGAGGAGGATCAAAGGCTGGGCCCGCCGCCCCTGCCGACGGGAAACGAGCTATAAGGACACACAGACGCTCAGAAATAATAGATGGAAGGACACACGTCGCACTACCGCCGATCAGATGACAGCCGGGCCGCCGGGAACGAGCAGACGGTGGACCCCCTCGGGGCGGCGGCGGCACGGTGGGAACGAGGCTGCCCGCTTCCAGCGCAGGACGCAGGGCCCGCCCGGCCCCCAGGCCCCCCCGGACCGCAGGCCCCAGCGCCAGAGGGCACAGCGCCCCACGCACCGCGTAGTACGCAGGACGCCCCTGAGACGTCGCAAGACGCGCTGTCTGCCCCCCACGAGAGTTAACTGCAGGTCGCCGGGAGGAACGATCCAGGCGGGCTCCAAACACTGGGCGCCCGGTGACGTGCCGCACAAAATCCCACGCGCCAGAAAGGACGTCGAAGAGAAATTGGAGAGTATTTTGAAACGCGTCCGAAAGAGCACAAATATCAAAATTAGCGGGATGCAGCCAAAGCCACACGTCGAGAGGAATTTTCCAGAACAGGACACCCGTATCAGGCAAGAAGTAGACTAGAAAAGATGAATTAATTCACTCCGTGTCCGTGTCTCTGGGTTTGCTAGTGAACGTGATGGGGCCACAGAGGGGACCTGAGGCAGCCCCACGTTTGGGCCTGAGGCTGGTGGGCAGGGGCGGGAGGGCTGGCTGGGTCAGACGCGTGTGGGCAGGGGGCCACGTGGGCGGGCTTCCTCAGGCGCGTGCACCTCCCGGGCCTGCAGGGACCACGCCTGTGTCCCCTCCTCCTCCCACTGGACGAATGACAAATAAGTTCCCAGCACTGCAGAGGACGGAAGTGGGGTCCTGGCCGGCACACCGAGTGTGGGCAGGAGTGAGTCCCAGTAATCTTTTCCGACCGTGTCCCGTCCACTTGGTTTTGGGTGAGCGTGACCCCAGGTGCTGCCCCTGCGCTGCTGCAGACGCGGCCCGGGCGCTCTCGGGGCCGCCGTGATGCACAGGCGTCCCGGGGCCCGGCAGGACTGGGACAAGCCTGCATCCTGGAGGAGTCACAGTCCTGGGGCAGCCACTTGCCTGGCGCCCCTCTGCGGCTGGTGGGTTCAGTCGGGCACCGAGTCGCAGGCGACCTTACACACCGCGCAGGGCCACTCCTTGTCCCCGGCAGATAGAGGGCACCGTGCTGCTCGCGCTCCGCCGCGTGACGGAGGACGGCAGCGGCCGCTGCAGCAGCTCGCTGGCCTGTGTGACAGATGACGATCGACAGCCTGGACCCCGAAGCACCCCCGGCGCCTGCTGACCCACTTTCTCTGCTGGGGCTGGAAACAGTTGCATAACAGAGGCCGCAGGGCCCTGCTGTCCCCGGACGCGGGAGGAGAGGCTGCTAATTAAGAGGGAGGCCCGGCCGCCCCGCCCGGCCGCACGCGATCCCCTCCGTTGGCGGGTTCCTCGGCTGCCGCGGGGTGTCTGTGCAAGAGGGAGCACAGTGCACCTGCTGCCGCAGCAGTCGTCGAGCGCGTGTCTCCTCCTGCCGAGGGTCCTCCTCCGGGTGCCCTCCTGCAGCCAGACCCGCCGACGGGGCACATGGCGCGGCTGGCGAGCTTGTTCCAGATCCAAGTGGCCACGAGGGGCTAGTGGCGCCCGTGTTGGCCGGGGGACAGAGACACCTTTAACATATAGGGTGGTTTTAGGACTTGGCCTAGGACCTTTGCTAGGTCTTGAGCATTCACGTCAGGATCCCTGTTGCTCAGAGGGTCGATATCTTCCCCAGAACAAGGACCGACTGCAGAGTCGTGGATGGAGCCTCAAGTCTCCACAGGTCGCATCGGAGGGCTGGTGTCTAGACTCCGGGGTGGGGGGCACACGGGCCTCAGGGCTCCTGCAGGACTCGGGCCAAGCGTGGGGCCACATGTGGCGGTGCCCACGGAGCTGGCCCTGGTGTCACTCAGGTCCCCAGGCCCCGTCCATCAGGCCCCGGGCACCCACCTGCCTCCCAGCGGTGCACTCGGGCAGGTGTGCACACTCTCTGCGCTCGGGGTCCACCTGGTGCCCCTCTGGGGATCCCTGGGCCCCGGGTCATCTGGAATCTCCCCCAGCCAGGCCTCCTTTCCTCGCTGTCCCCCAGACAGCACCCTGCTGTCACACCCTGTGGCCACTGCCCCGTCGCCTACCCACCCCCTCCGAGGCTGGCCACTCCTCGCCCCCGCAGAGGCCTGTGGCACCCCCACGGCCTGCGCCCTGACACCTCCCCATGCACCCAGGCGGGCGGCTCTCCAGCTCCTCGCTGCCCTGACTGCTGGCACCCCGGGAGGGCCCCCCGAGCAGCCCACCCCCATGACCCAGGCTGCCTGCAGACTGAAGTATCCCTCCGGCGCCTGGGCCTGGCCTGCCTGAGATTCTGGTTCTGCGACCTTTCCCGCCTGTTCTGGAACCTCTCCTGGTCCTACTGTGTCCCCTTGCTGTGCCCCTGCCCTGGCCCCACCTGACCGACCTTCCTTCCTTCCTTCCTTCCTTCCTTCCTTCCTTCCTTCCTTCCTTCCTTTATTTATTTTATTTACTTTATCTTTCATTTTTTTTGACCTCCCTTCCTGATCCTCACGGGTGCCTGTCCCTCAGGTACACTGGAGGAGAACCCGAACCCTCCTCAAGGAGGGGCTCCCGCCGGGACAGTCTGGTCACTCCTCCCAGGGGTCCTTCAGGCCTATTATCCGTCATCGTGTTCTGCCTGTAAATCATAAAGTGAAGCCTCCGTTTTGCTCGCTGGGCTAAGAGCTAGGCCCATCGTCTGCGGAAATTATCCAATAAACGTGGACTGGGATACGGGGATGCAGAGTGTCTTCCGGGAAGACTTCACAAGGGAGATGTGTGGCCGTTGAGTTAACAGACACTAGGTCCACTTTAGGAATGGGGTCACGGGGGATCCTTGGCCCTCTACCTGCAGGGGCCACCAGCACCTATGACGTCCTGGCCAGGGGTGGGAACGCTGTGGCCATGCACGAGGACCCCTGCCCTGTCCGGGTGGCGGAGCCAGGCCTGTTTCCCTCCGTACGGAGGCGGCAGCTGAGGCCAGAGGGCTTCCACGACCCGCCTGGTCACACCCAGAGTCGGCCCCTGCCCGGCTTCCCCAAACCCACGCCCCGGCTGCCGTGCGCCCCAGCCCTGCAAGGTCAGCCCGGGGCACGTCCCAGGGCCGGGCCTTGTTGCGGATGGGGCCGCCCTCCCAGGAGCCTTCGCCTCCCTGAGCCTTGGTGTGTCACCAGCAGGACCGCGAGGGCAGCACCCTTCCCCCCAGAGGCCAGAGGTCCTGGCGGGCCGGACGCCCCCGACCGTGCGGCCGTGGACAGCGTTCGCGGCTCACGGCAGCTGTGCCTCCTCGTTCCAGGTGACACCGTCTGGGCCCCATCCGTCCTTCCTCACGGCGCCCTCGGCCTCCTAAGCCATCACCCCCAGCCGCATTTTGGGAGAAAGATGGAGTCGAAGGTCTCAGAAGGCGGCCTGAACGTGACCCTGACGATCCGCCTGCTGATGCATGGAAAGGTACGGAGCCCGAGGCCGCCGACTCGCGTATCCTCTGTGTCCGTACAATCACGTGTGTGTATGCGCACGTGTGTGTAAACCGTATTTCCGTGTTGTCCCTATGGACTGGGTCCCGTGAGTTCCTACCCCAAGTCCAGCCCAGCAGCACAGGCACCGCCCTGAGTCCTCCGTCTGTCGTGTGTTTGTGCTGTGAGCCCCCCCCCCCCCCCCCGTCCCCTTGGCGTCTCCTGAGTGTGGGTGGCGCTTGCTGCAGGCCGTCAGCCGCTGGGAGTGCGCCCGCCGCCACCTCCGGGGGCCGCAGCGGCAGCCACGGGCATCAGCCTGCCCCGGGAGCTGGGGCGCCGCGGCCGCCCGAGGGTCGCCACCTTGTGCCCAGCCGCCTTGGCTGCTGCCGCCCCCTCCTCGTCCCCCCACGGCCCCCGTGGGACTTTGGACCTTCGCCGGGAGCATTGTCACTACCGAGGACTTCCCTGCAATAAGGGCAATGAGTGTGGTTGCAAGGCCCCCCTCGGGGCAGGAAGCGGGCTGGCTCGTGGCGCCGGGTGGGTGTGACCCCAGCGGAGGCGCCGTGTGGCCTGGCCAGGAGCGAGTCCCCGCTGCAGCGGGCTCCGGGCTCCAGAACGGCGGGGCCGTGCCCACGGGCGTCTGCACAGGCCGCTTCCTCAACCGTGAGAAGGCGGTGGCGGCGCTTATCACCTTTACATCACGGGGGGGGGGGGTCCTTGCGGCCTGACGTGCACCGCGGGGGCCTCCTGACGCACTTGTAGGCAGCGGTCCGCCTGCTTCTGCACGTCTGTGTGTCCGTCACAGGCAGGGCCTGGGTCTGACCGAGGCCACATGGGCACCAGGAGCCCCCAGACTCCCTGGCCGTCCTGCCCCCCGTCCTCGCTGCCGCATAGCGTCTGCCGCAGGCGTCTCTCCTGCTGCTGTGACATCATCTTTCTGTGATTCTTTTCCTGCAGGAAGTTGGAAGCATCATCGGGAAGGTAACTGCTCCGCCTCCGCTGGGCTGTCTGAGAAGGTGACGGAGCCAGCGGGCCTGTGCCGGCTGCAGGCCACGCAGCGGTGTGCGCCGCGGACGCGGATTCCGCTGGAATCCAGGCCCCCAGCAGCCCCAGCCCGCCCCCCGCCCCCGCCCCGCGGCCTGCGCCTCTGCTTCCCCGACGTGTGCCCTGTGGCCCCTGCGGCCGTGGGGAACGCGAGCGCAGATCTGGGAGTCGAAAGCCTGTGGGAGGGGCAGGTGTCGGGGCGTCTCGTGCTCCAGGTCCTCCCTCAAGGGCGAGCCCGCCCTGGCCTGGCCCCACTTTGCCCGTGACGAGGACGAGGGATGTGGGGGATGTGAGACTGACCCCAAGCGGGCCAGGGCCCGGCTGCCTCCCCTGAGGGGCCCCTCGGCGGCTTGTGCACGTCCGTCAGGCTCTCGGCCGGCCCGGGGCCCCGACCCGCGCGGAAGCCCAGAGCGACGCCTCAACCCGTTGTCTGAATCTTTCTTCCAGAAAGGAGAGACTGTGAAAAAGATGCGGGAAGAGGTGAGTGGGCTGGCCGTGGAGTCCCAGCTGTGGGCGGGCGGGAGGCGGGAGGCCAGGGTCCTGCCCCAGGGAGCCCCGCCACGGCCGCGCGCCTCTGGCCTGCACACCCCCGGTCAGGCCCGTTCGGGGGCCGCAGGGGCGCGGCGTGGCGGGGACCGCGCTCTGGGGGATGGCCCCGGGGGGGCCTCACGGGCTAGTGGGGGAGCTCGTGCCGCGGCAGCTGGAGTCCCGGGGAGCCCGGCCCGGTACTGCCCCCCGTAACGCTGCCCCGGGTGTGTCCCCCCTTCCAGAGCGGCGCGAGGATCAACATCTCTGAGGGAAATTGCCCCGAGAGAATCGTGACCATCACGGGCCCCACAGACGCCATCTTCAAGGCCTTTGCCATGATTGCCTACAAGTTTGAGGAGGTGAGGTCGGCCCCAGGGACCCCGCGTGCTGGGGGAGGGCATGGTCTCCGCTGGGCCTCTGGGGCCATCCCTGTCTGGACGTGGGCGCACCGCGGCCCAGCAGAGACGCCCTGGCGGCCGTGAGCACCCTCCCCCCGTCACCCCGTCACCCCCCATCACCCCCCGTCACCCCCCTCACGTGTCCGTGGGCCCAGCGCCCGGCACGAGCCCCAGCCGCCCCCGCGGCTCCTCCCCGGGCTGCGAGCTTGGCCGCGGGCTGGACCCGGGACCGTCCCGCCGGCGCGCACACCCCCGCACGCGTGCACTCCCGTGCCTGGCACGTCTGTAGCTGTGCTAGCAGGTTAAATCAAGGTTTTCATGTGTTTCCGATGCTGTTCAAGTTCCCAGAGACTTTATAGAGACGCAGCCAGTGTTTTTACTCAGAGGGCGATCAAGCTGAGGAATAATCTCCCTCCAGAGCGCGCCCCCCGTGTGTCCAGCCCCTCCACGCGGGGCCGCGCCCTACGGGCAGAGGCCAGGGCCTGGGTCCAGGCTCCGTCTGCACTGCCCGTCCCTGCCCGTCCACGGGAGCACCGCGGCCGCGGCGGCCTGTGTGTCTGCACGTGGGTGGCAGGTGTGGGTCCCCTTCGCTCCACCTGGCTGTCCTCTCGTTGCCCTTCTGAGCTCAGCTGGCCTTCGAGCCTCCATAATCCGCTGGTCCGCGGCGTCCGTCCTCTGGACACCCAGCCGTTTGCCACACTGTGCACCGAGCGCCTCTGCCTGGGAGCCTGCCTGGGAGCACCCGAGTCCCTGCACTTGTCCTCCCTGAGCCCCCACCCCCCCCAGACCGTGTGCCTCTGGGCGCGGGGACCCTGTCCCACCAGCTTCTTTCTCCCCGAGCCTGGGGTTTGCACTCACTGGTGTATACGCCGCAGGCCCCCACGAGTGTCTTTCTCCCTCCCCAGGACATCATTAATTCTATGAGCAACAGCCCTGCCACCAGCAAACCACCGGTGACACTGAGGCTGGTGGTCCCTGCCAGCCAGTGTGGGTCCCTCATTGGCAAAGGCGGCTCCAAGATCAAGGAGATCAGAGAGGTAACAGGACCCTCCCCGGCTGCTGGCGCCCCGCCCCCGGGAGGGTGAGGCCTGCCCCCGGGGAGGCCCGGAACCTCGCGCCCTGCCCTGCCGGGATGAGCTTACGGTAGGGAAGAGCCATCCAAACACCGAAGGATGGGCCGGGGGAAGCCCTGGAGTGTGCGTGGAGCCTGTCACGGGTGTGCAGGGGTGCCGGGCACCCGCCACGGGGCTGTGCACCCCAACCAGGAGCAGGCCGGACCGTCCATGTGGCTCCAGGCCATGGAGGCTGCGCTCTCTGCCCCCAGGCAGGTGCCTCCGGGGACCACAGGCCTGAGCCAACCCAGCAGGATGGGGACGTGCAGGCTTTAAATTCCTGGTCCTTCATTCAGGGAAAGCCTGAATCCTTCCCTCTCTAGAAGGCGGGCGGCCACCCCGTCCTGGTTCCATCAAGGAAAGACGGGCACAGAGTTTAGGCCCCTCTAGAATCCATCTTTCTCTGTGACCTCCGGCTCCACAGGACGAGAAAGTTCCACGTATTGGAAGAAAGTGATTCCATATCTGTCTCCACCTCTGCACATGCCCCTTGCAGGCTGAGACGCCGGACCAGCCCTGCCCACGGGCCCCAGGGGATGCGCAGAGGGCTGGGGTGCCAGGCGGGCATGGAGGGGTGCCATCGGGGTGGGTGTCGTGCGCTGCACCCTCGACACGATGCGTCTCGAGAACCCAGGAGCACTGCTCCAGCACAGGCCGCCACCACCCCCCGCCCCTCCCGTTCCCCTTCCAATGTCTCGTTTCTGCAGTCCACAGGTGCCCAGGTCCAGGTGGCCGGGGACATGCTGCCCAACTCCACAGAGCGGGCGGTGACCATCTCGGGGACCCCCGACGCCATCATCCAGTGCGTCAAGCAGATCTGTGTGGTCATGCTGGAGGTACAGTGTGGGCGTCCAGGGCTCACCGCCGGCCTACTCCTCATGCCACACTGGCCGGGGCTGCTTTGTCTTGGCTGTGGCACGTGGCCGGGGCCCAGAGAGTTCACGTGGTCAGGGCTCTGTGGGGGCCGGGGGTCAGGAGCATGACCCGAGACCACCCCCTGCCCAAGGCAACCTGAGCGAGAGCCTCGCTAGGTGTGCAGGTGCCGCGGGAGGGACAGCTGCAGGTGCCTGTCCCCCCGGGCGTGCCCATCACCGTGGCTGGGGAGCCAGGGAAGCAGACGTGTGAGGTCACAATCAGAGGAGAGGTCCCTAGTCTGCAGGGCGAGGGGCCTCGTAAAGGGTCAGGCCTTAAGCACGGTGCAGGTCTGCGCTGGGCAGGATCCCGCTGCCGCAGACCCACGGAGGAAGGGGAGGCAGGAGGCCCGTGCTCGCCACGCCTGCAGGCATTGCAGCCCCACTGGGGCACCAAGGAGGAAAAGCAGCTAAAATGCCAAGTTGCAAAGTCAGGGAGGAGTAAACAGAACGGTTTGAACCAAAGGAGAAGCAGAGGAGAGAACGGCTGAGAGAGACCAAAGCCTCTCCTGAAATTTTTTTAGGAAAAAAAAAAAAAATCCTGCGACTTAAGTTGCAGCCAATACCGCAGATGCAGCAGGATGCACGGACGCTCTCACCAGCTGCTGGTCGTGGGCCACAGTGAAGGATTTGTGGCTCCCACGGCCGTGCTGGGAGCTGGGGTCCCCGTGAGGGCGGCCCCTGCACCGGGGCTCCCCGGCCGCGGCCTCCCGAGGGCGCTGTGCCTCGGCCAGTATCTGTGGGCTCCCCTCTTTTGTCCTTTCTTTGCTGTTCAGACCCATGTCCAGCTCTTTGAAACAATTGCAAAAAAAAAAAAAGAAAGAAAAACAATTGCATAGTTTTTTTGTTTTTGTTTTTTTCCCCCGAAGTATATTTTGTGAAGTCAGAACTGTTTTTCCAAACATTGTGGTCCTGACGGTCCCGGCGACAGCTGGTGCCTATCTGCCCTTCCTTCCATCCCCTGCTGCTGGGACCCCAGAGGCGGCGAGCGGGCCGCGCCCTCCTCCGCACTGGCGGGTGCCCGGTGGCCCGAGCACACTCCCGTTGAGTGGCAGCGGCGCCGCAGAGGGCACAGTCACGGGAACGACTCCAGGAAGGACACAGCCTCCCGCGTCCAAGAGCAAGGGCTGGAACAAGACGCACGGTCTCCCCAGGACTCCTCCCAAGTGGTGCCGCCCGCACCACGCTCGCGGTCAGACGTGGCCCTGCAGATACAGCCGTGGGTGCCGGGGCCCCGGGCTGTGGTTGGGACGGCCCAGTGTGCTTCCCGACGGCCGGGAGGCTCACGCGACTCTGAACCGTGAAGCCCACGTGGCAGGCGTGAATGGCAAACACAGGGCCGAGGCGACACCTCGCTCTCACCGGGGCCCGAAGCGCTCCGACGGCGGGGGAGCTGCTGTCTCTCCAGGGGAGGAGGAGCCACCGCGCCTAGGAACAGTTGAGCCTATTTTTTTTTATTTTTCTATTTTATTTATTTATTCATAGAGACAGAGAGAGAGAGAGAGAGAGGCAGAGACACAGGCAGAGGGAGAAGCAGGCCCCATGCAGGGAGCCCGATGTGGGACTCGATCCCGGGTCTCCAGGATCCCACCCCGGGCTGCAGGCGGCGCTAACCGCTGAGCCATCGGGGCTGCCCAAGTTGAGCCTATTTTTAAGTGAAGAACAGCCGAACAAACAGAGCAAAGATTAGAGGACTTCCAGGCTTAGCTCTGGGGTGGCCGCACACCCTTGAATGGCCATGGAAGGGCTGCCCTCGGGGGCAGGAAGTCCGTGGGGCCCCGTGGAGAGCACCCTCGGCACCCCGGAGCCCGCCCGGCAGTGCCCGCTGTCCTCCCAGGGCCTCTCTCCTGTCAGATGTCAGCGAGACTCACACGCACGGTACTGGGACGGCGGGGCTGCCGTCGGTGGGGCCAGCGGGCACCATGGAGCGGGGCGCCTGCGCGGGGACGGGGCACTGCTGGACCGCGGGTGCAGGGAGACGGTCATTCCAGCCAGCCCGGCTTAGTCGTGGGCATGCCACCGTGAACCCGGTCTCCTCTGAGGCTGCAGCGATCCCTGGCCGCACAGAGATGATTCTGGAGGCATTTGGTCAGAAACTGCAGAAACCCTGAGCCCTGCCTATCCTGGAGGCACCAGCCGCGCTGGGTCAGCTCGCAGGCCCCTCAGCAGCCCTTCCTACCTCACAGCAAGGCTGTGCGGTGTTCCCGAGGTCACGCGGCACCCCCGGCCCTGGCCCCACGGACTCCCGAGGTCACGCAGCACCCCAAGTCAGAGTGCAAGGTCAAACCACGTGCTCAAGGTCGTACCACGTGCCCATCATCGCACGGCCCGGCTTGTTCTGACGCCCTCTGTGCTGTGTCTCCCAGGCGGGGCCCTCAGGTCGTCACCCAGGGTGCGGGCCGTGGTCTGGACGACTCCCGGCGGCATCAGGCCGCCCTGGCCCCTCCTGCCCTGGGGCCTCTGCACGATGCCCTGGGCTCACCTTAGCAGACCCTGGCTGACTTCTGTGCTTGGGGGTATCGTTCACCGCGAGACAGAGGTCCTGCACTTCTGGACACAGAACACGCAAAGGAGATGACGGCAGCGCTCATCACGACTGCGAATTACTTCATTTGAACCCTAAGCTTTCTTAAAAAGTTGCTTGTTTGTTAATATGAGTCAGATGCTTCTCGCCCTCCTGCGATGATGCCTGCTGAGCATCGTGAGCCCGGCCCAGTGAGGCTCGGGGGCTCTGGGCATGGGGCCCCCGTGGCGGAGCAGCCCAGCAAGCCCAGCCTTCCCCCGAGCACGACACGGGGACGGAGATTCTCGCAGAGGACCACAGCCAGGCAGGCCCACGTGCAGAGCGACGGCACCCGGCCCTCAGGTGGCCACCTGCCTGTCTACACGGCCCGCGGCTCCCAGTATGGGCAGGATCTGCCCATCTACATGGCCCATGGCCCCCAGCACGGGCAGGGTCTGCCTGTCTACAGGGCCCGCGGCCCCCAGCATGGGAGGATCTGCCCATCTACATGACCCGCAGCCCCCAGCACCGGCAGGGTCTGGATCTGCCCGTCTACACAGCCTGTGGCCCCCGGCATGGGCAGAGTCTGGGTCTGCCCTTCTACATGGCCTGCGGCCCCCAGCACGGGAGGATCTGCCCATCTACATGACCCGCAGCCCCCAGCACCGGCAGGGTCTGGATCTGCCCGTCTACACAGCCTGTGGCCCCCAGCATGGGCAGAGTCTGGGTCTGCCCATCTACATGGCCCGCAGCCCCCAGCACAGGCAGGGTCTGGGTCTGCCCGTCTACACGGCCCACGGCACCCAGCATGGGCAGGATCTGCCTGTCTACATGGCCTGCGGCCCCCAGCACAGATAGGATCTTCCTGTCTACACTGCCCGCAGCCCCCAGCACAGGCAGGATCTGCCCATCTACATGGCCTGCGGCCCTCAGCACAGACAAGATCTCCCTGTCTACACGTCCCTCAGCCCCCAGCATGGGCAGGATCTCCCTGTCTACACGGCCCACAGCCCCAGCACGGACAGGGTCTGGGTCTGCCCGTCTACACAGCCTGTGGCACCCAGCGTGGGCAGGATCTGCCTGTCTACATGGCCTGCGGCCCCCAGCACAGACAGGGTCTGGGTCTGCCTGTCTACACGGCCCATGGTCCCCAGCACAGATAGGATCTCCCTGTCTATATGGCCTGCGGCCCCCAGCCCAGGCAGGGTCTGCCCGTCCACATGGCCCGCCGCATCCACAATGGGCAGGATCGGCGCGTCTACACGGTCCACGGCCCTCAGCATGGGCAAGGTCTGGGTCTGCCTGTCTACACAGCCCACGGCACCCAGCACAGACAGGGTCTGCCCGTCTACACAGCCTGCAGCCCCCAGCACAGACAGGGTCAGCCCGTCTACACGGCCCGCAGCCCCCAGCACGGGCAGGGTCTTGGCCTCTCTCCCCGCCTTGTCAGGACCTGGCAGGGCACCCCGCGGGGTTGGTGGCGGCCTGGAGGAGAGAGGCGGCCCCAGGAGGGTCCCCGTCGCGCACCCTCCTGCTGCGGGGCGTCCCCACCGTCCGGGGCCGCCACAGCCTGGGGTCAGGGCGGGGCGGGCGGCAGCGCGGGGGCGGGCTCGGGTTGGAGGCCCCCTCACCAGGTCCTGGCCTGCGAAGCTGCTCTAATGCTCTCTCTCCCTCTCCTGTCCCTTTTCCTAGTCCCCACCGAAAGGTGCCACCATCCCCTACCGCCCAAAGCCCGCCTCCACCCCTGTCATTTTTGCAGGTGGTCAGGTAAGAGCCGACCCGCTCGCGGCCTCCACTGCCAACCTCAGCCTCTTACTGCAGCCCCCGCCGCTGCCCGTTAGTGCACTCAGGTTTTCTCCCCTGTCACGTGCACGTCTCCCACCCCACCCGCGCTGGATGCAGAGCTCTCCGGCCCGCGGCCCGGTGGCTCGGGGCAGGGGCGGGGGGGGGGCACCCCGCGGCACTGGGCCCTGGAAGCGTCCTCCCCCGGGCCGGGCACAGGACGAACACGCTCCTGCCCAGGCCGCGCCTGCCCAGATCTAGCTTAGCGGAGGGGCGGGGCGTGCCCGTGGCCCCGTGGCTCCAGGTTGAAGCAGCTGAGCTGCACGAGCAGGGTCCCGTTCCCCCTGGAGCGCACGCTCCACTGTGCGGGGGTCCCTGGGAGCAGGGAAGGGGGCACCCAGCCGGGCGAGAGCCCCCGGGCGCGGCGACGGCCTCCTGCCCCGCCCTGCCCCAGCCAGCCGGGCCGGGAGCACCTGCTTGCACACCTGCTGCTGTGCCCAGAGCCGCTGGCCCCCTTCCCCCACCGGCCCGGAGCCTGGGCGGCCAGGTGTCGCCGGGAGATTTGCATCCGAGGCCGGCAGTTCATCAGTGGGGCCTAGAGAGCCGAGGAGAGGGTCGGGGCACGCCTCCCCGCAAGGGCCCACCCGCCATCGGGCACCTGTGCCACACACCCCGGGGTCATGACAGCGGGGGTGGAGGACCCCGGACGACGCCCGGCCGGTGGTGCCTGGAGGAGCTCTGCGTCCAGCTGGCGGTGACATGTGTCTTTGTTGGAGGGAGAGTGAAGACGGGGAATTTTCGGAGGTGACCCAGGTCGGGTGGAAACGGTCATGATTTTTTCATTGACAAAGTCAGATAACAATCTGCATTTTAAAGGAATCTTATCAGATCCTCCAGACTGACGCACACGTTAGACGAGGGGCAGAGACCCCCACGAGCAGCATGTGGGCAGCTCCCTCCAGCACCGCACCCCCCCCTGGCCAAGGTCTCCCGGCAGCCCTGCCCTTGGGCTGGACCCTTCATGTCGCTGTGCCCTCCCGTCGCAGCCCCATGTTGCAGGTCAGAAAGCAGGGCCAGAGGCACCAAGGGGCACCCAGACAGCCCAGTAGCCTGGACCCGGACACGTGAACAAACCCACGGCGGCGCCACGTGGCAAAGCACAGGCCTTCAGCCCAAAGGGAGGCGCCTTAGCACAGTCGGGGGCCCAGGAAGCCACGGGAGCCCAGGACAGCCAGGCCACCCCATCATGGGCATGTCCCCCAGGCTGTGCTCAGGCTATAGGCACCTGCATCCGTGCCCCCGGGACGGTCGCTCCCGCCAGTGGTCCTTCTCGGCCCTGCGGGGACAGAGGAGCCACGGCACACGCTGAGAAACGGGGCGTGAATGTGATCTGAGCCCGGCCCTGAGAGCCGTGGCCTGCACCTCGCTGCGCCGGGATGCACGCCTCTGGCCCTCCAGGGCCCGGGAGGCCCACCGGCCAGCAGGTGCCCGCCAGGGGCATCAGCCCTGCATCACAGGCAGGTCACACGTGGTGACGCTTCCGTCCAGACTTTTATACCTTCCCTGTGTCCAGAGAGCCCGGGAGAGGCTCACACCTCAAGTGGAATTCAGAATTCCCTGGGCAAGAGCGAGCCAGAGACGCCCGGGCAAAGAACTGCCCTGCCGGGAAGCGTGTGCAGCTCGCGCGGACATACAGGTCCCGACCTAACGGGCCTGTGGCGGCGGGCGTGTCCCGGGGCCGTTACAGGTGGTGACACGTCAGAGCAGGTGCCTGGTGGCACCTCCGCAAACCTCAGGGCCACGCCCCCACGCTCCGTGTGCACAGCTCCCCCCTCACCTGGAGCATCTGATAAGATCCCTCTACCCCTCGGAACACCTTTAGCGACCGTGACGTGCCCGGGGCTCCCCCTGGTGCTCCCCGCAGATCCAAAAGCCATGGTTTGGCCGCACCTTGGGCCTCGCCCCTCGGTGTGTGGTCGGTCCCCAGACAGGACCCTCGCGCTGACCCAGGGTTCCCCTCGGGTGCACACGTGGACACGGGGTGGGGGGACGTGTCCCCTCGGGCTGTGGCACGGAGACCCGCGTGGTGGACCCCTGAGCGCAGCTGCCCGGGGCTGGTGTGGCACGTGCCCCGTCACAGCCCGCGAGGCCTGGCAGCAAGTCTCCGGTCTTCACTCTCCCTTCACACCTGTGGTTCGTGTGTTTCCGGCTGTGAGTTTTGGGAGCATCTCGGCTGGTGGACGGTTGAGGCAGGAGGGGGCGGGCAGGCGGAGGGGGCCCAGGCCCACGCGGGCGCTGCGGCTGGTGCAGGCCGCCACCTGGAAGGTGAAGCCGGGGGGACCCCGCTGGCCCCCCGGGAGCCGTCCCTGCGTGTGCAGGTCGGGCCTCCTGTGATGGGCGCTTTTCTTCGTCTGCTTCGCAGAATTGGTTTTGAGTCACCTTTTAGAGGTTCTTCGGCCTGGTTTTCTTGGGATAAATACTTTGTAAAAAGTTGATGACGAGTCAGAGGGTTAATAACTAGCGATCCCGGCAGGGGTTTGGTTTTAAGAACCTCGGGGAGTAGGGAGCCGCCTGGCGCTGCCCACTCCTGCGCTCTGAGCTCTCGGGGCTGGGGGTGGGCGGCTCCCGGCCCCCGCCTGGCTGTAGCTCCAGCCGCCTGCCCGCCCGTGGGTGCCGCTGAGGCCTGGCGCCAGGACACCCCCCAGTCTACACCTCCCAGTGCCCTGGGGGTTCCGATTTTGTCCTGAGCTACTGGGGGGCAGGCAGGGATGCGTTATGCGAGGAGATGCCCTGACCTCGGGGCCTTGGGCCTGCTCACGGGAAGCCCCGTCCCCGGGGGAGGGCCTCCGGTGGGCGCACGCGGGGCTGGCGGCTTCGCGACCTGACCGTGTGTCTCTCTTCCTAGGCCTACACGATCCAGGGACAGTACGCCATCCCCCACCCAGATGTGAGTCTCCACTCTGCCTCCCTCGCCTTCTCTTCTCATTACCGTTACCCACCTGCATGCTGCTGTTACTTGCTACTAATATTAATATTACGCAATAATATTAATACCGTTCTCTCAATGTTCCTGACCTGTGTCGTATCCATATGACCTTGAGTAACCTTTAACCTCTTAGCACTAATTCTACTCGTTTGGAGGACTTGGCCTGATGTCAAATTGATTTGATCGTTGCTGCACTCTGGGGCTTTCCTCCGCACACAGGGCCTCAGGCGGTGGCCGCAAGGCTGCTCTGCCCGTGGCACCCGCCCTAGCAGCCAGGGACGGGGGTGCCCTACAGCCACCTGAGAAGTTAGATGACACGCTGTCAGCCAGGTGCTCTAAGAGATGCGGGAGGGGACGTTTGAACGTCTGGTAAAGCTAGAATTTCCCCCTGGGGAGCCCAAGGTGCAACAGCACCCCGCACCCCCCACCCCCGAAGACAAAGCCAACAGAAGGGCCTTGGCTTTCGTCCGAGGGCTGAAGCCGCATGCTCCACCATCGGGGCCTGCTCAGCCGCCCTGAGTGTGTCACAGTCTGTGTGGCGTCAGGGTTGAGGATGGGGACACCCGGAAATGCACCGTGGGGTACAGGGGGCGGGGAGACAGTGTGCAGCAGGTACAGGGCAGCAGCCATGATCCACGGTCGTCTCTCCACAGGGATCTAGACGCGTGCGGGGGGCCGGGGCCAGGACGCCTGCGTGAGCCGGTTGCAAAGGGCGGGTCCGGGGAGGGAGGAGGGGACTGGGGCAAGGCCGGGAGGAACTGGGGATCCGCCTTGGCGTTGCTTTCAGCAGGTGCGGCGAGCCTGGCGCGTGGGGAAGCCCTTCCTTCTCTAAACCATTCTGAACGTTGCCAGACTTCACAGTCTCCCTCGAGAAAGCGCTTCCTGCGTGTGACCTGAGACTCGTGCGGGGGAGGTGGCGCCAGGCGGGCGGGCGTTGGCATCGTCTGCAAACCCCTGTGAGTTTGAGGTGGGCTGGCGCAGACGTGGCAGTGAGCCGTCCGGGCGGAGCAGGCGAGGGCTTCCGGAAACTCGGCCAGGCCGAGTGAGAATGTGGGGGGCGCGGGCCGTCGGTTCAGTACCATCGCGGGGAGATCTCCTGCCCTCGGTGGCTTGTGAGCGGTGCCAGTTCTGTCCACCCGTTCACTCCCATCCCACAGACGTCCCCGAGTGGGGGTGATGGGAGGCCGGGATGCAACTCGGGTGACAGCACAGTCTTCACTTAACGTGGGGCCGGGTGCTCTTGTGCCCCCTGGAAGTGCAGGTACGTGTGCAAGGGCAGATTGGAAAACCTGGCCTGTTGGCTTTTTTAAAGCTCAGGAGACACAGTGGTCAGGCCCCTAGTAAAGGGCGGTTGACCCCAGGGCACGGCTCTTAGGTGGGGCCTGAGGTTTCCTGCAGCCCCTGAGCCAACAGAGGAGCATTTCTGGCCTGAAGTCCCAGGTTTGTGGGTGTGCACACCTGCGTGAGGCTGAGGAACTTCAGCCTGGCTGATTGATTTTTATGTTAGTTGGTGGTTGTGTCTTCCCGCATGATTTTCTCAGAATCTCTTAAAAGTGGGTAGTTCCGCAGGCTTTTTTCTCAGACCGATCAAACTTCTAACTGTTGCATAATTGCCTTCTTACGTTTGGTAGAGACCCAAGACACTGGGCTATTCTCATGGAACAGCCCTCTGTGCGGTGTAGACCGGCCCCCGCGGCTGCGCAGTTGCTGGGACTCTGTGGTGGGAGCTCGGAGAACGTGGGCAGCCTGCAGGCTCGCGGCGTTGAAGACGGGATGCTCCATCCAGAACAACTGTCTGGTGACATCCATGATGATGGCCAGGAAGGCAGCGTTTAGCTGAGCTTAGCGGTCAGTAGGGATTGCAAAGGCTTGGTTTCCTAGAACCCAGGTGTCATGCTGGTAGGAAGCGCTACCTTATTTTGTAATAAATACTTGAGCCACGGTGGCTGACACGCCACCAGGACCCTCAGGCAGCCTGTGGGAAAACCGCTTTCGTAGAGCCAAGTGCTCCTTCACCTAGAACGAACCTGTACGTGTTTCGTCCTTGCCTGGTGCTGAAGAGCGCACTCTGGGTCACCCTCCCTGCGGCCTGGCCAGTGTCCCTGCAGGGTCTCGCCTGCCACTCACTCGTTTTGCCTCAGTCCTCCCGGACATGCCCTGGAGAAGCACCGGGACGCCGGGTGTGGGGGGGACGGCCTCAGCCATGGCCTGACCGCCTGGTCCGCTGAGTTCAGATGTGGTAGAGGAGGCAGCAGGGACTCGGATGTGGGACCCCAGGAACAGACATGCGGTCACATGGGAGGGAGGGAAGAGTCAGCCTCAAGCCGCCCCCCACGTGTGATGCTTCTCTGCCACTCGTCAGGGTATCCGAGTCCCTCCCGTAAGCCCCCCTCACCCAAGGGGCCCCAAAAGCAAGCCGAAACCCAGCCTCACATGGGAGGTGACAACTAAGGGTTTGCGACCTCTGCCTCCCGCCTGGGCCTGGCACTGACTGCGGGGTGGCGGTCGGGACAGCCCCCCAGTTTCACACGCAAGGGAATGGTGGCTTCAAAAGCTCACCGCCAGAACTGAAGAGCCCCGGTGGTGCCCAGCGTCCAGGAGTCCAGGCAGCGTGTTCCTCAGAGTAAGCAGTGGAGACGGCAACATGGGAGTCACAACACAAGTGAGAGACATCGGTGGGAAGATGCATGTTATTAGGTCCTCCGTGGGCAGTGTTTCCTAGCTGTCCGCTCGCATTTCGCTGTGGCTGTGGAACCAACTCCCCAAGGGCTGCCACTCGCCTCCTCCAGAACCCATGGGGAGGGCGCAGAGGCTCCCGCACCTTGCGGTGGGAACCCCAGGGAGAGGAGCCAGCACGCTGAGCCCACCGGCTGCTGGGCCACACCTCTGCCCTGCTCTTCCCTCCAGGACCTGCGGCTCGGAGTGGTAGGGAGGCGCCCACACACCCGGCCCTGACCTCCGGGGTGGGAAAGCAGGAGGCTCGCCAGCTCACGTCTCCCTGCCCCTACCGCCGGTGAACACAGCCCCCTCTCCTGCTGAGCCTCTGGGTGCCTGGCTTCCTCGCCCCAGCCCGCCCCTCCTCAGAGGCAAAATCTATGTTTTCATCCCATCGGAGCCCCCAAGAGATCATCACACAGAGTGACGGAAGATTCTAGAAGATAAGCACTGAGAATTTCTCAGAATCAATAAAAGAAGCCAATCCTCACATTCAGGAATCCAAACAAACCCCAAACAAGATAAATACAAAGAAACCCACTTTCTGTTTATCAAAGTAAAACCACACGACATCAGGACCAAAAGTAAACCTCTCAAGTTGTCAGAAAAGGAAGGTAACAGAGGAGCAAGAGAGAAAGCGAGGGGACATCGCACCAGCCGCCCCGGGAGCCAGAAGGTGGTGTCACGACACAGAAAGTAATGGTCAACCCAGGCTTCTGTTCTAAGAAGATCTTCCAAGGACCCACATCCTAGGATTTGTAGGCAGACAGCGGTGGCCACCGGGTCTGTATGGGTGCCCCCAGCCCTTCAGGAGGACAGTGATTGTGGAGGGAAGCCTGGAGACAGGGACGAGGAGCTTGTTTCATTAACGCAGGAATAGGCCAGGAACTACCAATGGTTGTGACGACACTAAAATGTGAACATGTCGGTAAAGGAAAGCAAAAATTGTAAAATCAAGGCCGTCTGACCTGTGGGATTAACATAACAACAAATGGACAAAAACAGGAGATGTAGGGGATCCCTGGGTGGCTCAGCGGTTTGGCACCTGCCTTTGGCCCAGGGTATGATCCTGGAGTCCCCGGATCAAATCCCGTGTCAGGCTCCCAGCATGGAGCCTGCTTCTCCCTCTGCCTGTGTCTCTGCCCCCCCCCCTCAATGAACGAATGAATGAATGAATATATATATATATAAAACAGGAGATGTATGCTTCAGTGAGCCAAGGGGGTCCAAGCTTTCTGGAGGCCAGGGTGCCGTCCCAGAAGAGGCGGATATGGAGTTTAGACCTTGAATGTGCGCGTTAAGATGCCAGAGTGACCACTGACAGGTAACAGCTTACTTACGTGACTGCCACCAGGTGCAGAGGGGCCAGGGGCAGGGGAAACTGGTCTGTCCAGGTCCCTCCTCCTGTTACATGCCTGTCCAGTCAGGACAGTCACAGGTGCAAAACAAAATAAAGTGGCAGAAATTAGTCCCTTATGCATGTATTTGTGATCAAAGTAAAACCAGTGTTCCAGTTAAAAAAGGGCTGTCTGACTAAAAAAGAAAAAACAGCCAAAAAAAAAAAAAATTAGGTTTTTAGACAAATAGCAAAACGGGGGGAAAACTCTAGCATTTTTTTTATCCCAAGAGACACACCTAAAGAATAAGGACCCAGAAATATTGAAAGGATAGAAAAAGCTCTCATGGAAAAATACTAACTGAAAGAAACCCCTGTAACTTGGCAAATTCTTCTCATCTCCATGTTGAATCAACAAAAAAAAAAAAAAAAAAGAGAGAGAGAGAGAAAAGAAAAGAAGTCTTACCTATCAACATTAACGGGGGGTTGGGGGGGGGAGCAACAGGACTTTAAAGCCAAGTCTAAAAAAAAAAATTAAAAAAAAATAATAAAGCCAAGTCTATGTTTCATCGCTTACGTCTCGATAAAGGCTCAGTTCCCCCAGAAGATACAAATTCAACGCTTGTGTGCACCTGGAGCCTATCTGCAAGTACATGCAGAGAAAAGGTAGCAAACCGTGAAGGGAATTTGACAGACGTAGGGAGCCTGCACCGAGCTCTGCTGTGACTGGTGTGGATGGAACACATGTCTACACGACGCTGAAGTCCATACCGGAGGCGTCTACACAACTGGATCACACATCACGCCATTGAGAAAACCCACGTGTCCCAAACTGGAATCCCACAGGCTGCACTCTCTTACTGCAAAGCAGTTAATTTAATTATTGACATCAATAATTAAAAGATGACCTTTTTAAAAAAAAAAAAAACAACTTGTTTTTATTGAAAGTTAAAGAAGATGCGGGACACCTGGGTGGCTCAGTCAGGTGAGCGACTCAGGTCATGACCTCAGGGTCGTGAGATTGAGCCCCGCAGAGGGCTGAGACTCTCTCCCCGCTCCTCCTCCTCCACACGTGCTCGCTCGCTCTGTCTTAAATAAATAAACCTTTTTAAAAAAAAAAAAAGTTGAAGAAGACCAAAAGATGAAAAAAAGGGGAGGGGAACATACCAATTTCATGGATAGGAACATGAAATATCTGTAAATGGTCATCCACGTGGGAACAAAGACCCGAACACTTGTCACACAAGACAGGAAAACAGCACCTTTCGAGGAAAATAGAGAAGATCCCTCTGTTCTCAGGTCCAGGAAGTGTTTCGTAAGCAAGACAGTGAGCACAAACCACCAAGAAAATAGTAATGAACTGGACTCCATTAAAGTCTAAAAATCATCTTTTCTCTAAAGACACCAAAGGAGAGTGAGGACAAGATCTTTTCAGCACAGACAACTGAAAGAGGATTAGCATCCAAAATATAAAAGGGAAAAAAAATATACATATATATAAAAGGGGTCTTTGTGAGTGAGCGGAAGTGAACCCAGGAGAGAAATGGGCGAAGAAGACACAAGCGTCTCACGGGAGGGGAGACATGAGCACAGCCTACGTCGCACGGTGGCCCGTTCCTCACGCTGGCCCGTGCGTGGTGCGCCCGCCGCGTGGTACCTCCACACTTGTGCACCTGCGACCGTAGCCCTTGTCTGCATTTAGCGTCTGTCTGTCTGCCCCAACCCAACATCCAGTGGAAGAGCTGAGGGGCAGGGAGCCGCCCGTCTCACGACACCCTCCCCTGCGGCCCCTCCCCGCCGTGTGCAGGCGCATGTGAGTGCCCGACGTCTGATGGTTTAAGGGCAGAAATAGCTCAAAAAGCAGGAGTCCTCTTAGCACTTTTCATGCGCCTCCCTTAAGACACGTAGAGATTGCATCCCAAGGAGGAGAAGCGCCGGACAAATTAGGGACGAGCCAAGACCAGAGGGAGGCCAGCTGACATCCATCACCAGGCTTCCCCTCTGGCCACCCGCCCCCCGGACCGATGTCAATCCAGGCACCAGCGTGTGCCCATCCAGTCTCCCCAAGACGTCCCTGCCTCCACGGTGCCTGGGTGGAGGGAGCGTGGCCGTTTCGTCGTAAGCAGCAGCCAGTGCGTGGCAGTAGGAAGGCAGGCGTAGGGCCTGCGGGCGGCGACTCCAGCACAAGTGCACGGCCGCGGGGAGCGTTTCTCGTGTGTGCCTGTGACACGTGTGGCCGTGGGCTCTGGAGCAGGCCCCCCGCATGCACCCCATCCCCCTACCTGCCAGGGAGGCGATGGACAGACCAAGGGAGCACCCGAGGTCGCGGAGCTGTGGACAGGTGCGTGGGGAAGCCGCAGGCTGCTCATGATGGTGGTTGTCCCCAGCCGAGGTGGACAACACTTCGTGGCCCCTCAGATCAGGACGGGGGCCTGTGGCACCAGACGAGCGCATCTCCACGAGGCCGGTTGGTGCTGGCGCTGCCCCAGGCCAGGTCCGCCGCCAGGGCCCGGCTCTCCCTGCTGTCCTGAGCGACACGCAGCTGTACGCCTGGGCCTCGGGAAGGACGGGAGAGGACCCGCCCTCGGGAGGAGCACAGAGCAGCGGGGCCAGGGCTGCCGGGGCCGTGCAAGTGCCCTGGGCAAAGGGCTGGAGCCCGTGGGGTGGCCACGCAGCAGGCCGCCCCCCGCCCCCCCCGTGTGAGCACCGTGATGGTCCCCCCGCCCTCAGCCCTGAGCCCCCCTGGCCGTCTCCGGAAGCAGGCTTCCTCCTCCATCCTGGGAACCTTGTAACCTTAGCCTTGCTTCCAGCCCCGCCGCGGGTGGGTTCAGAGCGCAGCCTGCTGGGTGTCCTGACCTGTGCCTGCTACGCATGCGGCCCCTGGGGCTCCTGGTCCCATCCAGCTGGGCACAGGGTCAGGGGACCAGTCTGTGCGCTCGGGCCCCTGGCAGCACCTCAGCCACAGACAGTGCCACCCACTCCTCGTCCCCCGTGCCCCGGGTACCTTAGGGTATTTGCCACAGCTGCACCCACAGGGCAGGCCGGCGGGCGGCGTGTCCGTGTCTGTGTTTGTGTGGGGCTGCGTTGCTGATGGCCCACGGCCTCCCGCTGCCCTGCTGCTCCGAGGCGCGTCTGAGAAGGCCCCCGAGTGTCTTGGGCCCGGTCACCGCCTCCCTGACACACTCGTGCCGCAGTGGGGACGCCAGCTCCCCTCTGAGTGTGCCCCCCCTCCGGGCGGGAGTCCAGGGCTCAGGGTGGGTGGGCCATCGGGAGGGGGTCAGCAGCTACGCGCGTCCCAGGGTGTGCGGTGCAGGCCCGGCCGTGAGCTAGGCCTGAGGACTCCCCGCTGAGCGTCCATCTCGTAGCCCTCGGTTCCCAAAATAGGGCCACTTACTTTTACTTTCTGTTCTTTCGGGTTTCTCCTTAAGAAAAGAGGCCGGGGTGAGCGCCTGGGTGGCTCAGGCGATGGAGCGCAAGACTCCCCACCTCCGCTCAGGTCGTGATCTCAGGGAGGTCCACACTGGACGGGGAGCCTGGTTAAGAAAAGGAAAAGAAGTGAGGCCCAAATAGCAACGGAAGAGAGCTCCGGGGGTGGGGGTCAAGGGGACAGAGTGACCCAGTGGGCACGGAGGACGCAGGTGAGCCGACTCGAGCAGCCCTGGCTGCCTCTTGGAGGCGCTGCTGGCCGCGCGGGGTCCAGGGCTGGGGCGGGGCCGGGTCACCGGCGCGAGTGCTCTGCGGGGACCGTGACCTCCCAGCCCCTCAGGCCGGCGGGCCCTGCTCGGGGGCTCTCAGAGCCTCCCCAGGGAGCCCGGGGGCCCGCGTGCGGCCTGGGGGTCACGGCCGCCAGGTGTGTGCAAGCCGCCAGCGAGCCGAGCAGAGGAAAGGACCTGGGTGCGCGCCCGCCCAGCGGCCCATTGGTGTCCCAGGCCAAGTCCTTGCGTCCGCTGCGTCTGCCATGTGTCCGCATGGCCCCCCTCTATCTATTTGTACAACGTTCTGTTACTGCCGTTTTAATTTGGTGTGACTTGTGCTCGATGACAATAATCTTCTTAGCTCTCGTGTCCCTCCTACCCCAGCAGTTGACCAAGCTCCACCAGCTGGCCATGCAGCAAACCCCCTTTCCTCCCCTCGGACAGACCAACCCCGCTTTCCCCGGTACGTACCCAGCTGCCCTTTCTGACCTCCTCTCTTCTCACCTGGGGACTCTTTCTGAACTGTCATTATTCGGGGCGGCGAGCGGTGCAGGTACAGTTCTAGCTGTGGACGCCAAGGACGCAGTGTAGACACGCGGCGGTGTGCACGCCGCAGAGGGCCGGGCGGGAGCTCTGCGTGCGTGTGTCTCCCGCGGGGGGCTGGTTGCCTCCCGCTGGCCTTGTGGCCCAGGGACCTCCGCTGCCCACGGGCATCCCGGGGCGCCCGGCTGAGCGCATCCACTTGGCCACAGCCCTGAAGCCTGTTGTCCCCGGGAGCCGAGCTCCGACAAGCGGACGGGGACGCCTTTGTGCGGGAGGCCGTGCACGGCCCAGGAGCGACACCTGCCCGGGATGGCCGCCGGCCCTGCCCCGGGGAGAACTGAGCTGCGCCAGCCCCCGCCCAGGGCGTGGTGGCCACCGGCACCCCACGTGGCCCCGGGGTGGGGGAGGGCCTTAGGGCGGCGGTGTCTCCCTGGCGACGGCAGGGCATCGCCTCGGCAGCCGTGCAGGTGACCGCTCGCTGGACGCATGGGTCGGCCGTGCATGCGCCAGTCAGATTTTGAGCTTCCCTAGTTGAAGTGACCTTGCTTATCTCCTTGAGGGCAAAACATTAAATCTGTCTCTTCTTTGCTCTCCAGGAGAAAAGCTGCCTTTACACTCCTCCGAAGAAGCTCAAAATCTGATGGGCCAGTCGTCAGGTAAAACGAAGCTCACTGAGCGAGAGAGCGCAGGCCCAGGAGGCCGGGCAGCCGCCCCTGCTGCCCCTGCTCGGGCTCCGGGTCACCGACCGGGCGGGAGGAGGGGTGCGGAGGCCCGACTGCGTGTGCGCGGGGACGTGAGCGCCTCAGTGAGGGGTGGCGGGGGCGGCGGTGCTGTCAGGACGGAGCCCGAGCGCCGGCGCCACGTCCGCACGCACACCTCGCAGCCTCTGCGTCGGCGAGCGGGTCTGCTCCGGGCGCCGTGGGGTGCAGGTCGCAGCCCCGAAGGCCCCGTGGGGTGGGCCAGCGTCTGCTGTGGGCAGCACGCACGTGGGGCCGCGGTACAGGAGGTGCCGTGTGCTTCGGCGGCACACGCTCGGGGCAGGGCGCCGGGCCGGGTTGGTCCCCACCGGCTGGTCCCAGTCAACCCCGGGGCTGGGGCAGGGCAGGCGCGGGTCTGCAGAGCCCGGGACGCCGCGTGTTTGGGGAGTGACGCCACTTGAGAGCTCGTGGAGGGGCGGAGCGGGTTCCACCCCGGTCGGCCAGGGCAGGGGCAGGGGCAGGGGCAGGTGTCCGGCTGCAGGGGAGGGCGGCGGGCAGTGCTTCCACCCGTCAGGGCCTTGCTCTGCGCCCCGGGCTCCCGCTCCGATGCTCCGTGCGCCCCCGAAGGGCCCCATTTCAGCGCAGCCTTTGATCAAGCGAATGCAGAGCGTACAGAATGAAAAGACAAGACGTTCTGATTATGGAAATGGGTGTCAAGCCTCATGACGGCCACAGCCGGTGGTGGTGACAACACGTGTGCCCGTCAGCCCTCTGCACCTCATCGGTGATTTCCTACGATTACCCGGGGCTGGTGGGACCAAGGGCCTGGCTTGCCCGGGACGCAGCCCCCGCCCCGCCAGCCGCCCACCGACCCTGCCACGGCTCCCGCAGCACCTCCGTGGGCCTCAAGGACGCGGCACGTGTGCACATGGCCTCTTTAAGGATGACTTCCCGCCCCAGGGGACCCACAGGGAGAGCACGGGGCACACACACGCACACGTGTCCCGCAGTGGCCGCAGGTGGAGTAGGATGCGTGGTTCCCGGGACAGCGTCACTGATGCTCCCGAAGCAGGTGGGGCTCGCGGGGCGAGGCTGGAGTCCCGCCCGATGTGTGTGGCATCCGCGGCTGGTGAGGGGGACTCCCCGCCAGGGACGTGGTCGTCAGGTGCGGGGGCGCCAGCGGGAAGCAGCTGCGCCCCCGACCCAGCACGTCGCTCTCAGTTCCCTCTTGAAAAGAAGCCTCGTACTTTCCTCCGTGGGTCGGAGTACACCGAGGTGAGCGGACACGGCGCTCGGCCTCCACCCTCCCGAGGCAGCTGCCGAGGTCCTGACGGGACCCACGCAGGACCGAGGACCTCTCCTCCGAGGTCACTCTCTGCGGAATGCGTATGGACGGTCGGACAACCAGGCAGCTGCACCGAAAACGTCTCAATGGGAACAAGATAAAGGACAGAAACCCCGGGTGTGGTTGTGCGAAAGGAAACGGCAGCTCAGGATGGAGGGGTTCGCCCAGCACTTGCCCCTGGCGCCCCCAGCACGGCGGGGCCCGGTGGGGACGCTCCCGGCAGAGGCTGAGGACTGCGGCATGTCTGCTGCTGGGGACACAAGTACAGGAGGAAGACGCAGGGAGAGGGGAAGGAGGGTGGGCGTCCGACTGCGTCTCCCCGGGCCTCTGGGCCTGGGCACAGTGGGCCGAGGGCCAAGGCAGAGGCGGGAACCAGGAGGGGGGACAGGAGGGGGCTCGGGCTCCGGAACATTCTGACGGTACGAGCCAGACTGCGACAGTGGTCCCGTGGGTGGGGGCTGCAGGGTCGGGGCTGTGGGGCCTGCAGTGAGGACGGCGTGTCCACTGTGGGTGGACGAGGAGTCGCGAGGGCGAGGGTGAGGGTGCCCGGATCTGTCGCCCCCGTTGGTAGATCTCGCCCTGCAAGAGGCGGTCTGTGCTCAGAGGGGACACCGTAGACCTGGGAGCCGGGGGCCTGGCGGCCGGGGAGGCCTGTGTCCGCACCGAGCGGGAGCGCGTGGCCTCCCTGCAGGACAGCGCCGTGGGGCCGGGCCGTGGAGTGCGTGGTGCGGGGCCCTTGGCTCTGCCTGGGCGGAGGGCGCGGGGCTCTGCCAGGAAGCCCAGGCCGCACACCCGCGCTGCGCAGGGCCCCCAGGGCCTGGAGGGCGCCCCGAGCCGTGCCTGGCTGCTCAGGAGCGGGATCCCCACGCGCCCAAAGGGAAAGCGCAGAACATCTGCCGGGTTCTGTGTCCCGGCTGTGAGGGGAGCGGGGACGCCAGACCTCGCGTGGCCTGACACCGAGAGCGCACAGGGCGTGTTGCCCCTCGCGTGGGCCACGTGGGTGGGCACCGGGTGCCGTGTGCACAGCCGGCTGCCGCCTGACCTTGTCCCCTTGCTGTACCCAGGTCTGGACGCCAGCCCCCCGGCCAGCACTCACGAGCTCACCATTCCCAATGATGTGAGTATGCCCGAGCCTTCACCCTCCCCGGCCTCACCCTGACCCCCAGCCCCGACCCCCCGGCCCCGACCCCCCAGCCCTGACCCCTCCCCCTGACCCCCGAGCCCTGACCCACCAGCCCCAACCCCCCAGCCCTGACCCCTCACCCTGACCCCCCAGCCCCGACCCCCAGCCCTGACCCCTGACCCCCAGCCCCGACCCCCCAGCCCTGACCCCTCACCCTGACCCCCCAGCCCCGACCCCCAGCCCTAACCCCTGACCCCCAGCCCCAACCCCCCAGCCCTGACCCCACACCCTGATGCCCCAGCCCCGACCCCCAGCCCCGACCCCTGACCCCCAGCCCTGGCCCCTCACCCCTGACCCCCCAGCCCCGACCCCTCACCTTGACCCCCAGCCCTGACCCCCCAGCCCTGACCCCTCACCCCTGATCCCCCAGCCCTGGCCCCTCACCCTAACCCCCCAACCCCAACCCCTCACCCCTGACCTGCCAGCCCCAGTCCCCCAACACCAACCCCTCACCCCTCACCCGACCCCCCAGCCCCCATCCCCCAGCCCTGACCCACCACCCCTGACCCCCCGTGCCAAAGCCCCATGCCCAACCCCTCACCATGATCCCCCAGCCCCAACCCCTCACCCCTGACCTCCAGCCCTTACCCCTCACCCCTGACCCGAGCCCTAACCCCCAGCCCTGACCCCTCACCCCTAACCCCTCACCCCTGATGCCCCAGCCCAGACCCATCACCCCTAACCCCATACCCCAACCCCTCACCCTGACCCCCTACCTGCCCCCTCACCCCTGACCTGCCAGCCCTAATCCCCAGCCCTGACCCCCAGCCCCAATCCCTCACCTGTCACCCCTCACCCTGGACCCACCAGCCCTGACCCCTCACCCCTCACCTCTTAACTTGCCAGCCCCCAAACCCCAGTCCTTACCCCCAGGCCCCAACCCCTCAGCCCTGACCCCCAGCCCCTGGGCCCACCTGGGCCCCCTCCCCTCGCTGCCCACAGTCGGGTACAGTGGCCCTAAGAGGCACGTGATGTCACAGTCCTGGGACACTCGGCAGGAGAGGAGCCAGGGGACCTCAGGGTTCATCAGCAGGCAGGTGCCGAGCTGGCTGGGAAGGCTGCCCCCCGCCCCCCGCCGGCCCCTGAAGAGCAGGTGGGGTCACGTGCTTGCGGGACGCCCCGTGCCCGGAGCCCGCGCCTGATCCTGCCCAGGGCCCACCCAGCTCGCGGCCTCACGGGCCACCCTGCCCAGGCTCAGCCCCACCCGCCCCGTACCCAGAGCGCACGGACTCCGCCAGAGCCCAAGACAGCGGGGCGGGCAGGGGCCGTGTCCGGGGGCGGGGCAGCTGCTCGCCGGGAGGCCGGGACGTCCCGCCCCAGCCTCTTCCTGAGACAGGCACAGGCCTGTGGCTGCGGGGCGGTGGCCGTCCTGTGCGCACAGATGAGCAGGAGGGGGGGGCAGGCATGGGGCCCCTGGTGCCAGCTGCAGGGGATGTGCTCCTGCGTCTCTACGGGAGATGGTTCTGCTCTTGGGAGCTCCCGACACCGTCCCCCACGTCACGATCTTGGCGGGCACACCTCGCCCGTGGGAAAGGCGGGGCCACGCCCTGCCCGGGCTCCTCTGACCAAAACTGCTTCCCTGACGCCGGGCCTGCCTCCCGCACGTGGGATGAGCCCGGAAAACACGAGGAAGAAGATGAGGCTCGTCTGGAGAGTGAGCAGCGGGCCTGCTCCATGCGGCCCCTGGGGCACACGGTGCCACCTTGCACGCCGACCGCCCTGCCAGGCCGCCCCCGGGGCCGTGCGCCCCTCAGGAGGCTGCCCTCAGGATCCCCGGGCTCCGAGCTGGTGCTTCTTGGGGGGAGGACTTGGTGACAGCACGGCAGGGGGCTTTCTCGTACTCACCCGGCCCCAGGGGAGGCGTGTGTGCATCAGACGCGCATCTGCCACGACACCCGTCTGTGCCCCCGGTCAAAGCTGTGCTAAGGGAAGTCTTGTCCACACCTGTGTCGCCAGTGCAGGGCCTTCTGGACGACAGGGCGCATGTGGGAACCCAAACCACGCGTAAGTTCCGCAACACAGCCCCCTGCGGACGTGGCGACAGGACCCAGGCCGGGTCAGGGCCGGCAGCGCGTGTGGGCAGCCTCGGGTGGCATTCCTCGGCTCCCCTGGCCGTGGGTTCTGTGGCTGATGTCACAGTCCCTGTGCCTGCGGCCGCCCCACACTTGGCCCCGGCCCTGGCCCCAACCCCAGAACCACCCAGAGATCTCAGGGCTCCCACAGGCGGCTCCAGGACAAGAGCGGGATAGGTGTGTCCCCACATCCTCTGGGGTGCAGCTGTGAATCCGGCCAAGAGGGGCCACGGCTCTAGAAAGTGTCTCTGTGACTTTCCTCGGGCTCCCCGTGGACGCCCGCGGGGTGAGAGGGGAGAGCTGGGCGAGCGCGGGTCCCCCTGCGGGCAGCAGACCGGTGAGGCCAGGTGCAGGCGCCTCCATGCCCATGGCTGCGGGGCAGGGCTGGGGGGGGCATGACCTCTGCGCCCGCCGGGTCAGAGAGGGAGAGCGTGGACACCCGCCAGCCTTCCTCAGACAGGTTTCCCGGAGGAGACACGAACCGCTTCTGCTGGAGGCTCTCGGCCGGTGACCACTCAGCCAACGCTACTTGCACTGAAGGGGAAGGTTCTGGAAGGGACATTGGGCTGCCAGTGGCCAAGGAAGTGTGAGGATCCTCCGCAGGGCTGGCATCCTCGGGGGGCTCAGCCGGCCCCACGTGCCCCTGCCGTGCCTGGAGGTGGGAGGGCAGCCGTCCAGGGTTCTCCGGCTGGAGGACAAGTCAAGGATGAAGGCAGTGACCATAGCAGTCTCCCTCCCTCACTGACCTCGGGGTCAGGCCCAAGGATTGGGGGGTCGGGGGCGGGCCTCGGAGATGGGGCGGGGCCTAGGAGCTGGGGTGAGGGCGGGCCCTGGGGATGGGGCAGAGCCTAGGAGATGGAGGAGGGCGGGGCCTAGGAGTGGTGGGCGGGGCCTGGGAGATGGGGTGGGGGCGGGGCCCTGGGGGTGGGGCGGGACCTAGGAGATGGAGGGCGGGGCCTAGGAGATGGGGTGAGGGCGGGGCCTAGGAGACGGGTGAGGGCGGGGCCTCGGAGATGGGGTGAGGGTGGGGCCTGGGAGGTAGGGCGGGACCTGGGGATAGGGCGGGGCCTAGGAGATGGAGGAGGGCGGGGCCTGGGGGATGAGGTGGGGGCGGAGCCTAGGAGATGGGGTGGGGGCGGGCCCTGGGGATGGGGCGGGGCCTAGGAGACGGGGTGAGGGCGGGGCCTGGGAGGTAGGGCGGGACCTGGGGATAGGGCGGGGCCTAGGTGATGGAGGGCGGGGTCCTAGGTGATGGGGTGAGGGCGGGGTCCTGGGTAGATGGGGTGAGGGCGGGGCCCTAGGAGTGGGGGCGGGGCCTAGGAGATGGGGAAGGCGGGGCCTGGGGGGATGAGGTGGGGGCTCAGAGCATGGGTGATGGGGGCTGGGAGGCAGGGCCTAGGTGGGGCGGGGCCTGGGGAGATGGGGTGGGGGCGGGGCCTAGGAGGTTTGGCGGGGTCTAGGAGGTGGGGCAGAGCTTCTTAAGAGGTGGGGCGGGCCTGGGAGGTGGGCGGGCCCAGGAGATGCTGGTGGGAGGTGGAGGAAGCTGACACCTGGAGAGGGCTGGTGAGGCAGCTGGGGTAGCCCAGAGGTGGAGGTCGCCCGAAAGCCGGGCCGTCCCGCGTGGGTCCAGGGCGGCTGTAAACGAGCTTCCTTCCTGCCGCCGCCCCGCACGGCCCCAGCGCCGCCTGTAACACGGGGCCGCGTGGACTGAGGGTGGGCACAGGTGCTGGGAGCAGCTTCCCCGCAACCCGGCCTGCTCCGTGCCTGCTGGAGCTGCCCCCCGCGCCCGGCTGTCCGCACACAGCTCGGCGGGCCGTGCCCCTGCCCCCGGGAGCCCTGGCTCCTGTCCTTCTGGCTGCTTGGTTCTTGATGGCTGCCCACTCCGCACGATGGCCCAGAGCGGCCGGGGGTCACACGGTGGGAAGGGAAGGGAACGTCTGACATGTCCTCAGAATTTCACCCAAGTTTGTCAGAAGACAGGGTTTTGGGCGGCAGAGAACTTTAATAAACTCTGGCTTCACACGAACACTCCTCCTTCCTGGGGATGCACCCACCTGCTCCCGTCTCCCAGGTCCCCAAGGGAGCCCAGGCGAGGTGACGCGGCCGGTGCCTTCCCCTTTGGGTCTGGTCAAGACTCATTGCAGAGCCCGGGCGTCTGCAGCCTCACCCCCCGCAGGAAAGCTCCTGGGAGGGCAGAGCTTGGGGTGGGGTGCACACCAGGGCTGCTCTGTGCCCCTCCCGGGCCTCCCCAGGCTCTCCGCTTGGGGTGGGGAGCCCCTCTCTGAGGAAGTCCTCCGTCCTTCCTTCTAGCTAATAGGCTGCATAATTGGACGCCAAGGGACCAAAATCAATGAAATTCGACAGATGTCTGGAGCTCAGATCAAAATCGCCAATGCCACAGAAGGGTCATCGGAGCGCCAGATCACCATCACGGGGACCCCAGCCAACATCAGCCTCGCCCAGTACCTCATCAACGCCAGGTGCGTGCCCCCAGGGCCCCGTCCTTCATGCACTGGTTGAGCAAGACGCTCAGAGGGACTGGCTAGCCATGGCGGGAGCCAGACCGGGCCCATCCTCTCCGGTGGCTTTGCTCCGGGCTAGGTGTGGGGGTGGGGTGTGATGGACTCAGTCTCCACGCAGACTGGGGGCCCCGCACCCCCTCTGCACATTCACCCCTGACCTTTCACCCTGGAGAGTCTGGGGTGGGGACATGGTTACAGCCGTCTGGTTCCCGGAGAGCTGTGGCACCTCGGCCCGGGCCTGCGGTCAGCCTCACCCTTGGGTAACTGGGTCGCGTAGTAGTATCAGGGAACGCGTTACTGGGCCACCCTGCCCTCACGTGCCCCGTGGTTGTAAAGACGCCGCCCCCACCACCCTGAGCCCTGCAGAGCTGCAGACCTGGGAACTGAGTGAGGGTCAGAGGTTACGTCCAGGGCCCGGTGACGCCCTGCAACTTCCCCGGCCAGGGACGTGTTGGAGAACGCAGTGTGACCACACCTGGGGCCAGACCCTCCTCTTTAACTCAGAATATCGAGTCAGGCCCCGGGGAGGCGCCTCCACTCCACCCCATGGGCCACGCAAGGCCGGCCCCTCCCGAAGCAGCTGCTGCAGAATCGGTCGTGGGCCTCTGCGTGCCCAGGTGGTTATTGTCAGGCCCCTGATGCGGTGACAGGGACCCGGTCCCTGGTGGGGCCTCCTCCCTCCGCCCCGCTGTGGTCTCCAGCTCTCGGCCGCACATCTCACAGCCAAGAGGGAGGCGACGCTGAGACGGGGAGGCCCCGCCTCGCTTCTGCTCCCGTTTTACCAGAACACTGTGACCTGTCTCCCCTGTGCCTCTGTGTCTTGCAGGCTGACGTCTGAGGTCACTGGGATGGGTGCGCTCTAATCTGCTGACGGCCTCCACTCCGTGAACCCTGACCTCCACCCGCTCGCACACTCTGTACAGACCGCCCACCCGCCCTTCGTCACAAATATAAATAGAGGTTTTCTTTACTAACGAGAGTTATCTATGCCATAGACATACACGCACCGACAAGGCGGCTCTATATTAGATCTGTGTCAGCTCCAGGCTCTGTCCCCGACACCTCTCGGAATTAATTTATGCTCGTGTGTTCATGCATTGGCATGCAGTGTTAATTATTTCAAATGCTTCGGGGGCGCTCCCATCTGTGACATTTTAGAAGTACCGTCCCTTAGTGTCAGTGTACCTGTTTAAGAATTGGTTTGACCTTTTGACAGCACCTCCCACAAGCCGTCTGTCCTAGACCGCCTAGAACTGTGGCTGCTTTGAGCGGGTCCGCTCCCACCCAGCGCCCCTGCCGACCCCGCTCCCCGAAGCCTCTGTTCGCTCAATCCACATGTCCGCACAGGTCTGCGCGGGGGGCAGGGCGCGCCTGTCCTGGTCCAGGGGGGAGAACAGAGGACAGGGTCCTGGGCCAAGGTGCAGGCGAGGTGGGCGCTGGAGTCCTGAGGTCACCGAGCTGTCGCGTGCGGGGATGCGACGTGGGCCTGCAGGCATCTCCAGCGTGGCGGGCCAGGAAGCGCCTCTGCACCACGTTGCAGTTCAATAAATGTTGTGCGCTGCCCCTCACTGGCTCTGGCTCCTGTCTCTGTCCCCGGCACCAGCGGCCCGTGCACACACGCGCACACGCACACTCACGCGCACGCCCTCCGGTGGCCTCCTGCCCAGAGAAGCGGGTTCTCTCTCACACAGGTTGGGATCTCGTCCCCTCCCCCTTTTTAAATTTAAGTCTGACTTGCAAGGTCCTTCCAGTGCTGCTTTTGCAAAACTTCTACAAGGACAATAATGAAAACGCTGCCTCTGATTAGTAAAACTCAGCCCTCGCTCCACCACCATGTGTGCCCAGCTGGGGCGTGTGCGTGCTGCACCAGCTCCCCGTGCGGCGTGCAGGTGTGCCCACCTCTGCTGCCCCTGAGGGCCCTCTGTGCCTCGGCTGGGCACTGAGCTCTGGGTGGGACACGGCCCCAACCGTGGCTCGCCCCCGACAGGGCAAACCAGAAAGGGCCGGGGCCCCGGGCACGCATCCAGGAGCCCAGGCTGGCTCTCGGCCAGGAACCCGCCCCGTCTGCCCGGTGTGGCCAGGCCGCCCAGCCCAGGGTGGTGCTCAGGGCCCAGGCCCTCCTCCGGGCGCAGGGCAGCGGGTGGCCAGTGGACGGGTTGGATAAGCGTCTCAGAAAGCAAACGATGCCGCGGAAGTAGGACAGAGCCATGGTGGGGAGGGCGTCGGAGTGCGGTGTCCGGGCAGGCAAGGTGAGGCATTCTGGAAAGGCGGGCAGGTGGGAGGCAGGAGCCTGTGCAGGTAAAAAGGGGGGACGAGTGGGGCTGGCTGAGGGCAGAAGGCCGCGGGGACTGGCGGGAGGTGGCGCCCGGGCCGGGAGCGCTGTGTTCTGGAAGGCTCCTGAGGCAGGACTGAGGCTTCCTAAGCGGCCGAAGGGGCTGAGGAGGGTCCAGGCGGGCAGGACGGCGTCGGCCCGGGCTTGGGAAGGTCACTCGCCCTCTGTGGGCGGCAGGGCTGCGCCGGGCAGGAGGGGCCCGCGGGGGGAGGGGACCTGGGCCGACCTGCTGCCCCCCCCCCCCCCCCGGCCTGCCCGCTGTGAGCAGGTGAACCGAGGCTTCAGGAGCCGGGGCGGGCACCTGGGGGCGCGGAGCCTGCGGCGGACAGGCCGGCCAGTGGCTGCAAGGGGCACCCCACGCCCCTCAGCTTGCGTTCAGGGTGGGAGCTGGAGCCCAGCAGCCCCAGGGACTGCGCCCCTTGCACGCCCCGTGCGATCACTCCCGCGTGGCCTCGACGCCCGCCTGTGAGCAAACCTGTGGGCGGGTTTGCCCCGAGAAGTGGGGTCCGGCCGGTGGCCCCAAGGTTCGCAGCCGCGGCCCCTGCGGCCCAGGTGGGTGATGGGTGGGAAGGCGCTGGGGGCGCTGCCCAGGCTGCCCTGCGTCATTACAGGGTCTTGCCCGCCCCAGAAACTTCCAGGCTCCTGGCGGAGCAGGGGTGTGGCGGGAGGCCTCACCTCGCAGCCCTTCCGGGGCCGGAAAAAAAAATTCTTAAAACATACAGAAAATCTGAAAAATTTTATGATGAAAACCCTTGAACCATCCACACCAGGCTCACTTTAGTTCTGCATCTGTCTGTGAATCGCTCCCTCCCCCCCTCCCTCTCTCATCACTTGAAAGGACTTTGTAGGCGCCTGCCCCCTGGGGTGGCTCAGTGGGTTGGCGCTGCCTTCAGCCCAGGTCATGACCCCGGGGTCCCGGATCGAGTCCCACTCGGGCTCCCTGCGTGGAGCCTGCTTCTCCCTCTGCCTGTGTCTCTGCATCTCTCTCTCTTTGTGCCTCATGAATAAATAAATAAAATCTTAAAAAAAAAAGGACTTTGCAGGCCCCCCGACAGCCCCCCCGAACGTGAGTGCCACCCCCCTTTTCTCCCCAGGACAAGCCATGCTGACAGCGCAGAGTTACAGTCACAGCTCAGGAATCTAGACTCACGTGGCCTCCACCGTGAGGCTAACGAAGGCCACCGTCGCCCAGCGGGGTCTCCCGGCCACAGGGTCCTGCCTCCAGTCCCCGACCACATCACAGAAGGACCCTCCCGGGAGAGCATCCCCACGGGGGGTGGGGTCTGTGGAGTCCCTGCAGCCCCGCAACCCGGGAGCCCAGACACGGGCCTCACCCTGATTTCCCCCTCCCCCCGAAGGATGCTGGTTCCACGCACCCCGCCCGGCCTTGCTCGGACTCGCCTGTGGTTTTGCGGTGACTTGTCCCGGATCGCAACTCTCCACTTTTCCTGAATTTGCCCATTTTGCAGGTAAAAGGCCTGATAGACAGTTTTACGTCTGAGGTAGACGTTGCCTGCCTGCACCGGGGCCCCTGGTCGCACGTGGGTCACAGGGCCACAGGGCGAGGCCGGACAGGAGGCGCGTCCTCCACTCCCGCCGCCTGGGCTCCTGGGCTCCTGGGCTCCCGGCGTCTGCGCTGCGCCCGTCGACTGCGTCCTGGGCATGAGGCCCGCACCCGTGGCCCCCGGGACCCCGCATCCTCCCCCCCGGTTCCCGGGCCACGGGGCCACGTGCAGAGCCACAGACACAGGGACGGGCGGCTGTCACTCGCGTGGCCCCAGCGAGACCCTGCAGCCGGGGGTCCGCGTCCAGGGCGACTGTGGCGTCGACGCCCACGGCCACCGGGCGTTTCCAGCCCCGCGGGCCTCCCTCGTGAGAACCTGGGCTTTTGGGCCCAAGCGTTGGGGCCCCGGGGTCCGCGAGCTGCCGCTGCCCACGCCGCCGGGCTGGCTGCTACCGCAGTGCGTGGGGCGGCCCTGCACGCGCTCCAGGCCGCGCGTCCTCCGTGGGGAGGAGGCCCTGACAGCGCTTCGCCGCCTGTCAACCGGTGCCGCGTTTTCATCTTGATGAGTCTTAACTGTTCGTCGTACGTTCTGGACGCAGCTCTCTGGTCGGACCCGGCTCTGCTGCTAGAATTTCCATCTGGTTCTTTTGATGACTTCTTTCCTGGGCCAGCGCCGTCCTGCTCTGACACCCCGGCCGGGCTCCCCCCGCCCACTCCGCGTGCTCACCCTCACCTGCCACCTGCCCGCGGCCTTTCAATCCCCGGGGCTCGGCGACTGCGAGGGACCGGGGCCTCCTGCGAGTGCTGGTGGGCGCTCAGCGACCCCACGACCACGCTCCGCGCGGGCCCCCCCAGCCTCCAGGCCCTCCCCGAGTCTACAGCCCGCGTACACCCGGGGCACCGGCCCGGCTCGGCCCTGAGGTCACCCGGCTCCTGAGCGGACAGGCACCTCGTCACTGCTCCGTAGCCCACGCCTGTGGGCAGAGTCCACACTGCTGGGGTTGGACTTGGGGTTAGGGTTAGGACTAGGATAGGGCTAGGATTAGGGTTAGGGTTGGAATTGGACTTGGGGTTAGGGTTAGGGTTAGGACTAGAATAGGGCTAGGATCAGGGTTAGGGGTGGGGTTTGGGTTGGTGTCGTGGTTTGGTTAGGGTTAGGGTTAGGGTTAGGATAGACCTAATATTAGGGCTGAGGTTGGGGTTGGACTTGGGTTAGGGCTAGGACTAGGATTGGACTAGGATTAGGGTTAGAGGTGGGGTTGGTGTTGGTGTTGTGGTTGGCTTAGGGTTACGGTTAGGATGGGGCTAGGATTAGGGTTGGGGTTGGGGTTGGCCTTGAGGTTAGGGTTAGTTCTAGGATTGGGCTAGGATTAGGGTTAGGGGTGGGGTTCGGGTTGGTGTCGTGGTTCGGTTAGGGTTAGGGTTAGGATAGACCTAATATTAGGGTTGAGGTTGAGGTTGGACTTGGGGTTAGGGCTAGGACTAGGATTGGGCTAGGATTAGGGTTAGGGATGGGGTTGGGGTTGGTGTCATGATTGGCTTAGGGTTACGGTTAGGATGGGGCTAGGATTAGGGTTGGGGTTGGGGTTGGACTTGAGGTTAGGGTTAGGACTCGGATAGGGCTAGGATTAGGGTTAGGGGTGGGGTTGGGGTTGGTGTTGTCATTGGGTTAGAGTTAGGGTTAGGACTAGGATAGGGCTAGTGTCAGAGTTAGGGTTGGGATGGGATTGGGGTTAGGGTTAGGGTGTTGAGCCACTTCACAGTTTGACTTGAGCCATCGTCTAGAGATATTTCTGTCATAGAAACAGGCAAGTGCTGCAGGCTGTTTTCACCTTCAGGATGTAGATATTTTTGTAAATAATTTTTCCTGATGTTTTCACTGTATCACATAGGTTCTAGTGTGCAGTGTTTTTTGTTATACATTATTTTCTAAATAGCCTTTACCTTTGGGAGATTTTTTTCTTTTTAAAAATAGTATTAGATAGTAGGAGTCTTTGAGTCGGAGCTCCTATATTCATTATTAGTGCTTTTTAAGTTTTTTCACTCTTTCGGTAGAGAATGTGGTTTCTTATTTGCTGAGGTTTCCTCTTAAATGATTGAAAACTACGTCCTTTTTCTCAGGGCGAGGAATTCTCGGATGAAACTGTTTATAATAATGATCTAAGGAATCCATCACCCTAAGTGCACAGAGGTTTTGTTGCCCTGAGTAGCCACAGAGATGACTGGAGTTGTGCTCTGCCTCCCTCTGTCTGGACTGAGAGGGAATCGCAGTCCTCCCTCCCCTTTCTGTGCTCCTTCCTTCCTCTCACTCCTGATTTTTTTTTTTTTTAGATTTTATTTATTTATTCATGAGAGACACAGAGAGAGGCAGAGACACAGGCCAAGGGAGAAGCAGGCTCCATGCAGGGAGCCCGATGCGGGACTCGATCCCAGGACCCCGGGGTCACAGCCTGAGCCGAAGGCAGACGCTCCACTGCTGAGCCCCCCAGGCGTCCTGCGTAGTATAGATATTTCGACGATATTTGTTTTTCTAATCCACGAGTATGGTATGTTTTTTCCATTTCTTTGTGTCCTCTTCAATTTCTTTCATAAGTGTACTGTAGTTTTCAGTACAGATCTCTTCCCTCTTTGGTTAGGTTTATTCTTAGGTATCTTACTGGTTTTGGTGGAATTGTAAATGGGATTTATTCCTTGACTTCTTTCTCTGCTGCTTCATTATCAGTGTATAGAAATGCAACAAATTTCCGTATGTTGATGTTATATCCTGCAACTTTGCTGAATTCATGTATCAGTTCTAGCAATTTCTTGGTGGATTTTTTTTGGATTTTCTACGTGGAGTATCATGTCATCTGCAAATAGTGAAAGTTTGACTTCTTCCTTGCTAATCTGAATGCCTTTTATTTCTTTTTTTTTCTTTATTTTTTTATTTTATTATATTGTATTTTATTTTATTTATTTATTTATTTGTTTTATTTATTTTATTTTTGTCTGATGGCTGAGGCTAAGTCTCCCAGTATTATAATAAATAGTAATGGTGCGAGTGGATATCCCTGTTTAGCTCCTGACTGTAGAGGAAAAGCTCTCAGTTGCTCCCAATTGAGGATGATATTAGCTGTGGGTCATTCTTGTACAGTCTTTATGCTGTTGAGATATGTACCATCTACCCCTACTTTTTTGAGGGTTTTCGTCTAGAGAGATGCTGTATTCTGTCGATTGCGTTTTCTGTATCTACTGAGGATCATATGATTCGTATCCTTTATTGTATTAATCAATCTACCGCATAGATTGATTCGCAAATATGGAACCAACCCTGCAGCACAGGAATAAATCCCACTTGAATGTGAATGGTGAGTGGATAAGAATGGTGAATAATGCTTTTAATGTAATATTGGATTCAATTTGCTAGTATCTTTCTGAGAATTTTTGCATCCGTGTTCATCAGGGATCTTGGCCCGTAATTCTCCTTTTTAGTGGAGTCTTTGTCTGGTTTTAGATTCAAGGTAATTCTGGCCTCATAGAATGAGTTTGAAAGTGTTCCTTCCTTTTCTAACTTTTGGAACAGTTTGAGAAGAACAGGAATCGACTCTTCTTTAAATGTCTAGTAGAATTCCCCTGGGAAGCCATCTGGGCCTGGACTTTTGTTTGTTGGGAGTTTTTTTATTATTATTATTATTATTACTGATTCAATTTCTTGTCCGTTTATGGGTCTGTTCAAATTTTCTATTTCTTCCCGTTTCAGTTTTGGTAGTTTGTAGATTTCTAGGAATTTATCCATTTCTTCCAGATTGCCTAGTTTGTTGGGATATAATTTTTCATGATATTCTCTTATGATTGTTTTTATTTCTGTGGTGTTGGTTGTGATATCTCCTCTTTCTTTTCTTTTTTTTTTTAAAGAGAATTTTTTTAAGCTTTTATTTATTTATGATAGTCACACAGATAGAGAGAGACAGAGACACAGGCAGAGGGAGAAGCAGGCTCCATGCACCGGGAGCCCGACATGGGACTCGATCCCGGGTCTCCAGGATCGTGCCCTGGGCCAAAGGCAGGCACTAAACCGCTGCGCCACTGGGGCTGCCCCTCTCCTCTTTCATTAATGATTTTATTTATCTAGGACTCTTATTTTTTGGTAAGTCTGACTAGGGGTTTATCAATTTTATTAATTCTTTTCAAAGAGACAGCTCTTAGCTTCATTGATCTGTTTTACTGGGGTTTTTTGTTTGTTTCTATATCATTTATTTCTGCTCTAATCTTTATTATTTCTCTTCTTCTGCTGGCTTTAGGCTTTATTTGCTGTTTCTTTTCCAGTTCCTTTAGGTATAGGGTTACGTTGCATGTTTGTTTCTTGAGGTAGGCTTGTATTGCAATATATTTCTCTCTTGGGACGGCCTTTGCTGCCGTCCTTTCTGAAGGTTTTGGACTGTTGTGTTTTCATTTTCATTTGCTTCCATGTATTTTTTTAATCTCTTCTTTAATTTCCCAGTTGACTTATTCACTCTCCAGCAGGATGTCCTTTAATCTCCGCGTATTTGTGGTCTTTCCAAATATTTTCTTGTGGCTGACTTCAAGTCTCTCAGCGCTGTGGTCTGAGAATGCACATGATGTGATCTCAATCTTCGTGTACGTGTTGAGGGCTGATTTGTGACCCAGTGTGATCTATGCTGGAGACTGTTGCATGTGCCTCGAGAAGGATGTGTATTCTGCTGCTTTAGGATGGAATGTTCCTCATATATCTGTGAAATCCACATGCCCCAATGTGTCATCCAAAGCCCTTGTTTCCTTGTTTATTTTCTACTTAGATATCTGTCCATTGCTCTAAGTTGGGTGTTAAAGTCCTCTACTATCATTGTGTTATTATCAGCAAATTCCTTTATGTTTGTTATTAATTGATTTATATATTTGGGAGTGAGCTCCCAAGTTGGGGCATAAATATTTACAATTGTTAGGTCTTCTTTTTTTTTAATTTTTATTTATTTATGATAGTCACAGAGAGAGAGAGGCAGAGACACAGGCAGAGGGAGAAGCAGGCTCCATGCACCGGGAGCCCGACGTGGGATTCGATCCTGGGTCTCCAGGATCGCGCCCTGGGCCAAAGGCAGGCGCCAAACCGCTGCGCCACCCAGGGATCCCCAATTGTTAGGTCTTCTTGATGAATTGTCCCCTTATTATGAAATAGTGCCCTTCTTCATCTCTTGTTATAGGCTTTGGCTAAAATCTAGTTTGTCTGGGGCCCCTGGGTGGCTCAGTGGTTGAACATCTGCCTTTGGCTCAGGTCGTGATCCCAGAGTCCTGGGATCAAGTCCCACACTGGGCTCCCCATAGGAAGCCTGCTTAAAAAGAAAACCCTGTTTGTCTGATAGAAGGATGGCTCCTATTGGCCCCCTTTAGCATGACAAATGGTTCTCCACTCCCTCACTTTTAATCTGCTGGGGACTTCAGGTCTAAAATGAGTCTCTCTTAGGCAGCATGTTGATAGGTCTTGTTTTATTGTTGTGTTTTTTTTTTAATCCATTCTGATACCCTATGTCTTTTGATTGGAGCATTTAGTTCATTTACATTCAGAGTGATCATTGATAGATATGAATTTAGTGCCACTGTGTTACCTGTAAAGATGCTATTCTCTGTTCCTTTCTAGTCTTTGTTGCTTTCAATCTTTCTTTCCCACTCAAAAGATCCCCTTTAATATTTCTGGCAGGACTGGTTTAGTTGTCATGAACTCCTTTAGTTTTTGTTTGCCTGGGAAACTCTTTATCTCTCCTTCTGTTCTGAATGACAGCCTTGCTGGATAAAGGATTCTTGGCTGCGTGTTTTTCCCATTCAGCACATTGAATATTTCCTGCTACTTGCTTCTGGCCTGCCAAGTTTCTGTGACCAAATCTGCTGTGAACCTGATTTGTCTTCCCTGTGGGTTAAAGACATTTTTCCCTTGCTACTTTCAGGATTCTTTCCTCGTCTGTGTATTTTGTGAAATTGTCTATCCTATGTCTTGGTGTCGGCCGGCTTTGGTTGATTTTGATGGGAGTTCTCTGAACCTCTTGAATTGTGATGTCTGTTTCCTTCCCCAGATTAGGGAAGTTTTCAGTCATAATTTGCTCAAATAAACTTTCTGCCCTCTTTTTCTTTCTTCTTCTAGGATTCCTATGATATGAATGTTATTATGCTTTATGGAGTCACTGAGTTCCCTAAGTCTACATTCATGATCTAGTACCTTTCTTTCCCCCTTCTTTTCAGCTTCATTTTTTCCCATAATTTTATCTTTTATATCACTAATTCATTCCTCCGCTTTGTCTATCCTTGTTGTCATGGCATCCAGTCAGTCTTTGCATCTCAGTTATAGCTGTGACTAATTTTTAGTTGTTTTATCTCTGCAGTAAGGGATTCTCTGGTGTCAACTATGCTTTTTCCAGCTAGTTTTGCTCACAGAAACTTTGATCATTGTTTTAAATTCTGATCCAGGCATCTTATTGATATCTGTATGGACTAAATCCCTGGTGTTACTTCTTTATGTCCTTTTTGTTCGGGTGAATTCCTCCATTTTGTCACCAAACACACAGACAAGCTGGATGAGGGGATGGAACCAGCACTAAGAGTGGCTGTAGTGTATTGACTGAGAGATGTCTAGTTTTCAACAAAAAATTATTCAACTAATAATTCAAATAATTATTCAATTATTCACTAACTTCAACAAAGAAAATTTGGAAACAGGAAAATGTGACCTATACACAGGGAAGGGACTAGACAACAGAAACTATCTCTGAGGGACCCAAATGTTGAATTTAGCAGATAAAGATCTGAAAGCCAATGTTATAAGTATTTTCCAAGAACTGGAGCAACTTATGTTCTAAAGAAGAAAAGGAAGATATAATAGCACTGACCCATCAAATAGGGAATATAAAGGAATAGAAGTGATTTAAAAAAAAACAAATGGAAATTCTGGAGTTGAAAAGTGTAATAGATAAAATGGAAAATTCAGTCAAGGGACTCAACAGTAGATTTGACTTGAAGATAGATTAACAGAGATGACATAACCTGAAGAACTGAAAGGAAAAGGAATGGAGGAGAATGGGAAGAGCCTCAGGGAAATGTGGGACACCATTAAACACACCCATATGTGCATAATGAGACCAACAAGGAGAGGAGAGAAGGGAGCAGAAAAAATATTCCAAGAAATAATGTCTAAAAACATCCCAAATTTGATGAAAAACAAAGATCTACATATTTAAGAAACTCAACAAATTTCTAGTAGGATAAACACAAAGAGCTACACAACCAGACACAGTATAGTGAAATACTGAAGTCCAAAAATAAAGAGAAAATTTTAAGAGACATCTGGGGGGCTCAGTGGTTGAGCGTTTGCCTTCAGCTCAGGGCATGACCCCGGGGTCCTGGGATTGAGTCCTGTCTCGGACTTCCCACAGAGAGCCTGCTTCTCCCTCTGCCTGGGTCTCTGCCTCTCTCTCTCTGGGTCTCTCATGAATAAATACATAAAATGTTTTAAAAATTTTAAAAATAAAGAGAAAATCTTGAGAGCTGGAAGAGAAAAATGACTTGTCACAAAGGAGGGAATCCCAATAATAGTAACAGCTGATGGCTCACAGAAGGAATGGCAGACAGGAAGCAGGTGAATGGCATGTGCAAAGTACCCAAAGTAAAACACTGTCAACCAAGAATCTTATATCCAGCAGAACTATCATTCACAAGTGAACATGAAATAGCATTATTTGCAAGTAAACAAGAACCGAGAGAGTTTGTTGCTAGTAAGCCTGCCGTAGAAGAAATGCTAACGGAATTTCTTTGAGCTAAAAGCATGTGACCCAAACAGTAATTCAGATTCCTGCACACAAAAAACAAAGAGTACCAGGAAAGGTCATTGTTTACATAATTATAAAGACAGTAGAATTACATCTATCTTTTCCTTTCTCCTCCTGACTTAAAAAATCAGTTGCATAAAACAATATCTATACATTTGTGTTGTTGAGCCTATGACATACAGAGACAGCTGCTACCTGACAACAGGAGCACAAAGGGGAGAGGTGGGACTGAAACTCCACCAGAAAAGAGATGACACCAGACAACACCTCAAATGCATAGGGGAATGAAGAGAATGAAAGAGAATAAATAATTGCGTTAATATTAAAAAATCAATAAATATGTGTGCTTCCTTTGTTCTCTTTATTTCTCTAAATGACACATTATGTATGTCAATAACTAAACTAATGTAATGTTGGGGTTTTAACACATTTATTTTATGTATAAAAATAAATGAAATGAAGTTAATAGGAATAAAATTTCTGTATCTTACTGAAAGTACTATAAATCTGAAATACAATATAACTTAAGTTGAGTGTTATAAACCCTAGAGCAACCACTAAGAGAATCATTTAAAATACATAGTTAAAATCATTAAATAAATGTAAACAGTACAATGGAAGATATCTGGTTAACAATAAAAAATATACGACAAATAGGAGAGGACCAAAAAAAAACATGAGACATAAAAAAAAAAAAACAGAAAGCAAACTGGCAGGCAAAAATTCAACTGTATCAGTAATAACATTAAATGTGAATGGATTAAACAAAGTCATCAAAAGGCAGTGATGATCAGACTAGATAAAACTCAAGATCCAAATAGATGCTCTCCGCGAGAGGGACACATTAGATTTGAAGATACAAATAAGTTGAAATTAAAAAGTAAAAGTCTGAAAAAAATTCATCAAGCAAGCAGGAAATACAAGGGAGCTGGAATGGCTATGCTATTATAGGACAATATAAACTTTTAAACAAAAAAAAGTGACTATAAATAAAGAGGTGCACTTTATATGGATAAAAAGGCTAATGTATCAGGAAGATGTAATGATTATAAACATATATGCAACAACAGGTCCCCAAAATACATGCAGCATAAACTGAAAGAATTAAGAGAGAAATAGACAATTCAACAATAATGGTTGCAGACTTCAATTTCACAGTAAAGGACAGAAATTTCAGTAAAGGACAGAAACACTAGGTAGGAGATCAACAAGGATATAGATGAAAACTTGAAAGCAGGATAAACCCACTGCACCTGACGGACATTGCCACAGGGACTCCCCGAGCGACAGGGTGAGTCCACTCCCCTCAGGTGCACAGGGAACCTGACGTAGGATAGATCACATGCTCGGCCATAGAACCAACCTTGGTGGGTTTAAAGGGATCGAAATCAAATAAAGCACGTTCTCTGATCACAGTGGAGTCTAATTAGAAATCAGCAACAGGGGCAACTCCCGTGGCACAGCGGTTTAGCGTCGCCTGCAGCCCGGGGTGGGATCCTGGAGACCCCGGATCGAGTCCCACGTCGGGCTCCCTGCACGGAGCCTGCTTCTCCCTCTGCCTGTGTCTGTGCCTCTCGCTCTCTCTCTGAATAAATAAATAAATAAACCTTTAAAAAAAAAAGAAATCAGCAACAGGAAAAATTTAGGGGTAGATTCACAAATATGAAGAAACCAAGCAACTAAACAATCAACACATCAGAGAAGAAATCACCAGAAAAAAAATAGAAAATAAGATGAATGAAAATGAAAACACAACATTCAAAAAAAAAAGCAGTACTTAGAAGGAATTTTATTGCTCCAATACTGCTATTTTTAAAAAGAAGAGAAGATCTCAAATTGATAACCTAATATCCCACTCTGATAATTTAGAAAAACAGGAACAAGTGAAACCCAAGCAGAAAAAGCAGATGGATCACGTCCTGATTCCAAAACTTACAGTGACGCTACAGTGATGTGACACTGGGATAGGGACAGGACATCCTGCTGGGTGCAGTAGAATTAACAGCCCACAAATAACCCCCTGCTGTTAAGGGACCTTCGACAAAGCTGCCAAGACAATTAAACGGGTGAAAGGAGAGTCTCTTCTACGATGGTTATGGTCAGCTACTCCCATGTGCAGAATGACTTTGACCCCGCCTCATGCCAAACACAAAAATTAAGGCAAAAAAAAAATAGCAGACCTGGATGTGAGAACCAAGAGTAAAACCCTAGCAGAAAACACAGGAGAAAAAAAGAAAGAAAGAGAAAGAAAGAAAGAAAGAAAGAAAGAAAGAAAGAAAGAAAGAAAGAAAGAAAGAAAGAAAGAAAGAAAACACGGGAGTAAATTTGCACGACCTTGGATTAGGTAATGATTTCTCAGATATGACACAAAAACATGCTATAAAAGAAAAAAATCAGTAACTTGGATTTAAACAAAATTAAGCCTCTGTGCTTCAAAAAGTGCCATTAAGAAAGTGTCAAGACTACCCATTGGCTAGGAGAAAATATTTGCAGATCGAATATGTGATAAGGAATTTGTATCCAGATTGCATAACAAATGCTCAGAATTCAATAATAGAGAGACAACTAACACAATTTTAAAAAGACAAATAGTGCAGCCCGGGTGGCTCAGCAGTTTAGCGCCGCCTTCAGCCCAGGGCGTGATCCTGGAGACCCGGGATCGAGTCCCACATGAGGATCCCTGCATGGAGCCTGCTTCTCCCTCTGCCTGTGTCTCTGCCTTTCTCTCTCTTGCTCTGTGTCTTTCCTGAATAAATAAATAAAATATTTAAAAAATATAAAAATAAATAAAACGACAAGTAATTTGAACATCAATTTCTCCCAAGAAGATCTACAAATGGCCAAGAAGCGCAGGAGAACACGATGGCCATCTCCGGGGAGGTGCACACCAAGCCCACGATGAAACACCACTTCCCCCCACCAGGACGGCTCTAATCAAAGGACAGACGGTAACGAGCGCTGGTGAGTGTGGGTCCTGGTACGTGGCTGCTGGGAATGTAGAATGGTGCGGCCCCTCGCCCCCGGGAAAGGGTTTTATAGCTTCTCAAAAGATTAAACGTGGAGCTTCCGTACGACCTGGCAGTTCCACTCACGTCTGTCCAAGTGAAGTGAGGACGTGTCCCCGTGAGACCCCGCACACGCAATCACGGCAGTGTTTTTGGTAACAGGCCCAACGTGGCCACAACCCAAGTGTCCTTAACTGCCCTACACAGGACGTGGTGCACCGCACGATGGCATGTTTGACCTTAGGAAGGAGCAGACACAGGGCTCAGCACGGCGGAGCCTCAGCAGCAGGGCGGGGGGCGGGGAGGGGTGGAGAGAAGCTGGGCCGCAAGGGCCGCTCGGGCCGCCCGGGCCCCTCGGTGCACGTTCTGAGCGGCAGCCCTGCAGCCCGACAGCGAGCAGCGCATCTCTTTTCGATGAGGGAATATTCTAGAGGCAGCTGGTTGCACAGCTCGTGCATAGACGAACACAACTGAGCTGCACAATTTGAATGGGTGGAGTTTCTGACACGTAAATCGTATCTCAATAAAGCCGCCAAGATACCAAAAAGCGCCCGTGCTGGCGCCCTGTGGACAGAGGGCGCCTCACGGACCCGACGTGGAAGGAAGCTGAGCCGTGCCTGGGGGCTCCGCACAGGCACAGGCTTGGCATCCCACGGGAAACACTAGCGTTTGGACGGCCCCCCATGCACGACGAGACGATGCTGTGGCCGGAGGCCCTGCCAGGCTGCCCGAGGGAGGCGGTCTTGCTGCACCTGCAGCCAGCCAAGGGGACGCACCTGCTGGGGCGCCCTGGACGGCGTGTGCCCAGGGGCGCGCAGGGCAGAGTGCCGGCATCGTGCCTGGCTGCTTCCCGAAGCGGCCGTGCGGAATCCTGCTCCCATTACCAGTGGCCGCGGCCCTGGGGATTAGGTGAGTTTGTAATATTCCTTCTCTGGTGGGTGTAAAACACCTGCGTGACTTTACCTGCATTTCCCTGACCCCACGTACGAGTGAGTCTCCTTCCTGCGTTAGAATACCGATCTTACAAAGAGGCACCGACATGCCAAATAAATTTAGAATCTTAGAGAGTTTGAAGTATTCATGTTAAATAGAATAAAAACAAGAAAGAAATAGGTGTATACATCCTGAATGGTTGGTGAAAAGAAAGAATTCGAGTAAATTTGGCCGGTGTAATAGCAAATGGGGAAGAAGACGTGGTGGTTTTAAATCGCCCAGTAAGACCAAAGAAAAAAGCATAAATGTATCAGTGATCCGTGTGTGAAGTAGCTTAATCTCTCTCTTCTTCTTTTTTTTTTTGAAGTAGCTTAATCTCTCTCTTCTTCTTCTTTTTTTTTTTTTTGAAGTAGCTTAATCTCACGAGGTGCTTAATTCACTGCCTGAATGACATGTACTAATTCATTAATTCTTGAAGCAACAGAAGCTCTCACGTTGGATAAATATTGAGAAGATACTACTTCCAAGCAACATACTGAAACTGGGACACAGAAAGGCAAAACAGCAGGGGTTGTGGCCTGAATTGTGCTCCCCACGACAGGGTGAGGCCCTGGCCCCAGAGCGGGGCCCTGGCCTGCTGTGCAGACGGGGTCCCTGCCCATGTGATGGAGTTACTGGGCGGCCCACGGCTCGGTGGACACCGCCCAGAGCGTGGCCCAGCTCAGAGCAGGTGGTCACCGCCACCGGGGCTGGGGGAGCGGGGCCCTCCCCCGGCCACACCTGGGCCCCCAACTTCTGGCCTCCAGGCCCGGAGGGTGCAGTTCTGTTGTTTTAAGGTCTCGGGTGTGCGTGGGGGTGACGGAGACCCAGGAAATGGCACAGCCCACGGTTCCGGCCACGGGAAGAGCCCCGTGGAGCGGGCAGCAGGTGTCCTCACCGGCTCCAGGGTGCGCAGGTGCCCGCGGGCAGTCAGAGGGGCACCCCAGGGCCCAGGCCGGGCGGCTGACTCCTCCAGGTGCTGGAGCCTCTGTGGGGCTGTGGGGTCAGGACCCGGTGTCCCCAGGGTCAGGGCGGGCACCCCCTGCACCCCAAGGTCTCCTCGCCCTGCTGCCCCTGCAGATGCGTGTCTCACCCACTCGTGGCTCAGCTGCCCTCCTCTGTGGCCCCCACCCTCCCCCCTGGGCCCCCCCCGACCCCGGGGCCCCCCTTCTCCCGGCCCCCAGGATGCCCACTCCCCGGGGGAGGCCGCGCCACACAGCAGCCATGGCCTCCAGGAAGCCCTCCGGGATGCCCACCGGCCCAGGAACACGCAGCTCAAAGGAGCGGGGCTGGTCGTCACCCGTCACCTGTCTATGCCGGGGCTGGTCGTCACCGCGGGGCCCCGTGCCACCGGCTCTCTGGGCAAACTGAGGCGGGGAGCGCCCAGTGCCCGTTGGCGAGAAGGCGCTGGACGGAGCTGTGCGCGGACCCCGAGGACCCGCCTCTCCCTCATTGTCGGTCCGCACATGCGCCGCTGGGTGCCTTCTAGAAGGTGCGGGTCACGTGGGGCAAACCCGAGGGTCCTGCACTCCAGCCCCCCCCACCCCACGCGGTCCCCTCCCACCGGGTGACACCGGCTCCCCTGGGCCAACGGAGGCAGAGGCGGGTGGAGCCAGTCAGGGGGAGCAGATGCCCCCTGACACCCACCTACCACCGGCAGCACCCTGGTCTTGGGCCCCGGCGGGTGTGGCCGCAGCGCAGTCCAGTGTCCTGGGGGGTGAGCTGGGGCTGGGGGGCCTCTGGGGAGAGCAGGGGGGCGGAGGGCAGGGGAGGCCTCTGGGGAGAGCCAGGGCCTGGGGGGGCCTCTGGGGAGAACAGGGGGCAGGGGGCAGGGGGGGCCTCTGGGGAGAGCCGGGGGGCTGGGGGGCAGGTGGGGCCTCTGGGGAGAGCAGGGGGGTGGGGGTCTAAGGGGGCCTCTGGGGAGAGCCGGGGGGCGGGGGGCTGGGAGGCAGGGGGGGCCTCTGGGGAGAGCCGGGGGGCTGGGGGGCTGGGGGCGCCTCTGGGGAGGGCTGGGGGCTGGGGGGCCTCCGGGGCGAGCCAGGGGGCAGCTGGGGGGCAGGGGGAGCCTGTGGGGAGAGCCGGGGGGCTGGGGGCAGGGGGGCCTCCAGGGAGAGCTGGGGGCTGGGGGCAGGGCCCACCATGTGTCTGTGTCCCACCACTGGCCTGGGGCTGCGTGGGGTCAGAAGGCCCGTCGGGCGATGCCGCCCCAGCCGTGCTGCCCAGGCCGGCACTGGGGACCCAGGGCCTGGGGATCCAGACCAGGCCCGGTCACCACCCCCCACCCCCCGCCCCCAGCCGGCAACTCCACCTCCTGGCTTCCGGGCCAAGCGGGTGTGGACGTGGTCGGGTTCTGGGCCTGCCTCCGCCGGGCAGCAGAGGGCGCCCCAGGCCCTCCACACTCGCCCCTGCCCGAAGTGCTGGCCCTGTGACTGCTGGTCCCTGTGTCCAGGGAGGCTGGGGAGGGTCCCCAGGGTGGACTGACCCCCCTCTGGGTCCCCAGGGACAGGGACTGCCTCTCACCGGGGGACGGGGTCCCACACATCACAGCCCTGCTGCCCTGAGTTACATCCCTCCTCCCGGTGCAAGCCAGCCTGCCCCGCTGGGGCTGGGACCCGGGGCTGGGACCCGGGCTGGGTGCCTGGCCTGTGGAGCTGCGAGCAGATGGAAGGAGCAGCCTGTGTCCCGACCCCAGGGTCCCCGGGGGGGAGGGTCCCGACACTTGGGACCTGCTGGGAGGAGTGAGGGTCCCACCGTGTACGACGCCTCCCTCTGCTCTGGGGTCAGGACTTTGTGAGCTTGCTGTCGTGGCGGGGACACCTAGGTCGGGCCCAGCACCCACGGAGACCCCTCGGCCCTTGCTGAACCCTGGGGCCACACGGAGGCCCAGGACCGGGTGACCCCATGCCTCCCGCTGCCCACTGCGTGGCCTGGAGCCCCGGGGGCCACCGTGGGGACTGCACACGCTAAGGACGCTTCGTAGAACTCCTCCGGGCCTCGCCCCTGGAAGCGACCCGGTTCCAAGGAACAAAAGCCTTCCCACTGCGGCGGGTTTGGCTGGGGGCGGGAGCCACTGGTGTTCCTGAGAACAGCGCTGTCCCCGGAGTGCGCAGGGCCCTGCCCCTCCTGCCCCGGCTCCTGGAGGACAGAGCGGATCAGGCCCCCAGCCCCAGCGCTAACGTCCTCATCCGCCCTCACCCCTGGGGACACTCAGAAGAGGGCTCCCCCCACCGAGGAAGGCAGCCGGGGTCCCAGGCCCCAGCCCGGGGGGAGGGGGAGCCCCACCCCTGCAAGGTCAAGGGCGGCAGGAGCAGGGGAGCCTGGGAGGCGAGGGGGTGGGGGGTGCAGGCCCTGTGGTGACCCTCGCCCCCCTCGGGGCACACCCCCCACCCCCCAGCACCCCGGGGACCCCCCAGGTCAGTGCGTTGGAAGTGACTCCGCGGGGACCCTGCAGGTGGGCCCTGGCCTGGGAAGTCCCACCCCCGGGGGTCCCTGTGCACCTGCCCCCCCACCCCCACCCCGAAAGCCGCCAAGTCCGCCCACGCGGCGCAGACAGCCGTTGCCGAAATATTATTGCCAGATGTTCGGCTTTTTTCCGTGGCAGCCGAGGCCAGCATGAGGTAACCGGGAAAAGATTAACCCGTCCCCGCCCGGGCCCGAGCCCCGATCTGGGCGGTGGGGGCGCCCTGCCAGACACCGGGGAACCCGCTGCGCCCAGGAGACGTGTCCTGAGCCCCGGGGTCTGGGCGCCCCCCACGTGGCCGCGGCCCCACCTCCGGCCCCCACCCTGCCCGCTTCCCCTGGGGTCCCCGGGCCGCACGTCCCGCAGCCGTCGCCCCAGGCCTGTCCTCCCCAGAGCCCGACCTCCTCGGGTGGGTGGGACGCCCTCCCCGGGGACGCGAGGCCACCAGGGATGCTGGGGACTCGGCGACACAGAAGGGGTGGGCGCTCGGGGGCAAACACAGGCACCCACGGGCTCCGAACAGCCGTCCCACTGTGCCCGGGGTCCCCCCAGCCCCCAGTCCGGGCCCTTCCTCCCTGACAGGCAAAGGCCAACCCCGCTGGGTCCCCGGCGCCCGGACCCCCCCCAGTGCTCAGGCACCCATGCCTGCGGGGCCTGGGGATGCAGGTGCCCCAACCCCTCACCCTCGGGGCCCCCTTCTTAGTTGCACCGCCCAGGACTCGCGGGGCGTCCCCCCCAGGCTGTGCCCCCTGCTTGCGTCCTCACCACCCGCCTTGGCTGCTTCTGACCGGAAAGTAAAATTCTCAGCTCTTAGGCCCCGTGGGGGTGGGCAGGTGTGCGCCCGTGTCCCTGCAGCGCGGCCACCTCGGCCGCCCGGTGACTTGTCCTGGGCCGGGGTGGGGCCAGCCGGCCGGGGGGCCCTGCTCACAGCGATCGTTAGTGACACGGTCAGAGGAGGGTGCCCGGCGGGTGTCCCGAGACTCCCCCGGAACGAGCGAGGGCCCGCGGGCAGGGCCAGCGGAGCCCCGAGGGCACGTCCCCTGCGCCTCCCTGAGTGCACCGGCCTCCTGCCCCTGCAGCCGCGGGCGGGCGCCGCCCTCCTGCTCGGAGTCCTGCATCGCCGACTCTGGGGCGCCCCACATTGTTTCAGCCCCCAAACCAGGCAGTTTGGTGTAATTATCGCAAACGAGCGTGTAGGGTGCTTCCTGGGGGCTTCCCGGCCGTTGGCCCGCATGGTGAACTGGCTGGACTCTTCCAGAAGACCATCGGGGCTCCACCTGCCGATGGCAGCCTCCGGGCGCGGAAAGCCGAGGTGGCCCTCCCCGGGGGCTCTGCCCAGCACCCCGCCGGCCTCCCTGGGAGCCGCCCCCCGCCGGGGGGCCTGAGCCATCCCCGAGGGACCCGCCTGCAGGACGGTGTGATTCGCCCCCGCGTACCCGGCGCCGTCCCCAGGGCGGCCACTGGGGGTGACCCGGCCGCGCCCCGACGTCCGCACAGCCTGCGCAGCCCCGGCCGGCCCGCTGCACCCCAACCCCACAGTGGTCCCGCCACCGACCCGTCCAGCAACTCGGGCCCCAGGTGGCAGCGGGAGGCGGAGCCAGGACCCACCAGGACACGGGCTCGCCGGGGGCAGGGGCGCAAGCCCACGGACGGCGCTGGTGGCCAGCCCGCAGCCCCCGCAGCCCCCGCGTCCATGCGGCCACATGGGCACCCCCGGAAAATGTGACTTCCCCTAATGAGTCACCTTCTAAATCTGGAGGGACGCTCGGGGCCAGTGGAGGCAGTAAAGGGAAATCAAGCGGGTCTTTGTTCAAGTCGCTGAGCTGTTTCCAGATGACGCGCCCTGGGAAGGGGTCGCCCTGGCCGCACCAGCCGTCACCCACAGACGCCTCCTCTGTCGCCACGCCCGTCACAGGGTGGCCTGGCCGGTGTGCCCCCACCCATCGGACCCCCCCCCCGTGCCCAGTCCTCACCTCCTGGCCCCGGGGACGCCCCTGCCACCCCCCAAAGGCCCCTGGGTCACTACCTGCTGTCCTCCCTGGGGTGCACCCCGTGTCTGTGGGACCCTGCCCCTTGGGCTGCGGAGACGGCCACCCCTGCTGCGGCCCCACACGCTGAGGGTGCCCCGTGCCGGGTGGCTCAGCTCTGGGGCAGAGGAAGGAGCCCCCCACCCCACCCCGCCTGGCGGGGTCAGGATCAGGCCTGAGGGGCACTGCTGCCTGGTGCGTTGGGGGGAGGGAAGGAGAGGGGGAGGCTGGGGGAGTCGGGCCCCCTCCCCGTCCTCAGAGCCTGGCCCCAGGGGTGGCGGCCACCAGGGTGTGGGGACCCTCGTGGGACCGTCGAGCACACGCTCACACTCACGTGCACATGACGGTGCTCACGTGTGCTCACACTCACACACCCTCATTCGTGCTCACGCTCACGCTCACCCACGCTCACGCTCACCCTCTCCCGTGCTCACGCTCGGGCTCTCCTACCCTCACACATGCACACGCTGGATGGAGGCCCTTGGAGGAGAGCCCCGCTCTGAGCCCCGTGCCCTCGGGCGCCCCATGTGTGGGCCCCTGGCTGGGTGACGCCTGCGTCCCGGAGCAGCCGCCGGCATGGGGCCAGGGCCGAGGACCACGGAGGCCGCTCCTTAGCCGCCCCCCTCCTGAAGGCCCCCAGCCGTCTCCCTCCTTCCTCTCCCCTGGAGGGCCCCCTCCAGGCCAGGCTGGCGGTGTTGCCCAACCAGGGGCCGCCACAGCCAGCCGCTCCCCAGGGTCGTTTCAGACCTGGGGCCACCCTGCTGCCACCCTCCAGGGCTCTGCAGCCCCCACCTGGGACCCCCTGGATGTCCAGCTGACCCCCCGCGCTGGGGTCACGGTGCTGCTCACACGCCCCGGGATGTGCCGCGCATGTCTCCCTGCAGCTGCTCCCTGGTGTGGACGCCGACCCCCACCCAGGGGTTCTGGGCGCTCTGGTCAGCGGGGCTCCCCTCCCGGCTCCCGGGGCACCGTGCACGGCGGGCAGCCCGAGGGTGAGGACCCGCTCCCCGAGGGCCGGCTCTGCGACCCCAGCCGGGGACCCCCGGGGCCGGATGCCCCACCACTGAGGGTCAGCAGGCCCAGGCGGCCGTCAGGGATGCGAGAAAGGAGCTCATGCCTCTGTGCCCACCTCCCTTCCTCTCCAAGCAGGGGCAGGGCCGTGGAGCCCCGCACCCCTAGAGCCCCGAATCCTCCCAGCACGCAGCCCCCCAGGGCAGCAGTGTGCTCGAGGCCCGGGGGCCCGGCCTGGCTCCCCACGCGGGTGCAGGGGTGCAGCTCTGCGTGAACACAGACGGTGGCCTGGGGGCCGGTGCGGCGCTCGGGGAGAGAGGCTCCGGACAGGGCGGGTGAGGGGGAGTCGGCCTCCTGCACCCCGGCTGGCAGCCACCACACCCGGGTGCAGGCCGCGGCGCTTTCTTGTCCTTTCCCGTATTTCCTGTCTTTTCCATATTCTCTGGTGTGAGGTTGCATCACTTTTGTGCTCAGAAAAGAACCCAGATGAAGGCACATAAACACGTGTACCAGGTGAGCACACGTCTGTCAAAACGTTTACAGCAGAGAGATCCGCCCGCACGCCCGTCAGGACGGGAGGCGACAGGTGCGGGGGGACGTGGAGAAAGGGGAGCCTCTCTGCTACTGGTGGGAAACCAGGCAGGGCGGCCACCGTGGGGACGGGGTGGGGGGGTGGCCTTGGGGAGCCGGATACGGAGCTGCCCTCCGACCCGGCAATTGCACTGCTGGGTACTGACCCCGCAGCCCAGAGGCGGTGAGCTGCAGGGGCACCTGCACCCCCGCGTTCCCCGCGGCCGTGCCCACGGGGGCCGCGGGAGGAGCCTCGACGACAGATGCTGGAGGAAGGAAGGAGACGTGGTCCCTGCGCACCCCGGGTGTCACTCGGCCGTCAGAGGGGGGAGATCTCGCCATTTACACGGACGTGGGGGGAGCCAGAGGGCGTGATGCGGGGGGGGGGGGCGAGTCGGCCGGGGAGAGACAAACTATGCAATTTCATTCATGTGGAATTTAAGAAACAAAACATATGAGCAAAGGGGGGAAAGGGGAGGCTGATAAACCGAGAAACAGACCAACTCTAGGGACAGGCTGCTGGTCATGGGGGGGGGGGAGTCGGGCGTGCGTCTGTCCTGGGGGCCCCGGCGCTGTCCCTCCATGGCACATCCGAGACTAATACTGCACTGGGTGCTAACTGCCCCGAATTTAAATGAAAACCTTAAAAAATGTTTACAGCAGAATGACCATTAAGAAACGAAGTATTAGGGTTCCCCGGGTGGCCCAGCGGTTTAGCGCCGCCGTCGGCCCAGGGCGTGACCCCGGGGTCCCGGGATCGAGTCCCACCTCGGGCTCCCTGCAGGGAGCCTGCTCCTCCCTCTTTCTCTCTCTGTGTCTCATGAATAAATAAATAAAATATATTTTTAAAAAAAGACACGAAGCATTAGCCCTACTGCCTCTGGGCGGTGAAACCAGGTGATGTTTTTCTGATTTTGGAATCGCTCTATGATTCCATGACATCTTTTCTTGTGAGATGAAAAATGACAATTTTGGAGGACGTCGTTGCTGAGCCCTTGTGAGGCAGGAGGCGCCGGCAGCTGGTGCCCGAGAGCGTGACCCCGGCCCCGCGGACGCCGTGGTCCTGCCCCCCAGCCCGGTCCCGGGAGAAGCTCAGGCCTCCTCCGAGCGCGCGGCCGCTTGTGTCCACCTGCCGCCTGCTGCACGACAAAACCCCGAACCCCCATGGCTCCGCCTGCGGCCGTGTGCTGCCCGGGCCCCCGGGGTTCGCCACCCCTGCCAGGCCAGGCAGGGCACCTCACTGTCCTCACGTGTTCCTACTTGTCCCAAACCTGCAGGAGCGTCGGCACCTGCTGAGCTCTGCAGACCCAATGGCTGGGACGAGGATGAGCCAGCGAGCCGGAGCCAGGCTCCCACGGGGTCTGACCTCCCCTCATCTGGCCCGGAAGCCGGGGGCCCTGGCACCAAACGGGGGCGCACTCGGCGATGCCCATGGCACGGCTGGGGTGAGATCCGGGCAGGTAGGATTGCTCTCACCGTTTACGAAAACCCCATAGGGTGGACATGGGGGAAGAGGCCGAGGACATGCTGGCGCAGTCAGTGCGGAGCGTCCCTCCGAAGGATGTGTGATGGTTGTACAACGTCTGTGTGGTTTTTTAGGATGAGACATTTAGGCTGACATCACACAAGTGTCAACAGCTCCGGCTCTGCAGGAGGCCTTCTGGAACCTTCTCTGGGGCTGGGGTGGATGTGGCCACATCAGGATCCCACCCCATGGGGCCCCGGTGAGGTCTTCACTGCCACCCTCGGAATCAGGGTCTGGGTATAGAATTGACTCTTAAGGGCAGCCCTGGGGGGCCCAGGGTGTGACCCCAGGGTCCCGGGATCGAGTCCTGCGTCGGGCTCTCTGTATGGGGCCTGCTCTCCTTCTGCCTGTGTCTCTGCCTCCCTCTGTTTTTTGAATAAATAAATAAAATCTTTAAAAAAAAAAAAAAAAGAATCGACTCCAACAGCACAGGTTTGAAGGCAGGGTCGGCTCGCAGCGGGGTCTCTCCTGAGCGCACAGTGGGGCTCCGCAGTCGCATTTTCTCCATGTTGTCACGACTTAGCAGCTCCGTCCTCTTGGCGACGTCGCTGTGACAACTCGGCACATGACAGGACAGGCCCAGTCCGGCACTGACCCCGCAGGCGCCCGGGCCCTCCAGGGCTCAGGGGGTCCGTCCCTACCGGTTACCTTTGTTCTATCAAGTGCGGATCTTTTCCAGCTACGTGCGTGAAGGAGCGTCTACGTGAGCGGTTACTGGGGGGCATTTACACGCACACCTGCAGGCCCCCGGAGAGGCCTGGGCCTGCCACTGGCCTCGGGGCGCAGGACGCAGGGGGCGCGGGGACCCAGGGCTGGGTGCGGGGGGCGTGGGGGCCGCGGGGGCGCAGGGGGGCGCGGGGGGCGCGGAGGGCGCAGGGGGGTGCGGAGGGAGCAGAGGGCGCAGAGGGGCGAGGGCATCCAGGCCTGGGAGCAGGGGTGGGTGGGGGGTGCAGAGGGGCGCGGGGAGCCCGGCAGGGAGCTGGAAGGGGCGTGGGGACCCAGGCCTGGAGCGGGGGGAGGGGCGCGGAGGGGCGCGGGGGGCGCGGAGGAGCGTGGGGGCGCGGGAAACGCAGGGGGCGCGAGGGGTGCAGAGAGGCGCAGGGGCGCGGGGACCCAAGCCTGGGCGCAGCGGGGGCAGGGGGCGCGGGGAGCGCAGGGGGGCTCGGGGGGGGGGGGCGCGGGGTCGCGGGGGGCACAGGGAGCGCAGGGGGGCACGGGGGGGCGCGGAGGAGCATGGGGGGCGCGGGCATCCAGGCCTAGGCGCTGGGGGCGAGGGGGACGCAGGGGGCGCTGGGGGCGCGGAGGGGCGCGGGGGGTTGCGGGGGGGCGCGGAGGGGCGCGGGGACCCAGGCCTGGGCGCAGCGGGGCAGGGGGCGCGGGGGGTGCAGGGGGCTCGGGGGGCGCGGGGGGCGCTGGGGCGCGGGGGGCGCGGGGGGCGCGGGGGGCGGGCACCCAGGCCAGCGGGGGAGGGAGCCGCGGGGCGGGAGCGGCCGTGACTCAGCCGCGGGGACCCCCGCCCCCGCGCCGCCCCGCCCCGCCCCGCCCCGCCCCCGCCCCGTGGGGCTGAGGCTGGGCCGCGGCCGCCAGAGCCGAGCGAGCCGCCGAGCCTCCCGCTCCTGGGCGCCGCCGGCGGTGACATGGGGCCGGGCCGCGCTCTGCTGCCGCTGCTGCTCGCCTGCTGGGCCGCCGCTCAGGACGCGCCGGGGAGCGCGCGGGCCGTGGCCTTCCAGGGTGAGTCCCGCCGCCCTCCCGGCCCTGGACGGCGCGGGTCCCGGTGCCGGCGCGGCCCCCACAGGCCCCAGGTCCCCACTCCCGGGGGCGGGTGGCCAACACCCGAGGGCGACGCGCTGCGGGAGCAGCCCAGGCCCGGCGGCATCTGACTCCCCTGGGCCCCGACCTGGTCCCCAAGCTGGGACCCGGGGCGCAGAGCAAGCAGCCCCGTCCTGCTCCCCCCACAGGGCAGGGCTCCTGGACCGTGGGCTCCCAGGGTCGCCCCGCCTTCCCCCTTGGTGCCGGGACCCACAGGGGGCTCCCAGGGTCACCCCGCCTTCCCCCTTGGTGCCGGGACCCACAGGGGGCTCCCAGGGTCACCCTGCCTTCCCCCTTGGTGCCAGGACCCATGTGGGGCTCCCAGGGTCACCCCGCCTTCCCTCTTGGTGCCGGGACCCATGTGGGGCTCCCAGGGTCACCCTGCCTTCCCCCTTGGTGCCGGGACCCATGTGGGGCTCCCAGGGTCACCCCGCCTTCCCTCTTGGTGCCGGGACCCATGTGGGGCTCCCAGGGTCACCCTGCCTTCCCCCTTGGTGCCGGGACCCACAGGGGGCTCCCAGGGTCACCCTGCCCCCCCTCCGTGCAGGGCCTGCCTGGGGGAGGTGGCTCCCCTGTGCCCACGGGGCACAGGGTGTGACCTCAGCCTCCCATGCTGGCCCAGACTGCCCCGTGGACCTCTTCTTCGTGCTGGACACCTCCGAGAGCGTGGCCCTGAGGCTGAAGCCCTACGGGGCCCTGGTGGACAAGGTCAAGGCGTTCACCAAGCGCTTCATCGACAACCTGAGGGACAGGTAGGAGCGGCTGTGAGCCTCTGGGGTGAGGCAGGGGTCGCCCAGGGTCCCCACCCTGGAGCCGACCCCCTGCCCGACCAGAGGGCCCGGCAGGAACCAGGCCGCTGAGTCACCCTCCTGCGTCCCCAGCGGCTCCAACGGGCCAGGAAGGGACTGAGTGTGAGGAGGGGATGTGCAGGGCACCCCAGGGGCTGGGGCACAGCGCTGCACTGGGGGAGCTCCCAGGACCCCAGACGTGCCGCCCCGGCCCAGCAGAGCGGGTTTCAGGAGTTGGCAGGAGGCTCGTGGTTCCGCCCGTTGCCGGAAGAGAGCCCCCCTCGCCACCCCTGGACTCAGACCCCAGCCCCATGGACGGTGGGATCCTGTGTCCCGAGGCCAACACCCTGTCGCAGTGCCCTGGTCCGGAGGCGGGAGGGCCGGCCTCCTTCGTGCCCTCACTCTTTCATCTGCTCAGGAGTGTGCGGGCGGTGGGGGGGGGGGTGGCGCTGGGGGCTCCCCGGGCAGCGGCCGGTCTGATGACTGGACACACCCGTGGGGGAGTCAAGGCCATGGGGGGAAATCCAGGTCAGAAGCAGGCTCCTCCCCCACCTCCCACCTGGGCAGGGCCTGGGCCCCATCCTGCTGCGCCCCTGCTGACCTGCTGACCTGGGGCCAGGGCACTGAGCCCCAGCCTTGAGGGGGTGGCAAAGACAGCGGGTGGGGGCCTCCCAGCAAGGGCCGTGTGACCTGAAACCTTGAATTCAGCCCAAATGCCGGGGTCCCTGAGGCCCCCCAACTCCTCCAGGTGCCTTAGGCCTCGTTGCTCAACTTCTCATGACTCAGTTTCCCCAGCTGTGAAATGGGGTGAGCTCTCCTGCTGTGGATGCTGTTGGCACCACTGTGGGGGCCCCAGTCACCCTGACTGCTGAACCGGCTGGCATCTACCCCAGGCCCCAACGAGTGACCCCTGAAATCTCCGGGGAAGGTGCCCAGGGGCAGGAAAGGCAGCCACTCAGGGCCACGGGGACCCGTGCAGTGTCCGACTTAGAAGGGGCCTCCCTGCACTGTCGCCCTGCCCCCTGCCGTCCACACGGGGCCCCGTCCCCGGAGGGGCACACACCTCCTCCTCCGAGCACCCGGGACGTCAGGGCAGACAGTGGTCACCCTCCGGCTGGGGCTGGCCCTCCCGACCACGCCCTGCCACCCCCCGCCACGTGTCCTGTGTGGTCCCCAGGGCAGGGAAGTCCAGCCTGCGCTGCCGGGGTGTGACGGGGCGGGGCGGCCTGTCGGCCTGTGAAATGGGCGACCGTCGTGCCCGTGGACGGACACACACGGGGAGCCGGGGGCCCTGGCGGCACCTGCGGGGAGGACCACCGCTCACCCCGCGCGGCCCCGCAGGTACTACCGGTGTGACCGCAACTTGGTGTGGAACGCGGGCGCCCTGCACTACAGCGATGAGGTGGAGATCATTAGCCCGCTGACGCCCATGCCCGCCGACCGCGACGCCCTCAAGGCCAAGGTGGACGCCGTCAAGTACTTCGGCAAGGGCACCTACACGGACTGCGCCATCAAGAAGGGGCTGGAGGAGCTGCTTGTGGGGTGAGTGCCCGTCCCAGGTCGGCGCCGCCCGCCTCGAGGGGCCCGTGTCCTCGACGCTGAAGGACGCCGCGCACCTGCCCCGGTGGACAGCAGCGGCGGCCGCTCGGTCCCCGGCGAGCACCCACCCGGCCGCGGCCGCGCTGGCCTGTCCCCTCTTGCCCCGGCGGGTCGGGGCGCTCGGGGGCGGGGACCTGTGCCTCTCCCGGTACCCGTGCGTTTTCCAAGACCGCGTCGCTGAGAAACGTGACCCCACAAACTGTTGCCACCTGCTTCACATCCTTTGTCACAGCCTCTGTCCACAGCCGGGTGGGCCGGAGAGGCGGCGGCCCGTGCAAACCGCCCTCCGAGACGCGTCCCTCCAGGCCGCCAGCCCCGCTCTTCCCCGCGCCGCGGCCCCAGCTCCGTCCTGGCGCCCCCAGCTCGGGGGTCAGGGCGGGGCCTCACGCTGCCCACCCCTGCAGGGGCTCCCACCTCAAGGAGAACAAGTACCTGATAGTGGTGACGGACGGGCACCCCCTGGAGGGCTACAAGGAGCCGTGCGGAGGCCTGGAGGACGCTGTGAACGAGGCCAAGCACCTGGGCGTCAAGGTCTTCTCCGTGGCCATCACGCCCGACCACCTGGTAGGAGCCCCGCGCCCGCCCCGAGGCCTGGGGGGCGCCGGGCGGTGGCGGCCGGGAGGAGCAGACATGGGGGGCAGGCCCCGCCGTCGTCAGCCGCCCCCCTCGTCCGCCCCAGGAGCCGCGCCTGAGCATCATCGCCACGGACCACACGTACCGGCGCAACTTCACGGCGGCCGACTGGGGGCAGAGCCGGGACGCCGAGGAGATCATCACCCAGACCATCGACACCATCGTGGACATGATCGTGAGGAGCCCGGGGCGGGGACCCTGGGTCCGGGGCTGGGACCCTGCGGCCGCGCTGGAGCTAGCACAGGAGCTAACCGCTTTTCCCTTTCGCTTTTCAGAAAAACAACGTGGAGCAAGTGGTAGGGGTCCCCTCCCCCTCCCCCCTCCCCTTCTCCCTCCTCCCCTCCCCTCCTTCCCTTCCCTCTCCTCCCCGCCTCCCCTCCTCCACTCCCCTCCCCCCTCCCCCCCACCCCCGCTGTCCAGGGCAGCACCAGCCCCTCTGCCCCCCGGTGCCCGCCGTCGGAGCGCAGGCGGGCACCCAGGGACCCCGCGGAGCCCCGCGTTCTAACGTGTCCTCTGTCCCCCCTCCTCCGGCAGTGCTGCTCCTTCGAATGCCAGGTGAGTAGGGGCCCGGCCCCCTCTGCCGACACCCAGGAAGCTGGCTCGGCCTGACCCTTCTCTCTGTCTCGCAGCCCGCCAGAGGACCTCCCGGGCCACGGGGCGACCCCGGATATGAGGTGAGTGGCCGCACCCCTCCCTGCAGGCAGAGGATGGAGCACAGCACACAGGGCCCTGCGCCCGGAGCACCTGGTGCCGGGGACGCAGCGGGCCCCCAGGCGGCTGTCCTGAGCCCCACAGGGCGCCCACCCACCGAGGCGCCCCCAACCGTGGGGAGAGAGTCCAGGCCCGCCGACGCCGGGGCCAGGGCTAGCATGGGGGTCTGACCGCCGGCCTCCCCACGGCTCCCTGGAGGCGCACCCCCCACGGGCCGGGCTGCAAATGTGGGTCCCAGGCCAGGTGTGGCCCCCACAGAAAGTCAGCGGTAGCGGCCGCCGTGCGCCCCTTGGCACGCTGCTCCTCAAGTGCAAGCTCCTGGCTGCTGTGCAATGTCGGAGTCTGCGGCCCTGAACCTCAGGAGCACTGCCCGCGGGTGCCGAGCCCGCCCCGGCCTGGGAGCCCCGCACAGCGGGGACGGGTGCGGGTGCCCGAGGGAAAGGTCGGGGGCCGGGCCGGCCGCACCGGGCAGCACAGGGCCTGGGGGCTGTGGGCGGGCGCGGGCACCCGAGCTCGCAGACCCCAGGGCAGGCTGCGGTCACGGCAGGAGCCCCAACACCCCAAGGCCTCTGCAGCTCCCCGAATATCTTGTGAATCCTTCTCTTGGGGACAAGTTGGGTGGGGGTCTGTCTCTGCCGCCAGGTTCTCAGAAATAAGCAGAAATCATCCCCCAACCTCGGTCTGCTCTGTGTTCCAGGGAGAACGTGGGAAGCCGGGCCTCCCAGGAGAGAAAGGAGAAGCCGGGGACCCCGTGAGTGCCGAGCGCCCGACCTCGGGGTGGGGGTGCTGAGAAACCTGAGGCTGGCAGGGGAGCTGGAAGTTTTCAGTGGAAACTTCTAGAAGGATGGCTGGTTTCTGGGCACCATGGTCTTGTGGCCTGACCTTCAGGGCATATGGCCCCAAGGGCAGTGAGAGCAGCCGTCCCATCCAGCACATTCGGCCCAGACCTCAGTGGAGCAAGTGGGGGGTCAGCCCAGGGACGTCTCCCCACAGTCCACCCCCCACTCCTGGGGAGCCTGGACCGGCCTTCCCCCCTCCTCCTGGGGGGCGTCCTGGACCCCCCTCCCCTCCCTGGAGCCCCACTGAGGAGACGCCCCCAGCAGTGGGGGTGGAGGAGCCACCACCTCAGGCTGCTGTCTGGGCCTCAGGCCTGGGCAGATGGGGGGCTGCCCCTGCCCCGGGGGGTGTCTAACGTGCCCCCTCCTCTGTTCCAGGGAAGGCCCGGGGACCTCGGACCCATCGGCTACCAGGGGATGAAGGTGCGTCTCCCCCTCCCCCAAACACATCTGGGCTCGCCCCGGGGCGTTGGCCCGGGACACCAGTGACACCCCCTCTCTCCTGTCTGCTCTGTAGGGAGAGAAAGGGAGCCGAGGGGAGAAGGTGAGTAAGGCGGGCCTTGGGCTGGTGTCCCTCGGGGCACAGAGCCACCCCCCGCGTGCCCGAGCCTGAGCCGGCGGCGCCCATCGCGGCCACCCTCCTCTGCCTCCCTGGGGAGACGCCGGCCAGTTCCCCGGGAGCCTGCCTCATGCTGGGGGGCCACCCCCTCCCTCTCTCTCCTGTCTCTGCAGGGCTCCAGGGGGTCCAAGGGCTACAAGGTGAGTGTGGGGGCGGGGCCTGGCTTCTGCCCCAGGGGGTGCTCTCTGACCCTTGTGAACCCCTCCGTGGTCTTTGCTCCCTGCAGGGCGAGAAGGGCAAGCGAGGCATCGATGGCGTGGACGGCATGAAGGTGGGTCCCCCGGAGGGAGGCGGGGCCTGGAGGCGGGAGGGCGGGGCCAGGGTGCGGGAGGGCGGGGCCTGGCTCTCAGAAGGAGGGGCCAGGATGCGATGGGCGGGGCCGGGTGTGAGGGGCGGGGCCAGGGGCGGGAGGGCGGGGCCTGGATGCCGGAGGGCAGAGCCAGAGTGTGAAAGGGCGGGGCCTGGGGCAGGAGGGCGGGGCCAGGGTGTGAGGGGGCGGAGCCTGGCTGTCGGAGGGTGGGGCCAGGGTGCAAGAGGGAGGGGCATGGAAGCCAGGGGCGGGGCCTGGAGGCCGGGGGCGGGGCCTGGAGGCGGCGGGGAAAGGCCGGAGTGGGTCCTGCCCAGCCCCAGACCCTGCGGACCCAAGCGGGCTGGCCAAGGGGAGACCACCGTCCCTGCGGGGCCTCCGGAGGGGTGGCCAGGCCGGAGCGCGAGTCCGGGCACTGACCCGCCTTCCTCTTGCAGGGGGAGATGGGCTACCCCGGCCTGCCAGGCTGCAAGGGCTCGCCCGGATTCGACGTAAGTTGCTTCTGTCGCTGACATTTTCAGACTAAGTTCCCGGGTGCAAACGTGGACCTCGAGGAGGTCACCCGGGGCGCCCCGCACAGACCTACCTTTCCAACGTTTGCACCCAGCCCAACGGCTGCTTGTTGCAGACCAAGAGTTGACCCCCTACGATTTCCCACCAGGGAGCTCAAGGACCCCCCGGGCCCAAGGGTGACGCAGGTGCCTTCGGACGGAAAGGAGAGAAGGTTAGTGACCCAGGTCGGGCGCCCCCACCTACCCGGCGTGACCCAGAAGTCCCTCCCGGAGGCAGACCCTCCACGGGGGCAGGTGGGGAGTGGGGTGGAGAAGGCAGAAGCTGTCCCCAAGTGAGGGCTGGGCCTCCTCGCGCCCCAGGCCCCCCACGCTGCCCACCTGCAGCAGGCCAGGTGGCCCCCACAGCCGTGCAACCTGGAATCCGTCCCCTCACCTGGAGGGCACGATGTAAGGATAAACAGGCTGCTGGTGGCTGCAAGTGGGCAGGAAAGTCAGGAATGGGGACACCGGGTTTTGCGTCTGACATGGGGCACAGCGTTCTGTTGCGGGTACCTTCCTGGCATGTTGAGCAGCAGGGGGAGCTAGGGGGGGCCGCCAGGTAAGGCTGATCCTCCAATGCGCCCCAGCCACGCAGACTTCCTGGGCGATCTCCGCGTGGGGCCTCCATCTGACTTCCAAGCGGATGGAACAGGCTTTGGTGACCAGAGCTGGACCCGCCTCGGCATGCGCAGGGCTGAGCCCAGGGGTGCCACGGGGAGGGGGCTTCAGGCGGGTCCGGGTAGAGGTGTGGGGCTGGGGAGGGCCCTCGGCATCCGGGCACCTGTGCTCGGTGGGGGAGGAGGGCGGGGCAGGGCCCTGCCCCAGGACAGCTTGGGCGTGACCTTTCCAACCTTTGCAGGGTGCCCCTGGAGCTGATGGGGAGCCCGGGAGGCCGGGGAACACGGGGCCACCGGGAGATGAGGTGAGTGCTTGCGGAGTCCCCCGCAGGTGGGGGGGCCCGGGCCCTGGGATGGGGGCCGGCCGCAGCCCCAGGCCCAGTGCGGGTCCAAGAGGGACAGCTGCACCCTTGTCCCCCCCAGGGCGAGCCGGGGCTGCCTGGTCCCCCCGGAGAGAAGGGAGAAGCCGGCGATGAGGTGAGCACCCACAGTCCACCCCCACTCCCCCCCCCCAAGGCAGAGTTCCCGTCCCAAACTGACGCTGTTTGTTCCCCTCAATCCCAGGGAAACCCTGGACCGGACGGTGCCCCTGGAGAGAGGGTGAGTGGGGCGGGGGCGTGGGCCTCACTGCGAAATGGCCGCGTGCTCATGGGCCCCAGGGCTTCTGTCGGAGTCAGGGGGCCCCGGGCTCTGAGAGGACGGGGTGTCCCACCGGGGAGGTCAGCGCCCGCCCAGGCCTCCGCCCCCTCCTCCCCGCAGTGCCTGGGCTGTAGCCTCACCTCCGTCTGCCTCTCTCCGCACAGGGCGGCCCTGGGGAAAGAGGACCACGGGGGACCCCAGGCGTGCGGGGCCCACGGGGAGACCCGGTGAGTTCATCCAGCTGAGAGCCCGCCCACGCCCTGAGCCCGGGGGCTCAGGCCATCCGCCTCCCCAGGACACAGGCCGCCCCGTTGGACTCTGGCGACCCGCGCCCTCACCTGGTTTCCCAGCAGCACAACCCAACCCGGGCCCCGGGGGCGTCTCAAGGGGCCTGAGGGAGGCCAGGAGGCCATGGGTCCAGACCAGGAGAGCCAAGGGCAGGCTCTCCGCTGCCCCCCTCCCGGCGACCAACTCGTCCCACCACCAACAACCCCAGCAGCCTGGGGTGCGGACCGAGCCTTGAGGGCATTGCCGGGAAGAGGACCCCCCAGCGGCCGCGCGGTCCCTCCTGCTGTGACCACCCAGGAAAACCGCTCCTCCGGGGACGGGTGTCCAGCTGCCCCGATGCGGAGAGCGTGTTAGCCCGAGGCTGAGGTCACTAAAGAGGGATTTGCTTTCTGCCCCGGCCCTGCTCCTCGTAGCTCCCAGGGACCCCACGGCCCCCAGGACGGGGGTTGGGGAGGGATGTCAGTGCAGGGACGACATGGCCTGACCCCAGTCCCAAGCTCCCCTGGTGCGATCAGGACCCCAGGAGCCCCTGGGCAAACAGGGCCGCAGCCGCTCCGGCCAAGGCCAGTCAGGGAGCCTCCCTGGATGGGGAGCAGGTGCGGGCTGTGGCCCCCGGCCTCGGCAGGAGCCCCCTCGCTGCAGCCTCCTGAAGCCACGCAGGTCTCTAGAGGGCCGCTGACCTCCTCGACCTCCTCCTCGTGGTGAATTCCCGGGAGGAGGGATGAGGCCAGGCCCGCGGGGGGCTCGGGGCGCTTCCTGGCTCGGAGAGCTGGGGTCCCCGGCCTTGCCCGTGCCGCCCAGGCAGCTTGACCTCTCCAGGCCTCCACACTCACTGCTCGTCCCTCCCCAGGGCGAAGCTGGACCCCAAGGTGACCAGGGACGAGAAGGCCCCGTCGGCATCCCCGGAGACCCGGTAGGAAGCTGTCTGTGGGGCGGAGGGGGCAGCTGAGTGTAAGGGAGGTCTCTCTCCACTTCTGACGTGCGGGGCTCCTGCAGGGGCTGCCCAGGGTCAGGAGCCAGCGGCAGGAGGCGGGGGCAGCTGGGGCCATCCAGCTCCCACGGCCCTCAGGGACTGTGCTCATGGAGGGGAGTCAGAGGCTGCCCCCATCACCCCGCGGGCTCCTGTCGGGACACAGGCCTGAGTGGGCAGACCCCGCCTCAGAGTGGGTGGGAGGGGCGGCAATGGGGGACCCCGGGACACCTGGGGACGCCCCCTGGCCTGGCGGGGCAGGGTCACCCCATGCTGGGGATGGCATCCTTGAGGCCCCAGGAGGCACCGGGGAAGAGGCTTGCTCAGCACTGGGAATCCAGGTGTGAGCTCCTGGCTGGAGGCAGATGTGAGAGTGTCGGTGCATAGAAGTTTCTGGAATTCCTGGATGTGACACTCTCCAGAGGCCGTGCTGGGGGAGGAGATGAGAGTGGCGGGTAGGGAAGCAGAGGTCCGACCAGGCCGCGGCCTTAGGTGGAGCCTCATCCCCAGCACGCAGGGAGGGCTCTGTCTTCCTGCCGGTGGCCAGGAGGCCGCTGTCCCAGATGCCTGAGCCCCGAAACCCCCACGGAGAGGAGCCCAAGGCTCACCCGCCCGGGCAGCCGTGGACCTGGGGCGACCACCCCCCTGGCGAGCCCAGGAAGGGGCCACTCGCTGGGCATCCCGGGGGGCGGCTGCCTGGCCTGCAGGGCAGGGTCTGCACACACCCAGCTGGGAGGCGCCAGTGGGGGACGAGGACCCTGGGGGGCCGAGAGCTCCGGGAGCTCCGCGCAGTCAGCAGCTGGGGACCCCGACCTCAGAGCGCCAGGGCTCGGGCTTCGGTGGGGTGTGGCTTGTGGCCTCAAGCCTTTTTGGTGGCTTTTCTTGCGGAGAGAAATTAGGAATTGGGCTTTTAACAAAAAGGGAATTTAAAAAACCAGAAAGCAGCAGCGACCACAGCAGGGCTGCCCAGTCTGCAGGAGCATTAAAAATGTGCTGGGTCGGTTCCAGTGCGGGGCGCAGGGGGCTGGACCCACTTGGAGGCCAGCTCGGTGGGGAACTGTCCTCCCACGTAATTCCAAGTGGGGCCCGCTAGGAGCCAGCTGTTCGCAGCGCGAGCACAGGCCCGACGCTCTGGAGCATCCGCGTCTCCTCGGCGGTGGAGGCGGGTGACGTCTCTCCAATAAGATGGGTGTAGACGCTCTGTGGCTTGTGCACAGAGCCCTGGAGCTAGGCCCTGTCACCGGCTTCGGAGCCGCGGTCGAATCTAACTCTGACGGGAGAAGGGCGTGCGGCAAAGGCGCCATTCTCCTGCCCCCGCATCCCCCCGTAAGGATCGATTTTACTTTCTTCCAAAGTTCACTTTCTTTCTGAATCCGTTCACGTGTGCGAGAGCGTGCGGGGGCGGGCACGTTGTTGACACAAGCAGCGTCCTCCTGGGATGCTCTTCCCCTGGGGGCCGTCCAGGTGGGCACCGTGGACTCCGCGTGCCGAGTGCCCCCGCTCGTCCCCTGTCAGCGTGTACGCAGGCGCTGTCCGGGATTTGGCTTGGACCGTAGGACGCACCAATGCCCATCTGTCTCTGTAGCTCGCTTGCCTTGCCACTTGTCCATCCATCCTTCCTTCCTCCCTTCCTTCCTCTTTTCCTTCCATCCTTCTATTCATCCATCCACCCATTCCCTACCCAACCATCCATCCAACCATCCTTCCTTCCATCATCTCATCCATCTTTCCACCCATACTTCCTCCCATCCATCCTTCCTTCCTCCCATCCATCCTTCCTTCCTCCCATCCATCTTTCCTTCTATACCTCCATCCATCCCTCCTTCCGTCCCTCCTTCCATCTTTCCTTCCTCCCACTGACCTGGCCTGGGGCGCAGAGGGCCTCTGTTTCCCACCCATCCTCCTGGCCCCCATTTCATATCCCCAGAGCTACCCCCTGGGAGCCCCGAAGCGGGGCTGCGGGTCCTCGCCGCTGGCAGGAGGGCGACAGCCCCCGCTGAGCGCTGGTGAATGGGACAGGCCGGGTCACCGGGAGTGCGTGCCTTTGAGGGAGAACCCCGCGAACAGGAGCCTCCCGGAAGGTGTCGGCAGACAGGCCTGAGTCCGGGGACGCCGGCTCCACGCCTGGCGTGCACTCCCTCCGTCTTTGGGCCGGGTGTCCCCTGGTGCTCGGGGCGCCAAGACCTGGATGCAGAAAGGCAGACAGCGGCCCCGGGGTGATGCGTGGGCCCAGGGGAGCAGCCAGCGTGGGTCTGGGGCCGAGAGGTGTGACAGCGTGTCCGTCTCCGCAGGGCGAGGCTGGCCCCGTTGGACCTAAAGGTTACCGAGGTGACGAGGGGCCCCCAGGGCCTGAGGTGAGTGCCCCCCACTGCGCCCGCACCCCGGGAGGGCCGTGGGACTGGGGAGCGCCCCCGCTCCGGGTTCGCGCAGCTGTTTCAGTGCATTTCGTGGCACCTGTGTCTTTCAGGAAACTCGAAAAATGCAGGAAAAAAATTAGACAGAATTGAAATCTAAAATGCTACCACCCGGAGATAAAATGAACGTTTGGGCTTCTTTCCAATTTATTTTTCTTATTTGCATACTATGCCTTATAAATTTGGCTTCCTAAAATTTGTTTTCTAATTTTGTCATTATGAACATTTTCTAAAACCCTTAATGATTTTGCACAACTTGCCTGAGGTGCCTGTGCAGCCCCCGGGAGCTGCGTCCCTTTGTTTCTCGGAGCCCCGGGGCTGGGCTCCCGGCTGTCTGCGGCTCCCAGCCCCGGGGGTCACCACCCTGAGCATGTGGGTCCCCTTCTGGCCGCGTCCGGGGGCGCCCGGGGGGATCCTGGGAAGGAGGTGTGGGCTCCCCCAGGGGCTCTGTTGCCCCGTGGGCAGCTCCAGCTGGTGGATTTAAAGATCCTCCCGAGTCACGTCGCGCGGGCGAGTGGAAGCCCGTCCTTCCTGTGCTCAGCGGTGTGGCGCCTCGGAGCCCCCGTGCTCACTGGCTGCGCGTCCACTTCGCTTTCCCAAACCCCCCTCCCCTCTTTAGGGTTCCAGAGGAGCTCCTGGGCCCGCGGGGCCCCCCGGAGACCCCGGGCTGATGGGTGAAAGGGTGAGTAGTGGTCCCAGGGGCTCAGGGCCCGGGTGGGGCTGACGCCTGGCTGCAGGGTCGAGGAAGCCGTGGGTTCGAGGTAACGCGCGGGGTCCGAGCGTCCCAGCTGCAGTGTCTGGGGAGGTGCTTCTTCACAGGCGACGTGGCCTGTGTCTGGGGGCACCAGGGGTGCTGCAGCCCCTGCGGTCCCTGTGCTCGCCGTAGGCCCCGGGCGCCCACTCCAGACTCGGGTCACGCAGGGCACCCTGGGCAGGGGGAAGCCTTCCTCTGGACGCCACCCCGAGCCTGGACGGCAGCCAGTGACAGGACTCGGTCTACTCTCTGCAGGGCGAAGACGGCCCCCCGGGAAACGGCACCGAGGGCTTCCCTGGCTTCCCTGTGAGTGCCCCGGGTTCCTGCCCCGTCGCCCCTGGGGCCGCACCAGGAAGCGGTGGCAGGGGGTGTCCCTCGGGCGCCCCTGCCCCCAGCTGAGTCAGAGCCTGCTGTGACCGTCCTGTCTTTCCCCGCAGGGCTATCCGGGCAGCAGGGGCCCCCCCGGGATAAACGTGAGTACACGCCCACCACCGGGCTCCTGGTGTGCTCACACACGTGTGCAACACACATGCACACGCTCACACGTGCACCCTCAGCCCCACACGTGTCTCAGTCTGTGGGGCCCCTGCCCGACCCGGGGTGATCGGCATTGCCCCTGGGCTCCCAGGAACTGCGCCCCAAGCCTCAGGGTGTCGTCCGGCCGGCGCTGGGCCTCAGGGCCTCCCCAGGACCTTGTGCCATCCCCGCATGGGACAGCGTCTCCTCTATCTTTTCCTTTTAAAGCTTTTGCTTCTTAAAAAGGAAACGCAGCGCCGTGGCTTCCAGCTCATAAAGCTGGTTTCAAATAGAAAATTGGTAGAAACGAGGCAGGCAGGGGCCAGTGCTGGGGGACAGGACCCAGCCAGCGCGGGCGGGGGTCCCCGCCACACACACACCTCCCCATGGGCCGCGTGCTCCTGTCACCCGCAGGGCACCAAAGGCTACCCAGGCCTCAAGGGCGACGAGGGAGAAGCCGGAGACCCCGGAGATGACGTGAGTGCAGAGCCCCCCAGGGTGCTGAGGTCACCTGCAGGGTCCGGACGTGGGGTGGGGGGGGTGGAGGGAGGCAGCGGCTGCGGCTCTGCGGGGGGCGAGGGGGCACCAGCCCAGGGCCCATGGATGGACCAGCCGCAGAGGGTCCGGTTGGTGGTGGTCGTGTCGGGTGACGCTGTGCCATTCCCTTCCAGAACAACGACATCTCCCCACCAGGAGTCAAAGGAGCAAAGGGGTACCGGGGCCCCGAAGGTCCCCAGGTGAGGGGGCGTGGCCGGGGGCTCGCAGGAATTCTGAGGCTGTGGAGGGGTCGGAGGGCAGAGGCTTCAGCACGGCTGGCCCTTTGACGGGGGGATAGGAGGGGATGGGCAATTTCAAGGGTCGGGGGGCTTCAGGGATGGGGGAGCAGCTGGTCACTAGGTGAGGCGTGAGGAGAGCACAGCAGAGCCCAGGGTGGGTGTCTGGGGGGCACCCCTATCCACTCAGACCGGAACAACTCCCTGCCCAGTGGTGAGAGCTGGCGAGCCGTGCCCAGGGCCCCCACTGGCCCCACAGGCTAGGGAGGAAGTGCCAGTGTCTGGGGGCCCCTGATGGGACGTGGGGTCAGCCCGAGGGCCAGGAGGCTCCCTCCCGGCAGGCAGACCCGCAATCCAGGAGGCCATGGGCCCTCACCACCTTCCCCCGTCCTTCCTCTGACAGGGACCCCCAGGACACACAGGACCCCCGGGACCAGATGTAAGTGGGCGTCTGTGATCGTCGTGGGGGGAAGCTGACCTCTCTGGCCATGGACCCCCGAGGGGGGGGCACTATGACCGCAACAGGGGGTGTGTGATGGCCACAGGGGACGCAGGGTGACCACCTGTCAGGGACCCCTGCCCCAGGGTGCCTGCCACCCTGGAAAGCGAGTCCTACCGTGGTCCCGGCTAAGGGACCCGGCGGCCCGTTGAGCTCCCCGTGCATGTGTGTCCCCGCAGGAATGTGAGATCCTGGACATCATCATGAAAATGTGCTGTGAGTGTCTCATCTCTGACCAAGTGTCTTCATTGGGAAGAATTTGGTGCCACCGGCGCCAGTGCCCACCTTTGGCGTTCAGAGAGGGCTCTGTTAAACCGCGGGGTGGGGGGCAAGCAGGAGGGGCAGGGGTGCGCCCCGGTCCCGAGAAGCTCCCGGAGAGGGGGCCGGGCCACTGTCACCCCCGCTGCCCTACGGGGGAGGCCTAGGTGTGGGGCAGCGCCGCCCACCCTGGCAAGGGCAGCCCGGGCGTGGGGGTAGGATCTCTAACAGACCTGACTCCTCCCTTCTCCTCTTTCCCCAGCTTGCTGTGGTGAGTCCTTGGAACCTTTCTGGGGTGTTCCCTGGGGGGAGGAGGGGGGGTGGCGGGGACCCCTGGAGGCTGACCCTCCCCTTGCCTGCAGAGTGCAAGTGCGGCCCCATCGACATCCTCTTCGTGCTGGACAGCTCCGAGAGCATCGGCCTGCAGAACTTCGAGATCGCCAAGGACTTCGTTGTCAAGGTCATCGACCGGCTGAGTAGGGACGAGCTGGTCAAGGTGAGGCAGGCCCGCCCCGCCGCTGCCCGGGACACCGGGTGGGGAAGGGCCGGGGCCCTGCCAGAGCTCGGGAGTCCCGCTGACCTTGGCCTGGGACCCCGCAGTTCGAGCCTGGCCAGTCGCACGTGGGCGTGGTGCAGTACAGCCACAACCAGATGCAGGAGCACGTGGACCTGAGGGACCCCAACATCAGGAGCGTCCAGGAGCTCAAGGAGTGAGTGCCCAGCGCCGCAGCCTCCAAACCTCGCAGGGGGCCCGGGCCCCGCCCAGGCCCCGCCTCTGCAGCCCCAGGCCCCGCCCCTGCAACACCAGGCCACGCCTCCACCGCCCCAGGCCCCGCCTCCGCCGCACCAGGCCCCGCCCCCGCCACGCCAGGCCCCGCCTCTGCAGCCCAGGCCCCGCCCTCGCCGCCCCAGGCCCCGCCTCCACAGCGCCAGGTCCCACCTCTGCCGCCCCAGGCCCCGCCCCGCCAGGCCCCGCCTCTGCAGCCCCAGGCCCCGCCCCTCCCCGCCAGGCCCCGCCTCCACCACCCCAGGCCCCGCCCCACCGCCCCAGGCCCCGCCCGGCACTGACCCGCAGGGCTCCGGCCCCACAGAGCCATCAAGAAGCTGCGGTGGATGGCGGGCGGCACCTTCACGGGCGAGGCTCTGCAGTACACGCGGAACCAGCTGCTGCCGCCCACCCAGAACAACCGCATTGCCCTGGTCATCACGGACGGCCGCTCGGACACCCAGAGGGACACCACCCCGCTCAACGTGCTCTGTGGCCCGGACATCCAGGTGGGGCCACCTCCACGCCACACACGGCCACCCTGAGCCCCCGTGAGGCGGGGCCTCCTCCACCTGGGCCCCGCCGACGCCACCTCTCCCCTCCAGGTGGTCTCCGTGGGCATCAAGGACATGTTTGGCTACGTCGCGGGCTCTGACCAGCTCAACGTCATCTCCTGCCAAGGCCTGGGACCCCAGGGCCGGCCGGGCATCTCTCTGGTCAAGGAGAACTATGCGGAGCTGCTGGAGGACAATTTTCTGAAGAACGTCACCACCCAGATCTGTATAGGTGGGCTCGCGTGGGGGCCCCTCGCAGCCCTGCTGGGAGCCGCCTCGGGGCAGCTGAGACCCGGCTGCACCCCCAGCCCCCGAGACCTCCTGGCCGCAGGAGCCCCACGCCCCCACAGCCAGGGCCTCCCCAGGGCCACCTCGCGCTCTTGCTTGAGGACGCTGGCACCCAGCTCCCTGGGGCCCGGGGTCTGTGCACAGCTCCCCAGGGTGCGGGCTGCGCCGTGCTTCTCAGGCTTTCTCCTGCGAGCACACACACTTGGTGTGACCCGCACACTTGCGCTTGCTCTGCTGGCGCCCCAGACGGCCCAGGGCCCACCTCAGAGCAGGTCCTTGTGGGCTCCGTCCGGCAGCACAGCTGGGTGCACCGGCGGGCAGCCGGTGACAGGTGGGAGGGTGCGGGGTCACATCTGCCTACATGGGACGCAGCAGGTCCGCGTCGCCCGCCGACAGTGTGGCATGACATGTTGGGCCTGCAGACCAGCCACTGCCCCCTCTGAGCTTCTGCGTCCCCATCCCCCAAAGGGGCCTGGGCTCTGCCCTGACACAGGGTTGGGGTGAGGACCCCTCGATTAGAGCTGGCGACCGCCCTCGGCCCCAGCGCCGCTAGACAGTAAGGGGACGCCCCCTCCTGTGGGCCCAGCGAGGAGGTGCTGGCCAGGCTCCGAGGGGCGCACGGGGTGCAGGGCCGCAGCGCCTGCCGCGGGGGTGCTTCGGGTCCAGCTCACTTCGGGGTCACGGAGGGGAGAGCCGTCCGAGGGCTCGCAGGCCCCATGCTGTTTTTCTCTTTCACAGACAAGAAGTGTCCAGATTACACCTGCCCGAGTGAGTAGCGAGGGTGTGCGGACGGGCGCTGGCGGGGGTCGCGGAGGAGGGTCGGGGGTAACCAGAGGCCGGGCGGCCGTGTCGGGGGGCCCTGGCCGGGTGCTGACCCCGTGCCCCCCCCCACAGTCACGTTCTCCTCCCCGGCCGACATCACCATCCTGCTGGACGGCTCGGCCAGCGTGGGCAGCCACAACTTCGACACCACCAAGCGCTTCGCCAAGCGGCTGGCCGAGCGCTTCCTGACGGCAGGCAGGACGGACCCGGCGCACGACGTGCGGGTGGCGGTGGTGCAGTACAGCGGGCCCGGGCAGCAGCGGCCGGGCCGCGGGGCGCTGCGGTTCCTGCAGAACTACACGGTGCTGGCCAGCACCGTGGACGGCATGGACTTCTTCAACGACGCCACCGACGTCAACGATGCCCTGGGCTACGTGACGCGCTTCTACCGCGAGGCCTCGACCCGCGATGCCAAGAAGAGGCTGCTGCTCTTCTCCGACGGCAACTCACAGGGCGCCACGGCGGCGGCCATCGAGAAGGCGGTGCAGGAGGCCCAGCGCGCGGACATCGAGATCTTCGTGGTGGTGGTGGGCCGCCAGGTGAACGAGCCCCACGTGCGCGTCCTGGTCACCGGCAAGACGGCCGAGTACGACGTGGCCTTCGGCGAGCGCCACCTGTTCCGCGTGCCCAGCTACCAGGCCCTGCTGCGCGGCGTCTTCTACCAGACGGTGTCCAGGAAGGTGGCGCTGGGCTAGTCCCTCCGCCTACGGCTTGAAGTGGGCGCCACGCGCACGCTCCGACCAACCCGAGGAGCCACCTGCTCATGCAGGGAAGCCTGAGAAGCCCCCGTGTCGCCCGCCCCGTCCCCTCCGTGTTAAGGTCCCTGAAACCCCCCTTCCCTTCCGGGGGGTCGCTGAGCACCGCCTCCCCTCCCGTGTCCCCCTCACAGCCGAGACAATCCCACGGGACTCTTCAGTTAGCCTTCTTCACGCCCCCGAGGTCTGCCTGCGACCTCGTCGTGTGAGGGCCAGACGGACGGAAGCCAGGGTCCAGGGGAGTTTTCAGCCCTAACCCCTGAGTCTCCCCCTCCCCGCTGCTCGGGGTCAGACCTGGGTTCCCGCGGCCTCGGGCCACGGGCCTCAGCACGGACAGACTCGCACCAGCGTCTCCAGCAAACAGCAGGCCATGGCGCCCCCAAGGCCGCGTCCCCTGAGCCCCGAGAACAAGGTGCTATCCTGCAGGACCCCCCCATCTACTCGGAAGCCTGGGCCCTGGGCCTTCGGTGGCACAAAGCGAGGTGTTTCTTTTTAAACAAAAAACAAAACAAAACAACCCAAAGCTCTTCTTCCTCAGGGGAGTGATTGGTTCTACGTTTTACTGAAAACCCTCTTTATATGTTAGTTTTCGGATTCCTTGTGTTTGCTCACTGTGTCCACGTCAGCCACTTTTCAGAATAAAGGTGTTCATTCCTCCCTGCGCCCGTCATCTTTCTGAGGAGTTAAAATCCTGGCCCGGCTTGCGCTTCCCGCCCTAACAGGAGGAGGAGGCAGGCCGGGTGGGGGTCCGGTGGGGACGCAAACCCCCTGCTTGGCGCCCACAGCCCCCTCGGGGTCTGGGGTGGGGGAGGGCCGGCACCTGGGCTGCAGAAGCAGCAGCAAGTTAGGTCTCGGGTGGGGAGCTGCCCTGGGACACGCGGCCGGGGTCCAGGGGCAGGGGGCAGGGAGCCGTGGCTGTGTCCTTGGCAGGGGTGGCCCTGGCCTCAGGAAGCAGGTGTGCACGGAGAAGCACACGGGGCTCGGTGCCCAAGGAGGAGGCGCCCAGCCGGTGGCACCCCGCATGCCGCCGCCCTGCTGCCGGGCCCGGAGGACACAGGCAGGACGTGGGATTGCGTGCATGCAGGCCTCGGGTGAAGGGGGCAGGCGTGCAAGACAGGACACCACAGGCACCAGGCCAGGAGAGGGGGGCGGTGGGAAGCAGCCGGGAACCCGCAGGTGGGTGGGGGGGCCGCCCTGGGCGCACCACGGACAGCCCGGCAGGGCCAGGGGCACGACTCCAGTGGAGACGCCCCCCAGAAGGAGTTGTGCCAGCGCAGCCTGCCGAGGGGTCTCAGCGACACCTGCCAAACCGCTCTGCTGCCACGTGCGTCCCTGCGAAGAGCCACACGGCTGCCAGCGGACAGTTTCCCTTCTCGGGCGTCCACGCGGCCGCATCCCGCACCCCGAACCGCGGTGGGCCGCCCACCTGCGAGCGCCCAGCCTGACCTGCAGCCCGAGCAGCTCCTGGCTCCCTCCCCACCACCCGCGGCCCTGGCCCCGGTTTGCAACCTGTAGCGCCCGCCTGGGCAGGGCTCCTGGGCCAAGGGATCCAGCCACCTGGGGTCCTGCACCCCCGGCAGGGACCGTGCCACATGAGGGGAGCCCGGGCGCCCAGGTCACCCCCCCCAGCTGCGGCCCGGTTCCCTCGCGGGCGTCTCCAGCCGCAGCGGCTGGGTGTGTGAGCGGCCTGCGAAGCCCTTTTCTGCCATCGTGCCCGTCCTTGTCGTTCATAGTAAAATGGGACACGCTTCCGTGTTCCTGCGATACTCGCTCTTCGCAAGGCCTCCCTGCCCTAAGCACGTGGGAAAGGGACCTTGGTGCATCTGTGGTTCTAGAAGACAGGTGTGAGCCGGCCAGCGAGCTTCCTGCCCTCCGAGGACGCCGCCGGCTGCCGTGACAGCAGGGGTGGCCTGTGCTAGCTGTCAGATGGGGTCACCGAGGTCCCCTGGAGCCTCCTCAGAGAGCGGGGAGAGCTCCATGCAGTGGAGCCCCACGACACGCACGACGGCTGCAGGCCAGGAGGCCCGGAGCCTCGCGTGTGGCTGGTGGAAGCTCGAGGGCACGACCCACGGCGACCCCATAGCATCCCCGCAGGCGCCGCCCACCCTGCGCTCCAGCTCTGTCCAAGGGTGTGAATCGCCGCAGGACACAGGGGTTTGGCGGAGTAACCAGGGTCCCTAACCTGTTGACTCTGCGTTAACCAAATGAAGGGCAGCCCGGGTGGCTCAGCGGTTAGCGCCGCCTGCAGCCCAGGGCATGACCCGGGGTCCCAGGATCGAGTCCCGCATCCAGCTCCCTGCACGGAGCCTGCTTCTCCCTCTGCCTGGGTCTCTGCCTCTCTCTCTCTCTCTCTCTCTCTCTCTGTGTGTGTGTTTCTCATGAGTAAATGAGTAAATAAATAAAAAGTCTTAAAAAAGAAAATCAAATGGAAGATTATCCGGGGCAGTCCGACCTGGAGGGTTCCGCCTCGGTCCTTCCCGGGAGCTGCCCGGGGAGGCCACCCAGCCAGAGCCTGCGGGGACAGCAACGGAACGGGGACGGCCGCCCTGCACCTGGGAGGAGCTGAGCCCCGGCCACAGCCCGCGAGTCCCACAGCCCGCGAGTCCGGGAGCCGCCCCGGGCCTCGGGCAAGGCGGGACCCCCGCTCGGTTCCAGCCCGGGCCGCGCAGGGGCCCCCAGATGCCCCGCTGGTGCGAGCCCTGGCCGCTGATCATCCGTGCGCAGCCTGCGGGTCACAGCTCCGCCCCCGCGCCGTGCCTCGCCCCGGCCCTCCTGTCCCCCTCTCACCCCCGAAATCGGCCCGGGGGCCCTCGCTGGGTATCCCTGTCTCAGGAGGAAGGGCTCCTGTCAGGGTCCCTGAGACCACCCGCCCCTCTCAGTGCAGCCCAGCCTCCCCCCAGGACAGCTCCCCTGCTGGGCCTCCACCCCCCTTCACCAGCTCCTCTCCTCCAAGGCCGGGGTTACGGGGCGGGGCAGGGGCGGGCAGGTGGCATCACCAGGGCCTCATGCCCGGAGGAGATGCACGGGGCAGGGGAGGGAGTGTCAGGGAGGCTGGAAGCCTGGACACCCGCCCTTGCTGGGGCTGGGGGGCCGCGGCTCAAGGAGCGCAGGTGCCTCTAGAGGCTGGGAAAGGCCAGAAACAGAAGGAACCGGCTCATGTTAGACTCCGACCCCCCGAGCTGTAACGAACAGAAAAACGAAACACATTCCCATTTGTTATGACAACCGACATTTGGTCTTCATAATGCGTTTTTTTTTTTTTGCACTAAGGATGTGCAGGAAAGGGACATTTGTCCATCTGTGCTTCTTGAAAACACGGGTCAGCACGTCAGGGAGCGTCACTGGCCGGACACGTTTTTCTAAGCCCCCGATTTTGTGATTTGTTAAAGGACACGCACTTTCTACCTGAAGCGCAGCCTGTCGCGAGGCCGGCCCCACCCCGCAGCCGGGCCTTGCCCGCTCCCGGGACCTTCCGGGGGAGCCTGTGAAAATCTACCCGATGGTCCAACACGTCCCTGGAGCCCGTGAACGATGATATATATGCACGTAACCATCAAGCGTGTAGCTCCATTTTGCTCCTCAAGTCCCGAACACGGATTATATCACTCTGGCTCCAAACACTTTGTGTTCTGCAGCAATCAGGCGAAAGAACACGAGGGACCTGCCCTCAACCGGGCCTCAGGCCCAGGGACAGGCCGGGAGGAGCCTCCTCTCCACCGAGACGACGCCCACGTGATTTCCCCTCCTCTCCTCGGGGGACAGGAGCAGCTGCTCCGTCTCCGAGGCCTCGCCCCACTTCCAGGGAAGCCGCTGGCTGAACACGCGCACATCTGGTTCCCGTGGGAGGATAAGCCCCGCTTGGCCTGCGAGGACGCCGCTGGCTCCTTGTGACGCCAGGCCCCTAGGTCACTGGCTTTCCGAGGGACAAGGGAATGAGGTGATCAGGAGACGGCGCCAATGGCCTGTGACCCCGACGAGGGAGCAGAAGGCGGGCCCGGGACGAAGCAGCAGCAGACGCTCTGCAACTGCCCGTCGGGGGTGCGTGACACTCCGCAGGCGCTCCTGGCTGCCCTAAGGCTAACGGGAGGGAAGGCGGGTTACCCCCCAGAGACCAGGGTGCTGGGCCGCGCCGACCTCACCACCACCAGGGGCCCAGGGGCTCATGACGCAAAAGCCAGCGTGGCCATAGCCGCGCTTCCAGAGGCCCAAGTCCATTTCCTGGAGCCCTCGGGTCCCCTCCACCAGTGATGGGAAAACAGGCAGAAGGGAATGTAAACAAAGTCCAGTTTCTTTATGACCCGCAGCCCCTTGACCAGGACTTGGAAGGGCCCTCCGGGGCGCTCCCCGCCGCCCCAATGCTAACAGCTCGCGAGAGGGAGAAGCAGCCTTGGCTTGACTGAGCCCCTCCCCTTGCTCCCCCAACACTCGCGTCTCCAGGCTCAAGGGCCAGCTCACACGGCCCCCCTCTGCGCCCCTCCAGGTTGGGTCCTGCTCATTCATTTATGGCCATTTGGATTCTCACGTCCGGGGTCCCAGACACAGAGCAGGGCCGGGAGGGCAGAGCAGTGACCTCCCCTGAGCCCGCACTCCAGTTCTCACATTCGCCAGGCTGGCTTTGACGACTTACTGAGATATTTTAAATGACAGACATTATACCGTTTCACACATAAATACTTCAGTATTCATCTCTTTAAGAAATAAGGATTGCTTTCTTAGTAAGCAAAATACTGTCGCTGGATCCAGTTCACAATATAATAACAGGGACGCCGGGGGCGGGGGGGGGGGGCTCAGTGGTCGAGCGTCTGCCTCCGGCCCGGGTCGTGATCCCGGGGTCCTGGGATCGAGTCCCGCATTGGGCTCCCCGCAGGGAGCCTGCTTCTCCCTCCGCCTGGGTCTCTGCCTCTGTGTGTGTGTGTCTCATGAATAAATAAATAAAATCTTTTTTGAAAAAAACTGCCCCGTACTCGCAGAGCTGCACTCCAGGCCCTCGCCTAACAACGGAAGCTGCAGGGCGCTCCGCATTCTCCCTGCCTTGCAGTGACTGGGTTTTCCATCTTGCGGATCTGCCCTAGATTCAAGCAGCATCACGCAGGGAGGACTTTGGGCCGTTTCCAACCCTAAGGCTGCAAAGCAAACCCCCTTGCGTGTGTCATTTCCTGTTCTTGCACATGTGTGCCTCTTTAGAACAGATCAAGGGATGCACATCTGTGACTTTGTCAGATCCAGCCAACCCCTCCACAGGCTGCGCTGCCCTGCAGGGTGGCCGAGGACACGGAGCCTCCCCACAGCCTCGCCGATAAAACCACCTGTCACACCTCTGGTCCTTTATCAGCCTGATGACTGAGGGCCAGTGTTTCAGGGCCCGGATCTATATTCCTCCCACTACAAATGATGCTGAGCGCTTCTTTATGTGTGGAGATCCATTAGTTCTGAGAAGACGCGTATTTGTGGCTCTTGCCCTCTGTCCCACTGTTCTTGGTTTTTTTCTTCCCCATTTCCTATAACTCTTCATATTAAGTAGGTTGGCCCTTAGGGACATCTTCCAAGTGTTTGTTCTCAACTACTCATTGGTTGCTTTCGGGTTTTTTTTGCACTTTGGCCAGAGATATTGTGTATTTTAATACAGTTGAATGTGTTGATCATCTCCTCTGCGGATACTGAATTTTGAAAAATATATTTTTAAAAGATTTTATTTATTTATTCATGAGAGGGATGCTGGGTGGCGCAGCGGTTTGGTGCCTGCCTTTGGCCCAGGGCGCGATCCTGGAGACCCGGGATCGAATCCCACGTCCGGCTCCCGGTGCACGGAGCCTGCTTCTCCCTCTGCCTGTGTCTCTGCCTCTCTCTGTGTGTGTGACTATCATAAATAAATAAAAATTAAAAAAAAAAGCTTTTATTTATTCATGAGACACAGAGAGAGAGGCAGAGACCCAGGCAGGCAGAGGGAGAAGCAGGCTCCATGCAGGGAGCCCGACGTGGGACTCGATCCCCAGACTTGAAGATCACGCCCTGAACCAAAGGCAGACGCTCAACCGCTGAGCCACTCAGGCGCCCTTCGAAAAATACTTAGAAAGGATTTCCCCGTACTCAAGTTATAAAGCAATTCACGTGTTTTCTTCCAGTACTTACATGATTTTGTGTTTTATATTTAGATTTATGAAGTTTATCCTATAGTATATAGTTGGCATAAGTACTCAATTTTATTTTCCAAATGGCTATCCCAATCACCCGATGACGTTTATTAAAAAGCTCATTTCTTTTCCCAACTTGTGGTGCTGCTTTTATTGTATTTAAACTCCATATATGTGGGTAAGTCCATTTTCGATCTTCTAGTCTGTTCCACTGATCCGTCCATTTATGTACCATACCACACTTCTTATTATGGATCCTTCATTGTATTTTTTACATCTGCTAGAAATAGCCTCATCTCCCCCTGCCACTGCTAATCTTTTCCAGCATCCTCTTGACTCTTCTTGCTTATTTTTTCATATGAGCTTTACAATCAGTTTTTCGAGGCCCTGGAGGATAGGAAAAAATCCTTTATATTTTTAGTTATAAATTAAGGAGATTTGACATCTTCATGATACCCATTCTTCCTGTCCAAAAACATGCCCTATATTTTCATTTGTTTGTCTACTTCAGTCTCTTTCGAATTAAGGCTTTCTTCATATAAATTTTGCGTATTATTGTTAACTCCTATTTACCATTGTATGGTCACTGTCTCTATAGGGACTCCTAACGTCTCCATGTTGATTTTATTTATTTATTTATTTATTTATTTATTTATTTATTTATTTATTTTTATTTAAATTTGATTAGCCAAATACGGTACAGCCTTAGTTTCAGATGTAGTGTTTAATAATTTATCAGTTACATATAATACCCAGTTCTCATCACATCACTTGCCCTCCTTAATGCACATCACGAAATTATCCCATCCCCCCTCCCCTCCAGCGACCCTCAGTTTGTTTCCTATAGTTAAGAGTCTCTAGTGGTTTTTCTCCTTCTCTGATGACTTCCCGTGCAGTTTTCCTTCCCTTCTGCTGTGATCCTCTGTGCTGGTTCTTATATTCCACATATGAGTAAAACGATATAATTGTCTTTGTCTGATGGACTTATTTCACTCAGTGTAATGCCCTCCAGTTCACTCATGACAATATAAACAGTAAATATCCGTCCTTTCTGACGGCCCAGTGACACCCGGGGTGCGCAGGGACCACATCTTCCTGCAGCATCTGTCCGTGGACGTCGAGGCTCCTCCCGCAGCGCGGCCCCTGTGGACGCGGCCGCTGGGAACGTGGGGGTGCAGGTGCCCCTGCAGCTCACCGCCTCTGGGCTGTGGGGTCGGTATCCAGCAGTGCAATTGCCAGGTCATAGGGCAGCTCTGCGTCCGGCTCCTCGAGGCCCCTCCCTTCTGTCCCCACGGTGGCCGCCCGCCTGCGTTCCCACCAGCAGCAGAGAGGCTCCCCTTTCTCCACGTCCTCCCCGCACCTGTTGTTTCTTGTAATTAATTTAAGCCATTCTGACAGGTGTGCGGTGGTATCTCATGATTCTGATTTCTATTTCCCTGATGCCAAGGATGTTGAGCATTTTTTCATGTGCCTGTTGGCCATGTGTAGATATTCTTTGGAGAAATGTCTGTTCATGTCTCCTGCCCATTTTTCTTTTATTTTTTTTATTGGTGTTCAATTTGCCAACATATAGCAGAACACCCAGTGCTCATCCTGCCAAGTGCCCCCTCAGGGCCCGTCACCCAGTCACCCTGTCCCCCCGCCCACCTCCCCTTCCACTACCCCTTGTTCATTTCCCAGAGTTAGGTGTCTCTCATGTTTCGTCACCCTCGCTGATATTTTCACTCATTTTCTCTCCTTTCCCTTTTTTCCCTTTCACTAATTTTTATATTCCCCAAATGAATGAGACCATATAATGTTTGTCCTTTTCCGATTGACTTGCTTCACTCAGCATAATACCCTCAGGTCCATCCACGTCGAAGCAAATGGTGGGTATTTGTCGTTTCTAATGGCTGAGGAATATTCCATTGTAGACATAGACCCCAGCTTCTCTATCCATCATCTGTCGATGGGCACCGAGGCTCCTTCCACAGTGTGGCTATTGTGGACATTGCTGCTAGAAACATCGGGGTTCTTCTGCCCATTTCTTGACTGGATTATTTGTTTTTGGGGTGTTGAGTTTGACAAGTTCTGTAGAGATCTTGGATCCCGGTCCTTTATCTGATATGTCATTTGCAAATATCTTCTCCCATCCTGCAGGTTGCCTATCAGTTTTGCCATTTCCTTCACTGTGCAGCTTTTTAGCTTGATTAGGTTCCAATAGTTCATTTTTGCTTTTGTTTCCCTTGCCTTTGGAGACATGTCTAGCGAGAACGTGCTGCAGCTGAGGCCACAAAGTTGCCGTCTGTGTTCTCCTCCAGGATTTTGACAGTTTCCTGTCTCACATTTAGGTCTTTCATCCATTTTGGGTCTATTTCTGTGTGTGGTGTAGAGAAGTGGTCCGGCTTCATTCTTCTGCATGTGGCTGTCCAGCTTCCCGACACCATTTACTGAAGAGACTGTCTTTTCCAGAGGATATTCTTTCCTGCTTTGTCCATTTCTGGGCTCCCTGTTCAGTTCCATTTATCTGTTTTTCTGGGTTTTTTTTGTGCCAGTACAACACTGTCTTGATGATCATAGCTTTGTAATACAGCTTGAAGTCCGGCATTACGATGCCACCAGCTTTGGTTTTCTTTTTCAACATTCCTCTGGCTACTCAGGGTCTTTTCTGGTTCTATACAAATTTTAGGATTTTTTTTTGTTCCAGCTCTGTGAAAAATGATGATGGTATTTTGATAGGGATTGCAGTGAATGTATAAATTGCTCTGAGTAGCATAGACATTTTAACAGTATTTTTTCTTCCAACCCATGAGCATGGAATGTTTTTCCATTTCTTTGTGTCACCTTCAATTTCTTTCCTAAGTGTTCTGTAGTTTTTAGAGTACAGACCCTTTACCTCTCGGGTTAGGTTTATTTCCAGCAATCTTATGGTTTTTGGTGTAATTGTAAATGGGATCAATTCCTGAATTTCTCTTTCTTCTGTCTCATTGTTAGTGTATAGAAATGGAATTGATTTCTGTGAATTGATTTTATATCCTGTGACTTTGCTGAATTGCTGTATGAGTTCTAGCGATTTTGGGGTAGAGTCCTTTGGGTTTTCCATATAAAGTATCGTCATCTATGAACACAGAGAGTTTGACTTCTTCTTTGCCCATTCGAATGCCTTTTATTTCCTTTTGTTGTCTGATTGCTGAGGCCAGGACTTCTAGGACTGTGTGAATGTCAGTGGTGAGAGTGGAGTGGACATCCCTGTCGTGTTCCTGATCTTAGGGGAAAGGTTCCCCTGTTTCCCCATTGAGGATGATATTTGCTGTGGGCTTTCTGCAGATGGCCTTTAAGATGCTGAGGAACGTCCCCTCTATCCCTACATTATGGAGAGTTTTAACTAAGAAAGAGTGCTGTATTTTGTCAAATGCTTTCTCTGTGTCAATTGAGAGGATCCTATGGTTCTTGTCCTTCCTTTTATTAATGTGAAGTATCAGCTGATTGATGTGGAAATGTTGAACCACCCTTGCAGGCCAGGAATAAATCCCACTTAGGATTTTAATATCTGATCCTTTTAATGTACTGTTGGGTCCTATTGGCTACTACCTTGGTGAGAATTTTGGGTTCCGTGTTCCTCAAAGATATTGATCTTTAATTCTCCTTTGTGGTGGGTCTTTATCTGCTTTCGGGATCAAGGAAATGCTGGCCTCATAGAATGAGTTTGGAAGTTTTCCTTCCATTTCTATTTTTTAAAACAGCTTCAGAAGAATAGATATTGTTTCTTCTTTAAATATTTAGTATAATTCCCCCTGGGAAACCATCTGGCCTTGACCCTTGTTTTTTGGAAGATTTTCGATTACTGCTTCAATTTCCTTGCTGGTTATGGGTCTGCTCAGATTTTCTCTTTCTTCCTGTTTCCGTTTTGGTAGTTTATAAGTTTCCAGGAATGCATTCGTTTCTTCCAGATTGCCTGATTTGTTGGCATATAGTTGTTCACAGTATGTTTTTAAAATTGTTTCTATTTCCTTGGTGTTGGTCGTGATCTCTTCTCTCTCATTCATGGTTTTATTAATTTGGGTCCTTTCTCTTTTCTTTTCCGTAAGTTTGGCTAGGGGTTCAATCTTATTAATTCTTTCAAAGAATCAGCTTCTAGTTTTGTCGATCTGCTCCACTGTTCTTCTGGTTTCTATTTCACTGATTTCTGCTCTAATCTTTATCATTTCTCTTCTCCTGCTTGGTTTGGGCTTTATTTGCTGTTCTTTCTCCAGCTCCTTTAGGTGTATGGTTATCTTGTGTGCTTGAGATCTTTCTAATTTTTTGAGAAAGACATAATGTAATGTACTTCCCTCTTAGGACCACCTTTGCTGAATCTCAAAGATTTTGAACAGTTGTGTTTTCATTTTCATTCATTTCCATGAATTTTTTAAATTCTCCTTAATTTCCTGGTTGACCCATTCACTCTTTAGTAGGATGCTCTTTAACCTCCAAATGTTTGCATTCCTTCCAACTTTCCTCTTGCGATTGAGTTCAAGTTTTAAAGTGTTGTGGTCTGAGAATATGCAGGGAATAATCCCAATCTTATTGTACCAGTTGAGACCTGATTTGTAACCCAGTATATGATCTATTCTGGAGAATGTTCCACGTGCACTAGAGAAGAATCTATATTCTGTTGCATTGGGACGGAATGTTCTCTATATATCTGTGAAGTCCATCTGGTCCAGTGTGTCATTCAAAGACACATTGTTTCCTTGTTGTTCCCTGTTTAGATTATCTATCAGTTGCTGTGAATGGGGTGGTAACATCTCCTACTACGATTGTATTATGTACTAGTATTGTATTATATACTATTGTATTATTGTACTATTGTGTTGTATTATCATCAATGCGTTTCTTTAATTTGGTTGTTAATTGGCTTATATCACTGGCTGCTCCCAAGTTAGGAGCGTAAATACTTATAACTGTTAGATCTTCTTGTTGGAAAGATCCTTTAAGTATGAAATAGTGTCCCTCTTCATCCCTTAGTAGTCTTGGTTTAAAATCTAATTTGTCTGATATGAGTATTGCCACCCCAGCTTTCTTGTGATGTCTATTAGCATGAAAACGGTTCTTCACCCCCCCCCCTGCACTTTCAATCAGTAGGTTCCTTTGGGTCTAAAATGAGTCTCCTAGGGATCCCTGGGTGGCGCAGCGGTTTGGCGCCTGCCTTTGGCCCAGGGCGCGATCCTGGAGACCCGGGATCGAGTCCCATATCGGGCTCCCGGTGCATGGAGCCTGCTTCTCCCTCTGCCTGTGTCTCTGCCTCTCTCTCTCTCTCTCTGTGACTATCATAAATAAATAAATTGAAAAATAAAAAAAAAGTTAAAATGAGCCTCCTGTAGACACCACATGGAGGGGCCTTGCTTTTTTTTTATCCAATCTGTACCCTGTGTCTTCTGATTGGAGCATTTGGCCCATTCACATTCAGAGGAACTATTGAGAGATACGAATTTAGTGCCATCCTACTACCTGTAAAGCCCCTGTTTCTGTAGATTGTCTTTGCTTCTTTCTGGTCTATGTCACTCTGGGGCTCTCTCTTCTCTTACGGGATCCCCCTTAATATTTCTTGCAGGCCTGCTTTTGTGATCACGTCTCCTTTCAGTTTCTGTGCGTCCTGGAAGCTCTTTCTCTCTCCTTCCACTCTGAACGACGGCCTTGCTGGGCAAAGTATTCGTGGCTGCGCGTTTTTCTCATAATAGCACCTGGATGTCACGCCAGCCCTTTCTGGCCTGCTACGTCTCTGTGGGTAGGTCTGTTACCCATCTGATAATCTTATCCCCGTACATTAAGAACCTCTTGTCTTGAGCTGCTTTCAATAGTCTCTTTATCTCAGATTTGCAAGCTTCACTATTATATTTCATGGTGTTCATCTATTTTTTACTGATTTTGGGAGGGGTCCTCTCTACCTCTTGGACTTGAATGCCTGTTTCCTTCCGCAGATTAGGGAAGTTTTCAGCTATGACTTGCTCAAATATACCTTCTGTTTTTCTCTCTTCTCTATCAGGGACCCCAGTAATTCTAATATTGTTTTTCTTCATGACATCACTGATTTCCTGAAGCCTCCCTTGTGGTCCATTTTCTCTTTCTTTTTCCTCAACCTTTCCTTTGCACCAACTTGTTTTCTATGTCACTCTCTCTCCTGCCTCACTTACTCTAGCTGTTAGAGCATTGAATTCAAACTGCATCTCAGAGCATTTTTAATTTCAGCCCGATTAGATTTCATTTCTGCACTAAGAAATTCTCTAGTGTCTTTTATGCTTTTTTCAAGCTCAGCTGGTAACTTCATAGTTGTTATCCTGAACTCCAGCTCTGACAGCTTACTTATATCCATGTCAATTAGATCAGTGGCAGAGAGTATTACCTCTTGTTCTTTCTTTTGTTGTAAATCCCTCCTAGTCATTTTGCCCAGAGTAAAATGGACGGGGGAAAGAGAGAATATAATCTCACAGGGTGGACAAAACAGGGTGATCCATTTGGTCCTAAGTGTCCTTTGGTCTGTGTGTTAGAAGACACTAAATCTCAAAATTTTAAAGAAAGCAAAACTTACATACATATACAAAAATAAAATCGAATACGGTGAAGGGAAACAAAAAATGATGTGTATATCTATAAACTGTAAATGTAAAAAATGAAAGTTAATAAAAGGCTTTAAAACACAGTTGATAGGGACTCCTGGGTTGCTCAGCAGTTGAGCGTCTTCCTTTGGCCCAGGGTGTGATCCTAGTGTCCCGGGATCGAGTCCCACATTGGTATCCCTGCATGGGGACTGCTTCTCCCTCTGCTTGTGTCTCTGCCTCTGTGTGTCTCTCATGAATAAATAAAATTTAAAAAATAAAATAAAACAGAGTTGATAACATAGGAAACTAGTTGAAAAGGGAAAAAAAAAGAAATGGAAAAATTAAAACTGGAAGATAAATTAATCATAAGAAAAAGCCTCAAATTTTGGGGGATCCCTGGGTGGCTCAGCAGTTTGGAGCCTGCCTTTGGCCCCAGGGCATGATCCTGGGGTCCCGAGATCGAGTCCCACATTGGGCTCCCTGCGTGGAGCCTGCTTCTCTCTCTGCCTGGGTCTCTGGCTCTCTCTCTGTGTCTCTTGTGAATAAATAAATAAAATCTTAAAAAAGAAAAAGAAAAAGCCTCAAATTTTATACATTATTTTCCCCTAGTTTTGCAGTTCTGTTTGGCCCATAAACTTGCTGTTCACCTGTTCTTCCAGCTGCTCTCCTGGGGGAGGGGCCAGCTGCACCCATTCTCAGGTGTCTTTGCCTGAGCAGATTTGCACTGCCCCTTGCCAGGGGGCCGAGTCTATGTTGATTTCAGATCCTGCATGTTAGTGAATTTTCCTTTTGTTTTAGTAGTTTCTCAGTTGATTGCCTTGATTTTACCAGAAGTACAATCTGCGATGGTTTTACCTTTTCCTTTCCAATTCCTATGCTTGCGTGTGTGCATGTGTGTGTGTGTACAAATATGTGTGATACTGCATTTGGTGCTGCTTCCAGTAGGACGTTAAATAGTAAGGGTGATGATGGTGGGCATTGTGATCATGCTCCTGACTTCGGTGGAAGCGCTCAGCGTACCTCATAAAGACGCTGTTGTTGTTTTTTTTCTATTTGTCCATAAAAGATGAGGGAATCAATCATCTTTTGCATATATGGAGAAGATCATCAATTTTCTCCTTAGTTTATTTTGAAGCCTGATAATTTGGGTATGGGAGATGGAGAGAAATAGTTCTAATTTTTCTATGCAAATGCATTTTCTTCAACATTCTGTATTTATTTACTCAATTTTGGTAAATCATAGAAAATTTACCTTTTCACCCAGGGGTTTAGGCCTAGAGCTATAAGTAATCTCTTAAGATTTAACTTCCTCTATCTTAATAGTCATTTCTTCCTCCTTTTAGGACTTTTGTTACATGTATTTATGGTTTTACTTTTCTGGATTAGGGTATCTAGTGATTTATTTATTTTGTTGGTTTTTTTTTTTTCAAAGAACAGGGTTTTTATTTGTTAATTCTACTGTCCTCTTGTTTTCCAACTAGTTAATCTTGGCTGCCTTATTAATGGCCACTCTCAGTTTATTTAATTTTTCTTACTTAGAATTTTGGGGAAAAAATTTGGAGTTGGGCATTTAATTTATTTATTTTTCTTTCTTTTGTTTTTCTTGATATAAATATAAGGCTTTAAGTTTGTCTCTGAACACTGCCTGAGGAACATTCCCTAGATTCTGATATGTTTTCATTATCATCATTCCTTAGCAATCCTGAAATTGGTTTGTCTTTACCCTTTGACACAAGAGTTTTTAAGCAAAGTTTTAAAATACGTAGGCAAAAGAACATTTATACTTTGTTCTGATTTTTCGTTTTTCTCATGTTGTTTACTTTACTTCTGCATCTGTCATTGAGATGTTCACTGTGGCCCAGTTTGTGGTCAGTTTTCCTGACTCTTCTGTGTATACTGGAACCGAAAAGGTACATTCTCTATGATTGGAGCATAACCTTCCATGGCTATCCACAAGACCTGCCATGCCATATTGTATAGGATTTCTCCATTCCTAATCCTCTATGTCCCCTTGATCTGTTCTGGACTGATAGAGGAGCATTAAATCTCCTACAACGGGATGTTCTGTCTTTCCTATTATGTCTTACAGTTTCTGCTTCATGACAATTGTGGCTATGTCCTTGGCTGCATAAACAGCTGTCTCTAAAATGCAGTCATGAAAAGTAGCCTACATTCTCATGTCCTTCCTCCTCTCATTTAATGTTTCTTGGCCACAAATGTGTCCTCTACAATATCAATATCACGACCTCTGGGGTGCCTGGGTGGCTCAGTCAGTTAAACATCTGACTCTTGATTTCGGCTCAGGTCGTGGTCTCAAGATTGTGAGATCAAGCCCCACATCCGCTCTGTGCTCAGCAGGGAGTCTGCTTGAGATTCTCTTTCTCTCTCTCTCCCTCTGCCCTCCCACCAACACCTCCCTTTGTAAAAAAAAAAAATCATAACCCCTGTGTTCTTTTACTTAAATCAATTTCCCTAAAACAAATTTACACACAATATAATGAACCTGTTTTATTTTTTTATTTTTATTTTTTGTATACATTTTTTTATTGGAGTTCAATTTGCCAACATATAGCATAACATCCAGGGCTCATCCCGTCAAGTGCCCCCCCTCAGTGCCCATCACCCAGTCACCCCAACCATCCCGCCCACCTCCCTTTCCATTACCCCTTAAATGAACCTGTTTTAAAAGTGTAGTTAGGTTAAGTTTTGACAAAGGCACATCCCTGGATGGCAGCCACCACAACCAAGAACATCAGCATCCCCGAACTCAGACCTCCCCCCAGACCCCAAGCAGCCACTGAATCCTTCTGACAATATGGATTAGAGTTGTCTATTCTAGAGCTGCCGAACAACGGAATCATATATTTATGTACTGCTTTGTGTCTGGGATTCTTTTTTTTTTTTTTTTGTTACATTCTGCAACCTAGGGCATCTGCTTTTATTTTATTTTATTTTATTTTTTATTTATTTATGATAGTCACACACAGAGAGAGAGAGAGGCAGAGACACAGGCAGAGGGAGAAGCAGGCCCCATGCACCGGGAGCCCGACGTGGGATTCGATCCCGGGTCTCCAGGATCACGCCCTGGGCCAAAGGCAGGCGCCAAACCGCTGCGCCACCCAGGGATCCCTGTGTCTGGGATTCTTTCACTCAATGTACGATGTTTTTGAGGTCCAGCCATGCTGTCGGGAGTCTGTTCCTTTCTGCTGCTGAGCGAAGTCAGTTTCCATTATAAGGGTATTCTGATTATCCTTGACACAGTGGTGGTAACTAGACTGGTTTCCAAGTTTGGGTTGTTATGAGTGAAGCTGCTATAAACTTTTCTGTACGGATTTTGATTTAGACCAATATTTTCACTTTTCTTGGATAAATACCTAAGAGAAGAATTGCCAGATTCTACAGTATCTGTTTAACATTTTAACTGTTTTCCAAAGTCTTCGTACCCTTTTGTGTTTCCATCAGAAATGTATGCATTTCAGCTGCTTCATCTTTGTTAACATTTAATACTCAAATAAATAAATAAAAATTAAAAAACATTTAATACTCCTAGGCTTATTAATTTTAGCGTTCGGGTGGGTGTGACTGGTACCTCATTCTGGTTTTAATGTTCCTCTCTCTGATCACTAATGACTAGTACTTACTGACTGGCCACCCATCGTTTAGTGCCTGCTGCAATCTTCTGCCCAATTTTACTGGGCTGTGTAGTTTTCTAGATCTGTGTCTGTAGTTGTGTACAAATTCTTTTAATAGATAGTCTGATTAACAAGTTCTTAGATAGTCCGATAAACAAGTCCTTTGTTACATATACTTTGCAAATATTTTTTTCTACCCCATGATTTGTTTAATCACTACCTTCTCAATGTTACCTTTAATAAGCAAAATATTATTATCTTTACAATGCCTAATATTCCATTTTTATCCCGAGGCTTACTTTTTTGTGTCCTAAAAAATCTTTTGCCTAATCCCAAGTCGTGAGGACACTCTCTTCTAACATTTGTTTCAGCATTTCCATGTAGGCCTATAAGCCACCTCAAACTACCCTGTGTGTGACATGTGCGTGTCTGCGGAGGGTTTGTGAAAGGAGAGGGCTGGGGGGGCGGGCAGCATGTCTGTCCACAAATCTGCATGTCAACTCCAGGTCCTTGGCTGCGCATGTATTCAGGGGAGTGTGCATGAAAAGCACAGGTTAAAAGGGGGAAGTTAAGAGCATGTGGGTGGCTCAGGGTGGAGCGTCTGCCTTCGGCTCAGGGCGTCACTCCAGGGCCCTGGGATCGAGTCCCACATTGGGGTCCCCAGAGGGAGCCAGCTTCTCCCTCCGCCTGTCTCTCATGAATAAACAAAATAAAATCTTTAAAAAAAAAAAGAAATAAATAAAAGGGGAAGATAAAGCAAAGATTTAAGCTGCTGAGGAAAGAAAACTCTTTCAACTAATAGTGTAGGAGAAACCAAACACTGTACAAAAAAACCCCCTGAAACTTACAGATATTATGGGCCTCCTAATAGGATACAGAAAAAAAGACACAATGTCATCTCTGTGGCATTCCTGCCCATAACATAATGAGATAAATGCATAATTAGAATCTAATCCTGAGGACACATCCAACTACCCCAAATTGAGGGACATTCTATAAAATAACTGGTCTTTATTGCTCAAAAATGTCAAAGTCATAAAACACAAAGAAGGGTTGGGGAACTGTTTCAGATTAAAGGAGACTAGAGACAATAAATGCCACATGTGAACTGAGACTGGATCATGTGACAGTAGGGGGAGAAAAGCCATAAAGGACATTATTGGGACAATCAGCAAAATTTGAATAGTCTGTGGATTCGATATTGGCACCGTATCAATGTTAAATTTCCTAATTTGATCACTGCACTGCTATGTAAGACAATGTTCTTATTCTTAGGAAACACACACTGAAGTATTTAGGGATAAAAATAATACCAACTATACTCACTGATGAAATTAGCCTTTGTTTGGAAGTTTTAAAAAGCAACTTTTGCAAAAGCACTAAGTCCACAATTAAAATGTTTTCAGCAAAGTTTCCATTTGGAATAAATCTACTAATAACAAGGAAGGAAAATAGGGCATGTAAAGGAAAATCTGCACAAACACATAACATATTTTAAAATTTTATTTAAATTCAATTAACATTTAGTGTAGTATTAGTTTCAGAGGTAGAGTTCAGGGATTCATCAGTTGCATAAAACACCGAGTGCTCATCTCATCGTGTGCCCTCCTTCATGCCTGTCCCCCAGTGACCCCATCCCCCACCTCACCTCTCCTCTAGAAATCCTCAATTTTTTCCCCTATGGTAAAGAGTCTCAAAAAAAAAAAAAAGAGTCTCTTATGGTTTGTCTCCCTCTCTGATTTCATCTTACATAACCAACATATTTTAATGTGTATTTCTATAACAGGTCTACATCTATTGCTTTCTGAATATCCAGAGTAATCCAAAATATTCCAAATGAAGGAGATAATCACAGAGCCAGCCTCACACAAGCTGAGGACTAAGTTTCTCTTGGGGAAAAAAAAATGATAGTTATTGCTAAATCCCCCCCCCCCGCCCGCCAAAAACAAAGTCTGCAAAACTGGAGTCTTAACTGACCGTGCATAGCCATAACCATTTTGCCACATATTCATCATCTATGAACATTTGTATACACATCTTCATGTGGACACTTTATTTCTTTTAGGTACATACCTAGGAATGAAATGACTGGGTCATATGATAGATATGTTTAACTTTTTAAGAAACAGTTTTCCAAGTGATTATACCATCTTACTCTCCCACCAGGAGTGAATGAGAATTCCAGTTGCTTCACATCCTCATCAACAATTGATATGATCCGGGATCCCTGGGTGGCGCAGCGGTTTGGCGCCTGCCTTTGGCCCAGGGCGCGATCCTGGAGACCCGGGATCGAATCCCACGTCAGGCTCCCGGTGCATGGAGCCTGCTTCTCCCTCTGCCTGTGTCTCTGGCGCTCTCTCTCTCTCTCTCTCTCTCTCTCTCTCTGTATGACTATCGTAAATAAAAAATTAAAAAAAATTGATATGATCCATCTTAAATTGTAGCCATTCTAATGTACAGTGGTATCTCATTGTATTGCCCTCAATTCTCATGGTGTTGAAGAGGTTTTATGTGCTTGTTATCCTTATATCTTCTTTGGTGAAATGTCTCTTCAAATCCTTTTGTCTATTTTCTAAAATTGGGTTGTTAATCTTATAATATAGTTTTGAGGATTCTTTATATATGTTGGATACAAATCCTTTACTAGATGTATGATTTGCAATTATTTTCTCCCAGGCTGTGACTTGTCTTTTCATTCCCATAACAACGTCTTTCAAATAGCATAAGTTTTGGGATCCCTGGGTGGCTCGCGGTTTACCGCCTGCCTTCAGTCCAGGACATGATCCTGGAGTCCCAGGATCAAGTCCCACATCAGGCTCCCTGCATGGAGCCTGCTTCTCCCTCTACCTGTGTCTCTGCCTCTTTTTCTCTGTGTCTCTCACGGGAAAAAAAAAAAAAGAATATGTTTTTAATTCTGATGAAGGCCATTTCATCTTTTAAAAAAAGGGAGCATGCTTTTGATCATATGTAAAAAGTGCCCAATCCAGTATTTTTCTATAAATATTATAGTTTTATGTTTTAAATTATCTATTTTGAGTTAATATTTGTATATGATGCAGGATATGGATCAATACTCATCTTATTTTACATGTGAATATCCAATCATCCCAGTACCATTTGTTGAAAAGGCTTTTCTTTTTCACTGAATTACATTTGCACCTTTGTAAAAATCGGCTGTAAATAAACATGTGGATCTATTTCTGGACTCTATTCTGCTCCATGATCCGTTTATATATCATTTCAATACTACACTGTTACTGATTACTATGGCTTTTAAGTCTTGAAACTAGGATCAGTCCTCCAACGTTCTTTTTCAAAGCCATTTTGGTTATTCTAGGTCTTCTGCATTCCCATTTGAGTTTTTTTTTTTAATTCTGTTTATTTATTCATGAGAGACAGAGAGGCAGAGACACAGGCAGAGGGAGAAGTAGGCTCCCTGCAGGGAGCCCGATGTGGGACTCAATCCCAGGACCCCAGGATCATGCCCTGAGCTGAAGGCAGATGTTCAACCACTAAGCTACACAAGCGTCCCCGCATTTGAATTTTAAAATCATCTTACCAATTTCTACGAAACTGTCTGTTAAAATTTGTACTGAATCCTACAAAGCTGTGGTCATCAAGACAGTGTGGTACTGGCACAAAAACAGACACATAGATCAATGGAACAGAATAGAGAACCCAGAAGTGGACCCTCAACTTTATGGTCAACCAATATTCGATAAAGGAGGAAAGACGATCCACTGGAAGAAAGACAGTCTCTTCAATAAATGGTGCTGGGAAAATTGGACATCCACATGCAGAAGAATGAAACTAGACCACTCTCTTGCACCAGACACAAAGATAAACTCAAAATGGATGAAAGATCTAAATGTGAGACAAGATTCCATCAAAATCCCAGAGGAGAACTCAGGCAACACCCTTTTTGAACTTGGCCACAGTAACCGGAGAAGGACAAACAGTGTATGTTCTCATTCATTTGGGGAATATGAATAATAGTGAAAGGGAATATAAGGGAAGGGAGAAGAAATGTGTAGGGAAATATCAGAAAGGGAGACAGAACATAAAGACTTCTAACTCTGGGAAATGAACTAGGGGTGGTGGAGGGGGAGGAGGGCGGGGGGTGGGGGTGAATGGGTGACGGGCACTGAGGGGGACACTTGACGGGATGAGCACTGGGTGTTATTCTGTATGTTGGTAAATTGAACACCAATAAAAATTAAGTTATAAAATTAAAAAATAAATAAAAATAAAATTTGTACTGAATCAACAGATCAATTTGGGGAGAAATAACATCTTAATGTCATTAACAGTAGATCTTTTTATTGGGGTGTTTTTAATCAAGAAAAGATACTAAATTTTATCAAATGTGTTCTTTGCATCTTTTGAGATAATTATACATGTTTCTTTTTTAGTTTGTTATCAAGGTGAATTATATTAATTGATTTTCAAATGTTTCTTAAACTTTTAAAAAATTCTTTATTCTGAGATACTTATTGATTCACATGCTGTTTTAAGAAACAACACAGAAAGATCCTGTGTATGCTTTACCCAATTTTCCCCAATGGTAACATCTTGCAAAACTATAGCACAACACAACCAGGATACTGGCGTTGACCGAGTTGTGATACAGAACAGTTCCATCACCACAGGGATCCCTCCATTGCCCTTTTACGGTCATATCCCCTTCCCTCCCACCTCCACTCCATCCTTAACTACTGGCAATTACTAAAATGTTTTCCGTTTCTTTAATTTTGTAATTTCGCAAGTGTTTTGGAATTTTTGTTTTTTCACTGACCATAATTCTTTAGAGATTTATCTAGGTGTTGTATGCATCAGTAGTTCATTCCTTTTTATTGCTGAGTAGTGTTCCATGATACAGATGTGCCACAGTTTGTTTAACTGAAGGACATTTGGTCGTTTCAAGTTTGAGGCTTTTATGAATAAAGCTGATATATACATTCATGTGCAGGTTTTGCGTGAGCATAAATCGTCAATTGTCTGGGATAAAGGACCAGGAATACAATTATTTGGTCATACAGTAGTTGCATCATTTTTTTAAATCTCCAAACTGTTTTTCAGAATTCCTTTATCATTTTAGGATATAAGAATCCTACATTACCCCAACACCATACAAGTAAGTCTCTCCATATCCTCAACGATATTTGGTGCTTTTGGTGGTAACACCACCCTTCATTTTAGCCATTCTGATAAATATGTAATGGTATCTCACTGTGGCTTCAATTAACATTTCCATTATGTATAATGATGTTTAATGTTTTTTCATTGTTTATTTTCCATCAATGTCCTCTTCAGTGAAATTTCTCTTCTGTCTTTTGCCTATTTCATAATTGGATTGGTTTTTTTTTCCCCTGTTGAGCTTTAAGAGTTCTTTATATACTCATTACTAGTTCTATGTCAGATATGTGGTTTGCAAACATTTTCTACAACTCTATAGCTTTTCATCCTCTTAATAGGATCATTCACGGAGCAGAAGTTTCCAATTTTGATGAAGTCCAATTTACAAATTTTTCCTATTATGTATCAAGCTTTTGGTGTCAAGTCTAAGAATTTTGCCTAGTGTTAGATTCTAAAAATTTTTTATTTTTTCTAATAGTCTTATTATTTCTATGTTTTACATTTAGTTCCATGATCCATTTTATTTTTTTTAATTTTTTATTTATTTATGATAGTCACAGAGAGAGACAGAGAGAGAGGCAGAGACACAGGCAGAGGGAGAAGCAGGCTCCATGCAGGGAGCCTGACGTGGGATTCGATCCCGGGTCTCCAGGATCGCGCCCTGGGCCAAAGGCAGGCGCTAAACCACTGCGCCACCCAGGGATCCCCATTTTATTTTTTTAAAGATTTTATTTATTTATGAGATAGAAAGGCAGAGACACAGGCAGAGGGAGAAGCAGGCCCCACGCAGGGAGCCTGATGTGGGACTCGATCCTGGGTCTCCAGAATCAGGCCCTGGGCTGAAGGCGGTGCTAAACCGCTGAGACACCTGGGCTACCCAGCCACGATCCATTTTAAATTAATGTTTGTAGAAGATGTGAGACTTAGGTGGAGGTTTTTAAATTTCTAAATGTCCAGTTGACTCAGAACCACTTACTGAAATGGCAATCTTTCTTCCATTGAATTCATTTTGCAGCTTTGTGGAAAAGTCTCTGAGTACTTTTTCAGCCCTATCGTCTTGCTCCTCTCCCTCTGGAACCCTGATGACATGAATGTCAAATCTTTTGTCATAGTCCCACAGGTCCCTGAGCCTCTCTATTGCTGTTGTTAATCTATAATTTCTGCATTGTTCACACTGTTCAAACAATTTCTATTGTTTTAGCTTCCATTTCACTGAGTCTTTCCTCATTCTACTGTTGAACTCATCCACTGAGCTTTTATTTTGGTTATTATAGTTAAGTTTAAAACTTTTCTTTTGGTTCTTTCTTATATCTTTTTTTTTTTATTTTATTTATGGTAGTCACAGAGAGAGAGAGAGAGAGAGGGGCAGAGACACAGGCAGAGGGAGAAGCAGGCTCCATGCACCGGGAGCCCGACGTGGGATTCGATCCCAGGTCTCCAGGATCGGGCCCTGGGCCAAAGGCAGGCGCCAAACTGCTGCGCCACCCAGGGATCCCGGTTCTTTCTTATAACTTATTAAACTTTCTGTTCCATTTCTTTGTTGAGGCTTTCGATTTTTTTTTCAAGCATGTTTGTAATTTTTCACTGAAGCATTTTCATCATGACTGCTTTAAACTTTGTCAGATAATTCTAACATCTCTGTTATCTCGGTATTGGCATCTATTGAATGTCTTTTTCGTTCATTTTGAGATCTTCCCGGTTCTTGATATAATAGTAACGTGTGACTGAAATGGGGGCATTTTTGTCTTATGTTACGGACTATGGATTTCACTTAAACCTTGTTTTAGTTGGCTTTCATTGACAATGCTCTGGCAAAGACAGGAGGCACAACCTTGTCACTGCCAGGTGCTGGTAGAAGTACATGTTCCCCATGAAACCCTCCATTGAGGGAAGGAGGACTCTTTGTTACTTCTGGGTGATGGTGCCGGTTCCAACTCTCCATGTGGCTCCATTGATACCACACTGGGCGTGGCCTCCTTACTGCTGAGCCATGTGTGAGTTCTAACTCTTCAACATGCTCCTCCGACACCACTCCAGTGAGCAGGGGGAAGGATACCTCCCTGCTGCTGGGTAACAGAAGCCCTGTCTTTCCATGGTCTCCATTGAACTGCAGGGAATCATGCCTCATTACCAGCCCAGGAGGATGAAAATCCTGGCTCTGGACGTGGCATTCTGTAATATTCCTGTGAGGATGCAAATCTAGGCTCCTCCACTTAGACTATGCTTGCATGGTGGGAGTGGTGCTGCAGTCCTCCTCCTTTTATGTCATTTATAACTAGAATAAAGAGATTATTGTCTCAAATTTTTCTATCTTTCTAGGTTGCCCATTTCCTGGTCCTTTGACCAGAAAGAGCAAGTTTTTGTTGCAACTAGTTTTGTCTGCACTCGTTATTACTTACCTTTAAGTTACCAGCTTCCTCAGCTCCAAGTCTGAAATGTATGAGGCAAAAACAAAACCCAGGGAACTCACCACCTGTTGCTCCTCAGTTAATGTCTCTGGTTGGTTTCTCTTCTTCTCTCTACCTTGCAGAATCTGCTTATACTTGTTTTATATACGATATCCAGATTTTTGGCTATACTTAGTGGGTGGAATAGGGAAAACTATGTCCATGTCCCAGAAAAGTAGTCAGTTTCGCATATTTTTATCACTGTTATTTGGTGTATTGAGATTTACGACAGTTTTATCTTCATCATGAATATATGATGTTTTAACTTGTTTCATAATTTGAGTCTTAAAATCAATGTGCCTTGTTTCCCTAAAGTTTAATGGACCTTTTCTGAATCACTCTGTTTTAGATTAATTTCTTATTTATAATATGTATGTGGGCTTTGCTATTACTTTCAACGATGAGTTTATTTAATTTGTATTTGACGTAACAGTTTTTGCCTTAATGCTAGCATAAAAGGCTTTTTAAATTTTTTCACTCTTGCTATTTGACCTTCTTCTTTCTGAAGGGTGTTTTCCTTCTGGTAATTTGAAAGTTACAATCTGTTTAATCACTCCAGTTTCTTCTTTCATATACCCTAATACTTTTCCTAGATTTAGCATATTTAGACAATATTTGCTAAATGCTAAAAAGTGCTAAGAATGCTAAAGAAGATAAGATAATCAATGCTGCCTCTTAATCACAATTCTCCTCTCCTTGCTTACTTTCTGATTTTTTTCCCTCCTTCCAACAATAAAGGCTTTTGCTGATTTCAATTCATGCTCATTTCTATTTTAGTTCTGCTCCTCCGGGTCTGGGTCCCTTTATAAATGTTTCTTGACTTTTCAAAGTATTTTATGGGAAGCCCGGGTGGCTCAGCGGTTTAGCACCGCCCTTGGCCCAGGGCGTGATCCTGGAGACCCGAGATCAAGCTCCGTGTTGGGCTCCCAGCGTGGAGCCTGCTTCTCCCTCTGCCTGGGTCTCTGCCTCTCCCTCTCTCTGTCTCTCATGAGTAAATAAATAAAATCTTTTTTAAAAATAAAATATTTTATTTATTTGGGAGCGAGAGAAAGCAGGAGCAGGGTGGGAGGCAGAGGGAGAGGGTCAAAAAGACTCCCTGCTGCATGGGGGGAGCCTGACACGGGGCTTGATCCCAGGACCCTGAAATCATGACCTGAGCTAAAGGTGTAAGCTTAACTAACTGAGCCACCCAGACACCCCTCTTCCTTGATATTTTTTTTTAACTTAGAAACTATCTGTGCCTTCCCACCGTGAAAGATCAATATTCTAATACACTCATAATCCCTCCCCCAAACCTCGTGATTTCTTTGGTCAATTTTACCTCATCATAACTTATGAAATTTTCTTCGGAGACACTGTCCTGTAGTTGTTGGGAGTTGCCTTTCCATAGAGTCAAGCCTGTGCTCATCATCTATCTTTGTCTTGTAGCTTCTCCTTTCATCTCTCGGTGAAAGAGTTTTGTTTTATTTAACAGAGTCCCTGGGGGCTAACATTCAGAGTAATTTCACATTTGATACTGTTTCCTGCTTTTCTACTTGGCTGACTTGACATGGCACAGCTTTTGTTGACTTCTCAGTGCTTCAGTTCCCTCATCCCATCTTTGGAGAATGTCCTTTCCCACCTCTCACTAACCATCATATCACTACCACTCCAATCTTTTTTTTTTTTTTAAGCATAACTGACATTACCTCCACAACTGAAAGTGCCCATGGGATTTTACTCCCTTGGGTATTTTTCTTCCAGAAAAGAATTTTTCATATTAGGCTTCTTTCAGCCTTTCTCAACTGGGTTCCAAAGAAAAATAAATCCTAAAGCCCTAAGACATCTGTTGCTGATAACAAATCACCTTGATCCTCTGCATCTGGAATAGAACTAGTCATAAACCAGGCTGGGAGAATTGAGAAAACAGTTACTCGATCATTTTCTGTGTCCTGTGGTCCAGCTGCGGAGCCCCATGGAGAAAAGCTTCAAAACGTCGGCTTTGCTTGTATTGTCCTTGCTCGTGTGTAGCCTGCTTAGCTCTTGCTGAACGTCTTCCTTATTCTTAAGTGTTCAGGTGAACCATCTCAATGTTCTCCCTCCCCCACCAGAAGACCAAGCCAGCCTGTGGGCTTTGCTGGCTGCAGGCCTGGGCTCTGGCTTCAGCTGTCCGGTGCGGGAACTCACTCTACCCTGTCCAGAACATACCTGGTCCAGGGCAGGGGGTCCTCGGGTGTCACCCCCAAATCTGATAGCTAGCTTTGCTTTTGCCTATTCTACCTCCTTCTGGAAATTAATGCCTTTCATATCTTTCTCCCAATTCAGAAGGGAATTAAAGCTCACAGCAGGCAGCCCAGGGCTCGCACGCTTCCTGTGCCAGCCCCTCATCCTGCTCTCTCGGGTCTTCTTTCATTTGCCTTCTCCTTTCCTTGTCTTTGACCACATTCCTGTCTGTTGTTCAGGATAAGCTGCACTGGACGCTTCCTCTTTCTCCCTGCCAGGTAGCCACCCTATCCTAGCCCAGAAGAAACCACCATCACTACGGTTGGGACAAGAGGAAAGCGGTGAGAAGGGCACTACCCTCTTTGAAACTCCCACCTCCTCTCCCAGGGCTGCTGTCTCCCGTCTCCCTCAGCTGTCTACTGCTGACAGGATTGGTGGCGTTTTCCCCAAGATTCTGACTTCAGTCTTCTCTCTCCACAGCTTCCAGGCAGGGTGGGGGCAAGTGCTGCTTTGCAGCAGGGGGTTGGTCTCCCTCCTTCCCCTTCAACAATAAAGGCTTTTGCTGTTATTTGGCTTCACTTCTCCAAATCCCTGTGTTGTCCATACCCTTGGTTTGAGGGTAGTGAGACTGAGAACCGGCCTCACCCAGCCTCCTGAGCCACAAGTAACTGACCACTCTTCAAAGGTGTGGAGTGGTGACCTTGACCCCTGGCTGAAGGGCAACCAGGGTCTTCCTCCAGAGCTTCAGCCAGTGAGTGATGGGCCTATGCGGCACGGTGATGGAGGACATGACGGGGGTGTCCAACACTGTAGGGAGAGGAGTTTAAACTCACTAGAGAAGTTTAAATGTAAGAGGGAAGACAACAATGCTGAGACTGGGAGGTGAGCCAGAGACAGCAAAGTGGACTTCAGGTCAGGCCCCTTTTAGTGTCTTACATGGACCCTCTCCTCCACTACCCATGTACCACTCAGTCTGGTCTGTTTCTCATTCAAGGTTCTTGAGGGGTCTTAAGACATGAGGAGTCCTGTACCCGGTGGACACAGAGTAGGACCTGGGACAATGGACAGACCCTGGTGCTGGGGCACAGAGGCCATGAAAGCGAGAGTACCCATGAATTAGCAGAGATCCCTGGGAACCTTCCACCAGGCTGGGGTCCAGGCTAATCAGATCTCATCTTTGCAGGACTTAACCCCAGACTCGGCAGCTTCCAGGCTTTGGCCCTGGACTGCCATGCCAGAGGCCTCTGAGCCCTGAGGCTAAGAGCATGGGCGCAAATGCCAGTGACTGGATTCAGGTTCTGGCTGTTGGTTCCTCCGTTTGCTCCTCTCTGATGGGGGCAACAGAAGTACCCCCAGCAGACTGCAGTCCTGCATGTCAGTGTGCTAGGCACCCGCACGGTGCCTGGGACTGGCCGAGTCTGAGAAATGACAAATGAGGCCTGAAACCTGTAAGAGTGCCTAGCCCGGGCGCTTGGGGGGCTCAGCGGTGGAGGGCCTGCCTTCTGCTCAGGGTGTGATCCCGGGGTCCTGGGATCAAGTCCCGCATCCGGCTCCTCCTGCCAGCCTGCTTCTCCTGGGTCTCCTTGCTGTCTCCTGCTTCTCTGCCGGGGTCTCCGCCTCTCTGTGTGTCTCTCACGAATAAATAAAATCTTAAAAAAAAAAAAAAAACCAAGTGCCTACCCCCTGGCTGTGGGAGTAAGGACAAGGGCCTGTAGCTGCGCCCTGCACGCCAGGTGTGATCGGTGCGCACGTCACTGCCGTCCACCGCCTTGTGTTGGGCGAGACCCACTCCCGGTCAGACCCGCGCTGCTTCTGCCTTCGTGCTGCTCCTCTGTGAGGCCTGCAAGCTGCATCTTCGCTCATCTGCTGCCAGGCGGATCCCATGAAGTTTCCTCTCGGGCTTGCGTTTGATCTCCGTCCTCCCAGATGGCTCCCGAATGTGGCAGGAGAGGCTGTGGGGGCCGCTGCAGGGTGTCCGCCCCCCCCCACCCGCGGCAGAGCCCAGGGCTGGCTGGGCTGAGGGCAGCAAGGCCTGACCGGCGGAGGGCCGAGGGCTCAGGGCAGCAAGAAGGGCCGGACCGCAGGGCCCTCCACGCGGCAGGCCACACCGCGCTACCTGAGGGGCAGGGCGACCGCGCAGGTGACCCTGCAGGTGACCACGCAGGTGACCCCGCAGGTGACCGCGCAGGTGACCCCGCAGGTGACCACGCAGGCGACCACGCAGGTGATCCCGCAGGTGATCGCGCAGGTGACCGCGCAGGTGATCGCACAGGCGACCGCGCAGGCGACCCCGCAGGTGACCGCGCAGGTGACCCCGCAGGCGACCGCGCAGGCGACCCCGCAGGCGACCGCGCAGGCGACCCCGCAGGCGACCCCGCAGGTGACCCCGCAGGCGACCGCGCAGGTGACCCCGCAGGTGACCCCGCAGGCGACCGCGCAGGCAACCCCGCAGGTGACCGCGCAGGTGACCCCGCAGGCGACCGCGCAGGCGACCGCACAGGCGACCCCGCAGGCGACCCCGCAGGTGACCCCGCAGGCGACCGCGCAGGTGACCCCGCAGGTGACCCCGCAGGCGACCGCGCAGGTGACCCCGCAGGTGACCGCGCAGGCGACCCCGCAGGCGACCCCGCAGGTGACCCCGCAGGCGACCGCGCAGGCGACCCCGCAGGTGACCCCGCAGGCGACCGCGCAGGTGACCCCGCAGGTGACCGCGCAGGCGACCCCGCAGGCGACCCCGCAGGTGACCCCGCAGGCGACCGCGCAGGCGACCCCGCAGGTGACCCGCAGGCGACCGCGCAGGTGACCCCGCAGGTGACCGCGCAGGCGATCGCGCAGGTGACCCCGCAGGTGACCGCACAGGCGACCACGCAGGTGACCCCGCAGGTGACCCCGCAGGTGACCACGCAGGTGACCCCGCAGGCGACCGCACAGGCGACCGCGCAGGCGACCGCGCAGGTGACCCCGCAGGTGACCGCGCAGGCGACCCCGCAGGCGACCCCGCAGGCGACCCCGCAGGTGACCCCGCAGGCGACCACGCAGGCGACCCCGCAGGTGACCGCGCAGGCGACCCCGCAGGTGACCCCGCAGGTAACCCCGCAGGTGACCACGCAGGCGACCGCGCAGGTGACCCCACAGGTGACCGCGCAGGTGACCCCGCAGGTGACCGCGCAGGTGACCCCGCAGGCGACCACGCAGGCGACCCCGCAGGTGACCGCGCAGGCGACCCCGCAGGTGACCCCGCAGGTACCCCGCAGGTGACCACGCAGGCGACCGCGCAGGTGACCCCACAGGTGACCGCGCAGGTGACCCCGCAGGTGACCGCGCAGGGACCCCGCAGGCGACCACGCAGGTACCCCGCAGGTGACCACGCAGGCGACCGCGCAGGTGACCCCCAGGTGACCGCGCAGGTGACCCCGCAGGTGACCGCGCAGGTGACCCCGCAGGCGACCACGCAGGCGACCCCGCAGGTGACCGCGCAGGCGACCCCGCAGGTGACCCGCAGTACCCGCAGGTGACCCGCAGGCGACCGCGCAGGTGACCCCAGGTGACCCGCAGGGACCCGCAGGTGACCGCGCAGGTGACCCGCAGGCGACCCCGCAGGTGACCACGCAGGCGACCGCGCAGGTGACCCCGCAGGTGACCGCGCAGGTGACCCCGCAGGTGACCGCGCAGGTGACCCCGCAGGCGACCCCGCAGGCGACCACGCAGGCGACCGCGCAGGTGACCCCGCAGGTGACCGCGCAGGTGACCCCGCAGGTGACCTCGCAGGTGACCGCGCAGACGCAGGGCCCCAGGCGGGCCGACAGCTGGCGCCGGCAGGTGGGCCCGCGGGCCTGGTCGGTCCCGCTGCCTCGGCAGGAGCGCGGAGCCGGGGCGGCGGCTCCTGGAGGCCCGGAGGGGGCGCAGCCCAGGCAGGGGGCTCGGAGCCTGGACGGAGGCGGCAGCCAGCGCCGCAGGCCCCGGGGGCTCAGGAGCGCGGGCCCAGCACTGCTCCCGCGGCGGGGCCTCCTCGCCAGGCCGACTCCGCGGCGACCACCTCGGTCCGCCCCGCCGCCCGCAACAGGCCGCCGCCCGCGGTGCACCTCAGCGGCGACCCGGCGGCCTCTCGGGCCGACACGGGGACCCTCACCAGGACCCCCACCGGGACCCCCCTCACAGGGACCCCTCACTGGGACCCCCTCACCGGGACCCCCCCACCCGGACCCCCATCTTCAACCTAAAATCCTATAATCAGAAAAATCCTTCAAATAGTAAGGTAAATTTGAGATTTTCAGATAAACCAAAGCTAAAAAAAAAAAAAAAAACCCAAAAATGTAAATAATATTATGCAGCAATTGAACCTCCACAATAAGAAATGCTAAAGGCAGATTTGGGGACTGAAGAGAAATGATGCTGAATATAATCGTGGATCTCCAGCAAGTTCTCAACCACGGCTGTATTGACGTGTAGGGCCATATAAATCTGGGGCGGGGGGAGGAGAGCGAGGAGGGGGGACGCTATCCTGTGCATCGTACCACATTTTGCAGCATCCCTGGCCTCCACCTACTGGATTCCAGGAGCACCCTCTTCCAGTTGTGACAACTAAACATGTCCCCTATGGGAATTAAGGACGCCAGGGAAAATGAAGAACACCACAAAGGGAAACTGCTATGGACCTGATGTCTGTATTTTTCAGAAATTGAATGTTTCCCAAAATTCATATATTGAAATCCCAACACCTAACTTAAGGTGGAGACTTTGGAAGGTAATTAGGTCATGAGGGTAGAGCCCTTATAAATGGGATTAGTACCCTTATGGAGGCCCCAGAGAGCTGCCTGCCCCTTCCACCGTGTGAGGACACAGTGAGAAGTTGGCAATCTGCAACACAGAAGGGGCCCCTCACGTGATTGTGCCAGTCCCCCAATCTTGGGCTTTCAGAAATTTCTGTGAGAAATTTCTGTTGTTTATAAGCCATCCAGTCTTTGGCACTTTACTACAGCAGCCCAAACTGACTAAGACAGTAACTAGGTAACTATCAGTTAATATAAAATTATGTTTTTCTGTGTTTTTAGTTTTTAAAAGCCAAGGTTTGAGTGCGTATTTCTCCAGATAAGCTATCTAAATGCCCAGTAAGCACACTAAGATAGTGCTCACATAATTTTTTTAAGATTTGATTTTTTTTTGTTAATATCAGAAAGGGAGACAGAACATAAAGACTCCTAACTCTGGGAAACGAACTAGGGATGGTGGAAGGGGAGGAGGGCGGGGGGTGGGGGTGAATGGGTGACGGGCACTGAGGGGGACACTTGACGGGATGAGCACTGGGTGTTATTCTGTATGTTGGTAAACTGAACACCAATAAAAATTAATTTATCAAAAAAAAAAGATTTGATTTTTTTTAAAGATTTTATTTATTTATTTGACAGAATGAGAGAGAGTGTGTGTGTGTGTGGACTCACAAGCAGGTAGAGTGGCAGGCAGAGGGAGAGGGAGAAGCAGGCTCACCACTGAGCAGCGAGCCAGATGTGGGGCTCGATCCCAGGACCCTGGGATCATGACCTGAGCCGAAGGCAGACCCTTCACCGACTAAGTCACCCAGGCACCCTTAAGATTTGATTTTTAAGTAATCTTACACACTCTGCCTGAAGTTGCACAACCTCGAGATCCAGAGTCAGATGCTCCACCAACTTAGCCAACCAGGAACTCCAGTATTACTCACATTATTAACCATCAGGGAAATGCAAATCAAAACCACAGTGAGATAGACCTCAATACCCACTAGGATGGCTCTAATAAAAAGACAGACAATAATGAGTGTTGGCAAGGATGTGGAGAAATTAGAACCCTTGTGCCCTTCGATGGGAATACAAAATGGTGCAGCCACTTTGGAAACGGTTTGGCAATTCTTCAAAATGTTTTTTTTTAATTTTTTTTTATTTATTTATGATAGTCACAGAGAGAGAGAGAGAGGCAGAGACACAAGCAGAGGGAGAAGCAGGCTCCATGCACCGGGAGCCCGACGTGGGATTCGATCCCGGGTCTCCAGGATCGCGCCCTGGGCCAAAGGCAGGCGCCAAACCGCTGCGCCACCCAGGGATCCCCAATTCTTCAAAATGTTAAACATGAAGATGCTACATGATCCAGCGATTCTACACTATGGCATATACCCAAGAGAATTCAAAACGTGTCTACACAGAAAGCTTGTGCATGAATATTCATAGCAGCATTATTCATATTCATAAAAGGCAAAATATGGAAACAACCCAAATGTTCATCAAGTGATGAATGGATCAATAAAAGACAGTGTGTCCATGCAGTGGAATATTACTCAGTCATAAAAAGGAATGAAGTACTGATTCATGCTACAACCTGCTTGAACCATGTAGACATTATGCTGAATAAAAGAAGCCAGTCACAGAAGACCATTGTATGATCTCAACTCTCCAGGATAGGGATCCACAGGGACAGAGGTCGGTGCTTGCCAGGGGCTGGGAGGGTGTGAAATGGAGGGATTGCCAATGGGTATAAGGGTTCTTTGGGGGTTTGTAATGTTAGATCATGATGATGATTGTACAACCTTATGAATATACTAAAAACCATGGAAATATATACTTTTAAATGGTGAATTTTTCTGGCGGATGAATTACGCCTCAAAGCCACTACTAAAATTAGTAGAATATTATAAACAATGTTATATCAATAAATCCAACTGTTTGGATGAAATGGATAAAATCCTTGAAAGACTGGACTTACCAAAACTGACCCAAGAATAAATAAACATAGAATTCATACTTTAAAACATTCCTACAAAGAAATTTACAAGTTCAGATGGCTTCACTGGTAAATTATATCAAATATTTGTGAAATAAATAATACCTATTATTCACAAACCCTTTCAAAAAAGAACAAAGGACCGTGGAATGCTTCCCAAATCACTTTATAAAGCCGTAATAATCCTCATACCAAACCTTTACAAAACGAAAGAAAAACTACAGATCAATATCCTTACTGAGCATAAATGAAAAACAAAGAAAAACAAAATGTTAATCAAACAGCAATACACAAAGGACAATCCATCATGATCAAGTGAGGTTTAATCCTAGGAATTCAATGCAAAACTCAATAAATGCAATTCACTACCTTAATAGATTAAAAGATGAAATCCATAAGATCATCTAAATAAATGTCTTAAAAACCTTGTGACAAAATTCAAAACCTGTTCATCTTAAAGACTATCAAGCGCGGAGAATAGAAAAGAACTTCCTTAAGCTGAAAAGTTATGAATAACATCATACTTTGTAGTAAAATGTTGAATGTTTTTTATTTAAGATTGAGAGCAAGGCAAAGACGTTGGCTCTTATTACTTCTATTCAACACTGTACTGGTGTTCCTAGTTAAGTCGAATAAGATAAGAACAAGAAATAAAAATGATAAACACAGGGAAGGAAGAAGTAAACTTGTCTTTGTTGGATATAATTGTGTATGGAGAAAATCCTGAAGATTAACAACGAAAAATTAAGAAAAATTATGCAAAGTCATAGGATATAAAGTCAATACAATAATCAGATGAATTTTTTATACACTAGCAACAAACAACTGGAAAATGCAACCATTTAATGGAAAAAATACCGGGAATGGCATCAATATTTAATAATACTTTGGTTTAAATTGAATGAAAGATACACAAGACCCCTCCACAGAAAACTATAAAACATTGCTGAGAAAAATTTAAGAAAAATCTAATTTTGACAATTTTGAAAACTCATTTATGAAAATAGGTATCATGCTCAAGGATGGGATACATCAATACTATTAATATGCCAATTTCCCCCAAACTGATATATAGGTTTCATAAATGTCAATAAAGATCCCGGTAGACTTTTTAAAGATAGAAAGTAATAGTTGATTCTAAAATTCACGTGAAAATGCCAAAGGATCAAGTTTTGGAGAAAAAAAAAAAAACAACCAAATCAGAATTTATACTACATATCTGATTTGAAGACTTAGTAAGGTCTAATAATTATGAAAGTGTGGTATTGATGTAAAGGCAGATAAATAGATCAACGAAACAGAATATAGTCCAGAAATAAACCAGCACTTATCTAGTCCATTTATTTTCAAACGAGCCACTGAAACAACTCATTAGGGGGAAGAGTCTGTCAGCAAACTGTGCATGAACAGCTGGTTAACCATAAGGAATAAATATGAATCTTAAAGCCTGTCTCACAACGTACATGAAAAATAGTTCAGGATGGATCTATCAAAAACCTAGTCATAAAAGCTAAAATTGTAACGCCTCCAGAAGAAAATCCAGAGAATAGCTTTGCAACCTTTGCACCGACAGGATATGCAGAGATCACTAACCATGAAATAATAAAACATAAATTTAAGCTTATCAAGATTCAAAGCACTTCCTTATCAAAACCCACAGTTAAAAATATAAATAGGCAAGCTACTGAATGGGATACCATATTCATAATACATATATCTGAAAAATGACTTGTATTCATCATATATAAAGAACCCTGTCAGTCAATAATTAAAAGACAACCCAATTAAAGAGCAAAAGCCTTGAAGAGTCATTTCTTAAAAAAAAAAAAACAAAACAAACAGATACAACGATATCCGATAATCACACCAATAGGTGATCAACATGATTAGCCATCAGAGATACGCCAGTTACAACCACAATCAGATACCACTTTGTACTAACAAAAAGCTGAAGTTCAAAAGACTGACAACACGTCATGTCGGTGAGGACATAAGGCGGCCACGCGTGGACCAATCATGACACCGTGAGATAAACAAGTTCGTAATCAACAAATTCTGTGTCCTTAGGTTCCCTCCAAGGAAGGTATTTTGACACATTCGATTGTATTTTTCCCTCCTGTTGTGAACTTGCAAATTCAGCTCTAAGCATGGAGTGTTTGGCACGCGGCCTTCAGGCCAGATGTGACCCCGGGGAGGTTATCACAGAGCTTAGAAAACATTTTCAAAGCATGATCCAGGCTCTGGCGTGTCTTATAAACAGCTTTCATTTCAGGGGAATCTGCTGGACGGAGGACTGTCCGGCCTGCCAGGACTTTCATAAGAAGAGATTTGGTCTCTCCTCTGCGTTGAGCCCCACGCGTCCTTCAGCTCTGCTGGCGCTCGGCTCAGGCGGGTGCTGGCACCACCATCGGGGAGGACTGACCGGGTCAGCGGGCACCCGAGACACTTGCGCCGGAAGTGTTAGGTCACCGCATGTTAGGTGAAGGAATTTATCTTTGCGGAGCCCTTCAGTGCACATGCTTTGTCCTGGAGAAAATAAGTTCAAAATGTTCTTTTTCATTCACTTGTGTATCACCCTGCTTTTAAGCGATTCTGAAGCAAACAGACATCATTCACAGCGAGGCCTGAAACCCATTTGGAAACTGCCATTCACCCCAGCGCTGGAGGAAAGTAGCCAGCCTCCAGCAAAAGCACCAAAACGCTCACCCCTCCTTAGTCCACACTTGCTCACAGTTCTGGGGAACATGACCGGAAGGCTCCAGATGGCCTCACGGATAGGCCAGGGAACGGCATCTGGTTTTCTCTTTCTCCTCCACTCTCAGAAAAATAGAGATGGTGGTAGCCGAACGCAGTTACACCACCCACGTGGTGGAGCAGAGAAGCCGGAGACATCTCCCAGCCCGAGGTGCCCTCAGGTCTAGGTGCTCACGGGGACGCGGAAGAGCCGACTTCTGTCCTCCTACGGTGAGCCCTTCCTCTCCTCCTGACAGTGGCATCTTGGTGGCTCTGAGTCAGTTGTTCGCAGTCCCATGTCATCAGCCCCGAACGCCTCTCCAGCAGGCCGGTCCCGAGCGCCTGCCACGCATCTACTATGCGCCCCAACATCTCCATGCCCTACAGGAAGATGGCGATGCCTTCAATTTATAAATGAGAAGAGCAAGACGCAGAGATATTAGCTAGTTGTCCAAGACCAGGCAGTTTGGATTTAAACCCAGGTCACCCAGCACCCAGGTCTGTTCTCTCTCAAATGAGCCTACCGTGCTCCATGACACTGCACTGTCAACGAGCATAAGGAAAAGGGAAGATAGAAGCCCTGCCCTTAGTAGACGTGCATCCAATTAGGGAAGAAAGAACATCACCACGGGAGTGTGGTCCCCTGCTCGCTCGCCCCTTACACATCGCCTGAGACAGCGAACACAGCAGCCTGCAGACCACACTCCTCTGAGGGGAGCAAGGTCCTGGGAGAGCACCCGCTGGGGAGTCTGGAGGCCCGGGCTCTCATTCTGGCTCTGGTGCCAACCTGCTGTGTCCTCACAAGGAGCCCACTCCCTTCCTTGTCTTGTCTTAAATAGGAAGCAGAGTCCCCGTTTCCAACAGAGATGCTACTGCCCACCATCCAGACACACTGCAGTTCTGTGGCTGAACAGTGGACCAGTGAGACCAACAGCAGGCTTCTCAGCAAGATTCCCAGAGCCAGGGAAATGATGGAGACACAGCCCCGACTGACGACCTAGGGTTTTATACCCAGCTAAGGCCTGCCTCAGGAATGAGAGGATAATAAACAACGGGGCGGAGACATGACAGGAAAGGAATGGGCCGTTCAGTCTCTCAGCAGAGTTTAGGGACAACAGGAGTATCAGGACAGTCTTCCCAGGTGGGAGAGAATTCTCAAAGCAAGGAAGGGCCGTGGGGCAAAGATAAAACCCAGGCCAGGTGGGGAGATGGTCTCAGAGAAAAGACAGAGCCGAGGGTGGGACTGTAAAGAACTCTGTTGAGATTTTGGTAGCTGGAAGCTGAGGGTCACCATAACATAAACTCAAGTTTGTCACCGCAGGGAGGAGATGGCCTCCAGGAGTCTGGGGTCCTGGGCAGGTGTAAGGGAACAGGGTGAGCGTCCTCGGGGCTGGACGGAGAGAAACGCATCACGCCGCATGCTTGACGGGATGAGCACTGGGTGTTATTCTGTATGTTGGCAAATTGAACACCAATAAAAAATAAATTTATTATTAAAAATAATAATAATTATTATGAATTGCAAAAAAAAGAAAGAAAGAAAGAAAGAAAGAAAGAAAGAAAGCAAGCTTGGCAACATTCATCTGCAGGAACATGGAAAACAGGGCATGCTCTAGTGCTCGTGGTGAACCAGCAAGGCGACTTCTGGGCAGGGGACTTCTGGCCACCATAAAAAAACAACAAGAAAGAGTTAAACTGAAGGGCAAAGTTCTCAGATTCTTTTTTTTTTTAATTTTTATTTATTTATGACAGTCACAGAGAGAGAGAGAGAAGCAGAGACACAGGCAGAGGGAGAAGCAGGCTCCATGCACCGGGAGCCCGACGTGGGATTCGATCCCGGGTCTCCAGGATCGCGCCCCGGGCCAAAGGCAGGCGCCAAACCGCTGCACCACCCAGGGATCCCCAAGTTCTCAGATTCTAAATACGATTTAAAGGCATGAGAGAGGCTCAGTCCTCCCCGTCCAAGTAGGACTCTCAAAGTGCTGCAGAACCTAAGAATAACACTCCGGTCCAGGTCCCCGTTCAGAAAACGTGGTCTCAGGGTAAAGACCGAAACCAAGGGTGTGACTGTGAAGTCCCCAAGGTCCCAGAAATATCTGAAGCAGCGCCTCGAAGATCATTTCAGTTGAACAACAGCTTTCTGAGGCTCTTGCAGGCCGCCCTCCAGACCATCGATGCTAACCAGGAAGGACTCTACGAATTTTAAGGCCCCCATTGCACAGTAACCTCCCGGGGTGAGGGGCCCAGGTACTGAAGGATCCATTTTTAGGTGCAGCTTTGGTCTGGTGCAGTTTATACAAATTGAGCCCCACATGTTTTTAAGGTGATATATCAGCTTGGTCTGAAGGGGACAGAGCAGCGGCGAGCTAACAGCCCAGGCACACTCAGCTGCAAACACTGGTCATTCCTCACGGAGGATGAGGGACGAGTCCGAGGATCAACAAGAGTGTGGAAAGCCAAGGTGAGAGAGTAGAGGGTCTCCCCAAAGAAGTGGGGGAGCCCCGATCAAGGCCCCGAGCTAGATGCTCAGTGCTTTGGAGCCCGCGGGGACCAGTGACCGTGGTGTCCCTGGCTGCAGTCGTGCTCGATGGGGCTGCTCACTGGGACAGCCTGGCCCTGCCCCTGTACGCTGAGCGTGGCGGGGAGACACCTCGTCTCTTCTCTCACGTCTCTAGAACAAGAGGGACCGTACCTGAGGAGCCTTACTCACCTCCGGACTCAACTCTGAGCACGTGCCTGCAGCCTTCGGGGGATGGAGCTACGGGGGGAGGTTGTGGGAGGAAAAGTGTGTATCCTGCTTGGGGAAGGATATAAGTAAGGTTTGTCTAGAGGTTGTGCTGGTTTGAAAACAGGGGTGCAAGCTCTTTGAGCCCATCCCCGCGGGAGGAGCCGGTCTGGGGGCCTCCCTGTGAGTGCCAGGGAGCCTGGGATCCGGTCCACGGATGGAGGGTGCTGGGTGGGGCCCCCGAGGTTTGCCCCACGGGCCGAGCAGAGGTGCTCGGGTCAGCACAGCCGGCCCAGACCCCGGGGTCACAGGGCAGAGACAGGCCACCGGTGCTCTGTTGGATTCCCGACGCACAGAATCTAGCAGCCCAGCAAGAGCTGTCGCTCCCGCCGCTGCGTCTGGCCAGGGCTTGCGAGGCAGCCACAAGGCGGTCGGGAAAGCCCTCCACCTAAACCTCCTCCCTAGCGGAGAGATTAAGGGAGGAACCTCCATCGAAAAGAAAAAGAATCTGAACAAACGTGGTGGGTTATAAGAAAAAAGGTTAAATTGCGTCTCTGAAATAAATTAGTCTTTGGAAGGTTCAGTCTTTCAGAAAAGTAAGTGAACAGTGGGAGCCTGCTAAGATTTCGTGTTCTGCGGAAGGGTGGAAATACTGAGTAACTGCAGATTTCCTTAGAACATTGCTAAGGCATCATGAAACCTTAAGGTGACCTCAGCGAGAGTAGAATGACAATGCCTGGCTCCCAATCCAGCAGAGGAGGGGGATAGATTTAAAATAATAATTAGGGATCCCTGGGTGGCGCAGCGGTTTGGCGCCTGCCTTTGGCCCAGGGCGCGATCCTGGAGACCCGGGGTCGAATCCCACGTCGGGCTCCCGGTGCATGGAGCCTGCTTCTCCCTCTGCCTGTGTCTCTGCCTCTCTCTCTCTATCTGTGTGTGACTATCATAAATAAACAAAAAATTTTTTAAAAAAAATAAATAAAATAAAATAATAATTAATAATAATAATAATAACAACAACCCCCCTCAGGAGTCAGGAAAGAAAGGAAACGAAAAGCAGAGGCAAAAACTCTGGCAGGTAAAAAGCCCAAAATTAGATGGAAAAAAAAAAAGTCTAAAGATGTCAGTCCTCATTGTGACTACAAATGGATTAAGCTCATATTTTAAAGGATAAAGACCAATAGACCGTATGAAAATAAAATAAAATTCAGCTCGTGCTGCTTACGTGAGAGACACCTAAAATAAACCACACCGACAGGCTGAAAGTAAGGAGAAGAAAACCGCTGAGCCACCCGGGGCGTCCCGCCCTGTTAAGTTCGAAGTTAACACTGGATTTCTTATTAATAAATGCCCTCCCTTGGGCTAAGAACATTTCCTTCTTGCTAATATTTTATTTTGAGTGAGTAGTGAATTTTATGAAACGGTGTTTTTGCCCTTTTCATCGTGAGTGTGCGGGTTCTCTCTTCAGCCTCTTCCTGTAGCGCCGTGACTCAGTGCGTTCCTTAGTGCTGAACAGGAGGGTTATTTCTTCTCTCAGGGACCGGTGCCTCCCGGAATCGGGAAGAGCACACAAAAGTCTCATTATGTGTACGACGTCTCGTTTCTGGAAGAAAACAAATAAAACAGAAGCCACCGTATGTTAGACCTAAGTGGTAGCTCCATGGTGTTGATAACAACACTGTTTCTGTAGCTTTTTGTTTGCCATAGTCCATTTTTTTAAAGGCAGAGAATGAATAGCGATTCAGGTTTTACAGAAAACCAGATCATTTCAAAGAAAAGCTCGAGAAAATTTCCTAGGCTATGGAAGAGAATATGAAGCAGGGGAAAAAACAACAGTGAGAGAGAATTTAAGATGTACGGGGACCAGGGCTCCTCTGCTGGAGGCTCTCACTTAGTGGGGGGTCCCCAAGGTCCGTCGGGGGCCCCTGGGCAGGAACTCACTTCCCTTCTGCAGTGACAAAGGTCAGCCCCCATGCAAGAAGAGGGGTCAGCTCCATGGAGCGCAGAGCCCGGCCCGGAGCCCTCTGTCCCCACCGGTCCCCCCACACCTGTTGCGCCCAAACGTGGCCTTCACATGCAAGGTGCTGCTCACCATGAACGCCGCTGGCACCCGGAGCGGCCTGCACCTGGAGGGGGGTGCCCTGTGGGGGGGTGTGGCCAGGCTCAGCTCGCCAGGCCCGGGTGCCCACAGAGGCGTGGGGTGCCGGTGACCGAGCCGCAGCATCCCCGCAGTGGGAGGCCAGGGTGCGGGCCACAGCCTAGCGCGGGGCTGGGACACACCTGTGCCCGAAGGAGCTGCCGGTGCAGGAGTCCGGCTGTACAAAGGTCAAGGTCAGGCACTGTGCTGTTTTAGGGACGAGGACTGTGGCTGCGGGGGAGCGGGCAGGCTGGACGGGCCCCCACTGGTGACCTTCGGGAGGGGGCGCCCCAGGTGTCCGTCCTGCGCGAGGCCCGCGCCGTGTCCGTGTGCCGGAAGCTTCGATGGCCCGGCCTGCGAGCTGAGGCCAGGTTGACACGAGTCGGGGACACAGATGGTCCCTGGGAGCCTACGAGGCGCCAGGCTCCACGGCCCCAAGGATTTTCTTGGTTGAGACAACCACGTGGTGCCCCAAGGAGTGAGCACATGGCACCCCAAGGAGGCCGCCGCTCTTTTAATCCCGGTGGAGGAAACCGAGGCCCACGGAGACAGAGCTGCAGCCCCAGCTCGGCCTCCCCACTGCCCGGCGTGGAGCCCAGACGGGCGGGGGAGGCGCAGGGGGCCCGGGCGAGGGGCACCGTGTGGGACGAAGGCCCCCGGGGCCGCAACACCGCACCTTCTGACCCCATGAAACAAAATTGTGGAATGTGTACAAAAGCCCAAACCAGAGCCGTGGCCCTGCTCCCGCCCGCGGTCGTGCTGCACGCGGAGGTGCGCTTCGGGACCTGGAGGCCGCGCCCGTCCCACGGCCTGGGAAACGCGTCCCCAGCGGCGCGGGCTGCAAACAGCAGGTCTCTGCTCCTTTCCTACCTGCTCACCTCGTGCGCGGCCGTGGCCGGGCGCCCCAGCCCCGAGGGGCTCACTCCCAAGCCCGGAGGGCGCTGCCCGTCCCCCGGGCGCCTGGCAGAGGGAAGAAGCCATCGACTGGACGGTCTTCTGCTCACTTCCGGCGTCACCCCGGCCCCTGTGTCTCGGGGGACTCGTGCGGACAGCAGCCTGGGGGGCGGAGGGGCTTGGCCCACCTCCTGCTGCGGCTCCGGGTCCAGGGGGGACCTTGGTCCATGCATTCGGGCCCACACAGGGCATCCCTGAGGGTGGAGGCAAGGGTGCCCTAGGGGTGCCCCCCGTGAGACAGACCCCACGGGGCTGAGATCCAGTCCCTGCTGCCCCCTCTCGGCCCAGGACTGAGCGTCCCGCTCGCGGCTGGGGACACAAACTCACTACCATCCAGCCCGAGGTCGGGGCTCCGGGGCTCCCCCAGGATGGGGCTGGTCCCCACCCCCCACCCAGAAGTCTGGGCCTCTCCTGGGAGCCGAGGGCTCCCTGAATCATCCCTTCCCTGTAACATGTCAGTTGACTCTAAACAAACAGGGAGGAGAACACATCTGGACAAGGATTTCTGCTGAATTAGAAGAAAGGAAACGAGGCCCGGGGTCAGGGGCTGCCAATCCCTGCAGAGCGCTGGGGGGCGGGGGGCTGGGGGGCCGGGGGTCAGGGGTCAGGGGGGCCTCTCCCCGGCCAGCAGCCCCGTCTGCCTCCCCCCACCAGCCCTGCCCCTGCCTGATGCCCCGCCTGGAGCCTCGGGGGGCCTGGCCAGGGGGAGCGTCTGTGACGAGAACCTCCTGACCGCCTGGAGGCCGCCCGCCAGTCCCGGGGGTGCTGCTGCCGATCGCCCGCCCCGGGCTCCCCACCCGGGGTCACGTGGGCCTCGTCCGGGCCTCGCCAGCAGCCAGGCTCGCCCAGCGGACGGAAGCCCCTTCCGGGAGCCCAACACGGCCCCCCTGCAGCCCTAGCCGTCTGCCCATGGCCCCTGCCGGTGAGGAGGCCGCCCCGCTGCACCCGTGCAGTTAACAGGCTCGTGCACTCTCACCAGCCCCCCTCCCGGCGGGGGGCACACACCCACCCACCATTAGGTGCCCCGGGAAGGCCTCGAGTTCACACCCAGGGTTGAGGCCAGAGGCTGGGCACAGAGGAGAGACACCGAGGCCCCTGGGGCAGGGGGGTGGCATCCAGGACTCGGGGCCCCGGGGGGGAGGCGCCCGTGGGGTAGCAGCAACAAGCATGTCGAGGACGCAGTGGGAGAGCCACGCGTCAGCCCCCGGGCCTGCTAACCCACCTGTGGTCAGGGGACGGGAGGCACGCTGCCAGCGACCCTTCCTGTCCCTCTAGACAGGGAAACCGAGGCACAGAGTGACAGTCATGCGGCAGGTGAGCTCCTCCGGGCCGGGCCATCCCAGCCTCACCCCAGGGTGACCCCCCACCCAGGGAGGCAAGTGTGGGTCCCGGCCGGCCGGCTGGGTGAGACCCCAGGATGGGACCGGGCAGGGCTTGAACCCTGCGTGCCTCTACCACCCGCAGCCAGGTCCTCAGGCGGCTCCAGAGATCCGAGGGCGACCCTCCCCGGGCCAGCAGCACATCTACCCCGCATGGTGGGAGCCCCGCCGGCCCAGGCGACCCCGCACAGGGACCCGCGCAGCACAGGAGGCCCCAGCAAGGAGCCTGGACCGTAGGCGCGTCATCCACCGTCCCTCCGGCCCCGTGCCTCAGGGGTCCCGTCCTACAGGCACACACGCCTTGTGCGGGGCCCCACACAGGTGAGCCGCGTGCCAGGGCCTCCCCCAGCCCCACACCGGACGCTCCTCCTTGTCCCCAGGAGGAGGGTGGCTGGGCCAGTCCCGCTGGGGTGACCCAGACCCCCGTGAGAGCTCTCCACGTGGGGTGCGGGTGGGAGCCGCAGGCCAGCTGCAGCTGCAGGAGGCCCCATAAATATTTAGACTCTGCCTCCTGCCAGTGAGTGGCCACTCCTCCAAGCCCCTCTCCCACGACGTTAGCATCAAGACAGGCGCTTCGGGCCTCATCCCGCGGCTAATGTTACTTGTTTTCTCTTCATTTTTGATAACATTTTAATCCTCCCGTTCCATGAAAAGCGGAGATGCTTTGCGCTCACAGCAGAGCACTCTGGAATGGACCCCGGGCTCCTTCCCGTGTCTTCCCGGCACAGAGGCTGCGTCCCCCAGCTCCCCGCCCCCCCCCCCAGGACAGAGCCCCAGGCAGCGGCACCCTCTGAGACCCTGAAACCCACCAGCACCTGCTCTGGGGCCAGGGCCACCCTTCTGCTTCCTTGGCGGTGGGCGCCCCTCGTGGGGCCCGCTTCCCCGGGACATCTGTCCTGCCCTTTGCAGGCTGAGGCCAGCGGGGCTGAGCAGGCCGCGAGGCCTGCCCTCCGCTGTGGTCCTTGTCCTTGATGGCGCTCACTTTACTTTTTCGTCTTTATTTTCTTAAACAGCAAGATATATTCCCTGGGACAGAAGGGCTGTGTATTAAATCATTTTACACTGAATACACGGGGAAAAAAGCAAGTTACAAACCGCGCTTGCAAAGTGTCGCACTTTAGAAACAGTACGCGGATGTGTAGCCGTATGTGCCATAGAGAGTATGACGGAGGGACGGACAAAAGTGGGTCCCGTGGGGTGGTAGGCAGGGGTGTAGCGTTGTTTGTACTTTTTGGTGGACTCCTCCCCATTTTCTTAGGGGCATCTGCAACTTCTATCCCCTTTCTTTTCTTTGTTTTTGACAACTTCCAGGTGTTTTTTTGTTTTACTTTTTGAGATATAATTCACCGTTTTAGAATGCATAGTTCAACGGTCTTCAGCACATTCACAGGGGTGAATACTATCGCCACTAAATCCAGAATGTTTTCATCACTCCAAAAAGAAACCCTATACCCACGAGCATTCCCTATCCGCCAGTGCCTGGCAACCATTAATCTACTCTCCGTCTCTGGATTTCCCTATTCTGGGCATTTCACATATGTGGAATCATCCACCACGTGACCTTTTGTGACTGGCTTACTTCACGGGGTGTCGTGTCTTCGTGGTTCATCCACGTCAAAGCCCGAGCCCGTGCTTGGTTCCCTGTTACGGCCGAGTGGGATCCCACCCTGTAGGCACACCACCTTTCGTTTGCCCGCCCAACCATTCATGGGTATCCAAGTTGTTTCCAGTTTTGGCTCTTACCAGTATTGTTGCTATAAACATTTGTGCAGAAGTTTTGTGTGTACGTTGTTTTCAGTTCTCCTGCTTAGATACTTAGGAATGGAATTGCTAAATCACATGTCTAACTTTTTGAAGTACTAGCAAAATTTCTTCCAAGGTGGCTGCACCACTTTACATTTTTGCCAGGAATGTCTGAAGTTCCTAATTGCTCAACATCCTCGCCAACCTTTTTTTTTTTTAAATTTTTATTTATTTATGATAGTCACACAGAGAGAGAGAGAGAGAGAGAGAGAGAGAGAGGCAGAGACACAGGCAGAGGGAGAAGCAGGCTCCATGCACCGGGAGCCCGATGTGGGATTCGATCCCGGGTCTCCAGGATCGCGCCCTGGGCCAAAGGCAGGCGCCAAACCGCTGCGCCACCCAGGGATCCCTCGCCAACCTTTAATAATATCCAAGTTTTTTATTCTAGCCATCTTAGTGTGTGTGAAGTGGTATCTCATTGTGGCTTTGGTTTATGTTTTCCCATAGTAGCTAAGGATGTTGAATATTTTTTTTTCATGTACTTTTTAGTCAATTGTACATCCTTTCGGGGGAAATGTCTACTCAAGTCCATTGTTTACTTTTTAATCAGTAGTCATTTTGTTATTGGGTTGTTAGAGTGGTTTATACACTGCAGGTACAAGTCCTTTATCAGATATATGTGTTTTAAAAGATTTATCTGGGGCAGCCCCGGTGGCGCAGCGGTTGGGCGCTGCCTGAAGCCTGGGGTGTGAACCTGGGGACCCGGGATCGAGTCCCACGTCGGGCTCCCTACGTGGAGCCTGCTTCTTCCTCTGCCTGTGTCTCTGCCACTCTCTCTGTGTGTCTATGAATAAATAAATAAAATCTTTAAAAAAAATAAAAAATAAATAAATAAAAATAAAAGATTTATCTGCTTTAGAGAAAGAGAGCTCGAGGGGGCGGGAGGAGGGAGAGGGAGAGAGAATCCTCAAGCTGACTCCACACCGAACACATAGCCAGATACCGGCTTAATCTCATGACCCTGAGATCATGACCTGAGCAGAAATCAAGAGTCGGTCACTTAACCGACTAAGCCACCCAGGCGGTTTTGAAAATGTTTTTCCCATTCTGTGGGTTGTGTTTTAATTCTCTTAATGTCTTCTTTGAAACACAAACATTTTCAATTGTGATGAAGTCTAAATAATCATTTTTTTCTTTCACAACTCGTGCTTTTGGTGTCATATCCACGAAACCATTACCTAACTCAAAGTCATGAAAGTGTTTTCTTATGAGGGCTTATCATTTTATCTCTTACATATTTGTATTTAGCAAATTTTGTATATGATGTGAGGTGGAAATACAACTGCACTCTGGGGCAGCCCCTGTGGCGCAGCGGTTTAGCGCCGCCTGCAGCCCGGGGTGTGATCCTGGAGACCCGGGATCGAGTCCCACATTGGGCTCCCTGCATGGAGCCTGCTTCTCCCTCCGCCTGTGTCTCTGCCTCTCTCTTTGCTCTCCCTGAATGAATGAATAAATAAATCTTAAAAAAATAAAAAAACAACTGCACTCTGGGTGCATGTGGACATCCAGTTGCTACAACAGTATTTGTTGAATAGATTGTTTTTTTCCTCATTGAGCCCTCTTAGGTGCCTTGTTGAAAATCAGCCAATTGCGAATGTAAGCATTTGTTTCTGGGCTCTCAGTCATGTTTCACTGATCTATACATCTGTCCGTATGCTGGTACCACACTGATTTGGTGATTGTAGCTTTGTAGTAGGCTTTGAAATGGGGAACTGTGAATCTTCCAAAGTGCTTCTTATTTTTCAATATTGTTTTGACAATTTTGGAACCCTTGAATTTCCATATGAATTTTAGGATCATCCTGTCAATTTCTGCAAAACACTGCAAAGAATGAGTGAGATCTTACTGGAAGTTGTGCTGAATCTGTAGATCACTCTGGGGAGTATTCCCATCTTGATATTACATCTCCCAATCCATGAACATGGGATGTCATCCTATTACCTGTGTCTTCTTTCAGTTCTTTCGACAATGTTTTATAATGTTCAATGTACAAGCCATTCACTTCTCTTGTGGGCAAAATGCTTTTTGCCATCTATAACGTGCTTCATAAAAAAATGAAAACAAGCATTGTGAATGGGATTGTCCAGGGAACTTCCAGAGAGGTCAAATAATAATTCTCTAAGAATTAGAGAAGGTGTTTTAGGAGAGGTCCAAACACACGCTACCCCTTCTAGCAGGTGCTAGGCTGCTTGCTGTTTCAATGCTATTACCAGGTTGTTCGTTTTCAGAGCCATCATAAAACTGGGGAAAGAAAGATGGGAATAGAACAAATTAAAACTCCCCAGTGAAAAATAAATAAATAAATAAATAAATAAATAAATAAATAAATAAATAAATAAAATAAAATAAAAAAAAAATAAAACTCCCCAGTGCTCACATTCTTACTGAGATTTGGTGGTTTGACTTGCAAGTTTTCACTAATGTTCAGAGCCCTTTAAAAGTTGATTTGAAAAAAAGTAAAAAAAAAAAAAGTTGATTTTGACAATTTCTGCCAGTGTGAACATTATTTTTACATGGTAGCAGGTTTTCAGAGCTCCTTACTCTGACTTTCTTACAGAATGTCACTTTGTAACTTCCGTGACATTGTTGTCACATGATGGGAGCCAACTTGGGCCCAAGTCTCTTTCTCCCCACCCTTTGTATCCTCTGAGTGCTGATTTCTTCACAACAATATCCAAGAAGAGGAGGTTACCTGGATAGACCCTGGTCAGGGGAAGAGTAGGGGATGGTACAGGCTGGAAGAGCAGGAGCCTCACTTTACTCTTGATAGAACACTTTTAAAGATATCAGAGTCTGGGCTCGCCATCTTGCCGCCAGTGTGGACAGTCAGCTCCGTTGTCAGGTGGCTTGGTGGCTGGTCATGCAAGCTGAGATGAGAATCCTGGGCTCTGGATCCCACGGCCACTGTTCCTCTGTCATTGACATCTGCTACCACAGAACCTGTGATCCAAGCCTTGGTGTGACCCTACCCTGCAAAGAGCCCAGGGCAGAGTAGGCATGAATAAACCTTTGTTAGAAGGCAGTGCTTTGAAAGCCACATTTTCTTGTCATGAATTTTAAAATCTCAGCTCCTTCTGGACCCATCTTGAAAAAAATTAGCCCAATAAAATAGATATCCCAGAAACTTAGTCCATAATATTGTTATCAGAAACCAATAGAAATAAGATGTGCACTTGTTAAAAATTGGGGAACTATGGAGGCACCTGGGTGGCTCTGTCAGTAGGTGTCTGACTCTTGATTTCAGCTCCCGTCATAATCTCAGGGTAACAGGATCGAGTCCCATGTTGGACTCCATGCTCTGTGCAGAGTCTGCTTATCCCTCTTCCTCTGCTCCTCCCCACCCTCCTCACTCATTCTCTCTTTCTAATAAATAAATAAATAAATAAATAAATAAACAGATATTTTTTTTTAAATTGGATAACTATGTAGAAAAATACAAATATAAAATCAGTAAAATAGTGGGGGGGAAGGATTTGCAATAGCAAATAAATAAAATAACTAAGAAGATATAATTTAAAAAGTGTATTGTCTACAAGCTTTTATGGATGAATATAAAAGACCCAAATAAATAAAGAAACATACCACTCCCAGTTGAGAAAACTCAGCGTTATAAAGATGTCAGTTTTTAGTCAAATTTAAATCTAGAAGTCTCATGGACTCCCAAACCAACATGCTAATTCTCAGCTTTATAACAGCGAGAAAACAGAAAACCATTATCAGAAAAATGCTGAAACAAAAGAATTTAATTGGTTATCAAATCATATAAAGCTCTAGAAATTAAAAGAGGGCAGTATGAATATGATCTCACTAGCAAGTGCGTCTACTAGAGGAGTAATTGTATATGTGCCCAGAGAAGATTGCTTTGTCGTTGTTTGTAGCTGCAGAAAGATACAAATAATATAAATCTAATCAAGACTGAAGTGATTATATTAAAAATATGATGAAATATATATAAATATATACATATTATATATCATGAACAAAGAAAAGTCGCCAATTATAAAATAATAAAAGGCCAGATATATGGAAACATCGGTTAAAAGTTCCAAGTATTCACTAGATTGAAGCATATGCAAATGTTATTTTCTTTTTCTTTTTTAAGATTTTATTTTTTTATCCATGAGAGACCCAGGGAGAGAGGCAGAGACCTAGGCAGAGGTAGAAGCAGGCTCCATGCAGGGAGCCCGACGTGGGACTCGATCCTGGGACCCCGGGGTCACACCCTGAGCCGAAGGCAGATGCTCAACCACTGAGGCACCCAGGCTCATGCTGCAAATGCCACCCTGCAAATGCTATTTTCATAAGACAAAAATGACTGAATATCAACCATTTTATACTGGGTGTACTTATATAGAAATGAATGCATGAAAACAAAAGAGAAAAGTCATATGTCAAATAGTTAAAAGTTGTTACCTCTGAGAAAAAGAAGAGTAGGATACAAGAAAAAGAAGTATCAGAGTTTTAACATTGTTTAAGAAACATGGGTTCCTGTATAATATGTATAATTTTTAAAGATAAAGTTAACGCCTCACCACATAGAGATCTTATAAACCAATAATAAAGGTATAACGATCCCCAAAAGTAAATGAAAGCACTAAAAGAGAAATAGAAATGCCCATTAAGCGTATGAAATAATAAAATTTGTTGGTCAAAAATACCAAGAACAGATAATGAAAGCCAGTGCTTGCAAGGACTCAGGATGGGTGCACACAGGTACGCAGGCACACGTGCACACCAGGAGCAGGGGCGGCTGAGCGTGGCTCAATCTTTCTGGAAGCAATTAGGTCATCTGTATCCAGATACTTCAAAAATGTGTGCCAAGTGTTCTGTTTCCTGCTAGAACGTAGAAGGGCGCGACAGATCACGTCTCCTCTGGTAACAGTGGAAAACACTGGGCATGTTAAGAAGCAAAAATGTAAAACCGAGTAGAGCTGTGAAGACCACGAGGTCCAAAGAGAATGACACGCTGGGGGACGTGGAGCCACCTCCTCCCCCGGCCCGGATCTGTACCCAGGCCAAGGGGAAACAGGCCCCTCTGGGCGAAGGCCCCTCTGGGGGTATCGAGGACCCCGAAGGTCCCTCCAGGGGTACAGAGGAACCCGAAGGCCCCTCCGGGGGCGGGTACAGAGGAACCCGCAGCCTTTACCCGGCTCGTGCGCCGGCAGGAGGCAGGGCCCAGGCTTCCCGAGCACCAGGTGAGCTCTGCCCTGGGGGCCCCGGCCCAGCTCCGCCAGAGACAGACCCCGCGAGCTGGGACACAGCGGAACTCGGGGGCCCGAGGCAGCCAGAATTCTCAGGGTAGGATCCGGAGAAGGAGAAGGGGCCATGCAGAGAAGAGGCTCCGGAACCCCGGCAGGGGCCTAGACTGTGCCGCTGGGCGAGCTGCGGCAGCGGGGCCTCCAGGCGGCCGGGGCCGGGGGGCCGGGGGCCGGGCCTGCTGCAGGGAAACAGGAACAGAAGGAACTAAACACAGTAATCAAAATGCGGAATTCACTGAGCGGCTGCAATGGCATAGGTGACCCGGAAGGCAAAGTCACAGAAAATATGCAAACTGACCCAGGGAGGGATTAAAAACACTGAAGAAATAAAGACTGAAAGTGAACCTCAGTTGCTGGTGAGATGTAATCAGAGCTTCAGAGGAGAGGAGGAAAAAAACCCTGAAAATTATCTGAATAAGTTATGGCTAAATTTTTCCCAGAACTTGATAAAATCTATAAATTTACAGGCCAAAAAAATTGTCCACAAAACCCCAGCAGGATAAGCACAAAGCAAACGCATCAAAGCGCTTCGTAGCCAAATTGCTAAAAACCAGTGACACAAAGGGAAAGTATTAAAAGCAGCTGGAGGAAAGGGAAACATCACTTCCAGGGAACAAAGATAAGCAGTCGGACAGATGTCTGGGCAGAAAGAACGCAAACCAGAAGACGGAGGAATGACATCTTCAAAGGGATCCGAGGAAAAAAGCCACGGATTCCGTACTCCGTGAAAACATCTGTGGCGAGCAGAGCCCGTCCCCAACCCGTCCACACCCGCGTCCCTGGGGCCTGTGGATCCGCGTGGCCACCCGGGGTTGGTGTCAACGTGGAATTAGGATCGCGGTCGGTCGCCCGCCCGCAAGAAGGAACACTACCCGCGATTCTTGCCAGGGCCCAACCTTATCCCAGGTCCTCAAACATGGGAGGGGGCCGTTGGGGACCAGACACTCCACCCTCCACTGTGGGCTTGAGGACGGACAGAGGAGGCCGGGGTGCCTGGGGGCTCGGCAGTGGGGCGCCCACTCTCCATGTCGTCTCAGGTCATGATCTCAGGGTCGTGAGGTCCAGCCCCACACTGAGCCCCTACTGAGCGCACAGCCTGCTTGGATTCTCTCTCCCCCATCCCCTCCCCTCCCCCTCCTCCCCCTCCCCTCTCCCCTCCTCACTCTCCCTCTCCCTCCCTCTCCCCCTACCCTCTCCCTCTCCTTCTCCCTCTCACTCTGCCTCTCTCCTATCCTCTCCCCATCCCTCTCCTCCTCCCCCTACCCTCTCCCCCTCCATCCTCCTCCCTCTCCCCTCCCCACCCTCTCCCCTCCCCCCCACCCCTCCATCTCCCTCCCCTCCCCTCTCCCCTACCCTACCCTTTCCATCCTCATCCCCCTCCCTTCCCCACCCCTGCTCTCACTCTCACTCTCCCTCTGGGGGCCAGGAGCTGAGGGATATGGCAGCCTCCAAAACCCAGAAAATGGAAGGAAATGGATTTTCTTGAGCCTCAGAAAGGGGGTCAGCCCCTTGGACACCTTGGTATTGGCCCCACAAGACCCATGTTGGATTTTAACCTAGCGAAATGTAAGATAATAAATTTGTGTTGGTTTAAGCCACCAAAAAATTTATTCAAAAGGCTCATAACTCTCTGAAAAACACTTCATAATATTATTTATCGAGAAATTACAAATTTAAACCACGATATCGCTAAACACCCACCAAAATGATTGCAATTAAACCAAGTGTTGGGGGAACGCCTGGGTGGCTCGGCGGTTGAGCGTCTGCCTCTAGCCCAGGGCGTGACCCCAGGGTCCTGGGATCGAGTCCCGCCTCGGGCTCCTGCATAGAGCCTGCTTCTCCCTCTGCCTGTGTCTCTGCCTCTCTCTGTGTCTCTCATGAATAAATAAATAAAATCTAAATAAATAAATAAATAAACCAAGTGTTGGAAGGACGTGGAACAACCAGACGCCTGGACGCCGTGGGCTCCTCTCCGTGGTGCTGCAGCCCACTCCTAGGGATTCACGTGCTGGAAACAGATGCCTGTGTCCACGTGAGGACTCCCGCACAAGCATTCCCTGCAGCCACACACCAAGAACACGGAGACACACGGCTGTGGTGCGGCCACACGATGGAGCGCCCCTGGGCAGGACAGAGGATGAGCCGCTGACACACGTACAGCGTGGATGGTGTCAGGTGGTGCTGAGCCGTGCCCCCAGGGTCCTGGGATCAAGTCCCACGCCGGGCTCCCTGTGCGGAGTAAGCCTGCTCCTCTCTGTCCCTCTGCCCCCTGCTCGTGTTCTCTCTCTTGAATAAGTAAATAACATCTTTTTAAAAAAAAAAGATGCACAAATAACCACAAAAAGTTCATTCCTTGGGAAGCCAGGAACTCTTTTTAGGAATATTTACCAGTGAATTAGTCTGACACGTAAACATTTACTCGAATTTGGGAGGTAATGGGAACGTCCAACACGACAGGAAACCTCTCATCGTGATGGAACACAGGCCGCCTGGAGGGGTGGGCGCCGCCGGGAGCTGGCTGGCGGGGGCAGGGTGCTGCCCTGGTGAAGGACCGCGCTCAGGATCCCGCGGGGGCCAGGCGCTCGGGTGGCGGGGTGAAGCCCTGCTCACACCACTGACTGCACAGCCTGTGCTTGTGACCGCGGGGACCCAGCAGGGACCTGAAGGGGGACCCGCCCATGCTGGGAGGGCACAGGGAGGCCTGCAGGCGACGCGGCCGTGTGACGGCTGCAAGAGGCCTGGTGCTGGCTCGGCCCCGGGTCAGGTCAGGCCAGGTCAGGGCCGGGCTCCAGGGTGGCAGGGACAGGTTTGGGAAAGCCGCCCGGGCCAGGGGCCTGCTGCTCGGATGCAGAGGCAGGAGGACCCCGGCACAGAAGGTCTGTGGGTCCCACAAGGACAGTGGGCGGGAGAATGTGACAGCGACTCAGGGGCACTGTGTCCTGGTGTTGGTCCTGGGACTCAGGGGGTCCGGGCAGACCCGGTGGGAGGCACCCCCAGGCCCTCATCCCTGGGGGCCATGAAGGCCTGGACAGCCCTCTGCTGACCCAGGAAGGGGACCCACGACTGGGCCTGGACATGGAAGCCCCACCAAGCTTGTCCCTGGACGCCCAGCTCCACTTGAAAGATTGGAACCAAAATAAATAAATTTATTAATTAATTAAAATAAATAAATAAAATAAGATAGTAAGATAAAATAGAAAAGAAAAGAAAAGAAGAAAAGAAAAAGAAAGATTGGAACCTTTGATGAAGGTGAAGAAAGGACGCTCTCTTCAGCAAATGGTGCTGGGACGCCTGGTCGTCCCTGTGCAGAGGGAACACGAAGGGCAGCCCCCCTCCCTCGAAGCTGAGCTCGCGGGGCTCATGCACCTGAGCAGGTGCACGGTCCTTAGGGGAAAACCAGGCGGCCCGCGCCACCTTGCATCGGCCAGGGGGCCTCAGCACCAAAGCGTGGCCGATAACAGAAAGGGCTGATGGACCGGGCTCAGGGCAGAGCCGCGCCCCCCCCCCCCCGCCCCGTGACTTCCAGAGCCCCCGCTGGAGCATGTGCAGGCGGGCCGGGCCTGCCTCACCCCAAGCTCTAGAGACCAGGGCAGCCGTGCAGTCTCCGGGCCCTGCACGGCCGCCCTACAGCCCCCGTTTCCAGCCCGTTTCCAAACCACCGCCCGGTCCGGACGTCATCCCCATCCCGTGAAGCGCTCAACCTCCGCAGAAAGCTGCGGTCGGGGCAGGGTCCCTTGGCCTGGACGGGCCCCAATGGCCTCCACCGGGCCTCCTGCCCCACGCTGGGCGTGGCTCACTCCGTCAGGGTCCGCAGCTTTCCTGCTCTGGGGCTGGGGCCTCTCTGGGGACACCTGCCACTTTCCCAGGACAGAGGAGGCTGCGTGCAGACGGGGCTGTGGGGGCCGCGGGAGAAGCACCAAGAGGAGGGAGAAGCAGGTGGAGAGCAGGGACTGTGGAGAGAAGCCAGAGTGGGGTGGCCGGACCCCTCCACAGGAGTGACCAGGACAGCCCCAGGCCTGCCCTCCGAGGCCTGACAATCCCGAGACAGGAGTTACGAACCCAGAGGCCCGCAGCAGTTGGCGCAGCGCGCCATGGGATGACCACGGGCTGGGGAAGCCTGTCCCCGGGGACCCCTTGGCCCGCCCGCCTGGACACGGCAACCCCAAGGGCGGCCCTGCCCAGGTGCCCAGGTGCCCAGGTGCCCAGGTGCCCTCGCACTGGGTGGAGATGGACGGGCACCCCAGCCGCCTGAGCCAGCCCCAGGCATTTCCTTCTTCAGGGCGAGGAAGGCAGCGGGGCCGCACACACCCCAGGCCTCGGGGCTCACCCAGTGTCCAGGGAGGCAGCTCGGCTCCCTTCCACTTCTCTCAACACCCAGAAAACTCCTAAGCTGGAAGGTGGCCTCAAGTTAGGAGCGAGCTCCTTTGTCACTCGCAATAATCGACCCGTCTCCCAAACGCTTCCCTTTCCTCCCACCGTCGGGCCTCACCGCCTCCGCCTCCGGGCCAGCGCTGCCTCGTTCCCCGGGCACCCCCCCCACCAGCACAACCCGGCCGCCAACCGCATCCGCATCATCCGGCTCGGGGCCCCTGCAGGATTGTAGGCCCCCATCAGAAGGATTTGACTGACTGCAAAACGCCTTGAGAACGCCCCTTCGACAACCGCTTCAAGTGTGGACAGCAATAAAGGTGCGACCCGAACCCGCAGAGGAGTGTTTCCAGGGCTCTTGCTGGGTGACGCAGACCTGGCTGCAGTTTCCATGATGAAGGCTATATCCCCACCCCCCCACTGTCTACCCGGCTGCCTGGCGATGCTCCCGATGGCGCGGGCCACCTGCGGCCGGGAGGATGGAGCCAGGACCTGGGGTGTGTCCACGGTGTGCCCACTCACGCTCCCAGGGGAGCGGAAGAGTTTTTGAAACACGAACGAGTGGGGATGAGGCTGGTGGCCAGTGAGTGGCCGGTGATGGCATCGGAGCGTCTGAAGCTCTCTGTTCCCGGCCCTGACGCCCTGGCTCCACCCCCGGAGCCCCCTGGAGAACCCAGACAGCTCCTGCCGAGCAATCCTCTCGCCCTCATGCCTTGGCCCATGCAGACCTGACCTGCTCTGGTTAGGAGCCGGTCAGACTGGAAGGAGGGAGGAGGGCCTCCAAGAGGCACTGGGACAGTCAGCATTAAGCCATGTCCCCCAGATGCCAAGGAGCCTGCAGACAGCAGCGGCCAACCTGTGAGTCACGAGAAATGAGTGACCTAGATCTTGCCATGGACCCAGTGAGTCAGCAAGCAGCCGAGGAGGCCCCAGGTCCCCACCCTGCAGACACGGGAGCCAGACTTGAGGCCCCTGGGGCCAACTCCCCACATGTCCCCCGAGGCACACCCACCCACTGACCCCCAGCGGCTCCATCCTGCAGCCAGGGCTCACCCCAACCCCCAGGATGATCTTCCCACTGCCGCACCTACACCCAGGCGTGGGCCAGAGCTCACATGGACTTTGAAATGTTTTCAGGAATTTTGAGACCTGGTTGCTAAATACAACATTACTAAAAAACCAAATTATATAAGCATAATTAAATAAATTATATTAAAACAAAAGCAAAGAAAACTCAAAATTCCTCACTTCTTCCTCACATGGCTCTATTTTATGGACCTCTGTGCTTCACACCTGTGTGTGTGGTGAAAATACCTTTTGCTGTGCCACCAGCCCGCCTCTGTCCATGTGAGCAAGCCCTGCCCTTCATGGGGCCCCATTGCTTATTCCACAGTGTGGATCCACATCCCTCTGTCCTCCCTTCCAGCTGCAACTCCTAGGGGACCAGTATGTCATTGGGCCCCAAACTTGATCCCTCCCTGTGTCCTGCCTCATAGCGGGCATCTAGGTGGGCTCTGTGGCTGTCCCCTGGGCCTCCAGCTCCCTGACCATCTGTGTCTCAGTCATGGCCACCTCTTGGGCATCTGACCTGCTCTGGGATCCACTCCAGCTCCTAGAGCAGCTCTGCCTTTAAAAACATCACCTGGGGGAGGTATCTTCCCCAATGACCCCCACTTTGCCTCTGGCACTAGTGATAGGAATGTCCCACAGTCCTCCTGCTCAGTCAGCCCCCTCTGGTTCCAGCCTGTGCTCACCCAGCCAGGATACACACACTCATGTCCAGGCAGACTCACCAGCAGAGCCCGAGTCCCCCAAGCTTCAGGGGAGACAGGCTTGTCTGGAGGAGGAAGAGAGACCATGGTGGCGATAGTCACAGGAAGCGATGGCTCTGGGCTACATCTTTACCAGCCACTAGACTTGTTGCTTATCATCTTCTCCACCCAGACCAGCTCACCATGAGCTACTGCACACAGCTTCTCTCACCCACTCCCACCTTAGCCTAGCCCTCAGCAGAGAGTCTGGGGGCACATTTGGAGGCATCCATGGGAAGTTGACCAACATGATGGCCATTGACCTTATCTGTTTAAAGTTGCCTCCTTCCAGATCAGTGATGAGAAAAGGGGTCATTCCTAACTGAAGCCCTTTAAGTTACCACGTGTGGTCCCAGTGACCAGAGAACAGTGGGCTCACCCACCAGAGGAGCCAAGGACTGGCCCCCAATGGGAGTTACAACACACATTCAGAACCTGGGACTTTATTATCTCCATCTGCTTGGCCAACCTGACCAAGCCATATCTTGGAAAATAAAAATTATCCCACTGGGGCTCCTGCAGCTACTTTAGACAGAACCTTAAATTCCTTCACATGTAGCTCTGTAGACAGGTCTGGTCTGGGGATTTTCTGCCATTACGTTTCTCTCCTTCTCAGGCCCACAAAACTAATGAACTCCAAACAGGAAACACCCAAATAAATCCATACTCAGACCCTTCACAAACTTTCGAAAACTCAAGACAAAGAAAAGTATCATTAATTCAGCCAGAAAAAAATGAAACATTACTTACAAAAGAACAGCAATTGGGATGACCAGAGATTTCTCATCAGAAACCATGGAGGCAAGAAGAAAGCGGCATATTTTTCAAGTGTGGAAAAGAACACGAATTCAGAATTTTATAGACATCAAAAATATCCTTCATGAATGAAGAAGAAAAAGTAAGATAATTTGCTATCAGCAAACATTCCCTAAAACAGTGACTAAAAGTTTTACATACATAAGGAAAACTCAGGAAGGGAGAGAAATGAGTAATGAATGTGGTAATAGACTTCTCCTCCACTTCAGTTCTTTAAAATCATGTTTAATGATTAAACCCAAATACTATAATATCGTCTTATGGAGTTTTCAGCATGTGTGGATGTTGAACACAAGACAAACACAACATAAAGAATGGAGAGCATAGGAGCCTATGTGGTGGTAGGATTTCTACAAATACTTGAAATGGTAAAATATTGATTCTAAGTAGGCTGAGAAAGGTTAAGGATGCATATTGTAATGGCTGGGAAACCACTAAAGATTTTTTAAAGATACAATCAACAAAGCAATAGATAAATTAAAATAGAATGCTATAAAATGTTCAGATAACCAAAACAAAAGCAAGAACAGGGAAACAGAAGAATAAAAAATGGAAAGAAAAAAAACAACAAAATTTAAATGGTAGGCCTGAATCCAAACATATCCATAATTACATTAAATGTAAGTGGACTAAATTAAAATACAGGGATTATCAGAATTTTTTTTAATCACCCACTTATACACTATCTATAAGAAACTCACTTCTAATATAATATCAGTAGGCTAGTGTAAAAAGGATGTAAAAAGGATGGAAAAAAAAAAACACTGTGCAAGCACAAATCAAAACAACTGAAGTGCCCATATGAATAACAGATCGAGTGGACTTCAGAGAAAAGAAAATTACAGATAAAGAGGAAAGTTGATAATAAGAGTCAACTGATAATAAGAAGACATAACAGTCCTAAATGTGTACCTACCAAAACAGCTTTAAACTACATGAAGCAAAATCTGCAAAGACAGAACCAGAAGGAAAAATAGACAAATCCAGAACTGTAGTTGGAGACATCAACCCTTCTCTCCCAGAACAAACAGACAGAAAATCAGTAGGGATAAAGGAGAACTGAATGTCACCACCACCCAGTGGGATCTCATGGACTTTTATTAAACACTCCCCCAACCAGAGCAGAAAACAAACATCTTTTTGCATTCATTTACATTTACCAATATAAGTCATGCTCATAGTCATTAAAACATTTTTAATAAAGATAGTTGAGGAGCATGTTTTTAATCATAAGGGAATCAAACTGGGTAACAATAACAGAAACCTAAGAAGGAGTATCTCTCAATGCTTACAAATTAAGCAACATACTTCTAAATAATCTACAGATCAAGAGAAAGACTCAAGGAAAATTAAATATTGTATTTAACTGAATAAAAGTGAAAATATAGAATAACAAAATCTGTGGTGAGCAGCTGAAGTAGTGTTTATGGGGAAATTTATTTATTTTTTTATGGGGAAATTTATAACACTAAATGCTTATATTAGAAAAGAAGAAAGATCTCAAAGCAGTAATCCAAGCTTTCACTTCAAAAGTCTACTTTAAAAGAACAAAATAAATCCAAATCACATAGAAGGTAGGAAAAAAAAAGAAAAGAGAAGAAATCAATGAAATTTAAAATAAAATGCAGTGTACAAATGAATGGGAACAAAAGCTGATTTTTTGGAGACAATTGAGATCAATAAAAGCTTGCCAAACTGACCCAAAAATAGAGAGAAGACACAAACCAGCAATGTCAGGAATGAAAGAAGAGATATTAAAATTACAGAGCTTGCATACATGAAACGGAAAACAGGCAAATACTACAAAAAAAAAAAAAAACCCTATGCACACTAAAAACAACTTGGATGAAATGAACCGATTCCTCAAAAACTGCCAAGTACCAAACTCACTCCAGATGAAACAGAGGATCTAAGAAGTTCTATAACTCTTAAAGAAATTGAAGTTTTAGTTAAAAACTTTACAAAACAAGAAATATCTGGGCCCAGATGGCTTCACTAATATATTCTCCCAAACATTTAAAGAAGAAGCAACACTAATGTTACTTATTATCTTCCAGAACATAGGAGAGAACACTTCCCAAGTGACTTCATGAGGCCAGCATTACCCTGAGGTCAAAACTAGAGAAAGACAACACACAAAACAAGAAAAGTGCAAACCAACGTTCCCCATGAACAAAGATGCAAAAGTCATCAGCATAATGTTAGCAAATAAAATATGACAATATATGAAAATAATAAAAAGCTATGGCCAAATGAGGTGTATTCCAGAAATGCAAACGTCCTTCAACAGGTAAATAAACTGTCGTACACCCATGAAATAGAATAGTACTCAGCAATAACACAGGAAACCATCTTCAAGAGACAAACCATGAGAAACTCCTAACTCTGGGAAAAACAAAGAGTTGCAGAAGGGGAGGTGGGCGGGGGGTGGAGTGACTGGGTGACGGGCACTGAGGAGGGCACTTGATGGGATGAGCACTGGGTGTGATACTATATGTTGGCAAATCGAACTTAAATAAAAACAAATGTAAAAAAAAAAAAAAGTAAGTAAAAATAGAAATACAACGTGATCCACTAATTCCACTACCGGGCATTTCCTTAAAGAAAACAGACACTAATTCAAAGGGACACATGAAGCCCGATGTTCACCGCGGCTGTACCTACAGTGGCCAAGATATGGAAGCCGCCCAAGCGTCCGTTGGTGGATGAATGGATAAAGATGTGGTACGCTTCCCGTGCACACACGCACACACACACTGTGACATCACTCAGCCGTCCACAAGAATGAGATCTGGCCAATTTCAACAACACAGATGGACTTAGAGGCTCTCATGCTAAGTGACATGAGTCAGACAGAAAGAGGGAGATACCATATGATCTCACTCAGATGTGGAATCTAAAAAACAAAATGAACAAAGAAACAAAAAATAAAGTAGATTCGTAGATCCAGAGAACAAACTGGTGGCTGCCAGAGGGGAGGTGGGGAGGGAGGGTGAAGCAGATAAAGGGGATGGAGAGGCACAAACTCCCAGTTATTAAGTAAATGAGTCACGGGGATGCGAAGCGCCGCCTGGGGAGCACAGTCGATAAGGTCGTGCTGACGTTGTGTGCCGACAGGTGATGACTACATTTGCGGTGGTGACGATGTACAGAATTATCCAAACACTAAGCCGTGCACCTGAAATTCATGTGAGTGTATGTCAACTATATGTCAATAACGGATTTTTTTTTAAAAAGCGAACAGACAGGGTGCCTGAGTGACGCAATCATTTGAGCGTCTGACTCCTGGTTCCAGTTCAGGTCACAGTCTCGGGGTCCTGGGCTTGAGCCCCACATTGGACTTTGTGCTCAGCATGGAGTCTGCTTGAGATTCTCTCTCCCTCTGCCCCTCCTGTTCATGCTGTCTCCCTCTTTCTCTCTAAAATAAATGAATAAAATCTTTTTTTAAAAAATAGTAAATAAATAGTGAACAGGCTACTGGCACATGCAGCAAGTTGCATGAATCGCAAACGCATTATGATGGAAAATTCAACCTCAGAAGATCGCATATTGTATTTATATAACATTCTGGGGCAGCCCCGGTGGCGCAGCGGTTGGCGCCGCCTGCAGGCCGGGGTGTGATCCTGGGGGCCTGGGATCGAGTCCTGCGTCAGGCTCCCTGCATGGAGCCTGCTTCTCCCTCTGCCTGTGTCTCTGCCTCTCCCTCTGAATAAATAAATAAATCCTTAAAAAAAAAAAACTTTCTGAAACTCACAAAATTGCATAAACAAAGAACAGAATAGGGGTTTCCTGGGGTTGGGGCTTGAGGGAAAGTGTGACTATCAGGGGATGGCATCAGGGAACGTCTCTGTGGGTTAGTGAAAAGCTTCTACACCCTATTTGTTGCACAAACCCATACATTCACGAACTCCGTACCAGACAAGAGAGCAAGAGGATGATGAAATGCAAACAAGGTCTGTAGTCTGGCACCGATGTCAGTTTGGATGTGTTTTGATCCTATAACGTCGCGTAGGATAATAGCGCCCAGGGAAACGGGGCGAAGGGTACATGGGAACTCGGTGCTAGATCTGCAATCTAAAATTATTTCAAACTAAAAAGTTTTTCAGAATCAGAGGCAAATGGTTCGAACAAACCCCTCCCAAGAGAAGACGGACAGCGTCGTGAGCGCAGGAAGCGGCGCCCGCCTCGTTTAGTCATCAGGGGCCTGCAAGTGACAGGTGCGAGCGGATAGCGTGATAATGGCTAAAATCACAGCAAACGTCGGATGAGGACGTGCAGGACCGGGAGCCCTCACACGCCTCCGCTGGCGGGAACCGGCAGCGTCTCGGGGACTGAACGGCGTCCTTTCGTGTGACCCGCCATCCCACGCCACACGTTTACCCACAAGGGGCACACAGACCCACCGCCACAGACGACTCCGCATGCGTGTGCACAGCAGACTTATTCATAATGGTCCCAAACTGGAAACAATGACCCGATGCACTGGAAATGTCCAGGAACAGGTGATTGTATAAACAGACTGTCGTGGATCGCAGGATTCCCAGCAATTAAATTTGGATGCATCCCAAAAAGATACCCAAGCCAAGAGCCCGGACCGTCTTTCCTTGGGAAATGAAACTATAATTACAAACTGCGCGTCCGGGATTGCACGGGGTGGGTGTGAGAGGTCCCTCCAGGGTAATGGGCACCTTCCCTGTCTTGATTGTGCTGATGGTCACAGTTACATCGTCTTGTCAAGATGATCAAACCGTACGCTTAGAATGGGTACATTTTACTGCACGCACAACTTTACACCAACACATTCTATACCTCAAAGAATTAGATTTGGGGTTTCTGGGATCCCTGGGTGGCGCAGCGGTTTGGCGCCTGCCTTTGGCCCAGGGCGCGATCCTGGAGACCCAGGATCGAATCCCACGTCGGGCTCCCGGTGCATGGAGCCTGCTTCTCCCTCTGCCTGTGTCTCTGCCTCCCTCTCTTTCTCTCTCTGTGACTATCATAAATAAATAATAATAAATAAATAAATAAATAAATAAATAAATAAATAAATAAATAATTAGATTTGGGGTTTCTTTGTTTTAATTTTTTAGATTTTTTTTAATTTAAATCAACTTAGTTCTCATATAATGGAGTATTAGTCTCAGCGGTGGAGTGGAGTGACTCATCGGTGTAGTGACTCAGCATGTGACACCCAGTGCTCGCGACATCAAGTGCCCCCCTTCATGCCCATCCCCCAGCTACCCCACTCCCCCGCCCCCTCCCCTCCAGTGACCCTATTTGTTTCCTGGAGTTGACAGTCTCTTACAGTTTGTCTCCCTCTGTTTTCATCTTATTTTAAAGAATTTTATTTTTAAAAGCCCCACCTACATTTCTGTGGGGCCTCAGGGTGGCTCAGTCTGCTAAGCCTCCGACTCTTCATTTGGACTCAGGTCATGATCTCAAGGTCGTGAGATTGAGCCAGCCTCAAGTTGAGCTCTGGGCTGAGCGGGGAGCCTGCTTCAGACTCTCTCCCTCTCTCTCTCTCTTTCTCTCTCTCTTTTTGTCAATAAATAAATAAAATCTTTAAAAAAATAAAAGCCCCTCCTGCGTTTCTAAGTGCACACACACGGGGTGATAAACCCCCACCGGAACCACTCCTCCGTAAGGACCTTACTGAGCCCTGTCATTTGCTTCTGACCTTGCGCCTTGCCCTTGAGGGTCTGCAGGGCAGGCCTTGGGGACGCTGGCTACAGGCGAGACTGGCCTGCCCACCCCATGTCATTCCCCCGCCCCCACGTCACTGGTCCGAGTCACTGCCCGGTCTCCCTTCCCCCCATGCTCAGCCCCAGAAAAGCCCAAGAGCAGCGGGGGCAGTTGGGTCCCCTGGCCAGGCTGTGTGGGGAAGAGTGTGACCGAGGCCCCGTTGGGGAGGCGGGGGAGGATGGGGAAAGGCTTCCTGCCACAGAGACATTCCAGGGACAGGCATTCCCCAGCTAGCACAGGCCCCCTCCTCGCTGTCCCCGGGGCCTCCACCCCCGCCCGGCGGGCCACCAGCCCCAGACGCTGCTCCCCTCCCGGACCGACTTCCTTGGCCAAAAATGGGAATGAGTCTTGCATAACCAGACATCTGTGAGTCCGAAATCCAGAGGAAATTCAGGCAAATGCCACAGGGAAGCTGGAAGCTTCACAGAGAGCCAGGCGCCCGCCCCCTCCCTGCCCGCCACCCCTGCAGCTCCGGGAGGTGTGGGAGCTCTGGGGAAGCCGGGCGTGGAGCTCCCACGGACCCACCACTGCTCCGCTTCCCACAAATGTTAGCGCGTCTTCCAAGAACATTTCATCAAATCCGCGCTCAGCACAGCATCCGTGCGGCTTCCTCCCGGGAAGGATTTCCCCTCTGCTCTCCCCACAGGCCTGTGATCCCGGGCTCTGCTCTTCTTTTTAAAGATGGAAGCGTTCTCAGCCAGAAAAATGTTAAACTCAAGATGCACACTTGCAGACTACCTGGCTCCGAGGAGGAAACGTTAGTTTTGCTTGGCGCCCAGTAGTCTTAAATGGGCACGGTGGATGATTATGTTACTTAAAAAAAAGAAAGAAAAAGGGGGGTGATGGCAGAGGGCCCAAATCCGTGGGCTTTTTTTTCCCCCAAAGATTGCATTTATTTATTCATGAGAGACCCAGAGAGAGAGACAGAGACACAGGCCGAGGGAGAAGCAGGCTCCATGCAGGGAGCCTGATGTGGGACTCGATCCCGGGACCCCGGGGTCACGCTCTAGGCCGAAGGTGGCGCTAAACTGCTGAGCCACCCAGGGGTCCCCCAAATCAGTGTTTAAAGCCCCACCACCAGGCTGTCAGGCAGGCCAGCGGGGCGAGCCCCCTCCCTCCTCAGCCCCCTGACGGCCCCTCAGAGCCCGGGCACCCTTACCCCGCCCGCCTTGCAGGTGTGCCCCGGAGCACCTGGCCCTGTCCACACCCCTGCCCCATGCCCCACGGGGTGCTGCGGCCAGAGTTGCCCCCGTGGGAGCCAGGGCCTGGCCTGGAGAGGCTGAGGACGGGCAGCAGGGTCCATCCCCTGGCTGCACAGGGTATCCCCAGGACCCCCAAATGATCCCCCTGGCTGCGCAGAGCATCCCCTGACCCCCGAATGATCCCCCTGGCTGAGCAGAACATACCCGGGAACCCCGAATGATCCCCCTGGCTGCGCAGAGCATCCCCTGACCCCCCAATGATCCCCCTGGCTGAGCAGAACATACCCGGGAATCCCGAATGATCCCCCTGGCTGCTCAGAGTATCCCCTGACCCCCCAATGATACCTCTGGCTGAGCAGAGCATCCCCTGACCCCCCAGTGATCCCCCTGGCTGAGCAGAACATACCCGGGAATCCCGAATGATCCCCCTGGCTGCTCAGAGTATCCCCTGACCCCCAATGATACCCCTGGCTGAGCAGAGCATCCCCTGACCCTGCAATGATCCCCCTGGCTGCGCAGAGCATCCCCTGACCCCCTAGTGATCCCCCTGGCTGCACAGAGCATCCCCTGACCCCCAATGATCCCCCTGGCTGAGCAGAGCATCCCCTGACCCCCGAATGATGTCCCAGCTGTGCAGGGTGTCCCAGGACCCCCGAATGCAGCCCCGTCAGCCCCAGGGCAGGACAAGGTTTCCCCGGCCTGGCCCTGCCTCTTCCTCCATCTCGCTCTCGGCTCCAGCCTGGAGTCAGGCTCAGGGTCAGCCTCCCACTGGGGGTGCCTGCAGGGGCGGGCCTGGGCACCTGGTAGTAGAGGCGGCCTCACCTTACAAGCATACACCGGGGCAGGGTGCGGAGGTCGGGGCCCCGGACCCTGCAGAGGCGGGGGCCCCATGCCCTGAGGTCGGTGCAGGGACTCTAGGCAGGGCTGGCAGGGTGGAGGCCACCTCGGTATCCTGCAAAGGGAGCTGCGGCCAGAAGCCAGGGCAGCACCGTGCGGGCCCTTCGAGGCCCTGGGGCTCCTGGCGGCCAGAGCGGGGCCGAGGCCAGGAGCGTCCTCTGCGTGCCCACAGCTGCCCTTCCCTTCCCCTTGCTGTTCCAGGCGACAAGGTGCCTCCGAAGAGACAGCGCATGTCAGCCTCCCCCGCGGCCAGGAGCAGCCTGGGAGCCCTGGGCAGAAGCATGGGAAGGTCAGGGGAGGTCGCCAGGAGGAAGCTGGGTCTTCCAGGAGCGCTGTCCCCCCCATGTGCTTGCTGCCCTCCGGGGACACAGAGGGGAGGACAGAGGCTCCGGCAGGGGCTGTGGACCATGAGGCGACTGTGAGGGTGCAGAGCAGGAGGTCAGGACCTGCACCCTCCCCGAGGCCGTAGGGAGCAGCCAAGCTGCTGCGTGAGAGCATGAGCACTGCCGGATAGAGCACTGCAGGGCTGAGCACTACCGGGCTGGGCACTGCCAGGGCGAGCACTGTCGGGGCGAGCACTCCCGGCCACAGCTGGGCTCCTCACATCCCCGGGGTCTCACTACGCCTCGCAGCTTCCCTCTGTCCCCACCGCAGGCCTCCTGCTCCCCTGTGGGGTCCCTGGGACTGGGGGTGGGGGGCTCTGTGCACCCTGTGTGCTCAGTGTTTGTCCCCACGTGATGCCAGCACGGCTGCATGGGCTGGGGTCCCGGGGCTCCACAGACCCTTCCAGGGACTCCGTGAGGCCAAGTAGTGATACTACTACTGAAGGTTGATCAGACGCCTTTCCACGCTCATTTGCTCCCAAGTGCACAAAGCGTGCGGGTTTTGCAGGCGGTTGGTCCGCGTTAGACGTCCACCGTCTCCGTGCTGCTCCCCGACCTCGCCGACACTTGCTATTGTCGCCTTTAACTATAGACGCTCCAGGGCGTGAGCACTGGCATCTCACGGTGGGTGCCACCTGCATGAGGTCACTTGTTAAGGGCGCCCCACGTGGCCCAGCGGTTTAGCTCTGCCTTCGGCCCAGGCCGTGATCCTGGGGTCCCGGGATCGAGTCCTGAGTCAGGCTCCCTGCATGAGGCCTGCTTCTCCCTCTGCCTGTGTCTCTGCCTCTCTCTCTCTCTGTGTGTCTCTCATGAATAAATAAATAAATAAATCTTTTAAAAAAAAGAGAAATTACTTGTTAATATTACGCACGGCGGCGTAATATATTCATACATCATAGACATCGTAGCCTCACACCCACACCAGTCTTATTATAGCTTTATGCTAAGCCTTAAAATCAAGTGGTACAGAACCTCCCCCTTTTATTCTTCTTCCAGAGATTATTCTTTCTATTCAAAGTCTTTGAATTTCCACATAAATTTTAGAATCAACTTTTCAATGTCCACGAACAAGCCTGGCGGGATCAACTGAGACCGCGTGAAATCTGAAGATCCGTCTGGGAGAAACTCCGAGCTTGACGACACGGAGTCCTCCGGCCGAGGCACCTGGACTACTTCTCTGCTCTCTAATCCTCCTTCAAATCCACAATGAGTCTCAGTTTTCATGTGTGGGTCTCACACCTACTTCTTTCGATTTGATCCCTAAGTAATATGCATCCTTTGATGCTATTGTGTTTTTTTAAAAAATGATTTTTTTTTTGAAAGAGCGAAAGAGCAGCAGAGGGAGGAGAAGCAGACTCCCCACTGAGCAGGGAGCCCGATGTGGGGCTCAGTCCCAGGACCCCGAGACCATGACCTGAGCTGAAGGCAGATGTTTCACCGACGGAGCCCCCCAGGCGCCCTCTTTGGTGCTATTGTGACCGATAATTTTAATTTCATTCTAGAACATAACGCTAGGTTGAATCCGTGGATTATGTGGCATCCTGCAGGGCGGAGTGGTGCAGAATTTGTAGGGTCGGCTCCAGTGACACGGAGGAAGCAGTGGAATGCTGGAAAGAGGTTCCAGAAGCGGGACCGAGGTCCCCTGGCCTGTGTCCTATGATGTGGGCGATGCACACTTCTCTCAGCAAACCCAATTCCCGGGAGCCCCAGAGCCTGGAGGTCAGCCTGTCCCCGGGGTTTGTCTCTGTTGGAGCCCTCTGGCTGTCCCAGGCACCCCTGTGCCAGGACTTCAGAGCGACCTGCCGCTCCCTCTCCCACATGGCCCGCGCCGGGCCCCACATACACCTTTCTCCCCACCCTGCCATCTCTGAGGGTCCCCAGCACGGCCTGCCCCCATGTCCTGTCCCCAGCACGGCCCTCCACCCCGCGCTGGCCTCTTCACTGTCCTGCAGGTCGCAGACAGGCCCAGCTCCCCCACTCGCAGCCGAGTGCCCACCGAGCCCCACCAAGCAGCCCACAAGCGGCGGCACCAGCAGCAGCTGCCGTAAAAGATGTAGCTCCCGGGTCCTGCTCTGCTGGGGGCCCAAGGTGCACAGCCCCGGAGGGCGGCTGCCTTCCATCGGGTCTCAGTCCTGGCGGTGAGACCTCTGCTTGGCTATCGGGGCCCTGCTGGAGGGTCTCCCACCCATCCCATCTTGGTCACACACGTGGACCTTCATGCTCAAGGACCTCTGTGTGTCCTCTGGGGCCCCAGCCTGCACAGGCCAGCACTCAGGACCCCCAGGTTTTTTGGGGGGGAAGCAGTGTGGGGAGTGGAAGGGCCTAGGGAGGGGGCTGGGGCCAGCAGGGTGCTGTCACAGACCACCCAATACCTCAGCAGCACAGCACCCACAGGCGGCAAGGATGCTGCTTCCTTCCGTGTGGAAACCTGGGACTGGGGATCCTCCCATCTGACCACCGCGCCCACCTCCCCGGGGCCCCTGGGCCTTGGGGGTCAGTCCCTGGAGCCTCCGCACCCAGGATCCATGGAGGTGGCTCAGGGACAGGCCAGAAGCACCATCACCTCCACCTGCAGTCCATGGCCACAGCGCGGGCCTCAGGACTCCATCCTACAGGAGGCTGGGAAGCGGGGTGTCGCTGTGTGCCCCACAGGCAGGGACACGGGCCCCGGGCTTCAAGTCCCAGGCCTGCGGCTCACTGCCTGTTGCCCAGCACAATCTCCCTCCCTGGGCTGGGGTCCCCTGGTCACCGAGGGCAGGGTGGGCACCAGGAGGGCTCGAACCCTTCCTGACCTTCCCTGCGACCCCACGGCGGTCCTCGGGGGAGGCTGACCTGCAGCCCTGCGTGGACCAGACGCGCTCCACGCTCCCCCGGGGGGTCTGGTGAGAGCCTGTCAGGAACACTCACCTGCCCACGGAGGCCCACCTGCCTCAGCCCCACCCCGGGAGGTGGCCCACCTGTCCCAGCTCCTCCCTGGGAGGCGGCCCACCTGCCCCAGCCGGAGCGCCAGGGCCTCTGCCCACAGTTTAGCTCTTGCACATCCATCCGTGACGTGTGCACGCTGTGCTGCCCGTGCTGCAGGGTTCTCAGCAGGAAAATTGAGAGAAATGGGAAGCAAAGAAAGAAAATGCCATTTTGAAACAAAAAAAAAAACTGATTCAGGATACAACAGGCTTTTTTAGTGGTTTTTTTTTTTTTTCCAGTGTCTTTAAAGGCACTAAATAATTATCTCTCTGGCCTGGTTTTCATTAAATTGGCCAAACCTGATGATGTTTAACGGCCTCGTGGTATGCACACACATGCGTGTGTCAGTCTATGCGGAAATAGCTTCGCTCTGATGTTTCCCGACATCGCGGAGACCTAAGTTTGAAAAAGTGAGTTCTTTTTCGTTAACTTTCAACTGGCTTGAAGTGTCTGAGCTTGAGTTTCCGGTCACCAGCCGAGAGCCTCCCCAGCTCCCCTTCACGAGAGGCGCCAAGGCCGCGGCGAGCCTTGCTGGAGGGTCGCCCACTGGCCCCCTGGGAGGGGAGCCGCACGCCGCACCCGCACCGAGAAACTTCTCTCCCTCCTTCTGGCTGCTTAGTCATCTCCCAACTCCTCTGGCAGCCGCCCGAGGCCTCTGCGAACTGTTTCCATTTATGGCTCGAATTTGGTCTTCCCGGTTTGGTCACAGATGGAAGGTCTAAGGGAACAGGGAGCAGCCGAAGGCAGAGCGTGGGGCCGGGGGGTGGGGGGTGGCAGCTGTGGCCCACGGGCTGCACCCCGCATGCCTCACAGATTCCCATCCGGGCCGGCCCCGCCTAGCAGGGGATCGGCGCCCCCCCAGCGCTCGCTGCTCCGCCTCCAGTGCTGGGCCTGGAGTGTCCTGTGTGCGTTTGCCGTCTCGTGCCCCCATGAGACTCTACGTCGTCCAGTTTGGGGAGGGGCAGGCAGTGAAGGGTGGGGAGCCGCCCCCCAGGCTGGTCACTGCCTCGGCCCAAGTGTGAAGCCAGCCAGGAGCTCACCCTTGATAGGGCGCTGGGGTGACCACAGCCCCCACGCCCCGCACCCCCTGTGCCCCGCAATCCGGGTCTCTTGTCTCCCAGGGCCCAGCCCCCCAGGCGCTGCTCGGCGCTCCTGTGGCCTGATCCTCATGCAACCCAGTCCTCCCGCCCCTGCGCCCCCCACCCAGAGCAGCAGAGGGCCCGGATGGGGCAGGAGCCGTCCTCCATGGCGGAACACCCCGGAAGGGGACCCCAACCCAAGGAAACCGCCTCTCTTCGAGCTATCAGCTAAAGTGCAGGCAATTTTCCAAATGACGCCTCGTCCCTTCACGTGACGGGAAGGCCTTCATCCCTCGCGCCTTCCGCCCGCCAGGCCGCGGGCCCGTGCGAGCCCGACGGTGAGTCTCTCCCCGCGCCAGGCAGGGATGGAAGCGGCTGCTGCATTGTACGTTTCTGAGCTTTTTCCCTGTCAAGAAGCCAGCTCCTGTGCCCGGAACCATCGCCCTTCCTAGAAAGAGCGAAGCTCTCCCCATCGGGCTGGGCTTTCCTGTCCCCCAGAGGGAGAAGCGTGGCCCTTGTCGGGCCCCAGCTCAGTACCTGCGCCCAGGAGACGTCCCGATGACCCCGAGGCTGCCCATTCCCGTCGCCCCCCGGGGTACAGCCTGCCGGCCACCACGACACCCACGGAACCTGAGCCCCTAGGGATGGGGAAGCCACGCGGCTCGCGGGGACGCATCCTGACGGCCCTCGAGGGAGCTGCCCCTGGTGGCCCTGGGACAGCACATCACTCACCTGCTTGCCTTCCTGCAAACGTGAAATACGAGGAGGCTGCAGGCGAGGATGCCCAGGATGCGGGGACGTCACCACCCGAGCCCCCCCGCCCCCCAGCGCGGCTGTGGACAGGCTTCGTGCTCATTCATCTCTCTTCCCCGAGGCCGTCTCGAAAACATCCTATATCGTTGTGATTCACAGTATGTGCCGGGCAGGGTTGCGTGTCCCACACTCTGAATTTTGAGAAACTAACAGAATGTTTTACGCTTCTAATTAAAGGGGGTGTGTGATGGTGCTCGGCTGAAAGTCATGTGTCCCCGACACCCATAAGCCCATCGGGGACACAGAGAGGACACCCCGGGGTGCAAGCGGGCACAGAGAGGAAGCAGGGCGCCCCGGCCCAGAACCCTCCGAAGGTAGAAGGCGTCGGGTGGCTAAAAGCATTCGTTAAAAACTTAGTCACACTGAGGACTCATCCTTCCATGATGCTGCAGGGGAGGTGGAGAAAGCTATTTTATTTTGGAGGAAAAACGGAATCCAGGTAATGCCATAGTATTAAAGGACCACCCGCCTTTTCCCTTTCAATTCCTTTTTTCCACTCTCGGAAGTGACCCCGCCGAGCTCGCGGTTTCCGACTCTTGCTTCGGGGAGTCTTGCTCTGTCACTGAGGAGGTGACCGTGGTAGGAAAAAAGGATCATGAGAATCCGCTCAGCCAGAGCTCGCAGTGGAAAATGGGTCACAGGGTGACCACAGTGAGTCATCCTGGATGGGGTTCAGGACACACGCCCACCCCAGGCTGCCCGGGGCCTTGGGAATTTCCAGTGGAACGTCTCTGCTCTGACCAAGAAGGATGGGATCGCCTGTCCCAGTGGGAACATTTGAGGAAGTCAACGTAACTCAGTTCAATTTAAAATAAAATTAAAAAAAAAATTTTTTTTAATTAAAAATGAAAAAAATCTGAGGGGGGCACTTGACGGGATGAGCACTGGGTGTTATTCTGTATGTTGGCAAATTGAACACCAATAAAAAATAAATTTATTATTAAAAAAATTTAAAAAATAAAATTTAATAAAATTTAAAAAAATAAAAATCTAAAAAGATAAAATTAAATAAAATTTTTATTTTTTATTTTTTTTTAATTTTTATTTATTTATGATAGTCACACACAGAGAGAGAGAGAGGCAGAGACACAGGCAGAGGGAGAAGCAGGCTCCATGCACCGGGAGCCCGACGTGGGATTCGATCCCGGGTCTCCAGGATCGCGCCCTGGGCCAAAGGCAGGCGCCAAACCGCTGCGCCACCCAGGGATCCCTAAATAAAAATTCTAAAATAATAATAAATAAATAAATTTTTAAAGATTAAAAATAAAATTAAATAAAATTTTAAAAAATTAAAAATAAAATAAAATCTAACAAAATAAAATAAAATTTTATTGAACTTTTACAAATCCACCTTTGCCAAGCCCTGTGCATTATCCCACAGGGGAGCCCCATAAGTTGGGATGGCGTCGGGAAACGTGCCAGAGATCATCGTCAGGTCTTGATCTGACAAGTTGGTTGAAGTTGGACGGGTGGAGACTGTAGGACGGGCATTTCAGACGCTGGGAAGAACACAGCGGAAGCCTCGAGATGGGGCCGCACCAGCGTCCCTGGGGAAACGGGGAGCATCTCTCCATTAATGCGACATTTTCCAGCCCCGGCTGTCGCCAACTCTCAGCCCTGGGTTGCTGTCGGGAGGGGGGCACGGCCCCACAGTCTACCCTCGGTGGCCGTGCTTTCCCTCCTCCTGTCCTGGTGCCACCACAGTCCCAGTCTCCGACGTAGCCAGGCTCGACCGTCCCTCGGCTTTAAGCCACCGACAGCGTCATCACACACTGTGCCTCGGCAGGACCCCCGCCCCCGCCCCTCGCCCTTCCCCGGGACCCTTGGCCTGGAGGACAGGCTCACGTGGGCTCCCGAGGCGCAGGAACAGCTCCCAGTGGGGGGCGGTGACCCCTCTCCGGGCACAGCAGGGAGGGTCTGGGTGTGGGTCTGGGTGTGGGTCAGGGTCCGGGGCAGCTCGGCTGCGGCCCCCCGGAGATGCGCAGCCTGCGTGCTCGGCGGGCACCGTCCTCGGGACCCGATGGCCCTTTGAGCCCTCACACTGCAGCCCGTTCGGGTGACACCACCTCTCGTGCGCCCCGTCCCCTCCGTGCCCAGCGCCTCGCTGACAATGTGCAAGAAGCAGAGGCAGGTGCAGTCCAGCCCCGCCCCGGGGGCCCTGCAACAGGTGGGGACTCCGGGGAGCCACGTGGGCCCGAGGCAGGCTTACCCCGCGGGCCTGCGGCCATGGCCCTGCGGTGGGTCCTGCGGCCCCGGTAGCCACGCAGGGAGCTGGTCCCGAGCCAGCCGTGGAGAGAGGCCGCCTGCCCCGTCTCCGTCCCCGCCTGCGGAGCGTGGGGTAGAGACTCCGGCCTCACAGGCCCCGCAGGGAGGTGGGAGCAGGCCAGGTGCCCGCACTGGTGGAGCGGCGTGGACAAGGGGTCTCCCCCGCGGCTGGGTCGTCAGCCTCCGAGCAGTCGGCGCACTGCTGCCCGCGGGCCCCTGCGCGACGTCCAGGCCTCACAGGGAGAACTCGGGGGAAGCCACCTGTGCCGTGACCCCCTTTATAGCAGTAGCTCCAGGGGGGACCGGATCCATAGGGATGGGAGATGGAGGGCGCCTGGGGTGCTGGGAGGAGGAAGAGCGCCGGGAGCCACCGCCGCCTGGGCCGAGGTCCTCGGGGTGATGGAAGCGGGTGGTTTCACGAGCCCGCGGGGTGCTGTGTGCGTGGATTGTGCGCTTTTGGCGCTTGGTCATGAATGCCACCTGCGGGCGGGGAGGGGGGGTTGTGGCCGGGGACCGTGTCACAGCAAGTGCCTTGAAGCCGGGCACTGTGTCCTGGTCTTGAGGGCCCCCCTGGGCGTCGTGCTGCTGCTGGGGTCACACAGTGGGGGACGCACCTGCTGAGGCCAGTGGGCCCCGAGCCTGTACAGAGCGACAGGAGCCCAGGGCCTGCCCAGGGGACCCAGCTGGCTGGGATGTCCCCAGGGTCCACTGGTTAGGACCCTGGTCGCTCCCTACCCCGCGGCCCATTGCATCGGGGCCTGGGCCTCAGGGCTCTAGTGCCCACGACCACCCCACGCGGCAGGCCCGTCTCCCCGCCGCCAACCTAACGCCGACAGTCCGCACAGTGTCTCTGGCGGGGCCGACTTCTTGCGGCTGGCACAGAGTCGGGGCCGCCGTCCCCCAGGGAAAAACCAATTTGCTCTCCACTTCCCGTGTGGGAGTGCGCGCCCGCGGGGGGGTGCGGGGGGTGTGGGGGGTGCGGGCTGCCCGCCCGAGGCCGTGCCGGTCTGGGAGTGATTCCCCTTGCTCCATGCACACAGACGTTTCTAAGTCAGTTAGAATTTTTGTGGAAACCTCATTTTTTAATTTTTCCCTCTTGTTTCTCTGGCAACATCGGAAACAAACACACACAGCTGCGTCACCTGGCTCCCAGCTACATTTTTCCAGCAGACACCTACGGCTGGAAAGTCAGCACGACTTGGACTCCAGGACCTCGGACTAAGGCTCACTTAACCCCCGCTCGCCCGCTTGGTCCTGCTCGGCCCGCCAGGAGCCGGCTGAGGAGGGGGCCGTGGCACCGGTGCAGGGGGGACCACCTCTGCCCCCGTGTCTCCCATCCCCGCTCCTGGCTTAAGGATAAGGGCAACCCGGTTCTCAGCATTTGCCTGCTTCCAACGTCGAGCGTTGGATGGTGAACAGCCTATCGGTGCCCTGAAGCTGAGGGCTCCTCGCCTCCAGAAATCACAGAATTTGGTTGCTAGAAAAATACTGTTCTTTTATTCCAAACGTCTCATTGTAAAATGCAGTGGCCAAGGAGCGGAGAGGAAGCCACACGGCAAATTAGCGGCAAAGTCAGAGAGAGGCACGGCCAGCCCTGTGCCCCAGGCCGCCCCTCACACACTTGGCTGGTCCCCAGTACGTGGGGCAGGCCCCAGGTCCCAGAGCTAGCTGCCTCACCAGGGCTGCTTTTTGCTGACTTGTTCTGTTTTTCTTCTAAATAAGAAATTCCAAATCCCTACCCAGTTTTGACACTCCAGCATGTGGTCTTGACAACCCAGGAACTAATGCATATGAGCATGTTAGTCAAATTCCCCCCTTTGGGGATCCCTGGGTGGCTCGGTGGTTTGGCACCTGCCTTTGGCCCAAGGCCTGATCATGGGGTCCCGGGATCGAGTCCCGCGAGGGGCTCCCTGTATGGGGTCTGCTTCTCCCTCTGCCTGTGTCTCTGCCTCTCTCTCTCTCTCTCTCGCTCTCTCTCTATCATAAATAAATAAATGAATAAATCTTTTTTTTTAATTTTTATTTATTTATGATAGTCACAGAGAGAGGGAGAGAGGCAGAGACACAGGCAGAGGGAGAAGCAGGCTCCATGCACCGGGAGCCCGACGTGGGATTCGATCCTGAGTCTCCAGGATCGTGCCCTGGGCCAAAGGCAGGAGCCAAACCGCTGCACCACCCAGGGATCCCAAATGAATAAATCTTTAAAAAAAAGTCCCCCCCTTTGCTCACAAATGCACCAAGTGTTCACTCCACACCTACTGTGAGCAGAGCACCGCGTGGGGGGAGTGAGCGGGGAAGAGGCCAGGGGTCCCCCTCAAGGCTGGAGCAGCCCCCGGGCTCCCGAGGTGCTGCAGACACACCGTGCGGTGCAAGTCGCGCCCCGTCTGCAGCATTTCACGGGGTAAGGATGCCTGTCGCCTTGGCTCGTCCTCAAGACGGTGTAACGCGATGTTAGTCCTGCCGCCAGAGGAAGCGAAACACTAAAGCAATTCCAGAAGCTCCGCGCGTTCAGTCCTCGGTGCGATCCCGGCTGCTGCCCGCCCGCACCTCCCCGGGCCTGTGCGACTGGACAGAGCGAAAGTCACTCCAGGCAGCTCCCCGCCGCCCACGGAAGGTGATCCCCTGAGCACCTGCCATGCATCCAATGACAGCAGGCACGAAGACAGGACAGCGTAACCTAGGGGACGTCACGTCGTCGGACAGTGAAGTCTGGGGAAAGAATTTTAAGCAAAACAGTGACTTGAAAAGCAGCATCTAAAGGGCGCCCGGACGCAGCGGTTTAGCGCCTGCCTTTGGCCCAGGGCGCGATCCTGGAGACCCGGGATCGAATCCCAAGTCGGGCTCCCTGTGCATGGAGCCTGCTTCTCCCTCTGCCTGTGTCTCTGCCTCTCTCTCTCTCATTCTATGTGACTATCATAAATAAATAAAATTTTTTAAAAAATAAAAAAATAAAAAAAAAAACAAAATAAAGGGCGCCCGGGGCTCAGTGGGCGGAACATCCGCCTTGGGTCGGGATCCCGGGCTCGAGCCCTGCATGGGGCTCGCTGCTCACTGGGGACTCTGCGGCTCCCCCTGCCCCCGCCCCTGTGTTCGCTCTCGCTCTCTCAGCAAATAAATAAAATATTTAAAACAAGAAAAGCAACACCTAACTGTCCCAATCAGAATCCCTATAAAATAGCGAGGCTAGAAATTCCCCATCCCCCTCAAAAATGTACCCGGGCTGGAAGCCAAGGGAGCGGCTGGGCTGCCGCCCGAGAGTCGCACGGCCCGCGGCCTGCTGTGAAAGCCTGTCGGGACCCTGCGGCTCTCCCTCTGGAGGGCCCCAGGCCTGGGCCGGTGGGGGACACAGAGACCTCTGCGTGTGGGTCACATCGCGCGGTGACCCCGGGAATGTTCCTGGCGCAGTCTCCACCCCCTTCCAGAACTGTGTGCAGCCCCCGCTGCTGTGGCCGCCCCAACTACCCGTGGACGCTCAGAGGACATCCTCCTCCTGTGTGGGTGCGTCAGGTGAGCACACCTCAGCCTGCACGGGGTCCGTCCCGGGCCCGGTGTGACCCTGAGCAATAAGCCGCCGAGAGGTCCTTCAAAAACACCGGAGAAAGGAAACCATGGGCTTAATAAAAGACGTTACCATTAGAAAAAAAGAGACAGGAGTTCGTGGCTTCAAGAGGCAGCTGCCCTGAAGGTGTGGGACAGCCTGGGAGACCCCCTGAACGATGCGGGGAGCCGGGGCCGTGCAGGGGAGAGGCTGGCCCCGCGGGCCCGGGGGTGGCACAGGCACAGGCACAGAGGCTGAGAAGCGGCCTGACCCCCGGGCCCTGTGTGCCAGAAGCCTGCACCTGCACCCCGTCACCCCTGGCCGGGTCCCCCCACACTTGGGGGGCGGCGGGGGAGGACACGGGCCTGCGGATCCCTTCTGCTTCCCAGGTGGCCCCAGGCACTGCGTGCGTCCTCCTCTGTGATGCCTACGGCCCTCCCGGGGTCACCAGGCCGCCGCGGCTTCCCTGGGTGTGACTCAAAGCCTTTCCCGGAGGAGTGGGCGGCAAAGCTGAGACGACATCGCTGCGGGGGCCCGTGCACGGTTGGGGTGGTGGGGGGCGGGCCCGGAGGCACCCAAGTCAACCACCGGGGCTTCACGGGTGTCCTTCCCACCAGTCCTACCACCTGATGGTCCAAGCAGTTACCCCACTAACCCACCACCTCCCCTTATCTTCTGCTGGTCCCTGTTGGCAGCTCTTACTGGGGCTCCAGTGGGACCTTTGGGGACCAGGCCTTCGGCCCCATAGAGCCCGGAGCTGCGGGAACAGAAAGCACCCCAGTCCGGCGCCGGGGGCCAGCGTGAGTGATGGTAGTGGGCCCCTGCCGTTCCTGGACCCGCCTGTCTTCTCTGCTGGGGACACGGCACCGCCAGTGTCTCCGATTTCATGCAGCGCTGCGTCCTGCAGGGGCGCGCCCGCCCTGCTCAGTTTGCCCCCCTGCCCCCCGCGCTCCAGCTCTGCCTTTAAAGAGGCTCTAGGTTTGCATGAGGCCGGCCAGCTCCGGGTGGTACCGTCCACGGTGCGACTCGGGGGCCCCACGTCCTGAGCCCGCTCCCACCCTTCACGGACCAGTGGCCCCGCCCCCGCACCATGTGGGCCGGCCGCTCTGCTGAGGCCTGAGGGCAGGGTAGCTGCCTGGAGAGTGTTCACCGAGCTCCCCAGCCAGAGGCAGTCCCGGGTAGTGACTCGCCACCAAGTGCCGGCTGGTCCCCTTGAGGAGTAACAGGCGCTCAGCGCCGGTGTCTGTCGCTGAGAGCTGGGACACTCGGAGGCAGCTGGGACTGTCCTGGAAGTGGGTCCGTATCCTGGGCCCCCTCCTACCAGCAGCGTCCCACTCGTCCCTGCCTGGGGAGCCGCACGAGGACTGGCTAACGACACGGGCCAAGGCGTTTTGTCGGCACGTGGCCACTTGTCCCGGGTCGAGTGCTCTGTCCCACCAAGGGCCCTGTCGCATCCCAAGAGCTGATTCTCCAGGAGCATGAGATTCACCGCCGTGGACTGCACGGGCTGGACCCAGAGACCCTTATTCTCCTCCAGCCTGATGGCGAGGGCGTCAGTGCAGCCACTCGTCCCGGGTCGCACTCCCTGGGGTGTCCAGCAGCGGGATTTCCTCCCCTATATCGTGACAGGGGACAGAAGCGTTAACAGAACCTGAGGCTAAACTGTAAATATCTATTTTAGTCCATCCCACATGATGGCACCTCCGCCTGAGTCCTCACTCACCTACTCCACCAACATCTGCATCTGGGTTCCTACCTCGTTCCTCCCGGGGTACGTTACAGTCGCTCCCCAGGACACATTCAAGGGTGCAAAAGGGTCCCTTTCTCCGGCTGAATTTAGGTCTGGATCACAAGCTAGATTTCATCCATTCGCTCCTGCAAATGTGAGTCGTGGTGCATTTAACAGCGATGTCGGGAGTCTACCTATTTTAGGTCTTTAATGGTGGCACATGATATTGTTTCTGTTTTACTGTCTCACCTAGACGTAGGGAGCAATTTCAGAGGTTGTCACTTGGCCCTCCCAGTTTTATAGTTTACAACCCACAGGTCAAAAACCCAATTGGAGTCCACCCCATTGCTGACTGTATCAATTGCAATTCTCCACTCCAGGAGTAGGGACATGGCCAGTAGGTGGTTCACCCCAGTGAACACGTGGTGAGCTGGAGATCAGCCACAACTCTGCTATCTGCAGGCCCCCCTCTAATCACAGTCACAGCGTAGGTCGTTGAGTAACAGTGTCAGCTCAGACTCTGTGTCCAGTTGTCCTCAAAGTATCTGAGCCTTTTCTTTTCCCCAGTCGCCCAAGGAAATGGCTGTGGGAACTTTCTCCCCATCCATCTATCTGTGTGTGCACGCGTGTGTGTAGCTAGACATGACTTCATATCAATGTCTCTAGCTCCCATCCAGTATTCCAGGGCTCATTCTAGTTTCCCGTTCTTTTTTTTTTTTAAGATTTTATTTATTTATTCATGAGACACAGAGAGAGAGGCAGAGACATAGGCAGAGAGAGAAGCAGGCTCCCTGCGGGGAGCCCGACGCAGGACTCGATCCCAGGACCCCAGGGTCACTCCCTGAGCTGAAGGCAGACACCCGACCGCTGAGCCACCCAGGCGTCCCTTAGTTTCCCTTTCTGACTTAGCTGTAATTTCCATCCTAACAGTGAGAAACCTGGCTCCCACGACCCATCACCATTTTCTTTTTTTTTTTTTTCATCACCATTTTCTTATTTGTTCGATCCTAATATTCACATAAAGCAGTTTCAGAATTGCTAACCTGTGCCCTATGAGAAACAAATTTACCCGGAAAATCAACCAATACTACATTCCATAGGATGACCCAGAGGATATGTCATCCACCAAGGCCATCATACATGTACTAATGAGGGGGAATGTGCATCCCTGACAAGTTCAATGGAGGCTTCTGTGGGTTAGGGTAGGAAATATGGTCACAAGCTGGGCTTGTTAATATCCAGGGGATGATGAGGTCCCAAAATAATAAAGGCCAGACGGCAGCACTTAGCTGCCAGGGTCAAGCTGCAAATATTTTAATGAATATCTGTGAAGCTATCATTGCAGCTAAAGGTGCTTGACCCATAGGCAGCTAGGGAGGTGGCCACTGTGCATGATGTCCCCAGGGGAGGCAGCGCAGACAGAAAGGTCAAGGAAGTTGCAGGTGAGCTTAGAGGAACCAGAGTCTTGTCCATATTGTTCACTAATACATCTCCAGTGCTCAACATGGGTCCTGGCCCAGAGCCGGTGCTCAATAATTGTTTTTTGAATGTGTAACAAATAAATGTAATAAATAGGTCAATAAATATTTATGCATAAATTTAAAAATGACTGGAAAATTCATAGGCTTTGTTGGCTGTCTGCATGTAAGGAGACGGGTGATGGTTTGGGATATAGTTTCAAAAATCAAAAAATGCTGGATTAATTGAATTAATGTGCCAAAGATTGGTTCAATGACTTCCCTGAATAATGCCCAAAAGTGTTAGTAAGGATTCCTTTAAAGCTCTAACTTTCTCTTGGCCACTCACAGGAGCTCTCGGTACATTCAGAAGTCTCTGACATTTTTGCATCTGCAACAGAAGGCTTGCTTGCTAATTGTCAACCTCTTTGAAAATAGAGTCTCCTAACTCTGGGAAACGAACTAGGGGTGGTAGAAGGGGAGGTGGGCGGAGGGTGGGGGTGACTGAGTGACGGGCACTGAGGTGGGCACTTGACGGGATGAGCACTGGGTGTTATTCTATATGTTGGCAAATTGAACACCAATAAAAAATAAATTTATAATAAAAAAAATAATAATAAAATTAAAAAAAGAAAATAGAGTCTCCTCCAATCATCTTCAAAGGGGTCATTTGTAGTCATGTCTTCTTAAGTTGGCTTTGTTCCCTCCTCTTTACAGCGGTGCTGGGAAGTTAACACTTTGAGGACTAGATGAGTTTGCATTTAATTAAAGCTGTAGGTTTGGATGCAAAAAGGCTCCAGGGCTACGCAGGCTGACCAGGCCTCAGAGTGTGCTCTGTGACCCAATCAAAGGTCAACTGCCCTACATGACAGATGCCTGAGACCCATCATCCTCACTGGGAAATCTCTCTTGGGGCCTAAGGCACTGATAACACATGTATCTGTTTTCTGGTTGGGGGTGAGACACGTCTCCATTGTCTCCCATTAACAAAGGACACTGAGGACCTAATACCTGCGCTAACAGGCCTAGGGTTGCAGTGGTTGGGGCCCAGGCTGAGTGTTGTAATAAAGGCCCAACGAGTCCAGAAAGCAGGAAGTGCCTGGAAATAGGCCTGTGAAGCACAGTGGTGAGTGCAATGAGTAAGAGTCAGACTGTGGGGCTCTGTGCAAAAGGCCCTGAAATCCTGAGCATCTGGTATGGCCCTAAAATCCTGAGCATCTGGTATTGTAGCTGCTCCAGCGACTCAAAGGAATGCAAACGAAGTTAAGAGAGTCCTGCAGGATGAGCCATACTGGGCTCTGGCCACAGGTCCGCCATTTACAGAAGGAATGGAGAGGAATGGAAGTTATATTTAAAAAAGAAATAAATGGAATTACTAGAGCCAAAATATAAAGTATCTGACATAAAAGATAATTGAATGTCTTTAAACATCTAGATCGGACACTAAGAGATGAAAAGATCAGTGAACCAGAAGAAGCTGCGGTGGAAACCTCAAGCTGAAAACACAGAGCAAAATGTCATAAAACAAAGAGCAGAGTGTCAGAGACCTAAGGGGCAAGGTCAACTGATGAGGCATAGCTGTAACTGGAATTCTGGGACAAGGGGAGGGGGGACCGGAAAAATATCTGATGAAACAATTGATTTAATTTGATAAAAACGATAAAGCTACAGATATTCAACAAGCTCCAAACAGTATAAACAAAGAAAATAAACACTAGGTAACTTCATAATAAAATTGCTTAAAAACATTGTTAAAGGGATCCCTGGGTGGCGCAGCGGTTTGGCGCCTGCCTTTGGCCCAAGGCGCGATCCTGGAGACCCGGGATCGAATCCCACGTCGGGCTCCCGGTGCATGGAGCCTGCTTCTCTCTCTGCCTATGTCTCTGTTTCTCTCTCTCTCTCTCTCTCTGTGACTATCATAAATAAAAATTTTTTTAAAAAGTTAAAAGAAAAACATTGTTAAAGAGAAATTCCTTAAAGCAGCCATGGGGAAAAGTAACATTAAGGGCTGGAGGCGACATCTCACATCCAGGGAAGCGGACTCCTTGACAGCAGCCATGCAAGCTGCTGATGGTGGACAACATACTGGCAGCACTGAAGGGAAAAACACTAACCTAGAAGCCAGCAATCAGCAAAATACACTTTAAAAATGGAAATATCAGACAAAGGAGACAACATGAGAGACTCCTAACTCTGGGAAACGAACTAGGGGTGGTGGAAGGGGAGGAGGGCGGTGGGTGGGGGTGAATGGGTGATGGGCACTGAGGGGGGCACTTGACGGGATGAGCACTGGGTGTTGTGCTATATGTTGGCAAATTGAACACCAATAAAAAAATAAATAAAAAAATAAAAATAAAAAATAAAGGCACAATACCCAGAAAAAAAAAAGGAAACAGAATAAAGACATTTTCAAACAAAAGCTAAGAGAATCCTTCTCTAGCAGAATTGCACCTACAAGAAATAACAAAGGAAGTTCTTCAGGAAGAAGGAAAATGATATTAAATGGAATCTCAAAGCTACATAAAAGAGTATTATAGACAGGTATGTAAGAATTTTTCTAATTTTAATATTACAATTGACTGTTTAAAACAAAAATCAAATAAAATAAAATAAAACAAAAATAATACCAATGTACTTTGGAGCTTATAACATATCTATAAATAAAACATATAACAGCAATAGCACAAAGGATGGGAGAGAGACACGGAAGTCCGCTGTTGTAAGTTTATTAATATGCATAAAAAAATAAAACGTGGAGCTAATAAACAAAGGAGGTAAAATAGAAAATTAAAAAAAAAAAATACTTGATCCAAACTGGCAGAAAAAGAGGGGAGATGGAACAAAAATTAGATGGAGCAAATAAAAATAATCAGCAAATTGGTAGATTTAATCCCAAATATATCAATAATTACATTAAATAGAAACGGTCAAAACACCTGTAATAAAAGGCAGAGATGTCAGAATGCATAAAAATGCAAGATCCAACAATATTTAAAGAAACATACTTTAGGGCGCCCAGCTGGCTCAGCCTGTAGAGCATGTGACCTTGACCTCAGTATTACCAACCTTCACAGAGTTTTAGAAAATAGAAAAGGTAAACATTACCAACTCATGTTTGTTTGTTTGTTTTTTTCCCAACTCATGTTTTGATGCCAGTATGACCCTTGTGTCCACAACGGATGAAGACATTATAAGGAATGAAATCTACAGGCCGCTATCCCTCATGAACATAGATGAAAATGTATGTCCTTAAAATCCAATCCAACAAAATTTTTTCAAATGCAAATGATCAAATAGGATATACCCTGGAAATGTTAGATTCATTGAACATCCACAAATCAAACGAGGCAAGTCATCATATTAATAGAGTAATTTCTTAAAAATATGATTGTCTTAACCTACAGAATAGGAGAAGATATTTGCAAAAGCCTTAGCAGATAAAGGGCTGGTATCCAAGATTTATGAAGAATGTATCAAACACGATAACCCCAAAATTTTAAAAATCCAATTGGAAAATGGGCAGAAGGAATGAGCAGACATCTCTCCAGAGGAGATCTACACGGGGCCACAGACACATGGAAAGGTGCTCCAGGGGCAGCCCGGGGGGCTCAGCAGTTCAGCGCCGCCTTCAGCCCAGGGCGTGACCCTGGAGACCCGGGATCGAGTCCCGCATCGGGCTCCCTGCATGGAGCCTGCTTCTCCCTCTGCCTGGGTCTCTGCCTCTCTCTCTCTCTCTCTCTCTCTCTCTCTCTCTCTCTCTGTCTCTCATAAATAAATAAAATATTTTTAAAAAAAAGGATGCTCCCCGTCCCTCAGCGTCGGGGAGACACACACCAACCCCATGTGGGACCCCACCCCCCGCACGCCCATCAGGACGGCCACCATCAGGAGGCGACAGGTGCAGGGGGATGTGGAGAAAGGGGAGCGTCTCTGCTGCTGGGGGGAACGCAGGCGGGGCGGCCACCGTGGGGAGGGGGTGGGAGGGGGGCCTCGAGGAGCCGGACACGGAGCTGCCCTCCGACCGGGCCAGTGCACTGCTGGGAAGGCCTGGTGCTGCAAGCACAGCCTCCACTCCGGAGCTCGCCTCGCGGCCGACGCACCGTGTCCCTGGGCCCTTGCTCACGAGATCCGTGGGCCTGGCCATGCCGTCCTGCTCCTCCGACCGCGGAGCTCGGGGCTCGGGCCCTTGGACTCGGGCTGACTGACGGCACGGGCTCCCCCGGCCTCCAGCCCCCCGCCTCCAGCTCGCAGACGGAGGCCCCGGGCCTCAGGCCTCCACCCTGGCGAGCCGATCTGGCGATGCCGACCCCTCACACGGTCGGTAGACGGACGGCAGAAGGTAGACAACCGACGGAAACTTCCGTAGATACGTGTTTCATCGGTTCTGTGTCTCCCGAGAGCCTTCACCCCAGGCCTGGAAGCGCCGAGGCCCTCAGTAACCCTCCGGCCCCCGCCGCCACCGGGCTCACCTGCCTGCCCTGCAGCCTGCGGGGATGGGGGGCCTCGGTCCCAGGCTGCTGGCTCCCACCCCGGAAGCCCCTGGCTCTCCTGCTCCAGCGAATACAGACAACAGAGAAATCAGGCCCGTTCTTCCCTCCGTGTTTTAAGACCTTAGTCCTGAGGGGCTGGAACCTCCGATGGGGCGGAAAGTCCCAGAAGCTCCTGCATCGCAGGCTGAGCCTGGAAGGCAACCTGAGTGTGTGGGAAGCGTGAGGGTCATGGAAACAAGGGCGGGGGGGCTCCTGGAATTCCCCCAGCCAGCACAAGGCCAGCGGGGAGGGGCGACTGAGACAACACCGGACTGCTGGGCCCGGGGGCTGGGGCAGGGACGCTGCTGGGGGGGACACGGGCAGGGGCAGGGACGCTGCAGGGAGGACACGGGCTGGGGCAGGGATGCTGCTGGGGGCAACACGGGCTGGAGCAGGGATGCTGCTGGGGGGACACGGACTGGGGCAGGGACGTTGCTGGGGGGGGCAGGGGCTGGGGCAGGGACACTGCGGGGGGGACAGGGGCTGGGGCAGGGACGCTGCTGGGGGGACACGGGCTGGGGCAGGGACGCTGCAGGGAGGACACGGGCTGGGGCAGGGATGCTGCTGGGGGCAACACGGGCTGGGGCAGGGACGTTGCTGGGGGGGGACAGGGGCTGGGGCAGGGACACTGCTGGGGGGACAGGGGCTGGGGCAGGGACGCTGCTGGGGGGACACGGGCTGGGGCAGGGACGCTGCAGGGAGGACACGGGCTGGGGCAGGGATGCTGCTGGGGGCAACACGGGCTGGGGCAGGGACGTTGCTGGGGGGGGACAGGGGCTGGGGCAGGGGCAGGGATGCTGCTGGGGGTGACACGGGAGGGGGCAGGGACACTGCGGGGGGGACAGGGCCCCCCAGGGTCCAGGGGCACACGAGGCTCGCATAGCTCCTCTCGGATCCCGACTTCCCACACAGCGGTCTCCCCGCCAGTGGGACTCGTAATTGGAAACAGACCCCGTGTGACTCAGAGGAAGCGGCCGCGCCCTCCCAGCAGCGCCACGGGCTTCCTTAGAGGGGTCCTACTCCCCGTGAGCTCTCGCTCCATCTGGCCCACGTGTGTTGGCCGTGCCGCTGAGCTTGTCCGGCCAGGGCGTTCTGGAAGGTTCCGCTCCCAAGCCCGTCTGCCCTGACTGCAGGAGCGTGGCCACCTCAACGCCCCAGCCCTGAGCCCCTGGCCACGTTCCCGCCGTGTTGTGGGGGGGAACCCCAGAGCCCTCTGCCCCACGTGGCACCCACTCCTGGCCGCACCCTGAGGTGAGACACAGGGGCGCAGCCGACGTGGAGGAGGTGCGCGGGCTGGGGCGCGATCGGGGGCTGTGAGGACCTGTCCAAGCACATTCGGGTCACTGGCCAAGCCTAGTCCTGCAGCTGTAGGACGAGGCCTCGGGCGCTCCTCCCGCGGGGCCCTGCACGTCAGCCACGAGGACCCCCGCCTCCCTCACCCCGACCTCCTTGGGGTCCCCATCCCTCCGGCCTCCTTTCTTGCCACCAGCCGTGGAGTGGCTCCTGCGGGACTCACAGCGGAGACTGGGCCCTGCGGACAGACGGGGGCCATGCCGAGCTGTGGGTGCCGCGCTGTCGGGCTCGTCCCGTTACTCACAGATGCTCACCCCGACCGGCCACCGGGACATTTTCTGAGTGACGGATACAGCCCAGCTGCCCGGATGCCCGCACGTGCGTCGGCGCAGGAGTCGCGTGGCCCGTTTGGCTGCCCGGGGAGGCCGGGAGCCCCGCCTCAGGGTCTCTGCCACGGGGTGCTGGCGGGCTGGCTGGTCACCCCGTCTCTGGCCCCCGGGCTCCTGCCCCACCCCCCGGCACTGCCCGGGCCAACGCCGCGAGCTCAGAGCTCCAGCACCTTCCAGCCCCACACGCTGGGATGCCCACCTCCCCGCAGCCCTGACGTCGGGCGGGGGGGCAGGAGCGCCGCCCCGGAGCAGGAACCAGGGCCCCCCCAGGACACTTCCGCAGCGGCCAGTGACCCCGCAGCACACCTGATGGCTCGACAGCTGATGGGTTTCCCCTGACGGGAACTAGGGGACCCCACCGAGGCCTCCCGCCAGCGGCAGAAGTGGTGCCCTCTGTCCTCCACCAGCAGCTCATTGTTCTCTTAGCGGGGACTTTACGGGGGGGGAAACTGAGGCACCAAGGAGCACAGCGCACAAATGGGGCTCCTGGCTTTCCAGGCGGTGCCGTGCAAGGGCAGAGGCGGGGGTGCCAGACCCGGGACTGGGCTGTGGGGCCTGGGCATGCAGGGATCTCCGAGAGGGACGTCCCTCCCTCGCGCGGTACCACCTGGCCCCAAGAGGCTGGCGGCCCGCACCCCAGCCCAGGCGGGGAAGGTGGTGCCCGGTGGACATCTCTGCAGCTTTGTTCCACCAACGGCCTCCCTGTCTGCGACGGCCCGTGCACCCCAGCAGCCCCTCACCCGGCCTCTGCCGTGACCCGGATGGTGACACGAGGGCCGGCCGCCGTGCAAGGGGCCCCTGGGAGAGGCACCGCGTCCTGGAGCTGGGGGTGGTCGGCCTCTCCCCCTGCAGGCAGTGACCCTCACCCACCTTTCTGGGCCCAGCACCTGCGTGTCCAGGTACCGCCGTGTCCTAACGGCCACAGCGGCCGCCTGTCACCCCTACCTGCACCCCAGGCCAGGCCTCAACGGCAAAGCCAGGCAATGAGGGGCATAGCCAAGAGCCCGGCCTGGGGGGAGGGTGGCGGCTGGGAATGGGGTGATTCCAAGGGCCCCTTCCAGGAGGAGCCACTACTGCCCGGGAACGTTTCAGCAACGCCTGGCTCTGTCCACACCACCCGGGGGCCTCCGCTTCCTGACCCGCCCCCACTGTTGCCTCTTAGCAGGGGCCACCTGCCCTGCCCTCTGCTCTCTTGTGGACACACCCAGTCACCTCTGGCCTCAGGCCTCAAGCCCCAGCTCTGAAGGGGACCCAGTGCCCTGCCCCAGGCCTTCTGATGCCCCCTGCCCTGTAAAGCTGGACGAAGCTCGGATTTCCTGGGCTCCCACGGCTCACCAGCTCTGCCCCACAGAGCCCCTGTGGGTACCCCACCTCTGCGCTCCGCACCCTGGGACATCCCGTGGGGACGCGCACCGCTGGCACATCTGCACCTGCACACCTCCGCTGCCCTGGGGCGGGTCCGGGCCGCGCTGGGGGCGGGGGCGGGGGCAGGTGCTACCAACCAGGTGAGCCTCTGACCCAGCAGACAGCGGAGTCCAGCTAGCGATGGCTGTGGGTTCAGGAGTAAGGGCCGAGCCAAGTCCAGGTGGGGACTAGTTGGGGGAATGAGGAACACGGGGGGAGGCACCACAGATTCGCCACCAAAATAGGTACAGGCTTCTAACAGTGAGAGAGTAAGTGCATCGGACGTGGGTATTAAGCATCGCTAAAGGACATCAGGCCCCTCGAGAGGTTTTCTCCTCCCCTGTCCACATGGGACACTTACGGGGCCCCCCGGTTCAGCTGGACTCAGTGTGTGCATGACCATGCCAGCCAACGCGTGGTGCACCGGGGTCGTGGCACCCACCCGCGAGCCTGGGAAGATGCCTGAGAGTCCGAGACTCCAACTGCATGGCCCCGGCCCTGCAAGCCCGCCAAGCCGCGGACGTGGAACAGCCCACTTGACCCTGTGCTCTGAAGCCTGGCCAGCATCATGGGCACACGGGTGAGCCCGCGCCTCGCCCCGGCCGTGCCACCCTGACTGCTGCCATCGTGGGCCCGCCAGAAGCACTGCTCTCCCCACGCAGGCCGGCCTGGTCATCACCCAGAGACACGCCACACGGGGAAGTCAGACGGGATCTCTTGATCTGCTTTGGGGATTGGAGTAATACTGGCCTCAGAAAAGGAGCTGTGAGATGGTCCCTTCTCCCCCGTATTTTGAAAAAGTTTATACAGGACAGGGGTTAACTTCTTTCCTGAATGTTTGCTGGGATTCTCCAGTGAAGCCTTCTCAGATAATGAATTCAACCCCCTTAATAAATATGGGACTACTTCTTCTTGGCTTAGTTAATTTGCATATTTTGAGGCATTTATTTATTTCATATAAGTGGTCTAGATGTATTGGCACGACGTTGGTCACCGTATTTCGTATTTACTTGATGACAGCACACAGAAGCAAATCGGCAAATCCACCAAACCAGCCACGCAGTGAGGATTTTACTCCTGATTCTTGAACAGTTATGTAGAGAATTCTATATAAACCCCCCACCCAAAAAAATACAAATACATAAAGGTGGGAAGCAGACTAGTGGTTTCCCGAGATGGAGGGTAGGAAAGGGGCTTAACTGCAAGGGGCATGAGGGGTCTCATGGGGTGATGAAAAAGTTCTACAATCAATTTATGATCATACTATTTAGTATATTTACCAGAAATTATTGAATTGCACACCCGAATGGGATGAATTTTGCTATGCAAAACATACCTCAATAAATCAGTTTTTAAAAAAGAATAGCATGGGGCGCCCCGGGGGCTCAGTCAGTGAAGTGTCAGATTCATGATTTTGGTTCAGGTCATGATCTGAGGGTCATGGGGTCAAGTCCCACACTTGAGCTCAGAGGGGAGTCTGCTGGAGATTCTCGTCTCCTTCCCCTCTGCTCCTCCCCTGCTCACGAGCGTGTGTGCTCTCTCACTCTCTCGCTCTCTCAAATACATAAATAAAATCTTTGTTTAAAAAATCATGGCTTTTGCCATCTCTCAGTGGTGGAGAAACAACACCTACAATTCAAGATCCTCCACGGAACAAGGGCCCAGACTCAACTTGGTCCCTTGGAAAGTTATGTTCCAGGAGTAAGGAAGAACTGAAAACAGCCCAGTCTTCACAGAGATAAACCTAGATTTGAATCGTATCAACCCCTGGTTGGGAAAAGGCAATCTGTCCCTACACTACCCACCAAAATAAAATTAAATCTGATTTTTTTAAAAAGATAACATGAAGGAGGACTTCTACAGTCTTTCACGCATAATGTCCAGCATTTAATAAAGAGCACCAGGCTGGTCAAGAGACAGGCCACACGACTCTACAGGAAAAAACAAACAAGAGAAACAGCCCCACAGGCCCCCTGATTTTGGAGTTATCAGTTACAGACTTGAAAGTAAATGCGATTAATATCTCAAGAAAGTGGAAAATGAGGGAGACAACTGAATAAGAGAACTACAATCTGTAAGTCGAAGAGAAAAATGGAAATTCTAAAACTAAAAAATGCAATAATTGATAGTTAAAATTCAATGGATTGGGGTTACCAGCAGATTAAACAAAGCGGAAGAGAGGATACGTTAATTGGAAAATAGGTCAATAGAAAATGTGCAAGACTGAAGGACAAATTAAAAACAGGCATCAAATCAGAGAAGAGCATAAGCTCTATGTGGGGCTTTTTGAAAATGTCTGAGTTATGTGAAATCTTCACTTATGTGAAAATTGATAATGGAGCAGAGGCAGTATTTGCGGAGATTTTCTAAAGGATTTTCTAAAACTGAGAAAAGACACGTTTCCACAGATTTGAAAGAGAAATCTACACATGCCAAGCAGGATGGACGCAAAGAGCGCCATGCGTAGGCACATCGCAGCAAAACTTCTACAAGCCGAGGGTAACGGGGAATCTTAGAAGCACCTGGAGCAGAAAAGCATATTATTGTCAGTGGAATGACACAAAGACAGATTTTCCTATGACTCTGGAAGCCAGAAGACGATGACATGTCATCTGTGGAGCATCACAAGGAAGCGATGGCTACGATGGAACGCTCACCTAGGCAAACTCCCTCCAAAGCTGAAGGCTGGATATAAAGCTGTTGAAACAGGTGAATACTGGGATCCCTGGGTGGCGCAGCGGTTTGGCGCCTGCCTTTGGCCCAGGGCGTGATCCTGGAGACCCGGGATCGAATCCCACGTCGGGCTCCTAGTGCATGGAGCCTGCTTCTCGCTCTGCCTATGTCTCTGCCTCTCTTTCTCTCTCTGTGACTATCATAAATAAATAAAAATTAAAAAAAAAAAAAGAAACAGGTGAATACTAAAAAAAATAAAAGAAAAATAAAAATAAAAAAAATTAAAAAACAGGTGAATACTGAAAAACGTATGGCCAGCAGACCCACACCAGGCCAAACAATAAGTGATGGAAAGTCTCTAAAATGGCCTTCGTGGCCCTGCCTCCTAGTATTCAAGACACAGCATGATCCCCTCTGCTGCAGCGGGGCCCGGACCCTGAGACTCACTCCCCACAAGCCGGTCATGGCGAAAGCAACAGGTCAGTCCTGAGGTCAGCTTACGGAAAAACGGCTTGTCTCTCGGCAGGCCCCGTGTCCCTCCCTTGCCTCCTCTCACGGGCTCTTTCCCGCCCCTCTCTGAGCTCCCACGCAGCGGGGCCTGAGCCGCCGTGCTGTGCACAGGGAACTGTGGGAGGCCAACGTCTCCGGCCCCGGGAGCTGAGATCCGCCAGGCCACGTGAGTGAGCTTGGAGGTGAGCCCCCCGTCGGACGACGCCGGGTAGGCCGAGGGAGAAGTCCGCTCTTCTTCCCAGGCCCTGTGGTACCTTGTGACTTCTGAACAGTGAACATGCACTATCTGCTCAAAAAAAAAAAAAAAAAAGAAAAGAAAAGAAAAGAAAAGAAAAGAAAAGAAAAAAATCACAAAAGTTTAAGGCCAACTGTGAGTAAAACGTTACAATTAGTAAAAACTGAAAAGGAGAAGACAAGCGGCACAGTCTTGCAGGTGGCACAGTCCTCCCCTGCATCCGACGGAGACCCCGCTGCCTGCCCCAAGACGGGACAGTCCCAGACACCAGGACGTCCGCCCTCCGTCTCCCTCAAGGGTCTGGAGTGCGAGCGAGCAGCACGGTGACGAGCCTTACAGCCTTTACGAGGCCGCCGTTCGACCATCACCAATACGCCCTGTACCTCCGCCCGCGCGGCAGGAACCCGGGGGACACACTCAGTCCCTCCAGGATCCTAGCCCCTGCACTGGTCCGAGCTTCCCCGGGTAGGGGTGAAGCTGGGAGACGGTGGTGGTGGTGGAGCCGGTGGCACACACCGTCTCCGCAGCTTTTCTCATCAAGAGCTGGAGTCCATGTCTCCACCCCTGGAGTCCTGGTCGACCTTCTGTCTTGTTTTGGCCAACAAACTGTGGCCAGCCATGGTATCACCCCTGAGCCCAGATCTCAAGGGTCTGCGAGCTTCCGCTCTCATTGTGCTGCCATCCTGCCACCATGTGAGGGGACTGGCTTCCCCTTCCAGCGGCCACGGCAAGGCCCCGACCGATCGCCAGCCCCGTGGGGCCTGTAGGCAACGCCATCCTTTGTCCTGCAAGCCTCCCGCCAACCACTGCCACCTGGGTGAACTCAGGTGGAACCGTCGGGTGAACCGCTGGGCTAAGCTCCGCCCGAAGTGTCAACCCACCAAGAAGGAGCAAATGAGACGGCTGTGGTTGAACCCATCAGGTGTGGGCGGTGATTTGTCACAAACAGGTAACGGAGCAGGGGCGGTGGCAGGGGACACAGTGACGGGGAGGAGGACCCCTCTGCACCTCCTAAATCACCACGGAAACATCCCACAGGGCGATTTCTGTGCGTGTTGTGACCCAGTGGGTTGCAAATGTCCGATGCTTCCGAAACGACACGCAGCCTCGAGAACCCAGAGAAGCCTGTGGCCTCTGCTCAGGAAGATGCATGGACGGAAGGTTCGGCTGGGACTCAGGGGGCGCGATGGCCCCGCCTCCCGGAGCAGAGCCCCGAGAAGCCCTGGGGTGGGGCTCCCCGGGGTTGTCACACCCAGGCCGGGCAGCCCCGGGGGCATCGGTCGGTGGGGCCTTCCTGGGCCAGCCGGGGCCGGAGGCGAGTGGCATACTGGTGGCCGCTTGGATGCAGGGAGGTACGGTTAGAAAAGAGGAGCTTTGAATGAGGCATAAATATTTTGAAACATTTTGTAAACGAGCTTCATGAGGTTTACATATGCTTGGAGGGGACAGAGGGGCGAGGACCCCTCCCGGAGGGCTCCCCCCAGGCCGTGACCCCAGGACCCCCGTGCCCTAAGACTGTCCCCAGGTCGGGTGCGCAAGGGGGGCTCTGCCGGCACGACGCCAGGGCGCAGAGCTCTCAGCCCGCCTCCGCTTTACCCGGAGCCACCGTCTGCCCACAGCCCGGTGCCACAGGAAGTGGACGCCCCGGGAGCACCGCCGTCGCTGGCCGCAGCCCCTCCCGCCCGGCACGCACCCCCACCCGCAGCATGCGGCCCCTGCAGGCCCTGGCGCGGCTCCCCGGGGATGAGGACAACCTCTCCAGCGCCAGCGTCGTGTAAGCGCTCGGCCCAAGACCCGGAGGGACCGGAGGGACCCAGAAGGACCCGGAGGGACCTGGAGGGATTATTGAAGCTAACGACGACGACGTAGCTTTGGCTTGAAAAAACAAACGGCCGCTCTCCATCACCAGCGGGAACACGCACCGTGACACGCTGACTCCCACGTGCTGCCCGAGGCTGGGGGGGATTAAAAGATTTTGTTTGCTTATTTGAGAGACAGACAGCAGATGGAGCTCGAGCAGGGAGGGGGGGGAGAAGCGGACTCCCGCGGGGCGGGGGCGCAGGGGGCTCCAGCGGACTCGATCCCAGGACCCCGGGGTCATGACCCGAGCCGGAGGTGGCCGCTCAGCCGGCTGAGCCCCCCGGTGCCCCGGGACAGAGGGTTTTGTACATTCTCATGTCCCTGGAGGAAGAGGAGGGCAGCTGGGGTGGAGGGGGGAGCCCCATAGGGGAGCAGAGGAAAACAGGCGTCTCCCAAATGCATTTCTGAGGCCACAGAGCACAGCCCCGGCGTCCAGGACCCACAGAGCATGAGAAAGCCCCGGAGGGCCCCTCGGCTCAGAAGGCGCCCCTGAGGCCTGAGACCAGGTGGGCAGGGAAGGATCCCAGGGTGCGGCACCGCCCGGGGCTGGGGCTCTTCGCCCGCGGCCCCCACGCCTGTCCCGCGGTCACCGCCAGGCTCCCAGCACAGGCCACCCCGTGCACCCGATTGCCGCCTCCACACAAGCTGGGTCGCGCAGCAGAGCTTGGGGTCTCACAACCTTGGCTGGGCTTCGTCCCTGGACACAGGACCGAGGAGCCCCCAGGCTGCGGGGAGCGTCCACACCAACCTCTGCGGGCCCTGGGCCAGGACAGCAGCGGGGCAAAGCCTGGGGACGCCTGGCCAGGGAAGGTAGCCTGGGCACCCCCCCGCTGCCTCTGACCTCCGGCCCCTGGAGGCCCCCCCCATGGCTGCAGCACCACCTAGTCAGGCCCCAGGGGACACGCGGGGCAGGGGGCAGCACCACCACCGAGGGGGGACACGCGGGGAGGGGGGCCTAGCTCTCCAGGGGAGGGTCCGGGTCGGGCCCGATGAGGAGCCAGAGGACCCGCCACTGGCGGCTCCGGGGCACCAGCAGATCAAGGGCAACAGACCCACGGCCGACAAGCGGAGGGTCCGGAGGCCCAGACAGGAGCCAGCCACAGCTGGGCGGCCCTGTCATCCCGCGGGGGACCCCTGCCCGCTGCCCGAGCCCGGAGGGCACCTGGCGGGGCCTCAGCTGGTGAGTCCGACGGAACCGGCACCGTGTGGAGGCCGCGGCAGCACCAGGACTGGCGGGCTGTGTGCGGGGGTTGCCCCGCAGACGGGAGGACACGGGCCCCCACCCCGGGGCCTGCCCGCCGCAGCAGAGGTCGCCTGGGGAAGGTGTCTTCAGCTCCCTGGCCTCTCCCTCCGCAGCTGAGGGCGACGGGGGCTTCTGGAGCTGCGTCCGCAGCGTCTGGCACGCGACACGCTCCTTGGGAGGCGTCAAGCTGCTGTCCCATGAAGCCGTCGGTACCGCCTGGAGCGGCGAATGGGGACGGACCCTGCACAGAACGAGGCAGTGTCCCGGCCAGGCCCGAAGGGCCCTCCGCAGGGCGCCTTTTCCCTCACGGAAACTTCCAGAACCTCTTGGTCCCGGCAGGGCTGCCTGCACCCAGCCTGGGCCTGCTGCATAGACAGAGGGGGACAGAGCAGTACTTCTAAGCGTGGAATCGTCATCAGAACCCCAAAGTCCTACCAGGCCTGCATGGGGGATACAACCTGCGGCCATCTGCCGTCCAGTCAGTCTCGGGGGACTTTCCCCCCACGCCCTTGACCACCAGGTCCCCAAGAGCTTCCCCGGAGCACGGAGTCTGGGCTCTCGCAGGGCTCAGCTCCCGCTCCCGGGTGCACGTGCGGCCGGGCGTCCAGCACACGAGCCTCGGCCCGCCCCGCCGTCCGCGTGGTGTCCTGCCGGGGGGCCCAGGCCCCACTACCCTGCGGTAACCAGAATCCCAGGTGCCGGCAGCAGAGGAGGTGGGCTGGCTCCCCGGGGAGCCCCAGCGCTCTGCACACCCTCCAGGGCCTGGGCCCTGGGATCTCTGGGCGCCCCCGCCCCCCATCCTCCGGGCCTCAAGCTTCAGGGAGGCAGTATGGTGTGTGGCCGTCTGGGCTGCGGAGGGGGCAGCGTCACAGCCCCCTGGGCTTCCCCCCACCACGCCCACACCCACGCAGGCCGGAACCTGGGCACTCCAATGGCCAAGCACGGGAGTTAGGACAGCATCTGGGGGCCAGGGAAACGGGCACTGGGTGGTCTAGGGCGCCCCCGTCACCTAGGCTTCAGCCGATCCCTTTTATTACCTGGCCCCGTAGAGCCCCCTCCAACGGGGAGGCCCTGGGTGAATCCAGTCGCCCGTCGACCTGGCAGGTCTCTGGGGAAAGAGTCCGTACTCGCCGTGGCGTCGAGTGCACACGGACACGCACGCACACCCTCCTCTGTGCCCCTGGCTCACTACCCACTGCACACGGAAGGGCACCGTGGGGGAAGAAAGGAGTGGGCAGTACTGCCCGGGGTGGGGGGTGGACGGCAGTGGGGGCACGGAGGGGGCTCTGGGAGCCAGGGGCAGCTGGGCGGCCACTTGCTGGGGCCAGGGCACTACTTGCAGGCCCTTGGGACACCAGAGCAGGGGTGGCCTGTCCCTCCTGGAACAGCCGGGGTCCATGACTGGGCTCCCTGAAACACAAAGATGCCCCCCTAGACCCCCATCCCCAGCCGCCTCAGCCTGGCTGGTGGTGGGCCCTGGGTGCTCAGTGAGGGTGCAGACGGGAAGTGGGAAGACCAGCCGGCCTGTGGGCAGGGAGGGCAGCACGGGGGCACCCGGGTGACCAACAGGCTCGGGAACTCTCTCCTGGGGGGCCTGGGGGGGCGCTAAGAGACTCACAGAACTGCTCCTTATAAGGGGGGCTGCACCTCCCTGCTGTCCCAAAGCCCTGGGACCAGTGCCCAGCCCCGCCTGACCCTGGGTCCCCCACTCCCAACACCTGCTCAGACAGGGGCCGTGCGGTGGCCTCAGGGCCCAGTCCCAGGCCCACCTGTGGAGTCCCTGCCAAGAGGGGCACCTCCCTGTGCCCCCGGCCCGCAGCACCCCAGGCTCGGCCTGTTGCCCCCGCCCTTTCCCAGCCTGCCCCTCAGCCTCGGGGGACAGTCTGCCCAGGATGGTGGGAGTGCGGCTGTGGAGCAGGACGAGCCAGGGGGCGCTGGGGGGCGCTGAGGGGCCGCAGGGGGGTACAGAGGGGGCACAGGGGGCACGGGGGGGGTGCAGGGGGGCGCAGGGGGGCACAGAGGGGGCACAGGGGGTGCCGGGGGGCGCTGGGGGGCGCTGAGGGGCCGCAGGGGGCGCAGGGGGGTACAGAGGGGGCACAGGGGGCACGGGGGGCGCAGTGTGGCGCAGGGGGGCACAGAGGGGGCACGGGGGCACAGAGGGGGCACAGGGGGCACAGGGGGGCACAGGGGGCACAGGGGGTGCCGGGGGCACAGGGGGCACAGGGGGGCACAGAGGGGGCACGGGGGGCACAGAGGGGGCACAGGGGGCACAGGGGGGCACAGGGGGGCACAGGGGGTGCCGGGGGCACAGGGGGGCACAGGGGGGCACAGAGGGGGCGCAGGGGGGCGCAGGGGGAGCCCAGCACCGCGGGGCTGTCCGGGTGCAGGGCAGGGTTCCGACACCTAGGCCCCGGGGCCCTGGGGACCGACCGGGCAGGGGCAGGAGCAAGGGCGGCGGGGGGGGGGGGACCCCAGGTGGGGCGGCGGGTGCGGTCCAGGGGGGCCCTGAGCCGCGGAGGGCGCTGCGGACCCGCTGGGCGGTGACCCGGGGCGTCCGAGGGGAGGCGGCATCGCACCCCCCACCGGCCCCCGCGCCGCCCCTCCCCCCTGCATTCCCGGGCTCCCGCCGCTCCCGCCCCCTCCGCGCCATCCGCGGGGCCGCAGCGCCTCCCGCCGTCCGCAGAGCCGGGGCCGTCGGGGCGCGGCCGGGCGGGAGGTATAAAGTGGGCGGCCCCGCGGCCCCTCCCTCCGCCGAGCGCTCGACCCAGCTCCCAGCTCGCCAGAGCCCACGGGCCGCTCCGAGGTCAGGTAAGCGCTCGCCGCCCGCCCCGACCCCCGGAGCAGGGACCCCCGGGGCTGGGACCCCCCGGGGCTGGGACCTCCCTCCCGGAGCTGGGACCCCCCCGGAGCTGGGACCTCCCAGAGCTGGGGACCCCCCCCCCCAAGCTGGGACACCCCCCCGGACCTGGGACCCCCCCCCCCCGGAGCTGGGACCTCCCCTCCTGGAGCTGGGACACCCCCCCCCCCCCGGGAGCTGGGACCTCCCAGAGCTGGGGACCCCCCCTCCCCCCCCAGCTGGGACACCACCCCAGAGCCGGGACCCACCCCGGAGCTGGGACCCCCCCACGAGCTGGGACAACCCCCTGGAGCTGGGACCTCCCCGGAGCTGGGACCCCTTGCCCTGGAGCTGGGAACCCACCTCCCCACCCTGGAGCTGGGAACCTCCCCGTGCCCGCCCCCCCCCCCCCGTGGAGCTGAGACCCCCCCTGGAACTGGGACGCCCCCCCCCCCGCGTGAAGCTGGGACCCCCGCCAGAGCTGGGACTCACCCCGGAACTGGGATCCCCCCAGAGCTGGGACCCCCCACCCCGGGTCAGCGAGGGCCCCACGGGGGGGGGGGGGGGGGGGCGGGGAGGCAGGTACGGGGCCTCTGTCCCAGCTCCTCCTGCACGGTCCTCAGGGTCCTCCAGGGCCAAGTTCACTGTCGCTGCTCCCTCTGTGGCCCCTTCTGGAGGGGGGGCATCCTCCCTAACCCTGGGCTCGCGGCTCAGACCCTACAGCCGTGGGGCACCGGCTGGGACAGCTGGGGAGACCCGGCCATGGCCAAGGCCGGTGGTCAGCAAATACCCCAGGGGCTCAGTATGTGCGACGGACCCCGCAGGCTCCTGGGGGAACTCTGAGCCGGAGGCCACACTCGGGGGGGGGGGGGGGCAGGCCCAGCGCTTTCCCGTGGAGCTGGGCCCAGGGTGTCAGGGGCACCGGCCCTCCCCCAGGCCACAGAGAGGCTGTTCTCCTGGAAGGGGCACCCGTGGCCGGAGCGAGCTCTCCCGGTCACCCCCACCCCACCCCGGGAACAGCAGGGCCACACCCCACTCCTCTGAGGGCGCACGTGCCTCCCGGGCATCCCCCCACCCCAGCCACAGGGGAGACAAGGAGTGGCAGCAGGACCCTGCAGTGAAGCAGGAGCCCAGGCCCAGGCAGCCTGTGATGGCTCCCGGCTGGGCCACCCACCCTGGCGGGACTCCTCGCTCAGCTCGGCAGCACCCTGGGGCCCCGGACAGCTGAGCGCTGAGGCTGATGACAGCGCAGAAACAGCCGCCAGGCCCGACGGCGTGGCCCATCCCGCCGCGCCCGCGGGGCGCCCCGGGCCCAGGAGAGGGGCTCCACTCGCAGTCTGACGCCCAGGCCGGGGAAGCTGCGCACCACACAGTGGGCATTTTTTTCTTCCAGGAAAGGAGTTTGGGCCCAGAGATGATCTTACATTTGTTTAATGGCAACAAAAAAGGCCTTTGGGGTGTATTCCCAGCCTCGTCACCCCGAGGCAGGAGGGCAAGGCCCGGCAGTGGCTGAGCCCCCAGCCTCGGTGACCGCCGTCTCCCAGGCCACGCCGGGGTGGGGGGGCACAAGAGCCCAGGCGTGTCCCCTCAGCAGGACTCAGGACTTGATGGGTGCTGGGCCCTTCCGCCACCGTGAGGCTGCCACCCGCTGCTATGGACGGAGGTCGCGAAGCCCGCAGCAGGGCTGGGGCCGTGGTCAGGCGTGTCGTTGGGAGGCCACAGGGAAGGCAATGTGCAGGGACAGTGGGGCCCGGGGCCCTGGGCCACCTGGTCGGGCGGAGCTCCAGCCCTTGCACGGGGCAGTGCCTGCACCACAGGCCAGCAGGGCCGGCCCGGGGCTCCTGCGAGCTGTGGCAGCGGGGGGCCTTCAGCCGAGCCCCTGGGCCAGGCCGGGCCAGAGAAGGGGCAGCCAGCGCTGGGATGAGCAGCTCCCTTCTTTGGCATCTCTCACACTTTGTGCAAAGCCACAGGGCATGGGGGAGTCCCTGGTGTGGGGCACACCTGCAAGGAAGCAGGGAACAGCACCTGGGGAACCCAGCCCCCACCCCAGGGATGAGTGCTGGCACCCCCAGGGATGGGTGCAGGTGCCCTAGGGATGAGTGCTGGTGCCCCAGGGATGAGCGTAGGTGCTCCAGGGACAAGTGCAGGTGCCCCAGGGTGGGTGCAGGTGCCCTAGGGACAAGTGCAGGTGCCCCAGGGTGGGTGCAGGTGCCCTAGGGACAAGTGCAGGTGCCCCAGGGTGGGTGCAGATGCGCTAGGAATGAGTGTTGGTGCACTAGGAATGAGTGCTGGTGCCCTAGGGACAAGCACAGGTACCCCAGGGATGAGTGCAGGTGCCCCAGGGTGGGTGCAGGTGCCCCAGGGATGAGTGCAGGTGCCCTAGGGACAAGCACAGGTACCCCAGGGATGAGTGTAGGTGCCCCAGGGATGGGTGCAGGTGCCCCAGGGATGAGTGCAGGTGCCCCAGGGTTGAGTACAGGTGCCCCAGGGTACATGCAGGTGCCCTAGGGACAAGTGCAGCTGCCCAGGGTGGATGCAGGTGCCCCAGGGACAAGTGCAGGTGCTCCAGGGTGGGTGCAGGTGCCCCAGGGAGGAGTGCAGGTGCTCCAGGGTGGGTGCAGGTGTCCCAGGGACGAGTGCAGGTGCCCCAGGGTGGGTGCAGGTGCCCCAGGGTAGGTGCTGGCACCCAGGGGCGGGTGCTGGCATGGCCATATCATAAAGCAACACTCTGCACAGACTATCTGCACACCCTCCCGGGTGACCAAGGCCACCCCCACCCCTGTCAGCCTTGCTGTGGCCCATCGCAGCGCTGAAATAAGCAAGTGGGGGTAGGATCGAGCTGCGAGGGGCTCCTGATGCTGGGAGAGCAGACTCTGGGTCAGAAGCTCGGGAGAGGCCACGGCCTCCCTGCCTGGAGGTCAGAGGGCGCTGGCGTCCTGCACAGCGGGAGGTACTGCTGTTCGGTCCCGCGTGTTCTTCCTCGTGTGCCCGTGTCACAGATGAGGAGTGGGGTGCTGCTGGCCTGTCTGCACGTCCCCGGTCTTTGTGCATCAGTGGGTTTTGGTTACTGACCATTTGCCTGGTTATGATCTCCCCCGTGTTCCTAATAAGTGCTCAGTCGTACCCAACCTGTAAGAACTTTTTTTTCCCGGTTTTTAAAAATTGTGATAAAATACACATAACGTAAATTTTACTATGTTAACCATTTGTAAGTGTAGAGTTTAGTGGTATTGAGCACATTCATATTGTTGTGCTACTGTTACCTCCATTCATCTCGGAAATGCCTTTCATCTTGAAAAACTGAAACTCTATACCCGTTACACCCTAACTCCCCATTCCCTCGCCCCGGGTCCCGGCAGCCTCACTCTACCTTCTATCCCGATGAGTTTTTTAGATATTCTAAGTATCTCATATAATTAGAATCATACAGCATTTGTCCTTTTGTCACTGGCTTATTTCACTGAGCATAATGTCCTCAAGGCCCACGCATGTTGTGGCGGGTGTCAGAATGTCCTTTCTCCTTAAGGCTGAGTAATATGCCATTGGGTGGACGTGCACGTTATGGTTCTCCATTCACCCGCCAGTGACCCTTGGATTCTTCTCTGTTTCACCTATTGTGGAAATCCCTAATGTGAACAATGAAGTTGGGTGCACAAATCTCCCTTTGAAACCCTGCTTTTAATTGGGAAGGGGGGGTATGTAGCCAGACATGGGATTGCTAGATCATATTGTAATTTCATTTTTAATTTTTTTGAGGAACCACCGTACTATTGTCCACAGAGATCCTACCATGTTACATTCCCACCAACGCTTCCAGATTCTCCACATCCTCCAACACTTGCTCTTTTCTGGAGTTTCTAAATATTAGCCATCCTAATAATGAGCGTTAGGTGATATCCTTATAATTTTTTATCAGTATTTCTCTAATAATTAGTGATGCTGAGCATCTTTTTAGGTGTCCATTGGCCATTTATATGTCTTCTGTAGAGAAAGGTCCATTTAAGTCCTTTGTCAATTTTTGAACCAAGTTTTTGTTGTTGAGTTCCAGCGGTTCTCTATATAGCCCGGATTCTAATCCCTGATCACATCTGTCATTTGCAGAGACTTTCTCCCATTCTGTAGGGCTGCCTTTTGACTCCATGGATAATGTCTTTTCGTACACAAGATGTTTTGTTTTTCATGAAGTTCATTTTGCCCATTTTTTCTTTAGTTGCTTGTGCTTTTGGTGTCATGTCCAAGAAATCATTGTCCACTGCAATGTTGTGAATATTTCACCTTACCCTTACTTCTAAAGGCTTTATATTTAGGTCTTACTTTTAGATCATGGATCCACTTTGAGTTCATCTTTGTGTATGGTGTGAGGTAAGGGTCCAACTTCATTCTTCTGCTTGTGGATATCCAGTTTTCACCGCATCATTTTTTAAAAAACTGTCTTTCCACCACTGAATGATCATGACTCCTTTGTTGAAAAGTACTTGAATGCATATGCAAGAGTTTATTTCTAGGCTCTGTTCCATTCCCCTGGTCTGTATGTCTGTCTTCACGCTAGTACCACACTATTTTCATTACTATAGCTCTGCAGTACATTTTGAAATCAGGAAGTGTGAGTCCTCCGGCTTTGGTCTTCTCTTTAAGAATTGTTTATGCTACTCAGGGTCTCTTGAGCTTTCTTCTGAGTTTTAGAAGGCTTTTTCTATTTCGGCAAAAATCGTCTTCGGGATTTTCATAGGGATTGAATTAAATATGTAAATCACACTGAGTGGCATTGACGTGCTAATATTGTCTTCCGATCCATGAACATGGACTATCTTTCCATTTGTTTATATCTTCTCTAATTCATCTCAAAAAGGTTTTATAGTTTTCAGTGAATAAGTCTTTTACCTCCTTGGTAAAGGTAATTCCTAAATATTTCGCTCTTCTAATGCTGATGTAATGGAATTGCTTTGCGTTGTTCATTGTTAGTATATAGAAATGCAATGGATTTTTGTGTGTTGACTTTTATTGTACTACTTTGCTCAGTTCGTTTACTCTAACAGCTCCTATTGTGGAATCTTTAGGGTTTTCTACATATAAGATTGTATCATCTGCGAACAGTGATAATTTACTTCTTCTTTTCATGTTTGAGTGCCTCTTATGTCTTTTTCTTGCCTAACTGTTCTGGCTAGGACTTCCAATACTGTGTTGAATAAAGGGGTGAAAGTAGGCATCTTTGCTTTGTTCCTGATCTTAGAAGAAACACCTTCAGTCTCTCACCATTGAGTATGATGTTTGCTGTGGAATTTTCATATATGAAAATTATATTTATTATATTGTGATGGGTTCTTTCTATTCCTAGTTTTGGGTTTTTATTATGAAAGGTTGTCAAATTTTATCCAAACATTTTTCTGCATTGAGATGATCACGTGGGTTATATTACATTGATTGATTTTCGTATGTTGCATCATCTTTGCCACTTACTCATGGTGTTTAATCCTTTTACTATCCTATTGAATTCTGTTTGCTAATATTTTGTTGAAGATTTTTGTGTCATTGTTCAATAGAAATATTAGTCTGTAGTTTCTTTTCTTATAGTGTCTTTGTCTGACTTTGGTATCAGGGTAATGCTGACATCACAGAATGAGTAATGGAGTATTACCTTCTCTTCAACTTGTTTTAAAAAGTTTGAGAAGTATTGATGTTAGTTTTTGGAATGTTTGGTAGAATTCACCAGTAAAGCCCTCAGATTTAGGGGTTTTTTTTTTGTTTGTTTGTTTGTTTGTTTGTTTTTGTCAGAAGATTTTCTGTTACTGATTCAATCTCCTTACTCGTTATAGATCTGTTCAGAATTTCTATTCCTTCGTGGTTTGGAGGTTTTGTGTTTCTAGGAATTTGTCCCTTTCACCTGGGTTATCTAGCTTGTTGGTGTACAGTTGTTTCTGGTTCTCTCTTACAATCCTTTCCATTTCCTCTCCTCTGTGGAATCAATAGTAATGTGCCCGTGGTAATTTCTGATTTTAGTAATTTCAGTCTTCTTTTTTTTCTTAGTTCATCTAAGTTTTGTCAATATTGTTGATCCTTTTGAAAAACCAGTTTTTGGTTTCATTGTTTTCTCTATTGTTTTTCTGTCATCTATTTCATGTAACTCTGCTCTACTCTGTATTATTTCCCTCATTCTCCTTTGGGTTTCATTTGTTCTTCTTCATCCAGTTCCTTAAGCTTTGCAGTTGGGTTATTGACTTGAGCTCCTCTTTGTTGTTTTTTTTTTTTAATTTAAAAAAATTAAAAATTTTTTTATTTGAGAGAGAGAGAGAAAATGTGCATCCTGCGCCGGTGCATGAGCAGGGGGAGGGAACTCGGGGCTCTATCTCACAATTCTGAGGTCATGACCTGAGCTGAAATCAAGTGTCAGATTCCCACTGACTGAGCCACCCTAGAGCCCCTGAGGTCTTTCTTGTTTTTATATGAAAACATGTATAGTTGCAAATTTCTTCCTAAGCACTGCTTTCACTCTTTTCCATACATCCTGGTGTGTTTTGTTTTCATTTTTATTGGCCCCTGAGTATTTTTAAATTTCCCTTCTGATTTATTCTTTGATCTACTTGTTTAACGAGTAATGGAGTATTACCTTGTTGTTTAAAAGTGAGTTGTTTAACTTCCACAGTTTTGTGAATTTTCTGGTTTTCCTTCTGTTACTGACTTCTAATATCATCCTATTGTGATCAGAGGAAATAATTTCTATGATATTTTTTTCTTGAACCCTTGTTTCACCTTCTCCCATTACTGCAAGTCCTTCCCTTCCTCCTCTAGCCAAATTTACTTCCAGGGCATTTAAAGTGTTGGCACTTTTTTCCCTATTCACTTCCTCTTCCTTCCTTCTTTCCTTCCTTCCTTTCCTTCTTCCCTTTCCTTTCCTTCCCTTCCAACCAGACATTGAAGACTAGGACATTCTAATGCAACTGCATATACAGGGGAAATTTGACAGACATTGCACATGTTTGGGGAAGACGTATGCTCAGGAAATACCTGAAAATACTTAACTTAGACTTCAGGCTCATCCTTGGCACAGAGACAGCCTACAACAATAGAATAACTAAATAAACAAACAGCAAGCCCCGGAGAAGAAGAATCTGATTTCCAGACATACCACATTATTAGATTTGAATGTCCAGTTTTCAACAAAAGAATCAAAAAGCACAAAGAAATGAAAGTATGGCCACTTAATGGGGGGAGGGGAAGACCCTAAACCAAGAGAAACTTCCTAAGAGAAGACCCGATGGTGGACCTAGTAGCCACAGACCTGAACACAAACATCTTAAAGATGCTCAAAAAATTAAAGGAAGGCATTAAACTAGTCAAGAAAATGTCTGAATAAAATGGAAATATCAATAAAGAGAAACCTATGGTAGAATTCAAAAAGAAATGATGGAGCTGAAAAATATAATAACTAAAATGAAGTCTTCATTAGAGGAATTCAAAGGCAGATTTGTGCAGAAAGAAGAAACAACAAGCAAAGTTGGAGATAGGACAATACAGATTGTTGAGCCTGAGGAACAGATAGAAAAAAGATTAAATAAAAGTGAGCAGAGCCTAAAGGACCCACATGTCGTATGGGAGAAGAGGGAGAGGTAGCAACAGAGAAAGTATCTGAAGAAATAATTACTCAAAACTTCCCAGTTTGATGAAGACATGAACATAAGATCCAAGAAGCTCAATGAACTCCAAGTAGATACATTCAAAGGGACTCAGTGAGACACACATCATCAAACTATCAAAAAACCAAGACAAAGAAAAAATTTTGAAATCAGATAACAAGATGTGATTCATGATATCCACAGGATCATCAATAAGATTATCAGCAGATTTCTCATCAGAAACTTGGTAGACTTGCCTGATAGTATTCAAAGTGCTAAAAGAAAAAATCCTATCACCCCAAAATTCTATATCTAGCAAAACTGTCCACCAAAAGCAATGGTAAAATTAAAACACTCCCAGATAAACAGAAACTGTGGGAGTTTGTGACCACCAGACCTGACCTACAAGAAGTGCTGAAGGGGGTCCTGCAGGGTGAAATGAAAGGACGCTAGACAGTAACCTGAAGGTCTCAGTCAAGATCAACACATGAGCAATCATAAAAGCTAATTTATTATGGTAAGGGTATGTGATTCCACAGAAACTAATGCATTAAAAATAATATTTGGGGGATCCCTGGGTGGCTCAGTGGTTTAGCACTTGCCTTTGGCCCAGGACGCGATCCTGGAGTCCCGGGATTGAGTCCCACGTCAGGCTCCTGGCATGGAGCCTGCTTCTCCCTCCTTGCTCTGCCTCTCTCTCTCTCCTCTCTCTCTCTCTCTCTCTCTCTCTCTCTTCTCTCTACTCTAATAAATAAATAAATACATCTTTTTTAAAAATAATAATATTTGGCTATGCTTTGAACACACAAAGTATAAAAATGTAGTTTTGTGACAGTAGTAACTAAAAGATGAGGATGGAACCTGTACAGGAGCAGAGTGTGTAATGTTGAAGTGAAACCGTGGGTGCCCAGGGGGGCACGGGCAGTTGAGGGTCTGACTTTTGGTTTCAGCTCAGGTCACAGTCCTGGGATCGAGCCCCGAATCAGGCTTCCTGCTCAGCGGGGAGTCTGCTTCTCCCTTTGCCCCTCCCTCCACTTGTGCTCACACACACACACTCACTCACTCTCTCCCAAATAAATAAATAAAATCTTTAAAAAAAAAAAAGTGTGGGCCTGAGCCATGCTGCCTGGCTGTTAGCTGAGCGCCCTGGGCAAGCTACCTATGCCGAGTCTCAGTGTCCTCCTGGGTGAGGTGGGAGTTGGAAGAGGACCAATGCCCTGGGTGGTGTAGGCCTTACAGGATGTAGCTGGTATCTGATGCACAATAACCATAGATGTTTCCTCATCACTTCATCCTTCCCATATTTCAAAGACCTTTGAGATTCTCCTGGAATTTATGTGGGTGTAGGTGAGATTACTCCTCTGTTCAGCCACAAGGAGAGCCCCCATCCCAGGACCCCTTCCCTGCTCTGAAGGGCCACGTCTTACCTCCTCGGTTCTGGGGGACCCAGCGGCCTGTCCCACCACAACCCACAGAGGCCTTGTTACTATGATTTCGTGGTATCATTTGCCCTTGAAAATACAAGTTCCCTCATCACCCCTTATTCCTGGTCTTTCTCAGCTACTCTTTTTTTTTAAAAAATTTTTTTTTAAATTATTTATTTACGATAGTCATACAGAGAGAGAGAGAGAGAAGAAGAGACACAGGCAGAGGGAGAAGCAGGCTCCATGCACCGGGAGCCTGACGTGGGATTCGATCCCGGGTCTCCAGGATCGCGCCCTGGGCCAAAGGCAGGCGCCAAACCGCTGCGCCACCCAGGGATCCCTTTCTCAGCTACTCTTATTTATTCTGCCTTTGAGTCATTCTGTCAACATGTACAAGCAAAACTATGTCTTGGAGATTCTAGCCAAAATTATATTCAATTATAGACTGAGCTAGAAATAACTCATATTCTTCAATATCATGTTTCTCATGCAGTAATAATATTTGTGTCTGCAAAGTGTTCCTTAGAAAAAAAATTTTTTTAAGAGTTTGTTTATTTATTCATAGAGACACACACAGAGAGAGGGGCAGAGCACAGGCAGTAGGAGACGCAGGCTCCATGCAGGAAGCCCGACGTGGGACTCACTCCAGGGTCCCCAAGATCAAACCCTGGGCTGCAGGCAGCGCTAAACTGCTGCACCACCGGGGCTGCCCAGAAAATTTTTGAGATTTTTTTAATAAGTCTTGAACTTTCTTTGATTCTTAAGTTTACTCCTTAGCTTTATGTCGTCTTTGTTGCTAGGGTAAATACTCTGTCCATTAAGTTTCCTTTTTTTTTAAATAAATTAATTTTTATTGGTGTTCAATTTACCAACATACAGAATAACACCCAGTGCTCATCCCGTCAAGTGTCCCCCTCAGTGCCCGTCACCCATTCACCCCCACCCCCCGCCCTCCTCCCCTTCCACCACCCCTAGTTCATTTCCCAGAGTTAGGAGTCTTTATGTTCTGTGTCCCTTTCTGATATTTCCCACACATTTCTTCTCCCTTCCCTTATATTCCCTTTCGCTATTATTTATATTCCCCAAATGAATGAGAACATACAATGTTTGTCCTTCTCCGATTGACTTACTTCACTCAGCATAATACCCTCCAGGTCCATCCACGTTGAAGCAAATGGTGGGTATTTGTTGTTTCTAATGGCTGAGTAATATTCCATTGTCTACATAAACCACATCTTCTTTATCCATTCATCTTTCGATGGACACCGAGGCTCCTTCCACAGTTTGGCTGTTGTGGACATGGCTGCTAGAAACATCGGGGTGCAGGTGTCCCGGCGTTTCATTGCATCTGAATCTTTGGGGTAAATCCCCAACAGTGCAATTGCTGGGTCATGTCAGCAATCAGACAACAAAAAGACATTAAAGGCATTCAAATTGGCAAAGAAGAAGTCAAACTCTCCCTCTTCGCCGATGACATGATACTCTACATAGAAAACCCAAAAGCCTCCACCCCAAGATTGCTAGAACTCATACAGCAATTTGGTAGCGTGGCAGGATACAAAATCAATGCCCAGAAATCAGTGGCATTTCTATACACTAACAATGAGACTGAAGAAAGAGAGATGAAGGAGTCAATCCCATTTATAATTGCACCCAAAAGCGTAAGATACCTAGGAACAAACCTAACCAAAGAGGTAAAGAATCTATACCCTAAAAACTATAGAGCACTCCTGAAAGAAATTGAGGAAGACCCAAAGAGATGGAAAAATATTCCATGCTCATGGATTGGCAGAATTAATATTGTGAAAATGTCAATGTTACCCAGGGCAATTTACATGTTTAATGCAATCCCTATCAAAATACCATGGACTTTCTTCAGAGAGTTAGAACAAATTATTTTAAGATTTGTGTGGAATCAGAAAAGACCCCATTAAGTTTCCTAATTGGTTGTTGCTGGTGGAAGAAAATCTATAGCTTTTTCTATATATTTTCTTGTAATTTTTTTTCCGTCAGCAATGGATGTTCCAGGGCTCCGTTAAAGCAGTTACATGATTCTCTTTATGTTAATGTGCCTTTTGTTACCGTACTTTGTAGTGTTGCATCATTGTGTGTCTAAACTGGCTTCACCCAGTTTGGGGGCAGTCATCTTTGGTATGCTTAATGGATTTTATTCTCTAGCCTCTGTTAGGAATTTTGCAACTGTATTCAAAAGTGAAATTTGTCCACAGAGTTCCTTTTAGGTATTTCTTTTATCACGTCTCTGTCTCAGGTTTTTCCAAGTTTAACAATAAATTGAAAAGCTTATCTTTCTGTGTTTTGAAACAGTCCAACTGGCAGAGACTATTTGTCCCTGAAGCTGCAAAAGAACTCACCCAAATCCCTGTGGGCCAGAGCCTCGGGGCGTAACCTCCTGCCAGTATTTCCAGCCCTGCAGGGCAGAGTCCAGTCCATTCCTCACCTCTTCTCAAGACGTTCCCAGAACGTGGACTTTCACATTCATTCTATCACCTTGTTCATTCCTAAATTTGTGTATTACTATATTTATGCTTCATCACTTTTATTTTTGATTAAATTTTTCTACTTTATTGGCCTTTTCAAAGAACCAGCTCTTAGATATATTTATAACTCTACTGTTGTGTTTTTTTAATCAATTGGTTTATTTCTTATTCTTTTCTTTCTCTTATTTTCCTGAGATTCATTTTGTTAATTTATTTCTGTCCCTAGCTTTTCAACTATGTGCCTAGTTTATTATGCTGATTTCCTCTCTTACCACATAAAGCATCTAAGGCTATGTATTGTCCTCTAATTATAGCTTTGGTCTTCTCATATTTGTTTTTATGCTTAACATTGTGTTTTCTCACTAATTCTTATATAGTTTTAACAAAAGAAAGGTGGGGTTTGTTTGTTTTGTTTTGTTTTGTTTTTACTTCTAGGTATTTTTGGGCAGCCCCAGTGGCCCAGCGGTTTAGCACCACCTTCCACTCGGGGTGTGAACCTGGAGACCCAGGATCGAGTCCCATGTCAGGCTCCCTGCCTGGATCCTCCTTCTCCCTCTGCTTGTGTCTCTGCCTCTGTGTTGTGTGTGTGTGTGTGTGGTGTGTGTGTCTGTCATAAATTTTTTTTAACCTAAAAATGGAATGCGTCCTTTAAAAAAAACAAACTTCTAGGTATTTTGTTTCTGTCTTACTAATGCACATTATCCAAATCCAAATATTTAGAAAATGCATATTCCCTACTTGTTACTATCAAAGTTTTATAAAACATGACATTCACATCCTCTTTTTTGTTACTTATGTGGTCTGTCCACAAGTTTCAAAGGTGAGTTAAAGTCTTCTATTATGATTGCAATTTGTCAGTTTTTCTTCAATTTTTCACCACTTTTGCTTTATACACTTTTGTTACGAAACCCAATACATAAAGACTCCTAACTAGACTGCAGCCTTTATCTCGTCCTTGGCAGCATCTCTCACCCTCTGTCTCACTTCGATGGGTCCTCACGCTCCCTCATCACGGTCCTCTCTGTCTCGCCCTGCCCTGGTTTTCTTTGTACTGTTGGTGACAGCCTATCTAGTGTGACTCTCACAAACCTCATCCAGATGGGTTTTGTTTTGTTTTGTTTTGTTTTTTATTTTTTATTTTTATTTTTATTTATGATAGTCACAGAGACAGAGAGGCAGAGACACAGGCAGAGGGAGAAGCAGGCTCCATGCATCGGGAGCCTGACGTGGGATTCGATCCCGGGTCTCCAGGATCCCGCCCCGGGCCAAAGGCAGGCGCCAAACCGCTGCGCCACCCAGGGATCCCTGGGTTTTGTTTTTTGATCCAATTTAGGAATATTTATCTTTTCTTTCTTTTTTTATTGCGGTATAGTTGAAATATATGGACTTCAGGTGTAGAGCAGAGTGATTCGACAGTTCTGTGCATTCAGCTATGCTCAGCCACCATAAGTGTAGTCACCGTGTGTCACTGCACAAATGCTGTGACAATATTATTGACTGTGTTCCCCGGGCTGCACTTCTCATCCCCGTGACTCATCTGCTTTATCACTAGAAGTTTGTGCCTCTTCATCCCCTTTATCTACTTCGCCCACCCCACCACCTCCACCCTGGAAGCCACCAGCTTGTTCTCTGTATTTATGAGTCTGTTTTTGTTTCTGTTTATTTGCTCATCTGTGTTTTAGATTCCCCATATAAGTGAAATCACAGGGTATTTGTCTTTTTTTTTTTTTTTGGTATTTGTCTTTGACTTATGTCTTTAGCTTAATATTCTCTAGGTCCATGTTGTTGCAAATGGCAAGATCTCATTATGACTGAGCAATATTCTGTTGTGTGTACATGTGTGTTGTGTATACACATAAACACACGCATATATGTGCCACATCTTCTTTATTCATTTTTAAATTTTAATTCCAGTGTAGTTAACATGCAGTGTAATATTAGTCTCAGGTGTGCATCAGCACTTCCATACACCCCCTGGTGCTCATCACAAATGCCTTCCTTAATCCTCTTCACCCACTTTACCCTCTCCCCACCTCCCCTCTGGTTACCATCAGTGTGTTCTCTATATCGAGTCTGTGTTTTGGTTTGTCTCTTATTACCCCTTTGTTTTATTTCTTAAATTCCACATATGAGCGAGATCATATAGTTCTTGTCTTTCTTTGACTGAAATTTCACTTAGCATAATATCCTCTGGTTCCATCCGTGTCGTTGCAAAAGGTGAGATTTCATTCTTTTTACAGCTGAGTAGTATTCCAGTGTATGTGTGTGTATAGACCGCATCTTCTTTATCCATTCATCAGTCAGTGGACACTTGGGCTGTTTCCATCGTTTGGCTACTGTAGATAATGTGGCTATAAACATCGGGGGGCATGAGAACATTAGTCTTTAACAGAAGAGTTTAAGATATTCACATATATTGTCAACTGATCCATGTGATACTGTGCTTTCTGTCTCCTTTTTCCTTCCTTTTTTATATTCCAGTCTATTCTTCAAGGGTCTTCGCTCTTTTTCTTACCTTTATTCATTTCTCTGTTGTCTGCAGAATTTTTTTAGGAATGGCATGTGGGTGACTCCATTTATACCTGTGACGTTTATCCTTTGCATGAAAGCTAAGTTGACCAGGCAGGTATCTTGGGGTCATTTCATTTTCCCCGCAGAAGTCTCCAGTTACTGTCTCATTGGTTTTCTGTGTACAATATTGTGGAGGAAAAGTTTGATGCCTACGTTAGTTATCTATTGTTATGTAATAAATTACCCCAGAACTTAGAAATTTAGAACAAGAAGCATTTGCTATATCACAATTGATTCGAGTCAGGAATGCTGTGGCTGGGCGGTTCTAGCTCAGGGTCCCCTAGGAGGTGCAGGCACAGCCCTGGGGACTGGCCAGGGCTTTGCTCACCTGCTGTCTGGGCTGAGGATGTGCTCCTACCTCGGCTCACCTGCCCGGCAAGGCTGCCTGAGTGCCTTCGTGTGCCGCTTCCTCCCTGGGAGCAGCCCAGGAGAAGGCCAGGCAACGGCCCCGGTGTCTCCTGTGAGCTGTCGTCTGCATGCTGACCTATTGGCCATATAGGCTAGTGACAGCTGAGCGTGTAGGGTTTCCTAAGAGTGTGAGTATCAGGACACATGGATATTGGGCCCACCTTGGAGGCTGCTCACAACACCTAGATGATTCTTCCCTCTGGGTTTGTTTTTAATATATTTTTTGTCGCTGCTCGTGTGTTTTCCTCCTGGGTAGATTATTTTTAGAATTCTTCCTTTCGTTTGAGAGTAGCATTTCTCACCAGTACACCTTATCATGGGGGCCTCTTTAATTGAGTGGGTGTGAGCGTGCGTGTGATGTGAGGTGTGTGTGCACACGCATGGAGGGCTGGCAAGCGCACAACCACCTCCCGACCACAGCAGACGGGACAGGACTCCCGGCTCCCACATGGGGGCAGCAGGGTGAGGGGCAGTGGGGGCCAAAGCTGTGCCCACGTCTCAGTGCTCAGCCTCCACAAGCCCCCAGCCTGGCCCATCGATGTCCTACATACCCACATTGGCTGTCACCTGCGGTCGATGGCTCTGGACCTCTTTGCTCTGACTGTTGCGGCCTGACTTCCTCTTGGCTTCCAGGTTCTCTCGGCCCCCTGGCTGGCCCCTCCCGCCACCTTCCCAGCCCCAACTTCAGCCACTCCCCCCTGGGAGCTCCCCTTCCTCTTACAGCCCCTCAGTCTGACTGCCTGCATCACCTCATACAGGAAACCCTCCTGGATTCCCTGGCACACCCACTGGGCTTGCTTTAGTCTGTGCAAGGTCACACCTGGCAGGGTTCCAGCCTCTACCTGCAGGGTCAAGACCTCTTGACCTGACCATGACCTCGGCTGGAGAGGCAGGGCCGGCCTGGCCCCTCCTAATTATGCCAGGACCAGCTCCTCTCACCTGAACTCAGGCGACATTGAACCTTATTCTGCCCCCAGATTCCATCCCAGATTCCATCCACCTCCTCTCAAACGCATTAGAGGCATCACCAGGAAAAGTGCGCCGGCGCGCCCCGGGCCTCTGCCTTCCCGCAGGGCTCCTCAGTCCCCCGACCCCAGGCCTGCGGGCCCAGCCTCCCTGCGCCCCCACTGGCAGCCGAGTCCGGGCGGGGCACCGTGTTCCTCGGGGTCTGGCCCTGCTCTGGGGACCCCGGGAGGCAGCGCCGTGTGTGGGAACCGAGTCCCACCTTCCCCTCCTCGCCGTCCCCGCAGCCCCCAGGCCCCAGGCCCCCGGCCCCCTCCCGCGCTGGTCGCAAGGCGGGCAGCAGGCAGCAGCCGGGCCGCCCGCGGTCCCCTGGACACGTCGGGGACAGTGCCCCTCCCGGGGAGGCACCCCCGCCGGTGGCAGGTGTCCCTGGGGCGGCTGGCATGGTGCCGAGGCCCCGCCCCTCCCCGTCACCGCCCGCTGACCCCCACGTGCTCTGTTGTCGCCAACGCCCGCCCCTGGCCTTTCCTTTCCTAAGCTCCTGTGGCTTAGCGCCCGCAGCCCCCAGAGGGCAGAGGTGGGCGCGGACCCCGCGGCGCCAACCCGGAGCCTGCGGCCCCAGGGGCCACGAGGTGTGGCTGGCCGGGGCGAGGACGAGGGCGCCCCCACCGCGACACCCCCCCCCCCGGCGGAGGGCCCAGGGGCGCCGCGACACCCGCGAGGGCGCTTGTGCAGCGGCGGCTCCTCCGTGTTGCAGGACGTCGGGGCGCGTGGGTGCCGCCAGGATGCTCCGAGGCCCCTTCTCCGCCCTCCTGCTCTGGGGGCTCCTGGGGGCGCTGCATGCGCAGCAGCAGGAGGTCGTGGCGCCCCCCAGCTCCGACAGAAACAGCTGTCCAGGTACCTGCGGGGCTGCGTCCGCGGGGGGGGGGGGGAGGGGGGGGAGGGGGCCAGCGTCCCGGCCCAGCATCCCGGCCCCGCCCAGCCTCCCCGCCCCGCCCAGCATCCCGCCCCCGTCCCGCCCAGCATCCCGCCCCCGTCCTGCTCAGCATCCCAGCTCTGCCCCTGGCCCGGCATCCCGGCCCCACCCCACTCCCGGCCCCGCCCTGCCCAGCATCCCGCCCCCGCCCCGCCCAGCATCCCGCCCCCGTCCCGCCCAGCATCCCGCCCAGCATCCCGCCCCCGCCCCGCTCAGCATCCCGGCCCCGCCCCACTCCCGCCCCCGCCCCGCCCAGCATCCCGGCCCCGCCCAGCATCCCGCCCCCGTCCCGCTCAGCATCCCGGCCCCGCCCCACTCCCGCCCCCATCCCGCCCAGCATCCCCGCCCCGCCCAGCATCCCGCCCCCGTCCCGCCCAGCATCCTCGCCCCGCCCCGCCCCGCACCCCGGCCCGCCCCGCCCAGTGACGCGCCCCGCCCGCAGAGAAAGCCGACTGCCCCATCAACGTGTACTTCGTGCTGGACACCTCGGAGAGCGTCACCATGCAGTCGCCCATCGACAGCCTGCTGTACCACATGAAGCAGTTCGTGCGCCAGTTCGTCAGCCAGCTGCAGGACGAGACCTACCTGGACCAGGTGGCCCTGAGCTGGCGCTACGGCGGCCTGCACTTCTCGGACGCGGTGCGCGTGTTCAGCCCGCCCGACAGCGACCGCGCCTCCTTCACCAAGAGCCTGGAGAGCATCGTCTCCATCCGCAAGGGCACCTTCACCGACTGCGCGCTGGCCAACATGACGCACGAGGTCCGGCGGCTCAGGGGCAAGGGCGGCGGCGTGCACTTCGCGGTCGTGGTCACCGACGGCCACGTCACCGGCAGCCCGTGCGGCGGCGTCAAGCTGCAGGCCGAGCGGGCCCGCGAGGAGGGCGTCCGGGTCTTCGCCGTCGCCCCCAACCAGAGCCCCAACGAGCAGGGGCTGCGGGACATGGCCAGCGTGCCCCTGGAGCTCTACCGCAACGACTACGCCACGGTGCGCCCCGACCTGGACATCGACCAGGACACGGTCAACCGCATCATCAAGGTCATGGTGAGCGCCCCCCGCCCCGTGGCCGGGCCGCGCGAGGCTCTGGGCCTCAGTTTACCCCTCTGCGCCCTCCCGCGGCGCCGCCCAAACTGCCCGCCCCCAGCCCCAAGCCTCCAGCCTCCAGCCTCCAGCTCCGGCTAAGGGCCGCGCTTTTTGTCTTTCCTGCAGAAACATGAAGCCTACGGAGAGGTGAGAGGCGTCGCCGGTTCCCGCCAGCCCGGCCGGTGCTGCCCCTGGGCCTCTGCGGCGCCCCCCCGGGGCCGGGCAGCCAGACCCTCCGCTCGGGGGGCCTGAGGCTGCTCAGTGTGGACCAGGGGCTGCTGGCCGGAGTCAGGCGGCACCCCAGGGGTCGGCACTAGGGCCGCCCTCGAAGCCCCAGGCCGGAGGGACAGTCCGCTGAGCTTCCGCCCTGGGCCCCCGACATCCCCCGTCCCTGTCCCTATGCAACCTCTGACGTCCTCCCGTCCCCATATGTCCCCTGACATCCCCCATCCCCAACCCCGTACATCCCCCGGCGTCCCTACATCCCCATGCATCCCCTGACGTCCCCCATCCCCATATGTCCCCCGACATCCCCCATCCCCGACCCTGTACATCGCCCGACATCCCCACGTCCCCGTGCATCCCCTGACATCCCCCAACCCCGACCCCATACATCCCCCAATGTCCCCCCATGCATCCCCTGATGTCCCCCATCCTTGTCCCCATGCAACTCCAACGTCCTCCCATCCCCATATGTCCCCCAACATCCCCCATCCCCGACCCCATACATCCCCCAACATCCCCACGTCCCCGTGCATCCCCTGACATCCCCCAACCCCGACCCCATACATCCCCCAATGTCCCCCCATGCATCCCCTGATGTCCCCCATCCTTGTCCCCATGCAACTCCAACGTCCTCCCATCCCCATATGTCCCCCAACATCCCCCATCCCCGACCCCATACATCCCCCAACGTCCCCACGTCCCCGTGCATCCCCTGACGTCCCCCATCCCCGACCCCATACATCCCCCAATGTCCCCCCATGCATCCCCTGATGTCCCCCATCCTTGTCCCCATGCAACTCCAACGTCCTCCCATCCCCATATGTCCCCCAACATCCCCCATCCCCGACCCCATACATCCCCCAACGTCCCCACGTCCCCGTGCATCCCCTGACGTCCCCCATCCCTGACCCCATACATCCCCCGACATCCCCACATCCCCATACATCCCCCAACGTCCCCCATCCCCATATGTCCCCCAACAACCCCATCCCCAACCCTGTACATCCCCCGACATCCCCACGTCCCTGTGCATCCCGTGACATCCTCCATCCCCATGCATCCCCTGACATCCCCGCCTCCCTCAACGTCCCCATGCGTCTCCCTCCCGTCTCCCGTCCCCATGTACCGCCCCCCCAGCTCACAGCCAGGAGCCCGCACTCCCCACCCAGGGGCCCCTCCAGCAGCGCCCTCCCCTAGCACCGCCGCCCACGGACACGGGGTGGGAATCCCACGCACAGGTGGTGCCTGGACAGGCGGGTTCCATCCCTCCTGCAATCGCTGTTGAACCTTGGTTCTCCCAGACGTGGCCATGGTGTCTGTGGGTCCCGGGAGCTCCTGGGCACCTCCCCCGTCGGCTTGTCCCTGCGGCCCCTGCTCCCGTCGGCCGCCCAGGGCTGCCCGCCCCCCCCCCCCCCCGGCTCTGGGCGCCGACCTTGCTCAGCACCTCTTGCTTCTCCTTTCAGTGCTACAAGGTGAGCTGTCTGGAGATCCCCGGGCCCCCCGGCCCCAAGGGCTACCGCGGACAGAAGGTAAGCGGCCCGGGCCGCCCCCGTCGGCTCCGCACGTGGGGCCGGGAGCGCCGTCAACCCTCGATCCCGGAGACCTGAAAGTCTTGTGTAGCTCCTTCCAGTTAAAAATGGTGTTTTTTGAGGAAAGCGGGAATGCTTTTTTATTAAGATTTGCCGTGGGAATGTCCTGGTTATAAAGCGAGGAAGCTTGAGCAGGACACGAAACGTGAAGCGGTTCTGCTGGTGACGGGGCTGCTGACTGAGGAAATCACCGACTTCCGTGGCTTATTAAATACGTGGCTTGCAACTTCCTTGCGAAGTTCTGTGCCAGGGCCTCAGAAGTGCCAGTGGTGCTGTCAGTGGCCGCAGCAGAGGAGGCCGGGGAGCTGTGCCGTGGGCGGCGTGTCCCCCCGGAGCTCCCCGGTTCCCTCCTCATTGTGGCCGGTGCGTGGCTGCCTGGAGCCGGACAGGTGCTCGGCCGCCCGCCCCGTCCTGCTGGCCCTGCCACCTGCCCCAGCCCAGGCGTGGATGTGCCCTGGGCCTCCAGGGGGCGGGGGGACCACGGTGGGCGTCCGAGGGGACACAGAGGAGCCCCAGAGCAGGACACGGCAGTTCAGAAGTGTCTGCCCACCTGCCCGCTCCGTGGTCTGCTCGCCTCCTCCTGCCTTCGTTCACCTCTTTGTCCATCATCTGCTTTCAGGGCGCCAAGGGCAACATGGGCGAGCCAGGAGAACCCGGGCAGAAGGGTCGCCAGGTGAGTGTCCTCTGCACCCCGGCCCCACTGGCTCTGATTCTCCAGGACTGGGGTTCAGCCGCCGCTGTTTGTTCTTCGTCCACAGGGAGATCCCGGCATCGAAGGCCCCATTGGCTTCCCAGGACCCAAGGCAAGTTGCTGGCCCCCCGTCCCCGGGACTGCGGTGGGGGGACCAGCCCAGGGCGGCCTGGGCCAGTGGGGGCTGCCCCACAGGTCAGGAGGTCCCTGCCTGCCCTCACCCCAACGCGAGAATCCCAATATCTGGAATTCTGTCCCTGAAACGAGCCTCCCCATGGAGTCCTGGTCGCGTGTCCCCGGAGGCTGCCCCCCGCCCTGGCCGTCCCCAGAGTAACCACGGTAACGCCGCTCTTGCTTCCTACCTCAGGGTGTTCCTGGCTTCAAAGGAGAGAAGGTGAGACACCCCCCCACCCCGTGGCCACCGCTCCAGCTCGGCGCCAGCCCCCAGCAGCGTCCGTCGGCGAGCCTGTGGCCCTGATCGGGGCTCAGTCCCCTGCGTCCTGCGGGCGGGGGGTGGGGGCGGCCTTCTCTGGGGTCCAGGCAGACCTGGGGCCCGAGGCAGCAGCCTCCGGGGCCGCCGAGCTAACCCACCTCGCTTCCCTCCTGCACAGGGTGAATTTGGAGCTGACGGGCGGAAGGTAAGTGGGCTGCGGCGGTCACAGGGGCCGTGGGGGCCGGGCAGGTGGGCGGGCGGGCACCCCCTTCCCGCTGCTCCAAGCGCTGACCGCCGACCTGTCCCTCCAGGGGGCTCCCGGCCTGGCCGGCAAGAACGGGACCGACGGACAGAAGGTAGAGTGCATCTGGGGCCCCCTCTCTGGGCCGGGGCGCGTCCCCCCTTCTGAGGTCTGGGAGTGAGCAGAGCCTCCCCGAGCCCTCGAGTCCTTGCCTGGGCCACTGCCCACAGCCTGTGGCCGGACGGATGCAGGGAAGGAGCAGCGTCCTGAGAGCCAGCACGCACGTTTGTGCCTGAGGACCGGCCGCCGGTCCCGCTGGGCTCCAGAAGCCCGGCTCTGGTCTGCGTGTGGGCCGCACACACGTCCAGCCACGTCCAGGGGCCCGCGGCCACCCCACAGACGCCACCCTATAGTCGAGCCACTGGAGGCACAGCTGTGTGCCCACTGGGGGTGGCGAGGGGCACTGGCCCGCCGTTCACCTGTCACCGCCTAACCCACCCTGTGCACCCTGTCCCCCCTCAGGGCAAGCTGGGGCGCATCGGGCCTCCTGGCTGCAAGGGCGACCCCGGGAGCCGGGTAAGCGCAGCTGTGTCCCTCCTGGGGTTCAAGCCCTGGCTCTGGGAGACGCGGGGCGGGGGCGGCGGGTGGGGGCAGCGAGGGAGCCGGGAGTCCCTCGGCGTGCACCTTCCCTTCAGCCGCCTCCTGCCCCGACCACCTCCCCGGGGCTCAGCCAGAGTCGTGGGCACACGATGAGAGGTAGTCTCGGGGGCTTCCTGGGTGAGGGGGTGGTGCTCCCCGGACGGGCTTCTGGCCCCGAGCCCTGGGCGGGGCGCACAGTGTGGGGACAGGAGCCCAGGACAGCCCCGTTCCCCCGTCTTGCAGGGACCCGACGGATATGCAGGGGAAGCCGGCAGCCCCGGGAGCAAGGGGACCAGGGCACCAAGGTAGGCCGCCCGCCCGGGCCGTGGCCTCGAGGGCAGCCTGGTGGCTCTCCTGCCAGCCGGGCCCGGGGGTGGGGGCGCGGGGGCCGCCCGTCCTAGGAGCCCGCAGAGGGCTGGTCCCTGCAGGCGGGCACAGGAGCAGGAGGGTCAGCAGTGCCGCCTGAGGGGCTGCAGGAGCAGGGGGGTTGGGGGGACACTCACGCTGGGGGGGCTGCCTGCGGCCCAGCCCCATCCTCCTGGGCCTCCGGGGCTGCGTCCCTCACCCGCGCAGCCGTGGGGGTCCTGAGGCCTGCGGCGGAGGGTGTGAGGCTGATTTCTCCACTTTTCCAGGGAGATGCCGGCCGCCCGGGACGCAGGGGCCCCCCAGGAGACAGCGGGGCCAAAGGAAGCAAGGCAGGTGCCCCCGGCGGGTCCCCGCCCCCCCAGCCACCCGCCGGCCCTGCCTGCCGCCCCCCACCCCTCGTGCCGCCGGCCGGGCTCCGGGCCCAGGGCGTTCCCCGGGGCCCCTCCTGCTGTGGCTGACGCGTGTCCTCTCTGCAGGGGTATCAAGGCAACAACGGGTCCCCAGGAAGCCCCGGCGTGAAAGGAGCCAAGGGGGGACCTGGGCCCCGAGGACCCAAAGGCGAGCCAGTGAGTCCCTGCTCTGCCCCTGCGGGCTCTGCCCCGCCTGCCCACCCTCCCGCTCTCACCCCGTCCAGGCCTCTTGGAGCCCAGCACCCGCCGGCCGTTCCCCGTGGGCCGCATTGTCCCCCCCTTGCGGACACTGGCGATGGGTCACGGAACAGGTGCAGGCGGGGCAGGCCCCCACTGGCTGCACCCCCGTCTGGGGACCGGCCTCGTGCCCCACGTCGCCCTCCCAGCAGGACACCCCGAGGGCCGGACGTGCCCTCAGGTTCACCCTCCGCGGGTCCCACCTGGCACCCCTGCCCACAGGCCCGTGTCCCTCTGGGTCTCACAGAGCGGGGCCCCGCCCCAGGCCTGGCCGGCCCGGAAGTGAGCGGGGTGACCATGCTGATCGCATGGGGGGCCCGGTCATGTCGGCTGCACCCCCGCACTGGCCCCGTCTCACACCCTGACCACAAGTCCCGCATTTCCAAATCCTTGGCTGTAAAGTGACTCGCCCCAGAGCCCAGGCTGGGGTGATGAGAGCAGAGCGTGGGCCCCACGCGGCGCCACCACCGGGGCCCCCTGACACACACTGTTCCCCACAGGGGCGCAGGGGGGACCCAGGAGCGAAGGGCAGCCCGGGCGTCAACGGCCCCAAGGGTGAGAAGGTGAGTGAGGGGCAGTGTCCGCCGCGTCCACCTCTTCACACGTCTCCCCACGGTGTCAACAGGGCCCTGGGACCCGGGAAAACCAGCGACCCCCTCCTGGGCCACCCCAGAAAACAGAAGTGACCCCGGGGCGCCCAGGGGCTCAGTCGGTGCGGGGTCTGCCCTCAGCTCAGCCCATGACCCTGGGGTCCTGGGATTGAGTCCCATGTCGGGCTCCCCGCTTCTCCCTCCGCCCCTCGCTCAGGATGTCTGGGTGGCAGGACCACACAAGGTGTGGGGCGAGGCCTGGCAGGAGGGGCTTCCTCCTCTGGGACGTGGGTGGCGGTGCCGTCCCTGGTGCATGTGACCGAGTGAGCAGGGCTGTGCTCCGGCGCCCCCTCCGTAATCGGGCCCCCCTCCCCGCCCCTCCACCTGCCCGAGACTGACTTGGCCTCTTCTCACAGGGAGACCCTGGCCCGGAGGGTCCCCGGGGTCTGGCTGGAGAGGTGGGGAACAAAGGAGCCAAGGTGAGTGAGGCCGCCCGGGTCCTGGCTGGAGGGGAGCCTGGGGCCTGCCCCCCCTCCCTGGACATCCTGGGGGACAGCAGGGGCCCCGGCCCCACCCAACCTGCAGTGATCACAGCGGGGTCTCCTTTCCTTCCAGGGGGACCGAGGCTTGCCAGGACCCAGGGGCCCCCAGGGGGCTCTCGGGGAGCCGGGGAAGAAGGTCAGTGGCAGGATGCCTGGGAGGGCCCAGTGGCTCTGGGGCCAGGCCCCCCCCCCCGTAGGGCTCCTCGGGTCCTCCTGCCCACAGGACGCTGGCCCGTGGCACGCTTGGGCCGCAGCATGGGGTCGGGGGCAGCTCGCGTGGTCACCCTGCCCTGGGGGGTCCAGCTGTGCAGGCAGGAGCAGGAGCAGGGGTGGGTTGGGGGCCAGGATGGGGCGTCCGGGAGCGGGGAGCCGGGCAGGGAAGCTGGGGCTGCCCGGTGCACAGGGCAGCAGCGTGGAGGGTGTGTCGCTGGACGCGGTCCACCCTCCACGGGTGCCGACCCCACTTTCTCTCTGCCCTCAGGGATCTCGGGGAGACCCTGGTGACGCCGGTCCCCGTGGAGAGTCAGGACAGCCTGGTCCCAAGGTTCGTCCCTACCCTCAGGGGCCAGACCGGCCTCGGGGCCTGAGCCCCTCTCAGCTCTCGGGGGGCTGCCGGCCACGTGCCAGGCCCCTTCCTTGGAGTGGGGTCGTGAGGGGTTGGGCAGCCCCACCCATTCTCTCCCTCGGGGTTGCATGGCCCCAGGCCGTCCATGCACGTGTGCCCCCCCCCAACCCACAGCCCAGCCCCGTGGGCGCCCGTCCTCAGCCCAGCCAGCTCAGCCTCTCCTCTCCCACTGGACCCTCCTGACCAGCCCCCCATCCGCAGGGAGACCCCGGCAGGCCTGGATTCAGCTACCCGGGACCCCGAGGAACACCCGTAAGTCCCAGCAGGGGTGGGGGCCTCGGGGGCCCGGGGGCTCCCACGAGTTCCTGCGAGGGCCTCCCTCCTCAGGACAAGGCGAGGGCGAGGGGGCGTCCTTGTCCCCGGACACAGCGCGGGTTGTAGGGTGCGTCTGGGGCACGGCGCTCATGCAGCTGAGATAACAGAACCCCTGAGGGGGCAGGAGGGGCTTCCAGAAACCCTGGTCCCCAGGACAGCCAGCCTCCCGCCCCAGGGCAGGGGTCGGGGTGTGCAGAGTGACAGCTGTGCTTCTCCGCAGGGAGAGAAAGGCGAGCCTGGCCCTCCTGGCCCCGAGGTACGTGTGCACGGGACCCAACCCGACCCGCACCTGCACCTGACCAATACCCACACCTGACCCGACGCCCACCTGACCTGCACCTGCACCTGCACCCGACGGACCCGACCCGCACCCACACCCCCCGGGCAGCCACACGCCCCCCGCCTCACCCCGACTTCCTGGCTGCCTCGTGCCGGCGACTCCCAAACGGAGAACCGCGCCTGTCCTGAAACGCTGTGACGCGGCTGCTAACCCCCCGGCCCCTGACCCCACCTCTGACGAAAGCCCGGCGGTGCCCCTGGCAGATGCCCTGGGGGTCCGGCTGGGGGTGGGGACATGCCGCGCTGCCCACCCCGGGGCTGACCCGTGTCCTTTGCTCAGGGAGGCAGAGGTGACTTTGGTGCCAAAGGAGATCCCGGGAGGAAGGGCGAGAAGGGCGAGCCCGTGAGTACCCGGGGCTGGGGGTGCGGGGGGTGCCGCGGGGGGCCCAGGGTGGAGGCCGCCGCCCACCCGCCCTCCTCCCTCCTCAGGCAGATCCTGGTCCCCCTGGCGAGCCCGGCCCTCGCGGCCCAAGAGGATCCCCAGGACCCGAGGTAGGTCAGCTGTGGTGGCTCTGGCCCTTGGGCCCCAGCCCGGGCCACCCTGGCCAGCGTGCACCCCGAGCCTCAGGCTGGAACCGCGGGGTCCCTGCAGCGGGGTGGGGGCGCTCAGCCCCGGCCCAGACAGGGGCCTCCTCTCACTGTTGCCCTCCGTCCTCCAGGGAGAGCCCGGTCCCCCGGGAGACCCCGGCCTCACGGTGAGTGTCGGATGGGGATGGCATCGTGCGTTCCCTGCTCTTAAACTGGGGAGGCGGGGCGGCAGGGGGCTCAGAGGGTGCGGCCGCCTCGGCCCGGGACCGACGCCCCTGTGTTGCAGGAGTGTGACGTCATGACCTACGTGAGGGAGACCTGCGGGTGCTGCGGTGAGTCCCGGCCCCCACTTGTGTCCGGGGCCCAGGGTCAGCAGTCAGGGTCGTGCCCGCCCCTCGGGGTCCCCTTTCCCGCCACGTGCCCGGGCGTGTCTCCCAAGGCCCGGGGTCAGCGCCCCCCTGACCGTGCCCCCGGCCCACAGACTGCGAGAAGCGGTGTGGCGCCCTGGACGTGGTGTTCGTCATCGACAGCTCCGAGAGCATCGGCTACACCAACTTCACGCTGGAGAAGAACTTCGTCATCAACGTGGTCAACAGGCTGGGTGCCATCGCCAAGGACCCCAAGTCAGAGACCGGTCAGCTGCCCCCCGGGGTGGGCGGGGGCGTCGGGGGTCCCGGGTGTGGGCAGGGAGGACAGGTGCCCGGGGGCCGGTCACGAGGGCTGGCGCACCGCGGATACTCGAGGGCCGGGTCTCGGCTTTGCCCAGAGTGGCCGCGGCCCCCGGGAGCGGGCGCGCCGGGTGGCGGGGGGCAGGGGCGACAGCCAGCACCCTGACGTCCTGCCGGCCACAGGGACCCGTGTGGGCGTGGTGCAGTACAGCCACGAGGGCACCTTCGAGGCCATCCAGCTGGACGACGAGCGCATCGACTCGCTGTCCAGCTTCAAGGAGGCCGTCAAGAACCTGGAGTGGATCGCCGGCGGCACCTGGACGCCCTCGGCCCTCAAGTTCGCCTACAACCAGCTCATCAAGGAGAGCCGGCGCCAGAAGACCCGCGTGTTCGCGGTGGTCATCACGGACGGCCGCCACGACCCCCGGGACGACGACCTCAACCTGCGGGCGCTGTGCAACCACGACGTCACGGTGACGGCCATCGGCATCGGCGACATGTTCCACGAGAGGCACGAGAGCGAGAACCTCTACTCCATCGCCTGTGACAAGCCGCAGCAGGTGCGGAACATGACCCTTTTCTCTGATCTGGTGGCCGAGAAGTTCATCGACGACATGGAGGACGTCCTGTGCCCAGGTGAGCGGCCGTCTGCCCCGCTGCACCCCGCCATGTCCGTGCCAGGCTGGGGGACGGGTGGCTGGAGGGCGGTGGTCCAGCCCCCACCCCGGCCCACGGACACTGACTGGGCCCCCTCCTTGCTCCTAGACCCTCAGATCGTGTGCCCGGACCTTCCCTGCCAAACAGGTAACTTGGGGCGCTGCCAGGCCCCCCGCCCCAGACTAGCGAGCGGCCGGGGCTGGGGAGGAGGGGCCGCTGCGGGACTCCTGAGAAACCTGCAGATGGGCGAGCCAGCCCCAGGACCCTGGCACGTCAGGGGCTGGGCTGAGGTTTGATCTCGAGCCTGCCAGCCGCCCGTGTGGAGGGGGCGCTCCGCCCGGGCCTGCGTGAGCTCATGGCCTCGTCACTTCGTGTCCCCTCACCCCACCGCCCGGGGAGGGACAGATGCCCCAGAGCGACCTCAGCCCAGGCGGGATCCGGGAAGCAGAGCGGCTGCTTTACCACCATCCAGGTGTCCAGGGGGCGAAGGCAGCCGCCACCGGGCAGCCACAGGCCAATGCGTCTCACTCCCGCCTGCGACCCCCGACAGCCCGGAGCTGCTGCCTCTGGAAGCACCCGCGGCTGGTGTCTGGGGCCTGGGCCTTCGCCCCACAGAGCTGCCTTTGTGTTGGAGGCTGAAGTGCTGGGGATGCACGGGAGCCATCCCGGGTGCTGTGGGGCCGGGAAGGGGCAGGACGGTGGCGTCCACGCACCCCTGGCCTCCAGCTGCTGCGTCCAAGGCTCTGCTGTGCAGTGACCAGGCCCACAGGGCCCACAGTGGTGCCCAGGGTGCAGCAGCTGAGCCCTCCCGTGGTGAGCCCTGTCCCCAGCCTGGGCCTCGGCCAGGCCGTGGACACCGGGCCATATCCTGCCGGCTCGCGGGTGGGCGGGCTGGACGGGCAGGTGCAGCCCAGGACTCAGACGGAAAGGCCAGGCCGCGTGCACACGTGCAGGGGAAGTTGGCGTTCCCTGGGCTCGTGCGCGCTCCTCACAGGCAGCAGGTGGGGCAGCAGGTGGGCAGGAGCTGCGTGGAGTCGGGGGCGGGGGTCCCCATGCTTCTTCTGGCTGAGCGCTTCCCAGAAAATGGCCATCAGGGTGGTCCCCTGCCCATCCGGGCCGCCTGGGCACTCTGGCTTTGCCTTGGGCACTGCGGGGCCTGCGCTCCCTGGAGTCGGTGGGGTGGGCTGGACAGGCCCCAGGTGCGGGCGAGGGCCAGCTGTCCCTGCCAGAGGCCACACTGCACTGCCGGCCGTCGCATGAGCTGTGCCCTCAGCGTGCCCCAGTCACCCTGGGGCGGGACCCACAGTCAGGTGGGCCGTCGAGGGCAGAACGTGGGACCCCAGGGCCGGGGCCCAGCAAGCTGAGAAGGCCTCTCTGCTCCTGCTACGCCGCCTCCACCACTGGGTGTGGGGCTTTGCCACGCGCGTTTTCTGCATTTTTGGGTAGGATCGTGCAGCTTTTGTTCCTTGGCATGTAGTGTGAGGGGTGACGCTGGTTTTCTGGTGAAGCCTGCCGACCTGCGGTGCAGCGTGGTTGTGTGCTGCTAGATTTGCTGAGGCCCTGTGCGGGCTTCTGCACCCGTCTTCCGGCCCCGCCCTCGGGGGGGTCTCTATGAGGCTTGGCCCCGCCCCCGGGGTCTCTATGCGGCTTGGCCCCGCCCCCGGGGCGTCTCCCTGCGGCTTGGCCCCGCCCCCGAGGTCTCTATGCGGCTTGGCCCCGCCCCCGGGGCGTCTCCCTGCGGCTTGGCCCCGCCCCCGGGTCTCTATGCGGCTTGGCCCCGCCCCCGGGGCTCTCCCTGCGGCTTGGCCCCGCCCCCGGAGTCTCTATGCGGCTTGGCCCCGCCCCTGGGGCGTCTCCCTGCTGCTTGGCCCCGCCCCCTGGGTGTTCCCTGCGGCTTGGCCCCGCCCCCGGGTCTCTATGCGGCTTGGCCCCGCCCCCGGGTCGTCTCCCTGCGGCTTGGCCCCGCCCCCGGGGTCTCCCTGAACCCACCCCCGGGGGGGGTCTCCCTGCGGCTTGGCCCCGCCCCCTGGGTGTCCCCTGCGGCTTGGACCCGCCCCCGAGCATCTCCGCGCCGCTTCTAACCCAGGTGACCGCCGGCGTGGTCCGAGGAGGCCCTTCTCCACCTTCCCCGCCCCCCACCAGCTTCTCCGCAACCAACAAGCTAATCCTTTGAAGCAGGGACCGTGTCCGAGCTCCTTGGCGGGAGCAGAGGAAGCACAGAGGGCGCTGGGGGTCACTCAGCAGCGGGTCCCTGCGCCCTGGGGCCGGCGGGCTGCGCGGCGCTCCGAGGCTGCCACCGGTGCCGGGAGGCCGCTGCGCAGTGGCTTGACCCTGAGCCCTGGGCCACATGGCCCCGCCCACCCGGAGGCCCAGCCATCCCGAGGCTTGGACCAGGCCAGGGGGCAGCATGCTCCGTGGCGTCAGGGCCCTGGCCACCAGCCCAGGTGGCAAGGATGGAGCTGCTGGGGACAGCGGTCGGGGGACGGGGGAGCTCGGGTGACCCGAGCCCAGCCTCCATGGGGCAGACGCAGGAGACTCTGCAGGGCCGGGTGTGCCGAGGGAGGGCGCAGAGGGCGGGGTGTGCAGGGTGGGGGCCGTGGGACCCGGCCACCCGGGCTTGCCACCCAGCACCCACCCAGGGGAGAAGCTCCCTTTCCCATAGGACAGACGCAGTGGTGCACTCGGAGTAGGGTGACCCCCGGGGTGGAGCCCTGACCTCCTGGGGGGGCCTGGGGGGGAGCAGGAGCCATGCCCAGGTCCCCAGGGGGACGTCCCGGGCAGTGACGAGGGGAGACTCAAGGGCCGAGAAGGACTGGTCGCCGCAAGCCTCGTCCTGAGTGTTCTCAGGGGGTCCGGGGCCCGCCCACGACATGCTCCGGGTGGCGGTGAGTGTTCTCAGGTGCCGCCAGGGGCTCGGGTCATCCAGGGCTCAGCCCTGAGCTGCTCCACACCGACCCGAGTTGGTCGGTGTCCACACCACCACGCGTGCTGACTGCGGTGACCCGGAGGTGCTTCCCCTGTGTTCTCGGCCACATGCTTTGGGGCTGGCCCCCGGTGCCCCGCGCTGCCGGGTACCCCCGACCTCATCCGACCCTTGCTCAGCCTGACACCCCTTCCTGGCTTTGGTCCCAAGTGTCCCCGGAGGACGGAGGCGCCCGGCCCTCGCAGTGCGCTCGCACCCCAGGGCAGCTGCAGGCCTGCTACGCGCCGGCGCGGCCCTCATCGCCTTCTCTGGATGCCCCCGCAGATGGACCGCGGCCTGGCGGCGAGCCCCCGGTCACCTTCCTCCGCACGGAAGAGGGCCCGGACGCCTCCTTCCCCAGGACCATCCCCCTGATCCAACAGTTGCTAAACTCCACGGAGTTCACGCAGGACCCGGCCGCCTACTCCAGGCTGGTGGCGGTGCTGGTCTACACCGCCGAGCGAGCCAAGTTCGCCACGGGCAGCGAGCGGCAGGACTGGATGGAGCTGTTCATTGACACGTTTAAGCTGGTGCACAGGGATATCGTGGGCGACCCCGAGACCGCGCTGGCGCTCTGCTGACGCCGCGGGGCCGCCCGCACCCGGAGGGGCCGGCAGCCCACCAGGCTAGTCTCTGTCCATCTGGAGGCCGGAAACCCCAGATCCCGGGATGGCAGGGCTGCGCTCTCCGGGGGCTCCGGGGACCACCTGTCCTGCCTCCTCCAGCTCGCGTTTCTGCCTCTCTTGCCACCTACCGTGTCCCCTTGGGGGCCTGCCCCCTGCCTCCTGCTGTAAGCACCTTGTGGAGGCTCCTAGGGCTCACCGGCCAACCCAGGGCGTCTTGGGTCAGAATTCAGTTCCTCCTGCCACCCAAGGTCATATTCCCGGGCCGCGGGTGAGGACCGGGCGCCTTCGAGGGAGCCGTTAGGCAGACAGGAAGAGCCGAGCGGAGACCCCAACGCGCGGCTTCCCCTGCGGCCTCTGCCCGAGGCCACCCCTTGGCACTTCTGCCGGCGTCCCTGGCGGAGGCACCCCCACAGGCGTCGGGCCGGTGCTGACTGGGGCGCAGGGGCACCCAGACTACTTGCTAGGATCCCAGCAAGTTCTGGCCGCGTGGATTTAAAGCAGAAGCTGCTTCCCACCCGCGCCGCCACCACGATAAGCTACGTCACTGATATAAGCTCCTTAAAAAAAAAACAAAAAACAAATCTTTCCTGCCAGAGAGAGCTGCCCGGGGGGGTGGCCCGGCCCCCACCGCGCCGTGAAAGGCCCCGGGGTCCCTCCGGCGCTGGGGCCACATCCTAAACATTCTATAAAGGCTGAAAAAAGAATGTGAACGCGTTGCTGTGGTGAAGTGATGTGCGGCGGGGGCGGCGGGCGGCCGGTGCCCGCGGGACCTGAGGCCGGGCCTGGCGGAGGGCTGGGCCTGGTGCCAGGAGGTGCACCTGTCGCCCGGCGGGATCCCACGGTCCAGGCCCAGGCGTCAGCAACCCGCACGCCTGTCCCGGGGTCCCTGGCTGAGGCCCCGGGGGCAGGCGCGAGGACTGGCTGGTCCTCCCCCCATGACGCCGGGGTGAGGCCTCACGGCCGAGGGGCCCGCCGCGCGTCGGTGGAGCGTGGGCCGAGGCGGTGTGGCGAGGAGTGGGTTTCCGGGCTGTGCTGCCGGTGCCCACATCCCCGGGAGGCGTGACTGCGGTGGCTGGTCCCAGGTGGTGACCTCCCGGGGGAGCAGGGCCCCCTGCCCTGGCCGCGCCGTGCGGACTGCCTGCCCGGGGCCGTCCCGTCACGGGGGACGCAGGCTCCTCTCTCGGCGGCTCCCAAGCTGGGAGGGACATGGCCCGGGCCCCTCGGGCAGCTCTGGGACGACAGTGGGGGGGGGGGGTCACGGTCAGGTGTGGGTCCTGGCATCCGGGGTCTTCCCACAACCGTGAATGCAAAGACAGCCTCCCTGAGCCTCCGTCCCGCACCCGCTGTGGACTGCGGCCCTCTGGGGTCCCCTCCCTGCCCAGCGGGTGGACGGCGGCGAGCCCCTCAGCCCTCAGGTTTGGGGACATCTGGTGAAAGCCAAACCCGCAGACACGGTGACCGGCTCTGAGAAGATGGGGCCGGGCGCCCACGCGCATGCTCAGCCAACCCGGGTCGGGGGTCCCCACAGCGGGTCCTCTGCTGCAGCCCCACGGCCCGGGCTCTCGGCTCCAGCGGGAGGGGGCACACGGAGGGGGGCGCAGGGCCGGCGGAGGCCCCCCCGGTCGCCCGCCCACTGCCCCTTTTGCCCGCAGAGCTGTACGTGGCGCAGTGCACGCAGCGGCCCGTGGACGTCGTCTTCCTGCTGGACGGCTCGGAGCGGCTGGGCGAGCAGAACTTCCACAAGGCGCGGCGCTTCGTGGAGGAGGTGTCCCGGCGGCTGACGCTGGCGCGCAGGGACGACGACCCGCTCAACGCCCGCGTGGCCATGCTGCAGTTCGGGGGCCCCGGCGAGCAGCAGGTGGAGTTCCCGCTCACCTCCAACCTGACGGTCATCCACCAGGCCCTGGAGAACGCGCGCTACCTCAACTCCTTCTCGCACGTGGGCGCGGGCATCGTGCACGCCATCAACCAGGTGGTGCACGGCGCCCGGGCCGGGGTGCGCCGCCACGCCGAGCTGGCCTTCGTGTTCCTCACCGACGGCGTCACGGGCAACGACAGTCTGGAGGAGGCGGTGCACTCCATGCGCAAGCAGAACGTGGTGCCCACCGTGGTGGCCGTGGGCAGCGACGTGGACGCGGACGTGCTGTCCAAGATCAGCCTGGGCGACGCCACTGCCATCTTCCGCGAGAAGGACTATGACAGCCTGGCGCAGCCCGGCTTCTTCGACAGGTTCATCCGCTGGATCTGCTAGCGCCCCAGACCCACGCCCGTGCCCCCCGCCCGGCGCCACCCGCCTCGAGCCCCGGCCCCGCTTCCAGCCCGCATCTCGCCCTCCCGCCCCGGCCCCGCGCCCCTCACGTCGAGCCCGGGCTCCCCAGCCCCGCGGGCACCATCCTCCTCTCCGTGGTGCTACTCAGACTCACCCAGAGGTCTCGCACGTGCAGACACCAGGTCTCCAGGTGTGGGTGTGAAGTCAGGAAGGGAGGACCCCCACCCATCCCAGCCCCGCAGAGGACCCCGCCACCCTGCACCCCTCCTGTCCCCCCATTGGCCCCCCACCCTCCACGCCCCCCCTGGGCCCCAGAGGCTTGGCAGGGCTCCGGTGGCCAGTGTTCCAGATCCTCATGGGCACGGCCCTGGCTCCCCCGGCCTTGCTCAGCCCAGCCCCATCCCTGGACTCCTTGGCCCCTCTGGCGCCCCCGAGGTCTCTGCCTGGCCTCTGGAGGTCACGTGCCCCAGACTGAGCCGGGACAGCAGGCCCTGCACACTCCCCCACCCCGTGCACATGCCCAGTCCAATAAAGTCTTTGAACTGCCTCCTGCGCCCAGCCTCCTTGTGTCCGTGCCCAGCAAGGGCCCCCGTGGCAGCCATGGGGACATTCAGGCCATCCACATCCGCCAGGACCGACCATGGAGCCCCACCTGGCCTGCCCCCCTGGGGCACAGGTCGCCCACACCACCCCCAGGGTACAGACGGGACAGCGACTGTGGAACCCACACCTGTCCAGCTGGCCTTGAGCTGTTTGACTAGGGAGGTCCCTGCTCTGTCCCCACACTGAGCCAAAGTGCTTTAAAAATGCCTCTGGGGGATCCCTGGGTGGCGCAGCGGTTTGGCGCCTGCCTTTGGCCCAGGGCGGATCCTGGAGACCCGGGATCGAATCCCACATCGGGCTCCCGGTGCATGGAGCCTGCTTCTCCCTCTGCCTGTGTCTCTGCCTCTTTCACTATCATAAATAAAAAAAAATTAAAAAAAAATATTAAAAAAAAATGCCTCTGGGCGGGGTGGGGGGGGGTTAGGATGGTGGAGGAGTAGGGGACCCTAACTTCATCTGGTCCCTGGAATCCACCCAGTTTTCTTTTTTTTTTTTTTTAATTTTTTTTAATTTTTATTTATTTATGATAGTCACACAGAGAGAGAGAGAGAGAGAGGTAGAGACACAGGCAGAGGGAGAAGCAGGCTCCATGCACCGGGAGCCCGACGTGGGATTCGATCCCGGGTCTCCAGGATCGCGCCCTGGGCCAAAGGCAGGCACCAAACCGCTGCACCACCCAGGGATCCCTCCACCCAGTTTTCAAATCGTTCTGAACACCGGCGGAATCAGCGGGAGACCTGAGAGAGAATGCTGAAATTCTACAGACGGAAAAGTAACCACTTTCTGGAAGGTTCCGAGAGCCCTTGGGAGGGGGAACGGCGCCACACGGTGCAAACCAGAGCGGCTGACCCCGAGCCCGGCCCTGGGTGCAGAGGGTGCAGAGAGTGCAGAGGGTGCAGAGGGCGCAGGGCCGGTCAGCTGAGAGCGAGCGCAGCAGGCCCCTCCCCACGAAGAGCCCGGGCGCATCCCGCCAGCGCCAAGGTCACGAGTGGCGGAACCGTGGGTGCCAGCAAGCCCCAGGGAGGGAGCGCACAGCGTTTGTGGGTTTATTATTCCTTAGTCTTTCGCTTTTACCTTTTTTCAGCTATTTTCTTCTTTTATCAATTCTTTTTTAAATCCTTTTAAATTTTTTCGTGTATATATTTTTTATTTTTGGTTTCCTTTCATTGCATTTCATTTTATTTTTGTATATACACGAATTTTTCTTTCTTAAAAGAAACTAGATCCAAAACAGGATAGAAAGAAAAATCCTATTTTGGATCTAGTTTCTTTTAGCAAACAGACCAAAATACACCCAGGATCTAGTCTACTCTTTCGTTCTGTGTTACTCCTTGTTTGATTTTCTTTCCTTATTTTGTTTTGTTTGTTTTCTTCTGTTTTGTTTTGTTTGCATTTTTCTGGTATTGTTGCTATTTTTGCCTTCTCTCTCTCTTTCTCTCTCTCTTTCATCTATTCTTTTCTGGACATAATGACAAGGCGGAGAAACTCACCCCAAAAGTGAGAACAGGAGGCAGTACTCACTGCCAGGGATTTAGTCAACGTGGGTATAAATTAGATGTTGGAAACAGAATTCAAAACGATTATAAAGAGAGTAGCTGAGCCTGGGAAAAGCACAAAAGACAACCAGAGAATCCCTCAGTGGAGAAATAACTAAAGTCTAATCAGGCTGAAATTTAAAAATGTCATTACTGAGGTGCTCTCAGGAGTGGAGGCTTTAACTGCTGTGATAAACCAGGTGGAAGAGAGTCAGGGACCTAGAAGACAAGATGATGGAGAATGAAGATGCTGAGAAATAGAGATAAACAACTACTCCACCCCAAGGAAGAATTCAAGACATCAGTGACACCATAAAATAATATGGGCAGCTGGGGACGCTCAGCGGTTTCACGTCGCCTTCAGCCCAGGGCGTGATCCTGGAGTCCCAGGATCGAGTCCCACATTGGGCTCCCTGCATGGAGCCTGCTTCTCCCTCTGCCTGTGTCTCTACCTCTCTCTCTCTTTCTCTCCATGTCTCTCATGAATAAATAAATAAAATCTCAAAAAAAATAATATTCGAATAATCGGGATCTCAGAACGGGAGGCAGAAGGAGTATTTGAACGATTCATAGCTGAGAACGTCCCTAATCTGGGGAGGAAGCAGGCCTCCAAGTCCAGGAGGCACAGAGAGCCCCCCCCCAATCAACAAAAATACGTCAGCTCCCCGACTATAATAGGGGGGTTTGCAAATCTCAGAGACAAAGAGAGAATCCCAAACGCAGCTCAGGACAACAGCACCTTAACCTACAAGGGCAGACACATTAGGCTGGCGGCCGACCTGTCCGTAGAGACCTGGCAGGGAGAAAGGGCTGGCGTGACATCCAGGTGCTATTATGAGAAAAACACGCAGCCACGAATACTTTGCCCAGCAAGGCCGTCGTTCAGAGTGGAAGGAGAGAGAAAGAGCTTCCAGGACGCACAGAAACTGAAAGGAGACGTGATCACAAAAGCAGGCCTGCAAGAAATATTAAGGGGGATCCCGTAAGAGAGGAGAGAGCCCCAGAGTGACACAGACCAGAAAGAAGCAAAGACAATCTACAGAAACAGGGGCTTTACAGGTAGTAGGATGGCACTAAATTCGTATCTCTCAATAGTTCCTCTGAATGTGAATGGGCTAAACGCTCCAAGCAGAAGACACAGAGCACAGATTGGATAAAAAAAAGCAAGGCCCCTCCATGTGGTGTCTACAGGAGGCTCATTTTAGACCCAAAGGCACCTACTGATTGAAAGTGGGGGGCGGAGACCCCTGTCTCATGCTAACAGATGCCAGTAGTGGCCATCCTTCTATCACACAAATTAGATTTTAAACGAAAGAAAGGGGATCCCTGGGTGGCTCAGTGGTTTGGCGCCTGCCTTTGGCCCAGGGTGCGGTCCTGGAGACCCGAGATCGAGTCCTGCGTCGGGCTCCCGGCATGGAGCCTGCTTCTCCCTCCTCCTGTGTCTCTGCCTCTCTCTCTCTCTGTGTCTCTCATGAATAAATAAATAAGGAGGAGTTATTAATAAATAAATAAATAAATAAATAAATAAATAATAAATAAATCTTAAAAAAATAAAAAATAAAAATAAACAAAAGAGAATGTAACAAGAGATGAGAAGGGGTCTCTCATCATAAAGCGTCTACACCAAGATGAGAGGGTCTTTCCGACAAGATCGGGCAGTTGTGGATATTTATGCCCCTAACGTGGCAGCAGCCCGTGACATAAGCCAATTAATAACCGAATTAAAGAAACCCACTGATGATAGTACAATATAGCAGGGGCCCGCGCACCCCGCCCACAGTGCACAGGTCGTCCAAGCTGCAGACCAACAAGGAAACGGGGGCTTTGAACGACAGGCCGGACCACAGGGGTCAGAGGGCTCTGAGGTCAGCAAGCCGACGAGCTCGCGTCTGCACACGGGCCAACAGGGGAATGGGTTCAGGGGCTGTCGAGCAGGGCCCTGGGAGTCGGGGGGATTCTGAGACCAGAGAGGGCCACCCGGGACATGGCCACAAGCCGTTGAGCTGTTGGCCGTGATTTCTGAATGTTTCTTACATTTCACAATGAAAATACGGGGAAGGATGAGTGAATAAAACACGCTTTTGAGTCGGAGTCTCTCTAAATACCGACCAGGCCCCAGGAGCTCCTGCTAAGGAGGTGTGAGGGGGGCCGGGCGGGGATGGCCCCAGCCCCGGGAGCTCCCAGTGACCCCTGGCCCGGCTCGGGCTCCAGGGGCCTGGCTCACGCGTCTGTGGAACCCTGGGACCGGCGTGTCCCCTGACTCCTCTGACCCCTGTCCCCATGCCCACGCATCTCGGCCCGTCCCTGTCCACTGAGCCCGCCATCCCTTCTCTAGCCACCTCCAGTCACACCACACGGGCACTTGTGCGTCATCACTTTACTCAGGGCGGCAGTTGATGGGGGTGACTCGCTCCCCAAGCGCACCCTTGGCCCCCCAGTCCACGCGGGGCCCCACAGAGACGTGTCTGGAGGCTGTGTCACTGGGCAGGGCCGGCCCGTGGGAAGGGGAGGGGCGTGGAGGGGCGCGGCGTCCGCACGGTGTCCCAGCCACGGTCACTCCTGCCGGGCCTCCAGGTGGTCCAGCACCAGCGCTGCCTGGGTCTTGGCATCCTGCAGGAGCCTGGCGATGTGCTGGCGGGTCTGGCAGACACGGCCCAGGTGTCAACCTGCACCTGAGCCCGTCCCCACCAGCCCCGGGTCCCGGCCACCCTGTGTCCCCGCCATGCTCCCCGGCCTGTCCTCTCCGGGTGGTCCCAACTCCTCACAGCGCTCTCCTGAGATTTGAGGACAGCAGGCTCCCCCCCGGGTCTTCCCACTGTGGCCACAACCGCGGGGGGCAGGGCTGTGACCTTGAGCCCAGAGGGGCTCACACGGCCCAGCCTGCAAGTCGACACCTACGTGGTCAGGACCCAGAGGCATCTCACAGGGGACACTCCCCAGGCCACGCGGTGGCACCGTAGCGCCGAAGCCACCACCGGGTCCCACTGCGGGCCAAGTCCCGGGTGCCTCCTGCCCACCTGGTCCTTAAACACGTCGTCTGTGATGTCCTTCAGGTTGATGAGCACGTTGAAATACGCACCAAACACGCCGGTCTCCAGGGCTTTGGCCGCCACCTGCAGCAGGGGAGAGCGGAGCCACGGCGGTGGCCTGGGCGGGCGCGCTCCCCTGCCCCTCCACCACGCGGGCCTCGTCACCCGAGGGTCCCCAGTCCTCTAGGGGCGCAGGGCAGCCCGCCTGCAGAGGCCCGGGGGTGCACGCGCGGGGGGCTCCTGCCCGGCCCTCCAGGCTCAGAGCCCACGCTCTCCCCTGACGAGGCGAGGCTCCGCCACATGGGCTCCCGGCCAGGGCTCTCCCCCGAGCAAAGGCCGAGGAATGGGGGGCGGGAAGGTGGGGTCTCCGGGGGTCCGCGGCGGAGCTGGGGTGGGCCCGAGGTCCAGGTGAGTCAAGGAGGCCCCTCGGAGGTCCCTTGGCCAGCACCCACGACCCTCCCCGCGCCCCCCCTGCAGCAGGAGGCCGGGCCCCTCCCCGTACCTGCAGGTCCGACCGGCAGGCCAGGTTCCCGCAGCGCGCCAGCTCCTGCAGCGCCGGCCACAGCGAGGCCACCGTGTCCGCGAGCGCCAGGGGTACGGCCACCGCCTGCCGCAGCCCCTCCTGCAGGGCCGCCGCCCGCCTGGATCCACAGGGGCTGTCGGTCAGGGCCCGGACGCCCAGGGCCCGCCTGCCCCATCCCCCTCCGCCCAGCCCAGAGCGGGGAGGGGACCCGGGGTGGATGGAAGGGCTCCGAGGGCAGGGCGCCGGTGTCCCCGTGTCACTCACCTGTCCCTCTCCTCCTCTGTGCTCTTGGGCAGCTTCGTTGCCTCCTGGAAGAAGAGGACACCGAACATGTGGGGTGAGCAGCGGCCGTGGCCTGGGGCCACCCAGAGAGTCTGCGTGGGGCCGGGACAGCGTCCACACCGCAGCCGGGGGTCCCAGGGCACGGACGCCCCTCTGAGCAGCCCTGCCGCCCGGTGCTGAGGCTCCCACTGTGGGGTCGAGGGCACGGGGGGCTCAGGGGCCAGGGGACCCCAGCAGCACGGGCTCCCGTCACTGCCTGGGCCCTAACCCTGGCTGCTGCACCAGGTGTGCGGCCCCAGCCCTGCCCCCTACACCCCTCTAAGCCCCCTATACCCCTACACCCCCACCATGCCCCCTACCCCCCAACCCTGCCTCCTCCACCCCCCTCCACTCCCACCCATACCAGCTGGGGCCCTCCTCCCGCCAGTGCTCACAGCCGGCCGCTATGTTGAGCACCCACCCCGCACCCCTGCATCTGCCCAGGCGTCTCCCTCGCACGCTGACATCCCGCCCGCGAGGACCAGGACCCGGCTGGCTGCAGAGCATGTCCCTTCTGGATGCGGCTGAGTCTCTGACCGGAGGCCAAACGAACCCCGGCCACCACCCTCACAGCTCCTGCCCGCAGACAAAGCCCAGCCCATCCCCCGGGGTTCGGTCCCCCCCCCAACATGGTCCTCACGCCCGCGGGCCCTGACCCGGGAGGAAGCGGCTCCTCTGCGGACCCTTGGGGATTGGGGTGACCCCAGGTCCGGCTCCTTCTGGTCGGGAGGCCGAGGCACTTGCACAGGGAGCTGGGGCTTCCCTGCACCCCTCAGGCCGCCTGCCTCCCCGCCTCCCGCTGCAGTTCGTGTTTGGCTTCCCGCGCAGTGTCCCCCCTAGACGTGCACAGGACACGACGGCCCCCCCGCCTACACGGTCCAACCTAGGATGTTCTGACGTCGTGGTGGCGGCGGGAGTGACGTGCACTCAGTGGGAGCAGCGCTTGGCGCTTCGCATGTGGGTCTTTGCCAGGCCAGTGCTGCACGGTCACAGCCGTCCCGTGGGTCCCGGCGGGCATTCGGTCCTCACACGAGCTGCTCGACTCCCACGGGGGAGGCCCTGCCTGAGGGCTTCGCCCGCCGCCGCCCCCTGCGTGTGCCCAGCGACCCTGCCGTGCGCCGCGGCCGGGGTGTTAAATGCTTTTTCCGTTCAGAGTGTTTTGAACATAGGCTGGATCTACCGGTCACAACCCGGTCACCACGAGCCAGGGAAAACCTGCAGTGGCAGCTGGCGGCCTGTGGTCTCTACGCACCACATAGAAGCAGCTCTAACCGAGCGTCACGTGACGAGCCCCAGAGGGAAACCAAGGACACGTATGACGCCACTTGTGCGGGAAATGAGGAGAAAAAGAAAAACTGGCTTTTCGCCAATACGAACATCTCGGGACGCGTGTCCTAGAAACGCGCCTGCCCGGGGCGCGGGGCTGCTCACCCCCAGCCTGTCCTGTGAGCTCTGAACCGCGTCCTCGCCTACCCTGGACAGCGCGTCAATGAAATTTTCGTCTAGAAACAGATGGAAGAAGGCGCTGGATGTCCTGCCTCCCGAGGCCGTGACCTTCAGTGCCAGGCGCTAACCTGGCGAGACCTCGATGGCTCCCCTGGTTCCAGCCTTCACTCTGGGGGTGCACGGCATGCCCTGGACGTCACTGGGGTCATCAGAGCCTGGGGGCCCCTGCCACCCTGACTCCCCTCGGCCCAGGCCCGCCCGTGAGGTGGCCCCGTCTGGAAGCCTCTGGGGCAGCTGGCGGCTGTGAGCTCACGCCTCTCCCAGGTCCTTCCACCACGAACTGCTCAGGACCCCGACGCGGGGGGGGGGGGGCTTTGGTGCTGGACTCACGTCTCTGATCATCCCGCAAGTGCTGCATCCCCTGCCCCCGGTTCCCAGCTACAGCCCTGTCGTCGCCCCCCACCTGAACCCGCCTGAACCCACCTGACCCCACCTGACCCCGCCTGACCCCCATCTACCCTCACCTGACCACCGCCTGACCTCCCTGACCTGCTGCCTGACCCCCATCTGACCCCACCTGACCCCGCCTGACCCCCGCCTGACCTCCATCGACCCTCACCTGACCACTGCCTGACCTCCCTGACCTGCTGCCTGACCCCCATCTGACCCCACCTGACCCCACCTGACTCCTGTCTGACCCCTGTCTGATCCCTGCCTGACCCCCCTGACCTCTGCCTAACCTGCTGCCTAACCCCCCTCCACTGACTGCCACCTGACCCCGCCTGACCCCCGACCAAACCCCGATGCCCCCCACCCTCCTTCCTTGGGTAGGCGAGCGTGGCGTGGAGCCTCCCAGCTCCCCCGGGCCTCGCTCTGCCTGTGGCCGCACTGTCTCCTCCGGCTCCCGAGACCGGCGAGCGCTGCCCCTCCGAGCCCCAGACTCGGCCTGCGTCGCTGGGGGGCGCGATAGCTGCGGGACCGCGTCCCACCCCGGCTCCCGGGCGGGCGACCCCCGCCGGCCCCGCCGTGTCCCCGCTCGGGCGGCCTCCCTCGAGCCCTCACCAGGTAGGCCCGGAAGGCTCGGGCGTCGGCGTCCACCAGCTTCGTCAGCGCGGCCGCGGCGGCGTGGAAGGGCGGGACGAGGCGCCGCACGGTGGCATCCAGGTGCTCAAACTGGCGCCGCCCGTACGTCATGAGGCCGGCCATGGAGGCCAGCGCGGCGCCCTGCGCGGGCGGGAGCCGTGAGACCCGGGCCCGGGCCGGGCCCCTCGGCCGCCGCCCACCGCCCCTCGCCGCGCTCACCAGGGCCGCACTGGCCGCTGCCACGGAGCCGCCCCCGGGGGCCGCCGAGCGGGCGCCCACCTCACGGACAAAGGCACGCAGCGGCTGGTCCACCAGGCTCGGCTCGGGCCCGCCGTCGGGGACCAGGTACCTGAGGGGAGGGGTCGGCTGAGCGAGGGGGGTCAGGGCCCAGGTCGTACGCAGGCTGTGCCCCCCGACCGCGGCCGCTCCCCACACGCCCCCTCACCACCCCGGGCCACGGGCACGCACGAGCCCCCGTGACGACCCGGCAGGGTGGTGTTGGGGCCCACCGTGTCCTCCAAGCAGCCCCCGGCCGCCTGGCTGGCCCAGGCACCCGGTGCCGTGACGAGCAAGGGACCACCCCGGGGGCTCTGAAAGGGTTGAGGCAGGGCTCCGCGGGGGCTCACTCGATGATCCGCTCCTTAGGGTTGAACGGGGACAGAGAGTCCAGGCCCAGCCGGTTCACCACCTGGAAAAAGGGGCCGATGATGTCGAGCCTCCTCGACCCCCGACCTGAGCCGGGCCCCCGGGGTAGTGGGGTCCCCCCGGAGCTCACGGTGGCTCCCCTGCTCTGATCCAGCTTTGTGCGGGGAGCGTAGCTGGCCGCATGCCCACCCCCAGGAGCTTGCCGACCGCTGGCTTCCGGGAAGGCCCCCAGCCCGGAGCAGGGCCCCCACCCACCGATCTTCGCCCACAGGGGAACCGAGACCCAGAGACAGGAGGGGCCCTCCTTCTAAGCCATGTGCGTCCCACAGACCCCAGCACACACGTGAGCCATCCCTGAAAGGGACCAACAAAACTACCCCTTTGGACAAGATTCATGATTCACTGGGTGTCAGTTGTTGCAACTTGTAAAGCCCAGGAGCTGCCTGATCCACCCAAACAAGCCTTGTTCTATGAGGAAAACTAGATTTCACCTCATGGAACAATCTCCATTTAACCTTAGAAATCTTTCCACCAAAAAATATTCACGACCCTTTATGTGCCGCAGGCCATGGCGTTCGCCAGCTGTGCTGAGCTGAGCGGACACTTTGAACCAAGCTGGGGAGCGACAAGTGCCCGTTGAGAGAAACAAGGCAGCAGAGTCCCAGGGGCAGAGGGTGGCCGGGAGGTCTCCCTGAGGACATGGAAATAGTAAGAGTGCTTCTTGAGAGCCCACGGAGTCCTCAGCAAGCGCTAAAGCAGAGCCCTCCTGCACAGAAGACCTCAGGAAGACAAAATTTAAAAATGAATTAAATGCCTGGCTAAGCTGCCAGAATGTAAAGGAGCTCATTGAAGGCCAGAAATGACCAGAAAGGGAGCCAGCCAGCCCCGCTCACCCTCAAGCTGGCTCCACCCTGGTGCATCTGAGAGCCTCCGGCACCCCCTCGCGAGCATGAAAAGTGAGGGTCAGGCCGGAGCCCTCTGAAAGGGGACATCTCCAAGGATGAACTAGGATTAAACAAAACAACAACAAAAACAAACAAGCAAAGAAAAAAAAAAACACTTAAGGATGCAATTGGGATACTTCTGTCTCTGCCTTCCCTTTGGTGAAGCAGGAAAAACCCTTCCTGGCAATTCTAACCACAAGCCACGTAGTTCCAAAGCTCCACGCAAAAGACTGACTCCGCGGGGCCCCGTGTGATCACGCATCCAAGACCTAACAGAGGCGAACGCAAATTTAAACCCGGGCGTCCAAGAATTGCCACAGATAAAGTCGCAAAGAACACGCACGCACGATTGAAAAATCACAAAACACGGGGATCCCCGGGTGGTGCGGCGGTTTAGCGCCTGCCTTTGGCCCAGGGCGCGATCCTGGAGACCCGGGATCGAATCCCACGTCGGGCTCCCGGCATGGAGCCTGCTTCTCCTCTGCTCTGCCTCTGTCTGCCTCTGTCTCTCTCTCTCTCTCTCTCTCTCTCTCTCTCTCTGTGACTGTCCTAAATAAATTTTTAAAGAAATTAAAAAAAAAAAAGAAAATCACAAAACACATGAAGCATCAAGTCGCCGTGACAAAGTGAACAGGTGCAGCAATTGCAAAATCGGACCTTCAAAGACTGCGGACAGCGCAACTCTCAGGTAAAGAATACGAAACAACACGGTGAGAAATCCGGAAGAGCATCAAACACGTTAATAAGGAATAAATAAATGCAGGAGAGATGAAAGCATCTCCTTTTTTTTTTCTTTTCCAGTAGGAACTGGCCCAGAAACAGACGCATAGATCCACAGAACCCAAAAGTGGACCCTCAACTCTCTCAACTCTATGTCTGCTCTGTGGACAAAGCAGGAAAGACCATCCACCGGGAAAAGGACAGTCTCTTCAGCAAACGGTGTTGGGAAAACTGGAGAGTCACGGGCAGAAGACTGAAACTGGGCCGCTTCCTCGGACCACACCGGGAGGCAGACTCCAAGTGAATGGAAGGCCTCGGCCGCAGCCGCCCTGGGTCGCCGCGTCTCCAACGGCAAGGGACGCGGAGGCACACGTGAGCTGTGGGGCCTAACCGGGATCACAGGCGTCCTCACAGCCGAGGAGCCAGTCAACAAAGCCGAGACAACCCGCGGGGTGGGCGGGGATGCTTGCGAGCGTCTCCCCCCGCGAGGGGCTGGTGTCCGAGATCCCGAGGAACTTACCAAACTCAGCGCCCGAGGGACGGACAATCCATCAAGAAATGGGCGGAAGACGTGAGCAGACACGTCTCCAGCGGAGACCCACACGGGGCCCAGGCGCGCGGGAAGATGCTCCCCGTCCCTCGGCGTTATAAATGTGCAACTATATGACTGAACAGCTATATAATGAATCACTAAATTCTACCCCTGGAGCTAATAATACAGCATATGTTAACTAAATCGAATTCAAATAAAGAACTTTAAAAAAAACGCATATCTGTAAAGACAATGCATTGAAACTAGTTAAGGCATTTTTAAATAATTATAACACATTCGTTAATGTTTGTATATATTACTTGTCAAACTTTGTGAATAAATTCTGTTTCCTGAGGAGGGAGAAAATAAAAGCATTTTCTTACCGAAAAAGGGTAAAGTTAGAAAACGGTACAATGTCTCTAACCTACTCTAAGATGCGCCTTCCGTCCGAAAAGAAAAAAAAAATACGATTCTGCGTGGATACATAGAGAGAATGTCGCAGCGAATGGGGCGAATGCAAACAACCGGAGAGCCTGGAGCTGGCGCGGGTTCCTCGTCCCGATCCTACAGCTTTGCTGTGAGTAGGGGAATCACATCAACGGAAAACAATTACACAAAATTGTGCAACAGCCCGAAAGAGCCCAAACCACACCACGTAGCTACGTGGAGGAAACGAGAGCGACTACAAGGGGAAGACGTCAGTGGACTTCGAGGACAAAGAGGAAGTTCTTCCGGCATCGGGGATAAGGACCAGCCCCTGGAGACCGGGGACATGACCACAGACATAGGCCCCCCCTGGGGCCGTGACCCCGGAGACGGTGGAGCTACGTCTGCAACACACTCGGGTGAAGGCCGGTGACCTGCGATTCCGGTCGTCCGACTATCTTGCAAGAATAAATTCACAGAAAGTCGTGGCCAAGGGTGCCACGTCCCGCACAGGGAAGCACCGTGAGCCTGTGTGTCCAACCACCCGCGGGCTGGGAGACTCAGGCAACACAGGCAAGGAGGAGCGGGGTGAGGTCCAGCACCTGTGGGCACCTCCAGCAGGTAAGTGTCGCAAATCTGACGATGTAAAAACGGGGACGTGACGATTTCAATCCAGAGCGGAGATGGCCACTCGCAGGACAGCGCTCCCGTGCTTGTCCCCAAGCATCAACGGACACCGTCCCCCGTTGATAAAGAGCCAAAGGGTGAAGTATAGTATTTGAACTGAACCGTTTAAGCACCGAGAGCTAACAAACGAGTTGAGGAAGGGAGCGGGGTGCGCGTCAACACGCAAGACCCAGAGCATTTCTACGCACTCACGATGAGCACTGGGAAGAAGAAGTTGCAAAAACGATTCCATTTGCAATAATGTGAAAAGGGATAAAATAGGAGTTGGTTAACTTAACCAAGACCGGTACGATAAAAACCACAAAACGTTGTTGAAATAAATCAAAGGAAATGTAAATAAGTGGAGAGCCCACGTTCATGGGCTGGAACGCTTCCTCCTGTTACGATGCCCGAGCCCCAAAGCCACCCACCCGGGGCGCAGGCCTGAGTACGGGGGGCACGACCTCCGCCCCAACGGGCGCCGCCAGCACACGCCCGGTGGCCGGAGGTGGTGGCGTCCTCTGCGGGGACGGGTTACAGGACAGGACAGAGAAGCCCCTGTGGCCTCCCTGATGTGACGACGGCGATGGCCTCGGAGGAGGCGGCAGGCGAGCGGGAGGGGGCCCGGCCTGCAGACCGGTGCAGGCGCCCCAAGCTCACTGCCCCGCCCCCCGCCCCTCACGGGTCCCGGCCCACCAGCCTGACGCGGTGCTCCTCCTCCAGGATGAAGAGGTTCTCCCTCTCGCAGTAGAAGGCGGCGGCGTCCAGAAGGGCCTTCAGGGGCACCAAGCCCACCAGCTGTGAGCCCACCACCGCGACGCTCAGCTCCTGCAGACGTCCCGGGACAGTGTCGGGGCGGGGGGACAGGAGATGCCCTGAGGGTGTCCCGGGACCCCCCGCCCCCCGGGGACCCCCCGCCACCGAGGCCCCCCTCCCCCAGGGACGCCCGCGCCCACCTGGGCTTCTCTGCAGGTCTCCTCGTAGACCGTATGCAGTGCTGTGACCTCGAAGTCCAGGAGGTTTGTGGACACCTGGGCCAGGTTCTTCTCATCCAGGTACCAGCCGATGCCCTGGACCTTCTTCAGGCGCCCTGGCTACGAGGGAGACTCCGGCTCAGGCCCTGCACCCCCCCCCAGGCCCCGGGACCCGCAGGGGCTGCACTACTGCCCCGCCGCTGGCCGGCGCCCTTGCTCCTCGCCGAGCCAGCAGGGGACGGGCCACCCACAGGGACCCTGAGGCCCCCGCGGGCACCAGGCTCACACAGCCCTGCCCCCCAGCACCTCGCCCACACTGCGCGCTGGGAGCCCGCCTGGGCCCCCCCAACCCCCGCTCCTGCACTCGTCCCTGCCACCCCCCCTCAGCCCAGAGGCGGCTCTGCGCTCCTGGGCCCATCTGACGGACCTCTGGGCTCTGGATTCAGCAGGAACAAAAAGAGGGATTCGGGGTGTGCCCTGCTGCTATGTTGCTCTCACATGCTGCTCCCGGGGCCTTGCTGTCTGGCAGGGGGTGGGGGGCACCTGCAGTCCCCAGGGGGTACCTGGGGGTACGTGGGGCACCTGGAGGTGTGGGGGGGACTCCGAAGCAGATGTCCCCCCAGGAGTATGGAATCCTGCGAGACCCTAACAAGGGCTCTACCTCCGCAGCCGTGGACGCCCGTGGACGCCCGTGGACGCCCAGGCTGGGGAGCCCCTCACCTGGTCCCGGCCCCGGCCCTGCTCCCGGATGTTGAGGGCGATGCGATGCGCCTGCTCCCGGGTGCCGAGCAGGTTGACGTTGAAGGCGATGAGGAACTTCCGAGCGCCCGTGGCCGTGGCCCCCCAGCGGGGGACAAAGGAGCTGGGGCCAAAGTCGGGCACCCACTCGGCCTGCTTGAGCTGGGGGGAGACGCACCGGGCTGTGGCGACCCCCGGGAGGGCCCCCGCCCATCGGGGAAGGAGGCGGGCACCCCCCTGCAGGCCCACCCCCCGCAGGACACGCACCTTGTCGGGGAGGGCCTCGTACTCCCCCGCCCGGATGGCCGGCAGGGCCCTGCGCCCCGCGGTCCGCGCCGCCTCCCCGTAGAGGTACACTGCAAGGGCGCAGGGGTCAGGGTGGGATGGGGGCGCAGGGGGCACGGGGTGGGGGCAGGGATGGGGGTCAGGAATGGGGGGTCAGGGACAGGGGTAGAGTCCCCGGGGGTCAGGGCCCCGGTGCCGGGCACATGAGCTGAACCCTCCTGCGGCCTGCACCAGCCCGCTTCCTGCGCCCCCTTACCACATCCACGGGCCTCTCAGGAGGGTGTGGGGGTCACTGATGGGGCCTCCGATTGGGCGGGGACCCCTCCTCTGCAGCCCCCCGCCCCCCCGCAGGGCGGCCCCACCCTCCTGCCCCTCCTGCACAGTGTCCCCGACGCCAGGAGTTAGAAGTAGAGGGAGGAAGGGAAGCGCGTTAGATTCTTTCTAGAAGGCAACGTGCCCCAGCAGCCCGGGCTCCCCAGGACCACGCGCTGCCGCACTGGCCCCTCCCGCCCTGCGCGCACCCGCCCCGTCCCCGTGGCCCCGAGGGGATCCCCCGGCCCCCCACTGGCGCCCTGGTCTCCGGGTCTGATGACCTCCCCAGAGGATGTCATTCCCTTAGGAAGGGGTGGCCCTGCCCCTGACGGCCGGACCGAGACCCTGAGGTCCCCGTGGGCGGTGGGGACCCTGCCCTGGGGTGCCCCTCCTGGCGCACTCACCCGGCACGCCCAGCTCCTCCGCCAGCCGCCGGCCAAAGGCCTCGGCACAGAGCACACACTCATCCATGGTGACGCCCCTCACGGGCACGAAGGGGCACACGTCCAGGGCGCCCATCCGGGGGTGCTCCCCTGCAGGGACAGGGGCAGAGGAAGGGGAGGCCGGGCCGGGCGCTCAGAGGGCTCCTGGACGCCCCGCCGCACCCCACCCTCCGCCGCCGGGACCCCGCGAGAGCCAGCGGGCCAGGTCCCCCTCGGAGCCACGGGGCTCAGTGCCCGGGTGGGCGCCGCGCTCCCACTGGCCGCCAGGCCCTCCGGCCCCGCAGCTTCCGGAGCGGCCTCCCCCAAACCTGGGCCCCTCCCCACATGTCCCACCGCGCGGGGAGCCCCTGGCTGGGATTAGCTTCCTCCTCACCAGCTGGGATCACCTGTGGGTCCCCCGCCCCCGCCCAGCGGCCAGAGACCCTGCCCTCTTGACCTCTCCCTGTGTGTCCACCAACCTTTGACCCCAGCCGCCCTGGACGGTCCACTGGACGGCCAGCTCCCGCGTCCTCGCCCCCCGGGCCCCCCCAGGCCTGCGCGGGATGCCGGCGCTGGGCACCCCTGAAACACGGGCGGCCCGAGACCCCCGGGGGCCCTCCCGGGACAAGCCCGCAGGCCGCTGCCCCGCACCCGAGGCGGAGCCGGCCGCCGCGCTCACCCCGGTGCTGGCTCATGTCGATGAGCTGGAAGGCCGCCCGGGCGGCGTTCAGGGCCCCCTCCACCACGGCCCGGGGCTGCCCCACGAAGGTGTAGACAGTGCGGTTGGTGGAGGGGCCGGCGTCCACGTCCAGCAGCACACAGCCCGGGGTCTGGGTCACGGCTCGGGAGATGGCGTCAATCACCTGGGGAGGAGAGCCCGACCCCGTGCCTCAGTTTCCCCACTTGGAAGAAGGGACAGGAGCCTCAGAGGAGCCGCGCCTCTCCTGCCGCCCCAACCACCACCCACACAGGGGCCTAAGGAGCCAGCGCTGAGCGTGTGGGAATCCCTCCAAGAGCGCAGGCCCGGGGAGGCCCACCCGTGTTTCCTGGGGTCAGCAAGAGGAGGGAAAAGAGGGGAAACTGAGGCAGGAATCAGAACCCGGATGGAGGGACTGCTGGGCTCCAAGAAAGTGACCTATGGGCCAAGGTCACAGAGGGTCAGGGTGCTGGCCCCCCAAGCAGTCCCAGGGTGGGGGGGCTAGTGAAGGGCCCGGAACCTTCTGTGGCAGCAGGACAGCCCGGTGGTCGGGAGCAGGGCTCTGTGGCCGTCGGGGGCCTGCTCCAACTCCCTGTGCCTCAGTGTCCTCCTCAGTAACGGGGGGGGGGGGTAAGAGCAGAGCCCACCTGAGGAGGTGCGGGGACCCCTGCCTGCCTGCCCATCCCCCGGCCTCTTCCTCAGCCCTGGTCGGCCCCTTCGAGTCCCTGCCTCATGGGCACCTCCCCATGGCTGAGGACAGGGGAGACCCGCTCCCCCGACCCACACCGAGCACACCTGTGTCCTGGCCCTAAGCCCCCCGCCTCCCCTCACCTGCTGGTTGTTCCCCTCTGAGAAGTTGGGAACACATTCCACCAGCTGGGCCATGGTTGGGCCTCGATCCTGGGCTCCGCTCCCAGGACAGACGGAGGGGAGGAGGGACAGTGCTCCCCGGGACCTGCGGCCCTTATCTGCGGTGGCAGGGCCCTCCCACGGCAGCCGGGTTGCTCATTAACCATAGTCCTGGCGAGGCGCGGGCGGCCCTGGTGTCTGCGCACCCACGGAGCAGGACAGGAAGGGGGCCGGACCCCGTGAGCCAGATGAGGACATCCCCCCACCCAGCTGGGGGCCGGCTCCCCCGAGAGCAGCACAGGTGACCGGGACCCTCAGGGGGCGAACGTCCTCCAGGGGCTGGACTCAGGTCAACCCAGGCTCCAATCCCAGCTTGGCCCAGGGCCTCCTGGTGGTTGTTCATGTGACCCTGCATGTGACCCTCCAAGTGACCTTCCAAGTGACTCTCCAAGTGACATTCCGAGTGACGCTCTGAGTGACGCTCCAAGTGACGCTCCAAGTGACCCTCTGTGACTCTCCATGTGGCCCTCCATTGACCTTCCATGTGACCCTCCATATGACCCTCCAGTGACCCTCCAAGTGACCCTCCAGTGACCCTCCATGTGACCCTCCATATGACCCTCCAGTGACCCTCCATGTGACCCTCCAATGACCCTCCATATGACCCTCCAGTGACCCTCCATGTGACCTCTATGTGACCCTCCATATGACCCTCCAAGTGACTCTCCAAGTGATGCTCCAAGTAACCCTCTGTGACTCTCCATGTGGCCCTCCATTGACCCTCCAAGTGATGCTCCAAGTGATCCTCCAAGTGACCTTCCAGTGACTCTTCCAGTGACCCTCCACTGACTCTCCATGTGACCCTCCAAGTGATGCTCCAAGTGACACTCCATGTGACTCTCCCAGTGACCCTCCAAGTGACCTTCCAAGTGATGCTCCAAGTGACACTCCAAGTGACCCTCCAGTGACCCTCCAAGTGACCCTCTATGTGACCCTCCATGTGGCCCTCCAAATGATGCTCCAGTGACCCTCCAAGTGATGCTCCAAGTGACCCTCCAGTGACCCTCTATGTGACCTTGCAAGTAACCCTGCATGTGACCCACCATGTGACCCAAATGACCCTCCATCTGACCTTCCATATGACCTTCCAAGTGACCATCAAGTCACCCTCCATGTGATCTGCCAGTGACCCTCCATGTGACGCTCCAAGTAACGCTCCAAGGACCCTCCAAGTGACCCACCTTGTGATGCCTGTGACCTTCCATGTGACTGCATGTGACCCTCTAGTGACCCTCCAGTGACCTTCCAAGTGACCCTCCATATGACGCCCCAGGTGACCCTGTGAGCCTCAATTTCTTCACGTCGGCTTCTGAGCTTCAGGTGGCAGGAAGATGAGAGGGGCCGAGTGTGGGACCCCGTCTGCGGCCCTGGCTCTCGGCAGAGGTCAGCTCGGCCTGGTCGGGGCAGGGGGTGGGGGTGGTGTCGAGTCTGCCCGTGCGTGGAAGTCCTGCAGCGCAAGGGGGCACGATGAAGCCCCAGCTCCCCAGCTGCTGGCTGTTGTCCCGAGGCCGGAGGCTCCTCACAAAGGGGTGACGTGTCTGGGCCAGCAGCCCAGGGCCCTGCACCCAGACATCTGGCCGGGCCACCAGGTGGGCATTCCCAGCCTGCGAAGCTACCTAGGAGGAGGCCAGCCCGACAGGGCAGGGACAGTGCCAGCCTGAGGACACTCCTGCCTGCCCGCCGGGGCCCTCCCAGACGCCCACCGTACCCCATCTGCCATCCGCCAGGGCGCAGGATCCACCCAGCCGTGGCAGTGCAGGGGGGCCAAGGGCCCAGGGGGGAGACGCCCAGCTCCTGGTCCCTGCATATGGCCTCGGGACCCCACCCCTGGAGCAGCCAGACAAGCCCAGAGCCCGGGGAGACTGCGGCAGGCCAGGCCCTCTGCAGCCCCGGCTCCCCTGGGTGGACATGATGACCGCTCTCCCTCCTCTAGGTCCCGGGGAGCCCCGGCAGGACCTGCAAAGGCCCAACGAAAGTGTTCTTCCAAACCCGGGTCCTAACACCGAGGCTCGTCCCTAGAGGCCTGCGTCCCAGTGGTGCCCAAGTGCTCACCAGCCCCCCCCACCCCGACACAGAGCTTGGTACCAAATCTGCGCACCCCGGACGGACCCCCAAGGTGGCAGAGTCCCTCAGCTGGGGGTGAGTGTCCAGCGGCTGGAAGGGCAGGGAGGCGCCAGTGATGGACTGAGTTGTGCCCACCCCCAAAATCATGTGTTGAAGCCCCGACCCCTGCACCTCAGGGAGTGGCTGTATTTGGACACAGGGTCTTTACAAAGGTAGTAAAATTAACATCATGTCCGTCGTGGGGTGACCCTTGTCTACTCCGACTGGTGTCCTTATAGGGAGAGCACAAGCCTGTGAGGCCGTGGAGGGAAGGCCGCATCTGCGCACCCAGGAGAGGGGCTCTGGAGCTGCGATGTCCAGCCCCCGGCTGGGGGGATAATAACCGTCTGTGGTCTGAACCCCCTGTTCTGTTGGGGTGTTGGGCTGCCCATGCTGTGTGTGTCCTAAGACACCTGGGGCCTCACAGGAGGCCGTGACAGGGACAGGTGGCCCCAGAAACCCCAATACTTTCACACCCACAGCAGGGATGTGACCGGGGACCTTCCACTCAGCCAAGGCCCAGGAGGGGGCCAGCGCCAGGCTGTGGGCCCAGGGGGTCACCTGTCCTGGAGATCTCAGGAGACACGCGGACCTGACAGCTCCAGCATGGGGGGAGGGGGAGTGTCAAATCATCCCCGGAATAAACAGGTTCCCCGGAATCCACACAGCCTCGGGCGCCCTCCTCTCTGTCCCCCACACTGCTGTCCCCATGCAATTCTCACGTCGGAACAAGGGACCTGTGTTTTCATTTTGCCCCAGCTCTGCGGGGCCTACAGCCGCCCTGCCTGCACGGAACCCTCGCCTCAGGCTCTGCGTTTGGGGAAAGCCGCCGCAGGCTCCTTGCGGCCAGAGTAGAGCCCTCGAGGCCGGGCCGGGCGGGTGCCCCGACGGCTGGAGGCCCGGGAGCTGCGCCCCTCGAGGCTCGGTCGCGGCTCAGCCCCCAGATCCCGCGGGCACCTCCCGGCGCTCTCCACCCCTCAAAGAGCCAAGGGAAAGGGAAACAGGAAACGGATGGTTTTAATACAGTGACTCGATGGATGGTGCCGCGGGTGTGGGCGGCGGGTGGGCGCCGGGCCGGGCGGGGGGCGCGCCTGCTGGGGCCGGGGCGGGGCCGGGGCGCTCCTGGGCGGCCGCCGGGCGAGGCGCAGGGGCGCAGGCGGGACCCGCCCCAGCCCGCCCCGCCCCGGCCCTACCCCGCCCCGGCCCGCCCCGGCCCTACCCCGCCCCGCAGGGAGGCTTGCTGCGGGCGGGCGGGCTCACCAGGCGAAGAGCGGCTTGCGGTCCTCCTTGGCGAGCTCGCACAGGCAGCTGAGCAGCAGCAGCGAGTCGCCCAGGAACTTGGGGGGCAGCACGTCGATGAGCAGCTTGCGCAGCGCGGCCGGGCTGCGGGGCGGGCTGGCGCGCAGGTCGGGCCGCTGCCTCAGGATGCCGTAGGTGTTGATGAGGAACTCGCTGAACTCCGGGTGCACGTCGCGGTTGTAGCCCAGCCTCTCCAGGCGCGCCGAGAGCGCCGCGTAGCGCTGCGTCAGCTCCCGCAGCCGCGTCTGGTCCACCGACCCGTCCAGGGACTTGGTGCACGTCTGCGGGGGCGGCTCCGTGGGCGGCGGCCCTCCCCCGGCCCACCCCCTGCGGCGCGGCCGGGGCGCTGGGGCCCCCGGGTCACCCGAGGCCTCCCCGCCGCAGAGGGCAGATGGGGGGAAGGGGGGAGGGGTGGGGGGATGGGGAGGGGAGGGGGTGGGGGGATGGGGGATGGGGGTAGGGGTGGGGGGATGGGGGAAGGGGGTAGGAGTGGGGATGGGAGGGGTGGGGGGATGGGGAAGGGGGTAGGAGTGGGAGGATGGGGGAAGGGGGGTAGGACTGGGAGGATGGGGGAAGGGGGGTAGGACTGGGGGGATGGGGGACCCCTAGAGCTCTGTGGGCAGCACGGGGTGGGGCCGCCGGGAGGGAGGGGGCGGGGGAGGGCCTCAGGGGAGGGAGGGCCCGAGGGAGGGGCTCCAGGGGAGGGAGGGAGGGGCCGGGGGAGGGAGGGGCCGGGGCGGGGCTCAGGGGAGGGAGGGGGCTCCCGGGGAGGGAAGGGCTGGGGGGAGGGTGCGGGGCGGGGGGAGGAACCCCAGGGGCGCGGGAGGGCCCCAGCGGAGGGAGGGACCCCGGGCAGGGAGGCGGCGGCAGGGGCGCACCTGCTTGATCTTCTCGGGGATGTTGGACACGGTGAAGCCGTACAGCCGGGTCAGGCCCGGGAACACGTAGGCCAGGATGCGCCGGTCCAGCTGGAAGGCGATCTCCCCGACGATGCGCGCGTCCTTCTGGGCGCCGCAGAAGCCCTGGATCTCTGTGAGGAGCGGGGCAGGCGGGGCGCAGGACAAGGACAGTCAGGGCCGCGCCTCCTCCCGCCGCGCCCCTGGATCCGTTCTGGGGAACAATGAAGTAATCGCGGCCCGGGCTTGGGGCGAAGCGCTGGGGCCCGCCCCCCCCCACCCGGACGGCCCCGGGCCGCCCCCAAGCCGGAGGGTAACAGCAGGGGAAGGAGAGCTGGACCCTCCTGCGGCCCCAGGGCAGGGACCCCCGTCCCCTCGCCCCAGGCAGCCTGACCACCTGTGGTCCCGGGTCCTAGCCCCCATCCTCTGAGACAGACGGAAATGCCTTTAAAGCTTGTTTCTCAGCCCAGGTGCGTTTGTCTTGTCCCCCCAGAACCTGCTTCCAGGCCCGCCGCAGCCCCGGTCCCTCAGTCAGCGGGCCCTTCCCACGCTCCGGCCCCCATGCGTGTGACCCCGAGACCCTGGGCGAGCACAGCTGTGGCCCAGCCACCCAGAGCCACTGCCCGATGCCTCCCCCTGCTCCTGCCGGGCTGTCATCCCCACGAGGGGCCCAGGGCTTGTCCAGCCACCAGACCAACCCTACAGGGCGGCGCCTGGTGCAGTCTGCGGGCTCCACCCTGAGGGCAGGGGCGCACCCACGGGCGGGTCCTGTGACCACGCACAGGACACCCCACACGGGCACCTGAGCCCTGAGAGCAGTGGGACCCGAGGACCAGCCTTGGCCGTGGCCGTGGGCAAGTTGTTGCCCTCCTTGGCCCCATCCTGTGCCCGGGTCCCCGTAACTGCCCAGCCCAGACAGCCTCCAGGGCGCTCACATGGCGCCACCAGTGCGTGACCGCAGGGGCTCATCAGCCCTTTCAGGACAGGCTGCTGCCAGGCAGCCACTGGTGACCCCAGAGGACAGGCCCCCGAGGACAGGCCCGGAGGACAGGCCCCTGAGGACAGGCCCCAAAGGACAGGCCAGGAGCACAGGCCCCCGAGGACAGAACCCCGAGGACGGCCCCCGAGGACAGGCCCGGAAGACAGGCCCCGAAGGACAGGCCAGGAGCACAGGCTCCCAAGGACAGGCCCCGAGGACAGACCCCTGAGGACGGCCCCCGAGGACAGGCCCCGAGGACAGACCCCTGAGGACGGCCCCCGAGGACAGGCCCCGAGGACAGACCCCCGAGGACGGCCCCCAAGGACAGGCCCCGAGGACAGGGTCAGGGTGCAACTGCCTCAGCCACGCACCCACAGACGCCGAGAGGGGAGCATCCACGGACGGGGCCCATGGGCATCAGGGGAGGTGGCTCTGCGGGTGGGAACAGGGAGGGGCCGCGAGGGTGTGGACAGCCCGGCAGAGGGTCCTGTCTGAGCTACACGGCCCAGAGCCCGGCTCCCCACTGAACCCCACGAGGGCCCTGGGGCCGCGGGGTCCCAGTGGGCAAAGCAGGTTTCGGGGGGCCGAGGAGAAACACTGCTGTGACACGCTGGGGCGACGGGCCACATGGTGGCCGCTCACAGCAGCTCGGCTCGGCCCTCCAGCGTGCGCCGGCGAGGGGGTCCTGGTGCATGGGCATCCCGGGGGCTGCACCTCCTTCACCCTCACAGTGACCCGGGGGCCTCGGGGCCCACGCCCACACCAAGGAACTGAGGTCACGGGGCACAATGCCCCCTCCCTCAAAGCGTGCAACTCCGGGGTTTCCGTACCCTCACAGCCGTCCAGCCGCCACCACGACCTGATTCCAAGACAGAACAAACCCCTGTCCCGCCGCGGTCCCACAGCCCCTGCAGCCGCCGACGCACCTGCTGTCCCCGCGGACATGGGTGCTCTGGGGTCCCTCCGGGGCGGCCAGGCACCAGGTGCACCCCAGTCCGCGCACGCCGCATTCCTGCTCCCCCAAGCGACAGCCGCCGCGCGGGTGGGCCACGTCCTGTCATCCCGGCAGGCCTCCGCCGTCGGGGCTCTAAGGATAACGCCGCTCGGAACGTTCATGCAGGTGTTTGTGCGGACGGACACGCCCGGCTCTCCCGGACCTGAACCCTCGACCGGAGCTGCGGGGACGCCTGGTGCTCCCGAGTCTGATCTGGGATGAAGCTGCCGAGCCGGTGCACAGCGACGAGGCACAGCCTTCGGGGGCCACGTCCCCCTGCACGCGCGTGTGATAGCCTCCGCCGTGGGCTGACGCACCGTCTCGTGGTTCCCTCAGCATTTTGCTGGTGACTGATGGTGATCTTGAGCATCTCGCCGTCCCCCACGTGTGCGTCTCCTCTGGGGCAATGTTCCTTCCAGTTCTTGGGCCCATTTTTAATTGGATTGTTTGGCTTTTTACTACTGGGTCGCGGGCGGTTCTCACACATCGGGACACTCGCCCTTATGGTGTGAGGACCGGGGTCCCCCCCCCCCCCGTGGGCTGGACCCGCTCTCTAGAAACGGGGGCCTTTGAAATATACCAGCTTACACTTCCGAGAAAGCCCAGAGCACGGACTTCCCCTTTTGCTGCTCGTGCTTTGGGGTCACATCTAAAAACCTGTGGCCAAACCCGAGGTCATAAGATGTGTGTGTGTGTGTGTGGTGTGTGTGTGTGTGTGTGTTTTCTCGAAGAGTTTCGTGGCTTTAGCTCTTTTAGATTTTTTCAGGTCTTTGACATATTTTGAGTTCATTTCTGTATGTGGTGTGAGGTCCAACGTCACGCTCGTGCACGTTCGTCCACCCGTCTCAGCACCACTGGTTGCAAAGGCTGTTGTCCCTCCGTTGACTGTCTCGGTGCCGTTGCTGCACATTAAACCTGTACACCCTCGGCCTTGTTTCTGGACTCTCTGTTCCACTTCGCCCATCTCCGGCCGCCGGCCCTACGACCACCACGCTGTCTGCGTACCCTGAGGAGGTGGCGGCTCCGTTGGGGTTTTGGGGTTTTTTTAAGATTCTATTTATTCACGAGAGACACAGAGAGACAGAGGCAGAGACGCAGGCTGAGGAGAAGCAGGCTCCATGCAGGGAGCCCGACTTGGGACTCGACCCCGGGTCTCCAGGATCACGCCCCAGGCTGAAGACGGAGCCGAACCACTGAGCCACCGGGGCTCCCCCCCCACAATGTTGGTTTTTTAACAGGCAAGACATTTTAAGAGCAGCAGCCCCGGACCCGGGCTGAGCCGCCCGCCCCCCTCTGCTGATGGCGGAGCCGGGGCGCCAGGGCCCGCGCACCCCGGCCGTACCGTTGAGGTAGTAGCTCCTCCTGGTCCTGTCCCCCGACGGCAGGCTGCTCTCCGAGAAGCACACCTTCTTGGGCCGGACCATCTCCCTGGGCTCCAGCAGGGTCTTGTCCGCCAGCGGGTCCTGCAGGGGGCTCAGGAGCGGGGACAGCTTGCAGTCGGTGCCCCGGGGCGTGTGCAGCTCGGGGGGGCCGAGGAAAGCCTTGAAGGGCACCGGGGCGGGCGCCGCACAGCCGGGGGACGCGTCGTCCTCGCGGGAGATGGGGGCGTGCGAGCACAGCAGCTCCTCCAGGGAGGACGTTGGCAGCTGGCAGGGCGCTTCCGGGGCACCGGCGAACCTTCCGAAGTCTGCAACTGGATGGGGATGGGGGAGTCAGGCCCGAAGGAGGGGGTCCTGAGGCCGAGAGCCCCCCAGAACCCCAGGGAGCCGCCGCTCGGCCTCCTGACGCCCGTGCGTCCTCGCTCGTTCACAGGGACGCCAACGCTTTTAAATGTTACGTGGCCGCGGCCGTCCTGCGCGGGTCGCCCTCTGCCACATACCTCGAGGTGGCAGCATGAACCTCGGGGACACACCGTGGAGTCATCGGGTAGCTTACTGGATACATTTACCCGCTCCCTGGCGCGTGTGTGCACACGCACGTACACGCACACGGCGAGTCTCACATCCACTGCGCTGCTGAGCCTCGGGGAGGAGTCCCGGTTCCCTCGGCCCGACACCGCGCCCGTGCTCCCCGCGCTCCCCGGGCCCAGGTGTGCGCCGTCGGGCGTCCTCGTGCTCCCCCTCAGCACCCGCCCCGCCCGCCACCCCCCTGACCCTGGTGACACGGAACACTGTGTCCTGTGCTCACCCCCCCCCCCGGGTTTCTTTCTCTGGACTATCTCTGCCTTTTCTCTACTCGTTTTTTTGGGGGGACGGTGGGGGGTGATTCGTGTTTCACATCCTTGAAGCAGCTCCTTCTGTCCCCCTCGTCAACGCCTCCTTCCAGGGCGCTAGGGTTAGTGACTGTCACGCAGAAGGTATGACCCGCAGTCACCTTCAAAGTACTGATTCTTCTTGTGATTCACAAAACCCCTTTCTAGCCTCATACGGTGAACTGGTTCTCCCACCAAAGAGGCAAACACATTCTTGAGAAACCGTGTTTTTTCCGAGCTATAATGAAAAATTACAGGGGCGGTGGCTGGCTCGGTGGGAGGAGCTGCCCCTCGGTGTTGGGGGCTGTGAGTTCAAGCCCAAAGCTGGGGGGAGACATTCCTTAAATAAATAAAACCCTAAAAGAAAAAGAAACATCATATCCTAAAATGTGCCTCCTCGGGAGCCAACTAATCGACCTCCGGCGATGTTTTCCTAGAAAAAAAAAAAAAAAAACTTCAAAAGAAGAACAGCCCCCGGGAGGTGTCTTGCCTCGCGTCCGCCCGACCCGCGGCGTCTGGAACAGCTGGGACTGTCCCGCCGCCGCCTCAGGACTCCCTGAGCACGGGCTGCCCAGAGCTGGGGGGCAGAGCCAAGGGGGGCCCCCCCTGCACCCGCGGGGCCTCGGTGGGCTCAGCCGGCTCGGGCTCTCTGTTCCTATTCGCTGAGCCCCGATTCCCTCCTGTGACTCCAGCACAGGTGTGTGAACATTAAAAAAAAACAAAAACAAAAAAAAATTCCCCGCTCTCTTCGATCCTCAGTCCGGTCCAAGAAGCAGGCACTGTGCAGACCTCGCCCCCGCGGACGATCAATGAGGAAGAGATCATGTCGCATCGTCGCAGAAACCCCGCGGGGAGCCCGGAGCCCAGACCCGCGAGGGGGCCCTGAGCCGCGCCCGCTGCTGGGCCTCCCTCCCCCTGCAGAAGCTCCGGAAGGGCCCGCCGGGTTCTGGGCCCAAGGGCGGGATGAGCGGGTGCCCACGACACATGAGCCCGTGGCCTGCAGCCTGGGGACCCTGCGGAGCACGGTGTGGCCCAGGGGGAGGGCGGGGGCCACGGGGGGCGGTAGAGGCCGCAGCCTGGCGGCGCCCCTCCAGCAGCTCCGTGTGAACGGGTGGGAGCGACCCCGGCTGCCGCAGGGGCGCGGAGGGGCCGTCCAAGTGCCCGCAGCTGACCCCTAGGGGGCCCCGGCCAGCCCCCAGCCCCCACAAGCGCGGACGCACCGTCCACGGGCTTCGGAGAGGAACCGGGTGGGTGAGCAGCGGCTGCCCCGGGGGGGGGGGGCTTGCTGGTGCGGCCCTCGGGCGAGGGGGCGCTCGGCCACCGGCGCGTGCTGTCCAGTGAAGGACACGGGCTCGAAAGCGCGTCCTGCTTACAAGGCGGCGCTGAGGGGCAGTAGGAACCGTGGGCCTTGGGGCGCAGAGCCTGGGGGGCCTGAGGCACGTCCGGAGCCCCGGGCACGGGGGTGCTAACCAGACCTGAGCTCCCCCCAGGGCGGCTGCCGCCCCACTGACATGGACCCCGGCCCTGCATCAGGGCCTTCCCGCCTCCCCGGCCAGGGCCTGCTGTCCTGCAGGGTCGGGGCCCAGGGCGTGAGCACAGGGGGCGCGGCCATCCCAGGGACCCCACCCTGACCAGGTCCCCCCGCAAGTGCCCGTCACAGGGCGCCCACGGGTGCAGGACGGAGGGACGGCAGGGCGGGCCCGGGGCCGCAGCTAACACAGGGGGGGCTCTGAGCCCTGGGGGGGGCCCTGCCGGACCCATCTCCCGGGACCAGGCTGTCCTGGGGCCCGAGGGGGCGCCCTGACCCGCTGTGGGGTGTCCCAGGGCACGAGGCCCCGCGGGCCAGGCCGTCCCCGTGGCAGGCGTGAGCGTGGCCGCTGCGGGAGCTCGGGGCTGGCGGGCTGGGGGGTGTCCAGCTGCCCCCGTGGGCGACAGCGCCTCCTCCCCCAGCCCCCGCACCCCCCGCCCGGGCCTGTCCGAGACCCCCGGGGCCGCAGGGGGGTCCCAGCCAGGAAGGCGCTGAGACCACCCAGCAGGCGGCCTGAGGGCGGCGCCACCTCGTGTGGTCCGTGGGGCCCGCGGGCCGGGAGGGAGGCCTCGGCCGACAACACGGCAGAGGGGGTCCCGGGCCCCGCTTTCCCGGGGAGGCCACGGGCGTCAGCGCCCCCGCGGCTCACCTGCGCTCCCGGGGGAGCAGTCCTCGGGGTACGTGGGCGCCCGGGGGAACAGCAGGTCCCTGCTCCCGAGGCCACCGCGCTCCTGGCAGCTCTCGCTGAGCAGACGCTTCAGCATCTGGTTCTCCTTCATGAGGCGCACCTGCTTCTTGAGCTCCGCGTTCTCGCTCATGAGCCTGCTCATCAGCTCGCTCCCCTCGGCCATGGCCGCGGCCCCATGGAGGTGGCAGCCCAGAGCCCGCAGACGCTCGGGCACAGCCCAGGCCCCGGAGCCCCACAGCCGCCCGGCCTTCCGCAGCCTTGTGATGTCACCCTTAAAGAGCCGGCACCCCGGTCACCCCGTCACCCCCGTCACCCCCGTCACGCCGCGGCGCTGGGCCTGCCCACTGCAGCCTCTGACCCGAGCGACACCTCCCGCCGGGGCCCAGGCCGCGGAGAGCAGGGGGTGGGGCCGGGGCCTGGGGACAGGGCAGCCAGCCCACACTGGAATGTTCTGGATCCCAGGAACTGCCGAGACGGGCCAAGGATGGCGCTGGGTTGTGCGGCGTGCGCAGGCCTCGGGGGACTCCGGTGGCCGTCCCCCCGGCGCGGGGTCAGCGGGGTCCCCAGGACCTGGGCCCAGGTCAGGCGTGCACCCCGGGGACGCACCCTTGAGGCAGGAGGGCGGCGGGGGGCAGAAGGAGTCGGCGCGGCTCCCCCCACAGCCCGGCCCGCGGCTCCGGGCGGCCCTGCAGGTGCTCTGGGTGGGGGCACCGCCGACCCCGCTGCCCCCGAACACGGCTCCTGCATGTCCGGAACCCTGACCCACGGGACCTGATCGAGGGCCCCAACAGGCACAGGGCCGTGGACTGGGGGCTCCGTCCTGGGCACGGGCGGCCTGGACCCCATGACCCCAGCCCATCCACTGCCCAGGGGCCCTGCAGGGCGGCGGCCTCCCCACTGTCCGGCCCTGGCCCCTGGGCGAGCTGCTCACGCCTCGAGGACACGCGGACGCGGACGCCGGGGGCAGCCGGGTGCACTGGGGCGGCAGCATGGGTGGGGGTGCAGGGGTGTGGGCGGGGGTGCAGGTGCAGGTGTGTGCAGATGGGCACGTGTGTGGGCCGGGGCCCAGGTGAGGCTGACCCCCTGTCGCCCCCGGGTGACCCGGCTGCGGGGCACCCCGCGTCCTATCCTCGGCCTCACCCGACCAGAAGCACCAGCCTCCGGGGTCACCTTCCCACTGTGCTTCCTGCCGCCCGGGCTGGACTTTTGTCGGGATCTCCGTCCTCCTACTCGGGTTCTAGGTTCTGGAAGCGGGCGCCTAGGCCGCAGGCTCGAGGCCTTACTGCGGCATCAACACGGAAGCCCGCGGCCGCGGGTGCAACGCCCGAGCCACACCCGCAAACTCTTACCTCATTGTTTTTTCTTTCAGCTTCAAAGAGTTTACTTCCCCTGTACTTTCCTTTGGACCATTGGTATTTAGGAGCATATTGTTTAATTTCCAAATATGTGGGATTTCCTATCTCTTTTATTTACTGAATTCTGATTTAATTCCATTACGCTTAGAGAATCCACCGGATGCCTTCAACCCCGTGGGATGGCTCGCGACTCGCCCCGCATGGCGTGAGTGAATGGTCCAGAAGCTCTTGAAAAGGAGGAGGTGAAGTGTCCCATAAATGCCCATGACTTCAAAATGGCTCCACGTTCTGCTACACTTGCTGAGACAATGTTGAAATCCATTAAATCGTATATTTATCAAATTCCCTCTCCGGCTACATGATGTTTTCTATATTCCGAAGCTCTGTTATTAGGCGCATATACATTATTGTTATTCAAGGTCTATTTTTTTAAGGCTTTATTTATTGGAGAGAGAGAGAGAGCGAGAGCACATGGCCAGAGGAAGGAGCAGAGGCAGAGGGAGAAGCAGGCTCCCTGTAGGGAGCCCGATGCGAGACTCGATCCCAGGACCCTGGGATCACGCCGAAGGCAGATGCTTCACCCACTGAGCCCCCCAGTCTCTATTTCTATTAATGTTCCTTTTCCTGAAACTTACTTTGATATTAATATAGTACTTTTACTTTCTTTTTTTAAAACTTTATTTATTCATGAGAGACGCAGGCAGAGGGAGAAGCAGGCTCCATGCAGGGAGCCCGACGTGGGACTCGATCCCGGGTCTCCAGGATCATGCCCTGGGCCAAAGGCAGGCACCAAACCGCTGAACCACCCAGGGATCCCCCTACTTTTGCTTTCTTATGATTGTTTTTGTTATGTTATCTGTTTTTTTTTTTTATTGGCACTTTTATCCTATTTTCACACTTAAAACTTCTCGGGGACAACAATAGCGGGTCGTGCTTTCTCAGGCCATGGGACGGTCTCTGCCTTGTCAGTGGACTGCTCAGCCCTTCACAGTTAGTGAACCTACTCATGTGGCTGGTGCGTTCATCTCCTAGGGCTCTGTAACAAAACAGCTCACGCTGAGTGGCTTAAAGAACAGAAATTTAGGGATCCCTGGGTGGCACAGCGGTTTGGCGCCTGCCTTTGGCCCAGGGCGCGATCCTGGAGACTCAGGATCGAATCCCACATCGGGCTCCCGGTGCATGGAGCCTGCTTCTCCCTCTGCCTATGTCTCTGCGCCTCTCTCTCTCTCTCTCTCTGTGACTATCATAAATAAATAAAAAAAAATTTAAAAAAAATAAAAAAAAAGAACAGAAATTTATTTTCTTACAGTTCGGAACCCTAGAAGTCCACGATCTGGGCAGCCAGCCCCGCTGCTGGCTCCTCCTGAGGCCCCTCTGGGCTGTGTGGACACCGTCCTCTCCTGTGTCCTCATGTATTCCTCTGAGGACACCAGTCCTATCAGACCAGCACTACCCTATGGGCTCATTTAACCTTAACGATCTCCTCAAATTTAGGCCCTTTTCTTCCAAATGAATCTTGCGGGACACAATTCAATCCTAAGAGTCGGGTTCATCCTGTTTTCTATCTCTTCTTCTTCTTCTTTTTTTCTATCTCTTCTTCTTTTTCCTTTTAGATTATTTTGCCTCCTTTATTAGTTTTCTCGGCCTACCCCTCCCTTTTTTTTTCCTAGTGGTTTACTTGGGCGGACCCTGGGTTCTTCTCACTTCTTCCGTCCACCTGTAAAGACTCCGCCGCTCGGCGATGCAGCACTTGGTGCAGGAGGAGGCGCTCTGCCGTGCCGCCTGCAGCGCACCTGCTGTTGGAAGTGTCCACGTTACTGTTTCGGCCTTTAAAAGTTCATTCTGTTTTAAGGAGGGTTTGTTTGTATGTTTGTTTTTAACAAAGGGGGAAAACCCTCTACGCTTAACATTCCTGGGCCCCATTTCCTGGTGGAGACCCGAGTTCCCACCCGGCTTCGCTTTCCTTCAGCCTAAGCCACTTAACATTTCTTGCAGGACAAGCCGCTGGAGGGTTCCTTCAGCTTCGGTTTGTTTGGAAAAGGTCTACTTTGCCTTCTTTTTTGTTTTTTGGTGAATATAGAATTGGAAGCGGACGAGTTTTTCCCTTTTAATAACCTTCAAGATGCCGTGCCACGGTCTTCTGCTTTGCGTCACGCCTGTTGTCCTTACCTTCGTTCACCTGCATAGAATGTGTCTGTTTTCATTTGCTTTTCAGATGTTATTCATTCATGGTTTCCATCCATTTAGGACGTGCTTTGGAGGTTTGGGGTTTGTTATGTTTGGTCCGTGTGATTATTCTGTGTCTGCTGAGCGTCACAATCAATGAGCTTATAGACTTCACATCCGGAACAGTTTCACCAGGATCACTCAGACGTTTCCCTGCTTCCCTCTTTCCCCGTCTCGTGGGGCCCCAATTATATGCATGTTGGACACTCGAGATCACCCAGCAGGTCACTGGCATCGTCTTTAGAGTGTTAAGCACCCTGGCCACCGGAGGCTGTGTGGCGCTCACCTGTTCCTGGGTGGCCCAAGTACAGCCCCCAATCCTCTACCCTCCCAAGAACCGGAGGCGGCGTCAAGGACACGGGTGTCAAGCCAACTGCGCCTCACGCCCACGAAAGGCCTGGCTGCGGGCAGGTGTCTGAGGCCCCTGGTCTCATGACGGGCTCCAGTCGCCCCTGGGGCCATTGCTGTCCTGGAGGAAGGCTGCAAGTCACCTATCAGTAGCCGTCACGTAGAAACTGTTTTCACTGAGGAGAACCTGAAGTTGTCCTTATCACCCTCATCCTCCTGAGGAAAGGGGGCGGGGGGTCCTCTAGTGCCAGGCCTGAAGGCCACACAGCAGAGGGGCCCGTGGCCCTGGTGCCCTGCAGAGCAGCATCCGCAGCCCCCTCCACGGCCACCTGTGTGGGCAGCTACCGTGGATCCCGCCGCGGGCCGACGGCCTTCGGGGACATGCTGTGCCCCACCCGCAGCCGGTGCGACCACAGGGCTACACATGCAAGCTCCAGCTGCCTCCTAGGACGCGGAGCGAGCCGAGGCCATGATGGCAGAGCAAGCCAGCCCCGGCCTGTGGCTCAGGTCCCATCGACGCCCCCTGCCTCCTCTTTCTGTCATTCCTTTTTCAAAGTGAATCATGAATAAAAATTGATATTGCGGATGGAAATGAAAATAAGTCAAACTGAGCAACTAACCTGTGGTCATCCTAGCTGCAGAGATGAGGAAAGAACGAAGAAGGCAAAGGAGACGGCATCAGTTCTTGAAACATTTTATTGCCTAATTAAACGTGGATGTAGCAATAGTGACGGTGTCCAGTAAGAAAAAGTACTTTCTCGGAGAGGAATTCCCACCGTGAATTAAGGATTTCTAGTCAGGGAATTCCTCAGACGGAAGGTGTGGAGTTGGCGTCGTGGCCGATACCAAAGTCGTGATACGGCTCCAGCAACAGCCTCCCAGCATAAAACAAAATCTGGGCCCGACAACCAAGAATAATTTGAATTCAGGCGTCTTTAATGACTTGCCCAGGACGGAGAACTGGACTTTATCGAAGTACAGCTGACCCAGGGTTGGCCCGGGCCAGGTGTACAACACACCGACTCGCCCACCACGTACGCTGCTCGCGCCCCCACGCCCAGCACCCCGGCACCTGTCACCTTCCACGCGGCGCACGATCATGGGCTGCACTCCCCACAGTACTTTCCATCACCGAGCTACGCATTTTATAACTGAAGTCCGTGCTCGTAAGCCCCGTCACCTGCTCAGTCACCCCCCACCCCCAGCAACCAGCGCTTTGGTCTGTATTTGAGTCTGTTTTGTTTAGAACCGATTTTTAATCAAGCAGAGGAAACACACCTGCTCCTCTCGGATCCGTCACGCGGCTCCCGAGACCCACGTGGAGCTCACGCAGCAGTCTCCGAGGACCCAGACCCGGGACCGTCCCCAGAGGAGAGACACGAGCGCGCCACGCTTCGGCCTGACGGAACCACGGGTCTGCTTATCAAGGGAGCTGCCGCAGGGCGGCGGCATTGGCAGCAGAGGTGGCATCGGATCTTCACTTGTTAGGTCTGTGCAGCGACCCGACCACGGCTCAGCCTCCCGGGCAGTGGCCGCCACGGGAAATGGCCAGCCCGCCCCGACGGGAGAACGTGGGCAAGGAAAGAAGTGCGAGAGCAACCCGACGGGTTTCCAGGGGATCCCAACAGTTCCTCCAGCCAAAGCGAACCCTCATGTAAACCTGGGGAGCAGGGCAGACGCTCGACAGGCATCCACAGGACACCCGGGCCCCACGGCGCAGCAGCCAGGGCGCCAGCGGGGCTCGGAGCAAAAGCACCACGGGCTGTGCCCCTGGGCTCGTGGCTCATCCTGCTCCTTTCCTCATCTAAGCAACACTTCTAAGAACTAAACCCTGAAAACAAGGGTCTAAAGCCGCCCCCCGCCCCGCCCTAGGTCTGCCCCAGCCCTGCCCCTGCCCTGCCAGAGTGGGTGGTGAGGGCACTGGGCCCCTGCTCCTGCAGCTCACCCGAGGGCCCCAGCTGGAACCTGCTGCTCGGTGGCCCCCCCGGACACCCGTCCCCACCACCGCCTGCTAGGCGCCCTCAAGGGTGGCCAGCAAGGGTGCTCTCGGGGTACAGGCGGGAGAAGCGGCCGAGGGTCCAGATGGGGAAGACGTTCCTGTAGCTCGTATAGTTGATGGCACAGGACTTGTTGAAGACGCCGGCCGTGTTGTCCTGGAAGAGCACAGGGAGTAAGCACAGAGGCTCCAGCACGAGGCCAAGGGGCTCCCGGAATGGAAACCCCGGCCGGATGCCTGGCAGCCCCTGGGGAGTCAGTCTACGAGCCTCTGCAGGCCGCCCTCCTCCTACCATGCTGGCGCTGGACCTGAGTCACCAGCTCCTCACAGCCGTGTCCCCTCCCCAGACTCGTCCGAGGCAGGGGGTCAGCATCCTGTGACTGTGACCTGGACCCGCAGGATAGGCGGAGGCGGCTGCCGCAGCTGCCAAAGCACAGCCTGAGGGTGTCGGGCCCCCACCCCAGGCTCCGAGCCAAGCGGCCGTCTGCACACGGGCTCTCCCTGGGGTTTACGACTTTCCGGCCCCCAGAGCTAGGACCCTGCTCGCGAGCACAGGTGTGGCCAAGCCCATGTGCGTGGAGATCGGGGTTGGGCCCCGCGCTCCTCGGCCGCCTCGGCATACCTGGGGCCAGTCGCCGTTGGGGAGCTGTTTTCGAAGCAGACACCGGACTCCTCTCTCCAGGGCCTCCACGCAGGGATGCCTAGGGGTGGGGCGGGGGGGGGGAGGAGGCACTGACCGCTCGGCCACCACTCGGGAGGACGGCAGCCCAGCTGCGCCCTCGTCCTCGCGCCACCAGGCACAGATGTGTGATGTGCAAATGCATGGGGACACGCAGCGGCCCCAGCACGGCTAGGACAGCCGGCACCCCGCGGCTGCCCCGCACGTCCACCCAGAATCCCAGATTCCAGACACACACAGCGCGGCCCAAGCGCAGGCGGGCGGGCAGCCCCGCACATGTGGGCAGGTGCTCCAGTCCCACCCTGGCCTTCAGGACGCCCCCCTCCCAGGCCCACAGATGTCACATGTGCCCACGCTCACTGCCTGCGGCCAGGATGACGCACTGGAAGGACGACGGGTTGGGGACCCCACCCAGCACCCGCGGCCCAGCCCCCCCTGACTTGGCCACTCCTGCTCACAGCGACCCACCTAACTTGGTGAGGTTTTAGGATTCCCCAAATGGCCCCAAAGCTGATGGACAGCACAGCCCGGGCACCAGGCACATACATGGGTCCGCACACCCGCGTGGACGCAGGGGCTGCCTCGGCCCTCCCGGCCCTCCCCTGGGCCTCCTCACGGCCGAGCCTCCCTGCAGGAACCCCGCGTCTCGACAGCCTGTGCCCTCGCCCGGCCCCCTCCCCTCCTCCCACCCTCGCTCACAGCTCAGCCACCCACACGCCACCCGAACAGCCTCCTCTTGACCCCACCACCCGGGGGGTCCCAGGGCACCCACCTGACGGCCATCAGCCCCATCAGGGCCCAGCACGTGTTGTGGATCTGGGACGCGGTGCTCTGCACGTAACTCCGCTGCTCGCAGGACTCGAAGTCCTCCCCCCAGCCCCCATCGGCCATCTGCCGGGAGAGCAGGAAGGCGCAGGCCTGGGAGACCTCTGCACACACGGCCCTGCAGAGAGCGATGGGGGTCGCGGTCGGTCCAGGGAGGCCTCCCGGGGGCAGGACAGGAGTACAGGGGGCAGCCTGCACCCCAGGCCCACCACCACGTCATGAAGGCCTCGGAGACACCTGCCTCCCGCAGGGAGTAAGAAGCTCTGTGGCTGCGGACGCCCCGGCATGACCACCCTGCCCCCGAAACACCCCGCACCGAGCGGAGCTGAGGGAGGCGGCTGGGACAGCTCGGACCCAGCCCAGAGGGGTCCCACTGGGGGTCAGGGCCAGGTGGGCCCAGAGTGCGCCGCCCAACAGGCTCCTGGCCGGGGCTTCGAGCAGTGAGGCACGGCCTCAGCCCCGTGTCTTTACTGGAGCCATGAGCTCACTGCTTAGAAAACTATGAAACACCCCTGAGGCCCAACATCCAAGGAGACACCCAGCAGAGCGTCCTGCTGGCAGGAGCCCCACCCCGGGCAGCACAGGCCCACTCACCCACTGCGGTAAGTCTGCCCCATGCAGGCGAAAGCTTCCAGCCCGAACCAGGTGCCATACGTGAAGCAAACCCCCCAGGAGCTGGAGGAAGACAAAGCAGAACCTCAGCCTCTCCATCTTGATCGGAGGCTGCGGAAAACCAGATTCCGCCAGACTGGTGGGAACCCGTTCCATTGTGGGGTCGGGAAAGCCGGGGTTACTTTCAAGAAAACCACCCCCGTGGCCTTCAGTGCGCCCGGCTCTAAGGCTGAGCCCAACAGACCCGGCGCACGGGGGCCTGGCCTGCACACCCCCCAGCGTCCTCAGTCACACGCTGAGCAAGCAGGAGGCGGCCAGGCGCCCAGAAGTGACAAGGCCCCGCAGAACGCTGTCCCGGCAGCTACTCCCGGACACGGTGGTGTGGCCCGAGGACAGAGCCCCCCCCCCCCACATCTGCACGCCCGAGAGCTCACGTACCCTTCCCAGGAGCCGTCAGCCCGCTGCTTCCTCCGACAGAAGGCCAGGCCCTGCTGGAGCGTCTCCCTGGAACACAGGATGATGCTAACAAACGCTGCGGGATGACAGCAGCCCACCTACCCCGATGCCACCCGTCCCACGGCCTCCAAGAACCAGCGTGGTCTCCCTTAATAAACAGTAAAAGTAAATGAACATCGAGAGAGGAAACACATGGGTGAGAGAGGTGAGGGATAAGAGGACGTGGGAGGGAGAAGCCAAGCCGCAGTGGAAGCCGTGCTAGTCAGCAAGGAACCGACGCCAGGAGCAGCTGCACGCAGAGCCCGTTTCACTGCGATAACGTCAGGAACACAAGCTGCGGCAAATATGCAAAATGATACTTAAAAAGAAATAAAAAATTAGAGAGCAAATGACAGATTTAGAGGACAAAGGTCCATCGTTAGTCTAACTGGTTTGGGTCTCTGAAGAGGCTGGAGCGAAGGTACAAAGCCTCCAGGGAGGTCCCGGAGCCTCACCTGCAGGTACCCCCTGCCATGGCATCCCCCCACCCCCCACGGCATTCCTCCCCCCCCAGCATCCCTCCTCCAGGGACTGGTTTCCAAACAACAGATTGCAGCCAAGTCGATGGGACATCACTTCTGAGACTCGCTAGCAGACTCCCTGTCCCCCGCTGGCTTCACGAGACTCCGCAGAGGGGCCCTGGTGGCGAGAAACTGAGGCTGGCCTCCAGCCAGTGCTCAGCGAGGAAACGGGACCCCGGAATGGAAACCTGCCAATGACTACGTGAACGTGGAGCAGACCCTCCCGTAGCCGATGCTCGGATGAGACCCCAGTCCTGGCCGCAGCCTGGTGGGAGCTGTGCAGACGACCCGCTGGCCCACGCCTGGGTTCCCAACCCACAGAAACTGTGAAGCAACAGACGTGTGTTGTTTGAAGCCACCAAGCTTTAGTCGTGTTGTCACTCAGCAAGAAAGAACCGATACAAAGGGTGGAGGGACAACGATGTGACCCTAGCAATGAAAGAGTGACGCGACCGCAGGGGTAGTAGAAACAGAGGTTAAGAGAAAGTAAGAGAACTTGACACAGGTGGAAACTCAAAATGCACAAATTATGGGACAGTAGCTTCTCAAAACCGGCTCAAGCAGAGGGAGCCTGGCTGGTCCTGCAAGTACTAAAGACAGAGTCACAGATTCGAACTCTGCCCAGAAAGAAATCAGGACTAGAGGTTTTCAACAGTAACTTCTACTAACTCAACCAAGAATGATCATTCTAACGTGACTCAAAGTCCTCCAGGGGACGGAGGAAGAAACATGCCCTCGCTTATTCTAGGAACCCAAAAGACCGTACAAGTGCGATGCAGGGAAGCACAATTTCCAGGCTGTCCGTGAATGAACGCGGATGCAACATCCAAATCTAAATTTCGGGGAAGCAAACACAGTGGAGATATGACAATACCAAGTTGGCCCCATCCCAGAAACAAGGGTGTTTTACCATTAGAGAGATCTACAATAATCATCTACATTTACAGGTAAGGGAGGTTATGCTTATCATCTCTACCGAGATAGTAAAGTCCTTATCTCCTAAAATCAAACACCCATTCACAACAGGGGGGGAAAAATAACTGAGCAAATTAGGAAGAAAATGGAACTTTGTTAACCTGAAAAGGGGGTAACGACAAAAAACCTACAGCACGAATCACTCTAAATGGAGAAATATTAGAAGGATTCCCCTTCAACATCAAGCAATAGGACAAAGATGCCACCACGGCCACCACCTCTGTTTCGCAGGCTCAGCCAGGGCAGGGAGACGAGCAGGAACGCCAGCTGCAAGGACGGTCTAGGAAGACCCACAAGAACCCACAACTAATTAGAATACAAAGAGTTGCCCAGATGGATTCACCGGTGATTTCTGCCCTCAAGGAAGGAATTCTACCAGGTCCCCAGGCTCCCCCAGGCTCCCCCAGGGCCCAGAGACAGCCCGCCTGGTCCTCGAGGGCAGCATCACCTGAAGACCAAAAGCAAAGACACCGCAAGTAAGGGAATCTACAGACCCCTCTCTCCGTGGCAGACACAGAAACCCGCCACACGGTGTCCGCACAGCAAATGCAGCAACGTAACGAGAATCGTATGCCACAGGTGAAATTTACCCCAAGTATGCAGAGCTGGTTCCACATTCAAAAATCAGTGAATGCAACCTACGGAATCAACAGGCGAAGCCAACAAACAAAAATCACACGATCACATCAACAGCTGCAGAAGTAGCTGACAAAATCCAACACCTGTTCATCATTAAAAACTTTCAGGAAACTAGGAATAGAAGGTAAACTCTTCTGCTTGATAAAGAGCAGCTGCAAAACTACAGCAAATAGGGCAGCCCCGGTGGCGCAGCGGTTTAGCGCCGCCTGCAGCCTGGGGTGTGATCCTGGATCCCAGGATCAAGTCCCACGTCGGGCTCCCTGCATGGAGCCTGCTTCTCCCTCTGCCTGTGGCTCTGCCTCTCACTCTCTCTGAATAAATAAATAAATCTTAAAAAAAAAAAAAAGGCAAACATCATATGTAATGGTGAGAAATGAGAGGCTTTCCTACGGAGTTGGAACGAGGATGCCCCGTCACCACTCCTCCTCGACACTGTACTGGACGTCCTAACTGATGCAACAGGACAAGAAAAGGAAATAATCGGTACACAGAATGGGGAGGAAGAAATAAATCTGTGTTTGTTCACAGATGACGTGATCACCTACATAGAAAATCCCAAAGAAGCCACCAGAACACTCCTGGGCTACCCATCGTCACAAGGTTGCAGGATACAAGACGGTTCTTACACAGTAAAGACCTTTCTTTTCTTACCAGCAACGAACAATTAATTTCTGAAATTAAAATCACGGTATCGACTATGTCAGCACCAAAAAGAAAAAACATTACTTAGGTTTAAATCTAACAGGGGGATCCCCGGGTGGCTCAGTGGTTTAGCGCCTGCTTTCAGCCCAGGGTGTGATCCTGGAGTCCCGGGATCGAGTCCAGGGCCCCCACACCAGGAAGGGGCAAGGGCAGGGGGTCTCCCCACACAGGTGGTCCCCAAAACCATGTGGCTCCAGGGAAGTGTAACAGTCCTGGATAAAGATCCAAGAATAGTCATGAAGGTTAAAATGAAGAAAAGCTACAAAATGACAACGAAAATTGAGAGACAACCAAGAGGCCACTAGAACAATGAAACACGTGCGTCCACACGACTCCTGCGGGAGGAGCACGCGACCAGACAGCTCCCAGACCTCGCCAGCACGGCCGCAGGGTCGGGCACCGCCAACTGTCCTCCCCGCGGCCTGGAGCTCCCGCACCCTCCACGTCTCCACCAAGAAGCACACTGGACTTTTATTAAACTTCCTAAAACAACAACCTATTAAGGGAAAAGGTCAATCACAGAAGAATGTCACTGGGGACAAGCCGTGCCCAGCGGAAGGGACCACCGGTGGCCCTGCCACGTGGCCCCAGGCCCAGGGACAAAAGTGCAACAAAGCATGGTGCCTGCCAGGGGCCGCACCGCCCGCCAGGGCAGAAGGGAACCTGCAAAACACAACTAGAAAGTGGTCCGATTCCTTGGACGTAAAGTCACGTACTCCTAAACGACCCCGGCCAACCAGCTCAGGGCAGAAACAGAAGGTCAGCCTGGCTCCACGCTCACCAAGGCTCACCGCAGACGAACGCGCACATCTAACAAGGAAGCTGGACGATCATTCAAGTGTCTAAGTTAGAAAAAGAAATAAAGTAGAAAGAGAACAGTGACGAGCAGACATTGGTGAAACCGGAAGCCGAGGCTTTGCCGCGACGGAGTCAAAGGCGGGACACGGTCTCTGTGCAGAGCCTGGGCAGAGCGGGGAGCGGCTGGTGCAGAGGCGGCCCAGGGGGCGCAGACGGCGGGAGGACCGGGGCGAGGACCGGGGGCCGCAGCTCTGCGGCACTGGGACAAGCCCCCAACCCATAAGACGCAGCAGAGGAAACGAGGAAACCCGTGCGGTCCCACGGGTCCCACGGAACCTGTAGCAAGAAATTCAACACCTTCCCTCAAAGGAAACTCCGAGCCCAAGTGCAGCCTCCAAACACTTGAGGCAGAAATGGCCCAAGTTCTCACAAACTCAGCCCGAGAATCTAAAGAGAAAATCGGCTCTGAGCTCCGGGCCGCCGGGCGGGGCCCACCGGGACACCGCGAGGGAAGGCGCACCCGGTTTCCCTGTGACCACGGTTGTAAAGGCCCTTGAGAAAGTGCTTTTCCAGTTGAGCCCGAAGGGCGCTCAGGAGGAAAGCGTAGGAGCAGCTGCAGCTGCGTCACGTGTGCTGTGAGGTGTCAACGGACGTGGGGGACGGGGACGCCCAGGGGCCCGCACGTCCCCAGCCCGCAGCCAGGCCACTCCTAAGCTCGTGTCCTCAGGAAGCGGGGACCCCGGGCCCCGAGAGACGAGTGGCGTGTCGAGGGCAGGATGGTTCCAGGAACCCGCTGGGAGGCCCCCGAGGACCCACAACCGATGGAGCCACCGCGGGCCACCCGCACCACGGGCACGCACGCAGAGGGCAGGGTGGGCCGGCTGCTGCCTGAGCGCAGGGCCGGGCCCCGAGCACTGGGTTGAGGCCTCCTGTGGGGGCCCCGAGAGTGGGAACGGCGCAGCCCCAGAGCCAGGAGGGGGCGTCTGCCCACATGCGTGCCCGCTGAGGTCGCACGGCTTCGTCCCCTCGTGATTCGTCGGGCACCGCGGGGAAGACGCGCCCGTGCACAGGACGGGCTTACTGAGGGACCGTGGACGTGGACACGCACAGCTGGGCTGCGGAGCTTTGCACCGTTATTAGGACGTGAGCAATCCTCCCTGTGGGTCAGGGCCGGGCTACGCTGAGCCCCAGTACTCGAGTCCGCCTGGGGCTCGGCCTGGGACGACCGCTGGAGCCCCGCAGGTCACCGGGCTGTTCTCGGTACCTTCTCTTTCCTCTTGAGCTTACTTTTTCTTCCTCACGCTTTTCTTTGCCATTTCCTCTCCTCCAGCCTCCCTCCCGCCGAGGAGGCCACACACGAACCCCAGCAAGGTGTGTTGGTCGCGTGCGTACGTCCCTGCTAAGGCTCCCAGTCGCGGGAGGCTCCCGGGGGCGGGTTTCAGGGAACGAGTCACGTGCAGCTTCCAGCAGTGCGGTGGTCGGCATCCGCACCCCGGAGCGGTTCTGCTCGCGGGCAGCTGGACTCAGGAGCTCTGGAGCCCCTCTGCCCGCGGACGGGTCTTACAGCGGACCCCGCCCTGCCGAGGGCCGCCCACCCGGCAATGCCACGCCCGCAGCGTCCAGCCGGGCAACGCCCCCGCCCGAGGCCACCCTCACCTGATCTCGCTGGCCCTGTGGTCCGGGAAACACTGGTGGAAGAGCTTGAGGGCCTGCATCACGGCCGACGTGCACTCCACGTACGTGTAGTCGATCATGATGTCCCCTGGGAGGGAAGGACCAACACACGTGTGAGTTTTGTCTCGTCACCCAATTTGGCAGCTCGGGCCAAACCGTGAAGAATGAGCGTGCGGCAACGTGCGGAGCCCACACGGGGCAGCGGGAGCCTGGTCGTCCTTCAAGGAAACCAGGGAAGAGCCCCTGGGGACCAGCCCAGCCCTGCAGACGGGGCCGCCAGGTGGGAGGGCGGCAGGCACCTACTCGGTGACCTGGAGACCCCCGGGCCAGCGCGATGGTGAAGGAGCGAGGCCCGGGGCGGCCTATACCCCACCCAGCAGACCACGTTCAGCAGTGACAACAGCGAGGCAGAGACCTGGAAGCAGGGGTGCGGGCCATGTGGGCCACGCGGGGCGAGAAGCTGCCCTTGCAGACTAGATCTGCAGGCACAGCAGCGTGACGCAGGCCAGCAGGTCCCCACCGACACCCCCTGCAAGGTGCCTGGGCTCTGCGAGGTGCACTCGGGGCGCAGGACGGTCTCACGGAGGGCAGGGCACGCGGCAGGAGAGCCAGTGACCCCCGCCCCCGGCTCCACCCCACGTCTGAGAAACCGAACCACAGCTTTCCATCCCCGAGCACAGGCACTGTGGCCACGTTCAGAGCTTGGGACGTGCAGCCGCCACCACCCGCCGGCGCCTCCGCGGGCGCTGCTCCCGCCCGGGGAGGACCTCAGGGCTCCGGCGGGCGAGCCCCTGGGCTGGTCTCCTGGCCGCAACCACTCACCGAAGACCTCCGAGGGGTTCAGCAGCTCCAGCAAGTGCCCCCCACGCTTAGTCTCATAGGTGGAAAACCCTCCGTCAGAATTTCTCATGTTCAGCAACTAAAAGCAGAGAGAGGACATCCTGAGAGTTCACCCTCGTGCTGAGCGTGACGGGGACCCCACCAGCCGCGGCGCAGCTTTCCAGAAACAGCCCCGGCTAAGACCAACGGGGCCGGGCGGGGCACGGGAGCCGCTCTCACATTAAACCGAGGCCCCCGGTGCCCCAGGCAGTGGTGCTCCAGGAGTGGCCGCCAGGGCCCCCGACCCGCACCTGCTTATCCACTCGTCAGCCACACGTGGACACCACGCGGCCTCTGCCGAACCACGCACACACCCGGTGTGGTGTGAAGGGGCTTTGCACAAACACGAATGGCAGGCGTATCCCGCCTTCAGCCCTCGCTGGCGAGTAGCCAGGCCCGCCAGCCCCCAGCATAGGCGCCGTCGGGGGACGGGCCCCCCCGGGCTTGGGGCGCGACCCAGGCCTTCACGCAGAAGGAGCCATGGGAAGCGCAGCTCACAGGCAGCACTGGGAGGACCCAGGGTGCCCCCAGCCCAGCCCCGGCCCCGGCCCCAGCCCCTCACCACAGCAACGGCGTCACAGAGCTGCTCTCGGGCGACGTGCTTGGTGACGAAGGAACACTTCTCCTGCAGCAGGAGGATGGACTTCAAGGCCTCGGCTGTGCAGTCGGCAACGATCCAGCCACACTCCAGCGTGCTGAAGGGGAAGCCGCCCTGCAGGGCGCGGGGCCCGCGTCAACCCTGGCCGTCGGGCCTCCCAGTGAGAGCAGAGGCCTGGCCACCTCAGCCCCACGCACCACCCAGCGTGGACGGCCCCCGACCCGCAGGGGGAGGCGCATGCCGTGAGGGGCTGCCCTGGGCCCACAGCACTGCCCGCACACCATCCGCGTCCCGACCCAGCGTGGTGGCTGCGTGTGCACGTGCTGCCGTCTAGCAGCAGCTCTGCGGCACAGACGTGTGAGCTCAGCTCCGACGTGGCAGTAGGAGGCGGCCCACGCGCCTCAGCCACCTCACGTACGCGTCGGCCCGGGTGCACTGGTGGCACCGGCCGTGGGCGTGTGGGAGCAGGAAGGCCCAGGGAGCCGCGAGGAGCCCTCTTAAACGGAAAGCACAGCCAAGCAGGGCACAGGACTCGGGGGAGCCAGCTGGCCGCGCACCTTGCTCATCTGGCGGTAGTACTTCCGGTGGTCAGGGTAGTTGTCGGGGACCTGGGAAGCATCCAGGGGCACAGGCGGAGAGCAGGGGAGGCCCCGTCAGCCCCAGGTGCAGAGCACACGCACGGCCCCCGGCCATCAGAGCCAAGGCAGCCTGCGAGGCCTCCCCCCGCCGCGGCCCAGAGCCCCCACCCGCTGCCCCGGAGACACGCCCGGGAGCTCCCGAGCTGGGGAGGGCAGGTGGGGGCGCCCAGCACAGGTGGGGAGGCCCCACCACCCCCAGGCACTCCGACCCCACGACTGCGGCCTCACCTGCGAGATGCGGAGAAACTCATGTGCCTTCTGCAGGGAAGACGAGAAGTCGGGCCTGTGGTGTGCCCCTGCCTGGAAGACAGCGCAGGCTGAGCGGCCTGGGGCATGAGCCCGCGGGTGAACGGGCTCCCAGACCGCCCTGGGGACGTGTTGCCACCACCGAGAAACAGGAGCAAACCCACCCAAGCGTCAGGCTCTTCGGTTTCTGCTGACGTGCCAGGAAGACGTGATGGAGAAACGAAGGGGGCAGGAGGGTCCCCCCGAAACCCGGCCCGGCCGGGGCACAGGAGCCCGGCCACCGAGGCAGAGCCCCCACGTGGCCCAGACCTCCGAAGCCACCAGCACACGCTCTGGTCTCTGCAGCGTGTGCTCAGAGGTCCCCTACGGGCAGTGAGCGCAGAGGAAGGCTGAGAGCCCCTGCCCCTGCTGGAAGCTTCCTGCGCGGCGTCCCTGCTCCTGGAGCCTCCCAGCCCGCCCACCACCACCCTGCCTTGGTGGGGCCCGGGTGAGCAAGGAGGACGCAGGCTCAGCCAGCGGCGCACACCCAGGAGGTCAGCGGGGGACGGCGGACACACGTACCTCGAGGAGGGCCTGCACCGCAAAGGAGGTGTCCCACACCTGTGAGCCGTTGGTGCCCTGCACATGAGGACGAGCCGTTAGAGCAGTGGGGCAGCTCCCCACCTGCCCACCATCACCTGGGACCTGCCAGGCGGGGCGGGGGCAGGTGGCGGCGTCTGGGGGCCCAGCCAGCCCCCAGCCCTGGGCTCCGCACTCTGTGCACCTGGCGCCCATGAGGGCCGAGCGGGGGCTGTGCGTGCAGGTGGGTGAGGGTGAGGCAGCCCCACGCCTGCTGCCAGCAGCCGCGACCCGATCCTTGGGGGCACGTCCAGGGCCTGCTCCACCCCTGCCCGTGACAGGCTCTCGCCGAGGCACAGCGAGGACCAGCCTGGCGAGCTGGGAGTCCCCCCTCGGATCCCACCCCAGGAGCCTCGTGCACTGGTCCACACTGTGCTCCCAAAAGGACGCTGGGTGGGCACAGACACTCAGGCAACAGGGACGGGCCGGCAGCCCAGGAGAGCCGCCTGGACAAGAGAGACCAGCGCGGGGTCAAGGCTCAGGGTCTCCCCACCAGGGCAGGAAACCAGCAGACAGGCCCAGACGGCGGGTGTGCCCTGAAGGAGGGGCGCCCAGAGCAGGGCACAGAACCAGCCCGATGCCAACACACATGCCACGGCCTAACCAGGGACAGTCATCAACCCCGTGGGGCAGGACACCAGCAGCCATTCCCTAAGTGCTGGTTAGCTGGGCGCGGAAGGACTCCGGACCCACGCGGCCACGTGGGGCCTGTCGCCCTCCTCCCGTTGGCACACGGCTGTCGCGAGCGGGCAGCAAGGCCAGGCCAGCCAGGTGGGCTGTGCGCTGGACGCCATGTAGCGTCCTAAGGGTCAGGGGCGCATCTGATCCGAGAACCCTGCTGGAGGCTCCCTCTGCGTGTCCACACGGAGCCAAGGGGGGGGGGACAGAGAGAACCTCCTCAGGGTGGCCCCACGGCTCCAGGCTCACTGCTCTCAGGGCCCCGCAGCCGGGTCCGCGCCAGGTCAGCCCCAGGGTCACACGCACGACGTGGCCGGGGGAGCAGTGGGGGCAGGAGGTTGCAGGCCACGACGGCAAAACCCGGGGCAGCAGCACACGTCAGCAGGACCACGTGGGAGCACACCCCCCTCGGACGGAGCACACATGCCCCAAACCCTTAGAGGCCAGGGCAGCTCTGCAGGAGCTTGGCCTGGGCACCAAGCACAGCGTCCCACACATCAGTGGTCTCAGGGGACCTGGCTGCCCCTCAGGGGGACTCCTCGGAGGGGGGCTCCTAGTGGGGGTGGGGGTGGGGGGCCCTGCCACGGGGGTAGCAGGGGTGGGCTGCAGACCCTCTCCCCTGGGCCTGTGCACCCCTGCCACTGGCTGTCCCCTCCCACGCCGGCCTGGGGATGCTGGGGGCTGCTGCGCGCCCGCCCCCTGACCTCACTGTGAGGGGCGGTCACCCTAAGGGGCCCAGAGCAGGAAAGGCTGAAAAGGGAGCAAGCGGCCGCAGCCTCGTCTTTACCTGCATTTTCATGCCGTCGAGGCCCAGCCTGTGAGGAGGAGAAAGGCCCAGGTCAGGCGGCTCAGCCCACGGACGGCGGCAGGCCCCCAGCCCCCGCACACCCTGCACACCCTGCGCGGCCCCACTGCGGGCAGTGACCAACCAGCCACGCTGGCCTGCGAGGCCCCCATGTGCTGTGCCCCCAACCGGCCAGGCCCTTCCCACCGCACTCACCACAGGTAATCGGGAATCCTGGAGACGTGCTCCTGGAAGACAGAGGAGGCGGGCCCGTCCACATACCAGCGCACGAGCATGTTGATGGTCTTTGAGATCTGCGGGGGGACACGGAGCCACAACCCCGTCAGGCGCTGCCCAGACCCGCTCGGCTCCTGACACGGGGACGATGGCCCACGCGGGGCCCCCAGCACAGCCTCCATCTGGGCTGCACGTGGGCGTGTGGGGTGGGGCGTGTCCGCCTCAGACGACAGAGCAATGCGGCCCCCAGGAGAGACAGAGAAGGTACCTGTGGGGCAGGGGCTGCTTGCCCGGCATGGAATGTTCTACAGACCCAAACCCGCATCCTGGCGTCGCGTCAGGCCAGTCAGCCCTGCACGTCTCACCCGGGTCACATGGGGTCTGCTCAGTGCCAAGTCGACAGTCCCCCCGGGACCACGCTGCTACACGGGGGACGACTCCCCGCTCCACTGAGGCAGCCACAGATCACGGTCCCCCGGGTGCCACGGGCCCCACAGAACCCCGGGGAGCAGCATGGGACAGCGCTCCAATGGGGCTGGCCCAGAAAGGCCCCCACCAGGCCCGCCAGGGTCACCCCACGGCCAGGAGGCACCCCCAGCCTCCACTGCCTGGGGTCCACGCCGGGCCTCCGCCAGGCCCCACGGCCTCACCATGCAAAGCCAGGCTGGGACAGTCACCGGGCTCGGCAGGAAGCAGGGCTGGAAGCCAAGCACCCGAGCGCTGTATGCCCATGGGCAAGGGCGGATGGCAGGTCGTGGGGAGATGTCGAGGGGGGAAGCACCCCTCCCGACTGACCAGGAAGCTCTTGAGAGGTGGCCCCAGGAGCAGGTGCAGTGGGGGAGGGCAGGGTGCACAGCACAGGTGGGGGGGACCTGGAGGCCTCTCCTCCAGAGCGCCCGCCGCCCCAGCCTTTGCCCCCCACGGGGCCGCATGGGGCCAGCCGGCGCCGCAACTGACCGGGCCGATGCTGATGCACTTGGAGAAGCGGTCGTCCGCCGCGATGTGCTCGTACAGCCTCTGGATGGCCCGCTGGCGCAGGCTGGCGCTGTGGTGGCGCTCGTACAGGTTGAGCAATGCTGTGGGGGCGAGGTCGTCAGCCCAGCGCAGCCCCGGGGCCTTCCCGACCGCCCCCCCACCCACGGCCCTCTCTGACATCCTGTGTGGAAACCTGGCCGGGGTGCATCCAGGCAGTGACCAGGACGGGCCCAGCACAGAAGACACGTGCAAGGGTGCAAGGGTGCAAGGGTGCAAGGGTGCGGGCCCTCAAGCCGCCAGGGTCCCCACAGGGAGACGGGCCTCGGCCGGGCCCCTGGACACAGGGAACAGAGCGTGCCCCCGAGCCTGCAGCCCCCACCCCGCTCCGGGACCCCAGCCTCAGCCTTGCTCCGGGGGCAAGGACAGCACTCGCACTGGACGTGAAGCACAACAGCTGCCCCCCCACCCCGGTCACCACGGGGCCCAAACGATGGGGGGTGAGAAAGGGGAGGAGACTCGGTCACTCGGCCCAGGCCGCCTGCCACCCCGCGCAGGCACCCACCGTACACCACGCGGAGCAGCCAGCTGTGCGGCGTGTACAGCTCGTCGGGGGCCACGCTGCTCCTGTGCGCCGGCCAGTCGATGCCAGCGTAGTCCTCCACGTAGAGCTCCTGGGGGGCAGCACCTCAGCATCCTGCTCACCCGCTTCCTCACCGGGCACGCCCTAGCGAGCACCCTGCACCCCAGCCTCGCCCCAGGACCCGGGGGCCAGGCCTCTCCCAGGGGCCCTGAGCACCCCCCCAGTCCCTGGGCCGGTCCTCGGGGACGGGAAGGTGGATGCTCCACCGTGGCTCCTGGGAGCGCGGCCCTGCAGGGTCCCGGGCCAGCAGGTGCAAGGGTGACCCCAGAGTGCCCACCCGGAACAGCTCACCTGGCGGAGGCTCTGGACCAGCGGGTCCTCCTTGGTGGTCAGCCGGGTGGCGTAGCAGTAGCTCATGGGCAGGTAGACCTGTCGACAGTGGCACCAGAGCGTGGAGGGGTGCGCGGGTGCCCAGGTGGGAAGCAGCCTGGGGAGACAGCACGCACCACGTGGTGGCCCTGCCGCCTGCAGCGCGGCCCCGGCCCTTCCACGCGTGGACCCGGCCACTGGCACGTCACAGCCCGGCTCCCATGGGCTGACAGGCTGAGCACCAGTCCTCCCGCTTGGCCGGACACATCCTGATGCCAGAAACCCGACCCCGACGCTCAGGACCGTCTGTGGCCTCGTCGGCCAGACGGAGCTTCCGCAGCGTTCACGGAGAACCACGGCGGGGGCTCTACGGGAACGTTCTGGACTTTGGAACTTTTCTGGAAACTGACGGCTATTCCAAAATCAAAAGTTCATCTAAAACCCCGCGGCCCCGGCCCCTCTGCCCAAGGACGGGCACTTGCGCAGACACCGGCCGGCCGAGCACCTGGCAGCACCTGGGCTGCCCCGCCTCCCTCCCAGCGCTGGCCCCTGGGGTGCATCGCCGCCGGCCTCGGGCCCTCACCCTGTCCCCAACCCTCCAAAGCACCCGGCAGCCCTCGCGGCCCAGCACCGCCCACCGGGCCCCCCACGGACGGCCGCCAGCGCCCCACACGCCCTCTGGCACCTGCTCCGCCTCGTCTGCCCACTCCCTACACACCGGCAGGTCCACGGAGCAGCCGGCAGGTGGCCAGGGAGGATCACCTCCCCTCCACCAGGGGCCAGCCTTGGGGGATGGTGCCCTCCTACGGCCTCCCCTCCCCACCTCCTCTCCCCTCCCCACCTCCCCTCCCCTGCCCACCCTCTGCCCCAGTCACTGCGTCTCTTCACCTCCTCACCTCCCACCTCCTCTCCCCTCCCCACCTCCCCTCCCCTGCCCACCCTCTGCCCCAGTCACTGCGTCTCTTCACCTCCTCACCTCCCACCTCCTCACCCCTCCCCACCTCCCCTCCCCTCCCCACCCTCTGCCCCAGTCACCACCTCCCACCACCTCTGTCACAGCCCCATGTCCCAGTCACCGGGTCACCACCCCCGAGGCTGCAGAGGTCGGGCCAAGTCTTGCATCAGAGCCCTTCACCCAGGCGTAGGAAGCCTGAAGCCCGCCCCGCCTCCCTGACAGCTCAGGGGCCCGGACGTCGCTGACAGGGCTCGGGGAGGCTGCAGGGGTCCACCCAGGCTGTACCAGGGTCTCACCTCTTGAAGGTGACCTGGGGGACTTATATGCATAAGAATGTGTCCTGGGGAGACGCCCAAGATGTTACACAGTGGTCGACGCTTCACACAACTAGAAATTAGTGTGACGTTGCCGAGTGAACAGCGGGCCTGTCGACCAGGGAATTCCTCTCCCTTAAGGACATGCAGTGAAGTGCTCGGGGGAAGCGCGCCGCCTGGGACTAACGCTCCCCCTCACTGGCAGGAAGAGAAGGGAACAGAAAGCAGAGCACACCCCACGCCCCGGTGCCGAGGCTGCCGAGCGGCACGGCCTCCTGCTTCTGCTTTCCCCTTGCATGAGGTCAAGACGTCACGACAGGACGCAGCCCGGCAGCCCGGCCGTCTGCAACAACGCAGGGCTCGCCCGGCCTGCCGGGGCGCCACCTCACAGGGCCTCCCCCCTCCTGCCCACGGGGACCCCTTCCACGTGTCTGCTGGACTCAGCCCACAGGGCCTCACCTCACTCCACCGGACGGGCCACCCGCCCCCGGCGACAGGCGACCCCGGGCCCGCCCCCCACCCGGTAAAGCACAGGCAGCCCGGCCACACGGCAAGGGCGGAAGGGCGCACGCACCACATCTCCGGGAACAGAGTGTTGAGGCCTTCCCAGCTGTAAACGTTCAGGACGGCCAACCAGAACTTCCCCCAGGAAGGGATGACCACAGCGCCGCCTACGGAGAAGAACGGTCCTACGTCAGCGGCCTTCCCTGGAACACCAGCTGCTTGGGACCGTCCCTGTGAACTGAAGCCAGGGCTGAGGCTCCTCCGGCGCAGGCGGGAAGCAGGCCCTGAGCCCCTCAGGTCTGCTCAGCTGCACGGCTGCCGTGTGGAACCGCAGCATCCCCAGCGTCAGCAGGTCGGGCCTGAGAGCCACATTCGCAGCCTCCCCACAGGAGGAGCACCCGGCACGTGCGGTGCAGGGAGTACCTTTCTCGTGGAGAATGTTCCGGGCTCGCACCAAGTCAGGATCGTCAGGCCCAACACCCAGAATTCTTAGAGACACGTAGTTGAGTGCGGTCCCAAACACCGTGGACTTGTCTTCCACATGCCTTGGGGAGCAGGAGGGGGACAAGAGATGGCCGTGTTTCATCACTCACAAGACGCCGAGCAGGGCTTTTAGCACAACCTCCTGAGAAAGTAAAAAATGCCTCCACGGACATCACACGACCGCCCGACACCCAGAGCCGCCATCGTCCAGTTAGAAGCCCCACACCTCCCGTAACCGGCCGGCACTAGCACTGCCTGCCTCCTGCGCTCCCTTCCCACGCCCGGCCCAACGTGACCAGTCGCAGGCCAGTGGCCCAACTAAGGCTCCTTCGTCAGCACACACCGCACAGGCTCCAGAGGCAACGAGTAGGGGCGGCCGGGCCCCTGTGCCTGTGCAAAGGCACTAGCCAGGTCTCAACACCCGCCACCACCACCACGACCTGCGGGAGAGGAGGCCCCAAGTTTGAGGCCAAAGCCCCGCCTGGGGGCAGACGGGGGCTGGGCTGTCCCCTAAGAGTTCTGATGGAGAATCCCGGGGGGTGGACTCCACTTGCCAAGAGGAACCCCAGCCCTGAGCATACAACTTGTGGCTCCAGGGCCCACGAGCAGGTGGGCAGGCGGTCGACCACACTGGGCAAGGCCCGGCTCCCAGAGTGAGCTCCGTGTCAGGGGGGTGCACGGAGAACTGGGGAGGGGTGCTGGCCCCCCGGCTCCACCTGCTGCCACCCGGGAGTGGTCACAGCCAGCTGGCTTTCTGTGCGGTGTGAGTCCCCAGCGCCTCCCAACCAGCCTGAAGGCCCATTTGTGACACCAGCTGTAAGACCAGGGCCCAGAAAGGGAGCAGCCTCCTACTCTGAGGACCCCATAAGCCAGGTCCACCGGCGCACAGTCCCCAGCCGACCTCCCTCCTCGTACGCTCCCCTCACCCCACCCCAGCTCCTGGGGAGCTACCGCCACCCCACCCTTGACAGGTGTATCCCCTACATAAGAACGCGTGTGCACACGCACGCACACGTGTGCGGTAACAAAAGCACTCACAGGCCCCAGCCGCCATCAGGGAGCTGCACAGACCGCAGGTACCGCACTATCTCTTCTCTATATCCGGCCGGCAGAGGGATCTGTGCCACGTAGCACGTGATGAGCAGACCTGTGACAGAGAAGCGTTCCTCAGTGGGAGCAGGCCGCGAGCACCGCTAAGCCCAGGCCCCCTTCCCGCACCCCGCAGGGAGCTGCCCCGAGCTCTCCCTCTTGTGGAGAGGAGCCCGAGGAGGCTATTGCTGCCGGCCTCGCCAGGGACTCCGGGAGTGAGGCCCCGCGGAGCAGCGCCAACATGCGACACCCCCTCCCAGCCACTCTAGGCCCCCGTAACACTGTCTACACCTGCTGGAAAAGGAACACCAATGGGTCACCCCTGGATAAAATTATTCATTGCTCACATTTTTCTGTTTTATAGGGTTTTTTCTAGCATGTCACCTTGCAAATGAAGATCAATGGTCAGTAAACATGATCCACAGGAAAACCTTCCCAGCCCAGCACTCCTGAGTATGGTGCTCCCAGGCCGCTGCCAAACCCCACCTGCGCTGCCCCCCACGCCTGTGGTGCCCTGCAATGGAGGTGGGGCTGGGGTGTCTTGGGGTGGTCCCAGCCCAACGCACCGTGGAACACACGCCTGACGCTGGCTCAGAGGCATCAGAAACCCCATTAGACACCCTCATACGGAGCCACGCCCTGGAAGGCGGCAGCTGGGTTTGGAGATGCGGCAAAGGTTCCCAGAAAAATCATCCCAAATCAGGCTCCCTCTTTCCATTCTAGTTACGGTACCATCAAGACACAGAGACACACATGGCCAACACCATGTCACCGGCTTCCCACAGAGACCCGGTCAATGACGCATGCGGACAGCCGATGCCACACGAACCACACTCAGAGGGGAATGGTCTATACAGATCCAAATTAAAGCAAGAAAAGGAAGACCCTTCAAAGCTCAGCCGGCCACGGAAAAACTCTGCACGGTACCTCAGAACAGACCAGCGCCAGCCTGAGGACGAGGGGAGTCCTCGACGGGGAAGCAGCCGCCCAACACAGGAGGGAGGCCCAGCAGGCAGGGCCCAGGGCAGCAAACACCGAACAGGGCAGCTGTCCCAGTGACAAGAGCCCCCCACCTCCTGGTGCTGCGTGTGGGCGGGCGGCCTAGCCCGAGTCTCCTCACCCCTACACCCCATGAGGCAGCCCAGCACCCCGCCCGGGGCAAGCTGTGTCACCACCTCCCTGAGAAGATCTCTGGCTCCAGGTGACTCTCCCCTAAGGACAGGCCCGTGGGCCCCTGGACAGGAAGGTACGATGCTGTACAGCCCAGGGGACACGAGCACGCGCACTCCCCACGCTCCTCCCACTAGAGGAGTCCTTCCACACACATCACACAAGGGGATTCCTCACACTACGCGGCTGAGTGTTTATTTCGTGAAACATTCTCAGAAAGCAACGGTTTCACGTAGCTCAGTACCTAGGAGTCCAAAGGCCATCCTCCGAGGCCATCCTCCGGTTCCAGCCGCAGCTCCCCCAGCCACCTCCTCAAGGTCAGCTCACACACCTGAGCTGCCCGAGGACTTAAAGACCCCACCCATCGGGGCACCTGGCTGCCTCCGTCAGTTGCCAGAGCATGCAACTCTTGATCTTGAGGTTTGAGCCCCACGCTGTGTCGTAGAGATTACCTAAAAATAAAATCTAGGGGCACCTGGGTGGCTTAGCGGTTGGGTGTCTGCCTTTGGCTCAGGCTGTGACCCCGGGGTCCTGGCATCAAGTCCCACATCGGGCTCCTCATAGGGAGCCTGCTTGTCTCTCTGCCTGTCTCTGCCTCTCTCTCTGTATCTCTTGTGAATAAACAGGTAGGGTCTTCAAAATAAATAAATAAACAAAAATAATAAACCAGGAAAACAAAATCTTAAAAAATAAAAAGACCCCACCCATCACCTGCCCACGTCTGCCACCTTTATACAGGCCTGGTCCTCCATCCGGAGTGCCCCTGCCACTCTGTACTGGACTCAAGAGCCACTCCTCCCCTGCCCCCCCAGTACCCCTTGCTTCCCTTTTGAGAACCCTGGGCTATCCGTGCCCTCAGTCCCACCCCGGCGCCGATGCCAGGACGGCACAGGCACAGAGCAATGCTCCCGAGTAAGTCCAGGTCTTCATCCACCTTCTCATTCACCGCACAGCACTGACGCGGGCCTGGAGCGGGCCAGGGCCCCGAGGAAGCCCCAGGATGGCCTCACCCACCTACCTGGCAGGAGGAAGAGTGGGCCGCCATAGTCACCCGCCCAGTGCCCATCCTCAGCCTGCAGCCCTACGTAAAACGTGATCCCGTTGAGAGCCGCGGCACGGGCTGTGTCGGCTTTGGGCAAGTCCTTGAAGTAACTCCCCTGCAAGGGAGGAGAGACGGGAGCCCTCATCACTCACTGCCCCCCCAAAACAACGAATGCAAATTACTTTAAAGTTTCGACTGTTTCAACCAAATGTCAACAAGTTCTCCCGGTTTCCAGTCTCCTACTTCCCAATTTCTTCACAACCTCTCCAGGGCCATCTTCAATCAGTAACGCAGGAGCCCCCTGACCCACCCCATCGGGGAGCTGGCTGGCTCAGTCAGTCGGCAGAGCAGGCAACTCTTGATCTTGAGGTCAAGGTCAGCTCCTCCCCGGAAGTCCACTGGGCTGGAGAGTTCACTTTCCAGAGGGCCTTGCTGGACACCAGTGCTGTCCTGGCCCTGACCCTCCCCTGACCCCGGCCCTGACCCTCCCACCTTGACCCTCCCCTGACCGCAGCCCTGACCCTCCCCTGACACTAGCCCTGACCCTCCCACCCTACCCCAGCCCTGACCCTCACCTGTCCCTGGCCCTGACGGTCCCCTGTCCCCAGTCCTGTCCCGGGCCCTGACCCTCCCCTGACCCTCTCCTGTCCCTAGCCCTGACCCTCTCCTGTCCCAGCCCTGATCCTACCCTGACCCTCCCCTGACCCCGGCCCTGACCCTCCCCTGACCCTGGCCCTGACCCTCCGCTGACCCCGGCCCTGACCCTCCCCTGTCCCCGGCCCTGACCCTACCTTGACCCTGCCCCTGACCCTCCGCTGACCCCAGCCCTGACCCTCCCCTGACCCCAGCCCTGACCCCAGCCCTGACCCTCCGCTGACCCTCCCCTGACCCCAGCCCTGACCCCGGCCCTGACCCTCCCCTGACCCTCCGCTGACCCCAGCCCTGACCCTCCCCTGACCCTCCGCTGACCCCAGCCCTGACCCTCCGCTGACCCCAGCCCTGACCCTCCCCTGACCCTCTCCTGACCCTGGCCCTGACCCTCCGCTGACCCCAGCCCTGACCCCAGCCCTGACCCTCCCTGACCCCAGCCCTGACCCCAGCCCTGACCCGGCCCTGACCTCCCTGACCCTCTCCTGACCCTGGCCCTGACCCTCTGCTGACCCCAGCCCTGACCCCGGCCCTGACCCCAGCCCTGACCCTCCCCTGACCCCAGCCCTGACCCCGGCCCTGACCCTCCCCTGACCCTGGCCCTGACCCCAGCCCTGACCCTGGTCCTGACCCTCCCCTGACCCCGGTCCTGACCCTCCCCTGACCCCGGCCCTGACCCTCCCTGACCTTCCCTCCCCCCCCCCCCGCCGACCCCGCGCCGCACTCACGGTGTCCAGGCCCAGGGAGTGCGCCTCCAGCGCCGTCTGCCCGCGGCCGGGGCCCTCCTCCGCCCCCAGGTACGTCCACGTCTGCCGGCCCCGCTCGCAGCGCAGGCGCCAGCGGCTGAGGTCGGTGGCGGGCTCGGTCTTCCAGGGGCCGCCCCGGCGACGCAGGCACCTGGGACCCGGGCGCTCGGTCAGCCCCGCCAGCCGCCGGCGCCGTCCTCCACAGGGGAGCTCGCGCCCCGCCGCGCCCCGCAGCCCCCCCGGGGTCCCGGGCCGCGCGGACTCACGTGCCCTCCGTCATGACGGCGACCGCGCTGCTCCCCGCCGCGCCCCTGCAGCCCAGCCGGGCCGGTCGGGCGGGCGCGCCTCGGCGGACTCCGCGGGGCGCGGTGGGCCGATGCCTCCCTAGCCAATCAGGACGCCGCGGGGGCGGGCCCCGGGCGCGCTCGGCCGCCTCATTGGTGGAGAGCCGGCCGCCCCAGGGCGGCGGGGCGGGGCCTGTGCGGGCGGGGGGGGCGGGGCTGTGCGGGCGGGGCGGGGGCGGGGCCTGTTCGGGCGGGGGCGGGGCCTGCCGTGGCGCCCCGAGCTCCCGGCTGCCCCTCGGGCCGGGCGGGGACCCGCGGAGGCTGCGGGCCGGGCCGGCTGGGCCGGGCCGAGCCGAGGCGGGAGGGGGTCGGCGGGGGAGCCGCGCCCGAGAGGCCGGGCGGGAGGTGCGAGGGCCGCCTGGAGGCGGCGGGGCCCGGCCGGGGGCCCACGGCTGAGAGGACGCGGGGCCGCGGAGGGCGGTGGGGGCAGCCTGGGCGGCCCGCGGGGGCCTGGAGTCTGGGGGTGCCCGGCCGTGCCCTCGACGCCCCAGAGGGAGGGGCCGCCCTGTGCCGCCCCAGGCCCGCCGCGGGGGCCTCGGGGGCCTCGGGGGCCGCGGGGGCCGCGGGGGCCGGGGCTCAGGACGGTCACCAGCCGCTCCCTCCGTCAGCCTCCAGGCCGCGCCCCGCCCGCGGGCCACGCGGCCCCTCCGCCCGCCCACGGCCTCCCCCGGGCTGCGGGTCCCCGCAAGGCCCAGGCAAGGCCCAGGCGGCAGGTGCCTCAGAAGAGCGTGAGCCCCGACTCGAGTCCGTCCGGAGACAGATGGGACGTTTGCCTCCTGCCCGCACCGACGCCTCAGAGCCCTGGTCCGGCAAAGCTGAGGGAGGAACGAGGCCTCAACTGGAGCGCAGTTCGGGTTTTGAGACTTTACGGTCCTGGACTTTTTACGAGCAAAGCAACGATCTTCTTTTTTAGTATCTTGGAAAGCAAAAAAGGTGTAGAAATCCCCCTGAGGCTTCACAGGTGAGCTTCCTAGAGACCACCTTGAGAGAAGACGATGCTCCTCTCCACCTGCACGCCACCAATTCCAGCAGTTTGGGGCCCGAGCGACCGGGTGACTGGGCGTATGATGGTGTCACTGACAAAAGCAGAGAAAGTCTTGAGGAGAATTTTACCTTAGACTGGGGCTACGTTGACACAGCGATGCCCGGTGGGGTGGATGCCCGCAGGTGGGTCCGCTGGAGGGAGGCGGCGCTCGGCAGAGAGGACAAGCCTAGAGCGAGGACTTCACGAGTTACCCATTTGCAGGTGACGCTTGAAAACATAAGACCGGACGAGATCGACCAGACGGTAAGTATTCCGAAGAAAAGATTTTCAGGATGAGCCCTGGGGCACCAGCCGTTCCCGGTTCAGAAGAGAAGGCCTGGCCCGAGAAACGGGACAGAAGCCAGAGGACAGTGGACTCGGAAGCCACGTGAAGACACGGTGGGCTGTGTAGAGATTTTGGAGGGATTGTAAAGGACGTCTGAGAATTATGATTAGATGTGGCAAGACAACTTATTGGTGACCGATAAGAGCAATCTTGGGAAATGTGAAGAGAAGAGCCGGTTGTCAGAGTTCGGGTTTTTTTTAAGAGGGAGATTTCCAGTTAAACATGTCAGACTGAGCATGGCACTGACTTCCGCTTCGAATCCAAACTGTATTTACGCAAAGTATTGAAGGATAAAAACTCACGGTGAAAGAACGGGAGAGGAAGTACCGGTAAACTAGATAGGTCAACAAAATTCTAGAAGCCGTGCTGTGAGGAGGGATGATAAGTGACCTAGCGAGCCAGAGAAAGCTGAAACCCCTATGTGGGGGTGAAGCCATCAAGAGAAGAGACCATTGTTGCTTAGGAACCCAAGGACGGGGCAGAAATTGGACAACCGTTGAACAAGCAGTATGATGGTAGACCCCTTCCCCTGAAAATAAATAAGCAAACAACTCTGCCACCAGGCTTTTCTCTTCACGTTGCCTAAGATTGCTCTTATCAGTCACCAGTAAGTTGTCACATCTAACAGCTGAGTCGGAGCAGGTATGAACTCAGGAACCACGCAGCTGGGGGCCACTGAAGATGGGGGTTGAGGGAGTCTTACTGGAGGAGGCCAGGCCCACTCCTCCCGCTCAGCTGTACAGCTTCAGGCAGTAAGAGGATTTTTCTGGAGCAAATGGCCCCAAAAGACGTGCAAACGTTGGCAGCTGAGACCCAGGAGAAAAGGGAGAAGCCTCTCAGCTGGCAGGCTGTGTCCTTTGACATAGAGCTTCCAACAAGCTCCTCAGAGCCCCATCAACATGAGCCAGACATTTGAGGAGAGCCTCTGAAGAAAGACAAAACACAGCAGAAAAGGAAATGGTGAGAAATGTAGATGATTCAAGGTGTGGACAAGACCTTTGACAAAAACCCTTCAGCCGAGGGCATGATCCTGGAGTCCCGGGATCGAGTCCCATGTCTGGCTCCCTGCACGGAGCCTGCTTCTTCTCCCTCTGCCTGTGTCTCTGCCTCTCTCTCTGTCTTTCTCTGTGTCTCTCATGAATAAATAAATAAGATCTTTTTTTAAAAAGTCCTTACAGGGGTCGAACGTTGCACTTGTGAAACAAGAACACCTGACGCTTTCCCTCCCCAGCTCTCCTCTTCCTGGTTGCTTACCGCCAATTAGCACACCAACTCGCCTACTTATCTTCATTGCCTGTGTCCCTCCTAAGATATAAGCCACGTGAGGGCTGAAATTTGCTTGTTGCCATTTCCCCAGCACCAGGAATGATGCCTAGCACACAGTAAACACTCCAAAAGTATATACTGAATAATGAATGAGTAGGATTCATTAAAAAAACAACAAAGAGGGATCCCTGGGTGGCACAGCAGTTTAGTGCCTGCCTTTGGTCCAGGGCGCGATCCTGGAGATCCGGGATCGCCTCTCTGTGTGTGACATCATAAATAAATAAAAAATTAAAAAAAAAAAAACAACAACAAAGAGTCTCAGGAATAAAATATATGGCAACAAATTTTATTTTTTTAAATTTTTATTTATTTATGATAGTCACACAGAGAGAGAGAGAGAGAGAGAGAGAGAGAGAGAGAGAGAGAGAGAGAGGCAGAAACACAGGCAGAGGGAGAAGCAGGCTCCATGCACCGGGAGCCCGACGTGGGATTCGATCCCGGGTCTCCAGGATTGCGCCCTGGGCCAAAGGCAGGCACTAAACCGCTGCGCCACCCAGGGATCCAGCAACAGATTTTAAAAGTCACTAGAATAGGAAGGTAAAATATAACAATATAAGAAATAAAAAGTAGGGATGCCTGTGGTTCAGCAGTTGAGTGCTTGCCTTTGGCCCAGGGCATGATCCTGGGGTCCCGGGATCGAGTCCCACATCGGGCTCCCCGCATGGAGCCTGCTTCTCTGTCTCCAAACTGGCAGGCCAGATTGTTCTCTAAGGATTCCTGCTGGGTTACTGAGACGGCCTGGTTGGTTGAGCGTCCTACCGTTGACTTCGGCTCTCATGATCTCAGGGGTGGAAGATCAAGCCCGACGTCAGGCTCTGTGCTAGGTGTGGAGTCGGCTGAGGATTCTCTCTTCTCAAAAACAAACCACAAAACATTCCTGCAACACTTCCCATGTCACAGGCTCTTTGTACAGAGTGACCTGGGTCCCATCTCTGCCATCTGTAGCCAGAGGCTGGTCGTGCAACGCTGTGAGTTCTCCCACGTGAGTTCCAAAGCTGGGCTTGCATTTTGCTTCCTGGGGCACGTGCCCTTGGAGCCCTGAGATTCCCCGTAGGAAGTTTCACTACACTGAGGCCACCTGGTCATGAAGAAGTCAGGCCACACGGTGAGGTTACACAGTGGCCACTCAGGTTGGAAGCCCCAGCTGACGGCCCAGCCAACAGTGCAATGTCACCTGCCGGCCGGGTGAGTAAACTGGTCTTGGACATCCAGCCTAGTCAAGCCTTCAGGGGCCTGCAGTCCGCTGCCAACACCTGACTGCAAGGGTCTGAGAGATCCCAAGAGAAAGCTGCCTGGCTGAAGCCTTCCCAAGTGTAAGCTACGTGTGCTTGGGGTAGCGGGTCACACGGCAGGAACTATTGGGGAAAAAGCACTACGAGGTGCTGAGCGCAATGTAGGTGAGTATGGATGGAAACCAACGCCTCAAGCAGGTTGTTGAGAAATTTAAGAACACCAGGGATGGAGACGATTTGTAAAACTTCCAGCAACAAAAAATGAAAACAGTAGAATGATCATCCACCTAAAATTCTATTTCCATTCAAATGAATCAAATTTAAGGGATCCCTGGGTGGCGCAGCGGTTTAGCGCCTGCCTTTGGCCCAGGGCGCGATCCTGGAGACCTGGGATCGAGTCCCACGTCGGGCTCCCGGTGCATGGAGCTTGCTTCTCCCTCTGCCTGTGTCTCTGCCTCTCTCTCTGTCTCTCTCTCTCTCTCTCTGTGTGACTATCATAAATAAATAAAAATTTAAAAAACAAAAAAACAAAAAAAAAAACAAATTTAAGGGTAGAAATATAGTCAAGATATGTAGGCTCAGAGGCTCTTAGAATAATGGGCTCCATCAAAATGAGAAAGCAAGCAAAGCAAGAGGAAAATACAGGACTAAGAACCCAGGAAATGTCCACGCTGCAGCAGAAAACTGGGTGTTTCCCAGTGGGTTATCATCTCCGTAAGAAAGTGGAACTAGCACATTACCTGATGCACACCGTGTGAGAAGCAGCTTTACGCTTAGAGCAGGAAGTTTTGGAAGCAGTAATAGGAATATAGAAGAACACGTAAATGAAAAAACAAGGTGTCTTTCTGTAGCTGGCTCAGATGTATCCTTCCCACACACCAGCTGCAGCAAACTCAGGGTCATGCCCTTCCTTGTTCACCTACACGGCTACGGCTCCCCCTTTAAGATTCCTGCCTTGTCTTGCTGACCTCCTCCATAGAACATTTTTAAAAGAATATGTGACCAGGACACTTGGGTGGCTCAGTGGTTGAGTGCCTGCCTTTGGCTCAGGGTGTGGTCGTGGGGTCCCAGGATCAAGTCCCACGTCGGGCTCCCCACAGGGAGCCTGCTTCTCCCTCTGTGTCTCTGCCTCCGTCTCATGAATAAATACAGAAAATCTTTAAAAAAAAAAAAAAAGTGACCAAGTCACTTTTCTGCTAGTATCCTTGAACAATGGATTCCCATAGCACTCAGAACAAGGCAGCAAGGCTCCCTGGGCTGGCCTGTGCTGTGCCCTCACTTGGCAGCACTACCAAGCTGGCACCTCCAGGTTTTCATCCTATGCTCTCAGCTGTGTCACATCCTCCCCTTGTTTCCGGTGCAGAGATGCCCCATGTGCACCCTCAGATTCTTGGCTCGCAGAGGTGAGCTAGGTGGGCCTGGTGAGCATGGCTCCTGTGCCTCCTCTGTCCCTGCATCCTGACGTCTGGCGCATCGCTGACTGGCAACTTCCCTGGGACACACAGCAACGTACGCTGCAAACTCCCTCAGTGCACAGGTTGCTGGGTGACGGGCTGTGGAGATGAAACAAGAGTAGCAAAGACACTACCCCGAGGGCACCTGGGTGGCTCAGTGGCTGGGCGTCGGCCTTCGGCCAGGGCGTGACCCCGGGGTGCTGGGATGGAGTCCCTCCTCGGGCTCCCTGCTCGGCGGGGAATCTCCCCGCTGCCTGCGTCTCTGCCTCTCTCTCTGTGTCTCTCATGAATAAATAAGATCTTAAAAACAAAAAAGACACCACCCAGGAGAAAAGAGCCTTTCACTCTGAAAACTGGGAAAGGCCTAATGAGACATTCAAATAGTTTATTTGCATGATCAATCATCACATTTCCAACAGTGTGTCAAGCATCTGAGTAACATCATTGTGAGTAAAAGCAGACATCTTTTGGAGACCTTCCCGCTCTCAGGTCTGGCAGCTCAGATGTCCACCATGTCCAGCAGTGCAGAGAGATGCAGCTCAGAGGCAACTTCCTCCTCCCTTGAACTCTGCATCAGCCTCTCCAAGTGCTTCAGCCGTTCGCTTACAGAAGTGCCTGTTGCCTCTGACAACTGCAGCTGCTCTCCTCTCCTTTTGTTCTATTTAAATAAAAAAGAATGTAAAAATAGTTTTAGGAAATCCTTAAACCCAAATATATTTTCCTTAAGGACAGTAAGGAAACTTCATCTGGGGCCTACTGGGCTCAACAAACCCAGACGCCTCTTGGCATCTTACATCCCTCCAGCCTCTTCCTGCACGTACATTTACGGCTGGTGTCACCTGAGCACAGAACGTTCCTTCAGACTGTATCATCAACAACTTCCAGCATCATTTTTACAAATATCACTGTGAAGGGCCCTGAGCTATTCCATCATATGATGTGAAATCGCTTAACCAGACTCCCATCTTTGCATAGTTTCCACTTGTTATGCAATATGATTAACACCACAGGCGTCAACAACAACAAAACATTAATTTTTGTTATATATATAATAGTTTCTTTAGGGCAGAACCATTAGGTCAAACAAAGTGTACAAATACTTTTAAAGTATCTGCCAAACTGATAAACATATATAGTGCGTCATCTTAATTTGCTTTTCTCCCCTGCTGAGGGGCTTCTTCCTACACCAGCCCAGGCGCATACTTTCTACCTGTCCGGCAACATGCATCTATGATGATCACTCAATTTTTGCTTCCTTCACCGCTGAATGAGGATGGTGAGGTAGAAAGACCTGGGCCACTCCTGGGTGAGCCCCTGCCATCTGTGACCTTACCTCCCTCGTTCATTAATTTTCCTCAGGGAAAGTTAATCCCAGAAAAGAAGACGGGGTGATGCCAAGGCTTAGGCATTATGTGCACAAACAGAAGCCACCATCAGTCACCACCTTTGTCACTCTCAATAACCTCACTGCATGCCAGCACACGGCTATGGGTTGTGTTCAGTGCTTGAGCGTGTTGTCATTCCACTCTCCATTTCTCAAGCAGACACTCAGATTAGCTGGGCATCTGTAACACTGACAGATTACATTTAAGAAAATACCTAATTTAACCTAATAACTTATTGGTCATCACGACACCATACGATGAACAGAGACGTTACTTTTCCCAGCTGTTCTCTCAGTCTTGAATTCTAACTCAAGTGCCAAATATATTCTCCTCCCACCTGAGGGCTAGCAGGGGTCACTGTCTTCATCACAGGGTCAATAGTCTGAGGCAGAGACACCAGAGTCTGAGGAAGGTAGAGAGGAAGGGACATCGAATCCATAAATGCTCCCGAGTCTGCAGACAACCACTGCTGAAGCTGATCGTCAAACCTAAAGCATTTGAGAATGAGGAAGAAAGCATTCACTTTTCTCCAATAAAAATTTTTTATTTTTAAAAAAGATTTTATTTTTAAGTAACCTCTATACCTAACATGGGACTTGAATTTACAACCCCAGGATCAAGAATCACATGTTTCATGACTGAGACAGCCAGGTGGCCCTACTTCAAATTTCTTAAAGCTTTGCTTTTTTACTAAAGATAGAATGAAGTTATAACGTCAACTGAGAAGCAGAACCATAAAATTAAAAATTTTAATCTTCTCTTTAATTTATAAGCCCAAGTTAGACTTAATGGAAAGAGTGGCATTTATTCAAAAACTGCTTTTGCATGTTATTTAACATTATTTGTATTTCTCTCATTTGGTTTTATTTTTCTCTGCCTTATTTTGGCGTTTAAAAGTAATTCTTCTCTCTTTTTTAAGATGTACTTGTTTATTTTAGAGAGTGCACAAGTAGGAGGGACCGAGGGAAAAGGAAAGAGACTCTGAAGCCAACTCCATACCGAACAAAGAGCCCGACGCAGGGCTTGGTCCCATAAGCCTGAGATTACGACCTGAGCCAGAATCAAGAATCAATGCCTAGGCAACCTTGCCACCCAGGTGCCCCAGTTAATTCTTATCTCTTGATGATTATCCATATGTATGGGTTGCTGCTTATAGTCTAAAAATTACTCAAAATAGGGCCGCCTGGGGGGCTCAGTGGTTGAGCATCTGCCTTCGGCTCAGGGCGTTGATCTCGGGGTCCCGGGATCGAGTCCCACATCGGGCTTCCTGCAGGGAGCCTGCTTCTCCCTCTGCCTGTGTCTCCACCTCTCTCTGTGCGTCTCTCATGGATAAATAAATAATCTTTAAAAAATTAACTCAAAATAATATCCCACTGCCACCTAACACACTTCAGAGCTGTTCACTCCATACCCTTGTCTTTTCATGAAAAAAACCATCTGCTCTAATTGCTTAAATAATAGAGATCTAGGAAAATCTACTTTGGAAATCACAACACATCCGCTCACTCTTCCAACACGTATTTATCAAGCCCCCACCAACACTAGGCACCATTCTAGGTACCAGGGATATAGTGCTCTAAGAAAACCCACGGCCCGGCTGTAAACCCTTTAGTGAGGGGAGACAGACAGGAACACAAGGAAATGGAAATGTGGTCTGAGGGTAAAAAAGACAAAGCAGGCAAGGAGGGCCTCACTGAGAAGTAGACATCTGAGCAGAGACTGGACCTAAGTGCGAGGTGAGCTGTGGGGACTTCAGGAGGGTAGCTGAGGGGCAGCCTCAGCGGTTCAGCGCCTGCCTTCAGCCCAGGGTGTGATCCTGAAGTCCCGGGATCAAGTGCCACATCGGGCTCCCTGCATGGAGCCTACTTCTCCCTCTGCCTGTGTCTCTGCCTCTCTCTCTCTCTGTCTCTCATGAATAAATAAAATCTTTTAAAAATATAATTAATTAATTAATTTTTTAAAAGGAGGGTAGCTGAGGGTTCCAGGCAAAAGGAGAAGCAAACACAAAGGCCTGGCCGCACTGCCCAAGGAGCAGAGAGGTCAGAAAGGAAATGGGTGCAGATCGTGTGGGGCCTGCACACCTAGAAAAGATTTTGGCTTTGATTGGACAGGAGTCCCTGGAAGGTTGCAAGCTAAGGAGAAACACATGAAAGGCTCATACTGGGTCTGCCTAGACCACAGCCCACTGCAAAAAGTAGTCCAATTCCGAATATAACCTTAATAGAAAGAATAGGATTTACAGATGAACTGGATGTAGAGGGATAATTCTACGACATTTAGCTTGGGCAACTGGAAGGGCAAAGCCCCATCGACTGAGAAGACCATCAACAGAGGAGCTGATTGGGGGAATACTGGGAATTAGATGCGGGGTGTTAGCTTTAGATGGCTATCAGGGCATACTATAAATGACTAATGAAGATTTCAAGAAACCAGCAGGATATTCAAATCTGGACTTCAGAGAACTCAGGGGCTGAGATATAAACTTGGAGTCGTCAGAACACTGATGTTAGTTAAAAATCCATGGGGGGGAAATCCATGGGGGCACCTGGGTGGCTCAGTCAGTGAAGCCACTGTCTTCGGCTCAGGTCATGGGATCAAGTCCTACATCGGGCTCCCTGCTCAGTGGGGAGTCTGCTTGTCTCCCTCCCTCTTTCTCAATAAATAAATAAAATCTTAAAAAAAAAATCCATGAAAATAGACACTATCACTGGGGAGTGGGGATGCAGATGTCACAGAGGATAGGTGAGGGTGTGGGGGGTGAGGAAGAACCAGGAAGAAGAGAACAAAGCTGTGGAAGGAACAAAGGCTGGGGACAAGGGTTCATAATCAGCTCAGCACTGTGCAGGATGCAGCCATGGAGGTCAGGAGAGACTCAAAAGACGACAGAAGCGAGGACCACGTGTCTAAGGAGTTTACAGTCAAGGGGATGGTCCGTGGTCTGGGTGCTGGGGGGTGGGGGGGAGGAAGGAGACACAACAGGGAGGGCCGCTCAGCGTCCTGAGTGGGTGCGAGGTGCTACCCGTCTGCTCTTGGTGATAAGCTAGACCCAGGGAGGCTGCTGGGGGCTGGGGGTGGGGTCGGACCACCTCGTAAACAGCCCTCCTCCTGGTGCTCTTGGTGAAACCCAGAGCAAGGGAGGTAGGAGATGCAGAGGAGGGTCTACCGGGTGGGACGACACACCGGCCCCCGAGGGCTTGCCAAGGGCAGACCTGGTGTCCGCCACACGCTGAGCGCTCACCACCCGCTGAAGACACGCCAGCAGCCAGCCGGCCACTTCCTTCCTGCCAGAAATCTTAGGACTGACCCTCAGTAATGAACAGTAAAGGAAACGGATTTCACATAATGGAACAGTTTAAGACATACTGAGGCACTGCCTCTGCCTTCAAAGAGCTTAGACTTCTCTCTTGAGCAAGGCACGTCACTGTGCTCTTTGCCAACCCAGTAGGAAGCGGCCTAAAAGGTACAGTGCGCCGAAGGGAATGGACCTCACCTCTTGCTCTCCTCCTTCTCCAGCAGCAGACTCCGGGACAGGCACTGGGCCAGGAGCTCCTGGGCAGAGGCTCCGCGCATCAGATCCTGCGTGCTGGGAACCCGTCCCTCCGGGCCACGCTCCACACTCCTCTTCCCTTTCTGGTGCACATGCAGTAACGGAGCAGGAAACGTGTTTGCAGCAGGATGAAAAGACTTTATCCCCAAACTGTAAGTACATGTTTTGAAATGATTACGGTCAGGAAAGAGAGGGAGAAGGGTTCCTCCAGCATCAGGAGTGGGGGTGTAGACACAGAGTCCCAGACCTCGCCTAGTTCCGGATTCCCTGGGGGTCAGGCTCGGGCACAGAGGGCGGGCAGCCGGCGCGCAGAGCTTGTGTCCTAGGAGTTTTGTTTCCCATCCCAGGGCTATCAGCAAGGTCTCTAGTCTCCCTTCATATTGGCAGGGTTCTTACTTTTACATTTAGCTTTTAAATCCATGTGTAAGTAACAGTCACGAACAGCGGGAGAAAAGGCATCTATGTTTCTTCTAAACGGGCCAATCCTGGACCTTCAGCACGTGTGGCTGTTTCTGGACTTCTGACCTATTTGCTGCAACTTTGCTCTATGCTCTGATGTTGCGCACAGCACACCCTCTGCGTTATTATTCAAGGTTTTCTCAACAACTGCTGCACATTTTCTCATCCTGATGGATCTGAGAATTAACTCGTCAAGACCAGGGGGATAAATCCTTTTGGGTCTTGGGTTAGAAACGCCCTGACTGGACAGTTTGAGAACCGACATCCTCCTAGCACTGCATCTTCCCTTCCACAGAGCTAGCAGGCCTCTCACGTACTCAGGTTTTCTCTGTACCTTCAAGGCCCTGAGAGCCCCCCCTCACAAGGAGTTAGTGCCTTTCCTGGGTCGGTTTATGTCTGTAGGTTAGGGGTTTGCTGCTCTGAGTGACGATGTGCGCCTGCCACCGGCCCATCGGTCTGATCCGCTTGCTGAACCCTCGATAGTTCTAAGGATGTAACTGTTCATTTTCTTGAACTGACTGTTTTACTGACTGGAAATGACAGTTCCTACCACCTTTCAATATCTAAGCCATCTTATCGGTGTCCCTGCACTGGGCAGCATCTCAGGACGACAGTGACTCGGTGACATCAGAGCAGCTCAGGCTGGTTCTGACGTCAGTGTTTCTAACATCTTAGTAAGAAGGAATTTTTTTTTGGGGGGGGGTACCTTTATAGTAGAAAACCTTATCAAGCTAAAGATATTTTTTACCCAAGTTTAATAAGAAATTGTATTAGGAATGAGTATAAATTGGGGTGGGAGGGTATAAATTTTGAGAAAAGCATTTAAACACTGAAATGATCACTGTTTTTCTGCTATGACAGCAAATTACATGAGATTAGATTTCTGTTGATGTGGTTTATTTATCCTGGGATAAACCCTAACTGTGAGGGTTTTTTTTTTATGTATTACCAGATTACATGTGCTAACACGTTTTATTCAGTACTTTCAAGCCAGGTTTGTAAGTCAGATGAGACGTCAGCTTTCTTCTATCTACCCTCTGCTGGCTCTGTTATGATTTCAGAGTCAGGTCTGTCTGCTAAATGAGATGCCTGCATGAGAAGGATCTGGTCCTCGAGTATTTGTCGGAATACACATAGTGGGCTAGATTCTGTGCGTAGAACATTCACGTTCTGTTTATGTGTTCTGGAGGAGAATCACCCAGTTTGCTCTGCCAGCTGTCAGGACAGAAAGACACAACGGACACGGATCTCACCGCTCCTGACTCAGATGTAGCTCCTTCTGTGTCTGCATTCTGGCTTGTTCCCACGACAAAGGAATGTCATATCTTTTCAAATGGTTTTTAAAAAAATATACACATATCTGACCATCTTCACTCAGAGCCTCTGAAATTACAACACAAAAACAAATGAGAAAAGAATATCAAAAGAGCAACAAGTGACCACTTGAAATCTTCTAACAGACACTGACTTAAGGACAAACCCTACTGATTAATCAAAGTCACACAACTGTGTGACTCCCATGCTCGACCAAACATGTCTCAGTGCCCGTGGGTCATTTAAGGTTCACACAGGCTCATGGTCAGTATGACTGCTCGGAGTCACCAAAATCTAACTTAGAGCCAGCCAAGGGGTCCATGTCAGGGAAGAGGTCCAGGTTCTCCTGGAACATTCCTTGCTCCTCCCGATGGTTACAGCCTCCTGGAAGTCACTAGCCTGACGGGGAGTCCTATGGAAAGGAAGGCCGCGACCCCACAGAAAAAGAAACAAACATCAAGTAAACGCCTTTCTTTGCTGAAACTGGACGAGGTCAGTCTCCTAAGAGGTGACCTTAGCACCGAGGACTAACTACCTGATGTGACGGGAAGCCTGGGGGGTGTCCAGTCCCTCAGCTTGTGGTTGATGCACAGAGAGATGACATCATCCCATGGGATCTCGGCAACCGAGGGCCCTGTCCCCTGCCCCAGGGGATGGCTCTTGCTCCTCCACCTGCGGTAGGTTCTGCAGAGCAGGTTTTCCACCTGGGACTGTAGGACAGGCCGCGTCTGGCGAGAGCTGGGGATCTGCGAGGCATACTGGATGACCATGGAGCACATGGGGAGCCAGGGCGCTGGAAAGAAAGCATCTCCACAGTTACCAGGTTTGGCCAAAGTGTACGCAGGCACTACACAGAATGTTCTCATTCTACATTTTCTTAGAAAAATACAAATGTGAGGGCCCCTAGATGACTCAGGCATCTGCCTTTGGCTCAGGTCACGATCTCAGGATCCTGGAATCGAGCCCCGGAGTCAGGCTCCCGGCTCTCTGCTTCTCCCTCTGCCCCCACTCCCCCACTTGCGCACAATCTCTATCACTCGCTCTCTTTCAAATAAATTATAAAATCTTAAAAAAGAGAGAGAGAGAGACAACCGTGAATTTGAGAAGTTTGCTTTTGAATTTGAATACAAGAGAACTGGAGCTGTTGAGGGAGAGACCATATCCCAGGAAGAGCTGCAGTCGCCCTGGACAAAACATACAACAGAGTCCACCCTAGAGGCTCTGACCATACAGCCCTGTGGTTGCCCCAGAAATCTGTATTTTGAGCAGCCAACCGGGCAGCTCTGGGCTTCTCTTGGGGAACCCTGCCCTAGCTCACAGCTGTGTGATCTGCTTCCCTCTGGGTTTCTGCAGGAACAAGCAACCGCTGGACCTCCTGACAGCCACACCCCGAAGTCCAGAAGGGCACCTGAGGCCTCGGTTCCACAAAGGCCCAGAAGAGAGTGGCCCTGCCACGGCCACATGCAGTGCCCCGTAAGTAGCATACCCCTCATTCCCTCCTAGCAGAGTCAACAATGGAAGGGATGACCTCCTTGCCCAGCCCCAGGGGACCTACAGTGCTCATCAACGCAGCGTCATCTGGGCACCACCAAAGGAAGGAACACTGGTGCTGAGCAGCACCGTCATGGCGCCAGAGCCAGCAGTGTAGGTGGGGCTGCACGGTCCCCTTGCCCTGGGCCCCCACACCCTGTGGCAAAGGCAGGACAGAACCTGCTTCTATTCAAAAACTACAGGCCTTGGGTTGAGTGTCCCTCCCAACACCACTCGCCACCTCCTTCCTCGGCTGTGCGGACACCCGCAGACTGCTGTACGGGTGGTGAAGAGCCAACAGCCCTACATAGACCCCCAGCCCTGTCTGACGCCTGACCCGAAAGGCAGGTGCAGGTGCAAGCAGGTCCAGTGTGGGGACAAGGAGGGAGGACATACCAACCTCATACGGTGCCCAGTACCTGCCAGACTGTCAGTACAGTAAGAAAGGGAACAGGAGCCTGGCTACCCCTCCTTCCTCCCCAGTCAGGACCCCTCAGCATGGGCACGTACCCCCCGGGGGAGGGAGGTCCATCTGCGGAAGCTGGAAGCTGAGCACAGCCTGCCTCAGCCAGGCCAGGTGCTCCGGGGTGTTCCAGTGAAGGTGAGGAAGCAGCCGGCTGCCCCCGGCCTCAGCGAACTCGGTCACAGGCCAGGACAGGTCGCACAGCTGTTCAGAGGACACCAGGGAGGCCAGGAAGTGCAGCACGCTGTTGAACAGCTCGATGATGGCTCCGGGCTCCTGCGACATCAGGCCGCCCTGCCGCCTCTCCCTTCTGTCGTGGAAAAACCGCCCACTGAACTCACGGCCAATGCCATCTTCCACATACTGAATGAGCGTCTGGCAGCAAAGGTCGAGGGAACAGGGGCAGTGGGAGACAAGCCACTGCACGGCCCATGAAACCTGAGACACAGAGAAGAGGTGCGGTGGACAATCCATCCTGTTTCCTGAAAGGGCCCCTCCCACAGCTGCCACGGCAGGTGCCACAGGGAGCACCAGCTTGTCAACCACAACCGGAAGCAGGCAGAAGCGTCCCCTGCAGCTGAGTGCAGGCTCTAAGGGCCCGCAGAGGGGTTCCAGGTCCCGTCCTACCCCAGGACTACGGCCTGCAGGTCAGCGCTGCAAGTGCTCAGCCCCGACGGAAACCGGTCCTGAGCACGGTCTTGGCGTACCCGGGAGGAAAGCTCGGCCTCCCCGTGCTCAGGGGGACCTGCATCTCCTGCACGCCCACTGCTCTCCCACCCCGCGTCTTCTCCCTGCAGTTGCTTTCACTGTAACACCAGTACTGCTTTCCCTAAACTAACAGTTACAGCAAAACCTCTAGAGAAATGTGCATTGAACAATTTAACTGGTTGCAGACAGCAAGACCGTGGGCAGATTTTATCTTATTCTGATTTCTGCTTTTATTTTTTGAAAGCTGTCTGTCAAAACATACAAGTTAAAAATCCAAGCAGTAATACATACCACATTCAAGACAGAACAAAAGGGGACAACTGAACGACCTTACCGGGCCTTTGGAAATGAGGAAGCCTTACCTTAGTTGTGCCTTGTAAATCGTTAATGGAATCAGGGATCTCGATAACGGTATAATCTGAAATCAGCTTAGCTGAGACCAAATCCTGCAGCATCAGACCTTCGACAGAAAAACAAGCGGAGGTGACCTGTCTTCTGCTTCAGCGTGCAGACAGACTAACACACCTCCCCGCGCTGACCCTACTCCCCCCCGCCCAGGCACCGCTGCCCCCCGGCACCCCCCCACCACCAGCACTTCCTGAGACCAGGGGCTTGACCCATTTATTAAATATGCTGGTTCATCAACAAAAAGCCTTCACAAACCATCTTCCACTTCCTTGTCCATGGTGTCCCCTCCTGGGCTAGGTACAAGGACCACAAGGGGAAGCGCAGGCTGGAAGGGCTTGGCCTGGAGGAGCTGCTTCAGCTGCAGCAACGCGGACAGCCAGTACACGTCCTCCTCCGCCATGTCCTCGCTCTCCACTTTGGGGGGAAGCAGCAGCATGAGCCCACTGGCGCCCAGGAGCTCCTTCTGCGTCTCCACAGCATCGAGGGCGCAGTCGCTGAGAGCACCGTGAGCCACCTGCAGCAACATGTAGGCCATCAGGAGGGACACACCAGGGGACCAACCAGCAGAACAAGGGCAACCAAATGCTCACGGCTCTCTAGGCTACCCTCCCTCCATGAGGCTGCAAATGAGTGCAAGAAACAGCCAGGTCAACAGATAATTCAGCCTCTACAGGAACTGTGTTTGAAGAGGTTAATCTTAACAATCACCCTTAAACAGGTATAAAAATAGGTAAGCCCAAAATACAAACAAGCCAGGTAAGCCCAAGACGACAGGGCATAAAGGCAAACCAGCAGCAAACAAGGGATCCTGACCAGTTTCCAGAAAGCATCATGGAGACGGGAACAACCACTGCATTAAGAAGGCAGAGGAAGCTAGACCTGAAGACCCAGAGATGTAGGTACGGGAGGCACCAGGCCTGCTGAGCCTGCAAAAGCTCCGAGCACTCAGACCCAGAAGCACCAAGAGCCAGAGGCAAGGTTCGGGACCACATGGCCACGTCACGCACAGAGCAGTGCCCTCCAGGTCACCTACCCACCTACAGGCGGCCTCTAAGTACAATCTGCCCCCTGCAGGCATCCTATGCTGAGAAGATGCAGGCACTTAGCACTGGCCACGCCCTACATGTCCCAAGAGGAAGAGCCAAGATGAATCCTTTCCAAAGAAACCAAACAGTGCAAGAGACTTGTCGACCCTGACATCTGAAGGTAACTCCCCAAAAAGGTGGGCTTGCTGTTCAGTTACTCTGTACCCCACCCCAAGCACACAGCTTATGAGCAGCCTTTAAGGGCCTCATTCAGGTACAGGCAGCCTCAGAGAACGTGTCTGAGGAGAGCCTCCAACGTGAGAGAGAGACTAGAATAACAGAGAAAAAGGAAATCCAAAGGAAACAGATAACGCATGGGGCATAAGAAAACTCAGACCTCAAAAATCCTAATTTCCTCTGATGATGCATCCAAAAATAGTCATCAGATGATGTGATAAACTCAAATAAGGATGAGAACGAGGAAATCAAACGATATCCACGGAACAGAAAACTCAATAGACCATCTGGAATATAAAAATCAGTGATTCTCCCAGAGCACAATATTTAAAAACAAGACAAAAACTAGGATAGAAAGGATAAGAAGCTCAGAGGATTAAATGAGGAGATCTACCATGTGTCTCGAGGGAGCTCAGCAGTGGACAGAAAGAGGAGGAGCCCACGTGGCACCACGACACAACAACGTCCCCCGAGAGAGCGCACGGAGTCAGCAGCCGGCACGCCTCAGTGGATTTTCAGAACCCTAGAAACAGAGCAGCCTTCTAAAGAAAAACAGAACCAGGCCACAGAGAAAAGAACAAGAATCGCCTCAAACATCTCAACAGCAACTCTGGATGGAGCAAAACTGGAAGGAAAAACCTTTCAACCCACACTTCTATAAACCTAGTTAAACCACAAAGCACACGTGAAGGTTAACACACGTTCAGAGAGTCAGGGGGCAAGGAAACTCTTTTCCCACAGATCGTTTCTTTGGAAGAAACTGGAAGATGCATCCCACCAAACAGGAAACAAAAAACAGCTGCTGCTGTCAACGGCAAGCCCAGCCCGGGTAAGCCCTTGTAGGAGTCAGGTGGGACCTAACAGCTCACTTCACCCACAGGGGCACCCTGTGCTGTGTGGCCTGGGGCAATTTATCCTAACTTCTCAGAGCCTCAGGAGCCTCTAATGCTCTTCAGTAGGAGAGAGATCATAAGGTCTCATTCACATGTGGAATTTACAAAACAAATGAGCAAAGGGGAAAAAAAAAAAGAGAGAGAGAGAGAGAGAGAGAGAGAGAGAAACCAAGAAACAGACTCTTAACTGCAGAGAACTCATGGTCACCAGAGCGGAGAGCGGTGAAAGAGGTGATGGGGTAAGGAGTGCACTTGTCATGATGAAATAAATACCTAAGTAAAATAAGACAAAATAACATAAAACAGATACAAGCAAGCAGGAGAGGGAGAGGGGAGGATGACAGTCGTAATTTGGGATATAAACCAGGGAGGAGGGGATCCCTGGGTGGCGCAGTGGTTTGGCGCCTGCCTTTGGCCCAGGGCGCGATCCTGGAGACCCGGGATCGAATCCCACATGGGGCTTCCGGTGCATGGAGCCTGCCCTCTCTCTCTCTCTCTGTGACTATCGTAAATAAATAAAAATTAAAAAAAAAAAAATAAAAAAATAAACCAGGGAGGAGGCGTGCCTGACACTCCCCCCACCCCACGGCTTCCTTCTACCACTGGGACATTAGCTCCTGAGAACGGGGATGGATCTCTGTTGCCTTCTGCTATATCCCCGTACCTGGAATACTGCTTGAGACAAGAGAAGTCACTCAGTAAATACTTGTGAAATGCATACCGGAGTGAATGGATGAGGAATGCAGTGTGACTTCTGAAGGAGAGAGGCTCTCTCTCCAACAGGTACAAGCCAGCCCGAGACTGATTAAAAACCAAAACAAAGCAAAAACTATGGAAAGGGGAGGAAATGAACAAAGTGAAAATCAGGAAAGCTCAGCGAGCAGAGACCCTATGGATGTTATTAGACATATAAACAACATGAAGTATTAAAGACAAAAAAAAGAGGGCCCCTAAGAGCACTCATACACAAGGCACTTGCCCAAGGTCACAGTCAGCAGGGGGGGAACAGGACCACATAACTGGTACAGAGACCCGAGTGGCGGTCAGCCCAGACGGGAGTAAGAAGACTCCTTTGTCAAAGGAAGGGATAAGGTGAAGTGACCGAGCATCTGGAAAACCCTACAAAGTTATATACAGTCCACACACTAGCACATTTGGGTAAAAATTAATAAAAGACATAGAAAAAATTATGTAAGTGAGAAAATAAGGCAACTATTACTTGCAAAAAAAAAAAAAAAAAAGAGGAGATGCAGTCACAGAACACTTGTGACTGGGGCAAACAGCAGTCACACAGCCAATAAGATGTGACCCCACTCTCTGAGGTAAGACCAAGTGATGATGTAGCCGCCCTGGAATTTGGGGAAGGCTGGCTAGAACCAGGATATGAGAGTTCATTCCTCACCTAGCATGGGGTGCAGCCACGAAGACAGCCCCCAGGATCCCAGCTCCCAGTGCCCATGCCCTTCAACAATCCCCTGCCCTGACTCGTTTGTAACAGAAAGAATAAGTAAAATAAAAAATAAATGGGAAAAAATGGGAGGGGCGCCTGGGTGGCTCAGTCGATGAAACATCTGCCTTCAGCTCACGATCTCGGGGTCTTGGGATCAAGCCCCATGTCGGGCTCCTTGCTTAGCCGTGAATCTGCTTCTCCCTCTGTCTGCTTGTGTTCTCTCCCTCTCTCAAATAAATTACAACAGATTATGGGGATCCCTGGGTGGCGCAGCGGTTTAGCGCCTGCCTTTGGCCCAGGGCGCCATCCTGGAGACCCGGGATCGAGTCCCGCGTCGGGCTCCCGGCATGGAGCCTGCTTCTCCCTCTGCCTGTGTCTCTGCCTCTCTCTCTATCATCAATCAATCAATCAATCTTTAAAAAAATAAATAAATAATAAATTACAACAAATTAAATTAAGTTTAAATTAAACTAAATTAAATTTTGAAAAGGCAGAATCAGACAAAAGTGACAGGATGTTGCCTCTAAGATTAGGTTAAAGAGACTGTCTTATTCTGCTGATGGCAGGCAGCTGCCTTAGCGAGAGGCCCCAGCCATACCTGGCAAGGATGTGAATCCTGCCAACAACCACAAGAGGAAGATTGAAAATGGATCTTTCCTCAGTCAAGTTTTGAGATGAGACCAGAGCTTTGCTTACATCATGATCCCACCTTGTGAGAAACCCTGAGCTACAGGACCCAACTAAACCACACCTACATTTCTAACCCACAGAAACTATAAAATAATAAATGTTTGCTATTTTAAGTTGCTAAATCTGGGGGCAATTTGTTGTATGACAATAGATATATTTTAATGTGAAATCAGTAGAAAACATCTAAAGTAGCTAAGTTGAGAAATAGCAGTGTAAGTATGTGATTTGGAAATACAACAGAAATTAAGCCCTGGCCCCTAAGCAGCCTAAGGTGACCTCTGAAAATGGTTCACGATTCACTTGACCCAGAAAACCCTACAAAATCATGCAAATCAGGAGGTTCAAATCTTTGTGTTCACATTAAGGACACGTGTGAAACTGCCCAGGCCGTCAAGGGTATGCAAATCCGAAAAGCCACCAAGTATGTGAAAGATGTCACTTTGCAGCAGCAGTGTGTGCCATTTCCTTGCTGTGATGATGGAGCTGGCAGGTGTGCCCAGGCCAAACAGTTGGGCTGGACCAGGGTCAGTGGCCCAAGAAGCGTGGTACTTCACATGCTTGAAAATGCGGAGAGTAATGCTGAATGTAAGGGCTGAGATGTAGATTCTCTGATCACTGAGCACATCCAGGTGAACAAAGCCCCCAAGATGCAGCGCAGAGCTTACAGGGCTCATGGTTGGATTCACCCACTCATGAGCTGGGGATAGGAGCTAGGAGAGGGGCAAGCATGGGCTGCTGTCTCATTATAAATTGTAAGATGTTATCTGACTTTTTAACTACGTTTAAGTATTACTTTGATTAAAAGACAAAAGAATTGGGATGCCTGGGCGGCTCAGTAGTTGAGTGTCTGCTTTTGGCCCAGGGCGTGACCCTGGGGTCCCAGGATCAAGTCCTGCATTGGGCTCCCTGCATGGAGCCTGCTTCTTTCTCCCTCTGCCTGTGTCTCTGCCTCTCTCTCTCTGTCTCTCATGAATAATAAAATCTTTAAAAGAAAAAAAAAAAGACTTAAGAATAAAGGCAAGAGGAACAACAAACTCACCGTCCAGTTGGTGAACCAAAACATGACCGTCACCTCTGAATAGTGACAGCATAGATAGCTATCATCTTTATACTTCCTCTATGTTTCCTTGTATTTCTATACTTTCCATACATACATTACTTTTACATTTAGGACATAAATAGTTATCAAAACAGAAAAACAGACACTTACAGGATTCTAATAATGTCTGGCAGTGAGCGAAATAAGAAAATCACAGAAGCAAACACACGTGATTCTTACCCACCTTTATGCAGACGTTGACAGCAACAGTCTGATCCCCTATGCTGCTGAGCGCATGAAATAAAGCGAGTGTCTGAATCCCCCCAGGCTCGCTGCCTGTGTCATCCATGGAGCCGTCACCTCCCATGAACTTGACTTGTAACCAGTTTGCTAAAATTCTGTGAATAAAAGAAAATAACAATTAAAAAAAGATTTTTTTAAAAAGGTTTTATTTATTTATTTAAACATGATGGGGATCCCTGGGTGGCTCAGCAGTTTAGCGCCTGCCTTTGGCCCGGGGCGCAATCCTGGAGTCACGGGATCGAGTCCCACATCGGGCTCCCAGCACGAAGCCTGCTTCTCCCTCCTCCTGTGTCTCTGCCTCTCTCTATGTCTATCACAAATAAATAAATTAATTAAAAAAAAAAAAAAAAAACATGAGAGACACAGAGAGAAGCAGAGACACAGGCGGAGAAGCAGGCTCCATGCAGGGAGCCCGATGTGGGACTCAATCCTGGGTCTCCAGGATCACACCCTAGGCCAAAGGCGGCACTAAACCGCTGAGCCACCCAGGGGTCCCAAGATTTTAATTCTAAATGTAACCTATAAAGATTTTTAGGAAAACTTAGGAAGGGAACTACCACACAGATGTGGGTTGACAGACATCAACTGTGATGGACTTCCCTAAACCCCATGGATCAACTACATACACACTCTACAGAATCAAATTTCATGCCTGAGCTCTTGAAGATTACTGGGATGTACATTTCTTAGAGAATAAACTTATTTAGCAAATCAGAACACAGCTGTTTTGTTCTAAGAAATGAATCATGATTTAAATACTTTTAAAATACTTCAACTCTCCTCTTTGCTCAGATGTCTTACAAACTGGATGACCTTTTCTTTAGCTTGCATGTGTTTCAATAGTAACTGCTAAAGAAGGAATGTATCCAGAGAACTTAGTACCCTTGAACACTGCTAACAGGAATGGAAAATGGGTGCAGCTACTGTGGAAAAACAGTCGGGCAATTCTTCAAGGACTTTTAAACATAAAGTTACCTCACAACCTAGCAATTCCACTCCTAGGTATGTAACAAACAGAACTGCAAACATCTGTCCACACAAACACATACACATGAATGCTCAGAGCAGCATTATTCATAATAACCAGAGAGCGGAAACAACCCAGATGCCCATCAACTGACGAAAGATAAATAAACTGTGCTACATTCATACAATGGAATATTATTCAGCCACAAATAAAGAATGAAGGGCTGATACTGCTACAAGATGAAACCCAGAAAACAGGATGGCTGAGTGAAAGGTGCCAGTCATAGGTCTACACATAGTAGGACCCCGTTCATATAGGAAAACACATAGAAGATAGAGACAGTAGTGGTTTCTGGGAACTAATACAGGGAGGAATGATGAGCAACTGCTGATGGACACGGAATTTCTTTGTAGGTAAAACATGTTCCAGAATTAGTGCTGATAGTTGTACCACTCTGTGAATATGAAAAACCAGTGAAACCAACTTTAGATGGGTGAAATGTATCATGTAAATTACATTGTCAATAAAGTTGTTAAAAAAGAAAAGTAACATGTTCTGCTTTAAAATGATTTCTGGACTACAAAGCTGTGATCATCAAGACAGTGTGGTACTGACATAAAAAGAGACACACAAATCAATGGAACAGAATAGAGAACCCAGGAATGGGCCCTCAACTCTACGGTCAACTCATCTTTGACAAAGCAGAAAAGACCATCCACTGGAAAAAGGACAGTCTCTTCAATAAATGGTGCTGGGGAAATTGGGCAGCCACATGCATGAGAATGAATCTGGACCAATCTCTTACACCAGACACAAAGATAAACTCAAAATGGATGAAAGATCTAAATGTGAGACAGGAATCCATCAAAATCCTAGAGGAGAACACAGGCAACACCCTTTTTGAACTTGGCCACAGTAACTTCTTCCAAGATACATCCATGAAGGCAAGGGAAACCAAAGCAAAAATGAACTACTGGGACTGAAGATAAAAAAGCTTCTGCACAGCAAAGGAAGCAGTCAACAAAACTAAAAACTTACAGAATGGGAGAAGATATGTGCAAATCACATATCAGATAAAGGACTCATATCCAGGGTCTATAAAGAACTTATCAAACAACACCCAAGAAATGAACAATCCAGTCAAGAAATGGGCAGAAGATGTGAGCAAACAAGTCTCCAGAGGAGACCCACACGGGACCCCAGACACACGGAAAGATGCTCCACGTCCCTCGGCATCAGGGAGACACACACCAAATCCACGTAGGACCCCCACCCCGTCAGGACGGCCACCGTCAGGAGGCAACAGGTGTGGGGAGGATGTGGAGAAAGGGGAGCCTCTCTGCTGCTGTGGGAATGCAGGCGGGCGGCCACCGTGGGGACCTCGAGGAGTTGGATGGGCAGGGGGCCTCGAGGAGTCGGACACGGAGCTGCCCTCTGACCCGGCAATTGCACTGCAAGGTACTGACCCCGCAGCCCAGAGGCGGTGAGCTGCAGGGGCACCTGCACCCCCGCGTTCCCCGCGGCCGTGCCCACGGGGGCCGCACCGCGGGAGGAGCCTCGACAACCACGGACAGATGCTGGAGGAAGGAGACGTGGTCCCTGCGCACCCCAGGTGTCACTCGGCCGTCAGAGGGGGGAGATCTCGCCATTTACACAGACATGGGGGGAGCCGGAGGGCGTGATGCCGAGGGAGGCGTGTCGGCCAGGGAGAGACATTATCACACGGCCTCCCTCATACGGGGACTAGAGGAAATAGTGAAAGGGATTATAAGGGAAAGGAGGGGAAGTGGGTGGGAAAAATTAGAGGGAGACAAAATGAGAGACTCCTAACTCTGGGAAGCAAACAAAGGGTTGCAGAAGGTGGGGGGATGGGGTAGCTGGCTGACAGGCACTGAGGAGGGCACTTGATGGGGTGAGCACTGGTTATCATACTGTATGATGGCAAACTAAATTTAAATTTTGAGAAATTTTTAAGGGACGTCTGGGTGGCTCAGCGGTTGAGCATCTGCCTTCAGCCCAGGGCGTGATCCTAGAGTCCTGGATCGAGTCCCACATCAGGCTCCCTGCATGGAGCTTGCTCCTCCCTCTGCCTCTCTCTCTGTGTCTCTCATGAATAAATAAGTAAAATCTAAAAAAAATAAATTAATTAAATTTTTTAAAAAAGTGATTTCTGGAAGCAGTTTGGTTATAGAAAATAATGCCATGTCAATTTCTTGAATTTCCTTTTTAAAAAATGCCCGTTTTTTTTCTTAAAAAAAAAAAAGGGGAGGGGGACTACAGCAAACACACTATAAATGGTCTTCCCCAAGAATCTGAATGAAGTGGGCTATAATCAATACACCTCAGCATAGCTTTAGATGAGCATCAACTCTTAAATGCTTTTGCACATAAACTATTATCCCGTTTACAGAATAAAAATTTTAAAAATCTAAAGTGTCAACTTCAAGCCACAAACAGAACAGGCCACAAGTCCCTGACGCCTGATGCTTTCAGAGAAGTCACTCTGCCTCCAGAGGTCACTTTCTCAACCTCACAGCCCAAAGAGGGAACCCTTTCCTGACCTGCCAGGGCTCCCTGGGCCCTGCTCTTCTCCATCAGGCAACACCAGCACCAGCTTCCAAAATACACGCTCCCGCCTCCCAGGGAGATGCTTGGCCACGAGGGATGGCAGGTCCAGGGGCACCCATGCCGCGTCACTGGAAGGGACAGAGCACGGGGGTGAGCGAGGGCACAAGCCCCAGGCAGGAGAAGCACGCACACCGGGGCACAACAGACCTCAGCAGTTGCTTGTAGAAGTGCTGAACCTTCATCTGGTGTGCTGTCTGACTTCTGAGCCACCGTAACCTACGAAGAAAGGACACAGTGCGTGAGGCCAGCTCAGCGCCCGAGGAAGGAACCTGATAAATTCCTGCTGTTCTGAGTGGAAAATAACTGGTTAGTGGAGTCTCCTGATGGAGATGCTTAGGAGACTAAGAGAACTTTTTCTGATAAAGAAACTGATTAGTCAGCAGACTCATTCATTAAACAAATATCAAGCACTTATCTATCATGTGTGAGCCATGGGAGATGAGCAGTACACAGACAAAATTCCGCCCTCTACAACACTTCCACGGGGACAGAACCTCTACCAACGGATATGGACAGCGTAAATCCACAAAGACCAGAAAACAAACAGATGATTCTAAGTAAGATTCCAGTACCAGGCCCTGAGTGTGTGAAGTAGAAAAGGCACACGAAATCAAGGCATGTAGAACGTGTCACACGTCGGAACTGGAGGGGAAGACAAACTTCCAGAACAAAATCCTGCATCTGTCTTCACTTTCTCTGATTCTACCCATCTTCCCTCCAAATGCACACGTTATTCCACACTCCCCATAAAGCCGAGTGGGGCAGGGGCACATCGGGCAGCCATGGCAGGCTGAGTGCTGACCTGGTGCAGGAGATGCCCACTCTCCCTGCATGGCCCAAGTCCAGAAGGCCCTTGGCCAGGTTCTCCTCAGCAATGGGACACTCCGCACTGGGCACCAAGGTCCTCAGCCGGTCGTTGATATCCACACAGCAGGGGGCCGCTGGGAAGGCCCGCATCTGGCGCCTAAGTTTCTTCCGGGCCGCAACAGCTTCTCTCCACCTGGATGATACACCAATATGTCACCCCTGTGTATACTGAAGTTTACTGATAGGGACAAATGCGAAAATGCAGTCCAGCGCTAAAACACAGGGCAGCACACTTCCTGGCAATATATGGAAGTCTTTTTCAGCAAGTCCTCAAACTGAAAAATGAATCAGAATTAAAATTAATACTCAGGCACAGGAAAGGCATGGTAACAGTTGAGTGGTGGTGAACAACAAAACCAGGGAAGCACCAAAGCTGAACAACCTTTGGACACCAATTTGGCAATAAGGATACAAACCTAAGATACATACACACTCTGACCCAGCAAATACCACTGATAGGAATTATCTCCAGGTACGTGTGTACCCGTGTGGAATGTTTGTAAAAAGACAGTCACTGCAGCACTCTGTCACAGCTAAAAAGAAAAGCCACGTGAAAGTCTCCCCCCTGAGAACTAGGCAGGTCACGTATGGTGCCACTGACACCTGGAAGAGTCCAGTATGCTGTGGTGGTTCGGCCTCCACCTGACCTCAAATGCAGTAAAGGCTAGCACAGAGCAGAGACGTGCTAAGTTTATGTTCATTATTTTCCTCCTTTTCTATAAGGTTATATTACTATATATAAACCTAAAACTACTTAGTTTTTTATTTATATTTATTATTAATTTTTAAAAATATTTTATTTATTTATTCATGAGGGACGCAGAGAGAGGCAGAGACATGGGCAGAGGGAGAAGCAGGCTCTCTGCAGGGACCCCAGGGTCATGCCCTGAGCCAAAGGCAGACGCTCAACTGCTGAGCCACCCAGGCGTCCCTACTTAGTTTGGATATGCAGTCTGTATGTTGTATACATTTCCCTGAGAATTGCTTTTTTCACTATTTAATTATATTTTGGAAATTCATCCAGCTAGAATTTGTTTGGCTCATTCATGGCTACCTCCCTGTGAGTAAACAACAGAAAACAACCTATAAATATTTGTCGTAATACAGAACAGCTCCCAATCTGATTCCATACTCATCCCCTTAGCATCTACTCTTTAGGAAGGAACACGTTTCGTGTGTGTGTGTGTGTGTGTGTGTGTGTGTGTGTGTGTGTAACTGACTATTTCTGAAAGTATCACCTTTATCAAAGGCTCTCCCCACGTGCATTCATTTCTTCTGTAAGGAGGATACATGACTCACCGCTGGAGATATTTGCAGAAGCACTGAAGTTCCTGGAGGGTCTCCTTTGCAGTCTGGAAAATTTCTTCCCCAAGAAACAGGTCCACCAGGTGGGCACAGACATCCTCACAGCAACGGGCCACTCGGACCCTCTGGTCTGTCTCCACTGCCCTCCTACAGAAGAGGGCAATCAGGATGAGAGACATTGCACCCCAGGCCCACACACATCGAGCGCTTGCCCTCAAAGTGGCAAGACTCTGCATCCTTAATATTTTTTTTAGATTTATTTATTCATGAGAAACAGAGAGAGGCAGAGACACAGGCAGAGGGAGAAGCAGGCTCCATGCAGGGAGCCCGATGTGGGACTCGGTCCTGGGACCCCAGGATCACGCCCTAGGCCAAAGGCGGCAGTAAACCGCTGAGCCACCCACGCTGCCCCGCATCCTTACTACTGAAATGTAATTATGTCTCTGCCACAAAAGAAGCTTTAGGATTTTCATTTTACTTAATGTACAGACACCTGAAAAGACAGAAGAGAAAAAAGAACAAAAGTGGTACAGGGTACTAGATTACAGGTCCAACAGAGCCCTTGCAAATGGTCAATATACCTTCAACCTAATAAATAGTTACAAATTTTAATTTTTAAATGACCAGTAAGACAACTTCCACACTTTCTCATCAGCAATATCTGATGTTTGCAATGACGAGAGTCTCAAGTACATGACAGCTGGCAGCCAAAACTGGCAGCACATGTCTTACATGGCAGTGGTCCTTAGATAAACCAGTATCTAAAAGAGATTATTATGACAAAATTCTGTCAACCAAGGGAGCACAGAAAATGTTATCAAATACATTTAGTCACAAAAACAAAGAAGCTTAAACAAGCACGATGTATTTTCAGTAGCCATCCTCTGTGGCAGGTGGACACCAGCTCTGGACCTGAGCTGAAACCCAGGTCTCCTGGGACTGCAGGAAAATATATCAGCAAGTCCCAGCTCTTATATATTTCCTAACGCTCCCTCCTGGGATTAAGAACAGACATCGATCCATCACTTAAATGGTCTCATACTTAGAGTAAACAGGGAAACAGATTCGCATTTATTAAAGACAGAAACACAATTGAAACAAAACACTTCTGTCCTCCATCTGCACTGGAATCTATGCCCTGTGCTACTAAAGCTCATCTGGTCCAAGGCTACCTCAGGGGAGCTCAAGCACAGATAGATTTCCCTGCATATTGAACTTCTTTCTACCCTGAGGCTTGGAGGTGAAATCAATAAAGTTCTTAAGTGACCATAAACTTAATATAGAAGACTATACACATAAGATGCTATATATGAGTCTCATGGTAACCACAGACCAAAAACCTATCATAAATACACAAAAAATAAAGAGAAAGGAATCCAAGCATATTATTTCAGAAAGCCATCAAACCCCATGCGAAGAGAGAAGAAAGGAACAGAGAAGAATTATAAAAAACCAGAAAGTGATGAACAGAAGGGTAATAAGCACATACCTATCAGTAATTGCGTTGAATGTAGATGCTCAAATTGAAACACATAGGGTGACTGAATGGATTAAAAAACAAGATCCATCTACGTGCTGCCTACAGGAGTCTCACTTCAGACCTAAAGACATACAGACTGACGGTGAAGAACGAGTGGAAAACACACACCATGCAAATGGAAGTGAATAAAAGCCAAGGTAGCAATACTCAGACAAGCTAGACTTTAAAACAATGACCATAGCAAGAGGCAAAAAAGTACGCTACATAACGATAAAGGGAACAATATCTACGTACCCAACATGGGAGCACCTAAATACATAAAACAAATACTAACAGACACAAAAGAGAAACTGGCATAAAACAGCAATGATAGAGGACTTTAACACCACATTCACATCAACGGATCGATTATCCAGACAGAAAATCAACAAGGAATCAGTAACTTTGAACAACACATTAGACCAGTTGGGCCTAACATATATATATAGAATATTCCATCCAAAAACAACAGAATACAGATTCTTTAGGTGCATAAGGAACACTCTCCAGGACAGATCACTTATTAGGCCACAGAATAAGTCTCAATAAATTTAGGAAGACTGAAAGCATATCAGTTCTTCAGTTCAGATGCTTCAGTTGGAAGCATCTCTTCCAACAAGAGTATGAAACAAAAAACCAATTACAAGAAAAAATATGAAAAGAACACAAATAAATGGGGGCTAACCAACAGGCTACTAAACAAAAAAATGGGTCAACCAAGAAATCAAATAAGAAATTAAAAAAATACACGGAGACAAATAAAATGAAAATACAACAGTCCAAAATCTTTGGGATACAGCTGTCCCAAGGAGATTTATAGTGATACAGGCCTACCTCAAGAAGAAAAATCTCGAATAAACAATCTAACCTTACACCTAAAGGTAAGGTGTAAGGTTTTTTCCCCCTAAAGGGGGGGAAAAAAGGACAAACAAAACCCAAAGCTTAGTGACACGTGGGTGGCTCACTGGATGAGTGTCTGCCTTTCGCTCAGGTCATGATTCCGGGGTACTGGGATCAAGTCCTGCATCAGGCTCCCCATAGGGAACCTGCTTCTCCCGCTGCCTGTATCTCTGTCCCCCCCCCGCCCCGGTCTCTCTTGAATGAATGAATGAATGAATGAATGAATAAATAAATAAATAAATGAAATCTTTAGAAAACAAAACACAAAGCTTAGAGAAGGAAAGAAATAATAAAGATTAGAACAGAAATAAATGAAACACAATAAACACAAAATAGATCAATAAAACCAACAGCTGGTTCTTCGTAAAGATAAACAAAATTGAAAAACCTTTAGCCAGACTCATCAAGAAAAAGAGGACTCAAAGAAATTAAGTTAGAAATTGAGAAGGAGAGGCGCCTGGGTGGCTCAGTGGTTGAGCATCTGCCTTTGGCTCAGGTCATGATCCCCGGGTCTCTAGTCTCCACCCTGCCTTGCTCAGTGGGGAGTCTGCTTCTTCCACGGTCCCTCACCCAGCTCGTGCTCTCTATCTCAAATAAAAAATAGAATCTTTGAAAAGAAAAGAAATGGAAGAGAAAAAAAATCACAGAAATAGAAATGTTAGGGACGCCTGAGTGGCTACAGTGGTTGGGTGCCTGCCTTCGGCTCAGGTCATGATCCCAGGATCCGGGATCGAGTTCCACATCGGGCTCCCTGCAAGGAGCCTACTTTTCCCTCTCCCTGTGTCTCTGCCTCTCTCTCTCAGTCTGTGTCTCACATGAATAAATAAATAAATCTTAAAAAACAAAAAAGAAATACAAAGGATGTAAGAAAATATAAAAAATTATATGCCAACAAACTGGACAACCTAGAAGTAGATAAATTCCTAGAAACATACAATCTTCTAAAACTCAATCAGGAAAAAAAATAGAAAATTTGAACAGATTACTAGTAATGAAATGGAATCAGTAATCAAAAAACTCCCAACAAACAAAAGTTCAGGCCAGATGGCTTCACAGGTAAATTCTATCAAATACGTAAATAAGAGTTGATAACTACTTTTCTCAAACTATTCCAAAAAATAGAAGAGGGAGGAAAACAGTCTATAAATGTAGTAACATTCATTCTACAAAGCCAGCATTATCCTGATACAAAAACAGATACTACAAAAAAAGAGAAATACAGGCCAATATTCTTGATGAACATGGATGCAAAGATCCTCAACAAAATATTAGCAGACTGAATTCACCAATACATGAAAAATGATTCTCCACAATCAAGTGAGATTTATTCCTGCGATGCAACGGTGGTTCAATATTCATAAATCACTCAATAGGACACACCACATTAACAAAAGAAAGGATAAAAACCATAAGATCATCTCAATAGATAAAATTAAAAAGCATTTGACAAAATACAACCCCACTGATCATAAAAACTATCAACAAAGTACATATAGAAGGAACATATCTCAACATAATAAAGGTCACACAGTGAACATCATATTTAATGGTGAAAGACTGAGAGACCTTTTCCTCTAGGACCATTAACAAATCAAGGATGCCCAACTCTCACCCCTTTTATCCAGTATAGTCTTGGAAGTCCCAGCTACAGCAGTGAGACAAAAAAATAAAGAAATCCAAATTGGTAAGAAAGAAGTAAAACTGTCACTCTTTGCAGATAATGTGATACTAACTATAGAAAACCCTAGGGGGATCCCTGGGTGCCTCAGCGGTTTGGCGCCTGCCTTTGGCCCAGGGCACGATCCTGGAGTCCCGGGATGGAGTCCCGCGTCGGGCTCCCTGTGTGGAGTCTGCTTCTCCCTTTGCCTCTCTCTCTCTCTCTCCATCATAAATAAATAAATCTTTAAAAAAGAAAAAAAGAAAACCCTAAAGACTCCACCAAAAAACTACGAGAACTGATAAATGAATTCAATAAAGTTACAAGACACAAAATTAATACATGGAAATTTGCTACATTTCTATACACTAATAACGAAGTAGCAGAAAGAGAAACTGAATTTAACCAAGGAAGTAGAAGACCTATACTCTGAAAACTATACAACACTGATTAAAGAAACTGAAGATGACACAAACAAATGGAAAGATATTTCATGCTCATGGGTTGAAAGAATTAATATCGTTAAAATGTCTATACTATAAAGGAATGTACAGATTCGATACAATCCCTATCAAAACACCAACAGCACTTTTCACAGATAAAAACAGATAATCCTAAAATCTGTATGGAACCACAAAGACCTTGAATAGTCAAAGCAATCTTGAGAAAGAATAACAAAATTGAAAGTATCACAATCCCAAATTTCATAATATACTACAAAACTACAGTAATCAAAATATATGGTACTGGCACAAAAAGAGACACAGGGATTAATGGAATAGGATAGAGGGCCCATTCCTATATGGTCAATTGTCCATAAACAAAGGAGGTAGGAGTATACAGCGGAAAAAGATAGTTTTCAACAAATGCTGTAGGGAAAACTGCTACATGCATGGGAATGAAACTAGACCACTTTCTCACACCGCACAAAGAAACTCAAAATGGATTAAAGACCTCAATGTGAGACCTAAAACCTTAACACCCCTAAATGAAAACACAGGCAGTAACTCTCGGACATCATCCTTCACAACCTATTTATGAATAAATCTCCTCAGGCCAAGCAAACAAAAGCAAAAACAAGCTACTAAGATTATACCAAAATAAAAAGCTTTTGCACAGTAAAGGAAACCATCAGCAAAACAAAAAGGCAACCCACTGAATGGGAGCAGATATCCACAAATGATCTATCCAATACAAGATTAATATCCAAAATATATTAAGAACTTACATAGCATAAAAAAAAAAAATCCAATTAAAAACAGGCAGAGGAACTGAATAGGCATTTCTCGAAAGAGGACATATATACGGCCAACAGACACATGAAAAGATGCTCAACATCACACTAGTCATCAAGGAAATGTGAATCAAAACCATAAATGAGATACCACCTCATACCAGTCAGGTGGATAGAATCAAAAAGACAAGAAATAATGATGTTGACCAGGATGTGGAGAAAAGGGAACCCTTGTGTACTGCTGGTGGCAACGTAAATTAGTACAACCGTTGTGGAAAACAGTATAGAGGCTCCTGAAAAAAACTAAAACTTAAAATACCTTATGATCCGGTAATTCTATTACTGCGTACTTATTAACCCGATGGAACTGAAAACGCTAATTTGGAAAGATATCTGCACCCATATGTTTATAACAGCATTACTTACAATCATCAAGATGTGGAAGCAACCTAAGTATCCAGAGACACATAAATAAAGATACGGGTGTGGGTGTGGGTGGGTGTGGGCGTGGGTGTGTGTGTAGGCGTGTAAAAATACTACTCAGCCATCAAACAAGAATGAGATCTTGCCACTTGCAACCCCATGGATAGATGTAGAGAATAATGTGCTAAGTGAACTAAGTCAGAGAAAGACAAATACCTTATTTCACTTTTATGTGGAACCTAAAACAGAGAACAAAGGAACAAACAAAAACAGACTCTTAAATACAGAGAGCTGGTAGTTGCCAGAGGCAGGTAGGTGGGGGCATGAGTGAAATAGATGGAGATTAATTAAGAAGTACAAACTTCCAATCACAAAATAAATACGTCACAGAGATGAAAAGAACAACACAGGGAATACAGTGAATAATAAATACTGGGGCAGCCCGGGTGGCTCAGCGGTTTGGCACCGCCTTCATTCAGCCCAGGGCGTGATCCTGGAGACCCAGGATCGAGTCCCACGTCGGGCTCCCTGCGTGGAGCCTGCTTCTCCCTCTGCCTGTGTCTCTGCCCCCCCACCCTCTCTCATGAATAAATAAATAAAATATTTTAAATAATAATAATAAGTACTGTAAAAATGTTGTATGGTGACAGGTGGTGACTACACTTACCTTGGTGAGCAATGAATCTATATATAGGACTTTCAAATCAATATGCTGTACACCTGAACCTAATATAACACTGCATGTGAATTAGGCTTCAATTTAAAAAAATAAGTCAATAAAGTTCTGAAATGAAAGAATTCCGAGAAATCTTTTAACATATGAAGCAAGAAAGGACCTTCTACTTGAGAAAAACTGACAGTGGCTAACTTGGCACGCAGAGGACCACCATGAATCGTCCTGCTGACGGACACCTCCCAGAGCCAGCGCAGGGCCGGCGGCGGCGCTGGGCACGGAAGCGAGGCCCTCTCTGGACGCAACACGGCTCCAGCACAGGGACGCCATCTTATGGTTGGCCGCTCCAAGACACGCTCCTTGTCAGCGTGCAACACGGCTGGCGTGAACCGCGGCAGCCTGGCCACGGTGCCTCAACAACCCTAACCGTCCCACCACCCCACACCCTCAGCTCCAGGACACCGGCACTCGACTTACTTCAACTCTTGGGAGCAGGTCTCTCTCACACATTCTGTCACCACCAGCTCTGTGACCTCTGCAGCCAGGCCCTGGCTCAGCTCACTTAACACCAGTTCTCGCTCTTGTTTCAACCTACGGGTAAAAGCACAAGGGTCACGTTGAAGGGCCGGCACACTCCTGACTTCGCAAGTGGGGATGTGAGTGGGGCTGCCTCAGCCAGCAAGCCCACTCCTCTGACCCCACCAGACAGCCACACGGCCACACACCCCAGCTTCCCCGCCACCACCTTCCCCCCAACGCCAGCCGGGCGGGAAGGCTGCTGTGCACAAGGTGGCTGTGACCTCAGGACGCCCACCCACCTCCTGGGCTGCGCGCACGGGGCGCAGGTGAACCAGGGCTGAGGCCAGTGCAGTGGACAACGGTAGGAGCATCCAGGCCAGGGTGGTTTCTGTCCTGTGTCCATACTTTCCGACGCTGTCTCACACGCACAAGGCACACTCACCTCTCCTCTTCAGCCTGCCGCCTCTCCTCCTCCTTTCGCTCCCTTTCCTTAGAGACTTCTTCAGCTGCAATGTGCCTCAAAATACCTGTGGTCGCAGCTGTTAATAGCTCCTCCATAGCAGCATTGGAAACACTAGGCAGAGAAAAGTGGGCATCATTCTAAATAGATAAATACAAGCCAAGCAAGCTGCATAACTATATTTCTAATATCAGCATGGAAAAAAATACATACTTGGTCTTTAGCATAAAAATTAAACTCATGGTTAAAAACATACAATCTATTACAACTGACTCATGTAGAAAGAGACAATCTGAATACACCTATAAAACTTGTGAAGAAATTGACTCAGTATTCAAAAACCTCTCCTGATAAGGAAAAATCCAGAACCAGATGGCTCCACCGATAGATTATATTGAATACTTATGGAAGAACACCAACCCTTCTCAAACTCTTCTAAAAATCTGAAGAGAAGAAACATTTTCTACACTTCTGTGAGACTAGCATTGTCCTGATTGGATACCAAAACCAGACAAAGACACTATTAGAAAACTACAGATCAATATCCCTTAAGAATATTGTTATAAAAATCCTCAACAAAATACTAACAAACCAAAGTTCAGCAATATATTTAAAGGATTATATAAAATTACCAAGTGGGATCTAGTCCTGGAATGAAAGGATAGTTCAACAAATGAAAACCAATGTAGTACAAACATATTAATAAACTGAAAGGGAAAAAACTCACATGATCATCCCAAGTAATGCAGAAAGAGCATATAACAAAATTCAGCCCCATTTCATGATAAAAATTTCCAAAAAAAAAAAAGTAGAAACAGAATTTCCTCAACATGATAAAGCCTGCACATGAATATAAATGAATACGTGATACACCCACAGCTAACACCGTAGTCAGATGTGAAGGGCTGAAAACTTTTCCTTTAAGATCAAGAACAAGACAAGAATGCCCTATTTGCTGCTTCTATTCAATACCATATTGGACATTACAGAAAAATAAAAAACATCCCAAGTACAAAAGAAAAAAAAAACTATTATCTATTCACTAAGGACATGACCTTATATACAGAAAATCCTAGGAAGTCCACTCAAAACCTATTAGAACTGAGGGGCAGCCAGGAGGCTCAGCAGTTGAGCATCTGCCTTTACCCCAGGGCATGATCCTGGAGTCCCAGGATCGAGTCCCATGTCAGGCTCTGTGTATGGAGCCTGCTTCTCCCTCTGCCTGTATCTCCGCCTCTCTCTCTGTCAGTCATAAATAAATAAAAAATCTTAAAAAACAAACAAACCTCAATTTACTACATAAGTACAGTAATCAAAACAATGTGGAACTGGCATAAAAATAGACATTATGGACCAAAAGAGCAGAACAGAGAATCCAAAAAAGAAACCCTCACAGGGATCCCTGGGTGGCTCATCGGTTTAGCACCTGCCTTCGGCCCAGAGCGTGATCCTGGAGACCCAGGATCAAGTCCCACATCAGGCTCCCTGCATGGAGCCTGCTTCTCCCTCTGCCTGTGTCTCTGCCTCCGTCTCTCTCTCTGTGTCTCTGTCTCTGTCATGAATAAACAAATAAATGAAAGAAAGAAAGAAAGAAAGAAAGAAAGAAAGAAAGAAAGAGAAAGAAAGAAAGAAAGAAAGAAAGAAAGAAAGAAAGAAAGAAAGAAAGAAAGAAAGAGAAAGAAAGAAAGAAAGAAAGAAAGAAAGAAAGAAAGAAACCAACCCTCACATATGGCCAGTTGATTTCCAACAAGGGTGCCACGACCATTCACAGAGGAAAAGAGAGTCATTTCAAAATACAGAGAATATATACAAAAGAATGCTGTTGCATCTGTATCTTATACCATATATGAAAATGAAACCAACGTATGTCAAAGACCTAAACTTAAAGACTTAAAACTATAAAATTCTTAGAAGGAAACATGGGAAAATATTCATATTGTTGGATTTAGTAATTTCTTGAATATGAAACTGAAAAGCACAGGCAACAAAAGAAAAATTCAATAAAATGAACTGCATAAAATTTAAAACTTTCATGCGTCTTAGAACACGATCAAGAGAGTGAAATGAAAAGGCAATCTATACTCAGCCATTAGAAACAACAAATACCCACCATTTGCTTCAACGTGGATGGACCTGGAGGGTATTATGCTGAGTGAAGTAAGTCAATCGGAGAAGGACAGTGTATGTTCTCATTCATTTGGGGAATATGAATAATAGTGAAAGGGAATATAAGGGAAGGGAGAAGAAATGTGTGGGAAATATCAGAAAGGGAGACAGAACATAAAGACTCCTAACTCTGGGAAACGAACTAGGGGTGGTGGAAGGGGAGGAGGGCGGGGGGTGGGGGTGAATGGGTGACGGGCACTGAGGGGGACACTTGACGGGATGAGCACTGGGTGTTATTCTGTATGTTGGTAAATTGAACACCAATAAAAGTTAATTTATTAAAAAAAAAAAAGAAAAGAAAAGGCAATCTAAACAAAAAGGCACTCCCAAGCAAAATAGGAAAAAATGTTTGCAAATCATGTATCTAAAAAGGGACTAACATTCAGAAAATAAAAGAACTCCTACAAACTAACAAAAAAACAATTCAAAAATGGGCAAAGGACTTGAATATAGATTTCTCCAAAGAAGATACACAAAAGGCAAGCACGTGAAAACACGCTTAACGTCGTTACTCATCAGGGAGATGCAAACTACGAGATACCACTTTGCACCCACGATGATGATTACTACAAAAGTTTTTTAAATGATACTATGTGCTGGCAACAATGCAGAGAAAATGGAACCCTTGTGTGCTGCTGGCGGGAATACAAAATGGTGTAGCCACTGTGGAAAAGAGTTTGGTAGTTTTTCAAAAAATATAAAAAACAGGCAGCCCCAGTGGCTCAGCGGTTTAGCACCACCTTCAGCCCAGGGCGTGACCCCGGGGTCCTGGGATGGAGTCCTGCGTCGGGCTCCCCTGCATGGAACCCGCTTCTCCCTCTGCCTGCATCTCTGCCTCTCTGTGTGTCTCTCATGAATAAATAAAATCATATACACACACACACACACACACACATAAAAGATCATATAATCCAGTAATTCCAATTCTAGGCATATGCCCACAAGAACTGAAAGCAGAGACTCAAATAGTTATCGGTAAACCAGTGTTCCTAACAGCATTATTCGCAGTAGTCAAAAGGTGAAAAAAAAAACCCAGCGTCCATCAACAGACGAATAAGCAAAATCTGGTACATATACACGTATATGTGTGTTGATACACGTGATCCTTGAACAGCACGCTTTGAACCGCACAGGTCCCCTGACACCAACACCACGGTAAGTGTACTTTGTTTCCTTTACGGTTTTATTAACATTTTCTTCTCTCTAGCTTACTTTACTGATATATACAACAAACACGATACGTGTTAATCAACTACTAACTGTTATCAGTAAGGCTTCCAGTCAATAGTAGGTTATAAGCAGTTGAGATTTTGGGGAGTCAAAAGTTAAACTCAGATTTTCAACTGCACAGGGCATCAACACCCCAAGAGTCAACTGTATACTTCAAGGGAGTGTTATTCAGCCATAAAAAGGAAGGAAATGCTGATTTGTGCTACTATAGATGAACTTGAAGACGTTTTTGTATCTAAAACAAGCCAGAAAAAATAAAATAAAATAAAATAAAATAAAATAAAATAAAATAAAATAAAACAAGCCAGACACAAAAGGACAAATATTCTTATGATGTCTCTCATGTGAGGCGTGTAAAAGAGACAAAGTCATAAAGTCATAAAACAGAATAGAGGTTAACAGGAGCCGCGGAGAGAGGAGAATGGGATATTACTGCTGAATGGCTACAGTTTGTTTGGGATGAAAAATTTTGGAAATAGTGATGAGGGATACACAACATGGTTAACACACTTAAATGCCACTGAATTGTGTGCTTAAAAATGATGAAGGTGGTTAACTTTGTTAGGCACATTTTATCACAATAAAACAAAGCCAACGAAATCCTATTTAGTTTTAGTTGAAACTAAAGGTAGGAGTCCAGTGTAAGAAAATGAATCAAGCCTATCAATAACCTTAATCCTTTGAGGCATCTGCACTTTTGGGTAAAAGAATACCTTTTAATCATTGCGTGATTTCATGTGTAATAGGATTTTACAACATGTCTGAAATTCTTAAGATAATCTGATTTACTAAATCAATAAGCTTAACTTCATAGAAGTCGCTTAAGTCTTAGAAAAGTTTTAACTATTAAATTTATGAAGACTAGATATCTAAAATATTAGAAACATATGAGGTTTATAAATATAACTTGAAATCTCTAAAGAAATTTCATCATGGTATAAAACACAATTGATGTCGAATGTTTGGAAGGATTTAATCTGTTAAATTTCTAAAGTAAAATTTAATCCAAGATCACATAAAAGTGTTTCTAATATTCAATAGAGAATAAAGAAATTTTTACTTCACTAGATTGTAAAGGCATATTTAAAGTTTAAGGAAAAATAGGTCTTACTTTAGAACTCTAACAAACCCAACCTTGCTCAAAAGGCGCACACCTGCAGAAACTCCTGCCAGCGACCGAGGAGGTCAGGAGCGCCAGCACAGCTAAGGCTGCACCAAGGGCAGGTGGCGTCCTGCCCAAGACCGAGCAGCTCCACGGGGAGAAACGGAGGGACGGGGGACCGGCGGGCGGGCAGCTTCAGAGCGGAGGGGCCCGGCACTCACCCCAGGGCTGTCGTGGCGAAGGCCGCCCCGGCGGCGCCAACCTCCTCACAGTCCCTCTGCAGGACCTCCTGGATGAGCTCATCCACCACCTGAGCCAGGTCCTGAGGAGAGGTCAGAGGGGTCAGGCGTGGCAGGGAGACTCGGCCTCAGTCCACCCAGCCTTACAGCCCGAGGGCCCCGAGCCCTGCACAGGACCCGAGGTGGCCTGGGGCAGCCCCCGCCCTGGGGCAAACGTCACTCGCAAGCCGTCTGAGGGCCCCGACAGTCCTCCCGTGGGACAGCCATGCTGCTTCTGGAAGGCTTTCCTGCTGATGAAAGGAGAAGCCTCCTGGAGGCCAGGGCGAGCCCGCTGCCTGCCCGCTGCCTGCCCACCGCCCGCCCAGCGCACCCACCACACCGCATCAAACACGCTCGTTTCTCCAGCCGTTCTTCACGTCCCCTCAGCACCTGCCCGAGCAGCAGGGTGGCAGGCCCAATCCTACCACCTATGTGGTCGACAGGCTCTGCTCAACCCCAACAGCAGGCACTGGGTGCTGCAGGCCCCAGGCGTCCCGAGTCAACACGTCCCCAGCTGCATGTGAGCAGACACGTCGGGGGCACGAGACAGCATAGGCACAGAAGCCCTGAACTGATGTCCTGCCGACTGTGATGAAGCCGGGCGCGCGGCACGGAGCCTGGGGGGTCAGCCCAGCAATGCCACCTGCAGCCGTGCGACGGCAGGCAGGTCCTCTCCTTGGGCCCCTCCTGGGACAGCAGGCAACAGCCTACTCCATAGGCCGGGGGTGCTCCAGAGACCACAGGGCTGCAGAGCCCCCAGCGCCAGGAGCACTCCCTGCAGCCCCAACCCCAGGTCCATAAAAACCCGCCCACGCCTTCTACAAAGCCTGAGCGGAAGCCCTTTCCCACAGACGCAGACAGCAAGCTGGGGGCCGAGCGCAGCCTGGCCGGGGGCCCCAGGCACCCTTCAGAACAATGGAGGTGCCCCGGCTGGTGACCCGTGCACGAAGGGCTCCCTTACCGCATCAGAGTACGCAGGTACAGGCCTTGGAGGAAGCAACTCGGGCTGCACGGGGGGCTGTGTGGGGGGCTGCCCGGGGGCCTGGAAGAGGCTAGGCGCTGAGCTCGGGGCCGGTGCCGGGAGGTGAGGCAGAGAAGCTGGTATGGGTGCGGGCACAGCAAGAGGCTGCTGGAGGAGAGCGGGCGGCAGGACATCTGCCTCTGCACCACATGCCTCTCCTTTCCCCCCACCTGGAAGGGGACAGGCAAGGACAGGCACTCAGGACAAGCCCCCGGCACCCACAGCCAGCCTAAGAACTGGCCACCCTCCTGAGCAAGGTCACAGGGGACAGCGTGTGCTTCACCCACGGGAACCAAGCATTGTGACCTCAGGGAGCCACTCGGGAGGCTTATCCAAGGCCAGGAAGAAATACCTAGGAGGGAGAAATACCTGAGCCCCGAGTCAATACCCAGCCACCCCACCTTCAAATAAGACGGATGCTCCCGCCGGCAGGGAGGCCTCCTGCAGGGGCAAGGCTAGCTCCCCGCGCAGCTGCAGCTCCTCACCTCCGGCGTCCACGCTGGGTCTCGGGATGCCCACAGACAGCTCCGCAGCCAGGCTCTCCCCGATGTACTTGTTCTGGGAGTTGAAGCTGCACACGGGAGTATGACGAGGGATGGGGGGCAGTGGTCCTCCGTTCACGATTTCCCCAACCGACACGCTCAGCTTCCTGGTGATGAACACCGACTTCCTGGCTTTGGATAAGCCCTCTGGTTCCAGGAAGGAGGACCGGTTCAGCTCAACGCAGCTACGCAGACCACAGGGAACCCAGAGAAGCGTTACGTCGGTGAGAAGCCAACCTGCACCTTGTCGGCACCCAGCAGCTGTGCTAGAAGCCCCGTCCCCACACGGGGGTGAGGGTACCCCACAACCACATGTAAATGAAGAGGGAGGGAGTACGGGCCAACCTGGCGGCCCAGCCCGCAGTCCCCACCTCGGCCAGCCTGGACGTCTGCCTGTGACACGGGAGCCTCCCGGCCTGCTTGCACGCGGGCACAGGTGGACCACACCCCCACCGGCTCCGTCTCATCCCAGAGCCCCGTGTTTCTGTTAAGGACAGGCCTGCAGGAAGCAGATGGGAAGGCGCTGCCAACGAGGGAAGGGCTGGAGAGACAGCAGCTCGGAACAAGACACGGTGCACGGTAGGGGCCATTTTCTGGGAAGAGGTCCACGAGTGGCATCAAGTTCAAAACACTGACTGTGAGCAGCAGAGAGGCCCGTGGCCTAGTGGGCCCCTGGTGGGCCGTGGGAGTCACTGGTCAGCAGAAGTTATCCAAGAGAAAGAATAAGGAAGACCCTAACCTCTGCCTTTAGTTCCTTCAGTAACCTGGGAAAAGCAGGACTTTAGAATCGCAAAGAAACAGGTCTGAATGCCAATCCGCTAACGAGCCGTGTGTCACCTGGGGATGCTCCCCAGCCATTCTGAGCCTTGCCGTGTGTGCGCCTGCGTCCCAGGGGGGCAGCAAGTGGAATGGGCCCTCTCTGGAGTCTGGCATGGAGCTGGCACTTCCCAGCCCTTTATCTCAATTAAAAGAGAAAAAAAAACCCAAAGAGAGATCCCACACCACCCCCCCACTCTTACCCGTCAGAGACAGTGAGACCATAGTAGTTCAGGAAGTCTGTGGCCTCTTCACAGTCTCTGAAGAGCAGCATGCGCACCACGCCATCCAGGGGAAAGACGGTGGAGCGCTGCGTGCTCACGGTGTACGCGATGTTGAGCGCTCGGAGAGCGTCTTTGCGGATCTGAAGGGGAAGCCAAACCACAGCAGCGTTAAGGGCCAGTCATCCCGTGACCACAAAATGCCACGAGGGGGTCGGTGACCTGCTGTCGCGCGGTCCCTCTGGAAAGCAGTCTGGTGCGAAGGGGCCCAGGCTCAGCAATCAAGGCACCGGCTCGGCGGGAGATGCACAGGAACGCGCGTGAAGCAGGCGGTCGGACACAGCAACGCGAGGCCACGAAGGCTTCATTCTAAAGAAAGCCTCAAGGACAAACCGTGCACCAGCAGACATGCAGGTCAGCTGTGCAGCTGCGTGTAACTCTAACGTGTATACCGAGTATTTACTCCTCACCTGGTGGTGTTAGCACCGAGCACACAGCAATGAACAAAGCAGACTCCCTGCCCCACAACTGGCGTGTTAGGGAGAAACCAACAGTGAGCAACAGGAACCCGTGAAATACGCAGCACACTGAATGGTGACAGTGCAACACAGGAAGGCAGAGGAGGAGGCCGGGTGGGCAGGGTGGGCCTGCTGAGGACAGGGCAGCCAAGCCACGACCTGAAGATGAGCACCACAGCGCTCCATGATGGGAGAGAACAGCAGCGAGCAAAGCTAGTGCAAAGGCCCTGGGGCAGGAGTGTTCTGGGGCTGGAGGGACAGGAAGCAGCACAACAGGTGGACTGAGCAAGAACGGAGCCTGTCGGATCACATCAAACGCTCTTCCTCTAAAGAAAAAGCCATTAGATGTCTTTTTTGTTTCAAGTTATTAAAACGGATACAAACGGTCAACAGTCTAATAACATTAAATAATTTTGAAAATATTAACTATCAGTTTTACTTGTTGAATGTACAGTGTTCTCCAAACGGATGTTGTTAAAAATCTTTCCATTTGTTCCAGAATTTCAGTGCTGTTGGCAACTGTCAGGACAACAAACAAGCCTACAGGGGACCCTGCCTGGGTGACGACCGTGAACTCAGTCCTTGTTTACCAGAGGACTTGATGTGCGACCAAAGAGTCACAGAACCAGGTCCTAAGACCCCTCCCACCCCAGCAGCCTCCTGCCCACAGCTGGGGGCAGCATGGTGTGTGCACGGTCAGGGGGCCGGGGTTGAAGACCTGACGTGGGGAATTCTGAGACCAGACACTCACACTCTGCGTGAAGTGCCAGGGAAGACGTGGGTCTTCCCTGGGTGTGCAACCCCAAGGCACAGCACCATACTCGACAAGGAGCGGGCCCTTAAGATGGTTACTGAAACCAAATCAGCGTCATCAGTTTACTCTCCAAAATTTTAGACTAGTAACACTAAAAATGCATAAGTCAGGGATTTTGTATGTGCAATTTTTGGTTTCTTTGTTTCTATGGAAAATGACAGTGCTGAGCTCAAATCACATTCTAAATAGACTTCTCTGATCTATACAGAGTATTTTCCATCGCACAGCCCTTTCTGTCAGTTGTCCATGGAGCCGGGCCCCGGGAAACAAGGTCACGCCGGCAGCCCTCGGGGGCTGCTGCGAGGCCTGCACGGGGTCAGCCTGGGACCTGCCGTCCTTGGAATAGAGAAGCACTTAAATACCAGTCACGATCCGCTCCCTGCCAATTCTGTAAGTACAGCCGTGTTACTCACCTGATTGAAGTAACAGTGTAAAAGACAAGCATTCAGGTAAGAAGCCGACTGGACCAGTTTGAAAAATCTCACAAAATTATTACTGTTCAGTGCAGCAAAGGCCTGAACAGCAAATTTCACTTCAGAGGAATTTCTAACAGCAGGATGGAACTGTTGTACTTCTCTGTCAATTAAAGAAGACAAAGGGATTAGAATTTTTTTTCTTTTCCATTTGTTTTCATTAGGCTCCAGGCCTAGTGAGCAGCTCAACATGAGGCTTGAACTCATTACCTTGAGATCAAGATCTGAGCCAAGACCCAGTCGGATATTTAACTGACAGAGCCATCCAGGAGCCCCTAATTTTATTTTTATTTAGACAAAATATCCATGAAAATAGATGTGACATTCTATTCAGTTTACTAACTTCAAAGCAGTCAGTCTTGGGTTGGATTGGAACAATAGGGCTGTCTAAAAAGATGGTAAATAGGGCCCCTGGGTGGCTCAGTGGTTGAGCGTCTGCCTTCTGCTCAGGATGTGACCCCGGGGTCCTGGGATCGAGTTCCACGTCAGGCTCCTCACAGGGAGTCTGCTTCTCCCTCTGCCTGTGTCTCTGCCTCTGTCTCTCATGAGTAAATAAATAAAATCCTTAAAAAAATCTTTTTAAAAATGATAAATTCAAGCAACAATTTAAGGATTATCAAATAATAACTTTAATGCCAAATGACTGCCAGCTGTTTTTCATGAGGATGACATCTAAAAAAATTTAACTCTGTGTTGCTTTATAAATAAACAGAGTTGACTGAATCACTCACAAAAGATGTCTATCAGGGCACCTAAGTGGCTCAGCTGGTTAAGCACCTGACCCTTGGTTTCAGCTCAGATCCTGATCTCAGGGTCATGTGACTGAGCCACACGAGGGGCTCCGCGCACAGCAGGGAGTCGCTGGAGATTCTCTCCCTCTGCCCCTCCCTCTGCTTGCCAGTTCTAATAAATAAAATTTAAAAAGAAAGATGGGCACTTGGGTGGCTCAGAGGGTGAAGCATCTGCCCTCGGCTCAGGTCATGCTTCTCAAGGTCCTGGGATCGAGCCCCATGTTGGGCTCCCTGTTCAGTGGGAAGTCTGCTTCTCCTTCTCCCTCTGCCCCTTCCCTTGCCCAATTGTGAGAGCATGCACACCCACGCTCACGCTCTATGATAAATAAATAAAAGCTTTAAAAAATGAAAAACATATAGGGAGATACCTATCATATAAAAAAAAAAACTGCAAACCCCTTTTTATAGCTAGGTTATCTCTAAGATTTAATTTTAGAACTAAAAATCAGTGACACATTTAGACTATCACTAACAAGGTCCTCAGGGAAAACAGTAAGCTAAAAAAACCAGCTTTAGCATATGTAAGGCAGTCTTGGAGTTAAAGGAGCCACTGGTTGTCACCAAGTCTGGTTTACCAACAGTAAGGACAGAGACCCAGGGATCCCCTGCCGTATTTCTCATATAAACGTCTACCTGTGTACCAGGCCAGTGTTTAAAATTCATTCTTGGGGGCAGCCCGGGTGGCTCAGCGGTTTAGCGCCTGCCTTCAGCCCAGGGCCTGATCCTGGAGTCCCGGGATCAAGTCCCACGTCATGCAGGGAGCCTGCTTCTCCCGCTGCCTGTGTCTCTGCCCCTCTTTCTGTGTCTCTCATGAATAAATAAGTTAAATCTTAAGAAAAAAAAAAGTTGAGGCTGGCTGGAGGGGAGGGGATGGGAGATGGGGTCACTGGGGAACGGGCATGAAGAAGGGGGCACAAGATGAGATGAGCACTGGGTGTTATATCCAACTGGTCAATCACTGAACTCTACTTCTGACACTATGTTAATTGAATTTAAATAAAATAAATTTTTTTTTAAATTAAAAAAAAAATTCTGCCTCTTGGGGCACCTGGGTGGCTCAGTAGGTTCTGCCTTTGGTTCAAGGTCATGATCCTGGAGTCCTAGGGTTAGGACCCTGCTCGGCAGGGAGCCTGCTTCTCCCTCTCCCTCTGACTCTCTCCCCTGCTCAAGCTCTCTCAAAACAAATAAAAAAATCTTTAAATCCTGCCTTTCCACTGGAGCTCTGGAGCACCTGGCTGGCTCAGTCAGTAGAGCACACAACTCTTGATCTCGGGGTTATGAGTTCGAGCCCCACCCTGGGTGTAAAGATTACTTAAAAAATAAAATCTTAAGGGGCACCTGAGTGTGACTCGGTTGAGTGTCTGTGTTCTGCTCAGGTCAGGATCCCAGGGTCGTGGGATAGGTCCCCATGCTGGGCTCCCTGCTTGGTGAGGAGTCTGCTTCTCCCCCTCTCTCAGCCCCTACCGCCTGCTCATGCACTCTTTCTCAAAGAAACAAAATCTTTTCCAAAAATAGTAAGAATTAAATCTTTAGGAAAAAAAAAAAAGCCCTGCCTTTCCATACAGTTTAGGCTAGCTTCCAAATTTGAAAATTTACCTTAGGATGTCCCCCTTGTTGAGATTGAGTAGAACATTGTAGCCCTGGAACTCTGCTTCACTGGCACAGAACACACCCTTATTTCTCAGGTCTTGGTACATCTCCTTCAGACTCTGAAGGCACTTGGTCATGTTCTCATTGTTGATCTTGGCATCAAAGGAGGACATGGGCTCCTCACACATGAAGTGAGCACAGTGGATGTGGAACCGGGTGCATTTCTCAATCAGGGACACCGTCACAGGGTCACACAAGTGCTGCTGTGTGATGTCCTGGCCACAAGCAAGAGGGAGTATTACACACACAACCTTACATACACATGTGTCTCGTACACACACAGATCTCACACACTTATTTCCATGCATAGCAAACTATTAGAAGATCATAACTATCTGAATTTCTCTTTTGTCAATTTTTTTTTTAAATATTTATTTATTTATGATAGAGAGAGAGAGGCAGAGACACAGGAGGAGGGAGAAGCAGGCTCCATGCCAGGAGCCCAACATGGGACTCAATCCCGGGACTCCAGGATCACGTCCTGGGCCAAAGGCAGGCGCCAAACCGCTGAGCCACCCAGGGATCCCCTCTTTTGTCAATTTTAAACAAAGCCCATAATACACATTTTAACAGGACTTTGCAATGATTTTAAGTAATAGCAGGGTTTTTTTTTTGTTTGTTTTACATGGATAAAATATAACTGAGTAAAATAAAATGAAATCTCGCTTCAACTGTGGAATTCACATGCATTTTCTAGTTTTCTGATGGAAGTGGCTGATACCTTCCGTATGCCCCGCGTGCGGTTCCACACAAAGTCGTACCAGTCCCGCAGGCTACCCTCCTTCTGGTCCATGATCTGGGTCACCAAGTAGTCCATAGTCCTGCTGAGCACTGCCGAGGGCCGCAGCTCATGGGGCAGGGGCTCCTCCTGATCAGCGGAGGAACGGCTGTACTCCTTCACAGCTGCCGCGTGGTCCACCTGGGGAGACACAGTGGGGCCAAACAGCTGCGTGTAGGTGCTGGCCAGCCCCCCTGCAGCTGTGCCTTAAAATGAGGGGCAAATCACCTACATCCTCCTACAAGATCAATAGTATAAAATACAATTTTCAAAGGTAAAATTTCTGTTTGAAGGTAATGACCAAAATTCAAAAACAAATGAGAAATGTGTTTTTAGTGAATATAACAAGGGGTGAAGAAGCAGTGGGGGGTGCCTGGGGGGTGCCTGGCTGGCTCAATTGGTAGAGCCTGGCAACTCCTGATCTCGGGGTTCTGAGTTCAAGCCCCATATTGGGTACACAGATTACTTTAAAATTTTAAAAAAGAAGAAAGAACGTAAGTGGAGATACACTTGCATTGCTCCAAGGGTAGAGGTGTGACAAGTAAGGACTCTGAAGCACTGTAACAGACCTCAGCCACACTCAAACACCAAAGTAAGTCTACACAGACTAGAAAGGAAATGGAGACAGCAGTAGGATCCTCGAGGGGCCAGGATCGCTGCACACAAAGGCCTGGAGGTATCACGCGTGCAGGAGGAGCTTGAAGATGTGTAGCAGAAGGGCAGAAGCTCAGATGCCCACAGGACCGAACCCTGGTCATCCACTGCAAGCCAGCACCACTGTCTCCTAGGGTAGTAGCTTCTGCGGTGACGCTCCTGCCCAGCTGGGGACCCGACACTGGGCAAGGGCAACCTAAAAACACCAGCCAAGGGGCATCCATGGAGCATGGGACTCTCAACCTCAGGGCTATAAGTTCAAGCCCCACGATGGGTAAAGAGATTACTTAAAAATAAGATCCTTTTAAAAAAAACAAAACCTACCAACCAAGAGAAAAGGCCATAAGCAAAATTAACAAAGAGGAAAAGGATCTAAAGTGGTACAGATTTCTCAGGAAACAATTTAGGAACACGCATAGGCACACACATCTTCAGGAATCTCAAGGAAGGTCATATCCTCTGATGTAGTAGTTTAATTCTTAGGATCTATCAGAAGGAAATAATCTATCTACTTCAGACTCACTACACATAATATGCCCAACAGGATTATTAATGAAATGTAAATATTAGAAATAGCCTATCTAGTGATTGCAAAATGGGAAGTTTTGATAGAGCTACATAATCAAACAATATACTTTCATTTAAAAGATGCTGAGTTTATCAGAAAAGAAAATGTTCATAATTTTAAGTGAAAAGGATTCACACACAATTGCATCTAGAGAATAATCTCAACTGTCAAAACACAAACACAGAAAAGGTAGGACTAAAATTGTGAAAAAAAGGAAAGAAACTTTTAATCTATGAAACAAATCTATATCTACATCTATACCTCAGAGTACCATGGGGTCAGTCACCTTACACAAGATTGTTTAGTACACACCTCACAGAACAATTTAGTATGAACATTCACAGTAGCCACACTCTAAATCCCTGCCACCCTCTACAAAGGTAAACACCCAAATCAAGTATCAATATGTACAGAAAGTACAAAGAATACTACGTCCACCCGCCCCTATGTATATATATCCCACCTCCACCCTGAAGATTAAATATGGACGGCAGCCTAGAGAGGTCGAGGGGCTTCACCTGGTCAGTCCCCGGGACCACTTCAAACACACTCAACTGGCTCCGGGTCTCCCGCATGTACCGCTCCTTCTCAGGACACATATCTGGGCATGTCCCAACGAAAGTCCTCGCTTTGTCCAGGTCGGTTCTTTTCACTCGAGCTAAATGACAAGTAAAAATGTGTAACACAATTACTATGACAATAAAAGGAAAAATGAAAGCAAATGCCATACACAAAAGACGAAGTAAAGCACCAGGAGTAGAGAAAGGGCAGTATGGCCTATAACGTCAGGTAGCAGGGCACGCAAAGGCCCCGTCCCCTCGCAACAGCCACAGGTCTGCACTGCACGCTGGCAGGGCGGCACGCATCGCTGCCCAAGGCTTTGTAGCAACTCAACAATGAACAACCATGCTGCGGTGTGTTTGTTAAGATCAATTTGCTAATTGTAAATATTCCAAACACACTGGTGCTCTAAAAGTACTGCATTGGTTCTCTTTTATCCCATTATTACTATAACAACAAACACCTTGGTCCTGATTAAACCACTGCCACTTCCCATAAAATTGTTACAAATTATCTTTTAAGTGAGATGAAATACAACAACTTCAGGCTCAAAATACACACAGCTTATTTTTATTTTGGAAAATTTCAATACCCACTAATTTTATTTGGAATATAAAAATCACCGTGTCGATATAATGTATGTATGATAAAAAAAAAAGACATATCTGCATTATATCCACATATATCCACCCAGCCCCTTAGGAAACTAGTAAATAGCACATAATATGCGGGGCACCGGAGGGCCCAGAGACTCAAGGACAGTGGACCCCACGGGCAGGGTTGCTCCCTCCTCACAGCTCCCGGAGTGACCTTATCATGACCTCAGCCTCAGCCAGGTCCCTGGACCACAGGTGAGATGTGCCCACCATACCTTGCCGCATGATCCTGTCCCTCTGGTCAAGCAGGCGGTATTTCTCCTCAGAAGTCTCAGCCACGGTACCTATCAGGGTGCTAAGGGATGATACACATGGCCCAAGACCCTCAGAGCCCTCAGAGCCCGAGTCAAAAGGGTCTCCTTCAAACTGATGGGTCTTTAGAAGACTTGGCTTCTTCACTGGAGAGCTACAAAGAAAAGTGACACATCAAGGGCTTGGCATCCGTCAGGTGCTTCCATCACTTCCACTTCTGAAGACGTTCTGCTCCTCCAAAACTGGAAAACTACAAGCACTGACTTGAGACAAGCCTTGACGATGCTAGTGAGCACAAAGGTGTTACTCCCGTCATTCACTACAGTTTTAAAATTTTGAGGGGTGCCTGGGTGGCTCAGTGGTTGACCGTCTGCCTTCGGCCCAGGGCGTGCGTGATCCTGGGGTCCTGGGATCGAGTCCCGCATCGGGCTCCCTGCATGGGGCCTCTTCTCCCTCTGCCTGTGTCTCTGCCTCTCTCTCTCTCTGTGTCTCTTGTGAATACATAAAATCTTAAAAAAAAAAATTTGTTGTTGAAATATTCTACACTTTATAAAATAAGATGAGCCCATTTAAAGAGCTAAAATGAGTATCTGTAGATTTCTATCTCAAAAAAATGAAATTCAGCTTGTGATTAAAAAAATAAAAGCCCAGGACGCCTGGGTGGCCGAGCGCCTTTGGCTCAGGTCGTGACCCCAGGGTCCCGGGATTGAGTCCCGCATTGGGCTCCCCACAGGCAGCCTGCTTCTCCCTCTGCCCGTGTCTCTTCTTCTCTCTGGGTGTCTCTATGAATAAATAAATTAAATCCTAAAAATAAATTAAATTTTAAAAGTAAAAACCCATGAGGAAATCGCATGCCTATGTTTCCATACTCCATACACCACTTCACAGGTAGAAGGATGTAGCAAATAGAAATGGGCGATGTCTCCGAGTGTCCCCCTTTTTTTTTTTTTTTTTAATTTTTATTTATTTATGATAGTCACACACACAGAGAGAGAGAGGCAGAGACATAGGCAGAGGGAGAAGCAGGCTCCATGCACTGGGAGCCCGACATGGGATTCGATCCCGGGTCTCCAGGATCGCGCCCTGGGCCAAAGACAGGCGCTAAACCGCTGCGCCACCCAGGGATCCCGAGTGTCCCCTTTTTCTAACTGGCTTTCAACACTCGGTGAACTCAAGTGTTAAAGAAGATGTGACTGGCTGAGTGGGAAAGGGAAAAGCAAAGGCAAACCAGCAACTAAACTAACTGTGAAGTGAAAGTTGAGGAAACAATCCACTGACCAAAATATGTGAAGGATCAAACAGAAGCAGACTGTGAGGAGGAGGCGGGGTGATGTGGGAAGAGGGCCGGGGTGCTCTGGGAGCTGATTTCCACTGGGGTGGGGAGGCCGTGTGAAGCACACACCATGTGCCACTCCCACCTGAGGGCTGGACCCCCGGCTCCCCAGCCAACACGCAGCTGAGGGAGACCACCTCACCGTGACAAGCGAGACCTACGGAAAATCATACTGGGAACAGCTACGAGGACCTATTAGGGACACTTGGTTATACGGCCTGTTGGACTCTCAAGGGAGAAAGTTGCTTCTTCCACAGACACTTCAGGTGCAAGTACAAGCACATGGGACATGGGCCCGAGGGGGCGAGCAAGGCCCCAGGGGCTGTGCCCAGCCATCTCCCCCTTGCCCTTCCACCATGTCCTCCTCTCCCTCTCCCTCTCCCAGTCCCCATGCTCAGGTGTCAGCGTATCACCCACTGCCCTGCCATGACCGTCACCGGGTGTACAGAAGTCGAAGAACCCACAGGAAGGACCGGCCGTACCTTTTATTCAGGAGGGTGCCGGCTGCGGCCCTCACCACAGGCTTGCCAAGGGGAGAGTGCTGAAAGGGTGTGTCCTCAGGGCCATGACTGGCTTCCGCGTCACCTGGCTTCTTCTCCTTCAGGGAAAACGGCTTCTTGTTGGGACCTGAGGACATAAGAGCACAGAGCTCACAAACCACAAATCACTTGATGCTGGACTTTTTTTTTTTACTGTGTTTGAAAAAGTAATGTCCTAGGACACCTGGGTGGCTCTGGGTGGTTTAGCGCCTGCCTATGGCCCAGAGTGTGATCCTGGGGTCCCAGGATCGAGTCCCGCATCGGGCTCCCTGCATGGGGACTGCTTCTCTCTCTGCCTGTGTCTCGGCCTCTGTCTCTCTCTCTCTCTCATGAGTAAATAAATAAAATCTTTAAAAAAAAAAAAAAAAAAGAAAAGAAAAAGTAACATCCTTTGAATTGTTATAGGAGGTTCCAGAGGAGCCTCAGAAACACTTGGGAGACACAGGGCGCACTGACAATCACCCCCCACCCCCACCCTGTGGCACTGGTGAGAGCTTGGGGGGCAGGGCTCACACACACACACAGCACTGGAGACCATACCAAGAATAACCACAAACTCACTTATTTTCTTCTTGTGCCAAAAGATAGCCATGTCTTTATGCAAGCCTTTCCCCTTCTTCCTGGCCAGGGCTGCAGACGCCTGGAAGAGTCCACAACACAATGTATGAGGCCATCAGGACACCCAAGGAAAGGGGATTAAAACCTCAAATGCGGCTGCACAATGGAGCGAGGCCTTCACCGGCCGTGTTCTGACCATCCAGTCCACCTCCAGACACGGCAGCCACAGTCCTGGCCTCCCTTACCCACCTCCCAGGCGTGGACTCACTCTTCTCCCGTTTCAAAGTAATAAATTTACTGGGACGGAATCCAAAGCATGGCCTTGTTGGCAGCTGGTAAGAGGACTCTCCCCATCGGATTACACATACAGTAACAGAAAGATTGCCAAGTCACACTTGAAGACAAAAAGAAGAAAATGATACACACGGGATACAACTTATCACAAAGCCAACTACATATGTACCTATCCACATACCTATGCAAATCTCCAGAAAAATACACACTGCGCTAGCTAACGGGTGTTTGCTCCTGGGTAACAGGAGAGATGAGAGTAATCAGGGGACCTCAGCATCGTACCGATCAATGAACTGCTTATGATGACAATGTTCTTATATATCACATAAATATTTTTTAGGATTCAGCTAGAAACATAAATACATCGCAAGAGCCAAATAACTTAAAACAAAAACAAAAACAAAGAACAATGCATATGACCCAGCAATTCCACTCCTAGGTACCTACCCAACAGAACTAAAAGCAGGGTCTTAAGGAAACATTTGCCACTGTGTTTATAGCAGCATTATTCAAAATAGCCAAAAAGTAGAAACAACTTCTGTCCATCAATAGGTTAATAAAGAAAATGTAATACATCGAAATATGATTCTACTCAACAGAGTATTACTCAGCCATAACAGGAATGAGGTACAATCACATAGACAAACACTAAAAACATGATGCTGACCGAAATAAGCAGGACAAATACTACAGGATTCCACTTAATTTCTAGAATAGGCAAATTCATAGATAGAAATTAGATTAGTGGTCACCAAGGGCTGAGGGAGGGAGGAAACGGAAATATTGCTTAGCAGTTAGAGCTTTTCTTTGGGATGACGAAAAAGTTCTGGAAATAGGAGTGATGTCTGTACAACATTGTGAATGTAATTAATGTCATGAATTGGGGAAAAGAAAAACAAGAGAGAGGAATAAACGTCAAAAGCCCTAAAGCTATGCGTGTATTTTGGCACAGACCTTCCTTCTACTCTCAGGAATTTAATCAAACAAAGGATATAAGCCAATCAGAAATACATGCACAAAATGTCCACACATAGAAAACTGGCCAAGTAGGTAAACAGCATACAGTGCCATGCAGCATTTAACAATCCTTTCCTAATCTAGGTTATTTACTGAGTTCAGAAAATACTCAAGATTGCTACCCAGAAAGGTTACCAGACAGCACTGCAGTGTGATCTCATTTGTGTAAAGACATGACTACACATCTGTGAAGATATTAACCAAAATATGCATAGTTGGTATCTAACACAATAGACTCATCGATGATTTTGCGCTTCCTCCCATAGACTTTGTTTTTTTTTTTTCTCCTACGTTAACAGGCTACACTTTCATCATTTAAAAAAATGTATGAAGACATGCTTTCTGCTTTACTGATTCCTCACATGATTTTTCCCCGACAAGAATATTTAGAAAAACAATAAAGATATAAAAGTACATAATGTGAATGGTTATGCACACACCCTATACGCTCACACCCTACTGCCAACGTGTCAGGCATGCATGTGTTTATGTCAAGCTATAAACCCAACAAATAACATCAGTGATCTCTAGAGAATGGGATTACTAGGGGAGTCTACATTTTCTGTACTGTTTGAATGTTTACAGTGATAGTGCACTATGACCAAATAAAACAAAACTCAATTTAGAAAAAGTGCTGTGTGATTACACAGCCACTCCCACGCATTTCAGAGGAATCTGCCTCAGGGAAGCACTCGCCCAGCATTTCTAGAGGGCTGCATGCGGTAGGGACTGCATGCTTACATGAATAACTCCAAGTTATGAGTGCTATTCTAACCTCTCCAAGAATAAAATATTCGAGTGCTTGCCCAAATTCTAGCACATGACCCACAGATTAAAAAGCAGGTTTTAAAGTGACAAAGTTCAAACTTTTTTTCACTCACGTTAAATTTCTTGGAAATACTCACATGATCAAAAAAATACACCACTGCAAGCTTTTTGCTGCGCCTGGTATAGATACGCTGCACTTTAGCAATTTTACCAAAGTGGTTCTCCAGGATGGTTCTGTCATTGAGACAGTCAGGGATGTTCTTACACTGGATCGCTGTGATTTCAGCCGGAGACAAACCCCCAAGACTGTCTGTGCTCTCGCTTCTTTTACTTTGACGTCCAGGCGTTCCTCTTAGAGAATCTAGGGGACAGAGAGGCAGCACAGAAGTGTATCAGATGGGCCACTAGGTGGCTCCGCTGGATCCAGTCGGGATCTCAGGGTGGTGAGCTAGAGCCCCGCATCAGGCCCTGAATCAGGCTCTGAGCTCAGCGGGGAGCTGGAACCTCCTTGAGATTGTCTCCCTCCCCTTCTAACACCCCCCCCCACCCTGGTCTTGTGCCCTCTCAAAAATAAATAAATAAATAAATAAATAAATCCTTTTAGAAAATGTATCAGATGTGAAATTTCAACGTTTGTCTATTTATTTACTTATTTTTAAGTAATCTCCACATCCAACATGGGGCTCAAATCCATGACCCTGAGATCAAGAGCCGCACACGCTCTTCCCACCGAGCCAACCAGTCGCCTCTCAGATACATGTCAAGTGGGAGGCACCATGTATGTAAGACATGCTCTTGGTCTGTTAGGATTCCCAGTGTTTACAGAAAATTTACCAGAAACAACAAACTAAGACCCAGGGAAATTTACCAAGCACCTGCCAGGGTTTACTGGATGGTGCACGTATTTAAATCTCACCTTCTTTTTTATCTCTACTTTCAGTTTCTTCCTCTTTATTCACACCTGGGAGCCGGGAGGGTGCCAAGACAGACGGACTCCCTCCTGGGATGGTCACGTGGTCATTTTCCCCAGACTCGACACAGCCAATGTCCTTTTTAGATTCTTTGCTGCCCAGACGACCTGCTTCTTTATTGCTTTTGAAGACATCCTGTATGGTTCGACCAAACAAGGTGCCTCCCCGGGGCCGATTGAGGCGGACGGGCCGTTTGTCTGGAGGGTGGTCGCCCCTCGACAGGGCGTCCAAGTCTTCTGCCGCATCGTGGCCATGTCTCCTTGGGGAGCGATCCTGCTCCTCCTTCCTTTTCAGGCCCTTCATGAGGCTGGAATGAGGGTCCGTTTGGGAAACCCGTTCTTCACATCCCTGTCTTACGCCCGTTTTGCTAGCTGGGAACGCTTCAGCCAGAGGCCCTGGGGAGATGGGGAAGCTACTGAAGCTACTGTTAGAAGCGCCGCCAAACAGGGCCTTAGGGCCCCTCTTCTCTTCCTCCACATTTTGGCTCGACAAAGCGGAGGTAAAGGCAGACGATGAATTATTACTGTTGACTGGTTTTGAAAAAGTAAAGTTTGAATTGGCAGCTGAACTGCTTGTCACCTGAGGAAAAGAAAACGGAGCCAGCCCCCCAGGCCCACTACTAATTGGGTGAGAAAACGTGAAAAACCCAGAAGTAATTGGGTTCTGAGTTTTCTCTGGCTCAGATTCAGCCCCAAATATCGGTCTGAACACAGAATTCTCCAGAGGTTTAAAGCTAAACTCTGTTTTCCCAAACCCAGAGCTTGCTGTTTCTCCAGTCTCCGGTCCAAACGCAGAAGTACTCGGGAAAGCCCCAAAACTGGGGGACTTGAAACTGAATCCTGGGTTTGCAGGCGCACTTGCACTTGCAGACGCCGCCGCAGCCACAAAAGCCGGAGCGTGTTCAAGGCCAGGGAAGAGTCCGACGGTCGAGGTCTGGGAGAATCCTAAGGGCTGCGCCGAAGCCGAATGGCTTCCTCCAGAGGCCGCCGGGAAGCTGGACACCTGGGAAAACCCCGCGGTCTTCCCCGGCAACGCACTGTTTTGTCCAAACGGAGAAGGCTGACCGAACCGAAAGGGCGGCTTGGCCTGAAACGTTCCCACGGAGGTGCTGCTGGACGCCGGGAAGGCCCCGGCTGCGGCTGCGGCTGCGGCTGCGGCTGCGGCTGCGGCGCGCTGAAGGGATTCGTCGGGTTCATCTTGGCCCGCTCGCCGTTCCCTGGCGCCTTCCCCGGGGGGGGGGGGAGGGGGGGGGCCGCCGCACGTCACCGCCGCTCCACGTCACCCGCCGCCGCACGTCCACCCCGCCGCTCCACGTCCACCCGCCGCTCCACGTCACCGCGTCGCCCACCAGGACCTGCGAGCGAGCTCCGGAAACTGAAGTCGGACAAACCGAAGGGGCAGGGGTCAGTTTCTGAGCAACATGGGGGGCGGGGGTGGAAAGAACAAATGGCTTCGCTACCGGCCTTCAAGGCGCCCCCGCAGACGAGGAAACCTTTGCGATCGCTCCGCGGGGCTGGTCCGGGCTCCCCGCGAGGCCAGGGGCGCAGCTGCCCTCAGACGGCCGCCCGCAGCCAGAGCCCCGCCGGGGCTTGGACGGGGACGGGGACGGGACGGGACGGGACGGGGACGGGACGGGACGGGACGGGACGGGACGGGACGGGGACGGGACGGGGACGGGCGCTCCTACTCGCCGGCCTCACTCCTCCCAGCTCTCTCCGCGGGGCGCTCTCCCCGCCCCTCCCAGGCCGCCCCGGTCAGCCCCGGAGCGAGCACAAACACTCACACACTCGCGGGGCGCCCCCCCCGGAGCTCACACTCACACTCGCGGGGCGCCCCCCCCCGGAGCTCACACTCACACTCGCGGGGCGCCCCCCCCGGAGCTCACACTCACACTCGCGGGGCGCCCCCCCCCGGAGCTCACACTCACACTCGCGGGGCGCCCCCCCCGGAGCTCACACTCACACTCGCGGGGCGCCCCCCCCCGGAGCTCACACTCACACTCGCGGGGCGCCCCCCCCGGAGCTCACACTCACACTCGCGGGGCGCCCCCCCCCGGAGCTCACACTCACACTCGCGGGGCGCCCCCCCCGGAGCTCACACTCACACTCGCGGGGCGCCCCCCCCGGAGCTCACACTCACACTCGCGGGGCGCCCCCCCCCGGAGCTCACACTCACACTCGCGGGGCGCCCCCCCCCGGAGCTCACACTCACACTCGCGGGGCGCCCCCCCCCGGAGCTCACACTCACACTCGCGGGGCGCCCCCCCCGGAGCTCACACTCACACTCGCGGGGCGCCCCCCCCCGGAGCTCACACTCACACTCGCGGGGCGCCCCCCCCGGAGCTCACACTCACACTCGCGGGGCGCCCCCCCCCGGAGCTCACACTCACACTCGCGGGGCGCCCCCCCCCGGAGCTCACACTCACACTCGCGGGGCGCCCCCCCCCCGGAGCTCACACTCACACTCGCGGGGCGCCCCCCCCGGAGCTCACACTCACACTCGCGGGGCGCCCCCCCCGGAGCTCACACTCACACACTCACGCACCCCCGTACCTCCGAGGCCCCCCGACGAGGCCCGAGGCCCGCCGCGGCCCGCAGAGACGCCGCCGACCAGGGAAGGGCGGGGCCGACGCCGCGGACCACGGGGGCGGGCGGGCGGGGGGGAGCTGCCTCCGCCGGGGCTCACCGTGCGGCTCCGAAACCCCGAGACCCGCCGCCGCCGCCGCCCCGGGGCGCCCTCCGCGCCGGCGGGAGCCACAGACCGCACCCCGCGGCCTCCGGAGCCGGCCCTCCTCGGCGCGCCCGGGCACACAGACGCGGCGGACCAACTTCCGGTCCGCGCGCGCAGCTCCGCGCCCCCCGCGCCCCGCCGCACTCGGGTTCCGCTCGCTGCCGGACGGCGCCGGGGACTTCCGGTGCGCGGGGTCCGGGCGGGGCCGTCGCTTCGGGCCGGTACGTGAGCCGCCGGCTTCCGGGCTCCGGGGAGGCGCGGGGAGGGGTGCGGCTCGTTCCCCCGGGGCTGCCCGAGCCTCGGACGGCGGCCCGGACCCCGCGGGGCCCACGGCGCTCGGCCCGACCCCTCCCCGCTCCCCTCCCGCCCCCCTCACCCCTCCCGTCCTCCCCGCTCAGCCCTCCCCACTCACCCCGCGGCACCCCTCCCCGCTCCCCTCCCCTCCCATCCTCACCCCTCCCGTCCTCAGCCCTCAGCCCTCCCCCCTCCCGTCCTCCCCTCCCGCCCCCCTCCCCGCTCCCCTCCCGCCCCCCTCACCTCTCTCTTCCTCACCCCTAACCCCCCTCCTCCCCCTCCCCCCGCGGCACCCCTCCCCGCTCCCCTCCCGCCCCCCTCACCCCTCCCGTCCTCCCCGCTCAGCCCTCCCCACTCATCCCGCGGCACCCCTCCCCGCTCCCCTCCCCTCCCATCCTCACCCCTCCGGTCCTCACCCCTCAGCCCTCCCCCCACACCCAGCGGCACCCCTCCCCGCTCCCCTCCCGCCCCCCTCACCTCTCTCTTCCTCACCCCTAACCCCCCTCCTCCCCCTCCCCCCGCGGCACCCCTCCCCGCTCCCCTCCCCTCCTCACCCCTCCCGTCCTCACCCCTCAGCCCTCCCCCCTCACCCCGCGGCACCCCTCCCCGCTCCCCTCCTGCACCCTCACCCCTCCCTGCTCTCCTCCCGCCCCCCTTCAGCGCCCCTCCCCCACCTCACCTCACAGCCTCCCCTTCTTCCTTCACATCCTTGCTCCGCAGGTCCTCACTGCAGGCTCCTACCTGACTCGATCCCGTCCTCGCTGCAGGCTCCTACCTGACTCGATCCCGTCCTCACCACAGGTCCTCACTGCAGGCTCCTACATGACTCGATCCCGTCCTCACTGCAGGCTCCTACCTGACTCTATCCCGTCCTCACCGCAGGCTCCTACCTGACTCAATCCCGTCCTCACTGCAGGCTCCTACCCTGACTTGATTCCATTCTCCTTGCAGGCTCCTACCCTGATCCGGTCCGTCCTCACTGCAGGCTTCCGTCTTCCCTGCAGGCTCCCACCCTGATCCAGTCCATCCTTACTGCAGGCTCCTACCTGACTTGATCCCATCCTCCCTGCAGGCTCCTACCTGACTCGATCCCATCCTCCCTGCAGGCTCCTACCTGACTCTCCGTGACTTGACGACTGTCCCCCACGCCCTCATCCTCGTGTCTCCACGGCGGTACATGCCACCCCCCTGGGGACCCCCCACAACATCCCACTGACCGCCGGCCCCGAGCACCCCGCGGCTTGGCCATGAGCCTGGTGCTCCGCGTCCCGCAGCGGGCTGTCCCCGTCCGGAGGGCGCCGCTCCGCTCCCGGGTGGAGCTGCTGAGGGCCGTGCTGGGCGTGCGGGACTTCGACCTGGGCCTGCTGTGCGTGGACAACGAGGGCATGCAGCGCCTCAACAGGGCCTACCGCGGGGACGACCGCCCCACCGACGTGCTCTCCTTTCCGTTTCACGAGGTAAGCGTGTCCCGCTCAGGCCCCTGCCTCCGGCCATCAGCCTCTGCATTTTTCCTTAAGATTTTCTACTTATTTTAAGTCCTCGCTACACCCAGCGTGGGCTCGAACCCTCAACCCCAGCTCAAGAGCCCCGCCTGGCTCCCGGCGCCGGCGCCCCTGCTTCCTGAATCCCAAGTACGACTCGGTACCGGGTACCAAATATGTGCGGGTGAAGCTTTTACCTAACTCTGGATCTTTTCACTGAAAATGGAAGATAACACTGAAAAAGTGGTTTCAACAGACCTAAGAGCGATTAGGCCACGATGTGCACGCCGCCCGCAGCGGTCAGGGCCTCCCACGCGTGACAGCAGAGGCGAGACTCGGAAGGCCGGGCCGCAGCGTGTGGCGCCAGGCGGGAGGGGAGCTGCTGGAGCACAAGCAGCTGGGACGGTCGCTTGGCATTTCTTCCTTGCAGGAGACACGTTAACACCCTAAGCATCTGTCCACGCGCCGCGCTTCGTGTGAACAGGCCTCAGGGGAAGGCGCTGGTGGTTTCTCGGGTTTATGTGGGAAAACGTGGAAGACTGTTCGGGACTAAAACAGAAGGAACAGATAGAAGATTGTACCGATGTGGGGCAGCATGACTTGCTGGAGAAGGGCAGGGGACAGCAGCCCGGTGGGGTCGGTCGCCCGTAAACGGGCTCTGCTGTGGGTGCCCCCCCGCCCCCCGCACCCCTGGGCGGTGTGTCCCGGAATAGGACGTGCAGGCCCGTCATCACGTCAGCCCCAAGGACGTCGTCTTCCAATTGGGGTTTCCTCATTCGCAGAACGTGAAAGCAGGCGAGCTTCCCCGGCCTCGTTCCCGAGATGACTACAACTTGGGCGACATCGTCCTGGGAGTGGAGTACGTCTTCCAGCGGTGCCGAGGACACGCGGACTACTATGACGCCCTGACGGTGAGCGTGGCCGGCCGCCGCCCGGAAGCCCGGCTCCTGCAGGAGGGAGGCCCGCGGCGGGTGGCGGGGACCCTCTCTCTCCCCCAGGCCCGGGCCGCTCGCCCCCTGCAGGCCGGAAACGGGCCAGAGGGAGTCAGCAAGCCCTGTCCGCGACCTCAGAGCTGCGGAGTGGACGCCTTCCCTGAACCGTAGCCTCCGGGACCTTGGGACTGGCCTCTCCTCCCCTTGACCTGAAAGAAAAGGCGGGGGGGGGGGGGGGGTTCCGAAAGCCACCGTGTCTTACCTTCCCTGCGGGTTCTACGGCGGGCTTTCTTCTCGAGAGGGGCCAGAGCCCTGGTGGAGAAAGGGCTGCTCAGCGTAGGCTCTGCTCCAGGGTCGCTGTGGGTGGCCGCTGTGTGCCCCTGTGGGGCCACCGTGCATATCGACTCCGTCCTGCACCCCCACCCGCACCCACCTCCCCGGAGGCTGTTACCTGCTGCGGAGGGTGAGCCCACCACCCCTGGGACCCTCATCCCCCAGAACAGGGCCAGGCCCCTCTCCTCCTGGCCCCCAGCTGCACACAGACACCTGCTCACATCCCTGGGTACCCTCCACCTACCCTGGGGTCCTACTGCACGCCAGGCGTGGGCTGACTTCTCCCTGCCTTCCCCCGCCCCTCCCCCCCAGCTCAGGGCTTGGTCTGACCAGTCCCTGAAACAGCTGTTTCGTTGTTCCGACAGGTGACTGCCGCCCACGGGCTCTGTCACCTGCTGGGCTTCACACACAGCACAGAGGCCGAGTGGCGAAAGGTAGGCGCGGCCCTCCAGCAGCACGGGGCCCCAGGAGAAGACAGTGTTTGTCCAGAACGTTGGGCTCTGCAAGCGCTACTGTGTTACTCGTTAGCTGTAAAAAGTCTGAGCAGGGAGGCTGGTGTTTATCAGGTGGGACCAAGGTCAGAACATGCAGGCTCAGACGGGCTCTGGGCTCCGGCCACTGGGGGTCCTCGTGCCACAGCCTGGGACACGGGCTCTGGGAGGGGCCTCCCCCAGGGGCACCCGGGTCCGGCCGCTGGGGGGCCACAGTGGGTTTCCACTCCTCTTTCAGATGTACCAGAAGGAGAAGCAGGTCCTTGAGGAGCTGAGCCGGCTCACGGGGACCAGGCTCCAGCCCCTGAGCCGGGGCCTCTTCTGATGGTGCTGGAGGCCTGGCACCCAGGTGGCACCTGAGGGACTCTGCAGGTCACAGGAACAACACGTGGAAGACAGATGGACCCTCCCCTTTGAGCCTGAGGACCAGAGACTCCAGCAAACTGAGGCCCTGCTGGTCACTGCTGGCCCGTGGGGCTGCAGAAGTTACACACGCTCTGAGCCAAAATTGCATAAGTGGAACCTTTTTCTGAAAGTATAAGAGAAGCTTCCATTCGTTCCTCATTCTTCACAGGAACCGCATCCGTTACTGAAGGGGGTGCAGCCCCTGCTCGGGAGCCTGCGTCAGTCCCCTTCCCCAGGACACCGCTGAGGCCCGAGCTCTCATGCCCCAGATCCCCGCCCACCCGCTGAGCTGTGTCTCCCGGCTCCAGGAGGTGCCCTGAGCTCCTACTGCCACGTCCCACAGCCTCTTTCTGTCGGTATTTCCTGTCTTAGCCTCTGAAACTGAAATAAACACAGGGGACGTCACAGCCTATGCAAGCTGTGCTGGGCCCAGGGCATCACGGGAGCAGGCCGTGGAGGCACACCAGGCCAACTGGGCCCGCACGCCTGGGCCTCCCACGTACCGGTGTCGGCAGCAGCACCACGGGCCCTGCCTGGAGCTCTGGAGAGGGCACGGCAATGACACGCAGCCTCCTGGGGCACCTTTTGGCCCTAAAGCCAGGGATACTACAATTCTGAGAATTGGGCTTCTCCCGTGAAGCCACTTGAAAAGCATGAAAATGCATTTCCCGCCAGACTGGTTGTGTCTCAGCCTGGACTGTCCCTGGGCTCTCAGGGATGCAGATTTGGGCTTGTGGCGCTCCTGAAGCCTCGTGGGCCTGCACACCTGCCCGTTAGTGTCTCAGCCAAGACCGAAGGTGACCCCACAAAGCTCTTGCCTCTGCCGTTCTTTGTAAGAGGCCGAAGTGGGGATGCCTGGGTGGCTCAGTGGTTGAGCGTCTGCCTTCGGCCCAGGACGTGACCCCAGAATTCTGGGATCGAGGCCCACGTCAGGCTCCCTGCATGGAGCCTGCTTCTCCCTCTGCCTGGGTCTCTGCCTCTCTCTGTGTGTTTCTCATGAATAAAGAAAATTAAAAAAAAAAAAAAAGGGATCCCTGGGTGGCGCAGCGGTTTGGCACCTGCCTTTGGCCCAGGGCGCGATCCTGGAGACCCGGGATCGAATCCCACATCGGGCTCCCGGTGCATGGAGCCTGCTTCTCCCTCTGCCTGTGTCTCTGCCTCTCTCTCTCTCTCTCTGTGACTATCATAAATAAAATTAAAAAAAAAAAAAAGGCCGAAGGGGTCCCGAAACCTGCCACTCCTGCCAGCCGGAATGTCGGACATCCCGTGCTTCGTGGTCACATCAGGGGGTGTCCCGCTCTATCAGGCGATGCCCAGTGCTTCCACAGGACCCAGTCACTGTCCCCCCGCAGCCCACTCTGACCCTGGGGCCCAGGGCCCAGCCTCCACGCAGCCCGTCCCCCCCTTGGTCATGCATGTGCTAAAGCTGTCCTGCAGTCCTCGTCACCGGTGACCCTGTTCGTTGGCGTCCCGTCCACCGTAGCTGCTCACGTCTTGCGCTCATTTTCCTTTTCCGAGGATTTATTTGGTGGGGGAGGAGCAGGAGGGAGAGAGAGAGAGACTCCCAAGCAGATTCCCCACGGAGCAAGAGGCCCGACGACCAGGGACTCGATTTCCTGACCCCGAGGTCGTGGCCTGAGCCCGAATCAGGAGCTGGCCAGTGAGCCAGCTGAGCCACCCAAGGCTCCTTGTGGAGCACCTTGTGCTCATTTTTCTATTGTTTTTTTTTTTTTTCCATGGATTCGGAGGGGTTTACATCCTTGAAGGCCGCAGGGCGTGTGAGCCGCGCCCTGACCTGCGTGGCAGCAGCTCTCCCTGGCTGTGTGCTTCTCACGCCCGCCCCCCCAGGCCACCCACCTGGGCTCCGCGAGCAGCGGCGCCCCCTCCTGCTGGGGCCCCTGGGTTGCCCAGGCCCGTGCCAGGGCGCCCCGCAAGGCCCGATCCCACGGAGCCCGGAGACCTGGTGGGCGCTCGTCCTTGCGGCCGGGTGCCCCCCCCTACCCGAGGGCACCCAAGCGCTGTGCTCCGCCTCCCACCCCTGCCCCTTCTCACCCACTTGCACGCCCGCTTCACGCTGCCGGGGCTCTGAGCCACTCGGACCACCTAGTGGGACCCGGGGAGGGGGCGCGGAAGCCCTGCCCCTGGACCTGTGGGGGCAGCTGCCAGGGCCTGGCCTGACAGTGTCCAACTAGCTGGACCGCAGATGGCGGCTGTCGTCGGAGTTAGTGACTGGCAGCATTAGACGGTCCTGCGGGTGAAGACCCGGGCTTGCCTGCCTCCGGACGCGGACAGAATGGAGGCTTCCCGTGTGTTGGGCCACGAGGGACCGCCCGCCTCTGTCAGGGGGCTTCTTGGTGTTAATCAAAGTTACGTTGTGAACTTACAAAATAAACCGTGTTAGAAAATGTCAACGTGAAAATAAGCGGAGTCAGACCTTGCATTGCACTTCGCAGGAGACGCTGGTGCCAGGCGGCCCATGGGGACACCTACTGCCGTCCTGCGGGGGCTCCCAGGGCTCGTGGGCTGCACCTGCGTGGTGCCCGCTTAGCCACCGCTGCCGTCTGCTCCCGGGGGGCCGGAGCTGAGCGAGGGGCGCTCCAGCTGGCGTGGGACTCGGGGCGCGAGAGCTTACCCCAAGAGTGCTCGTGAAAACATGTGTAGCACTTAAAAATGACATTTTTTAAAAAAGATTTTATTGATTTATTCATGAGACACAGAGAGAGAGAGAGAGAGAGAGAGAGAGAGAGAGAGAGAGGTAGAGACACAGGCAGAGGGAGAAGTAGGCTCCATGCAGGGAGCCCGATGCGGGTCTTGATCTTGGGACCCTGGGTCACACCCTGGGCCGAAGGCGCTAAACCGCTGAGCCGCCCAGGGATCCCCTTAAAAATGACATTTATGTGAAAATTAAAACAGCAAGGGATGGGGCACCCGAGGCTCAGGGCGTGACCCCGGGGCCCTGGGATGGACCCCGCATCAGCCTCCCCGTGGAGAGCCTGCTTCTCCCTCTGCCCCCATAAATAAATAATTTTATTTTTATTTTTTTTTAATTTTTTTTATTTATTTATGACAGTCACACAGAGAGAGAGAAAGAGGCAGAGACACAGGCAGAGGGAGAAGCAGGCTCCATGCACCGGGAGCCCGACGTGGGATTCGATCCCGGGTCTCCAGGATCGCGCCTGGGCCAAAGGCAGGCGCCAAACCGCTGCACCACCCAGGGATCCCCAATAAATAATTTTTAAAAACAGAGGAAAAGTGAAGAGAGTGCAGGCGAGGTTCAGGTCAGGACCCCGCAGCCCCAGGGAGGCAAACATGCAGAGGTGCCTGGCCGTGGCCCCACGGGCTCCCCCGGGGGAGGCAGCAGCCGGGCACCCTCACGCTCCCGCTCCGCCGAGCCTGCTCCCCCGCAGGAAGGTTTGCTCCGTGGATCCTTTCTCTCGGGGCCCCTGGGCCACCTCTCCCGACGAGACCCCGGGCCCATCCGGCGACTTCGGGGCCTCGGCGACCACACCCGAGGGGCCTCAGGGACCCCGCTTACCAGAGTCCTTGCACCCAGGCCCACGGGCCGGCCGCCTGGGTGGGCAGCGCGCCGTCAGAGGCGGGCCTAGGGGAGCCGGGAGGCCCAGGTGCCGTCATCGCCCTGCCTGCCTGCAGACACCGCGACAGCCCCGCTCCTGCCCTGCTGGCCCGACGCCCAGGCCCCAGGCGGCCTCCCCAGGGGGTCAGGGCACGGGCCCACCCCGAGCCCTGACTCCCGGGCCCCCCCCCTCCCCTGGAAGGGGGAAGGGCCTTTCCAGACTCCCTGCCACGGCCTAGGCCCCGGGAGACGGGCCACCGCGCCAGCAGCAGGGGCGACAAGGTGCAGCCGGCCCAGGGGTCCCACCGCGCGGACCCGCGAGGCTGGCCTGGACTCACGGGCTGCGGGCCACCGCGGGGCGGGCCAGGGGGTGCAGTGCAGGCAGGAGGCTGGGCGTGGGCTGGAGGGTGGCCAGGAGCGCGGGCCAGGGCGGGCAAGCGGGCAGGGAGCCGGGGGCTGGGGGCGCGTAGTGGTGGTGGTGATGCACGGACGGCGCCCGGGGCCTCTGCAGGAGCGGGAGGCCAGTGAGGCCCGGCACACAGCAGCCCATCGGGCCCTGCTCCCTGGGCGCACCCTGCTGGCCTCACAGGAAACGGGGAGGGATGGGGGGATGGGGAAGGGAGCAGGGGAGAGGGGGTGAGGGAGGGGAGGGAGGGGGCGGAGGGGAAGGACAGAGGGAGGGAGGGACAGACGGAGGGCCTGGCCCAGCCTGGGCCTCTCGGTGGGAGGGGGGCGCCCGGGGCTTCTCGCGCAGACCCCGGGTCAGACACGGAAAGCCGCCCAGGCCTCTGGCTTCCATTTGCGTGGCCCCCTAGGCCGTGCTGCCCACGGAGCCTACCTGCAGGCCGGGGTGCAGGGGGGCGGCCTGGGATGCCCCGGGGGGCGAAAACACGGATGAGGGCAGGGCTCTGAGCATCAGGCTGTGCATGAGGATCTGGTGCAGCTGTGCGTTCTGCATCAGCATCATCTCCACCATGTCTGGAAGGAGAGGTGGGGGCTCCTCGTTCTCCTCCGGCCTCGCGCCCCCGACCGGGACTGGGGGTAGGGGGCTGCGCAGGGCCCTGGGCGCGTCCGAGGCGTGAAGCTTCGGGGCTGGAGGATGTGTGTGGAGGAGGGTGTCCCACTGGCCTCAGTCCTGCGCCCAGAGACACGTCCCCCCACGCTACACGGCCGGGAGGCGAGCACCCTCCAAAACCCCTTGACCTCTGACAGTCCCGCAGATGTAATTAGGGATCTTAGCGGATGTTGTCCTGGGTGATCCTGGGCCCTACCTCCACGAACGGGGGTTCCTACGAGAGCGGAGAGGGCCTGGAGAGGGACCCCGCAGCCCGAGCCAGGACCTGCCCCCCCTCCAGCTGCTGGGGGGCCTGCGTTGAGGGTTCCGGGCTCCAGACCCAGAGAAAGTGCTTCTCTGTTGTTTCAAGCCCCGAGGCCTGGGGCGCCTCCTTACCCTGAACCCATCAATTCACCTCGGGTGTCCCTGCTGTGAGACCTCCCCCAGCCTGTCCCACAGCAAGGAGGCCCCAAGGCTCTACGCAGGGCCCTGGAACCCCTCACCCTCCCAAATAAGGGGCCCCCACAGACGGGGCGGGAGCGGGGTGGGCAGCAGCCTCCCCACGGGCCAGCTCTGCCCCCAATGGCCTCCCTGCAGATCCGGGGGTGGCCAAGCCTCCGGGCCCCACACCGCTGTTTCCTCTGTGGAGACCTGTCCTATGGGTTCTGCCCCGAGGCCCTCAAGGAACAGATCTTGTCCCGGGCCTGGGAGCATGGGGTCGGTGGGGGGTGCACAGAGCAGCTCCCACGGCCACGGCCGAGGGAACGCGAATCCCTGCAAGGTCACGAGGTGGGGAGGCTGCATCCAGCAGCCGCTTCCTGGGCAAAGGCCCGGGGCAGCCCCCGTCCCGCAGCAGCAGCCCCCCGCCCAGGGGAGCTTCCCATTGAGCAGAAGCACCATGTGAGCAAGGCCCAGGCGGGACACGGTGTCCTGCCCGGACGTGAGGGCGCAGGGCAGCAGTCGGGGGAGCCTCTGGGCGGCGCGCTCGCCCCCTGCCCCGGTGGGGGGGATGGGGTCGGGACGTGCACCCACGGCCACGCCCGTCACACTGCGCACTTGGAGCTTGTGCTCTTTGCTCTGTCGTCTCAATAAGGCGGCCTTAAATCCCAGGATTTGAAACTCATGTAAGGGGCATCCGGGTGACGCTGTCCATTGGGGTTGGGCACCGCGCTCCGGGTTGCTGCCTGGGATCCTGGGATGGAGCCAAGTCAGTGCTCAGTGGGGACTCTGCTGGGGATTCTCTCTCTGCCTCTGCCCCTCCCCCAAAACAAAACAAAAACTTACCTAAAAGGAGAAACCATTTATGGTGTTTTTTAAAAAAAAATTTTTTTAAAGATTTTATTTATTCATGAGAGACACGGAGAGGCAGAGACACAGGCAGAGGGAGAAGCAGGCTCCATGGGGGAGCCCGACGTGGGACTGGATCCCGGGACCCCGACCACGACCTGAGCTGATGGCCCTGGCGTCACCACAGAGCCCCAGACGCCCCCAGGGGAGCGGGTGAGCCAACCTGTACAGCGGGCCACCCCCGGTTCTCCCGATTCCTAGTTCTCATTCCTCAGAGGCCCCAGAAGGGTTTCCTAAGGTCAACACGCCAACGTGCAGGCGACCAGGAGGCCACGTGCTGCCCCCAGGCGACCACCCTGTCACAGATGCACCTGGGAGAGGATTTAGTTGCATGGGGCGGGGGAGGCTACACACTCACCCTCCTTGATGCCCCCTGGTCCCCGGGGGGGCCCGGCCTGGGGCGGCGGCTGGACGGCGGCGGCCAGAGGCTGCAGGGCCTGCGAGGAGCCCACGGTCAGGAGCCCACGGTCAGGGCCCACGGTCAGGGCCCAGGACACGCCCGCCGCCCACCCCTGCAAGGCACTCTGCGTGATTCGCCCTCCACGTGGGACACCCTGCTGGATGGACCGGGCCGAGTCTGGATGCCCAGCACCCGGTGTGTCGTGTTCACCCCCGAACTCAGAGGCTGAAGCTCGAGCCGCTAACGGGGCTGGACCTGGGGACGGGCCGCGGGCTTGCGGAGGGCTCAGAGACCTCCCATCCCCGGGCTGCCACGAGGTCCCCTGCAGGGCCCGGGCGGCTCCTTGCTGTGACCCCCCACAGCCCCCACCGCTGCCGTTCAGAGGAGGGTCCCCGCATCCTCCCCGCGTGGGCTCTGCCGTCGGGCGGCCCCAGGGCTTACCCAGGGCTGGATGGGCCACGGCGGCTCCGGGGCCGGCGGGGGCAGGGGGGCGGCCGGGTAGACGCCCAGGGCGGGTGCGGTCGGGGGCGGCGAGCGGCTTGGGGCTGGGGCCTGGGAGGCCTCCAGGAGGCGCTGCTCCTGCAACACCGAAGTCGGGATGTGCCAGGGAGGGAGCCGGCGGCCGGGGCGCACCGCACCTGGCCCAGGGGGCGCTGGCGTCCTCCTGCCCCACGCGGCGCTCGCCTCGGGCATCGGAGCCGGGCTCGTGGCGTGGGGCACGCATGGGGACCACCCTCCTTCGTGGGGGGAGGGGACTTTAAACTTAAGTTTACCAAGTAACGGACCAGTGTGTGCTGGTTCCTTACGTGCAGCCCATGGGGCGCGCTGAGCCCCGGCCCCGGGGCACGAGGTCGTGGCCCGGCTGGTAGCCCCCGCCGCTCTGGTGGAGCCTCTGGCCCTCGCTGCTTCCCGCGGCCCCGGGCCCCCGCACAGTGTCCCCCCCCCCAGCTTTGCAGCCAGGCAGGGGCTTCGGCCACGCCGGCCTAAGGACCCGCCCCGGGCGCCCCTCCCTGCGGGCCTCGCATCTACCCGGAGCATCCGCAGAAGGTCTCGGCGCCTCCCCAGGGCGCCCAGCAGGGCCGCGTCGGGCTGGTCCTCGCCTCCTGCGGGGACAGCGCTCACTCAGGAAGGAGCAGGTTCGCCTGGGGCCCAGCACCGTCCTGCCCCAGGCGGGAGGCCCTTCCCCCAGAGCACCTGCGCCCCAGCCCCGGAGGCCCGCCCGGCACCCGCCGCCTCCAGAGGGGCTCCCAAGAGCCCTCCTTCCTCGGGGCACAGCGCGGCCCGCCCCCCCTCCCCCCGCCCCTGTGCGGAGGATGGAGCGCAGGCCTGGGCAGCCCCAGGAGTCCTCCCTCGCAGGCCAGGTCGCCTGGTTTGGGATTCCCGGTCTGGACTCCCACGGCCCCGGGGCTCGCGCCGCAGCCCCTGCAGGCCCCCTGCACCTGGACACTGTCGCCAGGGAGGGCCGGCCTCCCCCTAGTTCCCGTGGCCTGACAGCCTGACCCTTGGCCAGGGTGGCAGGGGTACGGGGGACCTGCTCTGGGCCCAAGGATGCGCCCACCTGACAGGTCGCAGCCCCCCGGCCCCGAACAAGCTCGCAGCAACGTGGGCCTGGCCCAGGCGTGGCCACCTCATGGGACTTCCAGTTCCTATCTGCAAACTGGGAAGGGTGAACGGGTCCCCTCGCGGGGGTTGGGGTGAGGCTGTGATGCGCTGTGGGGCCGTGCGTGTGTGGGTGTGCGCGTGTACGTGCTTTAAAGATGAAAGTGGACGCCTTTCTACTCTGAGCGCGAGGGAAAAGCCAAGGACGGTCACGCCGGCCTCAGGAGGAGGGAGGGGTCCAGGAGTCTTACCTGGCGTGACGCGCGGGTCCTCAGGATCCCCTCCCACGTGCTCACGCTCTTGCTCTAGTTTCTGTGTCGAGAAGGGCAGAGGGCGCGAGTGGGTGGGCTGAGGGCTGGGAGCGGGGCACCTGCCCCGTAGGCTGCGGGGATGACCCCCCAGAGGGCCTGGGGTGGAGGTACCCAGCTGGCAGGTGGGAGGGTGCAAGGGTCGTCCGTGTCCCCGGGGACCCCACGAGCCACGCTCGGCACACACAAGTTCCACCCACAAGTGTCGGGGCCCACGGGCTGATGCCAACGGCCCCCCCATCCGCGGCTCTCCCAGGAGCTTGACGCCGGCCAGCGCGTCCCGCCGCCTGTGACCGACCCCCGGAGTCCGGCGAGCAGCAGGGGGAGTCCAGCCGGCCCGGGCCACCCAGGACGAGGCGCTGCACAGGGCGCCCATGGGGACAGGCCAGCCGTGGGCCCTCAGGGGACGACGGGACAGGAAGCCGCGTCAGGAGGGGCCCGGGGCCGGCCCACAAGGCTGCGGATCCTGCAGAGGCCAGGCCCGTCGCCTCTCACACGCGGAACCCGGCAGGCTCTGCAGACGACGGCGGTGCGCCCGAGTGCTCCGGCCCGTGGGGCACCTGCCTCTGGGCCGAGAAGTTGCCAGAAGAACCTAGTTGGTTCTGCATAAATGCAGAGGAAAAAAACCCAAACCCCCCCCCAAAAAAACAAAACAAAACAAAAAAAAAACCCCAAACCCAAGAAACCACAGTCCCTCATCACTGCAAAGTGCTGGGGTTCAGAAGCAGGAGCCCCGACGGGTGCAACAACTCGCTTCAGGGCCGTGCTTCCTTGACAAGCTTCTAAAAGCACGATCCCACCCCCCCCCCCGTCTTACTTTCTCCAAGAGTTTCAGGGTCAGTCGGGTCATCGCGTCTGCCACCGAGGAGTCCAGCATCTCGGACACCGCGGCCCCTCCCTCCCTGCTTCTCAGATCATCTGCGAGGAGCACCGGCCACAGAGAAGCCACCCGACCCAGGGGCCCCGGCAGGACTCTGCCGGGGACAGCGCGTGGGCGGCAGCTGCCTCCCGGGAGGACACCCAGCGTTGCCAGGCGGTTGCCAGGCGCTGGGGACACAGGAAGGCCCTGGCTGCCGGGTGTCCCCAAGAGGCCTCCTCCCCCACGGGGGTTGCCTGTCAACACTGCGAGTCTCCGGGTGCGGCCAGTGGGGCCGATGAGGGGCAGTGAGCAGCAGCTGGAGGGGACAGCGCGAGGTCGCGCGGAGGACCGTCCCACCTTCCCTCGCCCTGCCCCCAGCCTCAGGACGGAGCCCAGAGGAGTACGGGGTGGGGGCGGCATCCGTACCCCACGCTGCGGGGCCTGCCTCATCTGCCACTGCCTCCAGGAGGCCGGAGCCCCCAGCCCCCTCTAGGGCGGGAGCGGAGCCTGGGCGCCAGGACAGGGAGGGGCTCCACCTCCCTGCGACTTCAGGAGGTCTCGGGCAGAAAGGGCAGCTCAGGAGCTGGCCAGGGACATGCGTGGGGCCTCTCTGGGGGGCTTCCTGGCGGGCCCACCCCACAGGCACCTGCCGTCACCTTGCAGGACACGGGCTCACATGGGGCCACCACTCCTCCGAGGCAGGGGGTGATGGTAGGATGGGGTGCCCTGCGGCATCCCAGCCCAGAGAGGGGTGGGTGCCCAGGGACAGAACCCCGACCCCGGTCAGGACGGAAGTGCATGTGTGCAGGCCGCGGGGGTCGCACAAATGGCCTGCGCATGGGGGCAGCACGTGGATTGGATGCCGGAGCCATAGTCCGGGGCCAGGGCCTGGGGCAGCACACTTCAGCCCCGCCCAACGCCTGAACCCAAAACTCGCGTCAGGTGGCCAACATTTGGCTAGAGGTCCCTGGAATTGCCCACGTGCGTCAGTACTTAGGGTCTTATATGCATCATGACGCTAACATTCAAACAGGAGTTCTGGGCGAGCAGAAAAACCGATTCAGCTCCAATTCTCACAGTAGCTGGGAGGTAACCCACGCGGTATATGTAACACGCCCGTGTGAGCTACCTGCGTGCCCGGCAGTTCAAATTTACAGGAGAATCAGGAAGACGAGGTAAGTTCCCTCGCGTGGCTTCCCCGTTATGAACCTAGACTGCGTGTCACCAAAGACCACCACACGCATCCTGCATCTATTCCGCGTTTGTTCCTTTGCCCCGTGTCCCGTCTGTGTGGCAGGAACCCACCCAGGACCCACGCGGCATCAGGCATCACGTCTCCTCGGCTCGCTTGCTCCTGATGCCCGGGACGGCCCTGGGGAGGGCTTGCAGGTATTCCCCAGGTGTCCCCACCGTGGGGGCTTACAGGTTGGCGGGAGGAAGACCACGTCACAGCCACCATATGCGTGTGTCGTCCTGATGTCACTGCTGACTCCAACCCTGCCCACCTGGCTCAAGTGTGTGTGTCTGTGTGTGTTTTTATTTATTTTTTAATTTATCCATGAGAGACACAGAGAAAAATGAGAGAGGCAGAGGGAGCAGCAGGCTCCATGCAGGGAGCCCGACATGGGACTTGACCCTGGGACTCCAGGATCATGCCCTGGGCTGAAGGCAGCGCTAAACCACTGAGCCACCCAGGGATCCCCCTTCCGGTGTGTTTTTAATGGGTTTCTTTGCAGTATTTTTCTCCCCTTTCCACTGTCCTCTGTGGAAGGAAGTCACTTACCGAGCGAGGGTTTTGTTTCTCTCCTTGGCGGGGGGGGGGGGGGGGGTATCTACATAACTTGGACAGCTCCGTAATTGTTAAGAGTAAATGGAGAGTCAGATCCAGCAATAACGTAGTCTGGAAGGACCACGGAAATGTTTCCGGGGCGCTAGGGAACATAGGGTGGGGGCCCACCCTGCGTGGGAAGACAGCCACGCGCCCCACGGAGTTCCGAATGTACGCTCACGTGAAGGCTGGGACTGAGGCTTGGATCCAGGACTGCAACCGCTCTTGGGAAGTCGATCCGGTGCTCGGCGCCGCCGGCTGGACCCCTGGCCCGGAACCCACACGCTTGTCCGCTCCACCGGCCGAATCCTGCAAGCGAAGGCTGGAGGCTGCACTAACCCAAGGGCCGTGGTCGGACTCAGGAGGAACACTTGCCGGCGGTGGACTTGCCAGCACGGTGTGTGGAGATCGGTCGGTTGTGGTTGCTTCTGACCGCACAGCGTCACGGGGTGGGATACCCGCTTGTGTCAGCGGCTGCCACTACTGCGCGCTAACGGGAGGGCATCATCCTCACGCGTCCCGTGTCAGGGAGCAAGCAGGGGGCACACGGCCTGCACACGCTCTCTCCGAGTCCAGGTGCAGGAGCCGCTGAGCGGGGCAGCAGGCCCCCGAGGGCCCAGGGCGTGTCTCCTGCAGCGCCGCCCAGGACAAGGCTGCGCACCGCAGTCGCAGTCCTGCTTTCTGTGCCCCTTTGTCTCTGGCGCAGGCCACCTGAGGTCGTGTCACCCCACCCTGCTCTAGACGGGCCCCGCCTGCAGCAGCGGCGGCTGCATCTCCCCCGGGCCGCGGGCCGCGGGAGCGCAGCGGTGGTGTCCCGCGTCTCCTCCCCAGGTGGGTGCCCCCACCTTGTCCGTGTCACCGGCCGAGCTCTGCGGTTCCCTCATCCTGCGACACACACACACGGTGCTGTTCTCGGTACAGACCGCGCGGGGGGCGGGCAGGGCAGGGGTTCGCTCTCATTTTTCTATTCCACCCTAAACGGGATCTCCATCGGGAATGAGAACAGTTAAACCCAGACCGAGAGCGTGAAGCCCGTTTAGACAGGATCGGCCCTGGGCGAAAGCCCGAGGGTGGACGCTCTGGTGACAGCAGCAGACACCGGGTGAGGCGCGGGGTCGCCGGCGGGTCCACCCGTGGAGCTGCGCTGCCGCCGAGGGCTGGGAGCAGGGCCCTGCGCTGTTCCCCACTGGACACTGGACACTGGACAAGCAGCTCCAAGCCAAGCTTGAGGCCGGGGAGCAGTGATTTCACGAGGCTTGACTCCCACGCAGACCACGGACGCACAGCCAGAGCGGTCTTGCTTCTTTTTTCTCTGAAAGTTTTAAGACTTTAGTTACTTTCCAGACTTGTTTGCTTCAGAGAGCGCCCGGGGCAGCGTGTCCAGCTGAGTCCGCTCTGAGCCGCAGCCCCCTGGGGCTGGAGCCCGGGGCCGAGGGACATCAGGAGTGGGAGGCTGACCCCGCCGCCCCCGGGGGTCAAGGCGGGGGGACCAGTCCCTGGGGGGCCCGGACAGACGGCGCGGCCTGGCCCGACCCCGGGGTCAAGGCTGCGGCCGGCGCCCACTCCGCCCGGAAGCGCGTCCCCAGGGAGGAGAGGCCCCGCCCCGCCCCCCCGCGCGGCCGCAGCGCGGTCCAGGGGTCACACGGGGGCGGCGCCCGGGGAACCGGAGCTCGGCCCCCGCCACCGCCCACCGAGGGGCCCTCCGCGCGGCCCGCGAGCTCCCTGGCGCCGACCGGCAGCTCCGGGGGACCCGACCGGGGACACCACCGCCCAAGGGCCCCGCAGTCCGCGCCGGGGAAGCCGCCCTCCGCGCCCGCGCCCGCAGCAGCGACGCCCTCTTCAAATCCGACCAATTACAGAGGGCTCCGAGGCCTCCGCGCCCCGCCATTGGCCCCGCTGGGAGGCGGGGCCTTCATCCCGCCAATGGGAGGCCAGCGGCCGGCAGGGGCGGAGTCCCGTGTGGGCCGCCCCGCCCCGACTGCGCGTGCGCGAGGGCAGGACCACGGCGCCCCTGATTGGCTGCGGGGCGGACGGCGCACGCAGGGGGCGGAGCCGGGCTCACGTCTGCGTGACAGTTGTCGCGGGGGGAGGGCGAGCCCGGACTAGGGGGAGGGAGTGTAAATAGAGCGGAGGGCGGCGGCGTGTGGACCCCGTGCCCTCTCGGGGGGCCCGCGGGAAACCCCGGAGGGAGATGGACGAAGATGAGCAAGAGCAGCGGCGCAGAAAGGTGGAGGCCGGGAGAGCGAAGGTAAACGGCGGCGCCTCCTCCTGCTCCTCCTCCCGCTGTCCCAGCGCGGGTTCCCAAGGGCAGGTCCCGGCGACGGCTGCTGGCTGTCCCCTGCGAGGAGCGATGCGGTGCGCCGGGGACCGCCGCCAAGGCCTTGCCCTTCCCGCCGACTCGGCTGGAAGCCGCCTCCTGACCGCCGCCATCTTGAATCCGCCGCCCTCTGCCCGGCCCCGCCCCCGTGGCGGCCGCAGCCAATCACCGGCTGGGGACGTGCGTGGGGGGTGGGGCTCCCGCGCGTGGAGGCCGGGCGCGGGGCATGCCGGGACTCGCGGGGCTGCGTCTGTGCGCGGGGCGGGGCAATGCTAGGCGGGTGGGGGCGTGGCCTGGGGCGTGGCCTCACGAGCCGCCCCGCCCCCCGCTAGCGCCGCGGCCTCCTCCTACTGGACACTACCTGCAGATTTTTGCTGTACCTGGAATTATGCAGCTTTTTTTTTTTTTTTTTTGACGTCAGGAAGTCTTGGAGTGTCGGTGCGGGGGCACCTGAAGTGTTGACATTGCACGGGGCCTGCCGCTTCCCCTTCTCTGGGGCCCAGGTGAGGGGGGGGCCCTGCTGCAGCGGCCCCCGGGCTGGCCTTCCTGGCGGGGCCCCACCCCTGACCGAGGCGCCTGTGGGTGCCCTGGGAGCTGCTGCAGGCGGCAGGTGGCAGGCCCTGCGGGGCAGGGCTGAGCGCGGGGTCGGTGTCACCTGTTGGCAGGTAGAGCCGCGTGAAGGTGCTGTGTTGGGGTTGGCAGTGGCCGGACACTGGGGTTTGACACAGACCGGGTCACCGGAGATGCTCTGCAGGAGCATCCTTTGAAGGAGCCCATCGCAGCGCGCCGTGGCCTGGCAGCAGCGTCTCGTGGCGACAGGCAGGGGACAGGGTGGCCTTGTGCAGCCTTCGTGCGAAGAAGAGACCTGGACTGGGGTTCAAAGAGGGAGGTGGTGGCTGGCAGGTGCCCAGCACCGACACGGGCCGGAGATGAAGAGGAGCTGGAGTTGAATACTTGGCATGTGTTCCCCCTCCCCGCCCCCACCTGCAGTAAAGGTGCATGGAGGGGTGACAAGGAAGGGTCACCTTGTTGCAAGATGAAACCGGGCATCTCTTGTTGGGAGGCCCCAGGCCAGAGTCGGGCATGACCATGTGGGAGGGAACCCGGGCACGGGCTTGACGGGGAACGTGGGGCTGGCTTGGAAGGCAGGCTCTGTCCCGCAGACACGGATTTTCTCGCTGAAGTGGCCTTAGGTGGTTTTCCTGTCTATGAAAGTGAGCACTTCTGTTACATTTGCACAAGCGGTCCTTAGATGCGTTTGCTTTTATGAGCACGGTTGTCATTTGAAGGAGCCGACGTCCCCTCGTGACCAGCCGATGTTCGATCTCCTATGTTTGAGTAAGGTCTTAGTGGGAGACGGTGTGTGGACAGAGTCCAAAACCCTGTCAGTTTGAGGCGCTGAACGGAGCTGGGTTGTGTCTTCTGATGGGTGACATTCTGTGGAGGTCCCTGGTGCATTGGTGAGCTGTGTCATGAAAAATAGAACATCTGATTCCATAAAGGAGGATCTTAGATTGACCTGGCTTAATTAATTTTTTGCTATTTCTGTACCTTGCCTCAGATTCTATGGCTAGGAAGTTTTGGCTAGGCTATATATTTCCTCATTTGGGGGGAAATGGGGGCAAAAAGAGATTTAGTATTCACGTAGTTTTAAACCTTAGGCATGTCTTGATTAAGCTATCATTCTTTTGAATAGATGTATTTTTTTCAGTTGTATTTTTCTGAAAACTGCCAGGGGCTAGGAAAGCTATTTTGCCAATTGGCCGTATTGCTTTCTCTCGTCCGTATGTAGGCATAATTAACAGTCCTCGTTATGGGACTTCAGAGAGAATTCTGAACTTAAATGCTAGCATCGCAGGTATTAATGAAGGCAGAGTTTGTAGGACAGGGGTCTGTTGGTTGACGTGGGTCTGGCGAGGTTTGGCTGAGTACACTGAGCCAGCCCCAGAGCCTCATGTTCCCCACCAGCTCCTTGGCTTTGTGGTTCTGTTACTTTTTTCTTACTTATCTTTGCCTTTACTATTTCTCTACGTTTTTGCGCAGCTTGCTCACTTCCGACAGAGAAAAACAAAAGGTGACTGTGCGTATCCGAAGAAAAAGACGGCGAAGAGGAAGGGCCCGGCTGTCGATGCGCCTGTCCAGGAGGAGAGCCCGGTAGCCACCGAGGATGGTGGACTCCTGGGAAGAGGAGGGGACGTTTGCAGAGACACGTCGTGCAGCGACACCCCTGACGGAGCAGGAGCAGCACAGGTAGGTGTCCTCAGTGCTGTGCTTTAGCATTTTGCTTATCTTTTTTTTTTTTTAAAGATTTATTTTTATTTATTTATTTATTTATTTATTTATTTATTTATTTATTTATTTATGAGAGAGAGAGAGAGAGAGAGAGGGGCAGAGACAAAGGAGGAAGGAGAAGCAGGCTCCATGCCAGGAGCCTGACGTGGGACTCCATCCCGGGTCTCCAGGATCGCGCCCTGGGCCAAAGGCAGGCGCCAAACCGCTGCGCCCCCCAGGGATCCCCAGCATTTTGCTTATCTTCTAGTTGTGACCCGTGTGACTTTGATCTGCTTTTGCCCATTAAAGGTGGGAAAAGAATTTGACTTTACAAAAAGGGAATATATTTTTGTGTTTTCACTCCGACTGATTTGATCTTCTATGATTTTGGGATTTTGATTGACTGAAGACAAGTGTCAGTGTAGGTTCTTGCTTGGAAATTTTATCAGTGTGGGTGTGGCTGTACGTGTCAGCCCCTTTCACAGGCTTGTCTTTGCACACTGAAGCCATAATATTCCTTCGCCTGCTTATCGTTCTTTGCTCTTTACCTTCTCTCTGAGTGGAATGAAGAGGGAATGAGTGCAGGTGTTGCACAAATGGTGTCTTGCTGGATGAGGCACCACCATCCTCTGCTTGAGGCCCCGTGAGCTGCAGGGGCAGGTGTGGCCGACTAGTGGATGTGGGTATTGAGGGCGCTGAGCCCGCTGGCCTCCTGATGGCCTAGAGTGGGATCTCGAGGGCTTGCTGTGTACACGGAGCAGGAGCAGCTTTAGGTGTTGGCTAGAATGAGCTGGAATACGGGTGGCTGGAGGCAGAATTTGACGAAAAATCATCATGTATCTGTTCTGCTTGACTGGAGAAGTGGAATCATTGCCAGCAGTTAAATTTATGATACTTTACCACATCTGGATTTTTTTACTTTTTTTGAAAATTTGGATGACTTAGCTGTTGTCCTCCCTCATCTGGGGAGCATCTGGCCAGCCGATCCCATCTCACTCCTTCTCCCCCTGCAGGCCAGAGGGTCACCGTCATCCTCTGTGCTTGTCTTGGGTAGAGCAGCAGTTCTCAGCAGCCGTCTCCGTCGCAGCTGTGCCAGTGAACGAAAGCTATGTTACTCTTCTCTGTATGTTTTCTCCTAGGCTCCTTTTTTTTTTTTTTAAGATTTTATTTATTTATTTATTCATGAGAGACACAGAGAGAGAGAGAGGGGCAGAGACACAGGCAGAGGGAGAAGCAGGCTCCATGCAGGGAGCCTGATGGAGGACTCGATCCCAGGACTCGGGGTGACGCCCTGGGCTGAAGGCAGATGCTCAGCCACTGAGCCGCCCAGGCGTCCCTCTCCTAGGCATCTTGAGGAGGAAACCTCCTGATTTATGATTAAGTTATTCATTTTATTTTTACTCTCAAGTCAGAGAAATCTTTTTATATTAAATTAAATCTTCTACATGTTTTAGTTTTTCACTTTGAAATAATGTCTGGCTTAACAAAAAAATTGCAAAAATTACCACAGGGTTTGTAGATACCTTCCACTTAGGCTCTTGAAATATTACTATCTTGTGTTATCGGTATGGTATCATAAGGTTTCATTTGACACTGAAACAGTATCATGAGCTAATTGATGGAGCTTATTTAAATCTTCTCTACTGTCCCACTACTGCCCTTTCACCCGTCCAAGGTTCTGTATTATATTTCAGCGCCCTGCCACCTCAGTCTACTCTATTCTGGGTTAGTTTCTCAGTCTTTTTTTTTTTTTTCTTCTTTTTTTTTTTTTAAAGTTCTCAGTCTTAACTTGTCTTTTTAAGTTGGGCATCTTTGAAGAGGCCTTGCTGGTTTTTTTTTTTTTTTTTCTTAAGATTTCATTTATTTTTGAGACAGAGAGCACAGGAAGGGGGCGGGGCAGAGGCAGAGGGAGAAGCAGACTCCTCACTGAGTGGGGAGCCCGAGGCGGGACTTGATCCCAGGACCCTGAGATCATGGCCTGAGCCAGAGGCAGATGCTCAACCATTGAGCCACTCAAGCATCTCTCTGTTGCATTTTAAGACTAAGAAAATAATCCTCCTTGGCTGGATGCTCTGCCCTCAGGGCCACTGAGGCTGCAGCCTCCCCACGTAGCCCTACATGGAGGCCCCACCCTGACCCCTGGGCAGACACTCTTGCTGAGCTTGAGGAAAGGACCCCATCTTCTGAAACTGAGGAGGAAACAGCCTGGCCTGCCGGGCCTGGCAGCCCCTGATGGCCTCTGGCCCCCATATCACTGTGAGGGTCATTCTTCCCTTTTGTGGAACGATAACACGTGGTCGTGTTTGTAGAATCTCAGAAGTCTGAAAGATCTTACTCCAGCCTGCCTGCCTGTTTCCTGGGATGCAGACTGGCAGTGTCTGCCGGTATCAGCTCCACTTCACTTCCCTTTCTGGCCGTGGCTGGTGACTGGCTGACTCCCCTAGGGATCTCTGAGCCAGCAGTCGCGGCCACGCCCGTGGCTTCTCTGCAGAATGCACATGCTCCGTTTTTGCAGAGAATTCCAAATCTTCAAGTTCTGGGCCCTCTTTGCTAGCAGTTCTTCAGAGTTCCTCCCCTCCGTCTTACCGTGAGCTGGAAGGAGTAGCAGGCCACCCCTGCTCAGCTGAATATCCTGCGTCTTTGCTCGCAAGTTCCGCCTCCCACTGAGCACAGTGCAGCGAAGCTCTTGGCCACGTGCGTCCACCGGTCACCTTTGCTCCAGCCTCCCAACGGCACGTTTTCCAATCCTCTCGGAGGCCTCGCTGGAAGGGCCTGTGGCACCTGCATCTCTGCCAGCGGCCCCTGCCCATCACCCGGTTCCAGAGCTGCTTGCTCATGTGGAGGTGTCTCTGACAGCAGCACCCCCACCTGCTTCCCGGGTGCGTCTTGGTCAGCTTGGCCCTGTGATGAAATACTGCAGGCTGGAGGCTCACACAGCAGGTGCTTGTCCTCTCATGGTCCGGAGGCTGGACATTGACATCAGGTGTGGGCAGGGCTGATTCTCCTGTGGCCGCTGTTCTCCACGTGTCCCGACCTTCCTGTTACAGGGACACCAGGCCCCACCCTGTGAGTTCATTTAACCTTAATCCCCTCCTCAGAGGCTGGAATCTGGGGGACACCAGTCAGTCCGTAACGGGGGGTGGGGGGGGAGGATGTGATAAATCTGAAGGTCATATTGAGAGAAAGGCTGTGGAAGGCTGATTGGCGCCGTGGCGAGTGGCGTGCTCGGACCTTCACGGGCTCAGAGTAGGAGAGAAATACTTGACCTTTGTCTTTTAAAGGACAGAACATGTTGCCTGAGGATCAGAGTCAGCTTGAAAGTCAGAGGCTCAGGCTAGAGTCCACACTGGAGGAGCATCCGAGCCAGGACGACGTCGTGGAGAGACGGGTCGGGGTGGAGGAGCTTCTGGCTCGCGGGGCTCTGTGCCCTGGCGTTCCCCGCCAGCAGGGTCACTGTTAGTCAGGGTCACTGTTAGTCGGCTAACGTCTTGCCTGTTTCAAGGGAAGTGTCACGTTTGTCATAAAGTTCTAAGGCGAGGCGTTTGCTCCTACCTCCTACCTCGTGGATTCGTCGTTTTCAGGTGCTGAGCTGGTGCCTTTCCCTCCCAGGCTGGGGAGTGAGTGATCTTCCCGCCTGGGTGAGGGCGGCGTCCGCGGGGTGGGCGGTCGGGAGAGCGGCCTCACGCTGCCCGGGGCGGGTCGTGGTGCCCGGGGCGTCCTGGCGTGAGCGAGACCGCTGGGAGGGGCCCTCCGCCCGCGGACCTCTGCCTGTGCTTCAGTCCATTTGTAGTGGAGACGCTGAGTGCTGCGACCTAGTTTTCCATACATGGGGCAGCTCGGTTAGTCTGCATTATCTCAGCTGGTTGAGGGGCTTGGGGGAGCAACGGTGCGGGAGGGGGTGTGCGAGGGATCTGCTGTCCTGCAATGACCACAGCAAAGCATTTTGTTTTTTTATTTATAACTTATTATAAGTACTACTTCCCTACTTCAAGCCAGGATTTACACCCAGAAGCTGATGAAATGTGTGGGCTTCTCTAGAAAGATGTGCGTGCTCATTCAGGCAAAATCTTGCTTACAGGGGTGTCTGGGAGGCTCAGTCGGTTCAGAGTCTGACTCTTGACCTCAGCTCGGGTCTGGATTTTAGGGTTGTGAGTTCAAGTTCTGTGTTGGGCCCCACACACAGTGGAACGCACTTAAATTTTTTTCTTTCTTTCTTTCTTTCTTTCTTTCTTTCTTTCTTTCTTTCTTTCTTTCTTTCTTTCTTTCTTTCTTTCTTTCTTTCCTTTCTTTCCTTTCTTTCCTTTCTTTCCTTCCTTTCTTTCTTTCTTTTTTTCATCCCACATGTGTTGTCTGTGAACGTGTTGGTCTTTCCTCTGCCGGCGGTCCTGCCTAGCTGACTGTCGGCTGCAGAGCTTCTCTGCAGTCTGGTGGCTACGGATGAGGGAGAGAGAACCTTCTCCGTGTCTGCTGGCTCTTCATGTGGTGGGCAGTGGTCAGGCTGCCATCAAAAGCTGTTTTTTTATAGAGTTGTTACTGTAATGAGCTGATGGTAATCATAAGACAAAAATGTAAAATCACCATGTGTTATTCCTTTTTTTAACAAATATTTTTATTTATTTATTTATTCATGAGAAACAGAGAGACAGAGAGGCAGAGACACAGGCAGAGAGAGAAGCAGGCTGCATGCAGGGAGCCTGATGTGGGACTCGATTCCAGGACCCCAGGATCACGCCCTGGGCTGAAGGCAGATGCTCAACCGCTGGGCCACCGGGGCTGTCCATCATGTGTTATTCCTACTGGGTTCTCAGAGGCGTCTGTTCTAAGGTTTCCAAAGGCTGGAGTTCCACACACAGCAGTGAATTCCTGTGATCTGTACATCCCTCCCCCTTTCCTTCGTGATGTGGTTGTTAGGACAATCTGCTGTTTATCCCAGAGAATTGACCACAGTTTGGATTTTGTTGTTTGCATCCCTGTGGGTTGTTGGGAAGCTTCCTCTGACACCCTGGCCCTTCTGCTGTAGTTTCTGTAAACTGCCACTTCCGTCTAGAGTAGAGGCTTGGTCAGATTATGGTGGTGGTTTTTTCAGAATTAATTAATTAATTTCCCCTTCAGAATTTTATTTACATTCAAGTTAACGTACCGTGTACTGTTATTCTCAGGGGTAGAGGTCGGTGATTGATCCACCGTGTACTGCGTGTACAGTCCCCATGCAGGGACTCGATCCCAGGTCTCCGGGATCACACCCTGGGCTGAAGGCGGCGCTAAACCGCCAAGCCACCCGGGCTGCCCCAATACCAACATTTCTTTGTACTTATTTTTGTCCTTTAGATATTTTCCACAGTCATATTAAAGTCACTTGAAATAGTTCTGCTCTGTATGACTAAGCTGGTAACTTAATATATTTATATTTATTTGTTTTATTATCTCTATGTGTTAGGGATTTTCATTTGTTTTGATTTTGTTTTACAATTATGTAAAATGTCAACATGGTTCTAAAATTAAATCTATAAAGTCAAAGCATATTCAGATAATTTGACTATGCCTTTCCCTTATGTACTATTTCTTTTCTTTCTAGTTAACTATTTAGTTTTTTGTTTATTGTTACATTTCTTTCTTTTTCTATGTTTCAAAAAATATTAGAGAGTGAGCCTGAGTGTGTTAAGTATGAGCTGGGGGGAGAGGGAGAAGGAGAAGCAGGCTCCCCATTGAGCAGGGAGCCAGATGCTGGCTTCATCCCAGGATCCTGGGACCATGACCTGAGCCAAAGGGAGACCCATAACTGATTGAGCCACCCGGGGGCCCCTATTGTTATGATCCTAAAAATGAAAGTAAATATGTGCATATATTCTTTAGCATTTATTTGCTTTTAGTAGCAGGATATGTTACATACTTTTCTGTATCCTGCTTTTTTCCACGTGTGGTATCATGGAAATCACAGCAGTTTAAGCATCGGACTCTTGATCTCAGCCCAGGTCTTGATCTCAGGATCCTGGGTTCAAGCCCCATGTTGGGCTCCATGCTGGGTGTGGAATGAACGAATGAATGAACAAATATCTTAAAAAAATGAAAGTGATCTTTTATGTTAACCAATTTATCTGCCAATTCCAGGGCTTTTGTGTGTTGGTATAGACCCTATTTTTCATCGTGTTATCGTTTTTCCTGAAGAACTTCCTTTCAACAGTTTTTTGGGTAGCGCAGGTCTGCTGATGAATTTTCTAGGCTTTTCTTTTTTTGTCTGCAAATGACTTTGTTGTGGGACGCCTGGGGGGCTCAGTGGTTGAGCGTCTGCCTTCTGCTCAGGGCGTGATCCTGGGGTCCCGGGATCGAGTCCCACATGGGGCTCCCCACGGGGAGCCTGCTTCTCCCTCTGCCTGTGTCTCTGCCTCTCTCTGTCTCATGAATAAATAAGACAAATCATAGATTTATCTCAAGTTACTTTTTGTGTATTGAGTACCTTGACTTTTAGAACTACAGTCTTGTTGATTTTTGAAAATTTTTTAAGTTTTTTTTATTTAAGTAATCTCTATACCCAATGTGGTGTTTGAACTCCTGACTCTGAGATGAAGAGTCATATGCCTTACCAACTGACCTGGCCAGATACCCCTGATATTTTAACTTTAATAAATGGAATAATCTCAAGTATGCCTGTCTTGAGTTTGTATCTTTATATCAAGTGTCTTATTTATGAGGTTCATCCATGTTAAGAGCTATAGTTTATTCATCTTCGTTGGTGTGTCGTAGTCTGTTGTATGAATGTACCTCCATCTGTTTGCTCCACTGTTACTTGGCATTTGCTCTGTACATTCTCACATAGGTCTCTTGGTGTACATGTGCACATGTTTTTATTGAGGCTGTAATTATTTAATTATTGGATCAGTGTACACGTATGTTTTCAACATGCACATGTTGAATCATGTAAAACAGTTGTTTCTATTTTTAGTAGTGATGTGTAAGGATCACTTGTCCCATAACATCTGTGATTGATATTGACAGCCTTTTTTTTTTTTTTTTCCTTCTGTATTAGCAGTTTGGGTGGATGTAGAGTGGAGTGGTTTTCTTTTTTTAAGATTTTATTTATTAGAGAGAGAGAGAGAGAGAGCGTGCAAGGTGGGGGCAAAGCATAGGGAGAGGGACAAGCAGACTCAGTGCAGAGCCTGGAGCCTGATGTGGAGCTCAGTCTTACAACCTTGAGATAATGGCCAGAGCTGAAATGAAGAGTTGGAGGCTTAACCAACTGAGCCACCCAGGCACCCCAAGTGGAGTGTATTAGAGTGTTGTGCAAGATTAGTCAAAGAAATTAGTGCTATTAACAGACTCAAAGAGAAAAGTTATATGATCATCTCAGTTGCTACAGAGAAGCATGTATTTTTGTGAGGAGGTGACCTGTACTTTAACCTCCTTGTCAGGATGGCCTTACCTGATGAGCTGAGGTCTCCTCTGCTCTGGAGGAGCCTGTGTAGGATGGTGAACTGAGGTTTTGTTTGTGGGAAAGCCTTTGATTACAGACTCTACTTATTTAAGAATTATCAGACTATTCACTAAGGCTTTTTCTCAGAATTCACTTTTTTATCTGATCTTCTAGTTGGCATTTTTTCATAGGAATGTTCTCTTCTTAGTGGTTGTGGCACCAGTATTGATGACCCTCTTCATTTTTTTTTAAAGATCTTATTTTTTTATTCATGAGAGACACATACAGAGAGAAGCAGAGACATAGGCAGAGGGAGAAGCAGGCTCCCTGCAAGGAGCTAGTGTGGGACCAGATCCTGGATCCTGGGATCACGACCTGAGCTGAAGGCAGACGTTCAACTGCTGAGCCACCCAGGCATCTCTCTTATTTTTTTTTCTAACATTTTAATGTATTTGTTCATGAGAGACAGAGAGAGAGAGAGAGAGAGAGAGAGGCAGAGACACAGGCAGAGGGAGAAGCAGGCTCAGTGCAGGGAGCCCGATGTGGGACTCGATCCCGGGACCCTGGGGTCATGCCCTGAGCCAAAGGCAGATACTCAACCGCTGAGCCCCCCAGACATCCCGACCTTCTTCATTTTTTTAAAGGTAATTGTGCCTTTATTAGTCTCACCACAAGTTAATATTTATTATTCTTATAAAAAAATTAACTCCAGGGGTACCTGGGTGGCTCAGTCGGTTTTGGCTCAGGTCATTATCTCATGGATTGTGGGATCAAGCCCTGTGGGTGTGCACTTGGTGTCTTTCAAATAAATGCATCTTTATTTATTTATTTTTTTTTAAAATAAATACATCCTTAAATTAGTGTTTATTCTTTTATGTATACATTTATGTTTAACTTATGCTCTTACTATATATAGTTTCTTATTTTAAATTATGTTGGGTTTTAATTTTGTTGTTTTTCTAACTTCTTGAGATAGGTACACAGATCAATTTCCAGCCTTTAAAATATACATACAGTCAAGCTTACTGGTTTTTCTCTGTGTGTGACTTTACCTTCATTCACAATTTTTCAAATTTTTATTATTTTTCAACAAGTTATTTTTAATTATAGACTTTTAAAAGTTTTCATGTGTATAGGTAAAGTACCATGTTAGGAGCGCCTGGCTGGCTCCGTCGGTAGGGGATGCAACTCTTGATCTTGGGGTTGTAAGTTTGAGCCCCACATTGGGTATAGAGATGACTTAAAAATCAATCGTGGGTGCCTGAGTGGCTCGGTTGGTTGTGTGTGACTTTGGCTCAGGTTGTGATCTTGGGGCCTGGAGTAATGATCTTCTGAAAAGTAAACTTCCAGGAAAGCGTTCACTGTTCCAAGTCCAGCACAGATCGCTTTGTGGCAGGACAGTCATGGGCACAAAGGTTTCCCTGCGCTGCAGCCGCATCTGTGTCAGCAGAGGATGGGCCCTTGTAGGGGCAGGACTAAAGGTGTCTTTGCTTTACTCTGCCCATGGGGAGCTTTTTAGAAGTTTCACTTTTATTTTTTTTAAAGGATTTTATTTATTTATTCATGAGAGACACGGAGAGAGGCAGAGACACAGGCAGAGGGAGAGGCAGGCTCCTCACAGGGAGCCTGAGGCTGGACTCGATCCCGGATCCCAGGATTACGACCTGAGCCGGAGGCAGACACTAAACTGCTGAGCCACCCGGGCGTCCCAAATAAACCGTGTAAGCTTTGTAAGCAGCTTTAGATTTGAGTTTCTTTAGGAGGTTATAAGCAGAGATAGAGTTGCAGAAGGACTTCATGGTAAATGTTCAGGATCTAGCCACCTTCCCTCACAATTTAAGTGGAGGATCTGAAAAGGCATTTTCCTTCCGTTCCTTCCTGGCAGTTAACTGAGAAATGGCAGAAAGCAGTATTTGACCTTCCAGTTATGTGTCAGGAACAAAGGAAGTACGGGTCATCTTGTAAAAGAACCATCCAGACCTTGCTCGGAGGTCAAGAATTTCAGAGGAAAATCACCTTCACAGAGACTTGTATTGAAGGTTTAAAACATAGGGCTGTAGGAGTTTTAGGGAGTATGGTTCCAGAGCCCTTCCGACTCCGATTCGTGTGGACTACCGCTATCTGTCATCTGGGTCCCCGGATGCTTTTACTTTCTGTTTAAGTTATTTCACAAGTAATTTGTAGGAGTAAGAATAAAACAATAAAGGGGCTCCTGGGTGGCTCAGTTGGTTAGGCCTCTGCCTTCAGCTCAGGTCATGATCCCGGGGTCCTGGGATCGAGTCCCACCTCGGGCTCCCTGCTCAGCTCGGAGTCTGCTTCTCCCTCTGCCCCTCCCCCTGCTTGTGTGCTCTCCTGCTCTCTTTCTCAAATAAACCTTAAAAAAAAAACTTTGTGTAAATGGATCAGACACGATACTGGTGTTTTTTATTCTTTCTCTTCCAACATCTTGCATCCTTGTGTTTTAGATGTATGCCCTGCTGAACAGCATGGGGTTGATTCTTTAGAGTTATCTGACAGTCTTTGTCTTTTTAGTGGGTAATGTCATCTCTGATGTGTTTGAGTTTACATTTTATTTAATTTAGGCTTTCTATGTGTTTTGTTTGCTTTTTTCTCTTTTTACAGTGGGGGTGGGGCTTTGGATTATTTTTTGTCGGGGCATTTCTTGTTTTTAATTCTCTTTTTAATCCTTTTTGAAGTGATAATATACTTCATTTCTATACCTTTATTTATTTATTTTAAAGATTTTACTTATTCATGAGAGACATACAGAGAGGCAGAGACAGGCAGAGGGAGAAGCAGGCTCCCTGTGGGGAGCCCGACACTGGACTCGATCCCGGGACCCTGGGTCACACCCTGGGCCGAGGCAGATGCTCCACCGCCGAGCCCCCCCTGGCGCCCCCCGTTTGGATTTTTTAAAGACACTGACACCATTTTGAACAACGAGAGGTTTCCCAGGCAGGACTTGAAGCTGCTTCTACTTTAAGTGTGACGGTACCTTTCCGTGAGCACACAGGTTTGAGCCCTGCCCGGTGTCGGGAGGCGCAGGCAGTTCTGTGGTGTGACCCCCGTGCGGCCCGGGCCGGGGACTGCACATCGTGCGGGCCCCTGTGGGCGCTGCCGAAGGTCGCGCTCCCCGCACACCTGTTACCCTCCTGGGGCGGCCTGCGGCAGGCCTCACGCAGGTGCTGCTGTGGCTCCGTGAGTGCGTGCGCCGCGGCCCGCGGGGCCCTTCCCGACGGTGCCAGCCTCGCGTCCGCTTGCTGTCCCGGCCGTACGCCTTGGCTAGGACTTCTTTTTAGGCCCGTTCCTCTGCTTGGGGGTTTCTGCGCCCCGGGGCAGCTGTACATTAGTAAACACGTGGCGAGGAGCCTGGGTCGTACCGTCTCGGGAGTGACGCCCCACGTCGCCTCTGCCGTGCCGTGGAGGCGGGTAGGCTCCCTGCCCTCCCCACACCCGGTGGCCTCGCTCTGGGCGGCGCGGCCGTGTCCTGTCCTGCCCACGGGCCTCCGGGACGCTGCCGTGTCGGATGTCGCGACTGGCCGCCCTCCGGGCCGCGCTGTGGGTTCTGGAGCGTGCACTGCTCGCACGTCCCGGTCGCCCCAGATGGCGTTCCAGTCCCCGGCCCTCCTGTCTGGCCCAGGCCGTGTCCCTCTCCCAAGAGCACGTAGAGTCATGTTTGTCACATTCTATCCAGCGATTCTGATGTTTGTAGCAAAAATGTCTTAAGATTGTGCCTTTTATGTTTAAAACTGGACATTCCTGTGGGGGAAAAGCCCCTTCATCTGAAGAAGGGCCCATGACGCTATTCAGTTGGCTCCAACGCTCTTCTTTGAACCGTCTGATTCCACAGTGGCCCTCAGAGGCGGGGGCACTTGCACGGACGTCCCCGCGGGCAGTGCCGAGTGCTTGCTGTGCAGGGAGCCGCGGGAGCCTCTGCAGGGGTGGCAACCCAGGCTTGGCATGGTCACGGAGGCTGGCAGGTCCCAGACGAGCTAGGGGAGGGGGGCATAGCCGTTCCAAGGGTGCAGGGCCCCCTGGTGCACGAGGCGGGTGCCAAGTCAGCAGGAGGGCCTGCCCCTGCAGGGATTTTCCCAAGGGCAGCAGATGCACTGAGTTTTTCAAGGGAGTGTGACAGGGTTGGATTTGTTTTCTGAATGCGTCATCTGGCCTCCAAGCAGTGACCTCACGTGAGGTTGAGTGACCATGGGGGCCAGTCAGCTGTGCTCATGGGAATGGAGGGATGTCAGGACTGGCCTTGGGCTATTGTGGGGTCACTGTGAGGGGAGCAGGCCGAGGAGGACTGTGAGGGCTTGGGGGTGCTGTTAACGAGGTACGTAGCGTTGGAGGAGTCCTGGTTTGGGCAGGAAAATTCAGTTTGGTTGGAGTCCGAGGTGCCTTGTCGACAAGCCCCAGAGAAAGGTCTGGGCTGTCACGTGGGGGAAGCTGGGAGGCCTCTGGCTGTTATAGCCTACTCTGGGGGGGAGGGGGGCAGGGAGCATGCTGGGGTGGGGGCAGGTGTGCTCCGAGCCAGGCGGGGGCGCTGGTTGGGGATGCATAGGGGAGACTGGGATGCTCATAGAGCACCTGTAGCTTTTCTTTTCCCTTTAGATTGTTGATGATAAAAATGTTCCCAGAGTTGGGATTTTTTTTGTTTTTAAAGTAAGCTTTGTGCCCAGTGCAGAGCCCAGCGTGGGGCATGAACACATGACACTGAGATCAAGAGGACACTCAGCCAGTTGAGCCACTCAGGCGCCCCCAGAGTTGGGAATATATATATATATATATTTTTTTTTAATTAAAGATTTTTATTTATTTATTCATGAGAGACACACACAGAGACAGACAGACAGACAGACACAGGCAGAGGGAGAAGCAGGCTCCACGCAGGGAGCCCGACGGAGTCCTGGGTCTCCAGGATCAGGCCCTGGGCTGAAGGTGGCGCTAAACCGCTGCGCCACCCGGGCTGCCCCCGAGGTGGGAATATTTAGACAGAAATGTTTTCTATGCCTCTTGATGTGTGTTGTCAAAAAGTTCATGAAAAGTTATACCAACTTATTCTGTCCTTGACAGCATTTGCTTGTTTCCCCATGACCTTGGTGACCTTGAGGATCCACATGATCACCAACTTTTGCTGATTGACTAGGTATAAAGTGATGTTTCAGATTTACATCTTCAGGTTCATTCAGCTTTTATTGGCACCCACCACTTCCAGGCATTTTGTGTGCGTTTCCCTTCTGTGGGTGCCCCTGCCCTCCTTTGACTGAGGGTCAGGCAGCCTGGGGACCTCCCCCTCCTGTCCGGCATCCACACCGCCGCCACTCTTTCTGGGGTTTTCCACTTTCCTCTAAGCCATTTAAACAGGCTGAATGTTTTTCGTAGTTATTTTGAGGTATAATTCACATATGTAAAATTTACCATCTTAGAGTATACGGATATCAAGGGCACTTAGTACGGCCACTTTGTCGTGCAGCCCTCGCAACTGTCTAGGCCCAGAACATCTTCACTGCCCGAGAAGGAACCCCGTGCCCATTAGCCGTCCTTCCCCACCCCCTCTCCTTCCAGCCCCTGGTGTCCCGGCCAGCGTTCTCTCCCTGTGGGCCTGCCTGTTCTGGACATTTCCTAGTCCTAGAACCACACAGTCTGTGCCTGGCTGCTTTCACTGAGCTTCATGTATTGAGGTTATTGCCGTCGTCCCGTGTGTCAGTTTGTCATTCCCTTTTACGGCTCAGTGATACCCTTTGGATGGCTTGGCCACATTTTGTTTATGCATTTCCCCTGTCTGCGAACACTTGGGTTGCTTCACCTTCTGGCAGCTGGGAGTCCTGCTGTGAGCACTGCTGGGCTCAGGTCTGTCCCAAGTGTCCTGACTGTCCCTTCCTTTTCTTTCTCCAGGACCGTGAACAAGACTGTAAGCTAGAGATTGCACAGCCAATGGGAAGACAGGAGGACGAGGCCGGTGCACAGCAGCAGGTGCCTGTGGAGCTTCGGCAGCCAGCGGGGATGCAGCAGGTGCAGCTGCAGACCCAGGTGACAGGGGCACTCGGGGGCGTGGCCGATCCCTATAATTGCACTGGTGGGTTTGGGGACCTGGCAGGGTTGCAGGTAGGACACAGTGGATGGATGTGCTGCAAACTTTGCTATATGGGAGCCTTTGAAAGGGCAGGGGGAGGGATGTGCGAGGACACCTGGGGCAGTGAGTCTGGCCAGGTGCCACTCAGCACAGCCGGCATTCCTCTGCTGCCGTTGAACTCGTTAACCACAGGCAGTGCCGTGTCCCCGAGGGGCCTCGACCAAGAGAAGCTGTGAGCGAGGCTGTGAGGAGCACCCGGTCCCCTGGTGGCTGCCACCTGCGGGAGCAGAGGGTGCTCTGGACATGCTCTTGTGGCGGGAGGGCTGCTGTGTGCCCTGCCCCTCCCTGTGGCCTCGCTGTCCTCAGTGGTCCCTGCTGGCCTCTTTGGAGACACGTGTCCTATTCCCGTATTTTTTTGCTTACTGCTCTCCTTTATTCATTTTATTTTTATGCTTTTTTGGGTGTCCCTTAAGTGCTAAGTTCCAGGCATGTTTTTCTGTTGTTTTGATTGGGAATAAGGTATGCTTCCTGGAACCCAGGCCTTCCTCCACTTTCCCCCAAGTCAGGGGAGGGAGAAACAGATGCCCCGTGTCTTAGCTAGACACAGAAATGTCTCCCCTGTGCCCTCTGCCCACCGTCCAGAGCGGCGAAGCGCTGCGCTCACTCTGCCTCTGGTCTGGAGCACAGGGTTCCTGATGGTGTCACTAGCTCAGCCACTGCTGGGCTCCGTCTGGCCTTACGATTTACCCTTGTGGGCAGTGACTGTCCAGAGCCACCTCTTGTTCGTATTCTGATTGTCATCCCGTGTTTCTTTTCTTTTCTTTTTTTTTTTAAAGATTTTATTTATTTATTCACGAGACAGAGACAGAGCGAGGCGAAGACACAGGCAGAGGGAAAGGCAGGCTCCATGCAGGGAGCCTGACATGGGACTTGATCCTGGGTCTCCAGGGTCATGCCCTGAGCTGAAGGCGGCGCTAAACCACTGAGCCACCCAGGGATCCCTCGTCCCGTGTTTCTGATGGGGATCTTGCAACATCGGGAATGGCTGCTCACCTGTCTCCAGCCAGGAGGCTCCTGTGGGCTGGGGTCTGCCTGGAGGGAGTTTGGGGGCCATCCTGCACAGCCACTGGCTTTGTGTGGCCCGTGTCCTCGAGGAGGAACCTGTGGCCCCTGCCATCTGCAGAGCCGTGGTTTAGGTGGAGGGAGAGCACATGTGGCTCAGAGGAGCTTCCGGATAGGATGGGGTGGGCAGTTCTAGGTGGGGGAGCTGCCAGGCTGTGCTGAGGCTGCCTCAGGCCCTGCGGGGAGCTGAGCTGGTGCCGTCCCTTGAGCACGAGGCAGACACGGACACGCCAGGCGTTGTGCTGGTGTCCGTGAGCCGAGCGCCCAGAAACGCCTCGCTCTCCCGCAGCCGGTGCCCTCCCTGGAGCTGGAGGCGCTGCGCCTGAGTCTGAGCAACATGCACACGGCTCAGCTGGAGCTGACGCAAGCCAACCTCCAGAAGGAGAAGGAGACGGCGCTGACGGAGCTGCGGGCCATGCTCAATGGCCGGCACGCCCAGGAGCTGGCCCTGCTGCGCAGCAGGCAGCAACAGGAGCTGGAGCTCACCAGGGAGCAGCACGCGCGGGAGCAAGACGAGATGCGGCTGCGGTGCAGCCAGGAAACCGGTACGGCCCTCACCAGGACCTGAGTGGGGCGCGGGCCCCTCCTGCTGCTCTGGCGGGGGGTGGGGGGCGGTGAGCCCGCCAGGGGCCGGTCCCAGGGAAGGGGTTCACACAGAGTCCCTGCCGGGCGGGAGGGCAGTGCACATCCTGTTCCGTGGGCCTCTGCTGTCCCCTTGCCTCCTGTCCAGTTCTCCGCTGGGCCTGTGTTAGTTTTTAAAATGGTCTCGTGTCGTCCGTGGTGATCTGCCTGTGTGCTGGAAGTTTCCGTGTCCGCCTGTTTGACGGGACTGTGTCTGTCTGAGCTTCGTCGACCGTCCCCGATGCTCCTGGACACGGACCCCCACGTCCCGCAGGCGCCTCACTCTGCTCCCTGTGGACGGCTTAGGCACCTTTTCCTAGACTGAGCTCTTTATTGACATCTGAGAGCTACTTTCACATTTTACTGGTGTTTTGGGTACGTTTTTTGTAGTCACTGCTTTGTGAACTTCAGTTGTAAACACTAGCTTGATTGCGCTGTAGTTCACGTACGTACGGTTCTCCCCTTGAAGTGTGCGTTTCCGAGTCTGCAGACGTCCCCACGTCTAAGGTTAGGACGTTCATCCCCCAGGAAGAAACCCGTGCCCGTGAGCAGTCTCCCCATTCCTCTGCTTATCTACCTATTTGTTGAGTTTTTCATTTGAAAAATGGAAGCAACGTGTGCAGCCCCGGATGTGTTGCAAGTCTTCCCTCCTGCGGGTCCCCCCGCAGCTGTCTGAGGGAGCCAGTCTTCTCGGGTTCCGGGGGTTCCGTCCCACGTTTTTCACGTAGATTTCAGCAAGTGTAAATAAGTAGTTTTATGTCCTCTTGTTTTTGCTCATGTTTTAAAATACAAAACTTGCTTCCTCTTAGGCCCCTCTGTGCCGTTTCCTCTGGGAACAGGGCCACAGAGGAGCCCACGCCCACCCTCTGCTCCATGAGGCTCTCCTGTGGGTTGGGCCCCCGCGACCTCCCCTCACAGGTGGTGTCTGGCCCTTTGCTGGGGCTCTGGGCTTGCTCAGGCCACCCTCGCCTGTACGCGTGGCATTGGCTGGCGCTGCTCCCCCGCAGCCCTTTCCTGAGGTCCCCGCGCCTCTGACCAGCATCTCCAGGCGTGTGCACACCCCTCTGTCCATGCCACGGCTTGCACACTGGTCCAGCCTCGCCCCTCTTCCGCGCCCCCAGCACCCGGCACCTCTCTTCTTGTGGTCCTTCCCTCGGGGTTTGGGGGCGGCTGGTCCTGGAACATCTGCCTGTCTGTGGTACGGCCTGTCTGTGGTACGTCGCCTGGAGTCTGGCACGGGGGGAGCCTGGACCATAGGCCCGGGGTGTGCGGGGCTGAGCCAGCGTCGGGCTGCAGGCTGCCGGGAGGGCTCTGTCCTCGGTCTGGGCAGGAATGTAATCCTGTAATCTGTAATTTAAATCACAGTGGGGTTCTTGTTTCCTCCTAGATGAGCCCCAAGCCCCGAGCCCCCGTTGTCCTGGGAGAGTCCTGGGGGCGCTGGCGCGTGCTCCGGGGAGCGGCCCCTGCACACGGCCCTACCTCCCGAGGCTCCGGCTGGGAAACTCGGAGACTGAGATCTGATCTGCTCTCCTGTCTGTCTTGCAGCCGAGCTGAAAGAGAAGCTGCAGTCAGAAATGGAGAGAAACGCCCGGGCCGTGGAGGTAGGGGTCGTTGTCAGGCCGCGGTCCCCTCCATCCCTCCAGCTTGCCCTTCCCCCCCCCTCCCCGGGCCCCCTTCACCTGATTCGGACAAAATCCAGTCAGAGCTTTCATCGAACATGCTGGTAGATGGTGTGTTGCCTTTTGCTTTTGAGGTCAAGCGTTCTCTGTACAGCGTGAACTTGTCAGCACAGCTCGTTTGGGGCCTTGCGTGTACTTGTTCTGTGACGCGAAGCACTTGCACCCTGAGTCTCGTTCCCAAGTGGCCCCCACGGCCCAGGCCTCCTGTGCTCCCACAGCAGGGGCCGCCCGGTGACTGAGTGACCTGTGTGGGGTGTGGGTCCCGGCACGGGGGAAGAGCTGTGGGGGCAGAGCCCTGTGCGGCCGACGCCGTGGTGGGCCCATGTGCTGTGCTGACCGTACCCGCTAGTCCTGGAGTCTCCTGGGGAGGGTTCTCGCTGAGGGTGTGACAAGCCTGGTCCTGGCGATGGGTCCCTTTGTCAAGGCTACATTTGTAGAAGGGCTGTTGGGGCCCGTGACAGCGGAGGACGGGGCTCGTGAGGTCGGGGGACGTTGGTGACAGTAGAGGGCGTATGTGACGTTGGGCACGTGGGTGTTTATGTCCTTGCTGCCCTGATCAGGCCGTTGGTGTTGGACGGCTGTTAGGGGCTTTGCTCCCGCTCCTCACCCTTCTAAGCTAGACAGTGGAGACTCCTTTCTTTTTTGTTTTGTTTTTTTATTTTTATTTTTTTTTAAAGATTTTATTTATTTATTCATAGAGACACACAGAGAGAGAGAGGCAGAGGCACAGGCAGAGGGAGAAGCAGGCTCCATGCAGAGAGCCTGATGTGGGACTCGATCCAGGGTCCCCAGGATCAAACCCCGGGCTGCAGGTGGCGCTAAACTGCTGTGCCACCGGGGCTGCCCTTGTTTTGTTTTTTTAAAGATTTTATTTATTTATTTGTGAGAGACCCAGGCACAGAGAGAGAGAGGCAGAGACCCAGGCAGAGGGAGAAGCAGGCTCCATGCAGGGACCCGAAGTGGGACTCGATCCTGGGACCTTGGGGTCACGACCTGAGCTGAAGGCAGATGCTCACCCGCTGAGCCACCCAGACATCCTGGGGACTCCTTTCTTAGGGCATTTATGGCCACACCATCCCTCGGCAGAGGTCAGGTGATGGCACAGCAGCACCCTGGGTCTTTCGTGGGGGACGGTGTGTGAATTGTTGAGCATGACCTCCGTCCACACTTTGTTTCTGGGCAGGGGGCCCTTGCTCTCTGCTCCTGTGTGTGGGTGGTGGGCACCATGCAGGTTCCTGTAGTGACCGTCTGGTCTGGGCGCCATGGCTGCTCACCAGGGTTTCCAACACTGTTCAGATTTTTTTTTTTCACAGTTTAAATTTTTTACCAGGGATGGTCCACTGTTAGTCCATAGTCTTTTTCTTTCCATACTTGATTTAGAGCCTGAAGCGAGACTGGGAATCGGAGAGAGGTTTATGCCTGGAAAACCTACGCAGAGAGTTGTCTGCAAAGCATCGGTCAGAGTTGGAGAATTTACAAGACCAGTTTAAGAGAGAATTGTCAGAACAGAAAGCTGAATTGGAGAAGATCTTTCAAGCCAAAAATCAGGCTGAATGTGAGTTTCAGGTTAAAATGAGCAGTTTTGAAGAGGGCCGTGAGTGTTGCTGCGGGACGCTGGAACCGAGGTCACGGGCTGTGCGCAGCCTGGGCTGGGCGGGTGTCCTCCGTGTCAGTGCCAGGGGCCGTGTGTGTCGCCCGGGTGTTGGTGACGGGTGCGGGCCAGCGGGGCCCTCGGGCTCAGCCTCGGGGTCTTCCCTCTTTGAACACAGACGTCTCAAGCTCCCTAACTTCTCCCGAAACCTTTGATTCAGAGACACTTGTCCATGTTTTGTTATTAAGATGCTACCAAAAAATAACACGACAGTTTGCCTTTCATACTGTCGCCCGTCACTTGGCGCCCCTGTGGCGGAGCGCCGGGTGCTGGGCACAGCGGGGCTGGGAGCGGCGCGCCCTGAGCGAGGTGTCTGCCGCCGTCCAGGTGCCCTGAGGACCCTGGAGGCCCAGCACGAAGAGGCCCTGAGGCAGTTGCGTGAAGACCTGCAGTCGGAGCGCTGCCAGTACGTGCAGGACTTGGAGCTGAGGCTCCGCGACCAGGAGGCGGAAAAGCAGCTGGAGGTGGGCGGGGACGTCTGGGCCCCAGCTCCTGGGGGGGTTAGAAGACCTGGTGGCGGTTCCCTGTACTGGTACTGCTACGACTGAAGTCCTGAACGCGCGGACTCCCGGTACTTAGTAGAAGAGGAAGGATAGAGTCTGTGGAGTTGACCCAGTGGTTCCGCGCAGCCGCACAACATCTGTGTCCTTTAGCAGCGCCCCCTGGGACCCAGGCTCCAGGCATTAGGAGTCTGAGGCCACGTTCTCAGCCGTGACCCTAAATAAACACAGGTCCTGAGAAGGCTCAGCCAGAAACACTTCCGCTGCTTCTGTATTCAGAACGCTCTCCCAGCGCAAGCCCACGTCCCATGGTGGGAGCTGCGGCCGGGTCTCAGGTAGCTGAGGGCTCCGTCCCCGGGACAGCAGTGCCCCAGGCCTAGGGCCGAGGGGTCAGACAGGAAGGGAACCAGAGGCGGGCTCCGTCCCTGCCCGCGCCCCATTGCAGAGGAGGCGATGTTGTGAGCGCCCAGGAGCAGCTTGTGCTTCCGTCCCGAGGCTTCCATCCACACCTGCGCTGCCGCCTTTCCTCCTCGCGTCCCCTCATGTCCCCTGCTGGTGGGAAAGGAACACGGAAGGACACCTTCTGTCCTGGCCCTGCGTGAGGCTGGTGGGGCTGTCCGTGACGTGGAGGCTGGCCGAGGGCTGCCGCAGGCCGGAGCTCCCAGGCCCCGTGTCCCCTCGGCCCTGCCCTCGTACCTCCCCACTGAGGGCCTTGGGGTGACGTGTGGCCTGACCCGAGCCCCCCGTGGCGATGGTGGTTGGTGCTCGCAGCTCCGGGTGCAGGGCAGGCCGATGCCCGAGAGGATGGGGGTTTAGGGCGACAGACAAGGTTTCCGTCCTTACTCAGTGAGGGGACAGCCGGGTAGAGTCAGGTAGAGGCGTCTTGCCAACGGTCGTAGTGTTTCTGTGCTGCTGCTGTGGCCGGCCCTCTCGTTTCACCTCGTGTGTCCCTGAAGCTGGGCTCCGAGCTCCCGCGGTGGTTCTCGGAGGCGTCTCACCCTGTCGCCTTCCCTTTCCAGTTAGAGAGCCTCCGAGCATCGTACGCGGAGCTGAAGGCTCAGTCGCAGGAAGAGATCCGGCGCCTCTGGTCGCAGCTCGAGTCTCCGAGACCCGACAGACAGGACGCGAGTGGTGAGGAGTTTCCCATTGAAAAAGCTATGTTTTTAGTCGTCGAAACCCCGAAGTCAGACTTGACGTCGCAGCAGGCACAGAAAGCGATTTTGTAGACTTCTCTGAAGCGTGTTTTCAGGGTGGAGACCTGAGGGCCTTGGTTTCACCCTGGAGCGGGTGACGGCTAGCGTCGTGTTTTCTCATGTTCCTATGAGGCAGTTTACGGGGTGAGGTCCTTGAAGCTTACGGTGGGGCTGGCGTTCACCGAGAAGCCGTGTCAGCGGGCGTTTGGCGGGTGCAGGTGCCTCGAGCTCCCCGGGGCCCCCAGGCCGACGCCTGAGTCTGTGGGGCCCAGCAGCTCGCCTGGCCCCTCCTGCAAGACCCTCTGCAAGTCCCCCTCGCCGGCCGCAAGGCCTCCAGCCGGGGAGTCGGGATGGAGCCTTTCCAGGCTGCTGGTCACCCTTGCCGGGCAGAGAGCAGGGTTAGGAGGAAGGGCTGGACACCCGGGCGGTGGCTGTGTGTGGCCGCGGGGGTGCAGCTCGCAGCTCCTGCGGGTGGACTAGCGGCGTGAGCGCCGGCACAGTGGGCTCCCGCGTGGGCCGTGGGGCAGCCCTGCCCTGGCCTCCAGGGTCCTTGCAGGGCTGTTTGCATGGAAACTTCTGGGTGGTGACCGGGTCATCCTGGCTGTGGTGTTTGAAAGCTAGTTATGAGTCCGTGTTACCCCCTGGCGGCATCCATCCCCTTGCTGCCCACAGTGACGGTGACCAGTTCTCTATAGGTCAGTGTGTGTTGTGCTGTCGTCATGCTGAGACGTCACAGGCTAGTGGCTTGAAGCCACCCCGGTTCTTAGCTGGCGGATGTCGACGTAGGTGGGAAGCCTGAGCTTCGTGTGGGCCCAGCAGCAGGGGCAGGGTTTTGGCGGCCTCCGCGTGGCTCCCGAGGCTCAGGCCCGTGGGCCGGGTCTTGTTCCTTGCCGGCCGTGGGTGGAGCCCTCAGGTGCTGGGCCGCCCGCCCACACCCCCAGTCTCCCTGACGCCCTCGGCCCCAGCCTGAGAGCGGTCTGCTTCCGGGGACGGGGGATCCGCTGAGGCCGCCGGCCACCAGCCTGTGGGAGCGAAGCGCAGGAGGGGCCCGCTGCACCTGCCCGGCCGGCCGGCGCTCTCTGGGGATGGCGCTTCTCGGTGTTCGTCTGACGGCGACCCTGTAACCCCTCCAGCCCGCACGCCTCACGGGGAAGAGCTGGAGCAGCGAGAGCGAGAGCGCGGCGTCCAGCAGCAGCGCCGGGGCCGGAGGGCCGAGCAGGAGTCCGAGCTGGGGCAGAGCCCTGAGGAGGCTGCGGAGCGTGGGCAGGAGGACCCGGTGCTGTGGGAGCAGCGGCTGCAGGACGCGACCGAAGAGCCCTCTCTGGAGTCCGGGGGAATCGGGTACGGGGAGTCCTTTTCATCTTAAATGTGTTTCCAGATGCGGGAACCTTGAGCTGACGAGACCTCGTCTTGTTAGTGACTTCATGCCAGGGACACGAGCCTCGTGCGAGAACCACAGCCTGTGTTTGGGCCCCGAGGCGAGGGAGCGTGGGGGTGGGAGCGCGGGGAGGCATGCGGGGGGGGGGGGCGGCGTGCGGCCTGGCCCTCCGCTCCCACACAAGGCTCCTCCACGGGGGAGGGGAGGCAGGGCCGGGCGCAGGGAGCGGGAGGGTCGGAGCTCCGGAGGGGAAAAAAGCGCGGGTGAGGAGGTGTTGAAACGCGTTTTCTCTCTTAGTCCGTCCAGCATGCGTGAAGGGGAGAGACGAGAGCAACGCGCTGGACCCAGCCTGCAGCCCGAGGTGAGCCTTCTTTCCAACCGAGGGGAGACGGGCACACGGGTGCCCCAGGTGCGGGCGGTGAGCGGACGGTGCTGTGCAGCAAGTCCACACCCGGGGCCTCAGAGCTGCGTTTTCGTGTGATGAGAACTTTCAAGATCTGCTCTTGTGGCAGCTTTCATACGTACGACACGGCGTTTCTAACCGCCATCAGCACGCTGTCGCGACACCCTGGGGCTCCTCCGCTCTGCACCTGGAAGTCCGCACCCTCCGACCGTCCCACCCGCCCTGTCCCCCTCTGCAGCCGCTAGTCTGTCGTCTGCATCTGTGAGCTCAGGTTCAAGATTCCACGCGCGAGGGCACGTGGTGTGTGTTTCCCTCTGACCGACTGACTCTGCTCCTCGTTCCACCCTCGAGGCCCATCCGCGTTGTCACAGATGACGAGATCTCGTTGTGCTTTACAGCCGAGTGACGTCCTCTGTGCACACGCATCCTGTCTGTCCAGCGTCAGTCCGCAGGCACTGGGGCTGCGGGCGCTTGAGATGGGGCCAGCGTGGCCTTCCTGTCGCCTGGGGTTCCCTTGACTTGGTGATGATCCCTGCAGGTGTCGGGAGCCCGGTCTCAGGGCGGTCACCTTGGGCAGGTGGACATGCTCTGCCCCAGGGCGTGCAGCTTCCGTGTGAGCGCCTGCTGCTCTCCGTCACCGCGTGGCCGTGACAAATACTGCAGGGGGGCGGTCAATGGCAGTTAACTTGTCGTCTGGGGCTGGAGGCTGAGGTCGGGGCTGGTCCCTCCCGAGGTCTGTCTCCGGGGCCTGTGCAGGGCGGCCCTTGTGCGGCCCCTGCACGTGTTCTCTGTGCAGGCAGCCCTGGCATCTGTCTCCAGAGGTAGTCCCCTTCTGAGGTGCTGGAGGTTCGGACGTCAACGTGGGGATATTGGGGACACGGTCTGTCCTGTTGAACAGGCGGCTTCTGATTTTCCACTGTTCGCGTCCTCTCTGCAGACACGCATCATTTCCTCCCTTCCGCTTCCTCCGTGGGTGCCCGCCAGGCGTGGTGTGGCTGCTGCAGTGCCCCGGGCAGGCTGCGGCCCGCTCCTGTCCAGCGCCCCGTCCTGCCCACCGTCGCTGGCATCGCCCTGCCCTCCGTGCTGCGTGGGGAGCAGGGGTGTGTCTGCACAGGGCCCGTCTTTGGTGCATCTGTTCCCTCGGCGGCGACATGGGGGCGCGTAGGGGGGGATCCCGAGAGCTCGTGTGTGTGTGTGTGTGTGTGTGTGGCGGTGTAATGTCTGGAACGTGTCCTCCGTCCTCACACCCCAGTGCCACGGAGCTCCGCCTGTCCCATCCGTCCCGTCCTCCCCCCGAGGGTGCTGCCTGCGTGTCCAGCAGCCCTGGCTCCCTGCCGGGCCCCCGGAGCTGTTGGACGGCCGTTGGCGTGCGTGCACGCACATCTCTGGCTCACGCTCGCCTCTGGGACGCTCCCTTCGCTTCCAGGAGGCCCGTCACCGCCCAGTTCAGGTCCTGCGCTCTCTCTTTGCAGCTCTCGTGACCTTTGTGTTTCACCCCAAGTGGCAAGCCACCGGTGTTCTTGGACTTACTAAGTTTTTCAGTTGCAGTTCAGTTATTTGCATTGTCACCTAATTTCTAGGGGTTCAGCTTTCCTGCTTGTCCTGCCAGTGCCCGGGCAGCGTCCTCGCTTGTCCCCTGAGGCCCGTAGGTGGCGAAGGGTTTCTCGTGCTCCCCGTGTCCTGCGTTCCATCCACACGTGTGGGTGTCTGTGTGGTGTGGGCGTCCCCTGTGGTGTGTGACCCGTGGCGGCGGGTCTCGGGCACCAGGGCTCCTCCTGGGGTCCTGCCCGGGGTGGCCAGCCTCCTGGCCCGTGGATCCCAGGCGTTGCCACGGCACTGAGTTTTGTCTTCCGAGGTTGGTCAGCTTTGGTTCCCTGATGACCTTCTCCTGTTTCTCCTCGCAGGTTCCTAAGGTAAATTTTCCGGCATCGTAGCCACGTTTCAGTAAGGCAGGAGAAGAGCGATGGAATGTGTGTTTAGACGTTGACAGGCCACCGTGCCCTCCTCAGGGCGCCTGGTGAACCATCAGCGGGCTGTGTGGGCCCCACGTCCCCTCCTGGACGTTGCCCGTTTGTGTGGTCCTCGTTGTGGCGCAGCCAGTGTCTGTGGTTTGTGTTCCTTTGGGCCTTTTTTTTTTTTTTTTTCAGATTTTATTTATTCCTGAGACCTCCAGAGACAGGCAGAGATGGGCAGAGGGAGAAGCAGGCTCCATGGAGGGGGCTCAATGGGGACTCAATCCCGGGACCCCGGGGTCACGCCCTGGGCCCAAGGCAGATGCTCCACCACTGAGCACCCCCGGGCATCCCTCTTCCTAGGATTCTTAATGAGCTCACGCCCCTTTTCCTTGAAGTCGCCCAGGCCCCCCTGTGGGGCCCCCCACGCTCTCGTGGCATCTGCAGTGCCTGCGCTGCTCGCCTTTGGACTTGGTCGTGCTCGCTGTCGCTGGTCCCCGGCCCGTGGCTGTTCGTCTCCCGTCTCAGAGCACCACAGCGTTCGCATCCTCTTCTGATTTTTTTTTTTATTATTTTACTTGGTTTTTAAAGATTCTTATTCATGTGAGAGAGGTGCAGGAGCTGGGGAGCGGCAGGCGCGAGGGGAGCAGGGACTCTGAGATGGGGCCTGAGCGGGCGCTTCACCCACGAGCCCCTGGGGGCACCCTCTGCTGATCCCTTGAAGCCGTTTCTTACTAGTTCTGCGCCTGGAACCGGTCCAGCGGGAGGCTCTGGGCTCTTTACCCCTTCCGCGTGGCACGGCAGTGTTTGCAGCCCGACCTGGAGAGAAACAGCCCCCGTGCTTCACTGTCCTGTGGGCCCAGGTCTGTGTTGGGCCCGAGCCTTCTATCGCTGTCGTGGCTCATTCCTGTAATGGGGTGGGACTTAGTCTTGTTTTAGAAAAAACCAGCTTATTGTGAGCGTGAAAATGACGTTGCTAGGACTCCTCTGATTCTTGGGGAAAATGGGTTCACTGGCTGCATGTTCAGGGTCTCAGCAGGTTTGGCACATGCCCTGAGCCCCTCTGTCGTGTCCCCCCCCCCCCCCCGCCGAGGGTGCTGGGCTGCATGTGGTTGGCCGTGCCGCAGCAGTGACCACAGGCCCTTCCCTTGGGGCCCTTCTCATGGGGCAGGGCCGTGTCCCAAGCAGGCCAAGTTGGGTCTGGGCCCGGAGGGGACATGCAGAGGGGAGACATGGAGTGGGGGGTAAGCAGGCTGGACCCCCTCGGGGGCGGAGGCCCTGGCCCGGGAAGGTCCGCCTGCAGTGCAGCTCCCGAAGGCTCTGGGCAGGCTCCGGGAATGGCCTCCCTGGCCTCCTGCAGCTGGGGCCGTGGTGGCTCGGCGAGCGCAGCACAGGAGCGGGGAGGGCTCTCCGGCCAGGGCTGCGTGCCCGGCTCTGCAGGGCTGTTGTCTCCCTGAGTTACTGGGCCCCCCGAGGTAAGATGCGGGGACGGAGGTGGCCTGAGCGTGCACAGCCTAGGGAGGGCAACGTGGGAGTCCGTGATCGGGTGCTTGGGGGAGAGGCCGCCTGTGACGTGTCCTCTGTGTGATTTGCTGTCCATTTGCCCACACAGTTGGCAGAGAACCACCAGTGCCACCTCGCAGCGCGGACATCCTCCCCGGAAGCCCAGCAGCAGGCGGACCTCGTGGAGACCCGGGAGTCGGAAGGGGAGCAATGCGGGGGCCTCTCAGAAGGGCCCGGCCAAGGTGTGTGCGGCCCGCTGCTGCCCTTGTTGGTGGCCGAGCAGCCCGCAGGGTTAGGGTTGACGCATGGGGGGGCTCCCGCGTGGGCCGCGTGGACAGGCTGGCCCCGAACTCTGCAGCTCCTCCCTGGTGGGTCCTCGGGGTTAAGGGCTGGGCTTGTGGCGAGTCGGGAGAGGGCCCGGCCAGGTACAGCACGGGGGCGGGGGCTTGGGGGGTCGCAGGACACGGGGGTGGAGAGAAGCTGTGGTCCTCCCAGTGGATGCAGCCCAGCCGCTGAGGAGAGCAGGTGTGAGGCTGGCCCTGGACGCAGATTCCAGGTGGGGCGGCGGGGTGTGGGGGTCAGGGCCCACGTCGGGGTGCTCAACAGCCCTGCCTGCTTTGGGCGGGGGCTCCCCTGGAGCTGATGAGGCGGAGGAGGAGGAGCGTGCTCCTAGAGCCAGGCTCCCGGGGTGCTGGCATCTGCCCCTCACTCTTCTCCTCCTGCTGTGGGAGGTCTTGGCCGCGCACACCGGCTGCTGGGCGCTGACGGGCACTGACGGGCCGGCACCGAGCGCCTGTCCTCTGCTCAGCTCGTGCTTGAGCCCAGGAAGGTGACAGGCCCCGACCCGAACCACACGCTCCCACAGTTGAACACCATCCCCCGGAGGGACGGGGCGGGCGGTGAGTGGGTCTGGTGGCTCCGGGCAGGACCGCTGCAAGGCTCGTCACCAGGGCCGGGGGCACGGGGTGCCGCGCTGTGACCTCCCCCGCACTTCAGGCCGGGCTCACCCCGGGCGTGCCCCAGGAACAAGTGTCCGTCACCTGGGGCGTTGGAGGGCGAGTGTCCTAGTCTGCCACGTGTGGTGCCCTCGAGGTTTGTGCCTGACTGTCCTTCCCGCCTGCTCGCCCCCTCACAGAGCTCGCGCAGGTGCCCATCCCGTGTGCACAGGGCACGGCCTTGGAGGTGGACACGGAGGTGGCGGCCAGAGGGCTGGGTCTGGAAGCCGAGCACAGGCTTAAACTCCTGCTTCTTCAGACGGAGCTCAAGGAAGAAATGGACGTCTTAAAACTAGAAAACAGGAATTTACATGAGAAGTTGCAGCACGAAGTCTGCCTGAAAGAGGACTTGGAGAGGGTGAGTGTGGGCCTGGCCCCTTCTGTGGCCGCGGACTCGGAGGCCCGCGCAGGTCCTGGTGCTCCGGCCCCTCTGCTCCTGCGGCCGTGCTTGCGCCTCAGGACAGGGCTCCACCTCGGGCCGAGCGCGTCTGACTCCTTGTTGCTCCAGGGTTAGGGGCCGGGCCGGGCGTCCTCAGGCGGGCGGCAGGTAGGTGGCACCGTGCTGCGGGCCGGGGCCCGGTGAGCCCCTGGGCTGCCCTGCTGGCTGACGGCACGGCAATGGAGTGTGCGCGTGGCGAGTCTGGTGGCGCGGGCGGAGGTTGGCACAGCCTTGCCTGGATCCCCGGGAGGCCTCCGCATACGCAGCGCCGTGGGGCGCCCTGTGCTGCAGGGTGCCCTGGACGGAGTCGGAGCCGTCCGGACGAAGCTGCGTTCCCTCCGCCCGAGCTTGTGGCCCGATGCTCTCACCACGAGGGTCTTTCTGGATTTTCAGTCTCCACCAAGACTGAATTTCGTGTGAACTTCTCACCCGCCTGTCCAGGCGCTGCCGTTAGGTGTTGGCAGGGACTTGGGGCAGAGCGGAACCCAGGCTGGAGCCTGGCGGGCCCGCTGGAGGCGGCCGCCCTTGTTGGCGGTCTGTGGTTTCAGCAGGCGACCGTGTCAGGCACCATGGAGCGGAGGGCACAGTTTCCTCCGCGACTTCTGGTGTTCGGGTGTGTAATAGCTCTCCTGCACCACCGTTTCATCTCCTTACATCAATTAGAGAGACGGCGTGTACAATCATGTATCTTTCCCTTTAGTTTTGTTAATTTTTGAGTATTTTGAGGTTGTTCTCATCGTCACGGATGTTTATGATTGTTCCGTCTTCCTGAAAAATGCACCCTTGTATCTTTGATGATGTATCCTCCCCTTTTAAAAAGATTTTACATATTTATTCATGCGAGACACAGAGAGAGGGAGAGACCCAGGCAGAGGGAGAAGCAGGCTCCCTGCGGGGAGCCCGAAGGGGGACTTGATCCCGGGACCCCGGGGTCACGCCCTGGGCCGAAGGCAGATGCTCCACCGCTGAGCCACCCAGGTACCCCCGAATTCTACAATTTCTATTGGGTCTTTTGTTGTTGTTGTTGTTAAGAATTTTTTTTCTTTGCCATGATTTGCTATCCTTTTATTCGTTATAAGCATATTCTTCTTATGCCCATAAGTGCAGTTATGATGCTTGTTTTTAAAACCTTTGTCTGCTGGGGCACCCAGTGCTCAGTTGGTTGAATGTTTGCCTTTGGCTCGAGTCATGATCCTGGGGTCCTGGGATTAAGCGGCGCATCGGGCCCCCTGCTCGGTAGGTTACCTGCTTCTCCCTCTCCCTCTGCACTCCCCCTGCTTGTGTGCACGTGTGTGCTCTCTCTCTCAAATAGATAAATAAAATCTTAAAAAAAAAATCATTTAAATCCTTTGCTGATTTCAAAATTTTGGCATCTTGAGGTTCTCCAATACAATCCTGTGTTTTCTTTTTAGCATGGGTCATATTTCTTGGGTATTTGTATATCAGCTAATTTTGGATTCTTTTCTGGACATTGTGAATGACACATTGTTGAGACTCTGGAATCTGTTACGTACCACTGAAAAGTATTGATTTTTTTGTTTGTTTTAGCAGACAGTTACCTTGGTTGGACTCTGACTCCACATTACGTCTTCTCTGTGTTGGGTGCTCCTCGGGTCTGCCCACACCTGTCTGCACCAGGGATCAGAGACTGGGGCTAGGTTAATGCACAGATCCTGTAGCTTCTGTGTCTGGTTCGGTCCCAGTGGGCCTTTACGTCTCACTTTCTACCTCCTCTGTTCACACAAAGGAGGTGCTGGGGTTTGTGTGCGTGGCGCAGACAGGTAGAGTACCCAGTGCCGTTTGTTTCTTCTTAGCGTCCAACCCTTCTCCACAATCCGCCTGCTTTTAGATGCTCTCTCAGGCCTCTAAGTAGTTTCTTATGTTTTTCCCAGTGTTTATACCTCTTAGTGTCTGGGAGGTTTGGCCTGATTATAGCTTCTCAGCTATTTCCAGAAGCAGGATCCTAAACTTATTTTAATAACTTGATTATTTTAAGCAAACAGTCATACGCAGTGTGGGGCTTGAACTCATGACCTGAGATCAGGAGTCACAGGCTCCACTGACTGAGCCAGCCACGTGCCTCTTTAATAGCTTAATTCTTAAATTAGGAGTTGAGGTCATCCTTCGATTCCATTTTTACTTTTGTTTTTTTCTTGTAGTTTATTGACTTACTTGCTTTCTATTTTTGAAAATCAGGATATTTGCCTACCTCTAACTTTGTGATTCACCTCCCTTTCCGGAAGATACTCTTAAGTGTTTAAATTTTAGTTATCAATCTTTTACTCAGATTCCATGTAAGATATTAGAATATGAATGAAGCAAAGCCTGAGACGGGGGCTCATTGAACCGTTTGCTGCTCTTGTTCTCGTGGACTCTGGTGTCCTTGCTGACGGTGGCTCTGCTCTGTCCGGGGTGGTTGGCCCTCCCCCCGACTGAAGCCCCGTGGCATCTCTGACCCCCCCGCGTCGCTGGTCTCACGCAGGTGGCCTCTGACACTGTCTTTGTTTCCTCCGCATACGCACGTACGTGTTGAGTTCACTTAGTTTTTAACCCCGTCTGCCGACCCCAGAGGCGAAGCACAGCTGGTTTGGGGGTCGTTACTACCAGTAAACTTCTCCTTTAATTTCTTCCGTCTCACGTGAAATTATGTTACGTGCAGGTAAAACACAGGTTGGTTGAAGATCACCGGGAGGAGCTGAAGAAAGCCAATGAGAGGTTACAGCTCGTGAAGCAAGAATTGAAAGACAAAGAAGCAGAATGGAAAGTGGCAAGTGAGGATCTAAAGAGAAAAGCTGAAGAGGAGCTCACGCTGATGCTCCATGACCTGAAAGAACAAGCTGAAGCTGAGAAACAGTCCATAATAAACAAGTTTGAGCTTCGAGAAATCAAAATGAGGCAACTTCAGGATCAGCAGGCAGCCCAGATCCTGGACCTGGAGGGGTCTCTGGTGGAGCAGCAGGGCCGCCTGCGGCAGCTGGAGCACGGGCTGGAGGCGGAGGAGTGTCCACGGTGCAGCCGCTGTGGCCGGGAGCCAGCTGGCCGTGTGGCTCCTGCGGACCAGGACTGGGAGCTCGCCACCCACCGCCTGAGGGAGGACTGCGCCCTCCAGCTGATGCAGGCGCAGAGCAGGTGGGTGCCGTGCTCGCCGCAGAGGGTCAGGTATGGAGCCGTCTGCCAGTTTCCCACTTGAGGCCTGACCCCAAGGGGCCCAGCAGAGGGTAAGAGGCCGGCCCCCTGGGAAGACCAGCGGTGGGCTTGGAGGCGGGCGGGAGCGTCTGCGGGAAGAGGGGGCATGTACTGAGGCCTGGACACTGGTCTTCACCCTGGTGGAACACAGCGGGTTAGAACGCTGCGTGTCCTGTGTCCCCGTCCCCCCCCCCCCCCGGAGCTGTGCTGTGAGGAGCGCCCAGATCCTCCTGGTGGAGTCTGTATTCCTTTGATGGACGCAACTGGGCACACGTCTGCCACGTTATTTTGGTTCTTTGCACGTTTTAAAATTTCAGGAGCAAGAATTTAGACTTTACTTACCAAAAGGACATGCAGTTCATCAGTATTAGTTCTTTGTATTTTTAAAACAGGTATTTTTAAAAATGGTTTTTTTTTTTCTAAAATTTATATTTACTTCCTTTAAATTTCAAAGGAATTTAGAACGTGATTTGATCAGTCAGTGCTCTTTGCAAACTTGAGCTATAGCGAGTGGGGGTGTTTGGGAGTCTTGAGTCATTGGTCTCGCTGCTGGTGCTGCAGCTTGTCACCTGCGAGCTGCTCCCACCGTCGTGAGCGAGGTGCAGGAGCCCTGGATCTGGGGTCTGAGGCCTTGAGCTCTGATCTCGACCCACCGCCTCACGCCGGGTGGACCCAGGCCCGTGCTCCTCCTGTGTGGGGAGAGGACACAGGATGGTCAGGGAACGCGGCCAGAGTTATCTGGTGGAGGCTTGGCACAGAGAAGCAAACCAGGTCGTCTTATTCTTCACGTGAACTGACCGAGGGGCACGTCACGAATGTGCAGTGCATGCCCAGTTGAGATTCAGGCTTTTTCCGGGTCCTGGTGCTTTGATGAGAAGGGAGTCTGCCCCTTGCCTGTGCTTTTGCAGGCAGCACTGCCTGTGGCTCAGGAATTCGCGTCCCTTCCTTCTCAGCCAGCTTTTCCGAGGTCTGGGTGGGCCTCAGGCGATAGTGCGGGCCCCTTCCCTGTGTGACCCTTCTCGCCGGGCTGCGCGTCACCTCTGCGTTGCCATGACGTCTGTCGGAAACATGCCTGTGCTCTCCTGCTGTGGATCTGTGTCCTCCGCTTCGGGCTGTGAGCGGGGATGCCTGGGCTCTGTCCCTCGAGCTCCCCTGGCTTCACGTGGCCCCTTCACTCTCCCCTTGTTCCTCCTCTCGGGCCATTTGTGGCAGAGGGAGCAAGACCAGCTGGAACACGGCAACGGTGTAGTGAGTGGCTACTGTAGTGGTGAGTCACTGTGAGCAAGGTGAGTGAGGTTGGTGCTTTCGTGACTGTTTTTGCTGCCCATGCTCACCTTGCGTGTCCTCTCAGGTTCTTAAAAGAACGTAAAGAACTCACAGAGAAATTCACCGCGGAACAGGATGCTCTCCTCCGGGAGGCCCAGGAGAAGCACGCCTGCGACCTGCGGCTCCTGCAGGAGAGACACCAGCAGCACGTACTGTCCTTGACGGCGCAGCTGGAGGCCAGACGCCGGGCCGAGGTGGAGGAGCTGAAGGCCTCCGTGGAGAGCGAGCGGTGGGCTCTTGCGGAAGCACGTGTGGCTGAGTTGCAGACAGAGCACGCCGCTGCCATCAGTGCCCTGGAAGCCAGACACTCGGCACTTCTGGGTTCCCTGGAGTCGCGTCACCTGTCCGAGGTGCAGGCCATGCGGGAGGAGCACAGGCGGGCTCTCGAGCAGCTGAGAGTGGACCTGGAGAAGCAGCTGCAGGAGAAGGCGGCTTCTCACCCCACGCCTCTGACTCAGGCGCTGGAGAAGCATCCGCTGAGCCACAGCCAGGAGCTTCCGCCTGTGGAGGGGGGCCTGAGGACGCAGACGAGCTCGGGCCAGCTTGAGGGTGTGAAGGCCCCGGTGCCCCCTGAGGTTCAGGGAGCCCAGCAGGTGAGGCGCGCGTCAGGGCCTGCGTGTCTCTACCCCGTGTGTCCCATCTGCCGCTATCTGTGGCAGGGGGCTTCCCCGCGGGTGGCTGCGTGGTGGGTGGATGGAGGCGCGTGCAGGCCACATGCTGGGGAGATGGTCGGAGCACTCCTAGTCTGGTCTGCCATGGAGGCAGCCCCCCCCCCCGCCTCCGTCGTCTCCCTTCTGCACGTTGGTCCCACCCTGTGCACCCCAGGTGCTCCCTCTGACCTGGGGGCACAGCTCTGCAGACCCCTACCACAGCACACTCTCACCCTGTCTCCCGGCTCCTGTCCCGTGCATGCCACGTGCCAGGCTTGCTGTCTGTTGTCTGGGCTCCTCGTGTGCTCACATCCCCAACAAGCGTTTCCCCGACTGCCCGGTGCAGCGCCCACCTCCCTCTAGGACTTCTAGCCCTGGGGCCTCCAGGGGCCCCACCAGCAGGGGTGGATGCCATGGGGCCCGCCTTGCTCAGCCCTGCGGACATCCCCAGCTGCAGCTCTTTTGAGGTGCCAGGGGCCCTGCCGCAGCATGTTGGCGTGACCTCAGGTCAGCTGGGGCATACGGGAGTCCGGATCTGTCCACCTGCGGTGCACCTGGGGGGCAAGGTCCTGAGCTTGCAGGCAGCAGCAAGGGCGCAGATGCGTTCTGAAGGCCTCTGATGGCTGACCGGCGGGGCTTGGAGTGACTGGACTACCTGGGGGAAGGGTCAGCCGGGCCCTCAGGGGGCAGCTGGGGGCAGCCACCCAGGAGGGAGGGCCGGGGGCGCCTGGCGGGTGAGCGGGGTGACGTCTGGGTCTGCACCCGGGAGGCAGCGGCGGCGGAGGAGCCCTCCCTGCCCGAGGCGGAGGGCCCCGCAGGGACGGCTGTGCGCGGTGTCACTGCCGCGGGTCCGCACAGGACACTCCTGCCGGGGCAGGTGCTCCGGGGCTGACGCACGCTCTGGTTTCGTTTTCAGCTCTTTCAGCTGCGCTCGCGCGTGTGTGAGCCGCAGGTCAGATCGCGCGCTCCTGCTGCTCGGGGTCTGACGAAGCACTTGGGATCTCTCGAATCCGCACGACTGCCGCGGCCGGGCCCTCGTGCGTGTCCGCGGGTCCCTGTGCATCTGGGCAGGACGGCCTGTGCCCCGAGGCCCTTCACACTCGTGTCCGTATCTCCCCATCCTTCTGGGGGTGAGAGGGTAGCGACAGGATGGGAACGTACACACACAGCGCTTCGCAAATACCCGGTATTTTTTGTGAAGTGTTACGTCCAAATTTATTGAGATACAGATTTTTGTGAGTAGTAGTTTTCTGGATTTTTTTTTTAATTTTTATTTTTAAATATTTTATTTATTTGAGAAACAGAGAGAGTGAGCAAGTGCACAAGTAGGCAGAGCAGCAGAGGGAGGGGGAGAAGCAGACCCCTCGCTGAGCAGGGATCCCACCATGGGACTCGATCGGGGACCCTGAGGTCATGACCTGAGCCCAAGGCCCAAGATGCGTCACTGACAGAGCGCCCCCGCCCCCGCGCCCCTTGATACTTTTTTTTTTTTTTTAGATTTTATTTATTTATTCATGAGAGACACACACACACACACAGAGAGGCAGAGACACAGGCAGAGGGAGAAGCAGGCTCCATGCACCGGGAGCCCGACGTGGGGACTCGATCCCGGGTCTCCAGGATCACGCCCTGGGCCGAAGGCGGGCGCCTAACCGCTGGTCCACCCGGGCTGCCCCCTTGATACTTTTTAAGCGAGCCTTGTTGTCTAGCTGGTTTCACAAAAACATTTGGACTTGTTGAATTTTCACTTTTATTGGAGAGGGTGTCCGCATAGACGGAGGGGCAACGGTTGAGCGACGTGCTGTGTGGCCGCCCGTGGCAGCAGGTGCCGTCCTCGAGCGCCTGTGCCCCCTCACCTGCCCTTTCTGTTGCCGCAGGTCCCGGACATGACGCGTTTTTGTCTGTGGACGCTTCAGTCTGTGCTTCTTCCCCCTCAAGGGAGCAGAACTGCAATCGGTTCTGGCTTTAAAACTAAGCAGTAATTCATTCCTTCGTACCCTCACGTGTGCAGCCTCCTCCTGTGGCCGTTCGGGTCCGGCTCTGGGTCCGGGTCCGGCTCCAGCGCGGCTTGTGCGCCTCGGGCCGTTTTACTGCCTCCATGATGCTGCTTAACACTTCCCCCGGAAGGCGTCGGTGTCTCCACGCAGGATGGGACTCCTGTGCCCGTCGTGGTCTGGAATCCTTGTGGGTGGACGCGTGCGCCCCCCGTGGCCCCCTCAGGCTTGGGCCTGCGTGAAGCCTTGCAGGGCCGTTGTCCCCAAAATAGCAGGGACGCGCTGTTCCTCCTCAGCAGGTTTGCTCCAGGCCACAAATATCTTTGCACCTGTTTGAAAAGCAGGGTCACTTGCCCCAAGTTATTTCACAAACGCTTGTGAGCTGATTGGCTTTCTTCCCCCGGGAGTCGGCTTGTGAGAAAAGTTCTCTGGAAACCGAAGCTTGATTCCCTTCTCTTAGAGGTGTGCGTGCGTCCCGGACAGAGGTCGCCCGTGTCGATGACGCTAAGCAGTCGTGGAACGCAGGGGCTACCTGTAGTCCGGCCGGGATCAGCTGCTCGAGGCAGTTTCATGTTTTCTTCAATTAAGACATGAATTATGATAATTATGAATTGTATCATAATTTTTGAAAATAGGCCATTTTGGGTATAGTTTAATTCATTTTCAGTTGGATTTATTTTTATTAGTATGTCGGTTTACTTAATCTTTTTTGGAGATTTTATTTATTTGGGGGAAAGAACAGGAGTGGGGTGGGGGCAGCAGCAGGCAGAGGAAGAGGGAGACGCAGACTCCCCGCTGAGCGGGGACTCCCAACGCAGGGCTCGATCCCAGAACCCTGAGCTCATGACCTGAGCTGAAGGCAGCCGCTTCCCCGATGGAGCCCCCAGGCACCGACGACGACGTTGGTATCTTTTGTGTTAATGCTACTATTTTTTTTTTTTAAGACGTATCTGTCATGTTTTTTTAGTGGCTAAAAACATACATATATACCTGACATTTTTCCTAGAATTCTGTAGATTTTTAGAAAAACCTTGAGAATTTAAAAAAAAAAAATCGTTTCCTTCTATTGACTTTACCATTTATTTATTTATTTATTTATTTATTTATTTATTTTTTATAGATTTATTTTTTATTAGTGTTCAGTTTGCCAACATAGAGCATAACACCCAGTGCTCATCCCATCAGGTGCCCCCCTCAGTGCCCGTCACCCAGTCCCCCCCACCCCCCGCCCACCTCCCCTTCTACCACCCCTAGTTCGTTTGACTTTACCATTTAGAATATGGAAAATTAAATGGAGTTTTATTCAAGGCTAGAAGTAGAAGTGATTATATGCGAGGAGGTCTCAAGGTCGGGGCTAGGGTTGCATGAGCCAAGGGAGACTGGATTTGCGCCTTCCCAGCCTGGGGAGGAGTGGCCTGGGAACGCATGCCCGAGGCACCGGGCCCGAGGCATCGGGCCGTCCTGCAGCCTTCCCTGGGTGCACACCCTCCAGCCGGCCTCACCTGACTCCTGAGCCCTTGGCCTTTGCGTCTGTCAGGTGCCCTTTCTCGCACGTTCCCACTCCAGGCCTGGGCCCGCATTGGGTGCAGCAGGCGTGAGGTGTCCCCACTGCACGGGAGCCGTTCCTCCCGCCCACAGTGTGCATCGGATGGGCACCTTGTGTGTGCTACTCGCTTAGCCGAGCTTATGCTCTCCCGTTACACGTGTGTGTCTGTGAACTGCCAGTAAAATCTTTCCTGATGCAAAGTGGTGGGTAACAGATAAGTGACAGGTTTCCATCCTCTTGAGCAAGTGCAGCTCTGTGTTGGGGCAGGTGAGGAAGGGGCTTGGCATCAGGCCTGCTCTTTCCAGCCAAGGTTCCATCTAGAACCCCACCCCCACCCCGTGCCCTCCCTGCAGCGGTGACTCCTGGGCCGGGGAGAGGGCGAGAGCCTGCTGGTCACTGTGCTACCCCGTACAGGTGCCCAGAACTTGAGGGCGGGTGGTCCTGAGTGGTCCTCAGGGGCATGTGTGCTCCTACCCTGACCTCAGACAGAGACTTGCTCTCTGAAAGATTGTTGTCTGAAGAAAGTGATCCTCCCACATCTTAACCAGAGCATTTAATGGGCACAGGGAGCCTGCGGGGTTTGCCATCCCGACCCCTCCCCGAAGGTGCTAGGAGGGAATCTCCTGATGCCTGTGCCGGGGTCCTGGGGGCCAAAGGGCTGTGATGCCGAGTCCCGCTGGATTGTTGTCCTGGCTGGTGGGTTGCTGGGTGGGGGTTGGGTCCCTCTCCCTCCCTGGGTGTTGGTGGTCTTTTTCCCAGTGTCCTCCACAGTGGTGCAGTATTTCCTGTGGTCTGTTTCTTCGGGAAACGGTGGCATGGCTCCCGTGCTTTGGCCCTGCTGGTCTGGGGTGCCTGTTGGCGTCTGGGTTTCCCCTATATTCACTCACTCTTTGTGGTTGACACTTGCGGAGTTAGCCTCCCTAGTCAAACCTGGTTACCCCCAGGGCTGCAGCTTCCTTTCTAGCTGTCAGTGGTCTGCATCACCCCCTCTTTCCCCTAGAAGGGGAATCATGGTGTAAATGTGATTAAAGTACTTTAGAAACTTTGCAATGTGTGATAGCTTGGAATTTGCAGGGGATGCTTCTTTTTAAAGGTTTTGGAGTTAAATTTGTTTCAAGAAAGAAAGTTAATTCAGAAGTAGTCTCTGTAACTTGTAAGTACAAATTTAGGGCTGTGCCATGCATGCCCCGTTTTCTGATGCTGGTGATTAAGGTGACTCCAGAACCTGCGGAGTGGTTCTGTAAGCTGGAGCCTGACTCCCGTGTGTCATCACAGTGAAAATACTTGAGTATGAGGTAAGAGCTCAGCGTTGACTCTTTTCCTCCTCGCTCAAGGAGGGTGCCCCGGTCCCTGCAGAGGTTGAGGCCCAGCGTCCAGCCCTCCTGGCCGGGCTGCGACAGGAGAGAGGGAAAGAGCAGCTCCACTGTCAGGAGGAGCCTGAGCTGCTCAAGTGCCCGTCAGAACCGTTCCTGGAGCAGCAGATCCTACAGCCAAAGGTACTGGGATTAAGAGTGGTCTGTCTTATTGCTGTGTTTTGTCATCTGCAAAGTGAGGAATGAGGAATTTTATTCTAAACTAATGGTGATATGCAAGGTTAAAATAGTTGGTATTAGATTTTTCTAGGCAACTTTTTCATTCATTTCTTTTCTATTTAAATTGGGTGGTTAGCATACCTTTTCTGCTAAGAAGTTGTCATCAAATATTTTAAATCTGAGAAAGTTTGAGTCTTACTGCCTTGCTCTGATGACTCAGCAGCAGCTACATCAAGGTTTTTCTTGCTTTAAGTAGTCTGTTTTCATGGAAGAATGTGCAGGATGAGTGAACACTCCACACCCTCTATGATATTTTTTTTTTAAGATTTTATTTATTTATTCATGACAGACACGCAGAGAGGGAGAGAGGCAGAGACACAGGCAGAGAGAGGAAGAGCAGGCTCCATGCAGGGAGCCTGAGGTGGGACTCGATCCCGGGACTCCAGGTCACGCCCTGGGCTGAAGGCGGCGCTAAACCACTGCGCCACCCAGGGATCCCCATCTTATGATGATTTTTAATGTAGCTTTATTTTGTTTTTTTTTTTTAAAGACTTTATTAAGATATATTTTAGATATTTTTATACTGAATATTAGATATTTATATATAAGATATAGTTTAAGATATATTAAGGCATATCATAAAAATTATTCTTTTTAAGTATGCATTTCAGTGGTTTTAGTATATTCACCAAGTTGTGCAACTATAACTCCTGTCTACTTCCAGAACACTTAACATCACCACAAAAAGAAACCCCCACCCTGTTAGCTGCCTTTCCCATCCCCCAGCCCCTGGCAACCACTAATCTTTCTGTTAGTTTGCCTTTTTTGGATGTTATAGATCTGGGATCATACAGTATGTGCCCATTTGCCTTTGGTTCCTTTCACTTAGCACAATGTATTCTATGTTTATAGATATTGTAGTGTGTATCAGTACTTGCTGTTTGGTTTTTATGTATCATTTATCTCTTTTGTTTTTCTAATTTTCCATTACTGCTTTCTTTTCATTTGAATGTCCTTGATATTTATTTTGCTATATATTTTTTTGAGTTATTAGTGCCTGCCCAGGGGATTATAATGAACACTTTATAACGGTACAGCTCGGATTAATACCATCTTAAATTTAATAGTTTGTAAATCTATTCTCCTATGTAGCTTCATCCCCTTCTCTGTCCTTTGTGTTAATATTATACAAACCACATTTACATATAATTTATGCTCATTGATTTTTTCAAAATCACGTAGAAGAAAAAGACAATTGCCAAAACTGTGTTTATTTTGACTTTCACTTTACTGGTTTAGTCACTTTTACCGCGTTCTTCGTTTCTTCATGTGGATTCAAATTCAGGTCTAGTGTCCTTTCACTTTAGCCTTTCAGTATCTCTTCAGGGCAGGCCTGTTAGTAATGAATTCTCTCAGTTTTCATTCATCTGGGAATGTTTTAATTTCTCCTTCATTCTGTAAAGACAGTTTCCTGGACATAGAATTCTTGGTTCAGCCTTTTTTTTTTTTTTCCCAGCACTGAATTTTTACCACCCTACTGCTTTTTGGCCTCCATGGTTTCTGAAAAGTAAGCTAGCCATTAATTTTATGTTGAGGATAGCTGCGTTCAAGCTTCTTTTTCTTAGTCTTTCACAGTTTAATTGGGTTGTGTCTTGGTGTGGATCTCTTGAGTTTATCCTATCTGGGGCTAATTGGGCTTCTTGTGTTTATATATTAATATTTTCTCATCAAAGTTGTGGGTTTTGGCCGTTATCTTTTTTTTTTCCTTTTTTTTTAAATTTTTATTTATTTATGATAGTCACACACACACAGAGGGAGAGACAGGCAGAGACACAGGCAGACTCCATGCACCGGGAGCCCGACGTGGGACCCGATCCCGGGTCTCCAGGATCACGCCCTGGGCCAAAGGCAGGCGCCAAACCGCTGCGCCACCCAGGGATCCCCTTTTTTTTTTTTCTTAAAGATTTTATTTATTCATGAGAGGCAGAGAGAGAGAGAGGCAGAGACACAGGCAAAGGGAGAAGCAGGCTCCATGCAGGGAGCCCAAGTCCCGACTCCAGGACTCCGGGGGTCACGACCTGGGAGTCACGCCCTCGGCCCTGGGCCGAAGGTGGCGCTAAACCGGCTGAGCCACCAAGGGCCCCCCTCCCCCCGCCCTTTTTGTTTTTGGCCATTATATCTTCAAAGAGTCTTCCTACCCTGTTCCTTTCTCCTCTTCCCCATTATGGGTATGTTGGTCTTTGAGGGTGTCCCGCAGGCCTTTGAAGCTCTGTTTACTTTCCTTTTTTTAAAAAAAGATTTTATTTATTGATTTAGAGAGCACTTGGGAAGGGGGAGGGGCAGAGGGAGAGAGATAATCTTTGAGATCATGACCTGAGCTGAAATCAAGAGTCGGACATTTAACTGAGCCATCCAGGAGCCTATTTAATTTATTCTTTGTTTTTATTCTCCAGACTGAATAATCTTGTTTGATTGTTTTTTTTTTTAATAATCTTGTTTGATCTGTCTTCATATTTGCTGATTCTTCTACCCATTCACATTTACCATTGAGTCTCTGAATTAATTTTTCATTCATTGTACTTTTCAGCTCCAGAATCTCTCTTTAGTTCCATTTTATAATCTCTTTCTTTATTGAGGGGCTCTGGTTGGGTCATGCTTTCAGTGCTCTGGCAGGCGGTTTACTCTGCCTTAGCTTTTACTTTGTGTTAGTGTGAGGTCAGTAAAGAGTGAGCTCTTAGAGCTTTCTCAAGTTTTCCGGACAGGTTCACAGTCCTATACTTAGGACTGGGAATATGTTGGAGGTTTTCAAAGCTCCCTATTGACATCCCAAACTCTAGTGTTTCCTTTTAAGTTTATGTCTACCTCTTTTGGCTCCAACTGTTACCAGCTCATCACTTGCAGGCTACTGTGATGTTAAACAGTTGCTGCTGATTGGTTTTGACAAATGGCCTAGGGATAGGATTGTTGACACAGGGAGCCATGTGAGATCAGTTTTGGGAGTGGAACTTTTTAGTGAGCTACAGTACAGGTCGGTTATAACAGGACAGTTGGACAGTTGGAAGGGTTGTGCTTTTGGTGAGATCCAACCTATTTTGTCGTCCCCCCTCCCCCCAACCATTATGACTGCTGGACTGCTGTTTTCAAAGTTATATGAGAGATTAGAGTGATGGGATAGGGCAAGTTTAAATACCTCAAAGCTTGCCGTTTTGATGGAGACTCAGACTTTTTTTTTCAGACTTTGTTTTTAGTAAACTCTAGAATGTTACAAGTATCTTTCTTGGTTTCCAGAGCTCTGAAAAAGTTGATTTTGACAGCTTTTGTCAGTGTTCGTAGTGCTTTTATAGAGGAATACATTTTTGGAGGTCCTTATTCTGCCATTTTGGAAGTGCTGCCTCTGTAGTGTTTTTTGGTTTTATTTTTTATTTTTTTTTAAAGATTTATTTATTTATGATAGAGAGAGAGCGAGAGGCAGAGACACAGGAGGAGGGAGAAGCAGGCTCCATGCAGGGAGCCGGACAACGCAGGACTCAATCCCGGGACTCCAGGATAGCTCCCTGGGCCAAAAGCAGACGCCAAACCGCTGAGCCACCCAGGGATCCCCTGGTTTTATTTTTTTTTTAAAGCTTATTTCATTAATATACTATAAAAAAAAGAATTTATTTATTTATTCATGAGAGACACAAAGAGAGAGAGAGAGGCAGAGACATAGGCAGAGGGAGAAGCAGGCTCCCTGCAGGGGGAGCCCCATGTGGAACTCAATCCCGGGTCTCCAGGATCACGCCCTGGACTGAAGGGGGCGCTAAACCGCTGAGCCACCCTGGCTGCCCTCATTAACATGAAGACTCCTAACTCTGGGAAAGGAACTAGGGGTGGTGGAAGGGGAGGAGGACAGGGGGTGGGGGTGACTGGGTGATGGGCACTGAGGGGGGCACTTGACGGGATGAGCACTGGGTGTTGTTCTGTATGTTGGCAAATTGAACACCAATTAAAAAAGTAATTTATTATTAAAAAATATATATACTTTAATTTGTTAGGTGAACCTTCTGAATAAAAAAACTATTATTTAGGAAGAAATAGGGTTTATGTTTAAAATCAAAGGAACTTAGATGGGCATGATATCCTGGTGATGGGTAATTGCTTAATGTGACCTTTTGGAAAGGTTGAAAGCTGTCTTAGTTATGTTTTGTATGAGAAGCACATTTGATATACATGTTCACCGTGGGTAGTGGCTTTGTCCCTTTTGATCACTGCTTTTGGCACAGTATGGACTCAAAACATTTGTTGAATGAACTATATATTAGCAAATAGAGAAATGGAACAACTTAATTTTTAGAGCTTGATGGCATTTTTGTTGTTTTTAATTAATGTGCTTTTATATAGGGTGAATTTGAAAGTGAAAAGAAAGTTGCTTTGCATGAAAAGGAGATACATGGACTTGAGTGTGTGCAAGCACAGTCCCTTTACCAAAAAGAGAAAGAATCTTTGTTTCTGCAGCTGCAGGAGAAGAATAACCAAATTCTGCAGGTATGTGGAAAGTGTCTTTTCTTTGTTATTACTTTGTGTGTGTGTGGTAAAATATGCATAACAAAATTTACCATTTTAATCATTTTTAAGGGTACAGTTCAGTGGCATTAACCTCATTCACACAGTTGTGTGACTGTCACCACTGTTTCTAGAACTGTTCATCATCACAGGTAGAAACTCTGCCCCCATTACGCACTAGCTCCCCATTTCCCTTTCCTCCAGGGCTGGAACCTACTCTTCTACTTTGTGTCTCTAGGAGTTTGACCACTTTTGGGCCCTCCTGTAAGTGGGATCATACAACATTTATTCTCTTATGTCTGGTTTATTCCACTCAGCATCATGTCTGTGGGGTCTGTCCATGTAAGGTGAATCAAAGTTTCTTGGGTTTTTTTATGGCTGAATAACATTGTTACATTTAGGTACCACATTGTATTTATCTCTTCATCTTTATCTGTTGAAGGACCTTTAGATGGTTGTTTTCACCTTTTGACTAATCCGAATGTTACTCCGTGTACAAGTATCTGTTGCAGTCCCTGCTGCTGTCACTTTGGGGGTGTACCTATCTAGGAACAGGATTGCCAGGTCAGATGGTGATGCTGTGTATGTCTTGAGGAGCTGCCATACTGTCTTCACAGCGGCTGCCCCTTATGTTCCTGCCAGCCGTGCACAGCGTTCCAGTTTCTCCACATCCTTGCCAGCACTTGTTATCCGTTTTCTGTTTATGATCGCCATCCTAGCGGGTGTGAGGTGATACCTCATCGTGGTTTTAATATGCATTTCCCTGATGATCAGTGATGTTGACCATCTTTTCATGAGCTAATTGGCCATTTGTATGTCTTTGAAGAAATGTCTGTTCAAGTCCTTTGACAGTTTTTGAATAGGATTGGGTTTTGTTGTTGAGTTCATTATTTCCTTTGTGTGTAGAGGTGTGTATTGATACTTTTTTTTTTTTTCTTTTGACTGGGCTCCACACACACAACGTGGAGCTTAAACTCATGACCTTGAGATCAAGGGGCAGATGCTCTACCAGCTGAAATGACCAGGCTCCCCTACTTATACTATTTTTTGAGATAGTCCTACAATGTAGACCTTTCAGGATCGTAATAGTACTGGTTTCTTTTTCTGACCTTATCATTGTTTTCTGCTGGTCTCCTTTCAGCCTATCAATAACCAGTGTTGTGGTTGTGATGTGATATTGGGGTGATGTGGGGTCTGGGAGCAAACAGTTGAGAAAGAATTCTTGAGATGTCTTAGGTACAAAAAAGGTGGTTTTATTAAAGCAGAGGGATGGGGCTTGTGAACAGAAAGCGCTGCCCTGGGGTCACGAGGAAGGAGGGATTAGTTAGTCAGGATTAGGGATAGAGCAAGTCTCAGGAATTTAGAAACCAGGCTTCCAGGATTTTGCTGTGAAGATAGTGTCATTTCATGAGACCCTTTAGATGTTTATCAATGGGCCAGACGTTTGAAGGATGATTGCCAACACACATCTTGGGGGGTAGAGATAAAGGAAGTCTCTGGAGGGATTTCTATATGTTAAAGGAGACTTATAGGCTCCTGGGGGTTGCTTTTTGCCTCCAACAGAGTATTAACCTTAAGGCAGTTGAATTCCTAGAAGGTCACTGCCTGCCTCAAGGATTTGTCAATGGCTGCATGTAAGGAGACTTGTTTCTACATCTTTTGCCTTTGTTCTCCACATCTTGTGGTTCTTATTATGACTACAAGATACTCTTTAGCAATAACCATCAGGAAACTTTGAAAAAATAAAAGTTTATTAAAGCCCTGGAGGCTACACCTTGTCGCTGGGTACACCTAGCCAGGTGTGATTGTGAGCCTGGGCTTCTGCTTTTACTGGGGTTGAGGGTGAGGGCCTGTGGTTTTGTGCGCTCACTACTGGTGAGTTTCATTAAGAGCAAAAACTCAGCCAGGCAAATTTGCAGGTCCGATTGATTGGCTTTGTGAAGTCATCTGTGAATCAGGAGCAGCCCATCCAGCAAGTACAGGGATGTTCTCAGGAGCTGTACAGGAGGGAGGTTTCCAGCAAGCCCATCTTTCCCTGGGAGAAGGGCAGGGTGATCTTTTCCGTGCAGATCCCTCATCTTCCCTGGGGGGGGGGGGGGGTGGAGAGGGCCCTGAGGGACAGGTCACCTCCTCCCTGCCAACCAGAAAATTCCAGATTGAGTAGCTTAAAGTGTTTTCACTCCTGGGGAGGTTGGAACTGCTGTGACCTCTTGGTCTGTTGTCCTGGGGGCCAGTGACTCTGACCTGATTTTTGTAGTGGTGTTGCTGGGGTCTGTGGCCCTTGGTGCAAAAAGGTGGTTTTATTAAAGCCAGGGGGCGGGGTGGGGGACAGGACCTGAGGGCAGGAAGAGCGGCTGCCCTGAGTTTGTGAGGAGACTGGCTAGATACTTGGGGGTTGTAGGAAGTAAAGGACGTTCCCACAGGACCTTAGTCGGCTAAAGAAGACTCTCCGGTTACTGGAGGCCTTGCTCTTTTCAAACCAAGGTTGTTTTCCCTTGTAGCAAGACATTGGGATTCAGACAGTTGGGAGCTTCCTGGAGGATATATTGTGCTCACCTCAAGTACTTGTTAATGGGCTGCAGATTAGAAGGACATTTAACTTACCTGCATTTCTTTCTGCCTCTGTTCCCACATCACCACCACCTTGGGCCTGTGGCTTCCTTTGTAACAATTTAAAACATAAGAGCAGAATTTTGTTTATTTATCTACATGTCTACTTTTAAATTTTATTTATTTATTTTTAAAGATTTTAAGTATAATCTACAACCAGCGTGGGGCTTGAACCTACAACCCTGCGATCAAGAGTCGCGTGCTCTACCAACTGAGGCAGTCAGGCGCCCCTGAGAGCAGGAATATAAAGCGTGGAGACGAAAGAAAACAAATGGACCAGAGATGAGTTATTGAAATCAACTAAGATCCATAGAGCAAGGGAGCCGGGTGAGAGGGAGGCTGGCGATGTGCGTCTAGAGTGAGCCCCCTTGGAAGTGGGTGCCTCCATCGTGAGGGCTCGAGGCAGGCTCTCCCAGTACAAAGGAGGAGAAAAACCACTGTGATCCTTGTGCGCCATCACCGGATTTGGACTTCCCAGATTGGAGACATAGCTGACTTGTCTTTGTGTGCCAGGCACTTTGTGAGGTACATTCCAGAGCTTTCTTAGTTCTGTAGGGTTCTGTCTTGCTCACGGAATGGATCTCTCAGGACACCGAGGCCCAGGAGAGGTTCCCTTAATTTGCTAACAATCCAGTGGCTCCCAAGCAGCAGAGCCAGTTTGGTTTTAAATACTGCGCTTGGGTGTGTGGCTTACCCTCCACCAGCCTCAGGTGGTGTGTGTCTGCGGAGGGCGGAGGGCAGTCACCTGCTGGGGGGCGTGGGGGGGTGGCTTGTTTCTGGCAACAGAAGCCTCTCCCGTGCTCCAGGTGGAAGAGCAAGGGGCACCAGTGCTGAGGCAGGAAATAGTTCCGCAAGGAAGAAAGGACCTTTCTAAGTGTTTTTTCTTTTTCTATTTTTAAAGATTTTATTTGTTTGACAGAGAGAGAGAGGATGAACAGGGGGAGGGGCAGAGGGAGAGGGAGCAGCAGACTCCCCGCTGAGCAGGGAGCCCACACGGGGTCCGGTCCCAGGTCCCCGAGATCATGACCTGAGCCCAAGGCAGATGCTTCACTGACCGAGCCCCCCCCCCCCAGGTGCCCCTAAAAGTGTTTTTTCAATTTTTCTTCAACTACCAGGTGTTTCTGCCAAGACACACTATATGCATTCCTAAAAAACTCATTCCGTAAAAAAATACTAAAAATAACCCAGGTCATGGGAAAGTAGGGTTAAAGATCATTCAAATCCTATACCGTTTTGTATCTCAAGAGTCCTACTACAAGTATTAGCACAGGTAAAGAGAAATGGTAAATTCCAGATTGAGCAGTTACAGATTTACCTTTACAATAGGGGGATGCTGGCTTGATGGTCTCCTGAGTGCAAGGGGGAGGAATGAAGGGCATCAAGAGTTGGGGGGGGGGCTCAGGAGTGAACGTGCTGCTGCGGGGTGCGGGGAGGAGGCTGCTCCCTGCTGCCCAAGTCCCGCTCCTGCCGCGAGCCCGTGCTCACTGCTCGTGTGCTGTGACCAGGCAGTGTTCCCAGGGAGAGGGACAATGATCGCTAGGCACACCAGACTCTATAAAGAAATTGTTTTTGTTGTAAATATTTCTATAAGCCTTTTTGAAATGTATGTGCTCGGTTAAAATAATGCTGTGCAGTAAGGAAGAGCGTCCTACTGATGTAGTTTTGGAACGTAGGTGGTTTTGTGGGGGTGGGGGGAGATCTGGAGCTGATGACCAAGAAGGAATTCTTGAGATGTCTTTGCAAATGGTGGTTTTATTAAAGCACAAGGACTGGACCTGTGGGCAGGAAGGGCTGCTGCCCCAGGGTGGTGAGGGCTGGCTCTTCATACACTGCGGAGTCGGAGTCGGGGTAAGTAAGGGGAAGGGAGATTTTCAAAAGAACTTTCGTCTAAGGAGGACCGACCTACAAGGTCCTGGACGCCTTGCCATTGTCGGGTTAAGGTTCTTTTCCCTCTGGTAAAGCATCAACATGCAGACAGTTGGGAGCTTCCTGGAGGAAGGTCGCACCCGCATCCCACCCGCATCCCACCCGGGCGGGGGTGGGGGCTGGCAGGGTGTCAGCTTGTGCTGTGTCCACTTCCCTTCCTTCAGCAGGAGGGAGCAGGACGGGCAGAGGGGAAAGTGTGTGTCCCACACACTCGGAGGGTGGACTCCGCCACCGTGGTGGCCTGTACGGCTGGCCCTCGGCTCGATGCTGGGAGGCCGGCAGGTGTCTGCCGTCCGTCCACACCCCACCAGCTGGGGCTACGCCGCGCCTGGAGCAGTCTGGGCACCAGGTCAGGTGCTGGCAGCATTTGGGCTCACTGCTCTTCTCTTTTGTTTGCTTTTGGTCATCATTTGCCATCTTAGTCTGACATAACCAGTGGTTTATAGAATCTGTATTTTTTTTTTAAAGATTTTATTTGAGAGAGAGAACGTGCTGGGGAGGAGGCAGAGGGAGAAGCAGACTCCCCGCTGAACAGGGGGCCTGACACAGGGCTGATCCCAGGACCCTGAGGTCATGACCTGAGCCAAGCAGCACTTGCCATGGAGCCCCCCCCCCACTGCCCCGGGGCGCCCCCTTTTGGCTCTTTTTTCAAGGAGACAGGTGTAGGTGATGTTCAGTTGCCTAGAAACTAATACTCTGAACGAACATGAAAGAGATTTTGAGTGTTTTGTGAGAATAGTCTCTGGTGAATTTGCCCCTGACCCTGGCGCCTGGGCACCTGGGATGTTCATGTATCCCGGGTCTGGAGGCGGTGGATGATGGGGGGCTGTTAGTAATCTTCACCTTCAATCACTGTATTTTGCCGTGTTTTTGTTACCTGGGATGACGAGTGTTTGTTACAGAAGTTTATTCCTCACGGAAGAGCTATAACAATTTTTCCTCGACAGCTGAAGGAACAGATTTTATCCCTAAGTCACGAGGTGGAAGAGCGCCGCCGCGACCTGGAGCAGCTGCAGCAGAGGCGCGAGCGGGAGAACCAGGAGGGCACGAATCTCATCTCGATGCTGAAGTCCGACGCTGACCTGTCTGACCGCGAAAGGTCAGTCGCTCGCTCCCCTGTGCCCGCCGCCCCCGCGCCCTCTCCCGCGTGAGCGCACCGCGGTACCTGGCGGGATGCGACCCCCCCGGCCACGTCCCTCTTCTCATTCAAAAAGACTTTAAACGTCAAGAAGGGTACTGAGCACCGAGTACAGGACGTCATTGGAGAACAGTGGGGCTGAAGGCGGCTGGTTTCTCCTCGGCCGGGCCTGCCAGCCTCGGCCTCTCAGTGGCTGGGCTGTTCAGAGGCAGAGGAAACCTTCCTCCTGCGGGGGGGCCAGGTAGTACCTGGACCCGGTGTCCCTCTCCTGGAAGGTCTGCACTTGGAGGGCCTCGGGCCCCCCGCGCCCCGCTGCCCTCCTGACTCATTCTAATTGAGGTTTTCTTTTGTTTATTCTTACACTTCCCCCTTTTGATGAAGATCCTTCCTTGAAAGCATTGCTGACGGAGTCAGGTGTTTCACGTTTATTGGTTTTGCCCCTCGGTGCCAGGAGGACCTTTCCTGCATCCTGCCCCGCGTCAGGGGAGTCTGGCTAGAGGGCTTGAGCCGACTCGAGTGCTTACGTTTGTAATAGTTCCTTCTTTTTCCTCTCCAGTGCCCTGGCTCTTTGCAGTGGCAGAAGCTGGAAGTTTTTTTGGATTTGTTTTGTTGCCTTCACTTGTCAGATTTGGAAGTTGAGGATTTTAGCAGTTTTTTAGGTGACTCATGTAGGATGTGAGCAGCTGGTTTGCTGTAGTAATTAAATATGGAATGTGGGCAGCTTCCCATTCTGTCCTAGTCTTGTCAACTAAAAGAGAAAGTTCCTGGTTCAGCCTGTAAAAAAAAAAAAAAAGACCATATCAGCGTCTAGACGAAAGACTAGAATGGTCACAAAAAGACCATTTGGAGTCCATTGTAATGGCCCGTGAACAGATTTATTGGGCGTTTGTGTATAGGCATGTTTTGGGTTTTTTAAAAGATTTTATTTATTAGAGAGAGACAAGACGGGGAGGGGCAGAGGGAGAGGCAGGCTCCCCGCTGGGCAGGGAAGGAGGGGGGAGCTGGAACCCAGGACCCCCGAGACGACGAGTTGAGCTGAAGGCCAACGGTTAACCACCTGAGCCACCCAGGCGCCCCACAAGTTAGTTCCTATCAGGTATAGGAAAAGCTACTGTAACTGCTCAGGGACTTCCTGCCAGTGTTCTAGCATCCGGAGGGAAGTTGAGGGCCTGATTCCCTAAATCCCCCTTGGGGTGTTTCCTTTGGGCAGTTTGATCCAAGGTCTGGCCCTCCCCAGCAGGCCTGGGGACAGACACGTAAATGTGAAGAACTGGTGATTACTTCCGCAAACCCGCCGAGTCCTTGGGTACTTGAGGACACGTAGCTGCGGCTCGCAGGTGGTCGGAGTCCAGAGAGCACCAGAAGCCTCCCGCGCTTAGGTCCTCGAAGACTGGGCAGGTTTGGGTAGGTTCAGGAGAGGGGGAAGAGGAGGTGGGGGAGCGCCTCAGGGCCCTTAGGAGGTGAACAATACATCAGAAACATCCAGAAGCCTCAAGAGACCCTTTAAAATAGGCATCCCCTCAGGCTTTTGTCTGTTTTGTGAAGGAGCCTCAGCAACCGTGAGTAAAACAGGTGTAGGGAGCTCGAAGTCCCCACTACCTCTGGGGCGTCGGTCCACTTAGTTACAAGGACACACTGTTTGTAAGCGTGGGACCAACCGGGCCCGGGGCCGCCCCCGCGAGAAAGGTCTCCGTCTCGGGTTTACTCTGGAGCCTGGCTGCAGAGCGCAGGGGGGCCGGAGTGTCCCTGCACCTGCCCGCCGGCCCAGGGCTCCCACCTCCCGCCCCCTTGGAGAAGCGCAGCCCGGGGGCTCCCTGAGGGGGGGCGGTTGGGCTTATAGTGTGGGGGGCCGGGGTGGGACCACTGTCATCAGAAGGTCCCTCGGAGCCCGCCGGAGCTGGAAGTGTCGCGGCTCATCACCGGCTGGCTGTGCCGGCCTCCACCCGCTCTACCGCCCGCCCTAGGAGCTGGCGCGGGGCGCGAGTCGGGCTGCCCCTTGTCCGGCTGCCTGGGTTTCACTAAGAAGTTCCTGCTGTAGGCCGCCCAGGGGCTCAGCGGTGGAGCGTCTGCCTCAGCTCAGGGCGTGACCCCGGGGTCCTGGGATCGAGTCCCGCGTCGGGATCCCCGCAGGGAGCCTGCTTCCCCCTCGGCCTGTGTCTCTGCCTCTCTGTGTCTCAGGAGTAAATACAACCTTAAAAACAAAAAAGAAGTTCCCGCCCTGCAGCATTCGGATTTCTCCCGTGTTGGCCCGGAGCCTTGTTTCTGCTGTTGCGGGTCGGCCGCGGACGGACCCGTTAGTGTGTAGCTGAGGCTGCAGGGCTCGCTTGTGTCCGAGCGCCTGGCTCACCTGGTGCATTGCTGCAGCTCACAGGGCCTCCCGTGGGCCTTCCCCCGGCGTCGCGGCCGGGGTCGCTGTTGGGGTGGCCGTCGGGTCGGCTGTCTGTGCCCAGGGCGCCTGCCTGTGCGCGCCGAGGGGCCGCGGGCCTTGCTGCCGCTGAGCTGGCTGTGCAGAGAGCACGTCCTTCCTTCTAGAGCCCCTTGAATGCTGGCCTCGAGGAGAGCACCTGTCCCTAGGTGTCTGGAGGCTGGGGCCCGGGCCTGAGCGCCCCTCAGGCTGTAGGGCGACCGGCTCCACACACGATTCCAGGTGTGCAAGATGGGGCCAGTGGGTGAGCAGCAGCTGCAGACTCCTGACACGCACAAGCATTTGTCACGGTTGAGGATCATCGAGGGGACTGCAGCCCTCCTGGCCTTTGAGGGTGACCCCTGCCCTCCCCGACCCTCCATAGCCGCGGTCATCCTCGTGCCTGCCTCCGCCCGCTCCCCCCACGGGACGTCTTGTCCTGTGCCTGCCTGCTCTCTCGAGGCCTGGGCAGCAGGGAGCGATTGGTGTGCTGCGTGCAGTCTGCCCCCGTGCTGCTTTCCCGCCCCGGTCCTCCTGTCTCTCCCCTGGGCAGCTCTCCGCGTGTTGTTCAGTGGGGTCCCGGTGTTGGGAGGAGGCCTTGCCCCAGGCCCTTGGTGGCGGTGTGAGCGCGTGAATGGCTGGGGTGTACGAGTGCCCCCCACCGACTCGGCCCCGGCATCTCCCAGGCGTGAGGACCCGTGTCGGCTGGTCCACTTACGCACAGGCTGCAGCCCTTCGCCCCAGCTGTGTCCTGGGTGCGGTCACTATGCTGTGGCCAGAGAGGGCCAGCCATGCTGGTGCCCTGCTGTCCTCCTGGGGGTCCGAGAGGCCGTGAGTGGGCACAGTAAGAAGACGCCTTCTCAAAGTCGACGGTAGCAGCCCAGAGGTTGGGTCTCGTTGGCAGAGCTGCCCCCCGGCTGTGCCCCTCTTGTCCGAGTCAGGCAGGGTTGACACGGCTGACAGCTCACGGTCCGCTGTGTGCTTTGCTCAGGAGAGCTCTCCGAGATGCTCTGCGGAGGCTGCTCAGTTTGTTTGGAGAGATGCTGAAGGTTGCCATCGCGCTGAAGAGCCGGATCAGTGAGCGCGTGGGGCTCTGCCTGGAGGATGAAGACCCACCTGGCGCGTGGCCCAGCGGCCAGGCCCTGTCTGCAGGTGAGTGCCCGGACGGCCCTGCGTCTGAGCCCCGGGACCGGAGCGCTCCGTGCTGTCCCCCTCCTTCCCTGCTGGGTGGGGCCGGGCCGGATGAGCTCCCGATGCTGGAGGTGGGCCAGTGCCTCTGGGACACGGGTGTGCCTGTCCTTCGGTGGCCTGGTCCTGGGAGCTTGCTTGCCGCGCACGCGGTGTATGCAGGTTTATTTACGTCTTTGCTCATTTGCAGCACCAGTGCTTGAAGAGACGTGGCCTGGGTCTGAGGCAGCCCTGCTGGAGCTGGACAGAACTTTGCCTGAATGCGCGGAGATGCCTTCAGAGGCTGAAATTAGCAGTCACATCTGTGAAAGCTTTTTCATGAGCCCAGAAAGTTCACTGGAGTACGAGCAGCCGATTAGGAGGATTTACCAGAGTCTGGGCCTGGCGGTGGAGGGCCTGCTGGAGCTGGCTCTGGACTCCACCAGGCAGGTGAGACACGGCTCCGCGTGCCGTCCATCCGCGGCCCTATGTTGGCTCCTGTTAGTGTTTCCCTTTTTCTGAGGATAGCGGGTTCGATAAGGGGTTAGGTTGCATGGTTTGGCGACGTAAGCTTAGTGGATGAGGATGGTGCCGCTCCCAGGCCAGGCGCGGTGCTGGCCGCTGTCCATGCGGTGTTTCTGGTTCTCGGCTGCAGCCTACAGGGCGAGAAGGGACATTGGCACTTTCTGGGTGGATCTGGCTTCTTTCGCTGTTGTCTTCTCCTTTAGGATTCAGGGGCAGAAACCATCAATTTTGGGTACGCACCTGCTTTCTCATATTGTTCTCATTTTCTGTTACTACCAGTGATGCTCCTCTGTGTTTTTCCTAAGCAGAAGTCTTTTCTGAGCCCAAATTCTGGAGACAGTAGGTTTGCTGCGAATGGAAAGGAGGAACTGAGTGTGGGGTTGATGACACGTGGTTCGGCGTCTCTCCTTTGTCTACCTCCTGCACCCTTTTAACTTCACGTCGAATATGTTTATGTCCAGAGATTATCACCAGGACAGGGGATTATGCTCAACTTTTTAGAAAGTTTTGTACAGTTAGGAAAGACATGAAATATGAATACATGACAGGCAGCGTAGGGATTGTTTTTCATGTTGAACCCAATTAGAAAATACGCATTTTTAGCCAAAACCTTGCTGTTTACATCCCAGGAATCCTTGAATAAGTCTTCTCCATTTAGTGTGAGAAGAGGCAGCCTTGGGGCTGCTTTCAAGGGGAAACCAGTGGATTCCCTCAGAGGCAGAGTCTGGGGAAGCTGGAGGTGCCTGAGCGTGAGGGAGGCCGAGGGAGGCCCAGGCCGGCTGCTCAGGCGTCTGTCGGCACAGCTGGCCGTAGGCGTCTGCCTCCACAGGTTAGCCTGGGCCGCAGCCTGGGCAGGGAGGGAGGCGAGATCGGGGCCTGGGGCTGAGCCAGGACAGGGCACCACGGGAGGCCGCACCTCGTGGAGACCGAGTCAGGGAGGGTCTGCAGGGGGGAAGGGCGCGTCAGGCCCCGTGCCCGCCGAGGGGGCCGGCCCAGGGAGCCTCCCTCCCTCCCCTCCCACCCACGGCCTCCCTGCCTCCTCCTCCACCCGTGGAGCACAGGTGGTCATCCTGCGGGGCCTCGGGGCTCTTGATGAATGGTTCTCGTGGCCTTGGAAACGCGCCCTCTCGGCAGCGTCACTGTGCAGATGTGTGGCGTCCGCCGTTCGTGCACATGTGAACTTTCTGTGCAGCATCGTAGCTGTGCAGAATTTTTCTTTCTTGAAAATTGTCGAAAAAGCAAATTTGCGTATAACGGACACAGTATTGGACGTCAGTGTTGCTTCTTACAGAGTATTTGTGGTTTTGTCAGAATTCTAGCTGTGCCGGGATTCTGACTCCGTTGGTGTCAACGTGAGCTGTATTCTGACGTGTGGTTCTGGTTTCCAAATGTGTTAACAGCTGGAAGAAGCGCGTCAGATTCATTCTCGTTTTGAGAAAGAATTTAGCTGTAAGAACGAGGAGACGGCGCAGGTCGTCAGGAAGCAGCAGCAGTTACTGGAGCGCCTGGAGGAGGAGAACGCGGCCCGGACGCGGCTGATGCTGGAGCTACACCAGGCGCAGGGTGAGCGCTGGCTGCGGGCGGAGGGCTGCCGGGACACAGGCCCGGGGCACCGGGGAAGGGGAGGACTCACAACTTTGAGAGTGAAGCGAGGGACTAAGTAGCGCCGATGGCGTGAGGCCCCAGTGACCTTCCTCAGGAAACCCTGGGATCAGGAGCGCAGATCCCGGGCCGACAGCCTCAGCGCGTTGCCCGCTGTGGTGAGGTGGGAATGTCTGTCCTCCCGTCACGGGCGGTGGGTGTCCCAGAAGGGACATTGTGACCCCTGGGACCCCCGCACGTCGGGCGTCTGGTCCCTGGTGTCACAGTGCTTGTGCGCCGGGTGACGGCCGTGGTGTGAGGGAGTCGCGTGCGGCGGTGCTGAGGCCTCTCACCGCGTTCCCCCCCGCCCCACCGCCTCCCGGGCGCACGGCCCTGTTGTCTGGGAGCGGGACGCAGGCGAGCACCGAGTTCCCAGGTTGCCGCTGCGGCTGGGAGGGCTGGGAGGCCGTGGGGCCGACCGTTGCTCCTCCGTGAGGCCTCAGCGGCCCGTCTCCGTCTCCCCAGGCATCATCGAAGGCTTCAAGGAGGAGAAGGCCAGCCTGCAGGAGGCGCTGTGCCGGCAGGAGGCGGCCGAGCACGGCCTGGCCGAGGAGCTGGAGGGTCTGAGGCAGCAGCTGCAGCGGGCGGCGCAGCAGCAGGCGGAGCTGAAGGAGGAGAATTCCGCCCTGTGGAGCCAGAAGGAGGCGTCGGCCGCAGAAGCAGAGGCGAGAGAAGCTGGTGAGCGCGGCGCCTGCGGAGCGGGGCAGGCGGGAGCTCGGTGCGGCTGCGCCCTCCCGGAGGCCTCAGCGCAAATAGCACGGCCGCTGACCGCCCTTGTGTGCGCCCTTAAACCATTGTGTAACGTTACCCTCAGGTAGGGAAACGTGGTCGTAACAGGCTCGCCGTGATTTCAGGCCGTCAGAGGTCTCATCTTTAAAATAGTTAAGGTACGAGCAGGTGGAACACGGAGGGTTGCGCTGTTGGGGTTTGCAGGTGCGGTGTCCCTGAGGACGCCCCGGGGACGCCCGTGTGGGCGCAGCCTCCCCAGGCCTCGGGGGCTCCTGGCCCCGGGCCTGCTGCACCTCGGCCGTCCCTGTGCCACTCTGTGCCATTCGGGAGCCTCGTTTTTCATTTCTCTTTCCCCCAAGTCTTTATTCTTTTTAATTTCCCTTGAGACACAGCCAGCCCTCGGGGCCTCGTGGTTGCCCTTCCTTGCATCCTTTGTGCCGTGAGCTTGCTCGCCCGAGCCCAGAGGCGGGTCCCCGGGCCCGCGGCTCCTGGACGGCGGAGTTGCCGCGCTCCGGGTCTCCAGCCGCGGGCTGTGCGTGATGGCTCCCGACCCCCTCCTCTTGCCCGACGCTGCTCGATAACGTCTGTCTACCTGGACGTATCTCTCTGTCCCTTTTCTGCTTTTTGTGTTGAATTTCTGATGTTGAAAACTTGACCTGCCTTTGTTGGTTTCACCCTTTGAGTCCCTTTCCACCGTCAGTTGTGTCTCTTGTTAACGACGTCAGGAAAGCTGCCCGGGGGTCTCCTGCTGTCTCTCCTGGTGCGCAGTGACCTGTTATGGGGCAATGGACGCTCCGCTGCTGACCGCAACGCTGTGTGTCCGCTTACTCTTTGTGTCCCTTCTCCTGCTCCCGTCTCTGCCCGGTGCCCGGCCATGCTGGCACCCAGGGAGGCGCCGTTGATGCGTGAGAGTGCGTGGGTGTGTGAGCGAGCACGTGTGCCCTGTGGACCCTGTGTCGCGTGCACACTGCCGTCTGCGCAGTTGTGAGTTCCTGGGGGTGTTCTTCCCATGGCTCCTCGCGGACTGAATGCGCTCGCGGCAGGATCATGTGCAGGGAATTTCCCAAGACCTCCAGTGCCTGGAATTTCCTTACTTGACTCCTTTCTGTAAATGAAGTTGTAGCTGGCGACACGTGGTTTTAGATTTGATTTTTCCTTAAATTGGAGGCCATAAACCATTGTTCTCCTGCACCCGCTGTCTTTGCTAAGGCACCTGTTTCTTCGCAGGTGTTCTGAGGAGCTGCCCTCTGCCCTGCTCTTCTTACCGCCCCTTTGCCGTGACTTGGTGGGGCTCCTGCACATGCCTTGTTCTGCTTCAGGTCTGAGGACTTGTCAGCCTCAGGTTATTTCTTTAGACCTCGTTCCTTCTGTCCTGGCCCTTCCCGTAGGCTGCACCTCCCAGTGGGACAGACTGTCCCTGTGCAGGGCCCCGTCCGCCCGCTCCCAGCCTGAGGCTTCGTGGGGTGGCCGGGCCCACACCCCACCCACCCAGTTTATTAAACACCACGAGCGAGCGAGGGTGCTCACAGGTGTTGGAGTTGAGAGCCGGTGCCTGGGACGGGGCCTGAGCAGCTGAGCAGCCGTGTAGCCCCGAGCCGGGGGGCAGCCTCGTCGTCGCTGCCCAAGGCCCGAGTGGCCCTGCCTCCATGAGGTCCGTCCCCCGGGGCTCCGCTGCGCCCGGGCCTGCCTCCCCCTGCACATCTTCTCGAGGCTGTGGACGCGGCTGCTCTTCTGCGTCTCTGGTTACCCTGCAGAGAGGCCTGGCCTCCTGTGTGGCCGCAGCGCCCGTAGCCCTGGCACCTTGGCAGATGTGAGCGGGGCCAGTCTTTGCTCTTTCCCTTTGACACTGCTCTCGGTCCTTGGTTGGCTTTCATCCTGTTAGCCACACCTGGCCTCCTTACCTGGCCTCTGTTCTTTCCCTTCACGCACAGCTCTGCGCTCAGGTTTGCAGACGCACCCCTGCCGGAGCGGTGGAAATGCTGCCCAGAGCGCCTGGTGGCTCAGTCAGCTCAGTGTCACACTCTTGGTTTCAGCTCAGGTCGTGATCTCAGGGTCGTGGGATCGGGCTCCCTGCTCAGCGGGGAGCCTGCCTGTCTCCCTCTGCCCGTCCCCCTGCTCACACTCATGTGCGTGTGCCGTCTCTCTCAAATACATAATCTTTCAAAATAAATAGATAAATGCTGCCCACGTGCACAGCACCTGCTGACCTTCCCTGACCACTGGCTTCCCAGGAACAGCCAGGGTCCCCGTGGTCCTGATTCGGCTCTGGGTCCTCGTGAGTGTTGACCTACGTCCAAGTGCCTTTAGAGGTCCTTGCACCTTGTGGGGAGGTGCGGCTCTGCCTGTTTGCGTGGTGCCTCTTAGGTGTGTGGTGTGTTTCGCGGCTGCTCTCAGGGCAGTGCCGTCTACCCCAAGTGTGGTTTCTTTGTTTCTTTTTAAAAGTCTGCACTAAATATATTGGCAGCCAAGACCTGCTGCAGCCCAAGAGCAAATGGCGTGCCTGGCTGCCGTCCCAGAATAGTGCGGACGGATACAAGGGGTGGGCACCTGCTGCCCTCAGTCTCGGAGGGTGGAGGTCCCACACGGAGTCGCACACGCCGCCCCCTGGGGAGCTCCGGCTCTTGCTGTGCCCTCCCGTGCAGAAGGGCCGGGCGCTCTCAGAGCCTCTGGGAAAGCCCAGGTCCCATCTGTGAGGCCCACCGTACGGATGTCGGGGGATGCCGGTGTTCGCACCGTCGTGGTGGCGCGAGGGCGTGGGCGTTAGAGACTGTCCAGGACCACAGACGAGCCCCGCGCCCTGCTTGGCCTTAATACCCGTGTCTCAAAATGCTGTGTTTTCATTCATAGGCACTCCTGCTCCCATAGCACACGAGGACTCAGGTTTGTAAACACAGACCAGATTGCTGTGTGAGATGAGCTGTGTCTGCTGCACCAGATGCCCCAGTTTTTACTAAAGAGGAAAAATACTTCAAGGCTTTTGTGGCAAACTGTTAACAAAAACACCAACTTTAACCTTCCCTGTTGACATGTGGAAATGCGCTAGCTCTTGTCCATTGACGCCCTCCGCGGCCGGTGCTGCTTGGCAGGGAGCCCCATCTGGTGGCAGGTGCATTGTCCTGGGGCCGGGGGCCAGCCCTGGGGCCTGGAAGGTCTTGGGGGAGGAGTCCAGGGACCCCGAGTGGAGCTCCTGTGCCGCTCCGACGGCGTCGGTGGCCCTCAGCGTGGCCTGAGTGACCACATGACACCTTCTCCTTGGTGCCACCTGCACGGGGCCCTCGCGAGCTGCGGCTGGGCACCCTTCCAGCAGCACGTGGCCCCGAGGATGGTGCCGTCTGGGCGGGCGGCCAGGCAGCACGACCCCCGGGTGGGGATAATGTGGTTCTAACTGCATGTTCAAGGCAATTTAGCCTAATTGCTGACTTACTAGCATGAGAATTCCCTGGGAATGTTCCAGTAGTGGTGATGGCAGTTTGGCATAAGAGATTGGCGGGGTTTTATAAGAAGGAGTTTTGAAAGCAAATAAACTATAAATGAAAACCTATGAAATCAAAATTTCAGTTTGTGGATGGTTTGCGCACTTTAGGACTCCTCAGAGGCCAGCCTCCTCTACTAGACGTGCTTAGGAGCGTACAGTTCCCACGGGGACTGGGGCCTTCCCCACTTAATTTTAGACTGGCTTTTGACGTCTGGCAGGCCCTGCCGCGGCCCCGGCTGTGCCGTCAGCGCGTTCTCCGTCGGGCCGTGCGCCCCCTCACCGAGTCCTCGGCTGCATCTTGTCCACACAGGACAATGTATGTGGAGGCGTGATTCCTAGAAAACCCACTGATGGGTCATTTGGAAATACCAAGATGTAGTCTTCTCGGGCTTTACATTTCTTTATTTTAGCGAATTTTCATTTAAAAGCTGTAATTCTCCCCCTCTTTTCTAACGTCCTTGGCTTTGTGTCTCCGGGGGCATTTGGCCCAGTGGTGAGCACCCAGGCTCGTGCTGGCTGTGGGTGCATGTCCTTCGGGGCCGGCTGTGTCTCGGGGCCCGGGGCTGCTGGGGCGGCTGGATGTGGCGTGTGCTCTGTCCTGGGACGGCCCCGCCGTGGGGGGCACCTGCCGGGCACGTTTCCCGTTTCTGCTTCAGCCCACGTCCCTGCCCTCATCCGTGGGGCTTTTCTCCCTGTTTTGTCTCTTCAGCTCTTCGTAGGCAAGTGGAGTGTCTGACACAGGAGCAGTCGGAGGCCAGGAAGCAGTCGGAGAAGGACCGCGCGGCGCTGCTCTCTCAGATGAAGGTTTTCGAGGCGGAGTTGGAGGAGCAGCTCTCTCGGCACGAAGCGTGTGCCAAGCAGGCGGAGGAGCTGTCCGCGCTGAGGCAGCAGATGGCGGCTCTGGACAAGCATCTGCGGAGCCAGCGCCAATTCATGGACGTGAGCATCTTGACTAAGTGTGCTTGTGTCCCTGAACACCGGCCCCGTAGCATGAGCGCCCGTGACACAGTGTTAGGGCTAGCACGCGGCCGGGGGGTTGTGGCCGGGTCGCTCTCGGCACACATCCCCGAGGGGTCAGCGTGCGCCTGTGCGTGCCCTGCGGGGCCCTCCCACGGCCCCCGGGCTGGCCCTGCGTGCCCAGCCCTGCCCCCTCGGGCCGAGCCGTCTGCTGTCTGTGGCTGTTCTGTCCACACTCTGCAGAGCCTCTCGCTGCACCTGCAGGGCCACCTCTTCATTGAGCCGGTGGACAGGTGTGTGGAGGGAAGTGCTGCGAGCGCCTGCTGGGCGGTCCACGTCTGCGCAGGCGGTCGGCCTTCCCTCCGGAGGGAGAAGTGCCGTGGCCCGCGTGCCTCTGAGACGTCCGAGCAGACTGCCTCTGTCCACAGGAGCAGGCTGTCGAGAGGGAACACGAGCGGGAGGAGTTCCAGCGGGAGATCCAGAGGCTGGAGGAGCAGCTCCGCCAGGCGGCCCGGCCGCGGCCCCGTGGCCCTCGTGTCAGCGACGTAAGTCAGCCCGACGCGCGCTCTGCCCGTTGGGTAATGTTCTGCATCATGTTCTAAAGACTTACCTGTGGAACAATTTTTCCTTCCCTGTATGTGGAAACGGCAGGAGGAGCAGCTGGACGAGGAGGTAGGGGTGTCGGGGGTCTGCATGGTGGGCGCCGCCTCCCTCCCCTCCCCTCCCCTGCACGGCACAGGGGCTGCTGCACGCGGGCCTGCCCCTCCTTCCCTTGCCTCCCTCTGCTGGAGCGGACCTGCGTGCGTCCCCCGCCTGCTGCGGCTGTGGCTGGTGTGCTGGTTCAAACACTGAGCGTATATGGGGACGATGCTGGGTTCGTTTTCAGTTGTAAGCACTGAGGCGTTCCGTGCATCGTTCCCTGGGCCCCCAGCGTGACCCCCCAGTGGCGGAGCCCCGAGCGCAGCCAGGGTGTCCACACGGGTCCCCTCCCGCCCACGTGCCTGCCGTGTGTGGGCGTGCGCCTCTGCGCGGCGTGCCTGCGCCCTGGTCGGTCCACTGGCACGCTGGCCGTTCCGTGTGCTCCCGTACTTAGGAGGTGGTGCTGTCACCGTCACGTTTCTCAGGCGTTCTTGTTGTTTTAGGTTGAATTGTTGCAAGAAAAGTTGAGAGAGAAATCAGATGGCTTTAACGAGTTGGTTATAAAGAAAGAGTTGGCGGACAGACAAGTGATGATCCAGGAAGAGGAAATCCGACGTCTCGAGGAGACCAACTCGAGCTGCAGGAGGGAGGCGGCTCAGCTGCGGGAAGAGCTGGAAAGGCAGAGAGACGCCGTGAAGGCCTTGCAGCAGGTAGCAGCCCGCGCCGGGGGACCCCAAGTCCGCGGGACCCCACGCCGCGCCCCCCCACCCCCGCTCTCCCCTCCGAGGGCAGCGTCCCCAGCTGCTCTCCCCTCAGCCCCTCACGCCAGCACCCTACTTGGCGTCGGCCCCAAGACCGCACCCCTTCCAGGCTCCTGTGAGCCCTACTCGGTTCAATTGGTTTGCCACAGGGGCTCAGGGACTCCCAGCCCGAGCGGGAGGCCAAGGCGGGGCTTGGGTGCCCTCCCCAGGAGCGCCTCCTCCCCGCCCCTCCCCCCACCCTTCTTTTTTCCCTGCATCACCGGCTCCCTCTTCCTTCTCTCAGCAAACACTTCCTGAGCTTATTAGGTGCTGCAGGCATAGAAAATGCCTTTTTTTCTCTGTACAAACTTGGGCCACTTACTGTAACTTCTTTTCCATGTAATTTGTTGTGACCAATTTCTCCATAGTAAATACTGTTTGAAAACTTTTCCAGTGAGACGTTAACATGCGTTATACAGAGTAACATTGTCAGCCACTGCCCTCTTCTCGGGCAAGTTCTTTGCAGTTTTTTTTGTTAATAGCCAATAGCCTAGGGACAATTTTTTTCCTTCTTGAATAACTACTAAGGACAGATCCATTGCAGTGGACGCACAGGCACACACGATGGCCCTCTCTTTGGGGTCCCATCCTTCACCAGGTGGATCTCTGCTCTGGAGCACGGCTGCTCTGGAGGTCATGTGTGTGGCGTGTGCAGGTGTATGCAGGTGTGCACAGCTGAGTGCCAGGGGCATGTGAGGACCCTGGGCACTCAGGTCACAATTTGGCACCCCTTGTTCCTGAAAAACTTGCCTAAAATAAACCTTTTTTTCTTAATCAGGATAAAGAGGCCTTACAGGAGAAGCAGATGAGCAACTTGCTTCTGGTGTCCACACTACAGTCTAAACTCGATGAGGGCAGGTGCCCTGTGCCTCCTGCAGACAGCTGCCCCGAGGGCCCAGAAGTCCAGTTAGAGGCGGTGCAGAGGGCGCTCCAGCAGCGAGAGAGCGAGGCAAGTGTGGGGGCTGGGGGCGGCTGGCGAGGGCAGGACGTCCACGTGATGCGGGAAGTGGGGCTGCGACTGCAGTGTCCCTTCGTGATTATTAGATGCTAATGACTCTTCTCAGCATGTACTTTAAAGTCTTGTAAATTTTTTTTTTTAAGATTTATTTTATTTATTCATGGAAGACACAGAGGCAGAGACACAGGAGGAGGGAGAAGCAGGCTCCCTGCGGGGAGCCCGGTGTGGGACTCGATCCCGGGACCCCGGGGTCACGCCCTGAGCTTGGAGGCAGACGCTAAACTGCTGAGCCACCCGGGGGCCCCAATGTAAAGTAATTTTTAATAGTTATTGGGTGACTTAGAATGTTAAATAATTTTTTATATTTTTTGTTTTAATGAAAGGTCTTGGATTTAAAAGAACAATTAGGAAAGATGAAAGATGACCTAGTAAGTAAGAGTGATGAAGTGCTGCACCTGAACTTGGAATTAGATGCGCAGAGCAGCCGTGCGGCTGTCAGTGTGCGGGAACTTCAGGAGGAGAACGCCAGCCTGAAGGTGCGCGGGGGAGACCCCCCAGACAGCCGGGTTCATGGTCGTGTCAGTGCTGCAGCCCCCCGGGCCACCACGGATCACAGGCTGCAGACGTGAGGCCGGGGACGGTCCTCTGCCGTTTCAGGAGGCACCTGCCTTCCGTCCTGAGGTCGGCAGCTGGGGCAGCTCTGGAAAGTGCAGTCGGGGGCAGAACCCAGAGCCTCCCTGGCGGGTGATGGGTGACGGTGGCCTGTGTCCCTCCCGCGCTGCCCCCCCCCCCCCCCCGCGCCGTCCTCTGCGTCCTGCTAGTGGCTCTGAGAGGACGCTGGCTGGAGTCACACGGTGCAAGAGACAAACCTCTCTGATGGCAGAACTGTGAGGAGGAAATGATCATTACTGTTGACCTAATTTGGGTCGTTACAGGGGTACCTTGTTCTAGAAGCGGTGACTTTCATTACACAGTTGCTCATTAATCCTTGCTACAAGCAGGATGAAATAAAGATTGATTGATTGTAGAGTGGGGGGAGGGCAGGAGAGAATCCCAAGAGGACGCCCCGCTGAGCGTGGAGCCCAGCGTGAGGCTCGGTCCCAGGACCCTGGGATCACGACCTGAGCCGAAACCGGGAGTGGAATGTGTGACCGCCTGAGCCACCCAGGTGCCCCCAAAATACCCTGTTTGTAAGTCTCCTCTTGTAGCTCTAGCGGAGAGTCCAGCTTGTAAAGAGACGGCTGTGCAGGTGGCTTTGTGACCCAGTGCAGAGCCCTTGCCTGTGGTGCCTGGCAGCTGTGGGGGCGTGAACCCAAGGGCCAGGGTACACTCAGCGCGTGTCCTCCGTGCCGCCCCTCGCAGGCTGCGTGACGTCCGTGAAATCCGGGTTTCAGCCAGTCTCAGGCATCGGGCGCCCTCCTTAGTCGTGACAGAAGACACCCAAACAGGAAGCCATTTTCAAATGGAGTGTCCGTCTTTCAAGCTGCCTTATTTCGGGTGCTTCGGGTGCCAGGTCAGGGACCACGCCCATCGTCACGTTTTATTGGTGGTTGTATTTCCACAGGCATTTCTGCAAAACAAAGAAAAGGAGATCATGTGTGTGAGCGAGCAGCTTGAGGCACAGCTGGCCGGGATGGGAAGTGGCGTGCTCCGCGAGGTAGGCCTTTCCTGGCGCTCGATGCAGCCGCCCGTTGCTCGTCAGGTTTGATTTTGAGTTTAAAGGCACCAAGTGGTACTAGTAAAACCAAGAATTGTTATGAAACCCACAATTTTTAGGAAGTAAACACTGGACTATAAGAAACTGGCCGAGGGGATCCCTGGGTGGCGCAGCGGTTTAGCGCCTGCCTTTGGCCCAGGGCGCGATCCTGGAGACCCGGGATCGAATCCCACGTCGGGCTCCCGGTGCATGGAGCCTGCTTCTCCCTCTGCCTGTGTCTCTGCCTCTCTCTCTCTCTCTCTGTGTCTCTCATGAATAAGTAAATAAAAATTAAAAAAGAAAAAAAAAAAGAAAAGAAACTGGCCGAGGATTGCTAACTGGAGCATAAATCGGTTGGTGGCTGCTAGCGATACAGGCTCGCGAGAATGAAGTTTGGAGCCACATAGTGAGCGTTTCAATCTGATTTTCCATTTACTGTCTTTGCAGTCTTGGCAGGATATTTGACATGTGAGTTTCTGTTGTCTTATCTTCAAAGTACAAATAATGACATCTCGTACCTTAAAATCGTTGAGGACAGCATCAGCCGGCCGGTGCGAGCGCCCTCCCAGGTCTGGGGTGGCACAGTGCTCGGCGTGCAGCAGCCCCGTCCACGCGCCTGCTGGTTCCGTCCTTCGCCAGGGCTGGTTCCCAAGCCTGATCCTCTCCCAGCGCTAGAACGAGGTCCAAGACCCGAAGTGTCTCCCATTAGTAAAGCCTAACGAATCAGTGTGTAAGCGTCACCGAACCACACACGGTACAGGTGGTGGCCCGAGTACGGGGGCGCCACGGAGACAGACGTGGCCTGTTGGGCTGCCCCTGCCCGTGGGGTGGGCACAGGGGTCATGAGGCGTCTGAGCAGGTGGCGAAGCGGCAACTGCGTTCTTACCTCCCGAGCAGCTTGACGTTCCTGACGAAGCTGGCGTGTGGCATTTGGGCGTTTCCGAGTATTAAACGTCACTTGTTTGTTCCCACATCTGTGAAGTGACCACACCGAGCTTCAGGCTGAGGGTGAATCGTGGCTTTCATCTCTGAATGTGCTTTTTGCTCAGGTCACCTATGACAGAAGCTCAGAGATCGAGGAGCTGAGATCCATCATCGAGAACCTGCGAGAGAACCAGCAACGGCTGCAGAAAGAAAAGGCGGAGGAGATGGAGCAGCTCCACGAGGTCATCGAGAGGCTGCAGGGAGAGCTGTCCCTCGGGGCGCCCGCCGTGCCCGCCGCTGCGGACCGCGAGCTGCCCGCCGTCCCCGCCGTGGGGCCAGAGGCGCTGGCGGCGGCGGGGGCGGCGAGCCGGCTGTTCGCGGAGCAGGAGCGCAGGCATGGACAGGCCCTGGAGGCCCTGCAGCAGCGCCTGCAGGCCGCGGAGGAGGCCGCCGCCGGGCAGCTGGCCGAGCTGGAGCGCAGCACCGCCCTCAGGGAGGCTGAGGTCCAGGCCATGGCCTCCCAGATCCAGGCCTTCGAAGCTGCCCTGAGAGCAAAGGAGGCGAGGCTCGCAGAACGGGATTTAGAGATCGACGCCATGAAGCGGCAGAAATTGGCCCACTCCGCGGAGCTGGAGACCATCCTGGCCGCCTTCTGCCGCTTCCGCCGCGCCCTGGAACGGCAGCCCCTGGCCGCCGAGGACGAGCCCCCGGAGCTGCAGCGGCTGCGAGCGCAGTGTGTCCGCCTCAGTCGCCAGCTGCAGGTGCTGAACCAGCGGTTCCTGAGGTGCCAGAAGGAGGCAGACAAGCAGCAGGCGCGTGGGGCCCGCCTGCGCCCTCGGGGGGCACTTGGCTCGCAGGGACCAGGCCCTGGGGCTGAAGAGGCCTCGCGGGACGAAGCGTCGCAGCAGGACGTGGACAACAGGCAGGTGGCCTCGGCCGCCCAGGGCCAGGTCAGAGACCCCCAGGTGGGCCCCGTTCCCTCTTGCCGGTTTGCTGGAGGCGTGGTGTCCATGCGTCAGGAGCGGGGAGCGTGTGGGGTACAGGGGCAAACACGGGGAGCCGGGGCGCACGCGGCACCTGCAAGAGGCCCTGACCCAGGCCCCGGGGGCCGAGACTGGGGGTTGGAGGTTCTCTCAAGAACTTACTGTTCCTAGTCTATTCTCCTCAAATGTTAGCGACAGTCCTCCGTGTGGTGGGCAGTCATGGAATGGTTCTGTGGGGTGGCTCCTGGGTAGAGAGGAATCGGAATCTCGTGGTCCGTAGGCCCTCACGGCGGCGTCATGTGCACAGGGAAATCTGACTGGAGGGTTCATGTTCAACTTACTATTGTTGTCAGTTAAAGTTTCCAAAGTCCTAGGATGGAACGTTCGATGATACGGAGGCGGCCTTGTTACCCGGGCTCCCTGGATTTTCCTTTCTGGGTCTTAATTGTCGCTCTGTTTCTTTTAATGCTGATTCATTCTGGGACGTGCTCCCCTTTGGTTTGGAGTGGGAGTCAGGCCCCCTGCCTGCTGCCCCGTGCCGTTTCCAGCTTGTGGAGGGCGGCTCCTGTCGGCCCCAGCTTTGTGGGGAGCCCCCGGCCGCAAGCTTCCCGGGCCTGCTGCACAGGGAGCAGACAGCAGGCCTGGCCCGAGGCTCCCCAGGACCTGGGAGGTGGGGTCCTGCTGGTGCGTGTGCCAGCTCCGGAGCTCCGGGGACTCCAAGGCGCCCCAGCCGGGGGGCACAGGGCCCAGCAGGCTTTCTGGTGCCTTTAGCTTTATCCTCACGAGCACCGTCGTCGTTTTTTCTGCTTGTCATAGAAGGCAGTGAACGACGATTCGCAGCCTGCCGAGCTGCTGGTGACGTCAGGTCCCCCGGGTCTGCTCAAACAAGACAGCGTGATGTCGGTGCTTGCGGTCTGCCAGAGGCAGCTGGAGTCGGAGCTGCTCTTGCTGAAGAACGAAATGCACTTGAGAACAGAGGACCGCGGCAAAGCGCCGGCCGGGATGAAGGTACTTGGCGCACGGGCTGTGCTCTGCGTGGTAGGGAAGTCGGTGGCATTTTTGCAGAGGTGACGCGCACGTTACCTAGGTGGCAGCTCCGTCGTGTAGTTGCAGTGGCCTATTCACGTCTGTTCTGAAATTTCCTGCACGTTTTGTTTAGGTATTCTCTAGAAATGCACATCTCCTGCGGTCCGTCTGGCCTGTGAGAAATGAGCCCTCAGTCACCTGTCCCGTAACGATGCCCCAGGAGTTCACTGGGCTCCAGGCCTGTCTCTAGGTTTTCACGGGAGGACACGTTGCCCACGCAGCTGCTTGTCCTTCAAGGCCAACAGAGATTGCATTGAATCTGTAGATCGCTGTTAGTTTTGACATCTTAACAGTATTAGGTTTTTCAGTTCATAAATATGAAATGTGTTTCCATTTATTTGTCATCTTTAATTTTTTTCAGCAGTGTTTTATAGTTTTATCTCCTCGGTTTAGTGGATTCTTATTTTCTTCCTTTTTGTTGCTGTTGTGAACTGTTTTCATTTCTTTTTCAGATTGCTCATTGTTCACGTGTAGAAGTGCAACTGATTTTTATATGTTGATTTTTGTATCCTGTGACTTTGCCGTATTGACTTATTCTAACAGGATTTATTTTTATTTTATTTTTGATTTTTTTTTCTTCTAAAGATTTTGTTTATTCATGAGAGACACAGTGAGAGAAGCAGAGACACAGGCAGAAGGAGAAGCAGGCTCCCTATGGGGAGCCCAATGTGGGACTCGATCCTGGGACCCTGGATCAGTTCCTGAGCTGAAGGCAGATGTTCAACTGTTGAGCCACCCAGGTGTCCCAAAAGGATTTTTTATTTTTTAAATTTATTATTTTTTTTTCAGGATTTTTTTTTTTTGAGTCTTTCACACATATATATGATCATATCATAATGGAATGTAGATTTCTTTTTTTCCAGTTTGGACACATTTTATTTCTTTTTCCTGTCTGATTGTGCTGGCTAGAACTTCCAGTACAGTGTTGAAGGGAAGTGGTAAAAGCAGGCTTTTTTTTTTTTTTTTTAACATTTTATTGATTTGAGAGAGAGCATGAGCAGGGTGAGGAGCAGAGGGAGATGCAGTTTCCATTCTGAGCAGGGAGCACAATGTGAGGCTCGACCCCAGGACCCTCAGATCATGACCTGAGCTGAAGGCAGATGCTGAACCGACTGAGCCACGGGGCTCCCCAGGAAGCAGGCATTCTTGCTTTGTTCCTGGTGTTAGAGGGAGATCTTTCAGTCCAGCTCATTGCGATGTGTGTCCAGTGTGAAAGTCTGTCACGCTTTGAGTCCAGTGTGATGTACGCTGTGTATTTTTCATGTATGGTTCCTTCTGGTATGTTGAATGTCTTTATCACGGAAGGGTGTTGAACTTTGTCAAATGCATTTTCTGTGCCAATTGAGACAACCATGCAATTTTTTTCTCCTTCATTTTGCTAATGTGGTATGTTACACAGATGAGTTTTCCTATGTTGAACTACCTTTGTATTCCAGGAATGAACACCACCTGGTTATGGCATATGTATTTAATATACTGCTGAATTCAACTTGCTTGTGTTTTAGGATTTTTGCATCAATGTTCATAAGGGACATTGGTTTGTAGTTTTTTTTTGGTTTTTGTTGTGTCTTTTTTTTAGCTTTAGTATCATGGTAATGCTGGCCTCATACTGCAAGTCAGGAGGCATTCTTCTGATTTTTTTTTTTAAAGATTTTATTCATTTATAAAGAGCAAGACCACAAACATAAAGGGAGGGGAGGAGGCATAGGAAGAAGCAGGCTCCCCACTCAGCAGGGAGCCTGACGCTGTGCTGGATCCCAGGACCCTGAGATCCTGCTTGAGCTGAAGGCAGACACTTAACTGACTGATCCTTCCAGGCGCCCTCCTCTGCTTCTGTCCTATAAAGGAGACTGTAGAGAATTGGTTTACCTTTCTTAAATGTTTGGTAGAATTCATCAGTGAACCCATTTGGGCCTAGTGCTTTCCCATCTTCATTTTTTGGAAAAGTTTGAGAAGGATTGGTATTCAGTCTTAAATGTTCAGTAGAACTCACCGGTAAGTCTTCAGGTCCAGGGCTCTGCTTTAGTGGGAGATTTATTATTACTGGTTCAATCCCCTTTGTGTTTTAGAACCTCTTTTAGGGCAACCCAGGTGGCTCAGCAGTTTAGTATCTGCTTTCGGCCCAGGTTATGATCCTGGAGACCCGGGATCCTGTCCCGCGTTAGGCTCCCTGCATGGAGCCTGCTTCTCCCTCTGCCTGTGTCTCTGCCTCTCCCTCCCTCTCTCTCTTTCTCTCTCTCTCTCTTCCTCCCTCTGTGTGTCTTTCATGAATAAATACAATCTTTTTTTTTTGAATAAATAAAATCTTAAGAAAAAAAAAGAACCTCCCTTGGTTTAAATTTATTTTGTCTATTATTAATATAGCCACCCCACTCTCTTTTGGTTCCTATTTGCATGAATTACCTTTTCCATCCTTTCACTTTCAACCTATTGTGCTCTGTGGTTTTTTTGGCTTCTTCTAGCCAGCATATGGTTGTGTCATATGGTTATGTTTGTTTTTAGGATTTTGTTTGTTTGTTTGTTTATTTATTTATTTATTTATTTATTTTTAAATTTTTATTTATTTACGATAGTCACAGAGAGAGAGAGAGAGAGAGAGAGAGAGAGGCAGAGACACAGGCAGAGGGAGAAGCAGGCTCCATGCACCGGGAGCCCGACGTGGGATTCGATCCCGGGTCTCCAGGATCGTGCCCTGGGCCAAAGGCAGGCGCCAAACCGCTGCGCCACCCAGGGATCCCTTTTGTTTATTTTTAGAGAGAGAATGCACTTAAGTGAGGGGAGGGGCAAAGGGAGAGGAAGAGGGAGAGAAGCAGATTCCCCACTGAGCGGGAGGCTGAGTAGGGCTCATGACATGAGAGATCATGACCTGAGCTGAAATCAAGAGTCAGACGTTCAACCAGCTGAGCTATCTGGGTACCCCAGGATCATGTGTTTGTATCCATCCTGCTGTTCTCTGGTTTTGGAGAAATTAATCCATTTACATTTAAAGTAATTACTAAATAAGGAGGCATATTTTTTATCATTTTATTCTTTGTTTCCAAATGCCTTACAGCCCCCCCACCCCACCCCCCAGTTTCCTGCATTACTGTATTCTCTTTGACATTTTACGGTGAAATGTTTAAATCCCTTTCTCATTTCTCTTTGTGTATATAGGATAGCTAGTTTTTTTTTTTATGTGTTTATGTTAGGGACTACATTTAGCATCCAGCATTATAACACTGGTTTGAATCTATACAAGCTTAACTTTAAATATATTCTTTTATATAAGGTTTTGCTCCTATCCCGTTTGGCTTTTGATGTCATTTTTATACCTGTGTGTCTCAAAACATAAACCAATGATTGTTTTAAATCCATTAACTTCTTAATTTGTGTAGAAGATATGTGGAGTTACAAACTAAAGTTAATAATACTAACTTTTAATTAATAATTTTTTAAAATGTCTTTTGAATCATGATGAAAACAAATGATATGGAGTAGAAAACCACTATTACACAACAGCACAAGCTTCTTAAAAAATTCAAGTATTTTAACATACAGTTAATTCTATTCACACTTTAATACACTGGTTTCTATTATTGTGCATGCACTTACCTTTACTGAGATCTTTATTTATTTATTTTTTTACGTGACTCTGAGTTACTGTCTAGTCACCTTTTATTTCACCCTGGAAGACTTCCTTGAGCGTTTCTTGCAGGACAAGTGTAGTGATCATGAACTCCTTTAGCTTTTATTTATCTGGGAATATCTTGATTTCTTCCTCACTCTTAAAGGAGTTTTGTTGGGTATTGGATTTTTAGTCGACAGATTTTCTTTTAGCACTCTCAGTGTACGGACTACTCCCTGTCCTCTGGCCTCAGAAGTTTCTGATGAGAAACCTGTTGGTGATGTTATTGAGGATTCTTGTATGTGACAAGTCACTTCGCTTTGCTTTCAGGATTCTCTCTCAGTGCCTTTAGCTTTTTACACATTTGATTATAATGTGTTTTTGGTGTGTCTGAGTTCATCTTGTTTGGCATTTGTTGAGTTTCTTGGATGTTTATATTTGTGTCTTTCATCAGTTCTGGAAGTGTTCAGTCATTATGTCCTCAATTCTTTCAGCCGCCTTTCTCACATCTTCTGGGACTCCCACAAAGCGTATGTTGATCTGTTTGCTGGTGTCCCACAGGTCCCTTAGTCTGAATTCACTTTTGTCAGTTTTTTTTTTTTTTCCTCAGAGATGATTATTTCCATTGTTCTGTCTTTAAGTTTACCAGTTCTTTCTTCCTCCTCCTCACACCTGCTTTTGAATCCCTTTAGTGAATTTTTAATTATTGTACTTTTCAGCTCCAGAATTTTTTTGTTCATTTAGATTTTCTTTCTCTCCATTTGTATTTCTATTCTATTCACACATCGTTTTCTTCACTTTCTCCACATCCTCCTTTAGTTCCTCTCATGTCTTCAGGACTGCTTTAACACCTTTGACTAGTAGATCTGACATTTGGTCTTTTTCAGGGACAGTTCCTTTTGATTTGTATTTTTCCTTTGGATGGGCCTTGCTTTCCTATTTCCTTGTGTGCCTTCTGATTTTGGGATTTTTTTTTTTTTTGGTTTGTCGTGAATGATGAACATTTGAGTCTAGTAAATATAGAAATCTGAATCTGTTCCTCATAGTTTGCTGTTTTTTGTTATTGTGAGTTTTTTGCTTGTTTGGTTTATTTATTTATTTATTTATTTTTAAGATTTTAAGACAACCACTGAGCCACTCAGGTGCACCTTGTTCGGTTGTTGTAGGCTGTCTCTGTGCCCATTTAATTTCTCCTCAAAAAAGAAAAATGCTGTTGTGGGAAAGGAGAGCAGTGGCCCTTTAAATCTCCTGGAGGTCATTTCAGCCAGAGGGGGAGGGGCTGCAACAATGGCCTCCAGCCGCTTTGCCCTTCATGATCAGGAGCAGCAGCCAGAGCACAGGTGCCCAGTATTGGTGGGGCAGCCCCTGTGGCCCCCGGGCCTCACACACGTCCTGTGTTCGTCCTCTGCTCGCTGCTCCAGGGCTGGCGTCCAGGGCTGGGTAGCAGCTGATGTGCACCCTCCGCCCCCGCTGGGAAGTTGCAAGCCTTGGACAGACTCCAGAGTTGGAGACAGCGGGCTGAGGACAGACTTCAGCCCCGGCAGGTGTAGCGCAGTGCGGGGGCGCCAGGCTCCTGCTGCTTCCTGCTCTGCTGCCTTCCCAGAGTCCTCTGCAGCAAGCACCTGTAGGCGGGGGGGGGGCTCAAGGCCGAGAGCCTCCTTCGTGGGATTAAAATAGTTTGAAATCTCAAGAGCTGCGAAGGGACCCAAGGGCTCGTGGAGGCTCATTGTTAACTGTTCAGACGGCCTCTCAGACTGGCTTGTAAATGCCAGACAGACAGATGTGACTGTGTGTAGTTCAACTATTTTACTCTATGCGTGTTCTTTTTTACATGCAGAATAAGGAAAATCTACTGGAAGATCGTCAGCTGCAGAAAGTTGGTCTCATAAGTCAGGTGAAAGAACTTCAAGAAAAGTTGAACCACCTGGTGCGTTCTGTGAACTTTCAGAACATTGAGACAGAGGATTTCAAATCTCAGCAGCCGGTGGCCTGTTCACGTGCTTTAGAAAATAGTTTGAGTGATAGCTCCAGTAATGGTGAAGAAACTGACAGATCATCTCCTGTTGATGCATTTCATATCGATAAGACCACGTGTGATCTAACTGACCTGAGTGGAAATCAGGACCCACTGATGAGAAATGAAATGCTAGATGTTCCCGTGGAAGATAAGGTTGAGTTGCAGGAAGGACCACGTTGTCTACAAGCAAACTTCCATGGTGGCTCCCCTGACCTGACCCCTACGGAGGGGCCCGGGCCCTTGAAGAACGCACTCAGGGCAATGGACCTGTCCTCCTGGAGCTCCCCGGAGGTTGTCAGGAAGGACCTCACCCTGGAGCCTGTGCCCAGCCTGCCCCTGACTCCATGCTCAGACACCCTGAGCCTGGACGCCTCCCTGCAGGACAGGACCAGTGCCTCGCTCCAGGCTGACCAGTTGGAGCTGCTTTGGTATCTGGGCCAGTCACCAGCAGAAAAGGCCTCCAGGTCAGCAGAGTCTCTGTTGGCTGCAGACCGGGTTCCCTCCGCGGACCACCACGTGCCGCGAATGGCTGTGGTAAGTGGTCTTCCTTGGGTGCTGCCCTGGTTTGGTGTCTGTGGGATGCCCGGCGCTCCAGTGTGTTCCCATGGGAATGTGTCTGCGGGGCCTGCAGTATCACAGCTGTGGCCATTGTTGGCTCATCTCCTGGCAGGGCCAGCGGCCCAGGTGTGGGTGTGCAGCTGGCAGTCCCCTGGTCAACCATGCGTAGGGACGGTCAGCTCTCTGCAGCACCAACCGCAGTCGGTTGCAATATGAGCAACTAGAGGACTTCAGTTATTCTTAAAAACATGTGCGATGCACCAGTCCTACTCATACTCACTCCAGGCCTACGTGCGCTCACTAGCGCGGACTCAAGAAGCACAGTCACAAACCCGCCTTCGTGTGTAGTTTCCATTCAGGTTCTTTGTCTAGAATGTGTTTTCTAGGTTTATCTTCAGTTGTGTTTCATGTTTAATAGGTTACATATGGTGCTGATTAATTTCACAACAGTTATTTTTGAGTTAGACTGTATCTTTTCTTCTATGACCATGTTGAGATTTTGCATCTCCTGGGTTAAAAACAAGTTACAGGGGACGTGTTATTGGAGACACCCATATGCCCGTACAGAGTACTGCAAACCTTTTTTTTTTTTTTTTTTTAAATTTGAGATATATACCGGTGGCTTCTTTAAAATATTCCTAGAGAACTATGGCTGCGTTTGTTTAAATTCCTAGAAGCACATGATTTCGATGTGTTCACAAGCATGAAACACTCGTGTTTGGGTTCTGTGTGGAAAAATGATCAATTCAGGCCTTAGAAAGTTTCCATCTGGCTAGTTTAAACCCTGAGGTGATAAATTGTTATTTTACGACTATTTAACAACCTATTTGAACAGGAGAAAGATGTTGAAGATTTTATCGTAATATCTCTTGATGATCAAGAAAAGCCCAGATCCTCTCCTCTTGGGTTTGAAGGAAAGAACAATGGAAGTGAAAACAGTGAGTTGGTCTTTCTTTTTTCTTTTCTTTTCTTTTCTTTTCTTTTCTTCTTTCTTTCTTTTCTTTCTTTCTTTCTTTCTTTCTTTCTTTTCTTTCTTTCTTTCTTTCTTTCTTTCTTTCTTTCTTTCTTTCTTTCTTTCTTTCTTCTTCCCTTCCCTTCCTTTTCCTTCCCTTCTCTTTTCTTTTCTTTTCTTTCTTTTCTTTTCTTTCACCTCTTCATGGTTTCAGAGAACAGAAGAGCACAGAGGGCCCCCAGGCCGGCGTTTGCTGTGTGAGCCCACCTGAACCCCTCTCTGCGGAGTGGCCCTTGGAGGCCTGATGCGTATTACTCTGGAAAACTTGATGGTGCGCTTCATGGACCAGGTCCCTGCTCCCAGCACCTGGGCATCTGTGGCGGCCCCTTCACTTAGATTTTGCCGTGTTTCTCATTGGCACCTTTCACAGGAGGAGACACCGCAGTGCTGCAAGGCGTTGAGACGCGCCTGCTGGGCCCCGCAGTGTGTGTGGTGGGGGGGAGGCCCTCCTCTTGCCAGCAGCTCCTGTGTCTTGTGTGGGTATCTGTAGTCGAGTCGTCAGCGTGGGTGTCCTGATTTTTCCTTTTTTTTTTTTTTAATTTATTTATGATAGTCACACACACGCAGAGAGAGAGAGAGAGGCAGAGACACAGGTAGAGGGAGAAGCAGGCTCCATGCACCGGGAGCCTGTCATGGGACCCGATCCTGGGGCTTCAGGATCGCGCCCTGGGCCAAAGGCAGGTGCCAAACCGCTGCACCACCCAGGGATCCCTGATTTTTCCTTTTTGATGGCGTGGTGTCGGGCAGTGGTCTGTGGAGACCATGCCTGCCATCTCGTGTTCCTCAGACCCTGGCCCGCTGACGTCAGCCTCCAAGGATGGTCATTAGGTTGGTTGCCAAACTGTGACTTTCCAACCTTGTACAACTACTTTTGCAGTTGTTGGGCTTTTTTTTTTTAAGATTTATTTATTCATGAGACACACACACACACACACACACACACACACAGGCAGAGGGAGAAGCAGGCTCCCTGCAGGGAGCCCGACGTGGGACTTGATCCCAGGACCCCAGGATCAGGCCCTGGGCTGAAGGTGGCGCTAAACCACTGAGCCACCCAGGCTGCCCAGTTGTTGATTTTTTACAACCAACATTGACAAACCATCTCTTGAGATGGTTTGATTTTTTAAAAAGTCATCATTGATTTAATTCAGTGCTTTTGAAAACTAGACCACAGTGAAGTAAAGTTCATCGGCGTTTCAGCCGAGTGGGGTGAGCAACGTTTTAAGTTTGGAGTTGCTCTATGTCGCGAGGGCCTGGTTTAGGGATCGAGCGTCTCTGCCCGGTGCCTTCTGCCTCCCCTGAGGACTGAGTCCACGGTCAGCTTTGAGAAGTTTGTTCTGGTATTTATTCCTGAATCATATTTGCTACTTACAGCAACATGTTTCGACCTGTGTGCTGGTTTCTCACACGTCCCATCCCGTCCCGTCCTCCCGACGTGGCCCCGTCATGTCCTGTCCCCTCACCACGCTGCGTGCTGGAGCACGTCTGTCCCGTTCCCGCAGGACCCCTGGGACTCCATGTCCTCCCCCAGAGGGTCCACGCCGTCTGCGAGCAGGGTGTGTGCTGCCCCGTGGCCTCCCCCTTCTGGTCCCCGCTCCCTGGGCCTCACCCCTGTCCCTCCCTGGTGGCCCTGATTTCCGTGTGTTCTGCAGAAGCAGAGGTGAGGAGGCCGTCCCTTGGACACCAGGACGCCTGCGCTGCCCCCGGCCCTGCTGCCCCGGAGCGGCCGCCGGGTCCCTGCCGCGGCCTCAGCTTGCTGCGCTTGTGTTAATCGCTGGACTGGTTCCCGCAGCTCCTCGTTTTGTCTCTTCTCACTCCTTTGTACTTTGTTCTTCTGTGTTAGAGAACTTTAAGAAATCCTCTCCTGAGCTTTGCGTCGGATGTTTCCATCTCTGCCGTGTCTTAGCTTCTAAGAGTGCTGCTTTCTGTTATTCTCTGTCCCTTTCTCTTGAAACTTCCTTGTTTCCCGAGTGAGACGGTTCCTGATTTCTCTGAACATGTTCCGGGTTTCCTGACCTGCTCTTGGCTTTGCTGCCTCTTGAGTCTCCTCCCGCGTCTGCGGCCCTGTTGCGTGCTGTGGCGGAGCATTCCCCGGCGCTCCTGAGACAGGTGGTGGCGGGGTGGCCATCAGCACCCGGTGGGAGTTCTGTGCCTCCAGGGGCCGTGCCAGGGCCTCGCCCCGGTTCCCGCGTGAGCTCAGGGCTGCTCTCCACCCCGTCAGATGTGTTCAGCCCTCACTGGCGGGTCGCTTGCTGCGTGTCCTGCGCCTCCTCCATGTGCGGCTGCAGGAGGTACGGGCCCTGCACGTGTCTGCCCAGGCGTCTGCGTCTGTGGACGGAGGACTGAGGTGCCTGAAGCTTGTGTTGGGCTCACGGGGGTTAACATACCAAACATGCAAAATACACGCTTTCTTCATGTAAGTAGTTATGTCAGCTTAGGGGTTTAGGAAGGTGTTTTGTCCCCTTTGGTGGCTTGTTGACGTCTTCAGGGGGAGCCTGGTCGCGGCTCTCCTGGGTGTTTAGGGACCTTGTGCGGCACCGGACGGCGGGGGTCTGACCACGCCCGGCGCTCTGCAGGGCGCCCCTGCCCCCAGCCCAGAATCCAGAGATCGTGGTATAGACCTGGACTTCGTGCTGTTTTTAGGTGATGGCTCAGCGTGTGGAGAGATCCTAAACCAAGATTTGGGAAGACTCGGGGCCCCTGCTGCTCATCCCCCAGGGCCTCCTGCCGCCTCTGGAAGGTTCCGACGGCCGCTGGAGGCCATGAAGGAGAAGGAAGTCCACCCGAAGCAAGTGAAGGTAAGGGCTGGTGGGAGCAGGGCGTGCCGTGTCCACGGGCCTCTGTCGGCGGCCACTGTGATTGCTGCGCGGGTGCGTCCGTCCGTGGCACAGACAGTGGCGGTGGTTCTCGTGGTGCCGGTGCGTCGCTCACGTCTCCAGAGGGAGGGAGCTGCTGACTCGGGGTGCGTGGGACGCGTGTGCGGGGAGGGCCTGGCGGCACGGCACGTGGAGGCCCGCAGGGGCGATGTTCCACAACAGGAATGAGGGTTCGTCTTTGGAAGTGAGGTTGGGTGCCAGCACCCGGCCGACGGCGGGGGAGTGGGCGGGGAGTGGGCGGCGGCGGCCTTTACTTGGTTCTGAGGTTGCCCGTCGGCCTCTCCTTCCGCGACTGGGCGTGTGTGTGCTCGTGGCTGAGCCGCCCTCCGCCGGGCGGGCAGGGGACGGGCTGGCCTGCTGCAGGCACCGGGCTGCTGGGGCTGTGGAGTGGCCGCCCGGCGGGGGGTTCCATCCTGTCAGGGCTGAAGAGGCTGTGGGAGGACGGCGTCCGCGCTCGTGCGGCCGTGTGTGTGTGCGTGTGCGCTGGCGGCCTCAGCTCTGACTGCGCTGGCTGCACGGCGCCTCCTGCCCCTGGTGGGGCAGCTCCCGTGCACCGAGGGGCCACACATGCCCCCGCTTGCTCGGCCCTTCCCTTCTGCCGTCAGCAGGCCGTCCCGGGGTGGCCGGGGAGCGCTTCTTGGTGTCCCAAGGCTCCTTGCAGCCTGTTCTCCGGGAGCGTCCCACCCTGCACTCCCCTTCCCGCAAGGAGACCGTCCTTACCTCCTGGCAGGCCCAGCCATGCACCTGCAGGGCCCGCACATTGATGGGCTGGGCTACCCCTGGGCACCTGTGACGGGGTGTCGCTGTGTCCCGTCCCCCCCCCCCCCGCCCAGAGCGGAGTCCGTCAACTTGCCAGTCACACTGGAAGATTTGGGCGTGGTGGGGGCGGAGCCACGGCCAGCACACCCCGTTCTCCTTGGCAGCCGTCACCCAGCGTCTTTCCTCCAGGCCCGCGATCATCCCACAGCACAGGTCACCTCAAAAGCACAGACGCGAACTTGGCTGAATAAGTAGATGATACAATGACACTATTATGTTTTATTTAGATAGTGAAAACATTTCCAAAGGAAACGGGGTTGTTGTTTCTGAGTATAGCGGACACCAGCGTCCCCTGGTTTCAGGTGCACAGCTGGGCGATTTGGTGGGTTTGAGTTCCGCTGTGCCCCCGCAGGTACGGCTGCTGCCTGTCCTGTTACCTCGCTGCCCCCATACCATCCAAGGCACACGATTGTTTAAGATTTATTTATTAACTTGTTTATTTGAGACACAGAGAAAGAGGGAGCACGAGCACCAGCAGGGGGAGGGGCAGAGGGGGAAGCAGGGAGCCCCACGCGGGACTCGATCCCACGACCCTGAGACTGTGACCTGAGCCGAAGGCAGATGCTTCACTGACGGATCCACCAGGGGCCCTGAGAAGGCGATTTTGAGGTTAAGTAAAACTCTTGAAGTTGCGCTCAGAATAAATAAAAATTGTGGTGTTCTTATTCTTACTCCTTTAAAATTAAATTTGGGTTTTTTCTGGCTGTCAATTTTTATTTCCTTTTTTGCATTCCTTAATTTTTTATATGACATAAAACATTAAAGGCACATTTCTTAGTGTTTCCAACTCAAGCAACCTGTTAGAATTTGTAATTTTAAAGAATGAACGTGGTCGTTACGACAATTACATATACTTAAGCTTTGCGGTTTAGTGCCTGGTGATCAAAAAAGAAAACACAGCAGCGCAGTAAAGGCCCTGGAGCCCTGGCGGCCGAGCGAGCTGTAGGGTGCGGGTCCCCCGAGCTCTGCGCTCGCCTCAGTCACGACCTGGGACTTCGCGGTTTCCAGGTCCCCCTGGAAGTGGCACCAGGAGGGGCGCGTGGGCGGCTCAGCCAGACGAGCAGCGGACCATGCTGCGGGCTGGGTCTGATGTCAGGGCCCGTGTCGGCTCCGCGCCCGAGGGGTCAGCCCCCCGCGGTCTGCTCTCTGTGAAATCAGCCTTTAAGAACAGAAAGTAGCTCAAAGGTATTTCCGGGTGGGTTTGTCAGGTGAGGGTCTCGCAGCCCCCGCTCTCCCCGGAGGGACAGCCGCCCGCGGGGGAACCTGCGCTCCCGCCTCAGCTGGCCCCGGGAGGCCTCGCGACACGGCAGGAGCTCCCAGGACCGTGCTGTGGTCGTGGCTCAGGGGCCCCTGGAAGCGGCCGTGACCGGAGGCGGACGGGGGGCCGGGGGCGCAGCCGTGCTGGGAATTGCCAGGCGTCCGCCAGAGGAAAGCGGGGCGCCTGAGGACCCCGCAAGGGGAGGGCTGGCTCACGCGGTGGCGAGACCCTGCCCACGGCCAGTCCTGAGGACAGGGCTCTGGAAGCTGCTGTGGCCACCGAGGCTCAAACCACTTGGCCTCCACGCCCGGCCAGCGTCAGACCCGGGGCGTGAGCCTGGGACGTGTGCAAGGGCCTCACGGGAAGCCTCGCTGGCTGGCGGGGTGGGGCCGGGCGTCGCGGGCGTTGCTCAGCGTGCACTTGTCCAGGGAGGTACGTGGTCGCCCGCGGCCCATCACTGCCGCATCGCTTGCTCTTCGCCGCCCGTGTGGACGGGCCGAGGACGCAGGACGGGGCGTGGGTGGCACCTGCAGGGCCTGTTGCCCGCGCCCCCTGCGCCCCCTGCGCCCCGGGTCCACCATCTGCAGCTGCTGCACAGCAATGAATTCTATTTAAAGTGAAAGCAGGGATCCCTGGGTGGCGCGGCGGTTTGGCGCCTGCCTTTGGCCCAGGGCGCGATCCTGGAGACCCGGGATCGAATCCCACGTCGGGCTCCCGTGCATGGAGCCTGCTTCTCCCTCCTCCTGTGTCTCTGCCTCTCTCTCTCTCTCTCTCTCTCTCTCTCTCTCTCTCTGTGTGTGACTATCATGAATAAATAAAAAAAAATAAAGCGAAAGCAGCTGTAGGTTGTTGAAGGTGATTGTTATTAAAATAAGCTACATATAATTTGGCTTTCGGCACTTTCATGTTAACATCTATGTTTTGGGGTCGGCTCGTTAGAACCCTAGCAGAGCCCGTTCCTGGTTCCTGGCTAACCAGCTGAACTCTGTCGCAAGCCTCTTCGTTGCTACTTTTTCCCCCAGAGGAATTCTTCCAAACGTGTATTTCTTTACTTCCATTCATTTTTAAAAAGTCGTGACGTATTTATACGTGTTAGCCTCACTGCTGTAGGGGGTGAAAAGACCTTAAAATACATTAAGGAATGAGATGTTTGTGAGTCACGTATGTTTTTAAGTTTTAATTCTGGTTAACACACGGCGCATCGTGGGTGTCCGGGGTCGGGGTCGGTTACGGGTCATGTCTGGGGAACCACCCTCCTCCGCCATCCGCGTCTCTCGTTGGAGACGCAGGGTGGGTGTGCGTGTCCTAGTTCTCTGCGAGGGACCGTGCGCCGCCCAGGGAGGGGGTGGCAGGGGTGGCAGCCGCGGTGCTGCTGGGGTGGCCGGTCGGGCGGCGCCTCCCCACACCTTCCTGAGCCCCCGTCCCGTCGCAGGCCCTGCTGCAGATGGTGTGTGACGAGAGCCACCACATACTGGCCTTGTCCGAGTGCCGCGGGCTGCCCAGCGCCCTGAGCAGGGGCGAGCCGCGGGCCCCCCTGGAGCACTTCCCGGGGGAGGGCCCCAGCCTGCTGGAGGCGGTGCCGGCCCTGAGGAGACATCCGCACCTGGCACCCCAGAAGGGAGAGCAGGTACGGGGCGCATGGGAGGAGCCGTGGGAGGGGGTGGCGGCCAGATAGGTGGGATGGAGGAAGGGGTGAGGCCGTGGCGGCACGGGGGCCGTGTGGCTGGCCAGCCACCCGCTCAGTCGCGTTGCTGGCTCGTTCGGGCCCCACTGGGGCAGGAGAGGCTACGGGAGGAGGATGCGGGCGGCCCAGCGTCCGCTCTGACCAGGGCCCGGTGCCGAGCCGCATCCAAGGAGACCATGCAGCCGCCGGTGTGGGGGGCGGCCAGGAGCGACGGCCGCGCAGGGGGCACCCCGGGCCCGTGCTGCTCCCTTAGCTGCTGCCTCCGCGGTGCCCTGCACGGTCCTGGGAGGGTGTCCCCCTCCTGTCAGGTGGCTGGGGCTGCAGCCCCCAGGAGGCGTCGGGGAGGATTCCAAGCTCCTTGTTTCAATATTTAGGAACCTCCCGACCCAGGCCTTGACTGGAGGGGAGAATTTCTACAGGCTGTTCAGGAGGCATTTGGAAAAGAACGGGAGATGCTGAGGGCCGAGCTGCAGCCCCGGCCCTGTGGCTCTGCCCCCGGGGAACACAGCTCCCTGCTGGAGAGGCTGGAGAAGGTGGTCCAGGAGCAGGTGAGCACCGGGCCCCGCAGACGGTGACGCATGGGTCCCTGTGAGCCCCCGACCTTGGCACGTGGGTGGCGGGAGGAGGCCTGCCTCGGCGCCAGCACTGCACTGCTTAATCGTCTGGACACGACTGGCCTTTCCTTGAGAACAGAGCAGCGCTCGGGGGTCTGGCCCGGGCCGTGCGCCCTGAGCCTGGGGTTGGGGGTCGGGGAGCCAGAGGGGTCGGCGGCGGTGAGGGCCCCGGGACCCCTCCTAGGACAGGGCACTGGAGTCCCGACACGGGTCCTCGGCAGGCCCCGGTGTGTGGGGTCCAAGGGTCCCCGGGCCTCCGCGCCCCTGCTCCTGCCGTCAGGGACGAGGCCCAGTCCCTAGGCTGTGTCCACGACGCTGGAAGCACAAGTTTGCAGAACGTGGGCTGCTTACGCCGGGACGTGCCCCTGCTCCCCTCTCCCGGCTCCCCGTTCGGGGTGGGCGTTCCTGCTGCAGGGCCTTCTGCGTGGCCGCGCCTGTGACCCTGCTCTCCCTGTCGCGGCCCCGTCTCTGGGGAGATTGCAGGAGAAGTCCTTGGAGCACCTCCGCGCGTCAGACAGGAGCAGCTTGCTGTCGGAGATCCAGGCCCTGCGCGCCCAGCTGCGCATGACGCACCTGCAGAACCAGGAGAAGCTGCAGCAGCTGTGTGCGGCGCTGACCAGCGCGGAGGCTCGGGGGAGCCGGCAGGAGCACCAGCTGCGCAGGCAGGGTGAGCGCCGCCCCTCGTCCTGTGCCCGGCCACGCGCTCCCGGGGGTCAGGTGGCGTGGAGGTGGCCAGGCCCCTGCGGTCCGCCCGGTGCTGGATCCCACGGCCCCAGCAGCGTCCTGGTCTCTCCGAGCCTCTGGGCACGGGGACCTCCGGCCTTGGCACCTCTCAGTTCATAGACCTGCCAGTGAGGTGAGCCGGGGCTTGGGGCTCGGTCCCTGCAAGCAGTGGGCGCAGCGGGATCGGGTCTGGGAGACCCTAGGCTTGCACGGGGTTTAAGCAGCCTGTCCTGCATTTCTACATTTCATTTAGGTCCTTCTGGAATTTTCTGTAGGTGCTCACATTGGCTTTGAGTAAAAAGCATTTTATTATTTTTTTTCTTGCCTGTTTCCTCTTACTAATCACTCTGCGTAGGTCCTTGAGCGAGTGTTGTGAGCGGAGGGCCGCGGTGCTCTGGGCGTGGGGAGCGCGCCATCGCCCAGGCCCACGTGACACCCGTTGTGGTCTGCATACCCGGCCCCGTGGGGCTTCAGAGCCCCTTCTCTTCCTGGGTTTGGGTGGGGCCTAGTGGGCGGAGCCGTCCAGCGGGCAGCCTCGCCTTGGGGCCGTGGCATGACCCTGTGGGCGTCTCTCGGCTGGGCTTGCTGATGCCACGCACCTGCAGGCGTGTGGGCTGCTGGTCTGTGGGTTTCCTTCTCCCAGCTTCGGTGTCGGGCTAGTGGCAGCCTTGTGGAAGGTGGGCAGGAGCCTCCACCTTGTGTCCCAGAAGAGCTTGAGGAGGATGCGGTATTTCCTCCCTGAGCCGCGGGACGTTCTGCAGGGAAGCCGCAGGGGCCGGGGCCGGCTCTCGGAGTGACGGGTGACGTGGGGTGGGGACGGTCACACCTGGGCTTCGTGCATGTCCACCTTGGCCCGACCACGCTTCTGCCTCCAGGCAGGCACCGGACCTGAACTCCGGGCCCCGGGGAGCCGGGTCGTGTCCTCGGGCCCGGACAGTGTGCGGAGGCCAGCGTCCGGCTGTCCCAGCTGTGGGCCTAGAAACGCCGTTTTTTCCCAGGAGTGGATACATTCCCTGTCCCCGTCTCTGGTTTTTCCTGTGACGTCACGGGTGCAGCTCGGCCTGGCTTCACGGGTGACGCTGTCTCGTGTTCCCTCGTGTCTTCCTCAGTGGAGTTACTGGCATATAAGGTCGAGCAGGAGAAGCGCATAGCAAGCGACGTGCAGAAGACCCTGACTGAGGAGCAGGAGAAAGCCAGCAGCGTCCGGAAGCTCCTGGTGGTGGAGCAGACGGTCGTCAGGGACTTGAGGTCCGAGCTCCGCGAGTGTAAGCAGGACAATGAGAGGCTGCTGGCCTCGCTCGGTGAGGCGCAGAAGGAAGTCCTCCAGCTGAGGTAGGGGCCCTGCCTGCCTCCGGCACCTTGGGTTCTGTCCCCAGTTTGTTGGGTGGCGCGTGGGAGTCACGTGATTGTCTCCACGCACCTCTGGCGTTGGGTGGGCGAGCGCCAGAGCTGAGGTGCAGGAGGGCACGAAGCACAGGTGCACGGGCACATGTGGGAGGCCGCGGGTGCCACCCGGCGTATCCCCCCCCCCCCCCCCCACGCAGGTCTGTGTTGGACAGCAAGGAGAGCAACCTGCGGGCCGCGCTGCAGGAGCTGGAGAGCGAGCGCGGGAAGGAGCGCGCCCTGCAGAGCCGGCTGGAGGAGGCGCAGCTGCAGCACCTGCAGAGGGAGGGCCAGAGCTCCAAGACCCTGGAGGTGCCTGGGCCGCGGGCTGGTGGGCGGCGGGTGGCAGGTGGCAGGTGGCGGGCGCCCACGACCAGGCAAGCAGCAGTATCTTCGCGGTGACAGGGCTGCCCGTGAGCCCTGCGTCTCTGGGGGCGAGCGACCCGCCGGCGGCCGTGAGGACAGCACGTCCAGCAGGCGCCCTGGTTCCTCGTCCCAGGACGGAGCCGGCGCTCAGGGTTGCGGTTCTGAGGCAGGCGGGGGTCCCGGCGCGGGTGTGCGTCCCCGAATGCTGCCTCGGGAGGAGTGCAGCGTGCCAACAGAGCCGTGGCGGGCACTCCTGTCCCCGGTAGAAGGAGGACGTGCTTTGCTGCGGAGGGCCGGGCGCAGAATCGGGGCAGGCGGCCTCGCTGAGCCTGCTGCTGACGCGCTGCCCGGCCCCGCCCCGCCCCAGGAGCTAAGGGCCTCTCTGGAGAAGCAGTTTGCTCAGAGCAGCCAGCTGTGCGTTGCCTTGAAGCACGAGCAGACGGCCAAGGACAACCTGCAGAAGGAGCTGCAGATCGAGGCCTCACGCTGCGAGGCGCTGCTGGCGCAGGAGCGGGGCCAGCTGTCCGAGCTGCAGCGGAGCCTGGAGGCCGAGAAGGGCCGGTCGCTGGAGCTGGCCGCCGCCCTGCGCCACGAGCGGCTCCTGACGGAGCAGCTGAGCCGCGGCCCCCGGGAGTCGCCGGCGCATCACGCTCTGCTGAGGAAGCTCAAGGAGGAGAAGTCCCGCGCGGCGGAGCTGCAGGCCCGGCTGGAGCAGGTGCAGCGGCAGCAGGAGGCGGACGTGCAGAAGCGCCGCGCGGAGCTGGAGAGGGAGAAGGAGGTAAGGGCCGCGCAGGCCCGGGAGCCGGGGCGCTGTCTACGCAGAGAGGGGCACGCTTCTCAGCAGCAGGCGGGATTAGAGCCCTCGCAGGCGGGGCTGGCTGCGCAGGAAGGACGCAAGGACGCGAGGAGAGTGGACGCGGGGCCGGGCCGGGCTGACGCGGAGACGCGGCCGACGGGAGCCAAGGAGAAACTGGTGAGCGCTCGCCAGCCGCGTCACCACCCAGCCGCCAGCCGTGGGCCCGGGGCACCGCGCCGTCCTCGGGTCTGCGGGTGTGGCCACCGCCCCCGCTCCTTCTCTGGCCGTCGTGGATGCTGCGGGCCGCGGGGGTCTCAGGTCTTTGAGCAGCGTGTGGCTGCGCTCAGATGACGAGCGTCGCACTGATGAGTAGCTGATCCCCAAGTGTTTTGTGATGTTTGATGCTGTTGCAGGTGGAGCTGGTTTCCCAGATGGCCCCGCTGGCCGGTGGGGCCGTCGGGTCTTCTGTTGATCTTGCATCTTGTTTGTTCTTTCCAGCTTTTTAATGTATTTGGTGAAGGCTTCCTTCTCCGTCAGGGTGGCCCCTGCAGTTGAGGGGAGCTGGGGCCTGGCCGTGCCGTCCTCACCGCACCCGTGGGGCCGCCCTCCGTTGTGCAGGAGCCTCTCTCCTCCCGCCACACCCGTCCTCTCTACCCCGTGTTCTCAGTCCCGGGAGGCTTGGATTGGCACTTCTGGTGTCTCGGAATCTGTGGTTTCTGCCCTTTGTTGACGTCAAATTTCCTTGTCGAGGTTCCATCTGCAGAGCCGCTCGCGTTCTTGGGCCGAATCACACATGTTGCTGGCCTCGGTTTGCTAGTGTTTCAAGGATCTTTGCGTCTGTATTCACGAGGGATATTGGTCCGTACTTTTCAGGTTGTGGTGTCTTAGATTTTGGCATCTGGGTGATTTTTGCCCCACAGGTTGGGAGGTGTTCCTCTTGTGTTTTTGAGTAAAATTTGTTTTTTAGGTATATTTCATGTCAAGGAGAAGCCTTTGTTTCTGAGAAAATTAAATCCTTTGTCTTTATATGGTTTGACGTTTGTGTTACCCTCTTTAAAGATATATATTCTTTAAAGATTTTATTTATTTATTCAAAAGAGACACAGAGAGAGAGACAGAGACACAGGCAGAGGGAGAAGCAGGCTCCGTGCAGGGAGCCCGAGGGGGGACTTGGTCCCGGGACCCCGAGGTCGCGCCCCGGGCTGAAGGCAGGTGCTAAACGGCTGGGTCACCCGGGGATCTCCCACATTTAAAAACATTTCTTTAAATATATTTTAAACATGACTCCTAAAAAATTGTGAAAATCCAAGTAAATTTTTTTTTAATTTTTTTTTTTTATTTATTCATGATAGACACAGAGAGAGAGAGAGAGAGAGAGAGAGAGAGAGAGAGGCAGAGACACAGGCAGAGGGAGAAGCAGGCTCCATGCACAGGAGCCCGACGTGGGATTCGATCCCGGGTCTCCAGGATCACGCCCTGGGCCAAAGGCAGGCACCAAACCGCTGCGCCACCCAGGGATCCCTCCAAGTAAATTTTTTTAAAAAACACGAAGATCAGTAGCCCGGTCTTTTCAGTGGTTAGCCTGACGTGACGTATCTGGGAAATGAGTATGTGTTTCCAAAAACAAATTAGATTTCTAAGTGTCACGCCAACCCCCGGCTCACACACGCTGGGCTCACGTCAGGTCTTCGGTACCTTGGGGCGGGGCCCCGATCGCCACCGTCCCCTGCGACGTGTCCTCAGCCCCGAGCCGTGGCCGTGGCTGTGCTTCCGGGCCTGGCTGTCCGGCGGTGCACCCGGCCTGTGCCCGCAGCCTGCAGTCCTGCCCGGTGTGGGCGCCTCCCGGGAGCAGGGGGCGGCCCAGGGTGGCCTTGCCGACGGCCCCGAGCGCGTTCAGGGGTGTGTTTGCCTGTCCTCCCCGGGAAGAGCGTCGGGCACCCTCGTGTGCTCCTGAAGGACTTACCCCAACTGACGCTTTCAGCCCAACTCTTTAGTCTCGATTTTTTAAAAGAACAAGTGGCAACGCGATGGCTTACAAGATGCAAAGGAAATGTCTCCTCAGTTACAGAGTCGTCCGTGGTGCACCCTGGGCCAGGGATTTGAGTCGGTGAAGGGCCGTGTGTCCGGCCCCTGTGGGTGGCAGTTGTCCTGGGTCAGAACACAGGGGCCTCCAGGGTAGTTATTTCAGGGTCACTTTCATCTTTTCTAAGGAGATTAAACGCTGGCTGCTTGGTGCTTGCATGCCAGCCTGCAGGCTTGCTGGGGCCCCCGTGTCCCCCCCCGGCTGCAGGCTCGCTGGAGGTGATGCCGGGGCGGGGGGGCACGTGCTCTGTGCGGTGGGAGCCCCGGGCCGGGCACGGGCGCCCCAGGGTGTCCCCAGCCCGGCGGAGCGCTGTCTGCGCAGCTCTGCGCACGCCCCCCCCCCCACTGCAGCCGCACCTGTGGAAGCTGCAGGTGCCCTCCTGTGCGTGGCTGCCTGCGGAGGCCCCGCTGCATGGTGCACCGTCCCTGTGGGGGGCACAGCGCTGGGGGGCGGGCAGGGGGCTGCCGCTCGGTTTGTCTCGGGAGCCAGCATGCGGCACCTCCACGGTGAAGGGCGGTCCCCACCTCATGGCGTTCCCGTGTGGGTGTGCAGGCGTGTGCAGGTGTGTGGGTGGAGCCAGCCCTGTGAGGACTCCTGCGTCCCGCCCAGCGTCCCCTGCTCACGCCGGCGCAGTCCTGGTAGTTGTCAGAGGTGCCGACGAGGCCTTTCCCTCGGCCCTGCCTCGGCCTGCGCGCCGGGCTCGGTGCTGGCGGGAGCGGCCCCTCCGGGGCCCCTGTGGGTTGGGGGCCGCCCGTCGTGGCAGCTGGGCCTGACTCCTGCTCTCGGGACGCGTGGCTGAGGCTCCTCTGTCGTTCTGCCGTTGACAACAGCGAGAACTGGAGCTGCAGCGCCAGCGCGATGAGCACAAGATCCGGCAGCTTCAGCGGACGGTCCAGGCCCTGGAGGCGAAGGAGGAGGCTGCCCAGGGCCCAGAGGCCGAGCGGCTGCAGGAGGAGCGGCTCAGCCTGGAGCACGTCCGGCAGCAGCTGCTGTGCGCCGCTGGGCTCCTGACCAGCTTTGTCAGCCGGACGGTGGACAGGTGGGCGCTGGGGGCGTGTGTGGGCGGCACTCCTGGGCCACGGGCCGGCCCTGCCACCCAGGCACCCCCAGCTGGAGTGGCGCGGCCTGTCCGTGCTGCGGCCGCCCTGCCCACGGACCTCGGCCACTGCTTGCGCAGGGGGCACGTCTCCTCGGCCGAGGGGCCTGTTTCTGTGAGCGAAAGAGTCAGTACTTCCCTTCCCTGTCTGTGCAGAAGCTCAGCAAACACGGTCCTCCCACCTGTAATTGGATGCACCTTCCTTCTGGACGGTGCTTTAAACCCGGTGCAGACCCCAGCGGGTCCGTGGCCGGGGTCTCTGGGTCCACACGAGGGCCGCGGCTGGCGGTAGAGGCGCTCCCGCCGCACCTGTCGTGGGCAGAGCACGGCTCGAGGGAGCAGGCCGGGGCGAGTCCTCCGGGGGCTGCTCTGGATCCCTCGGTGTCTCCCCGGAGCTCCCGTGGCCGGGGGTGACCCTGTGTGTCCTCACAGGACCATCAGCGACTGGACGTCATCGAATGAGAAAGCAGTGACATCCTTACTGCACACGCTAGAGGAGCTCAAGTCTGAGCTGAGCGCGCCCAGCTCCTCCCAGGTGAGGCTGGGCCCCCGCTGGCCCCTCCCTGCCAGCCCCTCGCGCCACCTCCCCTCCCGGCAGCCCGAGGGCGTCGCGGTGTGAGGCGCCCCGGAAAGCCGCGTGACCTTGCCAAGTGCCTGGTGCGCCTCCAGCGGGTGCTGGGCTGCTCTGCTCAGGGCAGGTGCCCCTCGCACCCCTGGGCTGGGGCGGGGCCGGAGGTCAGTGCCCAGGGCCTCCTGGCGAATCCTGAGCCTCCGAGCAGCTGCGGGGTCCTGCTTGCGGACAGATCCCGGTAGGTGATCCTTGGCCGCCGTGCGTCCTGCCTGGGTAGCCGCGCCTCGGCCGTGTCCCCTGCCAGCCGCAGGCAGAGCGTTGCTCCCGTCGTGGAGACGCGGACGTGCGCTTGGGGCCCGCAGGGCCGTTCCCTGCACGCGCCGCCTCTGCAGCAGGAGCTGTGCTTCGGCTGCCCACGGATGGGCAGGGCTGTCCTGCGGAGGAGCGAGGCGAGCCGTTAGCTGGCTTGTTCTCCGCCCCATAGACGGCGGCTTTGCCCAGTTCAGCAGCCGCCCACTGAGCTCCAAATACGTACATGACTATGATTCCTGAAACGGTGAAAAACACAAATAATGTGTATCTTTTTTAAAAATGAGTTTTTGGGCAGCCCTTCTTTTAGCACCCAAGGCGTGACCCCTGTGTCCCGGGATCAAGTCCTGCATCAGGCTCCCTGCAGGGAGCTGGCTTCTCCCTCTGCCTGGGTTTCTGCCTCTCTCTGGGTCTCTCATGAATAAATAAAATCTCTAAAATAAATAAAAAATGGGTTTTTAAGTTTATTTATCTGAGAGAAAGAGAACACACACCGGGGAGTGGCAGAGGCAGACGCCCCCCCGAGCAGGGAGCCACATGCAGGACTCGACCTCAGGACCCCGGGATCAGGACCTGAGCCGAAGGCAGACGCCGAGCCCCCCATGCGCCCCCCGTGCGCCCCCCGTGCATACCTTGTAACAAACAAGTCTGTGTGTTTATCTTTGTTTTCTCTCTTTCAAGAAAAAAATGACCGTAGAGCTGCAGACCCAGCTGGTGGACGTCCTCCTGAAAGACAACGACTCCCTGACCAAGGCCCTGCGCACGGTGACCCAGGAGAAGGCCGAGCTGTGCCGGGCGGTGTCCCAGCTGGAGAAGTCCCTGAAGCATCACGTGCTGAGGCGCGGCGTGTGCAGCGTACGTGCGGGACACGGCCTGGGCGGGTGGCGGCGGCGGTTGTCCCGGTTGTCACGAGTTCCTGCGGGGGGCTCGTGCCCGAGGGCGCCACACGGTCCTCCTTAAGTCTCTGCGACGTGTGGCGTTGGGCACAGACGTGTGCGGGTGCCCGTGACCCTCGCCACGCGATCACGTTTGGGGCACGCTCGTGACAGGAAATGTATTTATTTGACTTTTAGCTGATTAAGATGATGGAAGCCTTCTTTATTGTGTAGATTTGATAGACCTTTTACCTGGAATGCCTATTTTTTTCTTTTGTGTTTAGATTGTCATATCTGTCATTTACTTTGTTTTTCTTACGAAGAAAAAATAATTTTTAACTTCACACACAGTAGAATCTGCCCCTCCTTGGTAGGACGTCATTTGAGTTTTCACCGCGTAGACTGGCGGCGACCCAGGGCCGCGCAGGGTGGTGGCCGGCTGCCGGCGGGCACGGCCCGGCTCCTTCCGCACCCGCCTCTTCCGGGACGTCCCGCAGGTGGAAGCTCTTGGGCTCCTCTTTCCAGACGCCGCTGGGATCCTCCTGGGCGGCGACGTGGCCCGTTGTGTTGCTGAGCAGCGTCCTGGCCGCGAGTGTGCTCAGCGCAGCCCCTCGCCTGTGGCTTTTGCCTCGGAGCTGGCGCTTTCTCTGCAGTTTCTCTGGCCTGAACCCCTGGGGGCCCCGCCGAGCGCCCACGGATGCCCCACCTCGCTTCCCAAAACCGGGGCGTCTCGGCGCTGCATCTGCACGCTTGCTGCCGGCCGTGCCTTTTCCGTTACCGTGGTCTCGGGTGCGGGGTGGCGTCTGTGTCGTCTTTGGTGACGTGTCCTTGCCCACGTCATACTGCTGCGTTCTGAGTTCTCTATACGTCGTGGATGCGACTGCTTGGTCGGTTATGTGATTTGTGACCTCTTCTCCCTGGCGACGCTGTCTCCTCCGTATAGGTCGCACCCTTTGCAGAGCAGAATCTAAAAAATCTTTTTTAAAGATTTTATTCATTTATTCATGAGAGACACACACAGAGAGAGGCAGAGACGCAGGCAGAGGGAGAAGCAGGCTCCATGCAGGGCCGGACGTGGAACTCGATCCCGGGACCCCGGGGTCATGCCCTGAGCCAAAGGCAGATGATCAACCGCTGAGCCCCCCCGGTGTCCCTGAAATTTAGTTCTAATTAAGTTTTTTTTTTTTTTTTTTTTTTTTTTACTGGATCATGCCAAGAGTTTTGCAGTCGATCTTTTTACATTTGGGTCTGTGATCCATTTTGAGTCCCTTTTTTTTCGGTCCGAGGCTTTGGTCGAGGATTATCTGTATGTGTGTTGGGATCAGTTAGTGTGACACACGTCGTTGGTTGTCTTGGTGCTGGTGTCAGACCTCTTCCCACGCCGTCGGCGGTCGGGTGTCTGGATTCTCCGTCCTGTTCAACTGACCGGGCCACATGGCTTATATTACAGCCTCGTATCGGGTCGTGTGAAAATCGCGATCTTATTATGTTTTCAGATTATTTGGCTGTTCTTGCTTCTCTGTCTTTCCACATACGTGTTAGAATCTTGCTGGTTGGTTGGGGCGGTGGGCGAGTGTGTAGATGGCTGTGGGGGAACCGTGAGGTATGGGACCCGCTGGTCTGGAAAACCGTCGGGCCGTGCCTCCCGGCAGTTCCAGGTAAAAACTCGTGCACACACTTTCCTGTCACCGCCGCTTGTACTGGCCGAAGCGTGGAAATAACCCACGTGTCCATAATTAACGAAGGGGCGAGTAAAATACGGCTTATCCACAAACGGGCTGCTTTGGCGGGAGAAAGGGCTACGGGACTGCTGCGTGCGGCTGAGTGCGGACCTTCCTTCACTGCGCGCGGCCCCTCCGTGTGGGGTGTCCGGGGCAGCAACGCCACTGAGGCAGCACCCAAGTCGGTGGTTCCTGGGGGCGGGCGGGGTTGGGGCGGCGAGGACCCCGCGGTAGACGGTGATCGCTGCGCTCGGTGAATGTAGTAAAACCCGCTGAGCTGTGCGTTTTCAGGGGATAAACCTGTGGTTGCACTTTGTGAGGCTCTCGTGGAGGTTTTGGGTGAGAACTGACCTCGACGCAGCCGTAGGGAGGCTGCGGTTGAGCCACGCGGGTCTCCCGCCTGGGAGCTTGCCGGGCCCTCGGCCCTCTGAGGGCGCTGTCGGCCGCCTCGGGCCCTGGAAGCCTGTTGACACCTGCACGTCGCACTCTCCGGGGGCCGGTGAAGCATTTTGTTTCCCGGGTGTTCAAGGCTCGTGTGCAGAGACGCGGTCACTGTGCCCAGGTCCGCTTGTCCGTGACCCGGCCGACCTCAGGCTCTCGCCCCGTGAACCCTCCTGTGGGTGTTCTACGTAGACGGTCACGTCCTCTGTGGCGAGTCTTGTCTCCTCTCCAGCGTGACACCGTTGGTTCCCTCCCTTGGCCTCTTGCGCAGGGACCCCCGCCTGGTGCCCAGTGCTGGGGGCAGGGCCTCCGTCCGCCAGCGGCTCGTGCGCAGGCCCTGGGCTGACCGACCACCGCCCTTCCGGTCTCAGCCGCCAGGACTTTTCACCACGGATGCATGTGGAGTCTGTTACGCTTCTCCTTCACCTGTTGATACGGTGACGTGTTTCTCCTTGTTTCCTCAGCCGACGGGTATCACCGTGATCTTTGGGCGTGGACTGCGCTGCCGTCCCGGGGGGGGGGGGCCCAGTCAGTCGTGACGTCTTCGCATTGTTACATATTGTTGGATTCAATTTGCCCGTATTTTGTGGAGCATTTTTGCCTCTGAGTTCACGAGGGATCCTAGTCCGGAGGGTTCTTTGTGTGACGTAGTTTTGGCCTCAGAAAACGAGTTGGGACTTGTTCGCTCCTCTTCTTAATTTCTGGAGCAGATTACGTAGAGTCGGTATCGTTTCTTCCTTAAATATTTATTATAATTCACCAGTGAAACCACCAGAGCCCAGGATGGGTCTTCTGTGGAAGGTTCTCAGTGGGGGACGTGGTGGTTCTGGTGCTGGGGGGGCCCCACCGAGCTGCTCCTGCGTCGAGGGGTCGCTGTCTGCCGAGCTGCCACCGGCTTCGCGCCGCGCGTGGTGAAGCTCGGGCGGCGGGGGGCGAGGTCGTCCCGGCCGCCGGCAACCCGGGCCGTGCATTCCCCACTGCTGGAGGCCGCGGCTGTCCCTGGGACCCGAGCCCAGGCACACGTTTACCTTCAGAGGGAAGCTCACCAGGAAATCGGGGAATAAATTGTTACGGAGGAAGAACTGACACAGATGCTCTGCTAGTGTCGGCCACACGGGGACTCGGAGCCCTGAGCCCCTGAGCCCCTGCGTCCCGGACGCAGGAGCGTCTGTCGCCCCCCGAGCTGCCGCGGCGTCCCCAGCACAGGACGCTGCCGCTCTTCGTCCCTTCCTCTGCCTCGTCCTCCCTCTGGCCGCCAGCCACTTTGTTCTCTTGCCCTGAGTCTCTCTCTAGTCTGTTTTGTCTGTTATTTGTTCCACTTTTTTAGGTTCTGCATGTAAGTGAGATGATACGGTGTTGGTGTTTTTCTGTCTGATTTCTTTCACGTAGTGTAATGTTTTGTTTTTTTTTTTAATTGAAGATTTTATTTATTTATTCATTCAACACACGGAGAGAGGCAGAGACACAGGCAGAGGGAGAAGCAGGCTCCATGCAGGGAGCCTGAGGCCGGACTCGATCCTGGGTCTCCAGGGTCATGCCCTGGGCCAAAGGCAGACGCTCAACCACTGAGCCCTGCAGGCGCTTCTGAAATAAACATTTTTAATGAGTAAATTACTGAGCATGAATTAGCGGAGCGTTGTCTCCCTGTCCAAGGGGACTCTCGTTCCTGGAGGGTGTCTTCCCAGCAGTGGCCAGGCCGTGTGTTAGGACCAGGACAGCAAACACGTGGCCTTCCTCTTCCTCATCCGGGGTCCTGCGAGGGCCCGTCCACAGGGTCCCCTTGGTCACGGGCTCCTCCTCCAGCTATGCCCTGAGCTGGGGCTGCTGCGACCAGGCTGCCCTGCCCCGTGCCTGCAGGACGGGGGTCACCGAGCTCGCGGCCCCGTGCCAGGCGGTGGGGCAGCCCCTTGCTGTCTCACTGCGGGATCCTGCTCCTCTGTTGAGGGGCCCCTTGTGGGGCTCTGGGCGTCCTGCGCACACGGTGTCCGGCCGCGTGCATGTGCTCGGACGTGCGCCTGGTGGTGACGGCCTCTGCGTCCACGGCGCCCTCACTGAGACGTCCAGGTGTGATTTGTTGGTGCCGCGGCAGGACCAGGGACTCGGGAGTTAGCGTTTCTAGGACCAGAGGCTGTGTGCCGCTCAACAGGCTCCGTGCTTTGATCTCAGCGTTTGACTAGTGTTTGGGTTTTGTTCTTGGTAAAACGCGCCCGTGGTGCCGTCGCGCTCAAGTGCGCATGTGTAGTCCCCACCATGAGCGTCGAGCACCCGATAACACACGTGGCCGCTCGGGGCTCTGAAAGGATGCGGATCGGGGACCCAGGGGCGGCCACACCGCGGCCTTCGGGAGACGAGCTCCAGCCTCTCCGCTCGCGGGGGCCTCAGCCTGGAAAGGTCCTGGGGGGCGGCCGAGGGGGACACGAGCTGTGTGAACGCGCCCTGACCCTGGGTCGGGGGTTCCCGTGGTATCTCCTGCTGACTCTGCCCTTGCCGTTTCCCTCGAGGCTGTTGCGTAGGAGCCGCTCCGTAGACGGTGCGTCTGTGGTTTGTTGCAGAGGCCGGACAGGTGTGCGGGGAAGCAGGACGGGACGGCCTTGCCGAGCTCGGCGCGACAGCCAGACCCAGGACTGCCGCCAGCAGCCGCGCGCGAGGACACAAACACCTGCGGCGTGCAAGTAAGGCCGGGCCGGGGGCCACTGGGCGCCTCTGCTCGCGGACCCTTACGTGTTTAAGGCTCTGTGTGCAGGGGCGGCTCCGTCGGTCGAGGGTCTGACTCTTGATGTAGCTCAGGTCACGACCGTGGGGTCCTGGGGTCGCGCCCTGCGTTGAGCCCCACGTGGGGGCCTGCTTGGGACTCCCCCCACCCCCGCCCCCACGCATGCCTTGCTCTTTCAGAAAAAAAAAAAAAGACTTTGTATTTAGAGCAGCTTGGAGCTGACCCCAGAGTCGAGGGGAAGGTGTGAGCGTCCCCGGTGTCGACAGCCGCACCCGATGAGCCCGCGTGCCGCGCGGTCTGGGATGGGGCCGCAGGCACCCGCCCCCGCGGCTCTCGACAGCAGCGCCCCCGGCCCTCTCTGCCTGCTGGGCTCCCCGACGCCCCGGGGGACTCTGAAAACTCCTGTTGGTTCGTGTGGCTGAGGAGGCATTGCCGTCCCGTGGGGCGGGCGCCGCCGTGTGCCTGTTGGCCGCGGGGAGCGCGGTTGGAGGGGACACACTTGCAGCTGGTGTCGCTCCCGAGTGTGTGCGTGTGCAGTCAAGGCGCCCGGCTGCGTCGTTGAGGCCACGGTCCCCACAGCCCGAGAACACCCAGGTCGGCGATTCGCGGGTCATCGTTGCGGCCCCCGGATTTGAACGCTGAGCCCTCCCTTGAGGGGAGACGCGTGTTGGAATCAGGTTATGAGGATGCGCCTCTGCTTCAGGGTGTCCTGCGGCCCCCGGACGAGCCCCCACCCGCCGGGTGTGCACGGCCCTCGGGGTCACGTTCAGGGGCCCTGGGAGGCCCTCGCAGGCCCGGGAAGGATGTCTGCGCCGTCCTCTGCCGCAGGCCGTCCCTGGGGACCGTGTGCACGGCTGACTGAGGTGACAATTTGCCGAGGGGGGAAACCGTCTGCTTCTTTTTATTTCAAGGTTTTGAAGCTGTGCTTGTCTAGGTTCTCTGCAGCCGGCGAGAGCTCGAACCCGGAACCCTGGGTCCAGGGCTGCAGGCTCCACCGGCAGCCGCCCTGCGCCCCGTCCAGGTGTTTGTAAAGCACAAGGGGACACGTGCCGCACGGCCTTTGTCCCGTGATGGGTTTGCTTTTTTATTTCTTTCAGATGGAGAAGTTGTACCTGCATTACTTGAGAGCAGAAAGCTTCAGGAAAGCTCTGATTTATCAGAAGAAGTACCTTTTGCTGCTGATTGGTGGATTCCAGGACTCCGAACAAGAGACGCTCTCCATGATCGCTCACCTGGGCGTATTTCCCTCCAAAGCCGATAAGAAGACGACCACGTCGCGCCCTTTCACGAGGTTCCGGACGGCTGTCAGGGTGGTGATCGCCATATTAAGGTAGCGCTGAGGCCCGCGCTGCCCCGCGTCCACGGGCAGGAGGCACACGGGGTGCCGGGTTGTGCCCCCACCCCCCCAGGACGATGACTCTTGAGCCTCTAAGATTACGTGACGCCTGCCCCAAGGGCACGTTGTGCACAACTGTCGGCAGCACGCGGGGTTGGCTTTTCCTCACCAAACCCGGGCTTCCCCTCGACGGCCTGCGTGCTGGGTCCCGTGTGATGACGGGCACGGCCGATCCGGTTGAAACTGCGTCCCACCGCTCCCCGTGGCCAAGTCCCACGTTCTAGTGACACGTGTGCTCCGTCCGGGGGGCCATGGACCCATCTCCGGGAGGGCAGGGGGGGTCCTGCCGCCCCAGCGCCGTCTGTGGCCCCGGCTGGTTTGCACGGGGTCGTGTGGGGGCAGGTGTGGGGCCTCGGGTGTGACTGGGGATCCGGGCCTGTTCATACCGGTGATGAAATCGGTTCTGTGTCCTGATGTGGACTTTCTCGGAGTGTTTGTCCCACTGAGGATTGGGGGATCGTAGGGCTGCGTGCGCCCGTGACGCCCTGGGACCTTCCTCAGGCCAGCAGGGCTGGCTCCCCTGGTCTGTCGAGCGCCAGGGCGGGGGGGGGGCCCTGCCCTGTGGAGACCGCGGGCGTGGGAGGCGGCCTCAGGGCGCGGTCCCCTCGGCTCGGGGTTCTGACTGCAGCCCCCACCTGTCCGCCCGCCTGCCCGCCCGCCCGTCCCGCGTGTTTGCAGAGGCTGCGCTGGGCCAGGAAGCCTGGCGGTGCCACGTGGGGCAGGCCAGCAGCTTCCCTTCCCTTCCCTTCCCTTCCCTTCCCTTCCCTTCCCTTCCCTTCCCTTCCCTTCCCTTCCCTTCCCTTCCCTTCCCTTCCCTTCCCTTCCCTTCCCTTCCCTTCCCTTCCCTTCCCTTCCCTTCCCTTCCCTTCCCTTCCCTTCCCTTCCCTTCCCTTCCCTTCCCTTCCCTTCCCTTCCCTTCCCTTCCCTTCCCTTCCCTTCCCTTCCCTTCCCTTCCCTTCCCTTCCCTTCCCTTCCCTTCCCTTCCCTTCCCTTCCCTTCCCTTCCCTTCCCTTCCCTTCCCTTCCCTTCCCTTCCCTTCCCTTCCCTTCCCTTCCCTTCCCTTCCCTTCCCTTCCCTTCCCTTCCCTTCCCTTCCCTTCCCTTCCCTTCCCTTCCCTTCCCTTCCCTTCCCTTCCCTTCCCTTCCCTTCCCTTCCCTTCCCTTCCCGCGGGCAGCGCTCCAGCAGCTGTGGTTTGACGCGAATCAGAAAGTGCCTCCCTGGAGCCGGGGTCGGGGCCCGGGGCGGCGGGCAGGAGGCCACAGCGCCGTGTCCCCGGGCACCACCCGGCTGGGCCTCCCTTGTGCCCCCCCCCCCCCCCGAGCCGTCGGGCTGGGCCGCTGGGCGTCAGGGCGGCGGGTCAGGCCTGCGCTCGCTGCTGTCTTCGCAGCCGTTGTGCTCTGGTTTCCAGCCTTTCGTGTCCTTCCTCTTCCGCGCAGATTACGCTTTCTGGTTAAGAAGTGGCAAGAGGTGGATCGGAGAGGCGCCGCCACGCACGGCCGAGCGCCGCGTCCAGGTGGGCCCACTGCCCCGCGAGCGGACGGCGAGGTGGCTCCTGGAGGGAGGTGGTGCGGGTGCGGGCGGACGCCGGCCGGCGCTGGGACAGCGCGGAGACCTGAGCGCACGGTCGCCGTCGTGACGAAAGGTGTCGGGAGCCGGCTGCCCGCTGCCCCCGTGTCACCGTGTCCCCGTCGGGCACGCGGCCCGGCCGCCCGTCAGCCCTGCTTCCCAGGTGTTATTTCCCGGAATTAAAATGGCTTCTTGGCCTCCGGAGACCTTGCTGCCCCGGGTCCGGGGCCCCTCCGTCCCCCGAGCCCCTCACTGCCCTGCAGGTCACGGGCGCCGCCGAGCGGTCCGGTCGGGTCAGCCCCAGGTCAGCCCTGGGTCAGCCCCCGCGGCGCAGTACAGAGATCAAAACTCAGGCCGCCTCCGGGGCTTTTTAAAACATGATTTTTACAAATCGGTTATTTTAAAAATGCTTTGGAATTGCCATGCAGACTCTTAAAAGTTCATAGACTTGGAATTTTGGTAGAAGGGCCTCTCTGCTCACGGGTGTTCCTCTGTTTCCTGTTCTCCTCGGGGAGAAGGGCTCCCGGCGCCACGGCAGCAGCCCCCGCCCGCAGCCAGCAGGTCGCCCCCGACCCGGGACACATCCTGCAGCCGCTCCGGGGACCGAGCCCCCAAGGCCTCCCCGGGCAGGAGGCACAGGTGAGTGTGGCCGCCAGTGCGCCAGGGCCCGCTGGGCTGGGCTGCATGTGTCCTGGGGACTCGGGGTGACGTGAGCCGTCCCAGGGCTGCGGGAGACACCGGGCCCCTGTGGGGAGGCCTGCAGCCTCCACTTAGGACAGCAGAGGCCTGGAGGTTGCTGGTCGGTGCCGGTAGGTCCGGCCCTTGGCGACCTGTGCGCCCCGGAGGCCATGGGGGTGTGGCCGCGGCTGGGACTGGCCATCGGGGTTCCCTGCGAAGCGTGGGACGGCTTCGCTCTGCAGAGGGAACCACACAAGCGTCTACTCAGGCGCCGGGACGAGGGAAGCCGTCGGAGCCGTGTCGTTTCCACCACGACCTCCCAGGATTTGTAACAAAGCACACCTGAGTTTGTGTCTCCGTGGTGTCGGCACCTGCGTCTGGAATCCTCCGTGCCAGCGTGTCCCGCTCTCAGCCCCCGCGTGTGCCCTCGCCCCGCGCCCCGGCTGACGGGGCATCTCTGTGCACGCTGCACCTGGGCGTCTGGTGTGGCCGTCCCGCCCTCGCACAGGCGCCCCGTGGAGCCGCAGGCGTGTGCTCCCGCTGTGCCGACCACGTGCACCTGGCTCCGGCCTGGCCCCCCACAGCCGGGGTCGTGAGATGGAGCCCGTGTCAGCGGGGCCCGCCAGGTTCCCTCCCAGGGCTCGCTCCCTCGGGGACTTTATTTTTTTTTTATTTTTATTTTTTTTCCCTCGGGGACTTTAAATAACAGACTGGTGTACGGGGATTCTTACTCATTATAACTCACTTTATAGAAGTTGGGTTTTGCATTTACTATTTATTTTAAGGTTTTAGTTATTTATTCATGAGAGACACACAGAGAGAGGCAGAGACACAGGCAGGGGGAGATGCAGGCTCCCTGCAGGGACCCTGATGCAGGACTCGATCCTGGGGCCCCGGGGTCATGCCCTGACCACCCAGGCGTCCCCAGAAGTCGGTTCTAGAACATCACGCTGCACTTTATTTTATTATTATTATTATTTTTATTTTTTTTATTTATGACAGATAGATAGAGGCAGAGACACAGGCAGAGGGAGAAGCAGGCTCCATGCACGGGAGCCCGACGTGGGACTCGATCCCGTGTCCCCAGGATCGCGCCCTGGGCCAAAGGCAGGCGCCAAACCGCTGAGCCACCCAGGGATCCCTATTATTATTTTAAAAATATTTTATTTATTTATTCATGAGAGACAGAGAGAGAGAGAGACACTGCACTTTAAAACCATGCCTGACTTGGGCTCCCGGCCGCACGGTGGGCCGAGGCGGTGGACGCAGCACACGCGTGTGCACGCTTCAGGCTCTGCCATGGCGGGAGAGGCTCTGCGGGGAACACCGTCCGGTCCGCCCCCACCGCGCTCTCCGTGCTCAGGACACTCGTGTGTCTTCACAGATCCACTCCGTCTCCGGATTCAAGATCACAAGGGTCCCCGGCTGCTTCTCAAGATCCCGAGCGCTCCCTGACGGAGTATATCCACCACCTGGAGGTGATCCAGCAGCGGCTGGGCGGGGCGGCCACAGGTGAGGGTCTTGGCCAGACACCCCAGGCCCGGCCCAGCCCACGGTCACCGCTGCCGTGTCCCTGTGTCCCCGGGAGGGCAATGGTAGGTGGCGGCGCTGCCCGTGCGTGGAGGCCAGGGACCGCGGGCTCCATGCCTACCCCCTCCTTCGCACACGAGGCGCCACACGGCGGCGGCGTCTCTACGGTCAGGACCTGAGCCATCGTGTGTCCTGTGGTTCTCGTTCTTACCACGAGCGAGATGAGCTCAGGGCCCCGGCCCAGAACTCAGCAGTTCTCGTTGAAAGTCCCGTGGAGGGATCCCTGGGTGGCGCAGCGGTTTAGCACCTGCCTTTGGCCCAGGGCGTGATCCTGGAGACCCGGGATCGAGTCCCACGTCGGGCTCCCGGTGCATGGAGCCTGCTTCTCCCTCTGCCTGTGTCTCTGCCTCTCTCTCTCTCTTTCTCTCTCTGACAATCATAAATAAATAAATAAAAATTTTTAAAAAAATGTCCCGTGGAGACGCTGAACTGACGGCCGTGTCATTTTCATTTCTAGATTCTGGTTCAAAGAAATCCTGTTGCCAGAGGACGAAACAGTGAATAAAATCCTTGAGGCTCTTTCCTGTGGCGGCTCTATTTGAGGAGCACAGTTCTTTCCGTTTTTCTAAGGACGCGAGCGGCGCGGGCGGCGCCTGGGAACCCGCCCCCGGGAGGAGGCCGCGCGGAGCATCTCGGTCACTGCCGTGCTTTAGCTCCTGCCGGGTCGCGTGCGCGAGTGTCGAGCGCCCCGGCTTTGCCTCCACGCGGGAGCGGAGACCGGCCTCCCGCTGGTTATTTCCTTGACGTGTACGGAGGGGAGCTCGGCTGCAGAACAGAAACAATAAAATGACAGCACTGTCTTGGTGCAAACGGCCCTTGTGTTGTTTTCATTTTATCCAATTTGCTTTGTAATTGGCGAAAACCCGAAACCTTGACTTAGAATTCGCTGAAATGCGCGTCAGCTTTTGGTGGACCGCCGCGAGCTCTTCGCCCCGCACAGGGAGACGACCGCCTGCCCGCGGGGCCTTCCCCGCTTTCCGCCCGTTTCCTGGGTGGGGCCTTGCACGTGCACGTGTTCCACTGGCTCTGGGCCGTTTACTCATTCCTGAGAGGCCCAGAGAGGGAGACGCAGGCAGGGGGAGGAGCAGGCTCCACGCGGGGAGCCCGACGCGGGACTCGGTCCAGGGACCCCGGGTGACGCCCTGGGCCGAAGGGAGGCGCTTGACCGTGGAGCCGCCCAGGGGTCCTGCTGGCGTGGCTGTTCCCACAGCACAGCTCTTTCTGGGTGGCCGCGCGTTTCCATGACGGGTTTCCCTCTCGCCTCCGACACGTGCACGGCTGAGGGAGGCGACGGCGGGGTTGCTGCGTGAGGGGTGCGCCCTCTGCCCTCACACCGACCGCACAGCCGGGGGGGCCTGTTCCCTGGAGGAGACGCAGCCCAACGGGCGAGCGGCTGTGCGGTGGTGCTGGGGTCCCTGGGGTGACCCTGAGGCTGTGCATAAGGGAGTCGTCACTGTGGCTCTGGGGCGAGCTGGCAGGTGACAGTCCTGCTTTCTTAGGTGTTGTGCACCGAACCGTTTAGAATAAGGAGCCGCGTCAGGGACACACACCAGCACCACATGGGACCCCCCCCACCCCGCACGCCCGTCAGGACGGCCACCGTCGGGAGGCGACAGGTGCGGGGGGATGTGGGGAAAGGGGAGCCTCTCTGCTACTGGTGGGAAACCAGGCAGGGCGGCCACCGTGGGGACGGGGTGGGGGGGGTGGCCTTGGGGAGCCGGATACGGAGCTGCCCTCCGACCTGGCAATTGCACTGCTGGGTACTGACCCCGCAGCCCAGAGGCGGTGAGCTGCAGGGGCACCTGCACCCCCGCGTTCCCAGCGGCCGTGTCCACGGGGGCCGCACCGCGGGAGGAGCCTCGACGTCCAGGGACAGATGCTGGAGGGAGGAGACGTGGTCCCTGCGCACCCCGGGTGTCACTCGGCCGTGAGGGGGCAGATCTCGCCATTTACACCGACGTGGGGGGAGCCGGAGGGCGTGATGCGGGGGGGGGGGAGAGTCAGCCGGGGAGAGACATGATCCCACGGCCTCCCTCACACGGGGACTGGAGGAAACAGCCCAGAGGGTCACGGGAAGGAGGGAAAGTGAAACAGGACGAATCAGAGGGAGGCAAACCCTGAGAGACGAACTCCGTCCGCCCTCGCTGGAGGAGGTCGTCGGGGTCACGGCCCCAGCCCTGGGCTGGCCCCGAGCCGACCTGGGCAATCAGTTGGAGGCTGCTCACTCCCTGCCCGTCCTTGGTCCTTGGAATGTGGGCTCGGCCTCTGTGTTCCCACTGTGGGGACTGTTCCGAGGATGCGTAGCCGCGTGGATCCATCTGGATCGTGCATGTGACTGAATCCAGTGAAGGCTTCTATAGGAACTTCTAACTGGAGGGTGGGTGTGGAGTCCTGCTGGTCTTGGGCTGCCCAGGACGGGCCTCGGAGGAGGCTCCCTGCCGACGGGGAGCGCCCGGCCTCGTCCCGCCACCCTGTGACCCGTGGTGCACAGGGCCAGGTTGTGAGCCTGCACGCACGTCCCATCAGGGGCAGCCAGTGGCCTTGGCCCGAGAGCAGTGGCCCCGACGGCCGTCCTCCCGCCAGGCTGCCGGCTCCTGCAGGTCCACAGGCAGAGCCTTCCGTCATGTGTGCAAGTTGAATCCCCAGGTTCCCTTTCATTTTCTAATGTGTTTTTTATGTCTTATTTAATTAAAAAAATTTTTAGATGATCTCCGTGCCCAACCTGGCGCTTGAACTTACAGGAGCGAGATCAGGAGTTGCATGTGTTACTGCCTGGGCCAACCACGGGCCCCTACTTTTTACTTTTTGATGGAACAAAGTGTTCTTAACTTATGCTTTTATTTCTAACACATTGTTATTATTTTTTTTTAATTTACTTTATACTTTTATATTTGTTTTTTACTTTTTGTTATTAAGTAGGCTCCGCGCCCAACGTGGGGCTTGAACACAAGGATCAAGAATCACACTTCACCCACTGCGCCAGCCAGGCACCTTTTTATTCATTCATTTATTTTAAAGATTTGATTTTTAGGTCATCTCTACACTCCACACGGGGCTTGAACTCACAACCCCGAGACCGAGAGTCAGGGCTCCACGCACCCAAGCAGCCACGTGCAGCCCGTATCTGTGTTTCCCATGGAAGCATAGCTGCCGTGCAATGTTCCATCCGTTTCAGGCGTGCGACATCGAGGCTCAGCGCTTTTCTACGTTATTACCGTGATCGGTGTGGCCACCACGTGTTACACTCGTCACTTGGGCGTTATCGACTGTGCTCCCCAGGCTGCGCTTCGCATCCCCGTGACTCATTTACTTAGTAACTGGGAGTTTGTGTCTCTCCATCCCCTTTATCTGCTTCACACACACACCCCCTGCCCCCGGCAGCCACCAGTTCTTTGTATTTATGAGTCTGTTTCTCTTTGTTGTTTGCTTTGTTTCTTAGATTCCACATGGCAGTCTCTCTGGCTCATGTCACGCAGCACGATACCCTCTAGCTCCATCCACGTCCCCGCTGCGGCGAATGGCAAGATTCCATTCTTTTTGGCGGCTGAGTAATAGTCCATTGTGTACATTTACCCCATTTACACCCCCTCCTCAGCCAGCCAGCCGTCGATGGGCACGTGGGCTGCATCCATATCTTGGTTTCCGTAGCTACTGCTACAGGAAATGTAGGTGTTTTTTTTTTTTTTTTTTTTTTAATGTAGGTGTTTTTAAGTTAGTGTTTTAATTCTTTAGTTTCTCAATCGTGGGAGCAGTACCAGGACACCAACACGGATCACCTGGGTCCCCCAGACTTCTCCCCGTTGTGTAATTAGCACGATAGCACGCCTACCTTCTCCCCTCTCAAGACAGCGACTCCTCCCCTTGCCTGCTGGTTCCCGGATGCTAGGACCCACGGTTCCCAGACCTCCGTAGTTTGTAGTCCAGTGGAACACTTGCTATGTTGCCTGGTGAGTGTCCTTTTTGGGAGGCAGGACCTCTACCCTGCGGTCTGGACTCGGGAAGACAGGAAGCAGAAACTTCCCGAGTGGATCTCTGGGGGCAGCGCTAAGTGGGACCACTCGTGTTTGCGCCCCTTGGATTTCAGCTCCTGTGTCCTTCCTGTTGGGAACACCACGCCATATTAAGGTCTTCGTGGCCCCTGTCTTCACAGGTATCAATTCCTACTTTGGCGCGTCAGCTTTGCCTTGGGCTGGCTGGCCTGGTGCTCTAGCGGGCAGCAGATGCCATGGATTCCACGGCGCCAGGGGAGCAGATACTCCGTAAGGCCCTGCCGGCTGGTATCTGTGGGCACGAAGGCCAAACTTATATATAGACTGTGAGTGTGTTCCCGCGAAAATGACGCCTGGCGCTTCCAGGCTGGAAGAGCTCCAACACGGTAGAGTCGGTCGCAGGAGCTTCTCGCTGTGAGGAGCCACAGTGGGAGCTCAGCATCCGTCCTGGGCTGGCAGGTTAGACACTTAGTGGCCGCTCGTGGCCGGATCAGAAGACTCACACGGCTGGGCCCGGAGTGGCCTCCACTCTCACGCTCTGGCCGCACAGTCCTTCTGCCCGTTGTGCCAATACTAGGGTTGCCGATGACAGCCGCTGTCCAGTGTCACCTGGCTGGCATTGTGTCTCCTGTTTAATACTCCTTGCGCAGAGGCTCTCTGGGCATCAGCATTTTATACAAAGACCGTCCCCCTTGGTGCCTATTCCCATAGGCCTGCCCCCGCGCCTCATCCCAGATCTCCTTGTCCCCAGCCTCTAATTATTTTTTTTCCAAGCCCTAACCAGTCACCCAGGTCATCCGACGCTGCCCAGGGTCCGTATATATTCTCACTTTGGTTTGCTTGTTACATAAAAAGAGAATGACTGGGACCTTTGCCTCTTGGGAGGATATACCCTTACCACTGTCTTACATGCTGTATTTCCATTTTTTTTTTAAGATTTTATTTATTTATTCATGAGAGACAGAGAGAGAGAGATGCAGAGACACAGGCAGAGGGAGAAGCAGGCTCCCTGCAGGGAGCCCGACGTGGGACTCGATCCCAGGACCCCTGGATCACGCCCTGGGCGGAAGGTGGTGCTGTACTGCTGAGCCCCCCGGGCGTCCCCTCTCCTGCTGAGTCCTGCTTCCATCTTATGACAGGCTGTTGCCGGGCCCAGCTGACCCAGAGACTCTGACAGCCCATCTCGTAATGGGCTATTTTGGCTGCACGGTGACTTGAGTGTCCCAAGGTCCGGTGTTCCCTCTCTATCGAAGCACAGTAGCAAACCAGGATATTTTTTTCCCCAAATGGCATATAAATTCTCTGCTCTAACTGGTGTGCCAGAAGCTCACGGTCCTGAGTTGTGAGTCTCCTACCTGGACATGCCAGAAACTTCACACTGCGTTGTTCCTCACTCCGGTAACCACCAATGCCACCTGCTAGACCATAGGAGTCAGGTGGCAGAGCCACTTGCATCACAGCCTGGACCTATCGTGGCCTCTGTTCACTACCTGCACCCCCCCCCCTCCCCCGGGGCCGCTCTAGCAGGAGCACCATGGTACGGCCCAGGTACACAGGCATCAGGACTCTGGGCTCTTCTCAAAGCTGACAGTTTTCCAAATCACTCCGTATTAGAGTCCGAGCTGGATTCCTAGGTGTGGAACGTGCTGCTTCCAGAACCTGAAGAGGTCCAACGGTGTCTTGCTTCCTAATTGTTGAGGAGGAAGATGCAATAATCGTCTTTTACTTCTGGAAAGGATGCCCTGGGCCACCACGGGATCCCTCACAATATTATGGAGGTAGCAGGCCCCGAATTTTCACAGGGCTTGGGATTTCCTTCCTGTAGTACCTGTGTCTTACCAGGGTCTGCAGCATCTTCGCCTCGCGCTCATCTGGGCGAACAGTATGTTGTTATTGATGGGATGGGACCATGCAGTCGTCAGCAGACTTTTCAGGCCAAACTCTGTTCCACACGTTCCACAATCTGGGGCCCACAGCAACTGTCAGACGTGTGAGGAAATGAGTAACCGAGAGGGATGATTCTGATTTGTGCCACCGAGAGTGTGGTGATTTGTTACCCAACCCTAGATCCGCCATCGAGCTAGCAGCCCTCCCTTAGGCAGGTTCACACCCCGTCTTTGCGTAGGTGTAAACGCCATGTCCTACAAGATTGCGTATAAGCCAGGAAAGTCTTCTGCTCAATTTTGTTATTTTTAAAAATTTATTCAAATTCAATTAACATATAGTGTATTACTAGTCTCAGAGGCAGAGGTCAGTGACTCAGCAGTTGCGTAGAACACCCAGTGCTCACGACGCCACGTGCCCTCCTCGACGCCCGTCCCCCGTGACCCCGTCCCCCACCTCCTCCCTGCAGTGACCCTCAGTTTGTCTCCTGGAGTCAGAAGTCTCTCAGGGTTTGTCTCCTTCTCTGACTTCATCGTTTTATTCTTCCCTCCCTTCCCCTGTTATCCTGTTTTGTCTCTTCAATTCCACATCTGAGGGAAACCGTGGGTAGTTGCCTTTCTCCGAGTAGCTTATTTCAGGAGCGTAACGCCCTCTCACTCATCTGTGTTGTTGTAAATGGCAAGATTTCGTCCTCGCTGACGGCTGAGTGGTGTCCCGGTGTGTATAGACCGCGTCTCCTTCCTCCATCACCTGTCGATGGACATCTGGGCTCCTCCCACAGCGCGGCCCCTGTGGACACGGCTGCTGTGAACACTGGGGTGCAGGTGCCCCTCGGGATCACTACGTTTGTCTTCTGCTGAATTTTACATTGCAGCTCCCATCTGATTTCTTCAAGGGTCATGCTCATGAATTAACGATGTTGGCGCCACCACTCATTCATGATCCAGGCCCACACAAATCGTCCCAGTTCCTGGCAGTACTTGCTGGCTGGGTCCCAACAGCTTGTTAACGGGTTGAATTCTTTTTTTAAGATTTTATTTATTTATTCATGAGACACAAAGAGAGAGGCAGAGACACAGGCAGGGGGAGAAGCAGGCTCCATGCAGGGAGCCCGACGTGGGACTCGATCCCGGGTCTCCGGGATCACACCCCGGGCCTAAGGCAGGTGCTAAACCGCTGAGCCACTTGGGCTGCCCAGTGGGTTGAATTCTATCCCAGAAAAGATGTTGAAGTACTAAGCCCAAGTACCTGTGAATGTGACCTTATTTGGAAATAGGGTCTTTGCAGATGACCAAGGTCAGATGAATTCATCAGGGTTGGGTTCTAATTCAATATGACTGGTGTCCTGATAAGTAGCGGAAATTTGAACACAGGAACAGACACACGTAGGGGAAAAGCCATGTGGGTCTGAAGGCTGATGTGACACCCCTCCAAGCCAAGGACAGCAAACACTGCCAGCAAACCGCGAGAAGCTGGGAGAGGCGAATGCCATCTCAGACCCTCAGAAGGAACCAGCCACGCGGTCTTTTTTTTTTTTTTTTAAGTGTATTTTCTTTTAGTAACTTTTACTCCCAATCTGGGGCTCTAGCTCATGAGCCCTGGATGAAGAATCGCATGCTCTTCTGAGCCAGCCGGGCGCCCCCCTGCTATCATCTTGTTCTGACTTCTGGCCTCCAGAGACAATAAATTCCTGGTAAACCATCCTGTTTGTGGTGCTCTGTTAGTGCAGCCCAAGCAAACTAGTACAACACACAGTTCCCGTGAGGGGGAGGGGCTAGAGTTCCCTTTCAATCTCATGTTTCCAGCCAAATTATCCCTCGAAAATACCTGTGATTATGTGCTTAGTGTCCAGCGGGTGCGAGGAAGAAGTGCTGGGTAACGAGGGAGAGGTGAGGCACGTGGTAGGCTGGGGAGGCAAAACCTCTGAAGGTAGCCAGCCAGGTAGCAAATCCCTCCAACCCGTGTGTCCTGGTCCCAGCTTGCCCCGACCAGGGTCCCAAACTTAGCATGACCGAGCTGCCTGGGTTGGATGCTTACGGTCTTTGAGGAGTTAGTCCCTGGGCCTGGCCCTTGACTTTATGTGTCTCAACATGGGAGATTTTTTTTTTTTAAGATTATTTATTTATTCATGAGAGACACACAGAGAGAGGCAGAGACACAGGCAGAGGGAGAAGCAGGCTCCATGCCAGGAGCCTGACGTGGGGCTCGATCCCGGGACCCCGGGGTCACGCCCTGGGCTGAAGGCAGGTGCTAAACCACCAGGGCTGCCCATTGTTTCTTTATATGCAACCAAAGAGACTGCATGCCTTTCAGTTGTTGTGAGCCATCAACTCTGTTATTTTTCTTAAAAAAAAAAAAAAAATGAATAAAGTAGGTTCCACGTCCACCCTGGAGCCCAAGGCAGGGCTTGAACTCGTGACCCCGAGGTCCGGAGCTGGAGGCTTCACTGACTGAGCCCCAGGGGGCCCCTCGTTTTTCTCAAGGTCATCAAGGGTTCAAGGAGGAGCGGCCCATCCGCTGTGCCTCCTCGGAGCTACTGCCCCGCGAAGGCTTGCACCGGCCGCCTGGCTGCTCACCTGCAGCAGGTGCCCGCAGCCCGGCGGGGCCAGGAGGGGGCGCGACCCCGGGGGTCCCGAGGTCAGGCCGCGGTGAGGCCGCGTGAGGCCGCCGAGGTCAGGCCGGGGTCAGGCTGCGGGCGGGAGCGAGCTGACCCGGGAGGACCTGGGCGGGGTCCCCGCGGGGCGCCTGCTCCGGCCTGGCCTGGCCTCCGCCCGTCTCTGCGGCTCTCACCGACGAATACGTAAAATCTTAAAAACAGGAGAAATAAGGTGAAAGCCTGGGACCCAGGCCGCAGCCCCGCCGCGCGCCCGCCCGCCTCCCCGGCCGGCCCCGCCCCGAGGCCTCGGAGCCAATGGGCGCGAGCCTCGCTGTTGCTGGGCGGGCCGCCGCCCCGAGCCCCGCCCCCGGCCCGCGCACGCGCACTGTCCCTCCCTCCCTCCCGCCCCGCCCCGCCCCGCCCCGCCCCGCCCCGCGCACGCGCGCTCCGCGTCGGGCCTGCCGGGCGCTCGGGGGCGCGCGGGTGGCGGCGGGGCGGCCTCGTGCTCGCGCCCGTGCTCGCGGCCGCGCCCCACCCGCCGCCTCGGCTCCGCGGGGCCCTGCCGGGTCGGGCTGAGGGCCGCGAGGGGCCGCGCCCGGGGCCTCCGGCGCCATCCGGCCTGGTCGTCCGCGGGGCGCCGCCCGAGGCCATGGCCGCCCGCGGGTGTGCGCTGGAGGCGGTGCCGCTGCCCCCCGAGGTGCGGGAGAGCCTGGCCGAGCTGGAGCTGGAGCTGTCGGAGGGTGAGCGCGCGCCGACCCCGCCCGCCCCGGGACCCGGGGCTGACCCGCCCCTGACCCCGCCCCGCCCCCGCCCCGGGGGCCTGCCTGACCCCGCGCCAACCCCGCCCCCGGACCCGACCCTGACCCTAACCCTGGGCCCCGGCCCCGGCCCCGGGATCCTGACCTGCACCAGGGACGCCCACCCGGCATCCCGACCTGACCCCAACCCCAACCCCAACCCCAACCCCAGGACCCAGGACCCCGACCCTGACCCAACCCTCACGGGGACTCAGCCCCGGGATCCTGACCTGACCCGGACCCTGACCCCTGGACCTGGACCCCAACCCCAGACCCATACCCAGGGTCCTGACCCCGACCCTGACCTGGACCAGGGACCTGGACCCGGGATCCCGACCTGATCCTGACCCCAACCCCGACCCCAGGACCCAGGACCCCGACCCTGACCCAACCCTCACGGGGACTCAGACCCGGGATCCTGACCTGACCCGGACCCTGACCCCTGGACCTGGACCCCAACCCGGGGTCCTGACCTGACCCTGACCCCAACCCTGACCTGGACCAGGGACCTGGACCCGGGATCCCGACCTGTCCCTGACCCCAACACCGACCCCCGGACCCAGGACCACCGACCCTGACCTAACCCTCACCAGGGACCCAGACCCGGGATCCTGACCTGACCCTGACCCCGACCCCGGGTCCAGACCCAGGGTCTGACCCTAGACCCGGACCCCAGACCCAGACTCAACCCCGACCCTAACCCCAGACCCCAACCACAGGATCCTGACCTGACCCCGAGATCCCAACCCCAAGACCCCAAACCCTGACCCCAGGACCAGGACCCGACCATAGGATCCTGACCCGACCCTGACCCCGGGGTCCTGACCCCAGACCCGACCCCGACACCAGACCCCAACCCTGGGGTCCTGACCTCAACCCTGACCCCAGGACCCCGAGCCCGGACCTCAACCCCGACCCAGACCCTGACCCTGGACCCCGACCCTCACCTGGGACCCCAGCCCTCCCCAGAGATCTGGACGCAGCCCCCCCCAGCGCCAGTGCCCTGCGGGTCTGGGTGGCTTGGCCTCCAGCTCATGAGTCTGGGTGGGAAGGGGCGCCTCTGGGAGCTCCAGGCGGGGCCTGCTTCCTGGGGCGCGTCCCAGGGCCGGGCGCCCAGCACCCGGCACCTGCCTCTCCGCCGCGCGGCCTAAAGGAACACCTGCGGAGCCCTGAATGCTTAGAACGAGGTTGTTGCCCCATTTCCGGAATTTTAAAAAAATTTAAAAAAAGAAAAGCTGAATGAATGGTTGCTTGTTAAAGAGAGACGGGAGTGATTGCACTTCAGCGGTGGGCGGCTTCCTCTGGAATCCTCTCTCCCGGGCTTGCGTCCTGATGTTCTGTTTGGATCCGCGCTCGGAGCGAGCTCTTGCCCCGCGTCGGGGCAGTGGGGGCCTTTGAGGAAACGCGGCTCAATGTTTGAGTCTGTTTTTTTTTTTTTTTTTTTTAAATTTATGATAGTCACAGAGAGAGAGAGAGAGAGAGAAAGAGAGGCAGAGACACAGGCAGAGGGAGAAGCAGGCTCCACGCACCGGGAGCCCGACATGGGACTCGATCCTGGGTCTCCAGGATCGCGCCCTGGGCCAAAGGCAGGCGCTAAACCACTGAGTCTGGTTTTGAAACCGAAATGCATTTTCAGTTTTTAGATTCGATGGTTTCATAGCCCAGTTATTACCATGTCGGTGAGCGCGTGCGTGGGCGCCCCGGTAATGTCCCCACGCTCGGGGCAGTGGGCGCACGGGTACCTGCTCTGAATTGAACATTGAAATTGTTTGGGTCTGTGGCAGGTGTTCTTTAATGGAAGCGCGAGAAGGGGGTGGACTTGAGAATTCTTTGCAATGAGATGCTCTCGAGAACGAGAACGGGCTTCGGGGGAGGGCCCCGGGCTGCAGGCTTCACACAGCAGGTACCTTCCGCAGAGTGCTCCTAATTTCTGCCCCTGTTTTTGTTATTCCCTCAATTTGTGTTTCGTGGTTGTGTGTTCGAGGGCTTTGTAGGAGCTGACAGATGAGATTGGACCCCTTCCTGAAAGAACCTTGTAATTCATGTTACTTCAGCTAAAAAAATCTCATCCGTGGACTCCGTGGGTGCCGTCCCCACTTTGGCCGTGTGCGCAGCCTCCTCGATGAGTAAGGGGCGGCCGCGGGCGCTGGAAGGTGGCTTCAGCCCGGAGGGTGTGGACTGAGCGTTGACAGCGCAGGGTGCAGCGCGCCAGGGAGGCGGGAGCCCTGGCCTCGGTCCCAGCTTCTAGACTCGCCTGACACCTTTCTTTTGGCCCAAATAGGTCAGTGATTACGGGGCCCAGTCCTGTGGGGCCCTGCCCCCAGGTGTTCCCGCACCTTTGCGAGGAACCTTGTGATGTGGACGCAGGGCCTCCCCGGTGGGCGCGGAGATGCCCCGCGGTAGGGACGGCGGCTGGCAGCCGGTCCGCGCCCCCGGCCTCCCAAGCTTGGGTGAGGTCAGCTGTGGAAGGTGCACAGCAGCCTGTGGGCATCCCATAGCCGTCGGAGAGATTGCGGCGGAGCGCATGATCGTGCCCGGACCCGGGGAGGTGCCTTATTTGTATGATGAACGGGGTGTCATTAGTGAAGCACAGTCTTTTTTTTTTTTTTTTTAAGATTTTATTTATGGGGGATCCCTGGGTGGCTCAGCGGTTTAGCGCCTGCCTTCGGCCCAGGGCCTGATCCTGGAGTCTCCGGATCGAGTCCCATGTCAGGCTCCCTGCATGGAGCCTGCTTCTCCCTCTGCCTGTGTCTCTGCTTCTCTTTCTCTGTATCTCTCATGAATAAATACAATCTTAAAAAAAAAAAAAAAAAAAAGGAATCCCTGGGTGGCTCAGCATTTTGGCACCTGCCTTTGGCCCAGGGCTCGATCCTGGAGTCCCGGAATCGAGTCCCATGTCAGGCTCCCGACACGGAGCCTGCTTCTCCCTCCTCCTGTGTCTCTGCCTCTCTCTCTCTCTCTATGTCTATCATGAATAAATAAATCTTTAAAAAAATAAATAAATAAAAATAAAAAATAATAATAAAAAAAGATTTTATGTATGTATTCCTGAGACACAGAGAGAGAGGCAGAGACACAGGCAGAGGGAGAAGCAAGCTCCCTGCGGGAACCCTGACAAGGGACTCATCCCGGATTCCAGGGTCACGCCCCAGGTCGCCCCGGGTCGAAGGGAGACGCTCCACCCCCGAGCCCCGCCGGGCGCCCCATTGTGAAGCACAGTCCTACAGCAACCAAAATTCGTTTTGTTGTCACCGTTTAAAACTTGGATCAAGTAGAAGTAGGAAGCGCGCCTCCCCTCCCCCATCACACAAGGGGCGGTAGACTTCTGATCAGAATAAAGTCCTGTCGAGCAGGCTCAGGTTTGTCTGGAAGAGAACGGCGCGCACCGTCCAGGTGAGGCGGAGCCGGGCAGGCTACAGGAGAGCGGAGCCCGCAGACACGGCGCTGCCGCACGGAGGCTGGTGGGGGTAGAAACCTGGATAATCTGGAAAATCCTGCACAGCTTCCCTCGACCTGTACACCAGTAGGGACTAGTTGAAAGTGTGGCCCTGCCTTTGTTCACTCCTTTGTGGTCTCGGTCTCACACCCTCCCTGGGTTGTTGGCATTAACCACTGTAATCGGGGTCAGCCCTCAGGGGCTTCGGGTTGCAGAACGCGGGGGTTGCTTTCCTGTAGGGCCGCTTGCTGGCTTTAGGGTATAGATTCCCAGGAGGGAAATAAGGCAGCACTGCGGTCTCCCCCTAACTTTCCAGGCTGTTGCACCCTTTTTGGGATCTTCTTCAAATTAAGATGAAGATGAAGATGAAAGGTGGAGCTACAAACTCCCCACCCTTAGACACCTCCCAGCCCCCCCCACCTACCCTAGACAAACACACACTTCACACACGTGGCTCCTCAAAACCTGTGAGGATGTCCATGGGTGAAAGTGACGCTCTTAGAAGTGTAACTTTGACTTTAAAAAAGAATTAATTCCCAAACATTGGTGTTTTACCTATTATAGTGTCAGATTATCTTCTAAATACTTCACAACTCATTTTGTACAGTATCTTGGGGTTATTGATGCTGAACTGCCTTAAAAACCTGGTTGGTGGGATGCCTGGGTGGCTCAGTGGTTGAGCGGCTGCCTTGGGCTCACGGCGTGACCCTGGGGTCCCGGGATCGAGTCCCGCAGCCAGATCCCTGCAGGGAGCCTGCTTGTCCCTCTGCCTGGGTCTCTGCCTCTCTGTGTGTCTCTCATGAATAAATGAATAAAATCTTGAAAAACAAAACAAAACAAAACCTGGATGGTGGTGTAAAGTGCTGCTTTGTCTGAGTGGCCTGCGTGCTTTAGAAAGGAAATTCCTACACAGTCGACTACATTTGTTCCACTCCTGTTTCTTTATTCCCGTTAATCGGTCTGTTTCAAAGCTTTACCTTCAGTCTGTTTCTGGTTTTACGCCTTCTGTTAACAGGGCCTTAGCCTGGATGCGGGCAAACAAAAAGGGGAAAAGCTCTGTGGGTGTAGAGGAAGGGACTTCTTGACAAGCTTTTTTCCTCGTTAAATGTCTTTAATGTCTGTAATTTGTGATATGATTCTTAGTATTCAGAATGGGAGCCTGACCTTGCCTTTACATCGTTGAGCACTGGTGGTGCTTCCTAAATACTTTGTGGTGTATCCAAGTTCTCCCGGCCAGATTCTTTTCGTCCCTCAAAGCCCAGCCCAGGTGCCTTCTTAGTTTGAACCTTCCCTGATCATGTCCGACGTGGCTACTTTCTTGGATTTCTTATCACACTTTCTCCCGCTTTTGGAATTCTTGGCACTTACTGTTTTTTATATTTGTTATTTGTATATATATCTCTGTGCTCCGCGACTGCCGAGTGCCCACTGGGTGCTGGCCGATGCTTTGGCTCTCCGGTCAGGGTTGGCTCTGTTTCTCCAGTGGTCCCCTTTGCACACTGTTTTATTAAAAAGTGATGCAGATACAGGGGCAGAGAAGTGACACAGTCCAAAGGAAATGTAGGGTAGAGTGAGTGCGTGTGAGTGCGAGTGAGCGAGTGTGAGTGCGTGTGCGTGTGAGTGTGGTGCCCCACTCCCCGCCCAAGTGTTCTCTGGTGTCCGTTTCCGGCCTGTCCTTCCAGAGGGATCTGCCAGGGGCTCCTAAATGGTGGTCCAGAGACCCTTTCTGGGTGCCTGTGAAGGAAACCTTTTCATAATGACACTGAGATGTCATCCCTACTTTCTGTGTTTGTACCGACGGTGCAGAAGCAGTGCGGGCACCTTCGCGCCAGTCAAGGCCAGGCCCCAGTGAGCAGCAAAAACAGGCGTCGCTTTCACTTCAATGTATCCTCCCTTGATGAAGCAATAAAAATCAATTTTCTTAGGTCTCGACCCTTGAATGCCCATCTTTTTAATAGTCCCTGTGAGAAAATGGAAAGTGCTGCGCAGAGAGGGCAGGGCCTGTTGTGAGGAACAGCACTTGTGCATTTTGAGAGTGAAGAGGACAAGCCACTTTTTTTTTTATGTTAGAGAGAGAGAGAGAGAGAGAGAGAGAGGCAGAGACACAGGCAGAGGGAGAAGCAGGCTCCATGCACCGGGAGCCCGATGTGGGATTCGATATCGGGTCTCCAGGATCGCGCCCTGGGCCAAAGGCAGGCGCCAAACCGCTGCACCACCCAGGGATCCCAGGACAAGCCACTTCTATTGTAGAATGCCGCGTTTACTTGAAAAATTGTTGTAGGACAAACCGTGTTTACCGAGACTTGGGTGTCTGGTGGACAATTTCTGGAACATAAATGAGTGAAAACAACTGTCAGAATTTAGGGCCAATGATAATATTCGTGCTTTTGAACAAAAATTAAAATTTTATACAACTTATCTGAGCATGCCAGCTTCTTATTAAATACTTTTCTTGATGAGCTCAGTGACATTGTTAATGTCAGTTTTTGAAATTATATGATGAAATACGTCAACATTAAGAAGATCTATGATTCTGTGAACCATTATTTTTTTTTTTAAAGATTTTATTTATTGGGATCCCTGGATGGCGCAGCGGTTTGGTGCCTGCCTTTGGCCCAGGGCGCGATCCTGGAGACCCGGGATCGAATCCCACATCGGGCTTCCGGTGCATGGAGCCTGCTTCTCCCTCTGCCTGTGTCTCTCTCTGTCTGCCTCTCTCTCTGTGACTATCATAAATAAATAAAAAATTAAAAAAAAAAAAAAGATTTTATTTATTTATTCATGAGAGAGAGAGGCAGAGACACAGGCAGAGGGAGAAGCAGGTTCCACGCAGGGAGCCCCACGTGGGACTCGATCCAGGACCCCGGGGTCACGCCCTGAGCCGAAGGCAGACGCTCAACCACTGGGCCCCCCGGGCACCCCTGAAAACACATTTTTATTTCATCTTTTCATGTGTTCTTTTACCTGACGTGATATGCAACATTTATTTAAAGTAGAACTGAATTCACACAGAGTGGTCACTGTCCTGGGTTGTGGCTGAGGCAGGGAGGCCCGAGTTCCTTATTCGGCTCTGCCAGTAGAGCCTCTGAGCCTGATTGTCGCGCCGCATTTTGTTCGCAGTGAGCTTGCTTCTGCGTAAGACTGACGATCTCTGTGGATCCATCTTTATTAACAAGCTCATCTAAGGTTTCCGATAGTGCACGTGTGTGTTCGAAGGGCTAGGAAATGACGCACCACACGGCGAGGAGACACCCATGTCATCGGTGAAGGATCCAACACCCAAGAGGAGCTGCCTGTGCCGTTTGCTGGCCAGGGTCACTTGCGCGGGTGCAGTGGGGCCCTGCCCTCCGCGCGGACGTGAACGGCCTCCGTCGTCAGATTCCTGGGGGTCGGAGGCCGCACCTCAGACGGTGGCGGGGCAGCTCACCAGGGCCTCCTTTCCGGCTTCGCTGGTCCTCAGCTTGTGCCCCTGGCTTGGCCCTGCCACTGTTTCAGGAAACATCGAAATCAGCATCGTTTCGAGATAACGGGTATAGAAATGAGGGGTTCTGGCCTCATGATTAGGTGCTCGTGGTGTTGTGGACTGACTTGTGTCCCCGCGATGCCCGCAGGACTGCATTAGAGGGGGTTAAGGTCACAGGGGGTCACGCAGCGCTCGGCCACCGGGGTCAGCGTCCCTGTCACGCGAGCCGCCGGGGGTGTGCGTGGGGGGGTCCGGGCGGCTGAGGACGGAGCCCCAGGCCTTCCTGCCCGCGGGACCGCGCCCACGTAGCTTCTGCGGTTTGAGGCCTGTGTGCCCGAGCAGATGACACCGCGTCACGCCGCCCTTGAGCTGGGCCGGGCAGGGGGGTGGGGAGGTGGGGGGGGGTGAGGAGTTTGGACCGTGGGCCTCGGCAAGTGAGGGGCGTGAGGGCCGAGCCAGGCCCGCCCTCGGGGAGCGCAGGTCACCCCCGCCCGGCAGCCGCATGTCCCACGCGTCCCTGAGGCACTTGGAGCGTGGCTAGCGGGCTTAGGAAATTGAAGTCAGTATAACTGACTTTTACTTAATTAAAATATAATTTTCAGTCTTAAAATTTTAAAATACTCCCACAAAATTAGAAATATAATAAGAGATCCTGCCGCATAAACTCCTGTTGCCGTGACAGCTGGCGACGAGGAGACAGAGCTGGGGGTGCCCGCCCGCCTGCTCGACAGGTCCCCGGGAGCCGCGAAGGACCGGAACCAGCGAGCCGCCGCGCGGCTGGGCGCGCATCCCGGGCATCGGGCGCCTCCACGCCGGGAGGAGCTGCCCTGAAAGAACCAGCCGGAAGCCCCCGTCACAATAGCAGCAAAGCCGTATGGTGCCAGGAGTGTCCCGCTGAACCTAAGATGGGCCAGTTGTCCCACGGAAATTCACGCAAGTTCCCGAGAACCCCCGGGGGACGGAGAGGGCCGGGCCGCGTCGTGTCGTCGGCTGGGGACGGACGCTGAATGTCACCTAGGCCTGTTGTCCCAAAATATGTGTAGATGTTGTCTGACCCTCGAGTTTTTTTAGAAATTGTATTTGTTTATTTGAGAGAGAGAAAGCGTGTGGGGCTGAGGGGCGGGTGGCAGGGAGCCGCCTGACGATGACCTGGGGCTGCATCCCCAGACTGCGGCATCATGACCTGAGCCGGCGGCGGACGCTTTACCGCCTGAGCCACCCAGGTGCCCCCGTGACCCTAGGATTTGTAAGAGACTAAACTGCCAGGAAGAGTTGAGACATTTTTCAAGTGGGAAGAACAAGGTTAAGGCTCATTCCCCACCAGATAAGCAGGACTGATTTTAAACTGTGGCAGTAAATAAATAAACGTGGTGTATTGAGTTATGTGGGAACGGACAGAGCGACCGCTGGGACAGATCAGAAATGCTTCTCCGAGTTGGTGCCAGGACTCTGAGTACAGAGAGACGCTTTAACAGGTTGTGCCAGCGCAGCGACAGGCTGCAAGGGCATGTGGACGACCCGCGCCGTGCGCCCTGCCCGAAGGCCTCCCGTTAGAACAACGCCCCGAGGATACCCTGCACAGCTCCCCACCCTGCCCTTGGCCATGGGGGCCAACGGGGGCGATTGCAGTGTGGCACGTGTGCGCTTCCCAGAACCCAGGAGATCTTGAAAACAGACGGCCGGTTTTCTGTGTTTGAAAAAGGGCCAGGGTGGCGGCTCTCCTGAGGGGCTCTGTTGGAAGCGGGTCTTCCTTACTGACAAATGGTGGGCGCAGGCGAGCTGGTGCGGAGACGCCCCGAGGCGGAGGCAGCTCGGGTCCTCACCCTCCTCTCTCTGGTCTGGAGCCGTGTTTTCTGGCGCATGCGGAGGCCGGGCTGGAGGAGCACAAAGGTGGGCGCAGAGGAGCTACAGAGCACGTTGCAGGGATGGAGGGCCGTGGAACGGAGAGAATGGTCTGAAAGAGAACCCATGGAACTCGGAAAGAATGTGTGCACTTTCTACCTGTGGAGTGTGGGGCGTCCGGGGGCATTTGGAGATGTACGACTGGTACTTTCTAGAAAGGCTTGTGTAGGAGTAGAGATCGGGAGTCCTTGGGAGGAAATCATGAAGCCCTAGGACAAAATCATGGGGAAAAAGACTCTTGAAGGAAAGACAGAGAAAGGGCGCCACAGCAGGAGGAGTGTGGGCATATGGGCAGGGGAAGCAGGAGAACGGGCTTCACCACAAGGTTGACGTGACCACCATCAGGTAAACATGAGTTCATCTCTCAAATCTCATAGAAATGGTAGAAATTGGGATCCCTGGGTGGCGCAGCAGTTTGGCGCCTGCCTTTGGCCCAGGGCGCGATCCTGGAGACCCGGGATCGAATCCCACATCAGGCTCCCTGTGCTTGGAGCCTGCTTCTCCCTCTGCCTATGTCTCTGCCTCTCTCTCTCTCACTGTGTGCCCATCATAAATAAATAAAATAAAATTAAATAAAAAAAAGAAATGGTAGAAATTTTATTTATTACTTTTTTATTTTTATTTTTTTTAAATATTTTTTATTTTAATTTATTTATTCATAGAGACACAGAAAGAGAGAGGCAGAGACACAGGCAGAGGGAGAAGCAGGCTCCATGCAGGGAGCCCGACGTGGGACTCGATCCCTGGTCCAGGATCACGCCCCGGGCTGCAGGTGGCACTAAACGGCTGTGCCACCAGGGCTGCCCTATTACTTTTTTAAACTTTATTTATTTAAGTAATCTCTGCCCCCAACATAGGGTTCAAACTCAGGACCCCGAGATCAGCAGCCTTGGGCTCCTCTGACTCAGCCAGCCCGGTGCCCTGAAATAGTAAAAATTTTTAAAATTAAAAAGAAATTCATAGCAGTCTAGATTCTGGAAAGTCAGAAAGGTGGATAAGAAGAGCGAGCCCCGTCCCATCTAGGTAGGGAAGATAGGAAATGAGGCAGAGTCGTAACAGAAGGACAGTGTTCTTTGAACCAAGTCGGGGAGGGCTAGTGGTGGGAGGCGGTGGCGAGGAGGGGATGTAGTTTCCAGGGGTTCTGCGGGGCCCCCACACCACTCCCTTAGAAGGACGCCCGTTGTCTGGGAGCGAGGGTCTCTGCCGGAGCAGAGTCTCCACTTGGCTCCTCAGGAGAGTTCGCCCGAATAGGAGGGTAGGAGGTGCGCAGCTGAGAGACTGGAACCGCACCCGAGTGGATGGTGTTTAGGTTCTCCTTCCAGTTGCAAGAGTATTCTGAGTTCTGATCATGAGTGTCCCATAAGAATCATACCCTAGGGATCCCTGGGTAGCTCAGCGATTTAGCGCCTGCCTTCGGCCCAGGGCGTGATCCTGGAGTTCCGGGATCGGGTCCCACGTCGGGCTCCCGGTGCATGGAGCCTGCTTCTCCCTCTGCCTGTGTCTCTGCCTCTCTCTCTCTGTATCTCTCATGAATAAATAAATAAAATATTTAAAAAAAAAGAATCATACCCTAGTGGGCTTTATCTCACCACGTAATGTTTAAAACCATTCTTGAATGACGTGTCTACTATTTTAATTTTTATTTATTTTAAGATCTTTCTTGAAAAAGCAGTCAGAGTGAGTCTTATTTTATTTTTTTTAAGATTTATTTATTTATTCATGAGAGATAGAGAGAGAAAGAGAGGCAGAGACAAGCAGAGGGAGAGGCAGGCTCCTCCCAAGAGCCCCACATGGGACTCGATCCTGAATCCCGGGATCACCACCTGAGCAGACGCTCAACCGCTGAGCCACCCAGGTGTCCCTATTTTAAAAAGTAATATCTACACCCAACATGGGGCTGAAACACACCACCCCAAGATCAGGAGCCCCACTCTCCACTAGCTAAGCCAGCCAGGCACCCCTGGCTGCTATTTTTAAAAGGTCTGTTTTCTATTACATATGTATGTAATACAAAGTTGGTGGCCAAGAGCTGTATTTTTTAAAGCTTTTATTTATTTATCTATTTGAGGAGAGAGTGAGATCACAATCCAAGCCAAAATCAGGAGTTGGATGCCCAACCGACTGAGCCACCCGGGTGTCTGCCACGGGCTGTATCTTTCTGGAAGAGCCTTGTTACCCTTCTCTGTGACATTGCTGTATCTCCTTGTGTGTTCAGTGTCTTACTTCAGTGAAATGGGATAATTTAGACAAGCTCATGAGGACCCGGGAATGGAAGGCCGACATTTGCACTGAGCGAGGACTCTGATCCTTGGGAAGTGCAGCCTGGCCAACTGCAAAATTCAGCTTGAGAGTCTTTTAAGAGTCAAAGCTATGGTGTGGATGATTACTTCTTGTTTAATCTTTTTTCTAATATTTGCAGTATTTCAAACATAACCGAAAAGTAGAGAGAATCATGGTATATGCACCCATGTACCTACCACCTGATTTTTCAAAAAATTAGAATTTTGGAAGGGTGGATTTTGTCATATTAGCTTCCCCCGTAGTCCACGTGGAGAAGGGTTCCCCAGGGGAGGCTTTGAGGCCTCGGCGCACACACAAGCCAGCATGGTAAGAACTCCGGAAAAGAGGAATGGAGAGCACCTTCCATCTGGGTCAGGCTCACAGGGTGGCTGCTGGTGGGAAGTAGAGGTGTCAGGGCGGGCTCAGTTTTGGACTAAGTGGACGCAGGATGGGTTGGGGCAGCTTTGGTATGAGTGTCCCGGTCAGCTGGCTCTGGCCACAGCTCCTCTGTCACCCTGTCCGTTGAGTGCTGCTGCTAGACCGACACACAGTCAGGGTCATTCAGGTTATCTGTGCAACCACAGCGTTGGGATACACCTGGCTTTGTTGACCGAGACGTGTTTGCCCTGCCAGAGTGACTCAGGAAGTGCGGGTTCTCCCTCCTGAGAGCATAGCTGTTCTGAAGACCACACGTGGTTCTTACTGGTCTCTCATTGTAATGCACATACGGGAAGTCCCCCCAGAATCCTGTCGTGATCCCTCTGAGCCTGTGAACACTGCCATGTTTGGGAAAAGCAGTTTTGCAGATGTGATTAAGGATCTGGAGAGGAGTCGCCTGGGTTCTTCGGGTGGAACTTACATGCCATCCAGCGTGTCTTTAGAAGACAGAGGCAGAGGGAGAATGGACCCACACAAATGGAGGGGGGCAGGGGGACAGCACGGCCGACCCGGGAGTGATGTGGCCCCGGGTTGGGGGATGCTGGCAGAGTCCGGGAACGGATTTGACCCCGCAGGCCTCAGAGGTCACCCTGACTCTGGCTCCGTGAAACGGAGTCTGGACTTCTGACCTCCAGAACTGTGAGTAAGGAAGTGTTCTTGTTTTAAGCCACCAAGTTGTGGCAATTTGTTACAGCAGCTGCAGGATATGAGTCCGCTCACCTCAAGGTCTGCTGCATACATAGAGAAAATGTTTTCTTTTTTATTATAATTACCTCTTTGTGAATTTTTAAAAATATATTTTATTTATTTATTCATGAGAGACACAGAGAGAGGCAGAGACACAGGCAGAGGGAGAAGCAGGGTTCCCGCGGGGAGCCGGATGTGGGACTCGATTCTGGGACTCAGGGTCACGCCCTGGGCTGAAAGCAGATGCTCCACCGCTGAGCCCCCGGGTGCCCCTCTGTGTCTTTTTCTTAGCTCTTCTCTCTCTTTCGGGTTAGACGATCTCCCTTGACGTGCACTCGCTCTCGCACACCCTTTATTCCCCGTCTTCACTCTGCCATGACGACTTCCCAGGGGACATCCCATCTCCACTGTTGTGTTTTCAGTTCTAATTCCCATTTCCCACCGGTTCCCACTGAACTGCCTGACATCCCCTCTCCATTCAGTCATGACAATAACCCTTTCCTTTAATTCTTTGAACATATCCTCCTTTGACTCTTGAGACACATTTATAGTAGCTTCTCTACGGCCACCGTTTGCCCAGCCAAGTGTCCAGACCATCCCGAGTTTCATTACTGCTGATTGATTTGTTCCTTTAACTGCGGATTACATTGTCTATACCCTTTTTGTTTAGTGGGGTTTTTTTAATTGTCTATTGAAATGATTGATAATACATTTAGGAAGTCTGCATGTTCTCGCTCACTGGCTACTGATGTTCGTCCTGGCAGAGAGTCAGTCACTGGATGATCGTCTTGAAGGTGGCCAAGCCTGGCTTTACACCTTCTTTGGCTGGTCTGTGGAGACTTCAGAGTGATTCCTAAGCTCCTTCTCTTGGTGGGACTCAGATGCCAAACTGTCTTCTCTGGAAGTGCTGTCCTGGGTTGACTTTTTAGGGCAGGACTGGAGCGGGCCTCACCGTTGGTATGGTCACTGATCCCTGGGTGTGGCTGTATGGGGTCTTAGCAGGTTGCTGGGGGGCTGCACTCTCCATCCTTTTTTTTTTTTTTTAAGATTTTATTTATTCATGAGAGACTCAGAGACAGAGGCAGAGACACAGGCAGAGGGAGAAGCAGGCTCCATGCAGGGAGCCTGAAGCAGGACTTGATCCCGGGACCCTGGGATCATGCCCTGGGCCAAAGGGAGACGCTAAACCGCTGAGCCGCCCAGGGATCCCCATGTTTTTTCTTTTATGGTTAATAATCTTCGTGTCCTATATAAGAGTTCTTTCCCTACCTCATGGTCATGGATATATTCTTTTATATTATTTTTAAAGAGATTTATTGATCTTTCACATTTAGATGCATAGTCCACCTGGAATTGAATTTTGTGAGAAAGAGTCATTTCATTTCTGTTTCATGAGGATACCCTGTTGACCCAGCATATTTATGGAGAAGGCCATCTTTTCCCTACTGCTCTGGAGTGATGCCTGGTCCCTTCCTCTCCTTGTCTCCCTTAGCATCTCACTCTGCTCCCTACTTAGCTTCACAGCGCGCGTTCATGTCTGGTCAAGTCTGCCCCTTTCTGTTTCTCAAGTTCGATTTGCTAATCTCGGCCCTTTGCATTTTTCCATGTGCATTTTAGCATCAGCTTGTCTATTTCTACACACATACACACAAAAACCCTCCAAGAGTTCTGATTATAATTACTCAGACTCTAAAGATCCATTTGGACAGAAATGATATCTTTACGGTGTTGAATATGCAGATTCACAAACATGCTGCATCCCTTCATTTCTTTAGTTCTTTTAAGCTTTACCTCAGTAGTACTTTTAGTTTATTTATTTATGAGACACAGAGAGAAAGCTAGAATGAGCAAAGAGGGGCAGAGGGAGAGGGACAAGCAGGCTCCTTGCTGAGCACAGAGCCCACGTAGCGCTCCTTCCCAGAACCCCAGGGTCGTGACCTGAGCTTAAGGCAGACACTTAACTGACCGACCTACCCAGGCACCTCTGTCTTTTTGTTTTGTTTTGTTTTTAAATCACAGTCCTACTTTTCTAATTCCTCGAACATAATGATCATGGTTATTTTAAAAGGTGGATTTCCTGTCTGTATTTTCCTGTTATCTGTTGGTTTTCATGGGTTGTAGTCACAGCTTCCTGTTGCCTAGAGGCCAGACACTGTAGGTGTAGCAGTGATTTGTGACTGTAGATGTTTCTTTGTGTAAAGGGTGGATGGACTGGGGGTGCATACAGTCCAAGATCACCTTAATCCATGTACAGAGAGAGTGCTTTGGAACTAGCTCTTGCGAGGGCTACTCCGAGGGCTACTCTATTCCCAGTTCATGCCCAAGCTGCGATCCCTCTGGCTCTCCGATAACCTAGGCTGTCTATGGGCCTCCTCCTCCTCCTCCTCCTCCTCCTCCTCCTCCTCAGTGAGTGCTCCACCTCATGAGAGCATGGAAGCTCTGCCTAGCTCGGCTACTTAGTTGTTCCTTTTGGAATCATCAGACCCCCTCCAGTGGGAGTTCTTCACTTCTTTGTTAGTTTCTGGTATCCTCAAACAGATTTCAAAAATATTTCTTTTTTTTTTTTAAGATTTTATTTATTTATTCGTGAGACAGAGAGAGAGGCAGAGACCCAGGCAGAGGGAGAAGCAGGTTCCACACAGGGAGCCCGACATGGGACTCGATCCCGGGTCTCCAGGATGGCGCCCTGGGCTGAAGTCGGCACTAAACCGCTGAGCCACCTGGGGCTGCCCAGAATACACATTCTTCTCAAGCCCACCTGAAGCATTCGCCAAGAGAGACCACATTCTGGGCCGTAAAACACATCTTCACAAATTTAAAAGAATAGAAATCATACAATGTTTGCTCTCAAACCACAACAGAATTGAACTAGAAATCAATAACAAAGAGAACTCAAAATATGTAGAATAAACAGCATAATTCTAAATAAAACAGGTCCAAAGAGAAATCCTAAAATATTTTGAACTAAAAGAAAATAAAAGCACAACTTATTAAAATTTGTGGAATGCAGCAAAAGCAGTACTTGAAGGGAAACTTACAGCATTAAGAAGAAAGATCAAAAGTCAGTAACCTGAATGGACATTGGGAGCATTAGGCTGAGTGAAATAAGGCAGAGAAAGACAAATACCCTATGATCTCATTTATATGTGGAATCTAGCATAACAAACAGAGCTCATAGATCTAGAGAACAGATTGGTGGTATTTGAAAGTTGCTAAGAGAGTAGATCTTAAAAGTTCTCATCACAAGAAAAAAATTGAACTGTGTGTGATGCTGGCTAACTATACCTAATTATGTTCATTTCACAGTACATACAAATAACAAATCATGTTGTACACCTGAAGCTAATATAATATTACACGTCAATTATATCTCTATTTAAAAGATCAATTACCTAAGGATTCTTTCTTAGGCTATAAAAGGAAAAACAAATTAAATAAAAACTAAGTAGAATAAAAGAAATAAGAATTAGAGCAGGAATAATGAAACTGAAAACCAGAAATCAATAGAAAAGCTGGGTCTTTGAAAATCAATAAAATTGATAGGTATTTAGTCAAGCCAATTAAGGAAAAAACAGAGAGGACACACATTAATATCAGAAATGAAAGAAATCCTGCAGATCCTTTGGGCATTAAAAGGATAATAAAGGAATACTATGAACAACTCTGCACACCGGAATTTGATAACCTAGATGAGAAAGATCAACTCCTTGAAAGATAGAATCTGCCAAACTCACACAAGAAGAAATAAACAAACTGAATAGGCCTATATTAATAAGTTCAATCAATAATTAGCTACCTTTCAAACTAGAAAGCAGACCCTAGGCACAGATGGGTTCGTTGGGGGAATTCTATCAAGCATTTAAGGAAGAGATAATACCAGGTCTCTATAGTCCCTTTCATAGACTAGAAGCAGAGGGAATGTGTCCTTCCATGAGGTCCCATTACACTGATACCAAAACCAGACATAGATGAACATGAACATAGATGCAAAAATTCTCAAAATATTAGAAAATTTAGTCCAACAGTGTATAAAGAGAATTATAATTAAGGTGGACACATGATGAGATGAGCACTGGGTGTTATACTATATGTTGGCAAATTGAATTTGAATAAAAAAAATTATATACTATGACTAAGCAGGATATATCCTAGGTCTTGCGAGGCTTGTTCAACATTTAAAAATCAATTCATGGAAAATCTATCACAGCAACAGGCAAAAGAAAATCATGTGATTATATTAAAGATGCAGAAAAAGCATTTGGCAAAACACCACACCGATTCACGATCAAAACTCTGAGTAAACTAAGACTAGAGTGGGACTTCCTCAACTTAATAAAGCAGACTATCTTATGTAAGAAACCTACAACTGGGGACACCTGGGTGTCCCTGCCTTCAACTCAGGGCATTATCCTGGGGTCCTGGGATCACATCCCACATGGGGCTCCTTGTGGAGAGCTTGCTTCTTGCTCTGCCTGTGTCTCTGCCTCTCTCTCTCTCTCTGTGTCTCTCATGAATAAATAAAATCTTAAAAAAAAAAAAAAACAACAACCCATGACTAACATCATACTTAATGGGTAGGAACTGAAAGCTTTCCCTGTAAGAAGATATAAGGCAAGAATGACCCCTCTCACCACTCATTTTCAACATTGTAGTGGAAAAAAATGTATAGATTGGGAAGGAAGAAATAAAACTCTCTTTGTTTACAGATAACATGATTGTCTATATAGAAAATCCAAAAGAATTAACAAGTCCCCCCTCCAAAAAAAAAAAAACCCTGAAACTAATACACAGTTATAGCAAGGTTGCATGATACAAGGTTAATATGCAAAGGTCAGTCACTTTGCTAAATACCAGCACTGAACAAGTGGAATTTGAAATTAAAAACACAGTATCATTTACAGTAGCACTTCCCAAATTAAATACTTAAGTGTAAAAAAACAAAGTATGTACAAGATCTATATGAGGAAAACTACAAAATACTGAAGAAAGAAATCAAAGAACTAAATAAATGGAGAGATAGTCTATGTTCATGGATATGCAGACAATATTGGCAAGAGGTCAGTTCTTCCCAAGTGGATCAAATAGATTCAGTGCAGTCCCAATCAAAATGTCAGCATTTTGTCGACATTGACAAACTGGTTCTAAAGTTTATAGGGAGGGGCAGAAGACCCAGAATAGAAACATAATTTTGAAGAAGATAAAGTTGGAAGACTGACACTTTGTGAAATGAGGACTTACTGTAAAGCTGTAGTAATCAAGAGTGTGTTGTGGTGTCAACAGAAGGGACAAGTCAATGGAGCAGAATAGAGAATCCAGAAGTAGACCCACATGAACATAGCCAATTAGTCTTTGATGGAAGAGCAAAGCTTATCCAGTGGAACAAAGATGGTCTTTCTAACAAATGGTCCTGGAACAACTGGACATCCATAAGCAAAAAAATGAACCTAGGCATGGACCCCTCACAAAAAGTTAACTTAAAATGGATCTCATGCCTAAATGTAGACTATAAAACTAGAGGGTAGATAGAAGCTAACATAGAAGAACACGTAGATGAACTTAGTATGTGATGACTTTTTAGATACAACACCAAAGACACAATATGTGATATGAATAATTGATCAGATACATTCTGTTAAAAACTTGTGCTCTGGGGATCCCTGGGTGGCTCAGCTGTTTAGCGCCTGCCTTTGGCCCAGGGCACGATCCTGGAGTCCCGGGATCGAGTCCCACGTTGGGCTCCTGGCATGGAGCCTGCTTCTCCCTCCTCCTGTGTCTCTGCGCCTCTCTCTCTCTCTCTCTCTCATAAATCATAATAAATAAATAAATAAATAAATAAATAAATAAATATTTAAAAAAAAACAAAAAACGTGTGCTCTGGAAAAGACAATGTTAAGAGGAAGAGAAGACAGACCATTGGCTGGGAGAAAATATTTATGGAAAAATACATCTGATAGAGAGGACTGTTATCCAAAATATACAAAGAACTCTTAAAACTCAACAGTGAAGAAACAACCAGATTGAAAAACGGTCCAAAGACCTTAACAGACACCTCACCAGAGAAGACATATAGATGGCAAATAAGCATATAAAAAGATGCAGTACATCAGATGTTATTGGGGACATGAAACTTAAAACAATGATGACACCGCTGCAGATCTCTAGAGTGGCCACAATCCAGAATATGTACAACAGCAAGTGCTGATGAGGATGTGGCGCGACAGGAGCGCTCATTCCCTGCTGGTGGGAACGCAGGATGGGGCAGCCACTTTGGAAGACAGTTTGGTGGTTTCTCACAGAATTACACATGCATATGACCCAGCGATCATATTCTTTGGTATTTACCCAAAGGAGTTGAAAACCTATGTCTGCACAAAAACCTGCACACGGTTGTTTACAGGAAATTTGGAAGCAACCAAGATGTCCTTCAATAGGTGAATAGATACATCGGTTCATCCAGTAATGGAATATTCAACACTAAGAAGAAAAGAGCTGTCAAGCCATGAAAAGACATGGAGGAAACTTAAGTTCATATCAGTAAGTGAGGTCAATATGAAAAGGTTACTGTATGATCAAACTATATGACATTTTGGAAAACTATGGAGACCGTAGAAAGATCAGTGGTTGCCAGGGATTGGGGAGTAAGGGAAGGGTGAACAGCACACAGATTTTTTAGGGCAGTGAAAATACTCTGTGTGCCATCATAATGATGGATATGTTATTAAACATTTGTCCAAACCCATAGAATGTGCAAAACCAAGAGTGAACCATAACTGTGGACTTGGGGTAATTACTGTGTGTCTGTATAGTTTATCAGTTGAAACAAATGCACCGCTGTGGTGGAGGATGTCTTGGGGCAGAGGGCAAATGGAAACTCTCCTACTTGCCCTTAATTTTCTATGAACCTGAAACTGGTCTTAAAAAAAAAAAAAGCTTTAATTAAGTTAAAAAATATATATGTATATAGCTTTAATTAAGTAAAATAAAACAAAACATAGAAGGGGGAAAAAATCCCCAGCCTCCTGGAAAATAAATCTGCAGGCCCAGATGGTTTCACTGACAAATTATATCACTTAAAAAAGAAAAAACACCAGTTTTATATAGTCTGTTCCGTGTATTTTTAACTTTTTATTTTGAAATAATTTTAGTTTCATTGGTAGCAGAAATAGTACATAGAATTCATTCAGTTTCCTGCAATAACATCTTATATAACCATATACATCATCAAACTATTTCCCATATATTCTTAATTACAGTTATTGTGCTAAAAAATGTAAAGAATTCAGAAGTGTGTGAGGTAAAAACTATTTCTCACACCTACCCCAAGCTAAATAAATAAATCACTGTTAATAATTTGTTGAGCATCCATCCAGGCATTTTTGGCACACACAGAAATACATACACCTACCAGCCTGCGTAGTTCTATTTATTGGTTGTTACCAGAATTCTACCATTCTTTATGTATATAGTTTCCAACTTACTGCTTCTACCTACTAGTACAGCATGAATCATGTAAGTAATACCCATCCCGCACCTTCCAAATAGTGGGGTGTGTTTGTCGTAATGCTGTATGGCAGCAGATTTACTTCTTCCTCTCCTTCCTCTCCCTCCTCCTCGTCCTCCTCCTCCTCCTCGTCCTCCTCCTCCTCCTCCGCCTGTTAGGAACTCTGGTGTCTGGGTTGCAACCTGGAGATGTTCCTTGCAATTTTGCATTTATAATCCGGAGTGACTTTGGTTCGCAGCAGTGGAGGTCACCGGGCGCCGGTGTTGTGGCCATGGCTGGAGGGCTGGTCAGCACAGCGAGCAGCGAGCAGCAGCCCATGGACCCCCAGAGAAGGACGGGCCCTGGCATCTCCCCAAGCCCCCCCACCTGGGTGCCTGGCCAGGGATGAGCTCTGTCCTCAGTGGCTCCTCCCCCTGCCCCACATGGGCTCCCCGAGTTGCATGCAGCCAGCTTGGGAGTTAGGCTCTGCTCTTTGTCTCGGTGGTTACAGAACTTGGCTTCAGAGGGTTTGGATTGGGGCCACTTTTCTACTAGCTTAGTGGTTCCGTGTCCACACTCTCCTTGGAATTCCACCTTCGTCTTTGTGCGGGTGGAAGTCTGCATGCGGTGCTGTGTCGGCTGAGTGTCTACGTTGGACACGAGAAATGTGGCAACTGGTTACACGTGAAAATGTGCAGCTTAGTTGTGTTCAGCTGGTTCCGGAGAAAGCGCGAGACCAGTTTTGTGAGGTCACAGGCAGGAAGCGGGGAGTTAACGTTCATTTCTGAATGCCCTCTGGCACCCTCCCTGTGGAAATGTGGTGGAAATGTGCGTTTGGAATGAGAATCGAGGAAGGAGCCAGCTGAGGGGAATGAGCACTTAATTTTTAAATATCCTGGAAAATCAGTCCTCTGCTTTTAAATAGGGGTTTATCAGTTTTAATGTAGTGTAACAGTATTTAGTTTTCATTTAATTTTGTCTTAATCACACATTTTTGTATATTTCAAAAGAATCATTTTTTAGTAGATATTGCTTTAAAAAATACATGCGCTTTAAAGTTGTTCACAAGTTAAAAAATAATAAGCTCAATTATACAGTCCTATCCTGGCCCAGACTGGGGTCTGAGTGTCCAGGGAGCAGGTAGGCCAAGGACGGTGCACCCTGAGGGCCCGGCAGTCAGTGGCGGGTGAGGTATGCTCCTGGGTCGCGGAGCGGCTGACGTTACAGGTGGAGCGCTTGGCAGGAAAAATAGGCCGAGTGAGATTTGCAGTATGATGCTATTCAGGTGAAGTAAAAGTACACGGACACAAAGCAGTGTCCATTCTGCAGAACAAGCTCCAGTTAGATGACTGGCATCCGGTAGGGGTGGTGAGGGAACAAGGTGGGAGCAGAGGGACGAGGACAGCCAGGGCGCCTGGGCTGCACGGAGGCCGGCGCCGAGGGAGGGCCGCGGTGGGGGCCTTGTCCGCTCCCCGGCCCCAGCCTGTGGTCAGCCTGCCTGCCCTGACCTCACACCCATCTTTTGGAGGAATGTAGGACTGTCTCCCCGGAGGCGTCCAGGGGTCTGCCCCTGGTCTACCCTCGGGGGTGTCGGGCCGTGAGAGGCCCTGGGCCTTGCAGGGACGTGCTGGTGCAAAGGCGGGCCTTGGTGAAGCCCCTGCACCCCGCAGCGCCCCAACCCCGACGCCTGATTCCTGAGCCGGCAGCCAGGCCCTGCGCTCACCTGGGGCGGCGGGGGGGGGGGGGGGGCAGCAGGGCTCCCAGAACAGTGCGGCTTTGTCTTGCAGACGGGTAGCCCAGGCAGGCTACTCATGGAAATCGTAAACATATATTTCTGGTCTAAATAAAGTCTCCAAAGCATGATGGGTTCACGCCGAGCATGCCAAGTTCTCTCTAGGAAACAGAATGTGCTCGTACATTGAGAAGTCTTTCCTTAAGACACCCTTCCTGCCTTGTTCCTGGGAGCTTTAATTTATTTTTAGGCTGTTCTTCTTTATGATAATTTGTCGGAACAGCAGTCCCTGTTCCCGAGTCCTTGCCCGGGGACGGGCTTGGGCTTCCCACCCCTACTTCCACACCGGGAACCTACGGACCTGCCTGGGACTCACTTCGGGATCTTGATGAAATGCAAGCTCGGGCTCATTCTGCAGCGTGGCCTCAGAGTCTGCTTTTCTGGTTTTGTTTTTAACTTTAAACATGTTTATTAAAAATTTTTTTGAGTCTTCATTTCTAACAGGCTCTTAGGGGATGATGACCACAATTTTTAAAAATTAAAGTATTCTTTACATACAATTAAATTCACCCTTCCTGGGTTTTGATGAACACGTGGTCGTGGGCCACCAGCACCACCAAAACAGAATGGCTTCATTACCCCCAAGAACTCCCTCGTTCCCCGTTGTAGTCACCCCCTCCCTCACCCCCATCTGCTCTGTCCCTATAGTGTCATCTTTCCCAGAATGTCATGTAAATGGAATAACTGTGTACGTAGCCCTTAGAGCCTGGCTGCTTTCACTTAGTGATACTCATGTAAGCTCCATCCAGGCTCCTGTATAGAACGAAAGTTTGTTCCCTTTTACTGCTGAATAGAGTTCCATTGTGTGGGTGCGTCACAGATATTAGTGTTTCCACTTTCTCCATTATGAATTACTTTTTCATTCAAAAACTTTGGAGGGAATATAATCATCTTTTGTCATTGTTGTTTTAGGTGACATCACTCAAAAAGGATATGAAAAGAAACGGGCAAAGCTGCTTGCATGCTACATCCCACTTCTTCAAGGTAAGGTCGGCCACTCAGCTGTTTCATAACAGCCATTTTTCTTACCAAACTTGGCCTAAAAATTGATATGTTTTGTATTTTATTAAGGAGGACTGGGCAATGTATCTAATATTAAATAATAAAAATCAAAGACCCAGGTTATAACTTATAGCTTGGAGTTGGCATAGATCTTATTTCAGATAGGATTTATCATATTTTTATGATTATACAATATAATGGTTTTTTTGTGATGATAGTAAGGAACATTCCCTTACGTAGGTTCAGAACAAATGCTGTAATGTTGTCAGTTCTTCCTACCTTAGGTTGATCTGTAGAGCTCACACACTTATCATTTCAACAAAATTTTTTTTGGTGAAATTTAACAAGCTAATTCTAAAATTTATATGAGTCTATGGGATCCCTGGTGGCGCAGCGGTTTGGCGCCTGCCTTTGGCCCAGGGCGCGATCCTGGAGACCCGGGATCGAGTCCCACGTCGGGCTCCCGGTGCATGGAGCCTGCTTCTCCCTCTGCCTGTGTTTCTGCCTCTCTCTCTCTCTCTGTGACTATCATAAATAAATAAATTAAAAAAAATTATATGAGTCTAAAGGGCCAAGGGATTCAAAATGTGCTCAAAAAAGAAGAATGAGATGGGAAGATTGGAAAATCAGTATTGGGCTGTCGTCATGAAGACGGCATGGTTTGGAACATGGGCAGGCAGCTGGGTTAGCGGAGCAGCACCCAGAGCCCAGACAGACACAGAAGGGCCCGCGTGTGCAGATGTGGCCGCTGTTGGGGGCAGCGTTGCGGGGCACGGTGCTGGCACAGCTCCCTGTCCGCGTGTAGGACACGTCACTGGACACAACAACCAGTGTCCGATGGAGAAGGACTGAGAGGAAACATAAAAGCTACAATATCGTAGAAGATTGTATAGGAAAATCGTCACCATCTCAAGAGAGACGGGATTCCATGAGTCACTAAAGGGCCTGGGCTGTGACCTGAACGGAGAGAGCCCGGACCGTGTTTAAAGTAATGTCATTTTATCCAGAGTCACCGTAAAGAGATTAAGGACAAGTCACACAGTGGGAAGATCACTGTAACACAAATAAGTGAAAAAGAACTAGTATCCAGATCGTGTAAGGCAGCTCTGTCCCATTTATTAACTTCCGTGATAATGGAAATGTCATGTAGGGCCGTCCAGCGCTCAAAACAATGGCTAGTGTAACTGGGAGACTGAATTTTTAATTTAAGTGAAATTAATATAAACTTAAAAAGCCAGAAAGTCCCCCAACATGATTTTTTTAAAAGCCGAGTAGGAAACTGGCCTGAAGACTTGATCATGGTTTTGTAAGCAGCAAGCCTACCAGGCAAAAGCAGACAGAGATGGTTGAGCTCAGGGGGAATCCGAGGGATGTGGATTAAAGCCATAAGCTGCCGGGTTGTTGGAGGAGGTTCAGACGGCAGGTATGGACAGCCGTAAGGCTGAGGCGGGGCTGCTGGCCTTCCCGTGTCCAGGCGCTCAGGCAAGCTGTTGGGTTTGCACCTGCGCTTTCTCTGGGCATAGGATGACAGCTGTCCTGCTCGCACCTGCAGGTTCCAGGCGCTGAGGGCCACGGAGCCCACGGGGTGCCCTGGCAGCCTCCGCGAGTCCCGGGGTGCGCTGGCTCCATGCCCGGCGGGGGCTGCACACAGCACTAGGCAGCCTGTCCTTGGGGAGCCTGGGCCGAGGGCCCGCTGGCCATCCTTCCGACGTGCCCTGGGCCTCAGACGGTCGGAGCGGGGAAGGCTTGCCTCATGCGGGCGTCAGAGGGTAGCGGAGGAGGGTTCAGAGCCAGCACAGGGTCGGCCTCATGACTCCGGGGCCCGCGTGCTCGTGGCCGCATGCTCAGGGCCGTGTGCTCAGCCCCGCGGTCTCTGCGGCCCGCCTCGTGCGCAGCCCCACCGACCCGCGGTGTTGCTGTCCCAGTGACTGCACGGTGGGATGTCATTGGGGGGAGTTGGCCGACCTCGTGGACAGTGCCAAGAAGAGTGACACAAGCCATCCAGATTCAGGACGCATTTGTGATGCAGAAACACGTTTCTAAAGGGCCCTCCCCAGAGCGCACCCCAGTGGCCACGTCGCTGTGACAGTCACCCGTCGTACAGACAGCGGGCGGCAAGGCCGGGCAGGCCGGGCGCGGTCGGGAGAGGGCCGCGGAGGTGTTCCTGGCGGCCCGCGTCGTCGATGCAGGGCCCTCCTGGGCTTCAGGGGCCGCCAGAGGCTGCGGGCGCTCCGCTGCTACCTGTGGGCAGCGAGCGCGGCGGAGCAACACGGGAGCAATGCGTGCTGCTTTAACTGGAGTGTTCCATAATCACAAAAGCAAATTGTTTACGTAAGACAATCCTACAAATTTGTGTCGCAGGAGTAGATCCGTCCCTACAAGCAGAGAACAGGGTCTCCGGCCCCGCGCAGACGTCAGCTGCGGCACCCAAGCAGCAGAAGCTGCGGCCGGCCAACTCCCGGGACGAGCGCTTCCGCTCAGGTAGGGGCGCCCACTGGGGCCGCGGGGAAAGTGGTTTCCACTTGAGGGACCATTTACCACATCTCTTTTTAAGAGAAAATCTGGCCTCCACACGGCCTCAGGATCCCTAACGTGACCCATAGGGTTGGCGGTCTCTCCCCAGGAGATGCTCGTAAAAATCCCTAGATAAATCATCCTTTCTGCCGATTAGTATAATTCCTTTAAACTTTTTTGTTCATTTTTGGACCTCAAGCTTCAGGGTTGGTATCGGTAATTTTCGTATGTTGTGGAGTAGCTTTACTACAGCAGGCGTTTCTACTAGTTTTTCTTTTTCTCATTTTGGAGATTTCCTTCTAATCAGATTTCTGCCATTCTGTCAGTACTTTTATGAATATTTAAGTCAGTCTGTGATATTTTATTTGAATTACCGGAATGGCCATTGAAAAGATTCATGTTTTCAGTTGTAGGCTGCGTGTCAGTAGCTTTTGGGCCCTCTGCTTCGTCTGCTTAACATTTCCACCCTGTGTGACATACATTTCCTTTCCATTTAAGATCTTTTGGTAAGCTTTTTTTATTTTTTAATTAAAAAGATTTTTTTTAAGATCTTATTTATTTATTCATGAGAGACAGAGAGAGGCAGAGACATAGGCAGAGGGAGAAGCAGGCTCCATGTAGGGAGCCCGATGTGGGACTCGATCCTGGGACCCTGAGCTGAAGGCAGACGCTCAGCCCCTGAGCCCCCAGGGGCCCCAGAGTTTCTATTTTCTGTGCCTTCTTAGTAGATACCCTCCAGGGGAGCAGGCTAAACAGTCTAACTGCACTGTTTGAAAGTCATTTGGAGGGATCCCTGGGTGGCGCAGCGGTTTGGCACCTGCCTTTGGCCCCGGGCGCAATCCTGGAGACCCGGGATTGAATCCCACGTCGGGCTCCCAGTGCATGGAGCCTGCTTCTCCCTCTGCCTGTGTCTCTGCCTCTCTCTCTCTCTCTCTCTGTGACTATCATTAAAAAAAAAAAAAAAAAGTCCTTTGGAATACTTCAGGACAACTAGAGACACATTTAGGTTCATTTGTTTCATTTTAATTTGGGGGATTTATCTTTTATCTAGTTTTGATTTATAACTATGAAAATATTTACATAGTCTAAATCTCCCAACAAAGGAACATTTAAAGAAATCTAGGGCCAATGTCATAGGCTATGCTTATTTTTTTAAATTTAAAATAAATATCAGATAGTATAGTATAAGTTTCAGAGGTAGATTTAGTGACCCATCAGTTACATCTAACACCCAGTGCTCATTACATCACGTGCCTCCTTTATGATAGGCCTTACTCATGTCTCTTTTACATTCAATAAAAACAGATAATATGAACTTAATTTTGTTACTTCGTAAGCAATCTTGTAGGAAGTGTATTTACTGCTGTGTTTTTACGTAGATGTTCACACGGAAGCGGTGCAAGCAGCTCTGGCCAAGTACAAGGAGAGGAAGATGCCTATGCCTTCCAAAAGACGTTCTGTTCTCGTACACTCGTCTGTGGAAACCTACACGCCTCCAGGTATTGACGGACGGCGTCAGGAGCAGCTGGGTGGGCCTTGCACGGCTCCGACCTCATAGCCTTCCCTTCCCCGTCTGACCTGTAGTAAAGATTTGGAAAAACTAGAGATCAGAAATATTTGTGTACGTGCAGTGTACACAGTGTGGCTCTAACCCAAGTGGGTGCTTGCTTTCTTCCGGACTTTTGGGTACATTTTAATGCTTTTACTAAAATGCTATTTATTCTTTTTAGTAAAGAGAGGAACCCAAAGTCAATGCTTACTGGAATACTTAAGTTCTCTGATTTAAGAATCTTAAAATTATTCTCATCTTATTGATTATTTACTATATTGTTACCAGGCGTTAAATGGGAGTGGGTTATTTGGAGGATTTTAAAAATTTATTATTGTTTCGTTGTTATTACCATTAGAAATGAGAACTTTTACGTGGAGTATTGGTGATGTCTGGTGTCCTGCTGCTGCCTGTCTTGATTTTGAAGTCACGAAACTGGTGTCAGGAGTTTTTGGTTTGATGATGTACTGAAAACCAAACACACTAGGTTTATAAGACAATTTGGGGGTTTTGGTAACACTTCCTTTCTAAAGGAAAAGAAAAAGTTTATATTGTTGAAAAAAAACTTCTAGAAATAGCTGTCAGATTATTGTTCCCACTAAATACAACTACAGATACCACTCAATTTTTAAGAAAACTTTTTAATAATAAAATGCACAGTCATGGTGACTTGAAAAACCTCAGTGAACAGTTAATCTTACTGAGTGAAGCAGTTGTCTTCGGGGGTTATTCTTCCCCGGGCTCATTGCCGCCTCCCCTAAGAAGACGCAGGTGTGCAGGGGAGGCCTGGGCGGGTGGGGCTGCTGCCCCTGACCACTGCGCTGCCTCGGGGGGCAGGCCGGGCCGTGTGTCAAGGTCGTGTGGGGCGTTCACTCAGATGAGCACTCAGCACCTAGGGACTGCCGTGGTACTTGGGACCCCACCAAGGCTTGTGCTGAAGCCACTTAGGGCTTGGGCCGCCTCCACTCCCAGCATGTGGGCTCCCAGACAGTCCTCCCGGGGAGGCTGGGCTCTGAAACCGCTTTCCCAGTTAGGGCTCCTTGGATCTTACAGCGGAGAACTTAGACCTTCTAGATCCAGGGCAGCCTTTGAGACGACCCCGTGGCCGCGCTGGGCCGCAGCGGCGCAGGTGTGCACAGCTTGCCCCGGGCAGGCCTGGGAGACGCAGGTGCCGGTGTGGGAGCTCCACCCCCTACCCGACTCATCCCTACATTATGCCTGTCATCATTATTTTAACCACAGACACGTCATCTGCCTCAGAAGATGAGGGCTCTTTACGGCGACCCGGGCGACTCACCTCCACTCCGCTCCAGAGCCATTCCAACATCGAGCCCTGGCTTGACCGGGTCATTCAGGGCTCGTCCACCTCATCCTCTGCATCCTCCACCTCATCTCACCCGGGAGGGAGACCCGCTGCCGCTCCCAGTGCCGCCGCCACCGCCACGCTCACAGGCCCCGCGGCCCACGCCCACATAGGTCAGTAACGAGCTGCCGTGGCCCTCCAGGACAGGGGTGCCTCTGTGCCCCGTGCCCATCAAGACCCACCTCCTCTTTTTCATCTGGAAATGTCTTTTTGGTAACAAGAGTAGCTCCTGGTGCGTCTGTGGTTTGGCAGTTCCAGGCACGGTGGGCCCCGGAGTGGCGGTGTTCCTTCATGTCAGGTCCCCTCCTGCTCTGGAGGTTGGGCTGGTGCAGGTGGCAGGTGTAGTAGGGTGGACGGCCCCTCAGGCGTGGCCTTGGCTGCTGCTGATAGCCACCCACGGCCTGCTGCCTCGACGTCATCCCCGCCTTTGCTCTTGGCTGCGTGTGCAGAGTTGGAGAGCCGTCAGCCGTCCCCTCGCCCGGCAGCTGCTGGGCCTGCAGTCGTGGGCTGACCTTTCTTCCTCCACGTACCAAGTCATACCACCCCTCAGCCCGAGGAGAGGCCAGGCAAAACTAAATCGCAGAGATGTGTCGATCTTTTCTAAATCATCCAGTTCTCTAAATTACATTGATCTTAGGAAAAGTTGCAAACGTCTTATCATTTGAACGCTTTGCACTCAACAGCAGGAGTAGCATAGCGTGTGTGAGCTGCGACGGGAGCTCGCGTGTGCTCTGCACTCGTGCCTGCACAGCAATGCTTTTCTTGGGTGGTGCTGTCAGCGTGGCCGCAGACCCTCTGAACACCCTCATGCTTCTAGACGTGGAGGGAAGACAAAAGTCAGGTTGTTCGTGACCTGCCTGAGATCACGCAGCTGTCCTAGCAGTGAAGCCAGGGCTGATGCAGTTTTCTTGGTTCCCACTCATTTCTTTGCTATTCTGCTAAAACTGGAATGTGCACCAGCTGCACATCAGTGACAGGCTCCTGTTTTCAGGAAGGGGGGTCCCAGCAGGTCAGACACCCCCAGGCAGGGCGGGCTCGGGCTGAGCTGCTTTCACATGAACGTTGGTCACTCAGCTGCACCGGGAGTGCATTGGGTGACGTCTCCGCATCCCCTGTGGACACATCACGGATGCACTTCGCTGTTTATGGGTTGAGTCAGTACAGGAATCCTGCACACTTCTGTGGAGCTTGAGTCATCTACCATGATGTAGCCCCGCTGCCTCCAGCACGCAGAGAAGCTGTCGGTCTAGTCCTCCGGGTAGTAGGAGAGGCTGGGGCTTGAGCAGAGCCCACGGACGCTGTTCTGGCCGTCCTCCTGGGTGTCCTGGGGCAGCTCGCGGTCTCTGCCCCCTGTCCTCAGGGACGGCTTCCAGGGAGAGCCTGAAAAACAGCTTTCACACGATTACATTTTTTTCCTCGTTTGTCACAGTGATTTGACTTACCGGAAATACACAGATGTCTCAAAGTGAGAAAACAGTTGTTTCCGAATGTGCTGTTATCTTATTTCTGCTTCCTGAGACTCTGTTCTCGGTGAGATGGGGTAGGAACGAGACTGTGTTAGCCGCCCGTGGGCTCTTGCAGTCCCTGCTTCCCGTGGCTTAGAGAGGAAAGCGTATCCAGCGTGAGTGACTGGCCACAGCTTATAACTTAGCCTGACAGTGCTGGACTTTCCGGTGGCTGTGGGGCCTTTTAACGATGCACGCAGCTGTGAGGTGTGTGTCGCCCTGGCCGTGGAGGGTGACGAGGGACACTCGTTACCACGGTGCACGGAGGACCCCCGACTCTAGCAGGTGTGGCCGCACCCGTCTTTTCTCCCATACCACTCGCTTGGCCTCCATATACATTGTGTGATCGAGTCTGGTAAATTCTAATAATCTTAACTGTGGATTGTGGGTTCCATATGCTAAATGTCCTCTGGGTATAGATGACTTGAGTTCCTGAATCTGAAAATACTCACCTTCCTGCTCCGTGTTATAAAAAAATCACCTTTTTAGTTTTTATCACTGGAGAATTCTTCAGTTTGGACTGAGGAAAGAAATCTAGAAAGGAGAAAATTATAGTAGGTAAAAAAACCTTGAGGTTCAATATATTAGGTAAAGGTAATTTAAAAAAATATGTTGTTTTCGATTTTGGATTACAGAAATCAAATCCATAAAACACTGGGACACAGATGTAAATACCTGTATTTAAAAGTAGTATTTCCAGGGCAGCCCGGGTGGCTGAGCCGTTTACCGCTGCCTTTGGCCCAGGGCATGATCCTGGAGACCCGGGATCGAGTCCCGCGTCGGGTTCCCTGCGTGGAGCCTGCTTCTCCCTCCGCCTGTGTCTCTGCCTCTCTCTCTCTCTCTCTCTCTCTCTCTCTCTCTTTCTCTGTTTCTCATGAGTAAATAAAATCTTTAAAAAATAAATAAATAAATAAAAGTAGTATTTCTAATTAAAGCAGTTCATTTTTATTTTAAATATTGTTTATTTTTATTGTTTTTTTGAAGATTTTATTTATTTATTCATGAGAGACACAGAGAGAGAGGCAGAGGGAGAAGCAGGCTCCCCGCAGGGAGCCCGACATGGGACTCGATCCCAGGACCCTGGGGTCATGCCCTGAGCCGGAGGCAGACGCTCAACCACTGAGCCACCCAGGTGTCCCTATTTATTTTTATATGGTGTTTTTAAAACTACTTTGTAGTTAAGATTACCATTTATGCATTTTTCATGAATACTGTTAAAATCACTTCCTCTTTTTGCTAGACTTGGAAGGTTGGGGAAATTTCTTTCTAAACTAAAAGAACCTCATGATAGGCATACTTTAAAATGCTAATTTCATCAATATCATGCTTTCTCAAGGGTTATGAAAACTCTGTCATTAAGTTAGATTTTTCCAGATGGTATTTTCTGCTCTGTAAATAGTTGAGTTTGGGTTTTGCTTCCATATAATTTCATCTATCTACATATTTAAAAAAATTTTTTAGCTTGCACTTTGCCTGGGTTATGATGATTGGAATTTAAAATCAGAAGCAGCAGAATGGCATCTGGGGTGGCGGGAGCAGGGTCAGGACCAGGGGACTGCAGGTCTGTCCCGATGGCCCTGGTACAGATGCCCGCTCACACCCACACCTCTGCAGCTCAGAGGCGGCCGGCGTTCCAGATAGTTAACATGTGCCGTAGGATAAAGGTTAAACCCCAAAATGTGCGTTCAGACGGTGGAAGGAGTGGCTTTCAACATTTTCTGCATCTAACGCCGTTGGTCTTTAACTGTGATGTTAGTATCCTGTGTCGTTAGGACTTGACGGAGATCCCCCAATAGTGACATGTGTTGACCTGGCAGTGGGGATAATTTTTATCTGCCTAGGCTTATTCTTGTGTATTTGTGACATCCAACATACTTTTTTGGGGAGAGGGGGATAGTTTACAGAAGCTTGCCTTTTTTTTCATAATACAATGAAAATGGTTCAGTGAACAATTGATTTAAAATGTGTCTGTGCTTCATTGAGATTTCTAACTGCAGCTCACTCGTGCCTGTCAACACACTGTCGTTGGAGGTTCTGGCCGAGATCCCTTTGAGAACCACAGAGCCCACTTGCACACGGGTGTCCACAGACCGTGCCTGGGAGTTCAGAGTTCACAGGGTCTCAGTCAACCAGAAAAAGAGAATTAATTGGAGTACCACCTCCCGTGCTTAGAGCTCAGCGAGTGAGGCTTTAGTTGAATGGGGTTTATAGAGCGACTTAATCCTCTTCTGAATCAACAGCCACTCTCATTTGGGGTTTGTTTTTCCAAAGCAGATCTTCACTCTGCCCCTCCGGATGTCACCACGGGCCTCGTGGAGCTCTCCCACTGCGAACGTCCACAGCTGGCTTCTGTGAGGGGTGTCCCTCGGGGCTACAGCGGGAGCGTCCTGGAGACGGCCGGTGGTGAGCATGCCTCTCTTTGTCCTTTAGAAGCAGCAGAGCACAGCCTTTCTCTTCAGGTATTGACCATGAGCATCGCTTAGGTGCATTTGCGTTAGCAGACCTGAGCCAGCCATGAGTTATCACGGTGCATGTGGGCTGAAGCCAGCGTGTGGGCTGGGCGTTATTACAGAGAGTGCCCAGGGGAGGAAGAGTCAAAAATCTCTGGAAGGGTCAGAGGGGGAACAAGGAGAGTAGGGAAGAGAAAGCCTCGACATTTAAATTGGATGCAAAAGCAGTTTGTAGCTATAGAACAGCAGGAAAAGAAGCCGTGGCAGTCTTTGCTGCAGACTGTGCGTGGCCTCAGTGGGAGAGCGCCCGGCCCGTGACACCCATTCCCACGCTGTCTGCGCCCACAGCCCGAGCAGCGGGCACCGCAGCGAGCGTGGTTTCTCACCTGCAGGCTGGGAAGGCCACAGCATGACCTTCACAGTGTCCTCATTTAGACCATTTCCTTTTGAATCAGTTTCCAGCGTCTTTGATCAAAATCATGTGAAGTTTTCTTTGCAGTGTTCCAGGTCTGAATTGGAGGAAAATCCAGAGGATCTTAGATCTGAGGTTTTAACATGTATTCTGATATTCCTAAGCGGTGGATCAAATTTTGTCCAGGTGCTTTAGCTCCTTGTCCAGACACAGTAGGAAAATACTGAGTCAATAAGAAGCAGGTTTTCCACTGGTTAGATTTTTTTTTTAATTTGATTATATATAAAAAAAAACTTAATAGCTCAGTGGAGGTATAACTGACATGTAATCAACTGCACATATTTAAAGTGTACAGTTTTACATGTTTTAAGACGTGTACACCTGTGAAACCATCCCTGTGATGAAGTTAGTGAACACATCTGTCTTTCCCCTCTGCCCCTCCCCCTGCACTCCCTCCCTCAAATGAATGAATGAATGAATACATACATACATACATACATACATACATACATATATACATAAATGGTTAGGTGTCCAGTTCTTGTTTCAGCTCAGGTCATGGTCTCAGGGTTGTGGGATGGAGCCCCGCCTCAGGGATGTACTCCGCAGGGAGTCTGCTTGAGATTCTCTCTCTCCCTCTGCCCCCCCCCCCGCCCTCCCCCATCACCCCCATCCCTGTCTCACAAATAAATAAATCTTTCAAAGAAAGATAGTGAACACATCCAGCATTCCTAAAATTTCCCTTGTGCACCTTGGTAATACCTCCCCTCTGCCCTTTCTGACTTCCCCCAGGCTTCCTGCAGCCCTCATTTACTTCCTGACACTATGAATTAGTTTGCATTTTCTGGAATTTTGTATAAATAGAATCATGCAAGGGGAATCCCTGGGTTGCTCAGCAGTTTAGTGCCTGCCTTTGGCCCAGGGCGTGATCCTGGAGACCCAGGATCAAGTCCTGCATCAGGCTCCCTATATGGAGCCCATGTCTCCCTCTGCCTGTGCCTCTCCCTCTCTCTCTCCCTCTCTCTCTCTCTTTCTCTCCCTCCTTCTACCTCTCCCTCTCCCTCTGTGTCTCTCATGAATAAATAAGTAAAATCTTAAAAAAAAAAAAAAAGAATCATGCAGTATCTACTCTTAGATTGTCTGACCTCGGCCCCTCTACATATGTACTTTGAGATTCACTCGTGGTCTTGGATGTAGTTTGTTCCTTTTGCCGGTAAGTTGTACCTTGTTTTATGGATGTGGGTGTGCTGTGCTGTAGTTCTCACCTGTTGAGGGGTACCTGGGTTGCCTCCAGGTTTGGGAGGCAAATACAACTAAAGCTGCCGTGAATACTCCTACAAGGTTTGGTGTAGAGGTATACTTTCATTTCTTTTGGGTCAATAGCTAGGAATAGAATGGCTGGATCACATAGTAGGTTTATGCTTAACTTTCTAAGAAATTACCAAACTGATTTCCAAAGTGGTTGTCCTATTTCACATTCCCAGGCTGGAGATGAGTGCTCACGTCCCCCCACACCCTTGCCTGCGGTTGGTGTGATCAGGCTTGTTAACGTCAATGTGGAGCTGGGCGTGTGGAGGTATCTCACTGAGGTGTTAATTAGCATCTCCCTAAAGACTCAGGATGGGCAGCACCTTTTTATATACTTATTTGCCATCTGTATGTCTTTTTAAGTCTGTTCAGATCTTTTGCTTTCTTTTTAATGTGCTCTTTTCCTATTAAGTTTTGAGAGTTTGTTATATATTCTGGATTCAAGTTCTTTATCAGGTGTATAATTTGGATATTTCTCCCAGCCTGTGGCTTGTGTTTCTCTCATTCTCTTAACAGTGACTTTCAAAGAGCAGAAGTTACTGATTGTGATGAAGTCCAGTTTACTCATGTTTTCCTTTATGGGTCCTACTTCTGTGTCATATCTAAGATATATTTCCCTAACCCAAAATCATAAAGGTTTTCCATGTTTTCTCCTAGGATTTTGTAGTTTGTTTTATATGTAGATCCATTTCAAGTTAATTTTAGTGTAAGTACAGCATATAGATGGGAGTTTGTTTTTTTTTTTTTTTTTTTTGCATGTGGATGTCGAGCTCTTCCAGCATCGTTTGCTACAAGGCCCACTCTTTACCCCACTGAATTTCTTTGGGATCTTCAATGAAATTTGGTAGACCATGTATGAGAAGGATCTGTTCCTGGCTCTCTGTGCTCCCCCATGGCTGTTTGTCCATCTTCGTGTCAGTACTACAGTGTCATGGTTACTGTGGTTTTACAGCAGATCTTGAAATTGTGTAATTTGTCTTCAAACTCTGCTTTTCATTTTGCAGTTTGCTTTGGCTCTTCCAGTTCCTTTGCATTTTAGTGTATATTTTTATATTTTTTATTTTTTTTTAAATTTTTTTTTTAAATTTATTTATGATAGTCACACACAGAGAGAGAGAGAGGCAGAGACATAGGCAGAGGGAGAAGCAGGCTCCATGCACCGGGAGCCCGACGTGGGATTCGATCCCGGGTCTCCAGGATCACGCCCTGGGCCAAAGGCAGGCGCCAAACCGCTGCGCCACCCAGGGATCCCATATTTTTATTTTTTTAAGATTTTTATCTATTTATTTATTCACAAGAGACAGAGAGAGAGAGAGAGAGAGAGAGAGAGAGAGAGAGAGAGGCAGAGACACAGGCAGAGGGAGAAGCAGGCTCCATGCAGGGAACCCGATGTGGGACTCGATCCCAGGTCTCCAGGATCAGGCCCTGGGCCAGAGGCAGACGCTCAATCACTGAGCCACCCAGGCTGCCCTAATGTATATTTTTAAATCAGTTTGTTTCTATCAAAATTCCTACTGAATTCTTAAAATATTATATATTTCAATTGATAAATACAGGGAATCCCTGGGTGGCTCAGCGGTTTAGTGCCTGCCTTTGGCCCAGGGTATGATTTTGGAGACCTGGGATCGAGTCCCGCATCGGGCTCCTTGCATGGAGCCTCCATGCTTCTCCCTCTGCCTGTGTCTCTGCCTTTTTCCTCTCTCTTGTCTCTCATGAATAAATAAATAAAGTCTTTTAAAAAACTGAAAAATACAGTATATCCCTCCATGTATTTGGCTCTTACAAAAAATTTTTAGCATTGTTTTGTTAAAATTATTCCATAATAGGTTATGTTTTTGATGTTATTCAATTACAATGTTATTATAAATATTAGAATTTTAAATTTTTTCCAGTTGCTTATTACTGGCCTGCAGAAATGCAATTGGTTTTTGTTTGTTGGCCTTTTATAAGTTTATTAACTTCTTTGGTAGATTCCTTAAGATTCTATATGTTTGGCCATATTGTCTAATATGGTTTTAATTTTCTTTCCAAATTGTCTTTAGGGACATTTATTTTTCTGGCCTTACTGCAATGTGTAGGACTTCCACTTGTGTCACTGAGAAGTGTTGAAAGTTGTTTCCAGCTGTAGGAGGAAAGCATCCACTTTTTCGTGTTTGAATTGTGATCTTAGCTGTGGGTTTTTCAAAGATGCTCATCATCAGGATATTATTTTCCTAATTTCCTGAAAATTTTTATCTTGGTTTTTGTTAAATGATTTTTTTTTTTTTAAGAGAGAGAGAGTGAGCATGCAAGGGTTGGGGAGGGGCAGAAGGAGCAAGAGAATCTTAGGCAGGCTCCAACATCTACCAGGGTACTCCATCTCACAACCGTGAGGTCATGATCTGAGTTGAAATCAAGAGTCAGGCACTTCACCAACCGAGCCACCCAGGCACCCCTGTTAAATGAATTTTTTTATCTAGTAAAGTCACGTAGGGTTTTTCTTTTGTAGTTTGTTAATGTAGTAAATTTCATTGATTGATATTTGAGTGTTAAACCAAAGTTACATTCTCAGGATAAACCCAACTTGGTTATCATGCGTAATTATTACACATAATTTTTTCTGTATTATGGATTTCATTTGCTAATACTTTGTTAAGGATTTTGTGCCTATGTTTAAGATACATAGTGGTCTGTAAGATTTTTTTTTCTTGTAATATCTTTGGTCTTGGTATCACAATAACACTCATCTCAAAACGAATTGAGAAATATTCCTTCCTCTTCTACTTTCTAATCAGAGAAAATAAATTTTCTGTTCTTGAGTCAATTTTGTGTATTGGAGGAATTTGTTCCTCTGTGCTCTCCAATTTAGGCAGAAGTTCATGATATTCCTTGATTTTCCTCTGATGCATTTGAATCAGTGGTGCTGTCCCCTCTTATATTTCTGGTATTTGTAATTAGTGTCCTCTCTCTTTTTATCTTGATCATCCTAGCTAGAAAGTTAATTGAATTTTATTTATCTTGGGCTAATAAATAGTGGTTTAGTGGTTGAGTGTCTGCCTTCGGCTCGGGGCATGATTCCAGGGTCCTGGGATCAAGTCCCTCATCAAGCTCCCTGCATGGAGCCTGCTTCTCCCTTTGCCTGTGTCTCTGCCCCTCTCTCTGTGTCTCTCATGAATAAATAAAATCTTTTAAAAAAATTAAAGAATTTTATTTATCTCTGAAAGAACCAGTTTTGGTTTCTTTTTTTCTATTGTGTTTATCTCTGATCTTCTATTTATTCCTTTTTTCTACTTATTTTGGATTTACTTTGTTTTTCCTTTTCTAATTTTTTGAGGTGGAATCTTAGATCATTGAATTTATTCCTTATTTATTCCTTAGTCCTTTATTCCTTCTTTCCTGATGAAAGTATTTAGGGGTGCCTGGGTGGCTCAGTTGGTTAAGCATATGACTCGACTTCAGCTCAAGTCATGATTTGAGGATCATGGGATTGAGCCCTGCATCGAGTTCCATGCTAGATGTGGAACCTTCTTAAGATTCTCTCTCTCCCCCTCTCTCTTTCCCCCTCTCCCTCCCTCTTAAAAAGAAAAGTTGTTTAAAGCTATAAATACCCTTCTGAGAGCTGTTTTAACATCCCGCATGTTTTGATATGTTCTTTTCCTTTTTAATATTCAATTCTAGATATTTTCTCTCATGCTTTCCATTTTGACCCATGATCTATTTAGAAATGTGTTGTTTAATTTCAATAAATTTCCAAATAGTTCAGGTATATTTCTTTTAGTATATTATATAATTCAGCTCCTTCTAAATATATTCAAACTTTTTTTTTAAAGATTTATTTATTTATTCATTCAGAGAGAGCGAAGAGAGAGGCAGAGACAGGCAGAGGGAGAAGCAGGCTCCATGCAGGGAGCCCGATATGGGACTCGATCCTGGGTCTCCAAGATCACACCCCGGGCTGCAGGCGGCGCTAAACCGCTGAGCCACCAGGGCTGCCCATATTCAAACTTTTTAATGACCGAGCACATGATCTCTTTGAGGCATATAATGCTGTTGGGTAGTTTTCCGTGTAAATGAAAGTTATATTCATTTGGTTGATACTTTAGTTTGAATCTTCTCTCTCCTTACTGATTATCTACGTACTTTTTCTATAACTTGCTGAGAGGGGTATTGAATTGCTAACTATAATTTTGGATTTTTCTTTTTGTTTATATCTGTCAGTTTTTGTTTTGTGTATTTTGAAGTTCTATTATTAGGTGCATACATATTTAAAATTGTTCTGACTTGATGAATTGGCCACTTTATCATCATAAAATTATCTTTTGTGATGTTTTTTATCCTGAAGTCTTCTTTATCTGGTATTATTATGGCTGCCTTCAGCCATTTGATGAGTATAGTTACATGGCAAATTTTTTTATCCGTTTACTTTTACCCTGCCTAGGTATTTAAAATTAAAATGAGTTTCTTTTAATTAGATTTTATTCATTCTTGCATGTTTCTTTAAGCAGACAATCGTTTACTTAGTTGGAGTGTTGGGACCATTTATAGTCAGGCTTTTTTTTTTTTTTGTTTTTTAAGTATGCTCCAATGTGAGCCTGAATTCACGACTCTGAGATCAAGACTTGAGGTGAGATTGTGAGTTGGATGCCTAACCAGCTAAGCCACCCAGGTGCCCTATAGTCCATTTTAAAGATATTTATTTATTTGTTTGTTTGTTTATTTATTTACTTATTTATTTATTTATTTATGGGGGGGCAGGTGCTCAGAGGCAGAGGGAGAAAAAAATCTCAAGCAGACTCCATACTTAGTGCAGAACCAGATCCCACAACTCCAAGATTACCACCCCAGCTGAAACCAAGACTCAGATTACCACCCCAGCTCAAACCAAACTGACTGAGCTACCCAGGCACCCCCTGCCAGGGTCCATTTTATTTAGTGATTTGGTTGGGTTTAAATCTATGATCCTGCACTATTTTCTCTCTTTTACCCATCTGCTAATTTTAGTCCTTTGTCTGCTTCCTCTTCTATTCTATATATACTTTTTTTTTTTAGTGGTTACTATACAATGTACTATATGCATCTTTACTTCATCACTGTATTCCTTTACATGATACTATATATACTATATGTGGCAAAGATGCTTTTTTAAATAAATGTTATTGGGACCATTGGAAAGCTTGTTGGGAAAAGTTAAACTTAGATCCTTTTCCCATACCATTGAAAATGCAAAACTCCAATAAAAGAATCAGACATCTGAATATAAGAAATGAATTGGTGAATTTCCTTTAACCTAGTTATACGTAAAGCCTTTCTAAATTTAACTAAAAATCTACATGCAATAAAAGTAATGTGAATTTGACTACATAAAACTAAAAAAATTCTTTAGATGGCAAAATAGAGTCACAAGAATTGACAAACTAGGAGAAACTATTCACAGCATTTGTGATAAAACTCTGATACTTCTAAAATGAAAGACTTTTAAAAAGATTTTATTTATTTATTTGAGAGAGAGTGAGAGAGAGAACACGAGCAGGGGCAGAGGGAGAGGGAGAAGCAGACTCCCTGCTGAGCAGGGAGCCTGATGTAGGACTTGATCCCAGGACCCTGAGATCATTACCTGAGCTAAAGGCAGACACTTAACTGACTGAGCCACCCAGCCACCTCTGAGTAGACTTTTAAGAATAGGAAAAGACCCAGAATCATATGGAGTGCCAATCAGCAAATTATGGTGTATGGACTGGCATCTTGCTTTTGTAAATAATGTCTTATTGGGACAAGCCTTACCCATCCTTCCCATGTCATCTTTGCTGCTTTTGCCCCAGAATCACAGAGCAGAGTAGTTAAAACCAAGACTGTGCTCTCTGCCCAGAGCATTTCCTATCTTGCCCTTTAAGAAAAGTTTGCCAACTCTTAGTGTAGGAAAAGGGGCAAAAAAATAGGAACATCTGGTTTATAAGAGTGTATAAAAGTAGCTCTTGAGCATCATCATGTTCAGCCTTTTTCATAATTAGAGAAATAACACACTGTTGCTGGGAATGCAAAATAGTTAAACCTCTTTGGAAGAGAAATTGGTAAAATATATAGTGGTACTTCTCTTTGGACCCAGCTGTGCCAAGGTAGGAATTTACTCTGAACATACATTTCCAAAACAAAGGAAATCCATGTGCACGAGGTAGTTCTTTGCAGCACTATGTATAATTGCAAAATATTAGAGACTCCCTAGCTCTCCAGACTTCACAAATTGGTTGACTAAACCTAGTATTTTTGCATTATGGAGTATAATGCAGCTGTCGAAAATAATGAGAAAGCTCTTTATGACTTGGAGTAAGGTGTTTTTCCAGGATGTTAAGTGGAAAAGCAAAAAGTGAAAGAGCAGTTCTAGAATGCCACCTTTTGTGTGAGAGAAAAGGGGACGCGATGAAGCATTTCTGTGCACAGAAGGCCCTGGGAGGGGACCAGAAAGCAGTGAGACCAGAAGGCACCTCTCCAGAGGTGGTGGAAGGAGATGAAGAGGGCGTGCTGTTTCTTTGAGCTTGTCTTTATTTAAAGACATTTAGAAGCTTGTTAACGTAATAACAAAATTCAGAGCATAAACTTGAAGGATGGGAAACTGAAAGCAAGTGGAAGTGAGCATGGTTGTTGTGTTTGTGGAGCACTGTAGCCACGTTTAGGGGCGATGGGGAGAGGGGTAGGGTAGGTAGGTGACGAACACAGTCCTGGGCGGGACACCACAGTCTTCGACGAGGTGGAGTGTGAACAGCGAAGAAGCTTGAGCTCACTGGGGGTAAAGCCACTGGGAAATTCTTTTATATACACGATAGTGCTGAGCAGAGGCGTTGATGTTGGGAGTCAGTGCAAACGTGAGTGGGAAGGGGAGGAGGAAACCTAGGGGAGGACTGGGATGGGAAGCACGGTGTGGACTCCTGGCTCCTAAGATCCCGCTGTGCACTGTGCGCTGGCCTGTAGGTGTGTGTGTCCGCGGCCCCTGCCTGTTACACACCTAGTCTGCGTTTTTAGCTCCGATTCCAACAGTAGCAAAAACACTGCAGGCTCACTGGGCACACCTGGTGGCCAGAGCTTGGTCTCCGACATCCCCCCGCCCCCCAGGAGGCCCCGGGCTCCTTAGAGAAAGAGCTCATGCCGGGCTGGGGCGGGACAGCCTGAACGGCTCCGAAATGTCCTAGGACAGAGTGGACGGCAGTGTAGGCAAACGATGGGGGCGTGTCACAGATCAGCTTGCGTGGGATCCCACTGGCTAAATATGGGACAATTTGTCAAAATAGTTAAGACCCCAGAGGCACGGGGGCTCTGCGGGTGAGGCGTCTGCCTTCGGCTCGGGCCGTACTCTCGGGGTCCTGGGAGTGAGCCCGTGTGCGCCGTCAGCCTCTCCCTGTGCCTCCGCCCCGCCCCCTGCTCCTGCTCTGTCTCAAATAGAAATAAATAAAATCTTTAAAAAATAGTTAAGAACCATAAGAAAAGAACCTTTTCTAAAAAGATTTATTTATTTATTTGAGACAGAGACCGAGAGTGGGGGAGGGGCCGAGGGAGAGAAAGTCTCAAGCCGGGTCCCCACTGAGAGCGGGGCGTGACCCGGGCTCGGTCCCACCCCGAGTCCCGATCTGGCCCCAGTGCTCTGCAGGACTGAGCAGCCCTGAGCCATCCCTGAGGATCGGTAGACGGACAGACGGACGGACAACAGAATGCTGAGGGTCGACGACCGCACGGCTTCTGACACGAATGACCCCGTGGTGTTAAAAGCAGGGCGAGGCTTCTGTGAGGATCGGGGTGCTAGGGCGGCCCGAGGCGCCTCCTCGCTCCCGCGTCAGTTCGGGGGGCGCAGGGCACCGTGCGGTGCGGAACCCAGGCGGCGCTGTGGGTGAGGAACGGCCCGGAGCGCGGCCCGAGTGGAGTCCTGGGAAAACCTCAGGCAAACGAAGAGGAGGAGTGTTCTGCTTCATTAGAAAAAAAAAAACCAAACTGTTCTTTCAGAATGTCCGCGTCATAAAGGACGAAGAAGTGTGTCAGGCCCCGGAGGCTGGACAGTGCTTGCCTGGGGGCGGGTGCCACAGGCCGTGGGCGCCCCCTGCACAGCGGCCCTGCTCCCGGCCCCGCTCCCTCCCACCCGGCCGAGCCGTGCTGTGGGCCCGCAGGCTGCTCTGGGCCCCGGGCCTCTGACCTCTTCCTGCTGCTTCCCCCGGGGACGGCGAGCTGAGGGCGGACGCCGTCTGTCCGTCTGTCTGCTGCCTGACGTCTCCCACAGCATCGCGTCTTCATCGTTAGGACGCCAAAGAGCATTTAGTTTATGTGGCTTGAATGTCTGAGTATTTACTACGTTAGAAGGTAAAACTAAAGATTTAAAAAATATTTATTAATCCATTTAAAAATAGCAACAAGAAACGCATCACTTCTTCACCTAAATAGCACATATTTAGGAAAGAATTGCTAAAACAAAGATTTGTCTTGTTTTCCACTGTTGCCCTTCTGCGGCGGGGCTGGCGTCATGGAAGCCCTGTGCCTCGTCCCTGCCCCTCCTGTAGTGGCTCACGTTGTGGGGGAGGTTCATGTGCCCTGGGAGGAGGGCGGGAAGGCCAGTGATGCCGCCAGGTGGCCATGATCGCCCGGAAGGGGCTCTGGACCACCCTGAAAATCACTAGTTTAAAAAAAAACAAAATTCAAACAAAAAACAAAAAACAACAACATTCTAGTTCCCAGAAGACCTTCGGTGAATATTTGTTGAATGAATTAGTGATTCCAAAGCGGCTGCCTGACAGGGCGAGTGCCCGCTTGGGTGTAGGAGTTCCGGCACGTTCGTGCGGCTGGTCCGGGACCCCGTCTGCGTCCTGTCTCCGGAGGGTCAGCGGGCTCTGGCCTCAGCGCTCCTCTTCCCGTGGCAGGTGTCCCTGTGAGCAGCAGAGTGTCCTCCAAAATCCAGCAGCTTCTCAACACCCTGAAGAGGCCCAAGCGCCCTCCGCTGAAGGAGTTCTTTGTGGATGATTTTGAGGAGCTGTTGGAAGGTGAGAGATCTCGGGCGGGCGCTCGTGTCTGTGTAGACGAGGTGGCTGTCGCGTCCAGGGTTGGGGGCAAATGTGTGTCGTGTGTGGCCACCCCGGGACATTACAGCACAACGAAGTGATCCCCCGTCTGTTTCTGGCCCCCGGGGTCGCGGTGTGTCCCGCGTGACTGCTGGCCTCACTGTGAACGGGGCGGAAGCACGATGCTCGATGCCGTAGTTCAGGGACTTCACGCTCCCTGTGCCTCTGGTCCAGGCCTTAGTGCTTTACGAGAATACTCCTAAGGTTTCGTTTTACATACATTAGTTCAGCTTTTTTTTTTTTTAAAGTCCCAATGCGGAGCTTGAACTCACGACCCTGAGATTGAGAGTCAAATGCTCCACCAACTGAGCCAGCCAGGCGCCCCCATCATTTCAATTTTTATTTAAGCTTTAAATCTGAAATACAGTCTTACATGGTGTTAAGGTATATTTTTAGCATAGTTTTGGCCCTCGTTCATAAACTCAGTCTCTCACTTATGAATGAGATATACACTTTTAGGGAAAAAGAATGTAGGTTTATTTTTAAAAGAAAATTACCAGGAGGTAGAAGTAAGCATGAACCTATGGAAGAGGCACAGAAATAGAGCCCAGCGCAAGGCTGGAGTGTGCCGTGTCCACCCACCGCCCCTGCGTCTCTGGGGCAGTTAGTTTTGCTGCCCCCCACCCCCCCGCCTCGCTGGTGGCTAGCTGCAACCTGGAGGGCGTTGTCGTCCCCTTGGTCATCGGGTAATGCCCTTCACGTTCAGGGCTCAGCGGTGTGAATGCTCCCCGGGGAGGCTTTCTTACACTCGGGCCGATGCTGTTACACAGCCATTGGAAATATAATGGATTTTACTTTATTTTCTTCTTTCACCGCGGTGAGCGTTGTTTTGTGTGCCCAACCAGAAATGATGCTCCTCCTCACTTCCATCTTTCATCAGCGGGACTTGTCCGCTCCTTAGCTGTCAGCACTGGCCGTAACCCCAGAACACTCCAGAACGCTGGAGCAGCACTGCTGCCCTTCTGGGGACTGTCCCGTGTGGGTACGGTCACCGTGTCTGTTACCATCCGTGACGGATCTCCACCTGTCCTTTGGTCAGTTGGTCCGTGACTCTGACAATGATAAGGGAATCTGAACAAGTTATTGTGACCTTTTTACAGTTGGCAATTTTTAAGAGAACACTTAAAAACAGAATGCATGCATGGTACTATGAAATGCTGATTTTTAAATTTCAATTTTGCTTGTAGTGCAGCAGCCAGATCCAAATCAGCCAAAGCCGGAGGGAAGCCAGATGGTGGTGCTGAAAGGGGAGCCTCTGGCCATGGGGATTCCCTGGCCACCGTCCCTGCTGGCCGCCTTGCAGCGGTGGGGTACGACGCAGCCCAAAGCCCCCTGTCTGACTGCCTTAGACACAGCTGGGAAGGCCGTCTACACCCTCACCTATGGCAAGTGTCACCAGAAGGCATTTGGGCTCTGGTTTAGCTGTAACATGTTACCTGTCATGTCATACAACACGGCCGTACAGCTTCATGAGCATGATGGAGCGGATCCTGAGAAGCCAACAAAACTGCCCACAAACCAGAACATTGCCTCAGTCCACGTGCCCCCCCCCCGCCCCCACCCACTGCCCCTTCCTCCAGCAGAGGGGACTACTCACCCACTGCTGGTGACCATCCCCTGCCCTGAGGTCGAGGGTCACAGCTACATATGCATCTCTGAGCACGGGAGTTTAGTTTTGTCTAATTTTGAACTTTGTATAGGTGGAATCCTACAGTATGTGTTTTTGTATTCAGCATCTTTGGTTCCACATTATATTTTTATGTAACACAAGTCATGAGCATCTGGCTTGATACATTTTCACGGAGTGACTATACTCCTGTCGCTGGCACTCAGCTCCCGAGTGTTCCCCAGGCCCTTGGTCCCTACCACTATGCACATCCTCACTGACGGTTGAACTGTCCTGATGCCTGTGAACACCTCTGGGTTTCACTGTCGCTAAGTTTTATGTGAGTGGGATCGTGTGAAAGCCGTTCTGTGTCTGCATGCTTGTGCACCATTGTTTCTGAGGCTCAGACATGATGCCGTGTGAAGCTCATTGATGGAGGTGACTTTATTGTACGAATATGCTGAAAATTATTTGTGTCCTCGACCGTGGGTGGAATTTCCACTGAGGCTATTGTGTATAGTGCTGTTATGAACATTCGTAGGTGAGTCTGCTGCTGAGCGTACGCTGTAGGCATTGGTGCTGGGCGCACGTGGACGTGCACAGGTCGCCGTGCTCGGCTGTAGGACATCCCGACACGGTGTCCACAGAGGCTGCTGGTATTTTCACGCCTGCCGGCAGGCAGCTCCAGCTGTGCCACACCCGTGCCAACACTTGATATTGCCTGTTTACTTCCTTTAGCCTTTCCTCTAGGCGTGTTGTGGTGTCGAGTTACGGTGCAAATTTACTTGCATGTCTCTCATAGCTAATGATGCTTTTTTGTGTGTTTATTGGCTATTTGAATATCCTCTTTTATGCACTATACAGATCTTTAGCTCATTTTTCTATTTGGTTGCTAATGCTTTCTGACTTCTTTCCATGTTCCAGGAACACATCTTTTGTCAGATATATTTCGCAGGTATCTTCTTCCACCCTGTGCCCTGTCTTTTAACACTTTTATCTGTGGCTTTAGATAAATGAGAAGTCTTCATCTAATTAGTCTGATTTATCTACTTTTTCCCTTTATTTTAGCACTTCTTTGTTCTGTTTGCCAAACCCAAGGTCACAAAGATATTCTCCTACTTTTTCATCTAAAAACTTGTTTTACAAAAACAAAACAAAACAAAACAAAACTTGTTTTACTTTTAATATTTAGGTGTCATAATTCATCTTTAGTTTGTGTGGTGTGACATTGGAATCCTTTTCTTTCCTTACGAATGTCTAACTGGCCTGGTGCCATGGGCTGAACAGTCAGAGCTTGCCCCGAGGTCCTGCCAAGCTGCTTTGTCACAGATCAGGTGACAGTACGTGCTGTGCCCTCTGCGCCCCCTGAACTGCCGCAGCTTTAGGGGTCCTGCTGTCTGGCATAGACGCCCTTCAGCTGTGTGAATGTGCCTCACTCCTCTGGACTATTCTTGACTCTGCATTTCCAAGCCATTTTTAGAATCCGTTTGTCAATTTCCAGAAAGCTTCCTGCTGGGGCACTGCCTGACACTGCATTGATTCTGTAGTTCAATTTGAAGAGAATTGATACCATTACAATTACGGAATCTTCCAGTTCGTGACTGTGGAACAGTCATGACTGTGGAAATTTAATGTATTTCCCCTTATTTTAAGGACTCCTTTAATTTCTCTCATTAATGTTTTATACTTCTGAGTACAGAACTCTAGAGCATCTTTTGTTAGATTCATTCCTGTTGTAGTAGAATGGTTAAAAACATTTTTCTGCTCATTTATTGCTTGTATATAGAAGTGCAATTGATTTTTTTAAATGGTGATTTTAAAAAATATTTTATTTATTTATTTGAGAAAGAAGGAATGAGAGCATGAGCAGGGGGAGCGGGAGAGGGGGAAGCAGACTCCCCACTGAGCAGGGAGCCCAACGTGGGACTCAATCTCAGGACCCCGAGTTCGTGACCTGAGCCAAAGGCAGACACTTAACCAACTGAACCACCCAGGTGCCCCCAGATGGTGATTTTGTATCTAATAGTCTCATTAAATTAACTTACTGATTCTTTTTCTATTTATTAATAGTAGTTTGTCCACATATCTTTTGGATATCCTGTGTTCAAAATCATGTCATCTATGAACAAAGATGGTATCTTGGCCTTTCCAGTACTTACCCCTTTTATCTTCTCCTTGCCTCACTGCAAGAGCTAGAACTGTCACTACAGTGTTGGGTAGCGAGCATTCTTGCCTCCTCCTCTGTCTTTGGTGGAAAGCTTTGGGTCATGAAGTACGATGTTTGCTGTAGTTTTGTGGTAGAAAAATCCCTCGTCAGATTAATTAAGCTCCCTTCTATTCCTAGTTTACTAGAAGTTTTTTTTCTTTCTTTTTTTTTTTTTTAAATCATGAATGGTTGGGCAGCCCGGGTGGCTCAGCGGTTTAGTGCCGCCTTCAGTCCAGGGCCAGATCCTGGAGACCCGGGATCAAGTCCCGCGTCGGGCTCCCTGCATGGAGCCTGCTTCTCCCTCTGCCTGTGTCTCTGCCTCTCTCTCTCTGTCTCTGTCTCTCATGAATAAATAAATAAAATCTTTAAAAAAAAATAAATCACGAATGGCATTGAATTTTATCAAACCCTTTTTTTTGCTCTGTCAAGAAGATCATGTTTCTCTCTCCTCCCACTTAATTTGATGAATTAAATTGATTAACTCTCAGGTGTTAAAGCAGCCCTTGCATTCCTAGAATAAATCCCTGTTAGCCATGATATCTCTTCAACAGATGTCTGAATTTGATTTAGCCAATATGTTGTTTAGGATCTTTGCATCTGTATTCATTAGAGGCGGGTCTGTAATTCTTTACAAAAGGAGCTCCCTACCCACTGTGAGGAGTGTGGTTTGCTCACTGCCTCCACCAGTTGATTTCAGCTGTTGGGTCTGTCTTCTTCTAGGACTTTGATTACAGTTATACCTCCTTTGAACCTTATGTACCTTTAATGTTCTTTCTTATATTTCGTATTCTTTTCTGTATATTTGGTTGACCCTTGAACAATGCAGGGGGTTAGGGGCACTGACCCCTGCACACTTGAAAACCCAAGTGTAAGTTTTAACTCCCCAAAACCTTAACTGTTACTAGTCTGCTGTTGACCAGAAGGCGAACTGAGAACAGTTGGTTGACATTTATATGTTTTTATTATGTGCTGTATTCATACAGTAAAGTAAGGTAGAGAAAAGAGAATGTTATTGAGAAAATCAGAAGGAAGAAAAAAAATAACACTTATAGTACTGTATTTATAAAAAAAAAAATCCACAGGTAGGTGGACCTGTGTTGTTCAAGGCTCATCTGTACTTCAGTATGGAGACATTTAAATTTTCCTTTTTTTTTTTTTAAGATTTTATTTATTCATGAGAGACACAGAGAGAGGCAGAGACACAGGCAGAGGGAGAAGCAGGATCACGGCCTGAGCCAAAGGCAGATGCTTAACAGCTGAGCCACCCAAGTGTCCCTAAATTTTCCTTTATTCAAATTCTCTAATCCCATCTTATGAAATTTTTATTTTATTATGAAATTCCTGATGAGTTCTTAATTTTGATATTGTCCTTTTAGTTTAAAATTTTCACTTCTGTATTCTAAATTCTTTATCATTCCATGCATTGTCTTCGTCTTTTCCTTTATTTCCTAGCATCCATGTATTCCTTACCACAACTGGAAGTTTCTCTCCACCTGCTCCAGGGTCAGGTCACCTCTCGGCCTGTTGATCTCATCTGTACTTTCTCTTGGTTTTAGTTTGGATAATTTATCTTTGGTGTGCCTAGGACCTTTCTGATTGAGTGTTGGACATTGTGTATAAAAAATTATGGAGGCTCCAGAGATGTCCTCTTCTATAAGAGAACATCCTCCTTCCCTCCATTTGGCAGGTAGCATGGTGGCCGGTCACTGCAGTCCCGTCAAGGCTGGCGCAGCCCCCTCTGAGCACCTGTCTGTCCTCCTCTGGGGTTCCCCAGCCGTGGCTTCTGTCTTGAGTGCTATGTTAAGGACTCCACTTTGCTTCTCAGAGGTTTTCCTCGTGGGTGTTCGGCACCCTGTTGCTCACGGCCCCAGGACTCCGTAGACTTCCTAGAGGGAGGCTGGCTGTGCTATCATGGCTCCCAGCCTCTGCCAGAAGCTCTGCTGTTTTCTTTGTGCCTCGGTGGCAGTGTTCCATGAAATACTCTGTCTCTCATGGGTGCCAGGGCCCTAATAACCGCCGGCTGTGCACGGTCAGCTCACCTCCCCAAGGGTTTTCCCTCTGCCCTTAACTCCTCTGGTTGTCTTTGTAGATGATTTCTGTATTTTATCCAGTTTTTAAGTTGTTTTGGGTGGGAGCCTGGTCTGCCACCAGTACTCTGTCGCATTAGGAAGCAGAGTCTTTTACCATTACGCTTTTATGATTCATGTTACTGTGTATAGTTGTAGCTCATTTATATCTAAGAATGTACATGTCGGAATTGACATATTGGTTATAATGTTGGTATCCACTTTTGGCTATTACAGACAGTGCTGCTAGGAACATTCTGGGGTACGCGTTTTTGTGGGGTATGTACTTTGAAGTGGCTTTGTAACAGCTCTGCTCTTTGCCGTTCACATCTAGATCCACCCAGTCTGCTGGGAATGAGTTTTGTGTACAGGGTAGAGGATGGGTCCCAGGGTCCGTTTACCAGGCTGGGTAACCATCTTCCCCATTCTCGTTCCCACTGGGCTGCCCCTCCTCTCCAGGGCACCTGGTCAGAGATGGAATTGTCTGCATGTGGAGGGTCTCTTGGGGTATTTATTTTATCCACTGTGTTATATACTATCCTTATGCCAGCACCGACTTCCTAAATTACTGTGGCTTTCTGAGAAGTCTTGACATCCACGGAAAAGTCTCCCATCTCGCTTCCTTCTGCAAGAGTGTCTCAGCTCTTCTTGTATCTCAATGTTTCCGTGTCTGTTTTAGGGTCGGCTTGTCCAGTGCACGGACATTCCTGCTGAGATTCCTGTTATCACTGCTCTCAGCAGTTTGTAAATGAGCACTCCTGCATTGCATGGACCTAATATGTCTCCCTGTCATTCAGATCTTCTGCACTTCAGCTCGATGCTGTTTTATACTTTCTTGTTGTGAGACTGCGTATCTTCCATAACACTTACTCTTAGGTATTTGGCATGTTTGTTTTCATCTTAATGTGAGTATTGTCATTAAAATTTTTTTCTTGGGATCCCTGGGTGGCGCAGCGGTTTGGCGCCTGCCTTTGGCCCAGGGCGCGATCCTGGAGACCCGGGATCGAATCCCACGTCGGGCTCCCGGTGCATGGAGCCTGCTTCTCCCTCTGCCTGTGTCTCTGCCTCTCTCTCTTGCTCTCTCTCTATCATAAGTAAAAAAATAAAAAATAAAAAAAAATTAAAAAAAATAAAAAATAAAATTTTTTTCTTGATGTTTATTGCTGGTATACAGAAGTCAGATAGTCTTTGTATACTTTGTATACTGTTGTTAAATCTGGCAGCCTTGCCGGTTTGTTATGAGAACCATGATGTACATAGTCCCATCATCTGCAAGTCATGACAGTTTAGTTTCCAGCTGTGTGCCTCCTCTCTCCACCCCTCCCCTTCCTGCATTGGCTAAGACTTTCCATAAAAAAAAGGCAGATGTTCTTGGCTTGTTTCTACTTCCTCGGGGAAAGCTTTCAATATGTGACCGTTAATTATGATATTTTCTATAGGACTTTAAAAGATGGGCTTTATCACTTGTCGTCCGTCTTCCTTACCTTCCCGTTGTTTCATCTTCCATCTTCCTCAGTGGAGCTCTGCTTTGTTGAGCATTCACTGCTGGGCTCTCCTCCATGAGGCTGCGTGCCGGGGGGAAGTGTGCCCAGTGGAACCTGCTAGGGCTCGTGGCTGGGTCCTGGAGGGCCAGATGCACCACGCCAGCAGCCAGCGGCTCTGGGCAGCCTACTGGCCCTTCCTGGATGGTCTTCCCTTGAGTCAAGACTGGAGATGGGGATACGACCCATCCTGTGAATTATAAAGGTTAAATGAAGCCACTCCTATAAGGGATGTAGTTGAGAGATATTGAATGACATGAAAACACATTTTAAATGCAATGTTGGCTGAAAAAGACAGAGTGAAGTATGGTCCCATTTCTTGAAGATTGCACATATGTATATATATGCTGTGTGTGTGTGTGTGTGTGTGTGTGTGTACATACATAACCGAGAGAATGCTGACTTTTCTATTAGCTTTTCTATGTTCTAAATTTTCTATAATAAATTCCTATTCTATATTTGTATTAAGGAAAATATATTTGTAAGTTATTTTTAAGAGAAAACTATGATGTTCATTACAGCATTGTGCAAAATAGTTATCAGTTGGAAATTACCTGAATTTCCAGTAATAGAGTGATGGTACATTATGGGGTATTATGATTGCTACATTAAAATGTTAATTATTAGTTTCTTAAATTTTACATTGCTTAGTATTTTTATTTTATTTTAGGCAAACTTTGGAGTCGGAGTTTAAAACTAGCTTATACTCTACTTAATAAACTGACTAGTAAGAATGAACCACTACTTAACCCTGGAGACAGAGTAAGTAACTAGAATATAACTTCCTGGAGTGAGCAAAAACAGACTCTAAAAATATGTCTCATTGGAATCAGTATTCCATCCGTTGGTTAGACTTGCAGCATTAATACAAGGGATTTAAAGTTAGCAAAGAAGAAATATTAAATATGGAAAAGGTTGACTATGATGTACGTAAGATAATGGTTCTTTTCATGCTTCTTCGTTGCCCATCCAGTGGCTCTGCAACATCTTTCCTCTTGGACTTCATATCTACTGCTTTTAATAAAAATATTGAAGTTAATAAATCTTAGGTCCCCAAAGCTGATGTTTGATGCGAAAATGTTGCCCTTACTAGAAAATTCATGTCTTCCTCTCGTCCATGTGGCCAGGCAGCCTTCCTTCCTCATGGCTGGGGTAGAGCATGGAGGAGGCTCGAGGCTTCTTTGTTCCTTGTACTGACCACGCTGCCCAGCGTTGTTGGCAGTCGCCACACAGGGCTACAGAAATTAACCAAAATTAAGTAAAATGAAGAATGTAGCTCCTCAGTCACCCCAGCCCCACAGGAAGTTCCGTTGGTGAGCATGGCCCTGGGCGGACTGAAGGCAGGTATTCCCGAACATCCATGATGGAGCATGGGACCCTCGCAGTGAAACCCCTAGTGAGAGAGGCTGCCTGCGGTCAGATGGCCTCACAGGGACTCTCTTCAGATAGAGCCAGTCACCAAGGACATTTGAAGAATGCGAAGGAAAACAACCAATGGGCAAAGGAATGGAAAAGAAGAAAGGAGGAATGTAGGGGGAAGGAGGGAGGAGGAGGAAACAAATGTGAGAGAAAGTCATATACAGAAAATAAAGTTTTAAAAACTTAGTCTTAATATCCCTGGAGAACTAAGGGAAGACATTGCTCCATAAATCAAGAAAAAGATGCCTGTGGGGAAGACCAAGAGCTAGAAAGTGGGGAGGACAGTGCAAAGCCGAGCCCTTGTCCAGGAGGTCCAGCACCAGCTGGTAGGAGTTCCGGACGGGAGGGGGGCAGAGCAGAGGATTCTGAGTGGTGGCCACTGCCGCCCAGCATCCCGGAGCTGGAGAGAGTCCGCCTCAAAGGGACGGGGCCTGCAGGGGATGCAGTGGGCCCACAGCGACATCCTCGGCACTAACCGAGCAGGACCGGGGGTGGGGGGGGCGGGAGGGAGCCTGGGAGCCTCCGGGGTGGGGGCAGGAGCGAGCTGCAGCGAGGCGGCCGAGGGTCGGAGGGCTGTGCGCTGGGCAGCCGGGAGACTGGTTGGTCACTTAGAACACACTTCGCAAAGGTACCGGGCACATCGGGCGGAGCGCGTTAGGACAGCTTGGCCAGTGGCTACGCAGGAGGCAAAGCATGTCAGGGTGGTGGTACCGTTACCGGCGGCAGATGGGTACTCGGCTGTAAAAACATGCACAGTCCGAGAACGGTCCTTGATACGTTGTGCTTTAGAGCGAACCTGTGAGAATTCCTGATTCATGTTGTGCTTTAAAATGACTCAGAGAATCACTTGTTTATTTTTCTTGACAAAAATTCCTGCAAGGACAGAGACTTCCAGATACCCTTCTTGACGCATGAGGGAATCCACATCTTAGGTTAATATGAAAGATCAGCAGGATCCCAGTGAATGAGCTGATTATCAGGTGTGCTGGAGAGTTCATCGTCCTGTGATGAACAGTCTATAAATGTGAACACACACAGCTCTTCGTAACAAAATCTCTAAGAGTGTTCTTATACCAAACATCTAGTCTTGAAGCCGTGGGTCACAGTTCTCGTACAACCACTGTTAACATCAGCTGTTAAAGGAGAGCTTTGCCCTTTCCTACACAGCAGCTTGTTAGAAACTGGATTTCCAGGCCTCCGGGAGGGAGTTTAGGTGTAGCTTAAATTTTGTCTTACCAAGTAGTTGTTAGTAGCCGTTGTTTGGGCTTCTCCAGGGCCCAGTGTTAACCATCCTGACTTAGCACTCATGCTTTCAATTACACTGATTACAATATTTGGGGCTTATAAAACGTTGTTCCGTAAATAGCTTTTGATTTTACCCGATGTAAGAAATGACACCTGGGAGGATAGGGGAAGAGAAAGAGACGGACTGCAGGGGGCTGGGTGTTCATCTACAATCATAGGAAATAAAATTGATACTGAGACATTTTCAAAAAATGAAAATATAGCAGTGTAAGCATAGTATTTAAAAATAAGAGAGTAAATAGCAAAAGGAAGATGTGAGATACTTTTAGAGGGGTCCCTCAGGCAGTGGGGAAGGGTGGAACATGGGTTTTTGTATGGGGTACTTTTTTCATCTTAAATTCTGTGTTTTTAAAATGTCTTTGATAAAAGCGAAAGTGTGAGATGAATAAAATAGAGCGCATAACTTAAACGGTGGCAGCCTGGGGACCAGGCAAGCCATCGAGGGGCTCCCCGGGAGGAGCGGTTGTGGGGGTCTCAGCAGAGGTGTCCGGTGCCCGCCCCCCACTTCCCTGTCGTGAGTGAGGATCTGTTGGATTAAAACTTTGGTCTTAGGATCGTATCTTCTGGAAGATATTTTGGGTATAATTTGATTCCGTGCCCACGCTTGTTGGTGCGTGTTTCTCGCCTGGCCTGACAGATGGGGGAGCTGTGCGCCGCTGGGGAGCCTCAGCTGCAGCTGCCAGATGGGGAGCGCCCGGAGCCAGCTCTCCATCCCGCCAGCCGTGCTGGACTGCCTTCAGGCACAGACACTCGAAATTATTGGGTCGCTTGTAGAATAAAGACCGCAGCCTTAAAAAAAACTATTTAAGATGAGGAAATTTAAGGACCGAGAATTAACCTCCAAATGACATTTTCTGAACTCAATTTGAAAAGCTGTTAGATCGTCTAAAATGTCCAAATCCCTCTACTCAGTAAAGATTGTGAACGTTGCGATGACTGTATCATCCGCGAGGGGTTTCATGGTTTTCCTTTGTACTGTTGCAGGTGGCCCTGGTGTTTCCAAACAGTGACCCCGTGATGTTCATGGTGGCATTTTATGGGTGTCTGCTGGCAGAGCTGGTTCCTGTCCCCATAGAGGTGCCGTTAACGAGAAAGGTAGCTCGCTCGCTCGCTCGGTGCCGCGGGGTTCCCTTCCAAAGCCAACACACAGACTCGTCGGGTCTCGTTTTGCCTTCCTGGCGGATGGGAGCGGCCCTGAGAGAGGAGGGGCTGCCGGCAGGCCAGGGCGCCGGGAGCGTGCCGTGCTGTGCCGTGGCCGGCAGCTCCTCTGCCTCGCGTGTCTCGTTGGCGAGGTCTCCCGCAGCTCTACAGAGAGCTGTTCCGTCACCTCTGAGAACGTCTCAGCGCACGTGGTGGCCCTTTGTCCTTGAGTAATAGAATTTATGATTTGATAAGATTTTGTTAAACTGTCTCTCAAGACCACAGCTTATCAATAATGATTTTTGTTTCTTGGGGATGAATAAATGGCACCGGGATGGACTGTAGCTCACTTCTTGGTGACAGTTCTGAACGTGCAGGATGGGAGCTTGCCTTTCTATCCACCTGCTGTTTTTATTACTGACAAAGGACGAGTGCAGGTGTTTCAGGTATAAATGTCAGTAATCTGATGATTGAAAAAAATTATTATTTTAGGAGTAGACAAGGCATGTACTTTAGAGGATTAGAGTTTGTACCCTATCAGGTGGTTAAAGTGAGCGTTATCAGCAACAAATACTCAAGAATCCCCAAAGTGAAGTTGGAAATAAACCAGTAAATCTGAAAGGATAATACACGATGAGCAAATATTTGACTATAGAGATTCTCAAGAAAAAAGCAAGAGATTTGTCAAACTTGCAAGAAGAAAGTGACAAATGTTACTGGGGAGCACGTATGAAAGAGGCATTGACTGAAAGGAAACATGCGTTCCGTGGGAAATAAGTAATCGTGTCAAAGGTCGGGCCCCTCCACGTTAATCTATAAATTCTAAACATGATTTAAGTGGAAATTTCCATGCCATTACTTTTGGAGTTTCTTAAAATGCTGCTAAATGTCATTTGCAAAAAAACACTGAGAAATTGGCCCATCATCCAGAACTTTTTATCTCATTACAAAAATATACCATTTCAATTTAAAAATGATTATATTTTATTTTCATGAAAATGCAGTCTATCCGCATATGGGATTCAGTCGTAGAAGCTTATGAGGGCGATTGATGATGAGGCTCGCCCTCCTGGGTGTGCGGGGGGCCGGGAGGGGGGGTGCCTGACGGCCCCATGAGCCCCTCCCTGTGTTTTCTGTAGGACGCTGGCAGCCAGCAGGTTGGCTTTCTGCTGGGCAGCTGCGGTGTCACCCTGGCCCTGACCACGGATGCTTGTCAGAAGGGCCTGCCCAAGGCACAGACCGGAGAGGTGGCGACTTTCAAAGGTAGGCCCCCGAGTGCAGGGGAGTCGGCCTGCGATGCCCAGGCACCTGCTCAGGGCAGGTGGACCTCGCAGGGGTGAGGGGTCTCCAGCAGGAGTGAGGTCCTCCTCCAGGGGCTGCCCATCTGGCTGCCCTGCACGTCCCCGGGTTCGGAGTGTAGGCCCGTGCAGTTTGGTCGTCACTGTCAGAGGCACCGACTGAATTAATAGAAGCTGATACAGAGTGAGCAGCACAGAGACGTTCGCCCCCCGGGTGTGCAGGAGCCAGTGACCGCGTGGTGGGTGGCTCAGCTCAGAGGCCGCTGACCACTCTCCTGGGCCGGGTGCCCTGTCTGCGCCCTCCCAGGATGGCCCCCGCTCGCCTGGCTGGTGATCGACGGGAAGCATCTGACCAAGCCCCCCAAAGACTGGCACCCGCAGGCACAGGACGCAGGGGCCGGGACGGCCTACATTGAGGTAATGACCTCCTCTTGCTGGGGCGCAGCCCTTGTTTCTCTGAAGGCTGCAAACTGCCACTTACTTTGATCCCAGGCTTAAACGGACCTTTTGTTTTATCTTCATCCCAGAAGCAGAAAGGGTCGTGGGGGAGCTCAGTCAGACGTGGTTCACTCCTCTGATGGTGCCCCGCTGGCTGCTGGGGGTGGGTGGCAGCGGTTACGGGGCACCCTGCACACACGGCTCGAGCAGACCCGGGGAGCCCCCCGACTCCTCTGGGTGTAACACGTGCTCCGCTCCGCCGGGGCGCTTAGTGAGGGCTGGCGGCCGCCCTCTGTCTGCCGTGACCTCCAGAAATCACATGATGGATTCTTTCCTTGAAATCTTTTAGTATAAAACCAGCAAAGAAGGCAGCACTGTGGGGGTCACGGTGTCCCATGCATCGCTGCTGGCACAGTGCCGGGCTCTGACGCAGGCTTGCGGCTACTCAGAAGGTAAGAGTGTGGGGTGGCTCCTCCAGCTGCACACAGGCCCCCGGGGACCCCGGGGTGGGGGCTGCGGGGCTCAGGGCGCCCTTTGCTTGTGCTGGATGCGTGGCTCTTAGGTCATGGGAGCCCCACTCAGGGTCATTTCTGGTAAATTCATGTGTGTGTTGATTTTATGGAGAATGAAATTCATACACTAGCACTTATTTATGCCCGGTGGGCGGAGCAGTCTGTGCCGTCGCTGAGGCACCGTGTATTTTGCATTTAAATAAAAGGAAAACTATCCTACGGGACCCACTTTCATATCACTGTTGTCTATGACTGTGGTTTTGACTAAACTGTTGTGCATGCAAATACACAAACAGAATCTGAAAGGTCATAGATTTTCCGCTGGTAACATGTCGGTGGCTGACCCATCTGTACACTGTTCAATATCATATTTAACTTAGAGAATTATTATTTTAAAAAACAAAAAAAAATGGATACACGGTCATTTCCCGGCTATAACGATATTAGAATCCAGTAAAACTAGAAAGTAAGCTGGATGGTGTATTTGCGTGAGTAAAATACAGGTGTGTAAAAGTCGGGGAGATCTGGAGGACGATTTTAGGTATACTCAAGGGCCTGAAATGATTTTTTGAAAATCAGATCTATTAAATCAAGTCACGTGGTTTCCTCCTCTTGCCACGTGTGCGTCCTGCGTCACTGGGCCTCGCTGGCAGAGGGAGCGAGTGAGCAGAGATGCGGGCTGAGAGCGCAGCAGCCGTGTGTTCACGTCGGAGTCTATCCTGTGGGTGCTCCTGGGTTGCTGTGCTTTGGGGGGGCTGGAGCCAGGTCCTGCAGAGCACAGGCTCGCACCCGCCCCCCGTCCTGGAGGAGAGCAGGGGGGAGGAGCAGCTCCCTTGACGAGGCCCCACGGCGCGCCCCAGCCGCGAGCCTCCAGCCTCCAGCCTCCAGCGGCTGCTCGGGACACTCAGGGGCCTTCTCATGTTTTCAGATTAGTGATCAGCGCGGCTCTGTCTTCATCCAAAATTGTATGACCTGCCTCTGAGTGTTTCTGCTAATTTGAATAGAAAACCAAGACAATCGATTAACTGGTGCATGGTGTTTGGAAATGCTGTGAATGTTTCCTAGAGCTCTTCGTGTCGATCAGTCGTGTATTCATCTCAGAGTATCTTTGAAAATGCACATGACTTGTGAAGAGGGTCACAAGCGGTTTAACCATCTTTGTCCACTTTCAGCTGAGACATTAACAAATGTGCTGGATTTCAAAAGGGATGCTGGTCTGTGGCATGGAGTGTTAACAGTGAGTGTTGTATGTTAAATGACCTACTTGTTGGAATTGAGGGATCCTAAGGCTTCGTATCAATAGATGACACCAAACCCCAATTTAGGTGACGTAATTAATCCTTACCTGGAGTGTCATCATGAGAAGGGCGCTGGTGTTAACCTTTGCCTTCTCTGGCGCGGTGTGGCCCCTGCTGTCTGCGCCCGAGCGGGCCTGTCCCTTGAGCACTTCCGTTTCTTCCACAGAGCGTCATGAACAGGATGCACGTCATCAGCATCCCCTACGCACTGATGAAGGTCAACCCGCTGTCCTGGATTCAGAAAGTGTGTTCGTACAAAGGTAACAGGAAACAGCACCATCGTTTGACTCATCCTTCATCAGGTGTCCGCCGATGTGCAGACCTGTGCTGAGGAGCCCTGACGGCCCGCACGCCTGCCCACATGCCCTGCGACCGGTCGTGGACGCCGCCTGATGCGCGCTCGCGGCCCGGGCATCCTCTGTGGAGGGCGGCACCGTGACAGCTCTCTTCTGCAAGGGCCACAGGCTGCTGATTTTATTCTCTTGAAATGTTCTTTACAGTTACATCAGTACTCCCAGTTCTTAGCATGGAGATGGTTTTAATCTGAAGCTCTGGCTGGTTAAGCCACCAGTAGCAGAGCTGTTGATTCCAAGGACAGTGTAGACGGGCCACGGGGCTGCCTCGGCTGGCCACGGTGCCATTACCGCGCGCGGACAGTGGGCCGTTGCCTCTCGGGCGCGGCCTTGGGTGCTGGCCGGCTCCGTTGACTCTGTCTTACGGAGGGCAGCTGGAACAGGTGCGCCCGCTGGTTTGGGCACGGCCAGGACCGGGAGCCAGGGCTGTGTGCTCACGTCCTGGCGTCCTCCCAGCGCCCGGCTGCGTGAGTCGGCCCTCAGGGAAGGGCGGGAGGGGCAGGGGAGCTGCTGCTGGGCAGGACAGAGCTTCCCCAGGAAGTCCCGCTCGGAAGCAGGCCTGAGTTTTCTGTGTCAGAATCAGAACTCGGAGCTGGTTCTTCAGTACAGCGGGTACAGGCGCCTAGAGCGCCAGGCCGAGGCTGCCGAGCGCGTGTGGCTGGGGCACATGCCTGCGCGTCTGCCCTCGGCGTGCCGGCCGGTGGGAGGTGCGGGGTGCCGCTGGCCGTGACGCCGGGCGCATCTGTGCTCCCCCTCTGCAGCCCGGGCCGCGCTGGTGAAGTCCCGCGACATGCACTGGTCTCTCCTAGCTCAGCGGGGTCAGAGGGACGTCAGCCTCAGCTCCCTGCGCATGCTGATCGTGGCCGACGGCGCTAACCCCTGTGAGTAAGCCCAGCTGAGCGCGGGCTGAGGCCGTGACTGCATCCTGCAGGCCTGACGTGGGAGGGACGAGGTGGGAGCAGAACGTGCTGAGACCACGCTGCGTGTCCCGTGCCCGCACGTGTGCTGCACTGGACCGTGGCACGCACCCTCTCCCGGGGGCTCACAGAGCTCGTGCGTGTCTGTCAGGCACTGAACTTACACGCAGACTTAACACTATGGACAGAAGATACCCTGAGAAACGGCCAGGTTGGAGACACGGCTGGGAGCCTGTCCCAGCCTCCGTCCTTGGCCCCTGTGGCCCCAGAGACCCGCTTGACCTCCCGGGGGGTCTCCCTGGTGTGCCGCTGTGCACCCTGGGCTGTGTGCACGGGGTCTGAGTGTGGCTGCACGTTGGCGGCTGGCTGAAGCCTGCCACAGGCGTTTCTGGGGAGGCTCGGTGACCTTTGCAGGGGCTTCTGTGCAGCACAAAGCCCTTGACCAGGTAGGAGGCTTTAATAGCCATGAGCCACTGTTTTTTCTTTGAAGCCGCCTGCACCTGGTCCCCTGTCCGGGAGACCCTAACAGCCCTGCCCCTGGGTCCCTCACCCCCAGGAAGGCGCCTGCCATCCTCCACCCACCCCTGGCCCAGCAGGGCCCTGCCTCCTGCTTCCAAGACACCCCCATGTGGCCCCCGCTCTGCCCGCCGCCAGCACCTCCTCACCTGGCCCACCTCACTCCCCGTGGGAAGCCCTCCCCAGGCCTGAGAGCCTGCCAGTCCGCGTGCCCTCCAGGCCCCTTGGCCCCGAGTGAGCTGGGCTGTCCTGCGTGTCCCCTGCCACCGCTGGTGCCCAGCCTGAGCTTTCCCCTGGCCTCGCTGCGGCGGGGTGCTTGGGGTCTGGGGGAGCCGCAGGGGGCAGCATGGGGACAGCGGGGGGTGGGTGGGGTGACCACGTGCCCCTGAGCCTCGTGATGAGCGAGTTGACCCCGTAAGTGCTCCTCAGCCGGTTCCCGCTCAGCGGCCCCGTGAGGAGCTGGGGCGAGGGCAGGGCGCAGGGCTTCCACGTAGGCCTTCCCTGAGAATTGCCGGCTCTTAAGTGCTGGTGGTTTCAAAGTGCATCATGTTTTCCATGGCAACAGCCCCCCTGCAAGACTCCCGCGTGCCCCCGCCGGCCCTGCACTTACCCACGGCTCTCTGTCCGACGCAGGGTCCATATCCTCCTGTGACGCGTTCCTCAATGTCTTCCAGTCCAGAGGCCTGAGGCCAGAGGTCATTTGTCCCTGCGCCACTTCTCCTGAGGCGCTGACAGTTGCCATCCGCAGGTAAGGTGGTCATCTCCTCGACAGCTGGACCCCTGGGCCCAGACCCGGTCAGTCTGTGTCTGAGCAGCGGAGTTCCCCGAGCAGCGCTCCCATCGGGCCGCTTCCCCAGGCGGGTGAGCGTGGTTATGGGGCAGCCCATATGGGTTATCCCCGTGCCCCACGTCCCGTGCTGGCCGCCTGTCCCACGCCAGCCTGGATTCGTGCCACACGTGGGGGCAAGCGGCTCCCGGGGCCATGCCCCTGGTTCTCGCCGTCCACAGGCTTGTTCGCCCTGAGTGCTCCTCTTCCTCCCTGACCTTTGTAAGCAGGGCCGGGCCGCCTGGAGCTCCTCCTGGCCCCGAGGGACCCCTGGCACCTGCCGCGCCTGCAGGCCCTGGTCGGGGCTCTGTGCCTGCTGGGCCAGCCGTCCTGGAGAAGCATCTCAGCCTCGAGGGTGCTGGCAGGTGCTTCCTCCCTCTCCAGGCCGCCTTCCCCTTCCCCCAGCTGCTCGCCAGCCCTGGGGCTCTTGTCCACAGCGGCCTCGCCCTGTGCCCCCAGCTGAGTCTCTGCATGAATTTTCTACCCTCCACTCAGCTTAACAGCTGAAAATTAGCGGAGGTTGTTGTCTTGTGTTACAGTAGCGTGTTCGTGGGCAGCCTGTGCTTTCATATGTACAACTATTCAATAATCCTAAGGTTTTATTAACTTAGCCAGAAAAGTAACATCTTTATCCTTAGTGAACCGTGAGGTATTCCTCATTCCTTTGCTCAACAGTCTGCTTTTTCTTACTGGAGAAAATACTGACCTCTGTTTCTCAGTGTCCCAGCTCCGGCCGTGTGACCCCTCACCCCCCGCCTGCTGGCAGCGGCCACTGTATTTCTGCTGCGTTCCCGCATCGGGTTTAGAAAGGGCTCCCGGGGCGGGGCCGGCTTGTGGCTGGATGGCGTCTGGACTGGACGAGTGGGCGGCCCCAGGCTCCCTCGAGCGTGTCGTTCCGCACACCGGGCTGCCCAGGGCCCCTGGCAGCTGGAGGCTCAGTCACCTCTATGACCAGGGAAGTCACCTGGTGTCACTTAGACTGTTGCCACAGGCCCCCCAGATGCAGGAAGGGACTCCAGCCTGCCTCCAGGTGGGAGGAGAATGCAGGTCCCCCGGCAGAGTGGCACGTGGGGCGGACGTGCCGCAGCATCCTCGGTCTTGCGGCCAGTGTCCTCGCAGGGTGAGGCTGCAGAGCAGGGGCTTTGGTGCAGCGTCGTTCTGCAGGCAAGGCGGGCATGGCTGTCCCCTGTCAGCTACTCTGCTTTTGTCTTCCAGGCCGCCGGACCTGGGAGGACCTCCACCGAGGAAAGCTGTCCTCTCCATGAACGGTCTCAGTTTTGGTGTGATCAGAGTTGATACTGAAGAAAAGTTGTCGGTTCTTACCGTTCAGGACGTTGGCCAGGTGCTCCCTGGAGGTGAGAGACGCAGCTGGAGCGTGTCCGGCCCTGCAGCTGGTCGACGTACCCGGTGTCATAAACGCTCCAGGCTTCGTGCGAGTGCTCTGCAAGCGCTCCAGTACAAAGCTTCTTAACAGTGTTTTTCTATGTAAATTGAGGATTTAATTTAATTTTTTTTTTTTCAGTTTTTTGCCTGCCTTTGTATTAAATTTACGGTTGAGCAAAGTTACAAGGGTACGTTTGTGCCCTCTGACCCTGATTAGTGGTTCTCCAGGGTCTGGGAAATGGAGCTCTGACTACACGCAGGCAAGGCTTCGTGCTGTGCACACGGAGGCATTCACACCTTGCAGTGCGCGGGTGTCTGCAGCCTGATGGTGGGGTCTGTCCTCAGGCTATGGCATATGTGTCACGTCAGCAGCATGAGCCTGGAGGCTCCAAGAAGTTCCTGTGGGTTCCAGGAGAGGCCTGCAAGGACCCTCCTGCCCCCGGAGCCACATGGGCCGTGCCACAGGGAGGGGTGATGGAGCAGCCTGCCTGCAGCTCTGTGTGCAGTGTCCCAGAGGGAAACTGAGACCTGAGCCCGGCCCAGGAGGCCCAGTGACAGTTGTGAGTGGGGGATATTCTGATCATGCTGCTCTTAGGGTGCCCCTCCCTGTGGTGACCATAGCTTCCAGCATCTTCCTTGCCATTGGGCCCTCCTGAGATTCGTGGACAGCTGTCTTGACCCACCCTATGCATGTGTTTCAGGGCGCTCCCCTAGAGCTGGGTGTGTGCAGGGCTCTCCCCTAGACCTGTGTGTGTGTGCAGGGTGCTCCCCTAGACCTGGGTGTGTGTGCAGGGTGCTCCCCTAGACCTGGTGTGTGCAGGACTCTCCCCTACACCTGTGTGTGTGTGCAGAGCTCCCCTAGACCTGGGTGTGTGTGCAAGTGCTCCCCTAGACCTGGTGTGTGCAGGGCTCTCCCCTACACCTGTGTGTGTGTGCAGAGCTCCCCTAGACCTGGGTGTGTGTGCAAGTGCTCCCCTAGACCTGTGTGTATGCAGGGCTCTCCCCTAGACCTGGGTGTGTGTGCAAGTGCTCCCCTGGATGTGGTGTGTGTGCATGTGTGCAAGTGTGAGTGTGCACCCCGCTCTCACGGCATCTGTGAGCTGTGACTGCTGCAGAGCTGCCTGGTGTGTCCTGTGTGCATGTGCCCCAGGGGCTGTGTCCCCTGGCGTGTAGCCCAGGGGTGGTGGCTCTGTGCCGTGGGCTGTGCATGTCTGCCGTGCGCCCAGGGCTCCGTCATGGGGACGTGCACACGCGCAGCCCCTCCACCTGAACGTGCGCCCCCCGCGTGGTGTCTGCCTGTGGCCTGCGGTGTGCGTGAGCGCCCCTCCTGTCCGCTCGCTTACCGCCTCTGGAGGTGGGAGTGTGTCTGAGAAAAGTCGAGAGTCTGGGTGAGGCGGTGCCGGGTGAGCACAGGCTCCCTGAGTCTGACGGGTGCTTCTGGCCCACGCCCGCTCCTGGAGGCTGAGCGTGGACCCCCCGGGCAGGGCTGTCCAGCGGGGCTGCCCCCTGACCCAGGCGCTGCAGGTGCGGGGCTGCGGCGTGCTCTGGTCACGCACCACACGGAAGCAGAGACCCGCCCATGGCCACAGCGTGGGCCCCGTGTATCCTGCGACTCGGAGGAGTGTGTCGCACGTGTGGCGCGTCATTCCCGAAGCTGCAGGTGTAGCAGCAGGTGATCTTTGTGAGTCACCCGTGTGACTGTATCTCTCGTTTATGATTTTGAGGGTTTTTTTTTTTCCTCTCTTTAGCGGACGTGTGTGTCGTGAAGGTAGAAGGTGCCCCTTATCTCTGTAAGACCGATGAAGTTGGAGAAATATGTGTCCATTCCAGCGCCACGGGCACGGCGTACTACGGGCTGCTCGGCATCACTAAGAGTGTCTTTGAGGTCCGCACCTTCCCGACCATGGTGTTGAGGTTGCGCTCTGTGAGCGTCCCCACGGCGTGGGCCCGTGCCCTGGTCCACAGCCTGCTGGGCGTAGGGTTGGCCCGGGAGCTCTGGCCGGTGGGGAGGAGTCCAGGGGGTGCGCGGGGCGGGGGTGGCAGGAGATCGCAGGCCACCCGGGCACAGGGCCCGAGAGACCCGGCCGTGGGGCGGCCTGTTCCCCACCAGGGATCCCCGGCTCTCCTGGCCGGTGGTTAATTGTCCACGCGCCGCCACCTAACTGTCCCCTCCCTGCTCTGCAGACCGTCCCGCTCACGGCAGGTGGGGCGCCCGTGTCTGAGCGGCCTTTCACCAGGACGGGGCTGCTGGGCTTCGTCGGGCCGGTGAGTCTGTTCTGCTGCCGGTACCCGGGCCTCCCAACAGGAGACCCCCAGCCCAGGGAGGGGCCCGGTGCCCTCCACGTCCCGCACTACGCGAGGCGGCACCCACGACACAGGGCTGGCGGCCCGAACGCCCCCGGGGCCGAGCTGGGAGCCCTGCCCGAGGCGGTGGGTCCTTCCCGTCCGTGGTCACGCGTGTGCTGTGCGTGCCGTCGGCGCCCGAGTCCTGACCCGTGACCTTGCTTCCAGGACGACCTGGTGTTTGTCGTGGGCAAGCTGGACGGGCTGATGGTGGTTGGAGTTCGTCGACACAACGCGGACGACGTCGTGGCCACCGCGCTGGCCGTGGAGCCCATGAAGTTTGTCTACAGAGGCAGGTGATGCGCTGCGGGCCCCTGTGCTGTGGCTCTAGGTCCCTTCTCTGTCGAAGTTCGAGCATCTGCCTGCGGTAGAAGGAAAGCCGGGTGATTGGAATACACACAGCCTTAAAAATCCCTGTTCATCAGAAAATCTCCACGGAGGAAAGAACGATATTTGCAGCCAGGAGCCCCTTAGTGTCCTCACTGCCCATGGCCGCGGGTTCTCTGAGGACGGGGCCCAAGCAGCACCCGCGTCGGCTCCTAGACGCTCAGACACGCAGACAGAAACAGCCAAGGGCCGTTTCTCTGGAACCGCCGAAGGTCCATGCTCTTTCCCGCTGAGGTTCAGTGAGATGCACGCAGGGGCCGCGTCACTGCTGGGTGGGCATCGGCCCCGCGTTTCTGGATGTGTTAGGCCGGCACCTCCCGTCGTGGCCTCGACCCTGGGGGGCTGGGGGTGCGGGGGAGCCGTGGCTGGCCCTGTCCTCACTGGCCTGCTCAGCTGGCTGCGTGTGTCACCGTCTTCTCGGGCCTGTGCCCCTGTTGCTCAGGCCAGGGCCCCGGAGCCTGGCCCGACGCCGCCTGCGAACCTTCCCTAAGGAAGCCGCAGGGAATGCGTGCCCCGGGGGTGTGGGGCGCCAGCACGGGGAGGCAGCAGGGCGGGCCTGGCGGTGCCGGGGGGCTGCCAGCACGTGACCTGGGGGGCATCCACGGGGCAGTGCGTTTGGGTGGGCCAGGGCCCAGGGCCTGACGGGCCCGAGGGGAAGCCCAGCCTGAGCGGCCACGCCCTGAGCGGCGGTGCCGGGTGAGTGACGTGGGCTGTGAGGGATGGTCCCTGCCGCTTCCAGCGCCACAGCCACCCCGACGTAGGGTGCAGGCGCCCGGGCGGCCCACCCGGGGAAGTGTCACTCTTGACTTCAGAGTCAGCTCTGCGGTGACCTCAGGGTTGTGAGACCAAGCCCTGCATCGGGCTCTGCCTCCACCTCCACCTCCCCTGTTGGCGCTCGCTTGCTCGCTAAAGACATAGAACTAGAGCCGGAGCCGGTAGAGCACGTGCCGCAGCTAGCGGGGGGGCCTTGCTGGGAGGGAGGTGTCCTGGGAGGAGGATGTGGTAACTAAGCCCGGGCGGCGAGGTTTCTGTTCTGAAGCACACACAATAGGTGGAAGAAATGGGAGAGGCCAGCTGGAGGGCAGATGAGGGAACTATCCAGAAGTAAAAAAAGAGTTTCAAAGGAAAGAATCAAGAGAGGTGGGGAAAGAGGAGGGGCTGTCATCTGAACAGCAGCCCTGGGCGCACGGCATCCTGGGAGGAGGGGCCTGGGAGGGCGTCCTGGGAGGAGGGCGTCCTGGGAGGAGGGCATCCTGGGTGCGGGAGGGCATCCTGGGTGCAGGGAGGGTGTCCTGGGAGGAGGGCGTCCTGGGAGGGGCCGTGCACAGGACAGGGGCCGCATCTGAGACGCGGGACTGGGGCGGTCCGAGGAGCGGTCTGTCTGCACCTGTCCACTGACCCGGGCTCGTGGGGGGCCTGAGACTCCCCGGCTGGGGCTCAGGAAGGTGGCAGAGCAGCGATGCCGTTAAGTTCTCGAAGGGAGTTTTTAACTTAGATGTTATGTTCATCCGGTTGCCCCCTAATTGTGCGTTGTAACACGAATGTCCTTGGGTGGAGGAGTGTCTGATAGGGGAAGAGGGCTGACCAAGGGCAAGTGTGAGAGGCCCGCGGCGCAAGTGCGGGGACAGGGAAAGCGTGAGATCCCTGGAGCACAGTGAGCAGGGGGAGGAGGGGGCAGTGGACCAGGGACACGGCGGCAGTACCTCTGGACAGATGGTTGCGCCCACGGCGCGCCGCACGCGTTAACATCCTAATTAGGGAGTTTTCTTTTGAAGATCTGTGCTCGGTGGTTTACTTTGCTCCGGAGCCGTCCGTGTGCAGTGACTGGAGCTTGTGGCAGCTGTGCTGCCGGAGCCCCGGGGGGTCAGCCTGCCAGCTCTCCACGGGCAGCACGAGCACGGCCGCACCCTGCGTGTCCAGGGAGGGGGCGTCTGTGGCCCGTTGGCCGACCTTTGCTGGGTGGTCATTTCTGTCCTGTCTTCCCCCAGGATTGCCGTGTTCTCCGTGACGGTGTTGCACGACGACCGGATCGTGCTCGTGGCGGAGCAGCGGCCCGACGCCTCCGAGGAGGACAGCTTCCAGTGGATGAGCCGCGTGCTGCAGGTGGGCACAGGCGGCCCGCCGCTCCAGCGGGGGTTCAGCGGAGTCTGTGCGTGTGGGTGTCGGCTCCCCTCCTCCCGAGCCCCGCCGGCCTGGCTCGTGCCGCGCTCACGTGGCCGCAGGGTTGACGTACTGAGCGGCACCACCGTCCTCCGCCCTGTGCTGCCCGCACACGGTGGGCACTGAAGAATTTGGGCTTGCCGTCTTGCCACTAATGCCGTGTGACGGTTGGTGCCCTAGGACAGCTGTCCCGGAGCTCCCGTCAGTGGGGACGGTGTAAGTGGGACTGTTGCTTGGACTCGCGGGGACTGTGGGCACCCCAGCAGCGCGGGTGTCCACCGCAGCCTCACAATGGTGCCCAGCAGAGCAGGTGAAGGGCACCGTGCAGGACATTAACACGCGCCGTTCGCTTGCTGGCCCTCTGCCCACTGCTCTGGGCGGGGCCGCCTCCCCGTGCTGCATGGGCGCTCGTCATCAAACACTGAGTGAGAGTCCAACATAGTATTTTAGGGGGAAGGGAGTGAAAGGCACACGCCATAAGGTGCACCAACCCACAGGTACCGTTCGGGGAGTGGTTTTCAGCTGACTTGATGACATGTGACTCACCTGTGCCATGAGCCCACCTGTAGGCGGCAGGCAGGGTGACCCGGTGCCCCCCGCCCCAGCCCAGGGAGCCCCTGGCCGGCTGTGTCTGCTCGGACGGGCGCCGCGGCACGTCTCCCTTTCTGCCACGGACGCTCTGTGCAAAGTTAGCCACGCTCCTGGGCCCCTGCCTGGCTTCTTGCCCTCGGCATGGTTTGGGGACTCCTCTGGGCAGCCGTGTATGGATCTTTGGGTGACGTTCACTGCTCGTGGGGTTTGAGAAGTCCCCTGCTGTCCCGCCACCTGCAGGCCAGTCGTGTGGGGTGACTGGAAGCCGTGGACTCTGGGCCCCAACAGCCTCACCAACATTCAGAAACAGCATCGTAATGACCCCGTGTTCCCGTCAGGCTGTTCAGCACGGACCAACCCAGGTCCTGGCTGTGTCCCCGCCTGGCCGCCCCCTTCTCCCTTCGGAGAGTTTGGAAGCAAATGCCAGACATCACATCTTATTTGTATGGATTTTAGTATTTCTTTACTTTTTAAAAAAGATTTTATTTATTCAAGAGAGACACGGAGAGAGGCAGAGACACAGGCAGAGGGAGAAGCAGGCTCCCTGCGGGGGAGCCCGATGTGGGACTCGATCCCGGGACCCCGGGGTCACGCCCTGGGCTGAAGGCAGGCGCCCAACCACTGAGCCACCAGGCATCCATATTATTTCTTTAAACAAAGAATGTCATTATCACATCTCTAAGAATTAATTTCTTTTACTTATTTTTTAAGAATTGAGACATAATTACGATAGAATAGTAATTTCGGGTGCACAACACAATGATTTGATGTTTATGTATACTGTGAAGTGATCACCACAGTGAATCTAGTTGGCATTCATCACTACATAATCACAAATTTTTTTCTTGTGATGAGAACTTTGAAGATTTACTATGTTAGCATTTTTCAAATGTACAAGTCAGTATTCTTTAAAAGATTTTATTTACTTATTAGAGAGAGAGAGAGAGAGAGAGTGAGCATGAGCAGGGAGGAGCAGCAGGCAGAAGGAGAGGGAGGACACTCCCCACTGAGCAGGGAGCCCGACGGAGGACTCGATCCCAGGACCCCGGGGTCACGACATGGGCTGAAGGCAGACACTTCACCGACTGGGCCCCCCAGATGCCCCACGACACGGCGTTTCTAACCGCCATCAGCACGCTGTCGCGACACCCTGGGGCTCCTCCGCTCTGCACCTGGAAGTCCGCACCCTCCGACCGTCCCACCCGCCCTGTCCCCCTCTGCAGCCGCTAGTCTGTCGTCTGCATCTGTGAGCTCAGGTTCAAGATTCCACGCGCGAGGGCACGTGGTGTGTGTTTCCCTCTGACCGACTGACTCTGCTCCTCGTTCCACCCTCGAGGCCCATCCGCGTTGTCACAGATGACGAGATCTCGTTGTGCTTTACAGCCGAGTGACGTCCTCTGTGCACACGCATCCTGTCTGTCCAGCGTCAGTCCGCAGGCACTGGGGCTGCTTCCCTACCTTAGCCCTTGTAAACAAATGACACAGGCGTGCATTTATCTTTTTGAATTAGTGTCTTTGGGGGTTTTTTTTGGTAAATACCGAGCAGTGTGATTGCCGGGTCGTAGGGCAGCTCTGGGTTCAACTCTCCACGGTGGCCGCCCGCCTGCGTTCCCCCCAGCAGTGCAGGAGGGCTCCTTACTCCTTACTTATTCCCCACATCCTCACCTGTTGTTTCTTGGGCTGTTGATTGCAGCCACTCTGACGGGTGTGGGGTGATACCTCACTTTTTAAGATTTGCATTTTCCTGTTGATTAATGATGCCTTTTCCTGTACCTGTTGGGCACATGTATGTCTTCTTTGGAAAATGCCTATTTAGATCCTCTGCCCATTTTTTTTTAAGATTTTATTTATTTTCTCATGAGAGACACAGAGAGAGGCAGAGACAGGCAGAGGGAGAAGCAGGCTCCATGCAGGGAGCCCAGTGCAGGACTCGATCCCAGGACCCCAGGTTCACGCCCTGGGCTGACGGCAGACACCCAACCAACCGCTGAGCCACCCAGGCGTCCCGAGCCACCCCGGCATCCCCTCTGCCCATTTTTAAATCGGATTGTTTTTTTTTTGCCATTGAGTTGTGTGAGTACTTTTTATATTTTGGATATTAACCCCTTATCAGATGTATGATTTGCAAGCATCTTCTTCCAGTTAGTGGGGTGTCTTTCCATTTTGTTGATGACTTCCTCTGCTGTGCAGAAGCTTTTTTGTTTGATATAGTCCCACTTATTCATGTTTGCTTTCATTGCTTTTGCTTTTGGTGTCAGATCCATAAAGTCCTCATCAAGACCTGTGTCAGGGAGCTTATGACTTATGTTTTCTTCTAGGAGTTTTGTGGTTTCAGATCTTATGCTCAAGTCTTTAACCAGTTTTGATTTTATTTTTGTGGATGATGTGAGAAAAAGTGGTCCGGTGTCATTCTGCATGTGGCTGTCCGGTTTTCCCGGAACCGTTTACTGAAGACCGTCCTTTCCTTATTGCATATTCTTGCCTCCTTTGTCATAAATTAATTGACCATATGTGCTTGGGTTTATTCTGGGCTCTCTGTTCTATTCCTTTGATCTGTATGTCTGTTTTTATGCTAATACTGTATTGTTTTGGTTACTGTAGCTTTGTAATATCATTCAAACTCAGGAAGTGTGATGCCTCTAGCTTTGTTGTTCTCGGATTTGCTTTGGCTGTTCAGACTCTCTTTTGATTCCATAGAAATTTTAGAATGGTCTGTTCTGTGAAAAAAATGCCATTGGAATCAGGGATTGCCCTGAATCTGTAGATTACCTTGGGTAGAATGGACATTTTAACAATATTAATGCTTCCAATCCATGAGCATGGGGAGTGTCTTTGTATTTCTTTGTGTCTTCAGTTTCTTTCATCAATGTCATAGTTTGTCGTATAGGTTTTTCCCCTCCTTGGTTAAATCTATTTTATTATTTTTGGTACAATTACAAATGGAATTGTTTCCTTAATTTCTCCTTCTGATGGTTCATTCATTAACGTACAGAGACACAGCATGTGTTCCCTGCAACTTTACTGGATGTGTTTATCAGTTCTAACAGGTTTTGGTGGAGCCTTAAGGGTTTCCTTATATAAGATCATGTCATCTGTAAATAGTGACGATTTTACTTCTTCCTTTTCAAGTCGGATGCCTTTTGCTTCTTTTTATTGCCTTATTGCTGTGGCTGCGATTTCCAGTTCCGTGTTGAATGACGGTGGTGAGAGTGCACCCCTGTCTTATTCCTGATGTTAGGGGAAAAGTTCTCAGCTTCTTAGCATTGAGAATGGTCTTGATTGTGAGTTTGTCAAATATGGACTTTCTTTTTTTTTTTTTTAATGAACTTTCTTATATTGAGGTATGTTTGCCCATCCCTGCCGTGTTCAGAATTTTTATCGTAATAGTAATTTCTTATACCTAAATATAGTTACTGTTTAGACTTCCCCGATTATCTAATGTTTGTTAGATTCAGGATCAAAATGAGGTTAAAAAAAAATTGTACCTGGTGGGGACAAGGTCTTTAAGGCTTTCTCGGTCTGTAGATTCTTCCTCTGCTGTGGTTTTTCTTGCAGTTAGTTCATGGATACAAACAAGTTGTTTGTGCAGAGTGTTTCTTTAACCTGAATTCCGAAGAGGGTGCCTCTGCGGTGTCATTTCATGCAGACCTCTGGCCCCGCAGTCCTCCTGCACACTGGCTGGATCTGGAGGTTTAATTAGACTCAGGTTCAGTTTTCTGGCAAAAATTCCTCCTGGAAGGTGGCACATGATGTCTTGCTGCCTCTGCTGCTAGGACTTCACAGCGGAGCCACCTTGATGTGAAGGCTCACCAGAGCACCCTAGAATCTGTCCTCTTGAGAGCTCTGTGTCCTCCTCGGTCACCCGGGGACCTGGAGGCAGGATCGATTGCATAGTAGTGAGGTGGTTTCTCAGAATCCTCTTAAAGTGACCACTGCATTTTGTTTGTTCCACTCAGAACTAATGGATGCAAGCATACTGGATATGATTCGGTCCATTATAGTTTGTGGTTTTGTTTTTTTTTCCCCAGTGGTCAATGGGAGCCCCTCTACGTTGACTCTTGAGTCCTTTTGACATATTCTTGGAATTCTTTGAGGCCACAGCAGAGACATGGAGGCTCAGATGCTTGGGGCAAGGCAGGTGTTTCACATCCTAGACCTGTCGTGGCCGGGACCCTAGGGACCCTGCCACTTCCTAGGGGACGTGGAATTGGGGACCACCTTCTGGGCACTGGGTGTTTTGGCTTATTCACTGTTTCTGGGCCTTCTTCAGCAGACAGAGGAGGAAATAATGTCTATTCATAAGAGCACCTAAATCATGAATTTATGCTGCTAACCCCAGCTCAAATTCGAGACCACAGAATTTTTACCTGACCTGTTGATCTTCTTTGTCCCATAATGAAAAATTGCAGACATCACCAGCTCGCAACAGAATCACTCATCTGCCTCAGGCTACGCTACACACTCTAGTCGCAAAATAATGGTCTCTACACTCTCTCTGACATGTGAGATTTCCAAGAGCACCTTAACATGTTTTTGCGATTCCTTTTGCCCATAGGGCTTATGTGATTGGGGTGGACTAATGAAATTTTGGTGTTTAAAGCACTTTAAATAGATGCTCTCTCTGGGGTGTTGCTACCTACCTAATTCCAGTTCAGCTGAGTTTCATCTGTTTTATTTTACTTTCAGTTGTTAGGGCATGCTTTCTAAAATGTCAAGTTTTTTGTATGTAAAACATATACCAGGCTCCAAAGTCCAATCTGAAGCCAAGATGTATTCAGAGAAGTCTGGTCTCTGCCTTCACGGCTTTGCTGGCTTATCTGATTTCCTTTAGTTAATATGAGCTTCACATTTATGTGTGTGTGCACGTAGACACAGTACGTGCGTGCTCGATGATGGGAAGTGAACACACGTCTCCCCATGTTTTCCGTCTCACAGGATGTCTCAGAGATCACTGCCTCCTTGGTCTGTGGATCTGAGCGTTCTCCCCAGTGCAGTGTCCAGCCTTCTCGCCTCGACCAGCTGTGAGCAGGTCAGCGTCGCTCACATGCAGGTGGCTGTGCAACAGGTCGGGTCTCACCGCCTCCTGTGTCTCGTTGTTCCCTTCCAGGCCATCGACAGCATCCACCAGGTGGGCGTGTACTGTCTGGCCCTGGTTCCTGCCAACACCTTGCCCAAGGCTCCTCTTGGAGGGATTCACATTTCTGAAACCAAGCAGCGTTTCCTGGAGGGGATGCTGCACCCCTGTAATGTGCTCATGTGTCCTCACACCTGTGTTACCAACCTTCCCAAACCTCGCCAGAAACAACCAGGTGAATCGTATGTAACAACACTCGTCTATTGGCAGCAGCCACACTCATGGTTAAATGGTGCGGCCCCCTGGGGGCCTGCGTCTCTCGGGCTGGGGTTAAGAGCTGGGCCGTCCAGGCGGTCACCACCTCCTGCCTCCCGGGAACCCAGCCACAGATGAGAAAACTTGACCATGTCACCTGTGCGGTGGTTTTCACCTGCCTGTTGGAACGCACCTCGGTGACTAAGTGCAAGTGTGGCACTGAGGCTCGGGGGGTGAGGGGGTTCCTCCCTGGGAATAGCCATGAGGTCCCAGAGCCGCTGTGGAGCTCGGGGGTCGGAGGAGCTGCAGCGGTGCCGGGGCCGGCCAGCCCCCCAGCTGCTGACGCCTGAGGACCTCAACAAACGGTCACCCTCCCTTCCCTCGTTTCACACATGTAAAGACTAATTCCAGAGCCTGCTTTCACTGTTACTTTGGTTCTTTTGGTCATTTAAATTTTTAGTAAATGCACATTTTTCTTTCACCGATTATTAAACACATAAAACGTCGTCGAATAAAATATACTTAGTCGGGAACACTTAATATGTTTTGTATGTGAACTGCAGTAAAACAACGCGGTTTACTGAGTGCGTGGCTGTGGCTGAGGCCCAGGCGTACCCGCAGGTGTATGCCCGACGGAGAATGTCTCAGCGTGGCTTTGCTTGTGTCTGAGGGAGACCCTCTGGCTGCTTTCCTGAGTGAGGGGCCTCATCCAGAGAGGGGTTCCGGCCGCCAGCTGCTCACGCAGAACCCCCTGCCCCCCACAATGTTTTCCAGAGGTGGGGCCGGCCTCCATGATCGTGGGGAACCTGGTTGCCGGGAAGAGGATTGCACAGGCCTCGGGCCGGGAGCTGGCTCACCTGGAGGACAGCGACCAGGCCAGGAAGGTAACGGCGGTGCCCGGGAGCGCGAGGTGGGCGCCGGGGTCAGGCCGCGGACTGAGGGGCCTCTCTGCGCAGTTCCTGTTCCTGCCTGACGTGCTGCAGTGGCGGGCGCACACCACTCCCGACCACCCGCTGTTCCTGCTGCTCAACGCCAAGGTGAGGCCAGCCTGCTGCCCATCCTGGCTGCTCCCCGCGCTCTGTGCCCGAGCCCCCACCCCGAGGACCGCTGCCCCCCGCTGTCCTCCGCCTGGGGAACCCGGCTGTCCCCGAATGCAGGCAGCGATGTTTCATCAATCCAGTGCTTAGGAAAATTCTCAGGAACAGTGTGCTCATAAGGAAACGTTTATTTCCAGTGAGCTAAAAGGAGATGTTTATTTTGTGAAAATTAGGAATTTAGACTTTGGTTTCTAGCTTTAACATGACAGATGCTGCTTACTGCCCTGATCCTGGTATAGATTCCATGATTTTGGCTGCGTTGTGATGTGAGGACACCGTACCAGGAGCCCTTAGGATAGAAAGGAGGTGCTGTAACCCTCACATGCAACTGTTGGGCCAGCAGACGAAATACAGGACTGTGACATTAAATAACAGTAAAGGTGCCGCCTCACTCAGATGCGTCACACTGGCCGTGAGAATGTTCACACCTGGACACGGGTGAGGGCGGGCCGCCGTGGGCCTAGGACATGCTGGTCTAGCTTTTGTTGCCGCTCATCCCTGCCCACTATTTCATCATTTAAAAATATTTGTTAAAAAATATATATATATTTGTTGATACCTCTCCGGTGCTGGGCGTTAAGTCAGGGGACCCCGCCCTCAGGATGCTTGAAGTCAGTCTTCCCTGCTGGAAAACTGGTCCGGAAGAGAGACCGTGTCCTCTGCTCGCTGTGTCTGCAGATCTAGAACGGTGTTCAGTAAACGCTTACTTTGTGGTTGGTTGAGCTCTAAGTGCAGAGACAGCCGATAATGGACAAGCGGCCAGGATACAGTGAGCTCACGGTGGGACCGGGGAATCAGAACAGCAGGGGTGGGGGGCCGGGGGCTCCGAGGCGGGCCCCACCAGGTGCTGGGTGCTGCCCCGAGGCTGCGGCGGGAAGCCCTGCATGGGACGCAGCTCAGGGAGGGACGTGCTTCATGGTTCTGAGCGGCTCGTGGGAGCGGGGCGGGGGCGGCAGCGTGGGGAGTGGTCTGAGCACCTGGGCTGGCCTGCACTCCTCAAGGCAGGGGGCCCAGGGTGGGGACCTCGCACAGGTGCTCAACAGCCGCGAATGGAGAGGTCGGCTGGCTGTAGAGCCCAGAGCGGGCGCGGGGGGAGCCCCCGGACGACTGGCTCTGGCCTTTTCCCGACTTCCCCCAAAGTCATGCATGAAACTGCATTTCTTTTGGTTTGTCAGAGTTTGGAGTTTGAATTGACCTTAGGGCCCTAAGGACTTGCCTGGCCTCGTAGTGCAGAAGGGAGGGCTCTGGGGCCTGTCCTGTCCTCCGGGGCCTGTTCTGTGGCCTGTTCCAGGGCCTGCTCCGTGGCCTGCTCCGGGGCAGTATGTTTAGACCAAGCTGCACTTTTAATTTCCTAAGAAGCGCTCTGAGGCCTCCCCGACCTGGTCAGCAGAGGGAAGGAGGCATTTGGTGGCAGCTGGTCTGTTTTTTAAATTTTATTAATTAATTTATTAAAAAATATTTTTAACAAAGAGAGAGGGTGAGCAAGTTGGGGGAAGGGCAGAGGCAGAGGCAGGGAGCAGCCCAAGCAGGCATCACACCCAATGTGGGGCCCCACCCGGGGCTCCATCTCACGACCCCAAGGCCATGACCTGAGCCGAAACCAGGAGTTGGACCCTTACTGGATGAGCCCCCCAGGCGCCCTCAGACGGTGCTGGAAGGGCCGTGTCTGCCGTCCCGGTGCTGAGTCGGGCCTGCTTCCCTAGGGCACCGTCACCAGCACTGCAACCTGTGTCCAGCTGCACAAAAGGGCAGAAAGGGTCGCCGCCGCTCTGATGGAGAAGGCCAGACTGAACGTTGGGGACCACGTGGCTTTGGTCTATCCCCCAGGTAAGCACACGGGGCCTCCCTTGGTGCTGTGCTCACGGGACACTTGCTGTTATAAAGCAGACACCCTCGAACCTCCAGCCAGGTCAGAAAGTAGGTCCTGGTGGGCACCCTGGACGTCCCTTGGCGTTCCCCATCCCGAGCACAGGCTCCTCCGCTGTCCCGGGAGCCGCCGCTGTGCCCGACCTCTGTCGCCGCGTCTTCCAGGTCCCAGGGTTTGCTCACCCTGCACCCCTGCCCATCAGGCTAATCTGCCAGTTTTCCTGAAATCTGATGCGTGTTTGGAGTCTCTTTTGATCCACGGGCTCTTCCTTTCCCCTCTGTCTACGATTTACCACCGAAGACCTGGTTTGACGCTGCAGAGGCCCCACAGGCCGGATGCTTCCGAGCAGCACGTTCGGGTGTGGGCCAGCGTCGTCTTGTCGGCAGCTGGGTCCTGGTCCCGGGTCAGACTCGGGTTCCGTGCCTTGCCGGCCCTGCGTGGTGTGAGAGTACTTCATCAGGGACCCGTGTTGGCTTGGGTGGCCTCAGCCACTGAGCGACGCCTCACGGCTCATTCGTTCGTTCGTTCTCGGGGGTCGCCAGCAGTGATACTGTAGGCCTGGCGTTCCTGGCCGGGAGGTCACCTGCGGGAACCACCCTCCACCCTGCGCTCGGCGCGCTGCATCCCTGCTGAAACTGTCCTTCCCGGCCCGCGTGCTCCCATCACGCTCCGGACGTGACCAGTCGGCAGATCTGGAAACGCACACGCCCTTGTGCACTCGTGGACTGAGACCGATCTGCCGGGTGTCCGTCCTCTGCCGTTCGTTTCTTCACAGAGCTCAGGTCACCCCGCGTTCGGCCAGTGGGAGCCCCTTCTGGCTTCGCAGCGACACCAGCCCCTGGCGGCTTCCTGCCGTGTGCCGGCCACGGTTCCCGTCCCTCCGCACCCCGGGAGCCAGCCGTCCCCTGGAGCCCCGTGTCCCCGGAACAAAGTCCAGGCCTGGGGGTGCTCATGGCTCCTGGGTTGACCGCTGTCGGCCTTTCCGTGAGCAGAGCTAGAATCAGAAATCCCACGACTGCGTCTGGGAGGCTCTACCTCGCGAGGCCGGGGTCAGGACGGTGGGACTCTGACGCGACCCCTTCTGCCTCGTTCCTCCCGTTTCTGTACAGGCTCCTGCTGCTTCGGGGCAGGCAGATGAGAGATGCTCGAATATCGCAAATCAGGGCTTAACGCCCTCGCAGGCCGCGTGCCCAGAACGACCGCGTGGATGCCGTGGCCCCTGCGTGAGCCTCGGCAGCGGGTGATCGCTTCCGCTGTGTCCCCGCCCCTTGCGTCTGTGTTGCCAGAGGGACGGCCTTGGCTTCCCTCCCGCGGTTTCCATGCTTGCGGGGGCCGGACCGAGCGCTCCGTGGCCCAGGCCTCTGTCCCCGCCGCGCAGGCTGCTGACGCTCCTCGGGAGCCCTGCTGCCGACGGTGTCTCCCGAGGTCCTGTCCGTCGGTAACAGGCGGCGCGTGAATGTTCAAGAGCGAAGCCTGGCGGGTACGGCCGGGAGGGCCGGGGCTCTGTCCCCTGACCCCTGAGCGGCCCCTGCGCTGCGGCCGCGGGAAGGAGCTGGGGCGCCGCACAGAGGACCGAGCGGGACCAGGAGGTCATCCCAGGAAGTCGCGGGGTCGGGGGAAGGTCGCTGCCCTTCTGGGGACCCCAGGGTGCCCGCCGGGGAACTCCCGAGCCACCCGGACTGCCCGTTCCTGGGAGAGGCCTGCGGGGGTCCTTCCGTCTCATGGGCGCCTCACGCTCCGTCCTCCTGGGGGCACGGGGCCTCTGCACACCCCGGGAGCCGTCTTGTCCGCCCTGAGCCGTGGGCTGGGGCCCGGCAGGCTTCCCGTGTCACCTCAGCGTCCGGCACACGCAGGGGCTGCACCCAGCGTGACCCCTGCTCCCGTCCTCCCCGGTCGGCCGTGGGGCTCTCCTCTTCATCTCGGGAAGTTCCTCCTCATGGCCCCCCTTCCTCCCTCTTCCTTGCGCCTGGCGCTCTTCTGACGCGAGGTTTGATCCATCCTCCCGACCTCGGGCCCTCCCGGGTCCTCCCGGGTGTCGGCTCTACGACATCCTTCCTGCCTGAGCCCCGGGCCGCCTGTCCGGGCCGGAGGCCGGAGGTCGGGTGTGCGTGTGCTGGCGCCCCCACTTCTCCGTGCCGGGCCCCTTCCTCGGGGGCCGCAGGTGTCGACGGCTCGTTCCTGGGAGCTGGGCCCAGGGGGCAGCCTGGTCTCTTGGCGCGGACCCCGGAGCTCCCACCGGCGGTGCCACGCTGTCTCCTCCGTCCACTCCCTGCCGTGGGTTTGCGCTGCTGCTGGGGTTCGGAGCCGGTGGCCAACAAGGTCTTCGGTGCAAGCAGGTGGCTTTGTCAGAGCGCAGGGACGGGACCGCGGCAGGCGGAGCTGCTGGTGGGGACGTGAGGGCAGCTGGCCCTGCAGGGGCGGTAGGGTGAGGGAAGGGGCTGCCCCGGAGGACGCTCAGGACGCCCGAGGCCCTGCCGCTTGTTCTCCCTCTAGCGAAGCATCGACGTCACGAGTCTCCTGGGGGAACATCTCTTCCCGCCCTGGCAGCCATGTGGCCGCAGGCCATGAGGGGGTTCACCTCCACCTGCGTTTCCTTCGGCCTCTGTCCCCACGTCCCCCCACACCTGGGCTGTGGGGCCGCCTTCCCCCAGGGTGACCGCCGTCCCCACTCCTCAGGCACACCTGCACCCCCGGGTCCTGGGCGCGTGCCGGGCGTGTGCCCCCGGGGCTGGGCCGCGGCTGAAGACACGCAGCACGTCGTGGGGCCCGGGGGGCCGGACATCACGGGGGGCCTGAGAAGGCTCCAAGGCGGGGACGAGGAGGGAGGGGGTAGCAGAGGCTGCGGGGGGTGCTGAGAATCCACAGGCTGATGCTCTTCTGTGCTTGGGGCTGAGCCGCTCGGAGCACAAAAGACCCTGCCTGCTGGAGGCCCCCTGCCCGGGCTGCCCAGGCTTCCCCGGCCGCAGGGCCCCGGGGGGGTGTCTCCCAGGGGCGACTTTCTCCCGAGCTGACGGATTGACACCCTCCCAACCCCCGAAGCTGCAGAAGGGGGATGCTGGTGGGATCAGGGGGGATCGTGCCCCCGCCCCGCACCTGCAAGTATACGCGCGTTCAGGGGGCAGCGTGAGCTCTGTGAGCTCGAAGAGGTGGGCTGCTGGCCACGTGTCCGTCGTGTGCGCCGCGGGGCTGCCCTGCCTCAGTGTGTCCGACTAACCCTGCTGGCCCTGGGGGGCTTGGGGCCCCGCGACACCACCAGCCAGGTCAAAAGTGCCCTTGACTGTGACCCTGGCACTGAGGATGGGGGCATCGCAGGCTGGACTGGCTTCAAGATGGTCTCATCCCCCCTCAGTGTTAATATGGGGAACCTGAGACGTTTAGACATTTGGAGAACATCCTGGTGGTCGTGTTAGGGTGAGCAGCTGACAGCAAGGTGGGCGCCCGGCCTGGAGGAGATGTGCAGGGAGCACACGCCGCCTGTGTGCCCCCAGTTCCCCCAGGGGCAGGCCCCCCGCCCCATCCTCCCATCTCCCTCTGGGATGGGGTCCCCCTGCTGCGCCCCACTGTCTCCGGGGGACAGACCCCCTGCCACATGCCCCACCTTCTCCTGGGGCTGGACTCCTTGCCGCGCCCCACCGTCTCCCTGGCTGGACCCCCACCCCGCGCCCCACCTTCTCCGGGGTGTGACTCCCTGCCTGTGCCTTACGTGGGCCCCAGACGTGCGTTCTTACCACGTCTTTACATAGACGTCGTCTGTTCCAGAGAGGTCACTGACCGTGCGCCCCTTACGTGAGGCCGTGTCTGCTTGTGCGCGGGCAGCGGGGGTGCAGGTCCTGGCGAGGGCAGAAGCCCGGCCTGCGTGAGCCCCTCAGCCTCTGCGTGTTGACACTGCGTTAGTTTGGGGAAGTCGTGGCTTTATCCAGGTAGCACTGGACTCAGAGCCTCTCCTCTGTGCTGCCGTCCCACGGGACCGGGTGCCGCCCGCCACGCCCACTGCGCACTGATCCTCTGCCGCGTGTCTCCCCAGGGGTGGACCTCATTGCCGCCTTCTACGGCTGTCTGTACTGCGGCTGCGTGCCTGTCACGGTGCGGCCCCCGCACCCCCAGAACCTCGCCACCACGCTGCCTACCGTCAAGATGATCGTGGAGGTACCTGTGCACCCTGGGCCGGCAGGCGGGCCCCACCCGGGGGATGGGGCTCTGAGTGGGTCCAGCGGTGGTCTGGCCGTCTCTCCGGGGCCCCACAACACGCTCACACCTTCGACCCCGTGCTCTGCAGGTCAGCAAGTCCGCCTGCGTCCTCACGACACAGGCCATCATGCGGCTGCTCAAGTCCAAAGATGCAGGGGCCGCTGTGGACGTCAGGACCTGGCCAACCATTGTGGATACAGGTACGGGCCCTTGAGGCGTCAGGGCGTGTGCTGGCCCCCGGGACACAGCGCCTCCCCTCCCCTTGTTGTGCAGGTGGTACTGACGCCACCGAACAAGAAAAGTTAGGTGAGAGCGGCTGAGAGATGAAGGGCCACCTGCCCCTGGGCCGCCCGCAGCTCGCCTCTGGGTGTCCCTCATGGCGGGGCGCCCGCACCGCGGGGGCAGAGTCCTTGCTGCAGCCCGTGTGCCTCACACTGTCCACGTGCCTGTACAGCACTTGGTGGTGGGGGCACAGGTCCCCCAGCACACCTGTGCTTTGTCCCCATCATGGCGAGTGCTGTTGCGCCCCGGGAAGTGCCTGTGAGCCAACCACCCCTCCCTAGCAGCACCCCGCGGGCTTCATCGGTGACTCGAGGTGCACAGCCAGTGGGCGGGCGGGCGTCCCTCCTTCCCCATCACCCCTGTGGGCATCTGCCCTTGACGCCAGGGCAAGAGGTCAGGGATCGTGTCTGGGGCCACCTGCTCGATACCCGTGTCCAGGCTGGGGGGCTGGTCCAGGGCAGGCGGGGTGGGCCCCGGGGTGGGCTCCAGAGAGTCCCGCGGCTTCACCGGCATGCTGCGACCTAGGCTCCAGCCCCTGCCTCTCTGTGTCCGGCTCCGGGTCCTCAGGAGGGACGGGGCCAGTCCACAGGGCTCTCGCCGCGGTCGCAGTTCTTGCTCATCCTGGCTCCGCCACAGGCTCTGTGACCGTTGGCGCGTCCCTGCCCCTCTGAGCTGCCCCGCTGTAATGGAAGTGGCTTCCCATGCGGCTCCCGTGACTTGTCTTTCCCCTGGGTCCACCTCGCCCACTGTCCTGGCCGCTACACGTTCGCAGCAGTCATGGGGCTCTGCTCCCCATGGCAGTCCCCGGAGGTTAAAGTGAGCTTCCCCGTGTGTACACGTAGCCTGCTGCCTCCAGGCTTCCCTCCTGCTCCCCGCTCGCTCCCCCCGGACCCCCCGGGACTCCCCAGGTACAGACTCGTATTCTTTCTCCCGTGAGAGCCCAAGTAGCCTTAACATTACTGGTGTCTGGTTCAACAGACGACATACCGAAAAAGAAGGTGGCGAGCATTTTCAGGCCGCCGTCTCCAGACGTGCTCGCCTACTTGGACTTCAGCGTGTCAACCACGGGGATTTTAGCAGGCGTGAAGGTGGGTCCCGTGCTCGCGTGCCGTTCGCTTCTGCCTCGGGTGACATGGGCAGAAGGGGTGTTGGTGCAGGTTTGTGCGGCCCTCCTCTGACCCGCAGCTTGCAGCAAGGGTGTCGTTCCTCGAAGTGTGGTGGACACAGGAAAGCCCCCCCCCCCCCCCGTCGGGTTACCTGAGAGCATGTTCCTATGTGTTATGGCAACAACTAAACTTTCGGATTTACCACTGGCTTTGGGAGCAGGTGGTTTGATGAGTCTGTCTCCTTACCAGGAGCCAAGAGCTCCAGTAAGTTTTTCTGTTACTCTGAAACGTCATTTAGAAGGTTTTCGGTGTGCCCCTTCCTGTGCGTTATTAGGTTTGTATGGAGCTTTGAGCCAGCCATCCTTTGAGGAGGTAACTGTGACTGGCGACGTGGCCGATAGGTCCTGCTGTCGCCTTCCATCCCTCCCATCACTGACCACAACTTCCCTTTTACTTCTTAAGATGTCGCACGCAGCCACAAGTGCCTTGTGCCGCTCCATAAAGCTGCAGTGTGAGCTGTACCCCTCGAGGCAGATCGCCATCTGCCTTGACCCCTACTGTGGCCTCGGCTTCGCCCTGTGGTGTCTGTGCAGGTGAGTGCTGCAAGTGGTACGCAGGTAGGGTGCAGGTCACCGCTGCAGCTGGTGAGCAGGTGAGTGTTCAGGTGGCGAGCAGGTGAGTGCTGCAGGGGGCCAGCAGGTCAGTGCCAGCAGGTGAGTGCCGCAGGGGGCCTGCAGGTCAGTGCTTAGGTAGCAAGCAGCTGAATGCTGCAGGTGGCCGGTAGAACAGTGTTTGGGTGGCCCACAGGTGAGTGCTGCAGGAGGCCTGCAAATGAATGCTGCAGGGGGTGCACAGGTGAGTGATCAGGTAGCAAGCAGGTGAGTGCACAGGTGGCCAGCAGCTGAGTGCTGCAGGTGGCATGCAGGTCAGTGCTCAGGTGGTGCACAGTTGAGTGCTGAAGGGGGCATGCAGGTGAGTGCTGCAGGGAGTGCGCAGGTCAGTGTTGAGGTGGCACGCAGGTGAGTGCCGCAGGGGGCGTGCAGGTGAGTGCTGTAGGTGATGAGCAGCTAAGTCCTGCAGGTGGCGAGCAGCTGAGTGCTCAGGTGGTGTGCAGGTGCCCCTGCTCTGTGCCCACCTGCAGCCAGGAATCGCCTGTGTCATTCTTTGGAACCTTCTGGTTCACTGCTGATGCCTCCGCAGTCTGAGATGCACATGTGATGGTTGGTTTGGGGTAAGAAGGATCAGAGCCTGAGTTTGAAACTGAAGGAAAATGCACTTTCCAGTGAGTGTTACTAGTAACGGAGGAGGTGACTTAATTCCATCTAATTCTAGGAGGTAGGGACCCATTTAGGACGTCGAAAGCCAGCGTGTCCGTGTCCAGCCAGCAGGCCCTGCCCCGGGGTCCTTCTGAAGGGCTTGGGGGAGAGAGACCACTGCCCATGTCATGTCACACTCCCCCCAACACAGAATTTTCTAGTGAAACTCCCACGTGATGCTTGGGCTGGAGAAGGAGGCGGTGGGTGGGGCACCCGGGGCTGCCCGGCGCTGATCCTCCCTCGCCCCCCAGCGTCTACTCAGGACACCAGTCTGTCCTGGTCCCTCCGCTGGAGCTGGAGAGCAACGTGTCCCTGTGGCTGTCCGCGGTCAGCCAGTACAAGGCCCGGGTCACCTTCTGCTCCTACTCGGTGATGGAAATGTGCACCAGGGGCCTGGGAACGCAGACGGGTGTCCTCAGGGTGAGTGTGCGGCCCTGCGCCTGCCCTGGGCCCAGCCCTGCCCCTGCTCCTGCCCCTACACCTACACCTGCACCTGCCCCAGCCCTGCCCCTGCTCCTGCCCCTGCCCCTCCCCCTGCATCTGCTTCTGCTCCTGCCCCTGCATCTGCCCCAGCCCTGGCCCCAGCCCTGCCCTGCTCCTGCCCCTGCCCCTGCTCCTGCCCCTGCCCCTGCTCCTGCCCCTGCTGGGTTCCAAGGCCACCTCAGAGGGCTGAGGGCCACCCCGCCCACCGCTCCCACAGATGAAGGGGGTGAACCTGTCCTGCGTGCGCACCTGCATGGTCGTGGCCGAGGAGCGGCCCAGGATCGCGCTCACGCAGTCCTTCTCCAAGCTGTTCAAGGACCTGGGCCTGCCGGCGCGCGCCGTGAGCACCACGTTCGGGTGCAGGGTCAACGTGGCCATCTGCCTCCAGGTGAGGCCTGCTGCACCCCTCGGTGCCCTCCCTGTGTGCGCTGTCCTGCCTTCCGGTCCCCGGTCCCTGCTTGTCCTCTCAGCCTTTCATGTTCACCTCCGTGTGGCCGTGGGGTCTGTGAGCTTAGGGACTTCACTGTGAAAGCTACTGTGGTCGCCTAGAGGCGCAAAGGCTCAGCGGCAGTGACTCCTACCCCCCTGGAGACACCTCTGAGGTGGTTGCAACACGTAGCTAATTTTTTAAAGCAAGTTAAACTTCGGAAGACATCTGCAAATTTTAAATTGAAACATTAATTAACGCGGTTTGTGTGGCCCCAAATATCACTTTTGAAACATTATGGTGTTTTGCTTATTAAAAGTTTCAGGAATGGAAGTGCTGGGGTGAAACAGCGACTGGCTGTTCTGTGCATTTGGCAGCGGTATCTCCATCTCACTTCTTCCTAAAAACGCGCCGAATGCCTTCCTCACGGGCGTCCCGGGCCGCGCGTCCCCGCGCAGGGCCGTCTCGCAGGCGGGGACCCCCTGCCTCCTGGCAGCTCCCGGCGTCCTGTGTCCCGCGAGCCCCGGGCCCTCCTGGTGTGGGAGGGGTGTGAGCAGGTGTCGCTGTCGATGCCTCGTTAGCGGCCCCAGGGGAGGCTCTCCCCGCCCCCGCCCTCCGCCCCCCGCCCCCCGCAAAGGTGTCCGACTGTCAGTCGGCCGTGGGGCGCCGGTAGGGTCGCCTCGAGCTCCGTGGGCCGTTGTCGTTTGCGCTCTGAGATGCAGTGACGTGTTTTGCTTTCTCCCACGTGCGTCCCTCACGCGGCCTGTTGCTCTGTCGGTCTCCGCGCTGTCCTCCCTGTGCCCCGCTGCCGGCCCTCCTGGCCCCTGGCAGCCCAACAGGCTGGGGAAGCTGGCTGAGCAGGTACGACCTCGACCCCCGGCACCGCCGTGCTCCCCGTGAGTTCGCGCGGCCTGGCCGTGAGCCCCGACGCGCCCGTGCCTCTCCTGCCGTCTGACGGGCTCCCGGCCGTGTAACGGACGTATCGCAAAGCTCCTTTGAAACCAAATTTACGAGCAGCCCTGTTTTCAGCAGAAGTACCAGTCGTGGCCTTGCCTCCGGACGCAGGGCAGCGTTTGGTCTCAAAGGAGACGCTTGTTTGGATTCTGGGGCAGACGTGGGTCGCGCTGTCTGGGACCCTGAGAGGGTGACGTTGCGCGGAGCCCGCTCAGTCCCATGTTCCTAGTGTGCAAGTTGAACGCAGCGCCCTCGGCGGGCTCGGTGCCGAGCAGGGAGGTGCCATGGGGGTGGATCCCGGGAGCGCCCCGCTGGGCCTGGTACCTTCCCCAGCCGCGGAGCCAGCCTGCCCTGCCGGCGGCGTGATGCCCCCCAACCTTCGGTGGTGTCTGTACCATCGTGCAGAGAGCGGGGAGCCATTAGCACTGGCCTCTAGGACCTTGCATTACCGGACACTGCTGCTGGCAGAGCGCTGCCTCCCGGGGTGACCCCTGGGGCCCGGGGAGCCGTCCCGCGGCAGTGCCCGTGTAGACGCAGACACTGTTCTTCCAGGGCACGGCCGGCCCGGACCCCACCACCGTGTACGTGGACATGAGGGCGCTGCGCCACGACAGGTGAGGACCCGCCCCGACCTCCCAGCTCACGGGGCCCCCGGCCTCCTGCTCCCTCCCATGTGCCTGCGCCTGTCACTCCCACACCTGGGGGTGATGACAGTCACTGAACGCTGGACGCGTGGCCTCCTACTGGATGGAAGCCAGTAAACCAACCGATGGCAAGCGTGTTTCACGTGGTACCATTTCAGGACGGGCCTTAGTGTTCCCGTCAGTGCCCTGGGGCCAGGGCGCACCTGTGGGCGGGGCCCCTCCTGCCCCAAAGCTCCATCTGGGCTCTGGACCCTTGTAGGCCACGCTCAGCTGGAGGCTTCCCGGGGTGGGGCCGGCTGGACGGGAGGTGAGCCCCATGCGGCCCCGTGCGGGCCAGTCATGGCGAGGCGGGATCCAGGCCTGCAGGCGTAGCCTCGGCCACGGGCTGGCCGTCGCAGTGACGGTCGGTTTCTGATTTCCTTTTCCCTTGTTCGTTCTCAGGGTCCGTTTGGTAGAACGGGGATCTCCGCACAGCCTGCCGTTGACGGAGTCCGGAAAGGTAGTGGAGGCCGGCGCCCACACCCCGTCCTCTCGTGTTAGCCCCTGGCGGGTGCTGAGAATCAAAAACGTCCCGGTGGACACAGGCCAATGGGGCCGCGCTGGGCTGCTGCACGGGGCTCGTCTGCCCCTCGCTGCGAACACAAGGACGTCTTTGAGCGCAACCCCGAGAGGGGCAGCCCCCAGAGGAGCTCCCCCTGAGGCTTGAGCTGTCGGGGCCCCTGGGGCCGGGCCCAGGGCCTCCGGGGTGTGGAGCACAAGCGTCCTCAACCAGGGGAAGAAGCCCCCGCGGGGCTTTATGGGGCCGTGTCACGAGGTGGGGGGACGGCTGGGCGGCCGGGCGCAGGGCACGGCGGGGGCAGGGCAGGGCCGCGGTGTCCTCCTGCCCCTGCACAACCCCAGAGGCAAGAAATGGAGGTTGGCACAGCCCAGGCAGCCCAGAAGGGCCACCCCGACTCTGCCCTCACCCCCGTGGTTACAGCTGCCTCTCGGGAAGCAGGGAACTGCCCAGAGGGGTACGGGGCAGTGGGGCAGCAACAGGACAAGCCCATGTGCCTGCGTGGGGTGTGGGTGAGGAGGGTGGGCACCGTGGGGCCGTGTGCCCAGAGTGTGGGCAGGGTCAGGCTCCTGAGCAGGAACAGCCACAGAGACGTGGATGGCTTAGCTGGTGCAAAGGTCCTGGGGTGGGAGTGTGGGTGAGCCGCACTGGGGCAGAGGCGGAAGGATGACCGTGGGCACCAGCCGGCACCCCCTCGGCCCCGCGGCCCTTCATCCCACCACCGGCGTCCCCGCCGCCACCTGTGTCACATGTGGAGAAGTATCTGGGACGGGCTGTCGGGTGGCGGGCCTGCGCCAGGGCCCCTGGTGCCTGGGGCCACGGAGCTGGGCTGACGGCAGGTGCGTGCGCGGCCCCCACGTGGGCGGGCCCTACGGGGCAGACCCCGGGTGCGGCAGGTGCTTCTCGACATCTGAGATCCGGCCCGTTCTTGGGAAATGAGAGAATCTCGCTAAGATTCACAATTAATTTTTATCTATTAAAAAGTTTCCTATTTCTGTGAAAATTGAGAATCTGACGTAGGTTGTGCTCCAGCCCCCAATCGCTCCCGTTCTCTTTCCAGATCCTCCCCGGGGTGAAGGTCATTATTGCGCACACCGAGACCAAAGGGCCCCTTGGGGACTCACACCTGGGCGAGGTAAGGGGGGCACCGCAGCCCCCGCAGCTGCCCCGTCCGCCCTTAGGGCCCTGCAGGGTGAGGGTACACGGGAGCGGGGGGCTGGCAGGGGCCTCCGTGTCCTCAGGATGCAGGCTTCACGGGAGTTGCTGTGTCCACATGCCGTGCGCGTGAGCAGGTCTCGCGTGACGCGGGGCGCGTGGGGCTGTCCCTGGGCCGGGGGCTCCGTGGTGCAGACGTCACTCTGTGGGCTTTCCGGGGAGCCTGTGTCCTGGCCCCGGTGGGCGCGGCAGCGCCTGGGGCTCGCGGGTACGTGTGCAGATGCTGCCTGTTTGTCCCCGCGTCCTGCTGGGAAGCTGCCCGGCCCCAGGGTTGGCTGTAGTCCGCGTGCCCCTCGCTGGCCAGCTCTTCGGGCAAGGCCTGTGGCCCCGCCGCCTCCTTCAGGTGCTGTTGGGGGATCGAGGGCCAGGTGCCCAGCATGGGGAGCGACTGGGGGTGTGTCCCTGTGGCCCAGGGCCCCCCGGGCGGCTGACGGCTGCAGGGGTGCGTGCAGACCTGGCATGTCTGCGAGGCCGTGGCGGCTCCTGCCCCCCACCCGCCCCTGTGGGGACGTGCAGATGGGCAGCTCTCCCTCGGTGCCGGCCGGGGTCTGACATGAGGGCAGGGAACCCGTGAGCCCGTCCACGCTGCGGAGCCCACGCGTCCACTGGGGCCGAGGGGAGGAATGCTTCACGTAAAGGAAGCACGAGTTGTTTGTTGGCTTTGTGTGCCTGCGATTTTCCCTTCATTCACAGAGAAGAGGCCCTGAAACCACTCCCTCACCCCCTGCCTTGCTTGGTGCCTTTTTTTTTTTTTTAAGATTTTATTGATTTATTCATGAGAAACACAGTGAGAGGCAGAGACACAGGCAGAGGGAGAAGCAGGCCCCCTGTGGGGAGCCCAATGCGGGACTCGATCCCGGGACCCCGGGGTCATGCCCAGGGCCGAGGGCACAGGCTCCAGCGCTGAGTCCCCCGGGGCCCCTGCTCAGCGTTTCCCTCAGCGCCTGGGCTAGTGGACGCCTCCGGGCTGGTGTGCTCCGCGTTGGGTACGCACCCACGTTCTTGCCCTCGGCCCCACCAGATCTGGGTGAGCAGCCCCCACAATGCCACCGGGTACTACACAGTCTACGGGGAGGAGGCGCTCCACGCCGACCACTTCAGCGCCCGGCTGAGTTTCGGAGACACACAGACCATCTGGGCAAGGACTGGCTACCTGGGTTTCCTTCGAAGGACGGAGCTCACCGATGCCAGTGGAGGTGAGGGTGCTGCCTGTGGGGTCTGGCCACACCCCAGGGAGGCCTGCACCTGCCGTGCCTGCTGCGGCTCTCGGGGACCCGGCTGCCGCGCCCTTTGCCGTGAGCTTGTGTCATTAGGTGTGTCGTGAGGTGAGGGATGTGCCCTGACAGCAGCTTTCCTGCAAGTTGCCGTTTTGCCACCGGGCCGTCCCTCGCTGGCCTTGGACCAGCCTCTGCCAAGGGGCTGGGGTGCTGGCAACAAGGCTGCGAGGCCCTCCCCGGGCCTGACCCTGAAGGCTGCAGGGTCCCTTAGGCCGCAGCAAGATGGCCAGGTCGTCAGAACCGGCTGTACCTCCAGATGCGGCTTTGCTTCCAGACATGGTACAGATGTCAGGAGTGTATTCAAACATTGACGGGCACCCCCCGAGGTGGGGCTGCTGCGGGGGGCAGTCAGGTGGGCTGGAGGCCCAGACACACCTGAGGGCACCTGAGGGCGTGCTCCTCCATCCCACAGAGCAGGACGCGGGGCTCGAAGAATGTGCAGGAGGCGCCTGCCCTTTCCTGGGTGCCCTTGCAAGCGTGGGCTGTGTTCACAGAGCGACACGACGCGCTGTACGTGGTCGGGTCCCTGGATGAGACGCTGGAGCTGAGGGGCATGCGCTACCACCCCATTGACATCGAGACGTCCGTGGTCCGAGCGCACAGGAGCATCGCTGAGTGGTGAGAGCCCCGCCCCACCCCACGCCGCGTGCCTTGCTCTGGGCCCAGCTCTGGCCTGCGGGCACCTGCCACCAGCCGCGGACCCCAGGCCCCTCACAGGCCCACGTCCTAATCTGTTTCAACCAAGAATCCGGCTCCCCAGATGTGGGGTCGCTCAATTATCCTGAAGTGCTTCTGCTTTTACTGTGAGTTCCTTAACCTAAGCAGACATGGTCCCTGTGTCTTCACTTGCTTGGAAGCTGGAGTTGGGACAGGCACAGCTTTCAGCACCTCGGGTCTTGTTAAGGACTGTAGTGTACGGATCCCTAGAGGATGTGTCCCCCAACCCCTAAATTGCTCATGATGTCACGCAGCAGCGTAAGGTCGGCAGACTTCCTGCAGGGCTTCTTACTGCTCTGTGTCCGGCGCCGTTCCCGCTTATTTCCCCTCTGCCCCAGAAGCCTGTGCCCGCCCCTGGGGTGACGTCTGTCTCCTCCCCGCAGTGCCGTGTTCACCTGGACCAACCTGCTGGTGGTGGTGGTGGAGCTGGACGGGCTCGAGCAGGATGCGCTCGACCTGGTGGCCCTGGTGACAAACGTGGTGCTGGAGGAGCATCACCTGGTCGTGGGCGTGGTGGTGATCGTCGACCCCGGCGTGATCCCCATCAACTCACGGGGCGAGAAGCAGCGCATGCACCTGCGGGACGGCTTCCTGGCCGACCAGCTGGACCCCATCTACGTCGCCTACAACATGTGAGCGCCGCTCGCCCGCCCCACGCTCCTGAGCCGGGCGGGGAGCAGGCCTCCGGGGTGGGAGCACCGCCCTGTGTGCAGCCGCCTGGAGAGGACGCCCATCTTCCCGGAGCCGCGCCCCTCCTCCTCCACTTTTACAGATCCGTCTCAAGGTTCCCCAATTCTCATTTTAGAAACTGCTTCCTGGACAGAGGGAAGAAACTTTAATTTGGAGGACGTTTACGAGAACAGGAACGTCAGGGTGCCTGAAGGGAGACGCAGGGCCTGGCGTGGGTGTGGCGGGGAACTGCAAGTGCTCTACTGTGTTGCGAGTTTGCACTTTTTTTAGGCCAAAAATATAGTTCTCGATTTTAAAAGTCATTTATTTATTCCCAGTTCATATATAGAATTTATGCTAGAAAGCACGTGAGGCCCCTGGACCCCGTGCTTTGCTTCTGCTTCATAGGGAGGAGCCGAGCAACTTGGGGGCTGGCCCGGCCTCCCCGCCCTGGGTCCCGAGTCGCCAACTGTGCTCACAGGGCGCTTCCTTTGCTGGTTTCGTTTTGAAACACGTGTGCCCGAGTGTCCACACTTGTCACTGATACTCGAGAGGTGCCGCTGGGGGCTGTCGAGTTTGGTGCTTGCTTTTGGGCAAATAAACCAGCAGTTAAGTCTTAAACCGCTGTCGTAGGTTTGTGACTTGATGCTGTTTAGTTAATGTGCTTGTTTTCCCAACACCACAGTCTGGGTTCCTCTAAATACATGGAATTACGTTGAGCTGTGATTTTTATTCCCATTCAACAGACTTGTGAGTACTGGTGACAGCACCTGAGGCCTTCAGGTCCTTAGTGCTGTTTGCTGAGCACCCTGCATGCAGTCGAGGGGCCGTGGAGAGAGCCTCGCCCCCGCCCCCCCGCTCCTGGCTTTCACAGTTTGACTAGTGTGCCTATAAAACTTGGCCAAACCGCATTCAGTTATTTTATTCAAACTTGATGAAACTGACTGATCTAATATTAGAGTAAACCTGAGTCAAAGAAGAGAATGTAAAATCCTTTAGCTACTTATAAGAATTTGAAGTGAAGCTTAAATCTAAGAGATTATTTTTATATAGCTATTACAGAGTATGTTATAAAGTTGTGGGGTTTGGGGGACTGAGGGTGGGAAAGTTTATGAATTATGCATGCTTCCTAGGAACAGCCAGCCGTTTCTGGAATTAGCCTGGAGCAGTGCCTAACAAAGCTGTTACTAATTCTCTACCGCTCTAAGTTCGCCGCCACCTGGGACTGGCTCGCTGGGCCAGCTCTCACGTCCTGCTCTTCCGTGGCCGCGGGCAGCGCGTGCCCATTAGTTCTGTTCGCCTGCAGTGTTGAGCTGCGTGTGATAGAGACGACATACTGGAGTTCTAATGGCCTCGTGTAATTATGTACATAATCTGTATAACTTATTGTTTCACGTACAGAGGTTCTGGCAGTGGACTAACGGACGTTCCTTATAGCAGAATGGCCAGCGGGGAAACACTACCTAACCCTAATCCGAATGTCGTAGTTTTGTAGCAAACAAATACTGTAAAAGTTTTGTATTGAAAGGTCAGTGGCAGCAAGACAGAGCGTCTTGAAAATTAAGATTTGAAGAAGAGCATTAAACTGTCCTAAAATTACTTTCTGGGAATTCTGTATATCACACTAAAATTTTTTTTATATATCATTATGTCAATAAAAGATATTGACTGTTTGTAATTCTGCATTTTGAAGTATGTGAAAATGTTTTTTAAATTACCCAAAATGGGATGTATTTTATTTTACATTCTTTTAATCTGAATATAAAAGCATTTATGTATACAGCATAAAATCTGCAAAGCACACGAAAGAAGAAAATTAAGATCTCTACCCCTGAGTAATAGCAGCATTAGTATTTGATAAAAAGCCCCTCAGGGATTAATTTTTTCTTTTTAAAAACTTTCACAAAATTAGAATCCTATGCTTTTATATCAGTGTTTGTACTTAATAAATTCCCGACTTTTAATCTTTTACACATATTCTTCTGCATGTTTTAACAGCTGTGCCACGTGGGCGCGTGGCACCAAGCCGCTGCCGGGTGCTGTGCGGTCGCGGTGCTGAGTACCTGCCACTGCCGGTGCTGAGCACCCGCACATCTGCAATGGCAGTTGCTGCCTTGGACGCAGTTCGCGCGGGGCCAGTGACCAGGTCAGAGTTCATCCCAGTTTGAAAGGCCTTGGGGGAGCGGCCTCCTGCCAGCAGCCCGGCAGCCCTGGCGATGGACACTTGCCCAAGATTAAAACAAGTCCTTGCCACACTGATGGCCAAATAAGTGTCATGTCGTGGTAAGTATGTTTTCGTGTGTCATGTGTTTATTTCCCATTTGATTCATTCCATTCGGATCTGGCAATTCTTACTGTCCTCAAAGGTGTTTTCGGTTGATTTGTAGGAGCCATTTTACATTCAGAGTCAGTAACATCCGCGTAGTCCACACTGCGCCTAGTAGGTCATTTGTATCTTGATTCTGTTTGTTTTGATTCAGGTTGGTTTCTAAATGTTCTTATTTTACGCAAACTGTGATTACCTGTGCTTAATTTTAGATTATGAAGGTAGCTGATGTGTTTCCAAGTGATCTACTGGGATGGCAGCATAACCGTGATCCCTTCCTCCACTCAGCCTCCTGTGGAATGGAGCCTCCATCCGGGGTGAGACACCACTGAGGACGCAGGGGCCGATCCCCCTCGGCCAGCTCGTAAGATGCAGGGTCCACACCAGGAGCGGCAAGCTGAGGAGACCCGAGGTGCGTCCCGACTCCACGGATCACTGGGCTCTGCCGGTGGGTGTCACTCAGAGGTTGCCCGTTGCTCCCAGAGCAGAACCCTCGCCCGTTGGGAGAAGCAGGCTCTAGAAACAGGTAGCTCCTTGTCTCTTCCCAGAGGAGCTGACTGCGTTTGCCCACAGGGGCACTTTCAAAAACAGCAGGAGTTGTGAAAAGGCCCCTGGAAAGAGACTCAGAGATTCAGTGAAGGTACAGGCTAAATTGTAGGCCAGCAGATGTGCAGGAGAACCAGGGAGAGGGACTCTGAGGAAGAGCCCTCCTGGGGTTAGAACGAATCTCAAACACGGACCCAAGGAGCCATTTCCTCAGTGAATCCCAGGTTAGGCTCCGGAGCTCTGCGTACCCCAACCCACCGCCAGCTTTGTTGAGGACAGTAGAGCGATCAGCTGGCTTTGCTTGAGCTCAGCAGCTGGGTGTGGTCAGTGAAGGAGACTGGAGCCCTGCCCAGGTCACTGGTGCCAGGGACAACTGTGGGCGTACGCACAGCTGCACCTCCCGAGGCACAGGGATGACACCAGAGGAGGGGGACAGATGTCACTGAAGTGAGTCAGCCAGCCGCTCCACGAGAGGACCACCGGCTGGGGCGGGGGGTGGGGGTGGAGGGAGGGCCGAGGACCCAGAGTCCCTACAGGGTACGGTCCAGAGTGTCTACATTCCAACCCACAAAATTGTGAAGCATGTGAAGAAACAGAGAAGCATGATCTATAAGCCAGGAAAGGAAGTCAACAGACACTTCCTATCACATCAGCTAGGTGTTCGGTTTAACGAAGACTTGAAAGTTGCCATTTAAAATACGTCCCAGAACTAAAGGAAGCTATAATTAAAGAAGTAAAGGGGGGTATGATGACTATGTCACATCAAAGAATATCAGTAGGTCAAAATAAAATATAAAATTTGATGTATAATGTTTTTAAAAAGATCTTATTTATTCACAAGAGACACAGAGAGAAAGGCAGAGACACAGGCAGAGGGAGAAGCAGGCTCCATTCAGGGAACCCGATGGGGGACTCGATCCCGGGACCCCGGGGTCACGCCCTGGGCCGAAGGCAGACGCTCAACCGCTGAGCTCCCAGGGGCCCTAATGTATGACGTTTAGATAACAGGTTTGTACAGTCCACACATATCATTTATATAATGTATGTCATATAAAGTTACACAGATATATACACATATATATCCGAAACATACAATATATTGACATACATAAAACATTAATTGGAAATTCCTGGAGTTGGTAAAGTACAAGAACTGAAGTGAAACACTCAGTGGAGGGGCTCACCAGAGTTTCTGGACCAGCAGAATTAGCAAACTTGAAGACAGATCGGTAAAGATTACGCGATCCTGAGAACAGGGAGGGAGGAGAGAAAGATGAACAGAGCCTCAGCAACGTGGGGCCCGGCGAGCGCACCAGACATGGGTAACGGGAATACCAGGAGAGGGGGGAGGGAAGAGCAGAAAAAAGTTTGAAGAATTAATGGCTGAATACAACCCCAAATATATGGAAAAGTACTAACCTATCCATTAGGGAGCTGAAGAGACCTCAGTTTGGTGAACACGGAGATTCACAGGCAGATGCAGCTGATCTTGAACAGCACGTGTCTGACCTGCCACGGACTCACTTGTAAGCCAATTTTTTCTTGGTAAAAACCATACAATCCTGTAAATGTATTTTCTTTATGATTTTGCCAACATTTTCTTTTCTCTAGCTTTGTTGTAAGAACACAGTAAGGCGTCCGGTCAACACGGCCTGGGCCGAAGGTGGTGCTAAACCGTTGAGCCCCCCGGGCTGCCCAATGTGTAATATTTTTGCCAATAACAGCACAGAAGAGAGTAAACTGTAGCAGGGCTACTTTGCAGATGGTAAGGTAGTAACCATAACCATGGGTGGTTGGGTTCATAGCATCCACAGGTGTAATATGCCCAACAGCCATTCTGTGAAAGGAAGGAAATGGGATAGATCTGTAGGGGTGAGGTGTGTATGTCTCGCTGGAATTAAGCTCGTAAAAATCTGAAGCTGATTCTGAGAAGTCGTGTGTATGGTAAGCCCTAAAGCAACCACCCCAACAAACAGCTCAAAAAATATCACTCAAGAAATCTATGTGCTTCGTTAGAAAATATTCACTTAGGGGTCCCTGGGTGGCTCAGCCAGTGAAGGGTCAGACTCTTCATCTCAGCTCCGGCCTTGATCACAGGATGGTGACTTCAAGCCCTGAGTTGGGCTCCACACTGGGCACGAAGCCAGTGAAGAAACGGAAAATAAAATAAATTATTCATTTAATGCCAAAGGAAGTGATAAAGGAGGATTCACAGAGGCATAAAACATGAAATGTGAATGGGTGAGGGGCGCCTGGGTCGCCCAGTCACTTGAGCGTCAGACGCTTGGCTTTAGCTCAGGTCATGACCTTAGGGTCGTGAGATGGAGCCTCCCCCTGCATGAGGCTCTGCCCTCGCGTGGAATCTGCTTGAAATTCTCTCTCCGTCTCCCCGCCCCTCCCCCTGCTTGTGCTCTCCCTCTTTCTGTGTGTGTCTCTCTCTCTGTCAAATAAACAAAATCTTAAGAAAGAAAGAAATCTCCAATCAATAACCCAGTTTTCTACCTAAAGACACTGCAAAAAGAAGAGCAAACAGCCTAAAAAGCAGGAAAAAGAAAGAAAATAATAAAGGTACAAATTAATAAGCAAACAATAGAGAAAGTCAGTGAAACAACTGGTTTCTTCAAAACTGACAAAACTTTAGGTTGACCAAGAAAAAAGACACAAATTACTAGAATCAGAATAAAAGAGGACATTGCCACCAACCTTACAGAAATAAGCAGTAATCTAAAGGAATATGTCAAACTAGACGAGCGCACAGATTCCTAGAAAGACACAAGTTACAAAACCTGACGCAAGAAGAGAAATCTGAACAGACCAATAGCAAATAAAGATAATGCGTAAGTAGTTAAAAAACTACCCACCGAGGTGGCTTCACCGCTGGAATCTAGCAAACATTTAAAGACAAATTAATGCTGGTTGTTCACAAAACTTTCCTAGAAATGGGAGAGGCCACTGTCCCCGGCTACCATTACACAGGCTGGAAAACGAGGGATCATCCGTGTCTCTTACAAACATGGACACAAAACCCTCAAAAAAAGTAGCAAATAAAATCCATCAACATGCAAAACGATGCAGAGGAATCCTAGACCATGACCTGGGGGATTTGTCCCGGGAATACAAAGTGTGTTTTGTGAGAACACCCGATCAATCGAATGAGAATCAAAACCACACGATCAGTGAAGTAGAAGAGCAGTTTACAAAATGCCAGACTCCAGGATAAAGGGCAGCGACGGCCCCCGCTCGCCCCCTGCTTGGTGGTGAAAGACGACGCCTGCCCCTCGGATCAGGACAGTGGGTCCAGGGATCACACGAGGTGAGGCCCCCGGGAGAGGAGGTGGGGGCCTGAGGTGTAGACACCCTCCAGCAGCCTTCCCTGCGAGGAAGCTGCTGGCGGGGGCCCGGCTGCCGGGAGCCCAGGACGGGAAGGCCTGTGGAGGCCTGGAGCGTTGGGATGCTGGGTACCCCAACCCCGTCCGCTCCGGACGCCCACCCTACAGGGAAGGCGGGCACGATTCTAGAAGGATCTAGGCTGACGGAGCTGTTCCCCTAACTTCTTAGAGGGGAAGGATCACCTGAGTTCTTGAAGCAGCCTTGCTGTTGGCCTGGGCCTGGGAGGCCAGGCAGCTGCCACGTGGAACGGGGTCCTGGCAGGTGCTTGTGTGCGGGGGGCACCCTCCCCGAGTGCACGCCCGGCCTCATGGGGCAGGATTCGGGGGGTTTCTACTGTGAGGGCTCCTCCAGGGACCTGCTCCTTAGCAGGGGGCCCTGGTGGCGGAGGCCCCGGGGCGTCAGGCTCCACCCCTGCAGGGCCCGCCCAGGCCACCCCACACCTGCTGCACCCTGCTCGGCATCCCAGCCGCCCCGTCCCCCCCGTCCCCCGTCCTCTGCGGCAGGAAGGCCTGCGGATCGCCCGATGGGGACTGCGGTGTAGACACAGGTCCAGGGGTGCAGGATGGGCTGTCCCTGCACGTGGTCCCTGCGCGCTGGCTTCTGCCACCATTGTCTCGGTGTCCCCCCACCCCCCGCCCCCCAGTGCTCTGTCCAGGGTGGGAGCCTCGGCCAGGGTGTGTCCCACCCGGTGGCTGGCCTGCCCTCCACACCTCCGCACCCCCTGCGCCCCGCCGCATCTGCTCCCTGCCGCCTGGCACATCCCAGGGTCCCGGGCCCTGTGCACCCGCCTGGCTCTGGGGGGCCGCCTGTGCCCGCGCCTTACTGCTTCCCCACCTTTGCAGCAGTTTCCCTCCAGCCTCCTGTTCAAGGCCACGGGGACCCGTTACAATACTCTCTTTATTCGATGCAAATACAAGCTATCAATTGGCTTATGGGTTTCCAGGTCTGTGCACGTAAAGAAGCAGCGGGGAAAGGGGCAGAAAAGGTTAATCTGAACTTTCCCGGAAGTGACTTAATACTTGAGCGTTTGGATTCGTGGGTACCCACGTGTGACGTCCAGCTTCCCACGTGCTCGGGCTCCACCGACCGCTGCGGGGCAGACCCTGTCTCGGCACAAGTGAGTGAGGAACGACCCCCGCGCTTCCCAGACAGGAGGGGAGGCCAGAGAGGCTGTTTGCAGAACACCTGTGTGCCGAGAGGCGTGGACGCCCTGCTGGGAGCCACGCTCCTGCCTCAGGGCACCAACGTGTGACCTGGGGCACAGGAGACCCGCTGAAGGTGGTTAGAATGTGGTGTCGGCCCCGACGGCCAGGAGACCCCCCACCCCCCGTGCTGTAGCCCTGTTTGCTGAGCTCCCACGGCCGCCTGGCGTCAGACATGTCAGGCCACCTCCCGACCCTGGGTTTCCTTCGCACGGATAATGAACCCATTTTAGGAAAAGGCAGGCTTCTCACAGGATGCAGGGCGGAGCTGCGTCTCTAACTTGGTACTTTGGACAAGGACCCACGGGCGTCCAGAGCCATCCTTGGGGTCCCGGCAGCTGCATTGTTGGGGGGGTGTGGCCCTGACCGCGGGCGGAGCACACGCCCTCCTGAGGATCGTGACCGCGTCGCACGGACCATCAGCGGAGGATGGGGGCCCCGAGGTCAGCCCCGGGAAAGGGGGTCGGCATCTCCTCGACAAAGCACGTCAAGCTTCCTAATCAGCTACATGGCGCCGGGGGCTCGGCCCCGCTCCGCTTCCTGCGCGGCCTCGCCTCACTCGTGCTCAAAGAACTCATGGCAGGCGGAGGTGACCATAGCCACAAAGGCCACAAACTCCTGGAAGTCACACTCGCCGTCTCCGTCACTGTCCAGCGTCTCCATGACCTTGTCCACGACCTCCTGCTCCTTGATCTCCTACGAGAGAAGACAAATTGTGCCGCCGCTTACGATGAGCTGGAGGCCCGCGGCGCGTCCCTGACCCTCGGCCGCCGCAGCGACGTGTCCGCAGCAGAGAGAATGTTCCCGGGGCGGCAGAGGGGCCGGGGCCCCAGCGTCTTCCCCGCTGGACGCTCCCGGAAAGGCACCGTGGGACATGCGGGGTGTGCACCCCCGCCGCCCGCCGTCACCGGGCTCGCATCCAGGGAGCCGCGGAGGACGGCGTCGTGGACGGAAGCACGGACTTCTGCTTCTCCCCAAGCCCCTCACCGCGTGTGGAAGTCGCCGTGAGGGCTTCCCGCGGGTTTGGGTTTTGAAAGTGTTTCTTCTCTGCAATGACCCCGGCTGCGCTCACCGTGAACTATTTCTCTTTTATAAACTGGTTCCCACGTGCTAAGCTTTTAAAGCCGTAATTTTAAATCAATGATTTGCTGATAAAATCAATAATTACTAATCATTTTAAAACCAATAATTAATATTTTTAAAAATCAATGATTAGCGATTATTGATAATTACTTGTTGAGCTTCCAGTGTATGTTGGGCACTTGGCAAACACGGTCTCCTTTCATCCCGAGAACAATCCTGTTCACAGAGGAACCAGGGGGTTTGGGTTGTTAGGTCAGGAGGTGGGGGGGATGGGCTGAGGGGCGTGCACCTGAACCCCTGCCTGAGACTAGTGTCCGGGTCCCGCAGGAGTCGCCCCCACCCCGAAGCCTGCAGGTGCTTCCCCCGCCTTGGGGAGGCGGGTCCCAGCGAGGGCGAGTCCGCGTGGGGCGGCGGTGCTGCCTCGCTGCTGGGAGGGGGGCCTGGGGGGACGGAGGGGGGCTGGGGGGACAGAGGAGAATAGGGAGATGGGGACAGGGTGACTGGGGGGCCTGGGGAGATAAGGAGATTGGAGAGACTGGGACCTGGGGACGGGGCACTGAGGGCACTTGGGGCCTGGGGTTCGGGGGGCGGCTCCCGAGCGTGAGCAGGGCCAGACCCCGGGGCTCCGGCAGTGTCTCTGGAACCAGGTCGTGGTCAGACCTTCGCGCGCCGGCTCATGGCGTGGCCGTTTCCCGCGTGCGGGGTCCCACGGGTGACCTTCGGGGCGGCCAGGGCAGGCAGGTGCCCGGGGACTGCAGTTCGTGGCCTCGAGGGCTCGGGCTTGGGGTGCGGGGGACATGCGGGGTCGCGCGCAGAGCCAGTGGCTCCCTGAGGGCCCCAAGGCCAAGTTGGCGCCGCCCCGCTGTGCTGGGCCCTCGGAGGCGCCGCTCCTGCCCCCCGGCCCGGGGCCTCACCTCCAGGAAGTGGGCGAGCTCGCTGCCGATGAGCTCCTTGACGTCGGCCTTCCTCAGCCTGCGCCCGCCGCCTGCCCGCACCGAGTACTGCTGGAACACGTCGAGCAAGGCCAGCGCCGCCTTCTCCAGCTGCGACATCCTGGCGCCAGGGACACGCGGCTCAGCGCTCCTCGCTCCTCGGGGCTGCCCTCCACCCCCTGGCCCCCTGGCCTCCCCTCCCCGGGCTCCGAGGCCAAGGTGCGGCATGTGCAGAGCACGTCGGGGGCGGGGTACAGGGCACCCCAAGCTGAGCCGCGGCCCTGGCCCCGCCGTCTCCCCCACGTGAAGGAACAGCCCTCCTTCCAAAGACCCTGAGGAACTTGCTGCCCGTGAAGGAACGTGTGACTCCAGCTCCGCAAGCAAAGGGCCTCCGAGGCTGTGCTTCCCTCGCGCGGGGACCACGGCCGCGGTGCAGCCTCGCTCTGAACTGGAAACTCGGGGCACAAAGGCCACATGTGCCACCTTGGGAGCGCGGGGAGGTCACAGAGGAGCCCCCGAGGGGGTCAGGACCCGGAGAGCCCTCGGGGGCTGTGGATCGTCCCCACGACTGTCCCCCCTCGGCGGTGACGGGCAATCGCTACCTTTGCTCCGTCAGAGCTGAAAACCATACAAAACCACATCTGATTTTTGAAAAATCGTTCCCGTGTTGCAGGTCCCTTGTATCTAAGAAATAAGTTGGAGGAGAGATGTAAAACTTTATCTGATTTCTCAAAGGACAAAGCACCGAGGGCCCTCGCCCGTGCCCAGGTAAGCCCGTGGCCCCTGGTCCCGGTCCCCAGCGGTCGGAGCGGCCTCGCGCCGGTTCAGCAGCTGAGGTGGGCTAGAATCCTTGACGCTTCGCCCTTCTCACCTCCTTGCACCCGGGCTTTCAGTGAGTGGTTTTGGTTTTTGCAAACAGAACAAAAAACCCGAGAAGATTTTGCATCATTCTGATGCTTCTACGTTCTCGCGGAGCCTGACTAGTGGGGTTTTTTAAAAGAAAACGGATAAGACCTACATTCCACATGCCTGGAAGCTCCGGGTAGGGGACGTTCTTCATAAGCACACGGAAATTAATTTAAAAATGTTCCCTTTTGCATTCTGCCCTGGTTTATAGCCTTTTAACAGAACTGGAGCTCAAGCCCGGCGTTCCTGCGTGGCCTTCCTGCACCCGGCTCACGTGGGAAGCCAGGGGCCTGTGCGCTTCCACCCCGGCCGCAGGGACGCGTCCCACCCGATGTGGGAAGGGACCGGCCCCCCGGGAGACCCAACACTGAGGACAGTCCGCCGGCCCAGACCCACACTCCGACCCGCTGGAACCTCCTGGTGTAGACCCGCGGGCCACTGCGGGAGGACGCCCGGCAGGTGCGTGTGGTCGGGACTTGCTCGCCCTTGAGGTCGGCGGCCCGGGGTTCGAGCCCTGCTCCTGGAGGCTCGTGACACGGCACCGGCCGTCCCCACAGAGCCCGGCCTAGGTCCCCAGCTCAGGGAGAACCGAGGGCTATGCCTGGGGGTCCCCACACTGAGGGGCTGCCGGCCACCCAAAGGGCCATCCTGCCCGTGCCCCCCGCCCCCTGCGTCCTCACGTCAGCGGCTCCACGGCTGCCGTCGTCCCTGCGTCCATCTGTCCGGCTGCGGCGTCCAGAGTGGCCGGCGGTGGGGGCGCCGTCTTATCCCGTCTGGGCGCTGGGGCGCGGCCGCTGCAGGCCCGGGCAGCCAATGGGGGTGGGGGGGCAGCGGGGGGACAGCGGGGGGGGGCCGGGCCTGCACACAGGCAGCATTGAGCTGCAGCCGCCCACCCAGGGACTGGTCGGGGAGCCAGGCCTGCACTCGGGCCAAGGGGGAGAAAGGCCTGTGGGGCAGGAAGTAGGGAGTCAGCTTTTTGTGCTGTTTTTTTTAATTATACATCAATGAATATTGATGTTCCTCTAAGGCTGGGGGTGGGGGCAGGGGGGGCGGGGGGGTGCCTGGGGAGGTGCCCAGCAACTGTTCCAGCAAATAAATGTGCAGCCAAGACCACAGAGCTTCCAAGAACAGGCTGCTCAGGAGGATGGAGGCTGCTGCCCAGCTGGGCAGACCCCTGGGGCCCTCCAGCCTCCTTCCCCATCCCCTGCCCCCGCAGGCCACCCCCACGCCCCCTGCAGCCCCCCCTCCTGCCCTGTCCTCCCCTTAGTGCCCTGAGCTCGCCCTCCTCTCCAGGGGCCCTGCTCTGCGGAGCCTCCACCTGCAGCACAGAAAGATCCTCACCCGATGTGGTCGGACTCGCCAGGTGCCCCCCACTCCCGGGCCCGCGGGGTGAGGTCCCAGGGGGCAGACGGGGCCCTGGGCTTGTGTCCAGCCTGGTCGCGGACACTGGGGTCGCCCCTTGACGGCCTCGGGCGGCCAGGCCCATGCTGCGCCCCACGCCTCCTCCCTCCTCTGTGGTGCCGTCCCTGAGCTGTTTGCAGCAGGCGCGTGGATGGGGCATGAGGGGCGCGGGCCTGGGGCACCCCACAGGTTCATGGAGCACCCTGCCACCCCGCCCGCGTGGGTCCTGGGCTGAGCCCCGAGGAGGGAAGGCCGCGGGCGGGACATTGTTCTCCAGTGGAAGGGCAGTGCCTTCCGCCACCAAGCTGCTCACGGGGCCCTGACAGTGACCGCGTCCACAGGGAGAAAGGGGCGCCTGTGTCCGGAGGGACGTGGGAGAGGGGACAAAGACTTCTGTTGTGGCGAGTGCGAGTCTCAAGATGGCGAGAATGAATCGCCCTCCCTGTTCTGAAGAACGCGACCAGGGGTGGGGGGGGCGATCCCGGAGCCGGGTTCGAATCCTGCCGTTGTGGAAGGCCACACTTCACCTGTGTGAGCCTCAGTGAAGGGGGAGGCGGCCGTGCCCGAGGGGATTGCATGGATACGGGTGCACACGTGTGCGCCGTGCAGAGGCCGTCGGTGCCCGGGGACTGGGCCGCCACAAAGTCCCCGCCGTCCTCCGTGGAAGGCTCCCGGTGCTGCCTGCTGAGCCCATGGGTCGGGGTCTCGGAACAGGAGGTCGCCGGCCAACAGGTGCTGCCAGGCCCGGAGGCCCGGGCGGGTTCAGGCGGCGTCCCTGCGTCCCCGGGCATCACATTTTATTGTTTTTAACCCACATCGGCTTCCGTGAACCCGTTTGGTTTCTAAGCAGTTGCCGCAGCATCTGCGCTCCTCTGGCCCCTCCGCCCGCCCGGGGTTTGCCGTGGGGCCGCGGCACCGGGAGGCCCAGCGAACAACAGGCCTTTTGTTCTTGTTTCTGTTTTTCAACATTCTTTTTCACTGTGGAGCAGGCCCGGAGGCTGCAGCACAGCGGGCGTGCCCCCGCGAGGCCCGGCCTTGCTCGCGCGTGCGGGGCGGGTCACGCGGAGGCCCCGAGCTGCCCAGCGGAGCAGCGGCCAGACCCCAGCCCAGAACTGACCGCCCGCCCCTTGCGCAGGACTCTGCGACGGCCTCGTGTGTGATCGCACTGTTTATGGATTTTAGGGGCTTTTGGAATTTTGGACGTTTGCCATAAACCCGTGTCAGGTTTAAAGTTCAAAAAAATCACTGTATCAGCCTATTTGTTTTTTGCTCAATGGGGACACTTTTTAGCTTCACTGCTCTACGTGCGTCACACATTCCTGGGCTTTGTGTCGCTGTGGCTGGAGCAACGCAGCAGCGGCCACCGCGAGCCGCCGAGCAACAAGCTTCTCCGCGAGGATGTGTCCACCGCGGGCTGCAGGTGCCGCCGGGCGCCCGAGCCGACCCGGGAACACTCCGGAAGGTGAAGGGCAGGGATGTGGGACTCCAGAAGCCCAGTTCCTGGCAGTTTCCTACTGCGGGACAACACGGGTTTTTGTTTTCCAGAAACAAACTTTAAGTTGAAGATGCTGTAAGGAGTCACTGCTACATTCACAGTTTTCATAGGCCTGAAATACACCCCCGTGTAGACTTATTATCTAATGGCTCCGATGGGGGCTGATATAAACGAATGTAAAGGGCACTCAGATGCACTCATAGGAAGGGTAGACAACACGTGGATCAAAACCTGACGTGGTGGTATTGAATAAATGATATGATTCCGTGCATATCAATTAGCAATAATTGCGCCTCGGATAAACCTCATTGGCTACGATACTGCCACTGCGCAAAGCTGATTCCGTGTATATCAACGTTAAATTTGTTACGCACCTAAAACGACCTCCTCTTAGCCTTTTAAATGTGACTTAGGTAATATGTTTGTATCTGTAGCTTAACTGATGAATTCTTAATATGCTGAAACTTTTTTAAGGATTGCAAGAGGAAGGCTGTTGTGGGAAGGTCTGGGTCCAGCGCGGGGGTCCCTCCACCTGCAGGGCCCCCCAGACACGCGCTGGTTGCCTCCCACTTCCCTCCAACTAGGACCATGGGACGCAGAGGTGGAGAGGACAGTGCGCATAGCACAGCTTCTAAAATGCAAACCTAGGTGCCCAGGAGTGGAAGGGGGTTCGCGGGTGCTGGGTCCCCTGGCCCCCCGCCCCCACCCGGCGCACTGCCCTTCTTGCTGCCTAGAAACCAGGAGGAGGAAGAGAAGCCCCAACACATGCTGGGTCAAGAGGGTCCTGCAGCCATTGGAGGCCCCGGGGACTCACGGTGGCTCCCGCTAGGACAGACGCCCCCGTGGAGTGACAACCGCACCCCCCACGGTGAGTTCTCCCCCTGGGCAGGTCCCTCAGCAGGTCCCGGACGCGAGCGTGCTCTGGTGGCCCAGGAGCTGGTTAAGAGGGTGGGCCCTGGGCTCCTCAGGTGACGGTCTGGAAGGCGCAGCCCCGGGGCTTGCCCCGGGACACGGGGGGTGCGTGGGCAGAGACCCACCAGGGACCGGGCTGTACCCGCCTGCCGACGACACCTCCAGACCAGGAAGGGGCCTTCTCAGCCTTGTCAGCTTTCTGCGTCCTCAGAAGAAACTGGGGCTCAGTGGAGGCAGAGACTGCGCAGGTCAGGTCACCGCTCAGTGGCAAAGTCGGGGTCTGACCCCAGGTCTGTCGTCAGGGTCCAAGCTCTGACGGGGTTGCAACGCCGCCTTCACGCAGGACCACGTGTGGAAATGCCTACTCTTCAGACAAGCAAGAGAGACACATCTTCTCTGCAATATTTAGGAGGCAGGTATTTCTTTTTGCAAATTCAGTATCTTTTTTTTTTTTTTAAGTAAGTCTTTGGGGAAGAAATGAGTATGTTTGATTCTTCCATCTTTATTTTCCCGAGCATTTCTAAAAGCAATGCCATAGGCAAACCCGAATTACCAAACTTGTGTGTTTCCTTGTAAATAAAAACCAATCAGAAATCCATCATTTAGAAAGTACTCGGTGTTTCTACCCACAACAGCCAAAGGCTTTATGAAGAAGTGGCTAGACCTGCATCGCCCGTGAACGAGACCCTCCTGATCACGCATGTGGGAAAGACGCTTCCTCAGGGGCCAGGGCATCCCGCTTGCTGTTGCTGGAAAGCAAACTGCCCCAAAGCTTGGGGGCTCAGGGAACCCCCGTTTACCAGATCCTACCGGTTCGGTAGCTCAGGACTTGGGCTGCGCCTAGAGCTACTCTTTGTCCCACGTGGTGTCCGTTGAGGTCGTCGCTGGCCTTCGGCTGGCCCCTGAGCTGGGCCGGGTGGCCTCACTCACACGTCTGGGGCCTTGGAGACGAGTGCAAGGCCGGGCTGAGTCCACACTGGCGCCGAACGTGGTCTCCCCAGGGCGGTTCCAGCGCGGTCAGCTTCCCACACGGGGCTGCCTTTCTCCAGGGGGGCATCGAGGGCCGGGTGGACGTTGCGTGGACTCTTGACCTGGTTGGACGTCGTGTGGGTGACTCAGCACCTTCCGTTGGTTATGGGCGGGAGGAAGGCAGCCCAGAACCCCGGGGAGGGGTTTAGACCTGACCTCGCGGGGAGAGGGGGCCGGAGAAGACCACGTGGGAAGGGAGAGCTCGCCGGCCCCCCTGTGCCTGCGCCCCATGCACCTGCACCTGCACCGCCCGGGACCGCCAAGGCCTCCCCCACCGTGCAGGTAGCACCAGGGTGTACACCCGCGAGGGGCCGCAGGCGAGCCTCCTTGAGGGTGACTGACGTCTCAGGAGGAGCCGCGAGGCCGGACTCCGCGCCCTTCCCGGGGCGGGGGGTAGGGGGCGTCTCTGCTATTCAAAGTGGGGAACGGGGAGCAGGGTGGGCGCTGCCGAAGCAGTTCTGAAGCCCACTCGAGCCCGCGTCCCCAGGGCCTCGGGCAGGCCTGGGAGTGTCCTCCGAGGCAGGGACCTTGGCTCCATCCTTCCCTTTCCCTTCCCATAAGGAGCCGCCCCACTTGCCCCTGAGTGGTTTGCTTAGTGTGTGGCCCCCGGCCTCGCCCCACCGTGCGCTGTGGTGCTGACCCCGGGGTCCCTGGCCCCCCGAACCCCCTGCTTTCCAGCCACGAGACTGCCGTGGCCCACGGCCACAGGGCCCGACGGCTGCAGGGTGAGGCGGGTGCGCAGGGCCCACGGAGGCCGCGGTCCCCCCGTGTGGGCCTGAGCCCCAGAGGCGGGTGTCCCCAGCCTGGGCAGCCCAGCCGTGGGGACCTGCTTTCACCCTGAGGCTCCTCTTGCCGAGTCTCCTGCCGGGAGAGGCCGTGGCCCTGGACATCAGGTGGGACCCCTGTCCCCTGGGCTGTCCCCGAGGCCGCCCACGCCCCTGCTCCCGACTCGCTGTGCCTGGCAAGCTGCCCTCGGCTCCTCGCCGGGACCTGTGGTGGCCCCTCGGAGCCCTGCCCGCCCTCACGCCGTGGGCTCCGCAGCCGCCCCGCAGCTCCCCCCGGCCGAGCCCGAGCCCGATCATGAGCCTTGACCCCGACCCGGACCCTGAGCCCTCAGCCTGAGCCTGATCCCGAGCCCTGACCCTACCTCAATCCTGAGCCCTAAGCCCCGAGCCCTGACCCCGGCCCTGACCCTGAGCCCAACCCCAATCCAGACCCTGACCCCCGACCCTGACCCACGAGCCCCAAGCCCCAAGCCCTGACCCCACCCCGACTGCACCCTGAGCCCTGACCCCTCCCCGACCCCCACCCTGACCCCGAGCCCCACCCGAGCCCATGCCACAGCAGCCATGGCAGTGCCTGCGGCAGGTGCTCACCCCGCTCGGCTGGAGCGCTCGGCCGTGGGCGCGGGGTGTGGGGCCCCGGCTGGCAGTAGGAACACCCCCAGGCGGGGTGACAGGCGGGCTCACTGCGCCTCCTCAGTGGCCTGTGCGGCTGCTGAGACACGACCTGAGCCGGGCTCCGCAGCGCTAGTTGGGCCGCCCCCCCACCCCCGGGCCACGCCACTCCCCTGTGACTGCTCCCCGGGCTCCGGGCAAGCGCGGCGAGCCCACCCGCTCCGGCTCCGAGCACGGGGGCCCCGGGCCTGTGTCTCGCTGGGGAGGGTGTCAACTCCCAGCCACTTGGGCGGCTGCACAGCCTGCAGCCGGGGCGTCCACACGCCTCACCGAGGGCGTCGTGGAGGTTCCGTTCAGTTGAGCGACACTCCACATTGTGCGAGTTGTGTGTAGCACACCGATGTTATCCTTTAGGGATACGGAACATTCCAGCATCCCAGAAGCCCCTTCTGCCCCTGCCCTTCGCTAGGCGCCCTCCTCATACTCGGCCCTCGATGGAGAGACGCATTTTTTGGAGACGGTCACTGAACTACGGGATAGGCACCTGCTTAGTTTACTCGGAGCTTCCGCACAGCTTTCTGACACACTTACACCAGTTTGCACGCCCCCAGCGAGAGAGGAGAACTAACCACCCAACGTACTCACCAGCACCAAGCATGTTTGGTCCTTGAGAGCTCATCCATTCTGACGAATGTGTGTGGACATCTCCTCATGGCTTTTTTTTTTTTTTAAGATTTAGTTCATTTATTCATGAGACACAGAGAGAGGCAGAGACACAAGCAGAGGGAGAGGCCGGCTCCCTGCGGGGAGCCCGATGCGGGACTTGATCCCGGGACCCTGGGGTCACGCCCTGAGCCCAAGGCAGACGCTCCACTCAGGCGTCCCTCCCCGTGGTTTTCATTGCATCCCCTGATGCGTCAATTATGTTTGCTGCACACCGAGGTGTCCCAGCATTTAGTGTTCTAGAACGACAATCGTTTATTTAGCTCATGAATCTGCGCATTGGCTGTTTGAAATTTGTTCGTTTGGGCAATTCTGTTTTCTTTCTTTAGAGAGAGAGGCAGAGAAGGGGAGGGTGGAGCAGAGGGAGACGGAGAGAGTGAATCCTAAGCAGGCTGCACACCCAGCACGGAGCCTGACATGGGGCTCAGCCCCATGACCCTGAGATCATGACCCGAGCTGAGATCACGAGTCAGGTGCTGAAGCGACTGGCCGCCCAGGGCCCCCAGCTGGACGGTCCTAACGCTGGCCTCACCTGGCCTCACTCAGCCGTAGTCGTGATTGGCCATCTAGGTGGTTCTGCTGATGGAGGACGGAGGAGGCTGGTTGTGTGCGCGTGGGACTCGGTCCAGAGGGTGAGCATGGAGGCTGAATGACGTCTCGACCCCTGAACTTGGAAACGAAACAAGATCACTCTTGCTACTTCCGCAGGTCCGTCACCAGGCCAGGCCATGGTTCAGAGGCCCAGCCCTTCTGGAAGAAGCTGCAGAGCATAATGGCCATTGGGGGAATCTCCCACAAAATACTTCGACTCCTCAAACACGAGGCATCGCTCACCGTGTCTCATTCAAGCCCGAAGCCCAGGATCTCACGATCCGCAGGTTCGGCTCTTGTCACAGAGGTCTGTGCAGCGGGACAAGTCACCTGTGCCTCCCTGCGCACACACCCAGCATGTGCTGGGGAGACGGGGGTGACCCAGCGGATGCTCCACTCAGCAGGCGTGGACTATGAAGCACGGATGCGTTGCTGGCTCGCCGCGGCCTGGAGCCCGCGGGGTGGTGGTCCCATTCCCTGTCCAGGGCAGTGCATCCGCTTTGATTGGAGCCTGGTTCTGCTCCTTGCAAGGGGCTCACGGATGCAGCGTCCTCCTGGGAGGACACCCAGTGTCCCCCTGGGAGGGGCCCCCAGCCCGCTGGTCTCTGCCCCAGAAGGAGCGGCCCATGTTTGCTGCTCAGTGGCCTCAGCACGACAGTTGCCCACAGGAACGGGGTCCCCAGACAGCTCTTACTTCATTTTGAGCTATCTCAGTCCCTTTTACTCCAAGCTGGTGCTGTTCCTGCCGACATGAATTTCCCGAGAAGGGTCCACTCTGTGCGTGCGCTGCCATCTGTATATCCCTCCTCCTGCTGACTGGCACTTGCCACGTTTTTGCTGTTGTAAATAAAGTTGCTACGAACGTTCTTGGATGAGGCATTTTTTGGATGTATGTTTTCATTTCTCTTGGACAAAGCTCTCCTCCTGGACCGCAGGGTGCCTGTGTGTGAGCCGTCAACACTCGTAGTCGGAGCTCCAACCCCCAGTGGGACTATTCGGAGCCCGGCCTACGTGGGCGGTAATTAAGGCTGATGAGCTCATAAGCGTGGGGCCCCAATCCTATAGAACTGGAGAACTTTATGAGAAGAGGAAGGGAGGCTAGACTCCGTCCCGTGAGGACGCGGAGAACGCAGCCATCCACAGGCCGGGCGGAGGGCTCTCCCCAGAACCTGAGGTCGCCGGCACCGTGATCCTGGTTAGCTGTTTCTGGAGCTCTCACAGGGAAACGTCTGCTGTTGAGGCCAACTAGTCGCGCTGTTTCGTCCCGGCAGCCAGAGCACAGTTCTATAGTCTGCTAACCTTTTTAAGAAGGGGCCCAGCAGGGCATCCGGGTGGCTCAATGGTTTAGTGCTGCCTTGGGCCCAGGCCATGACACCGGGGTCCTGGAATCGAGTCCCACGTCAGGCTCCCAGCATGGAGCCTGCTTCTCCCTCTGCCTGTCTCTCTCTCTCTCTCTCTCTCTCTCTCTCTCTCTCTCTGTTTGTGTCTCATGAATAAATAAATAAAATCTTAAAAAAAAAAGAAGGGGCCAAACATTTTTCCATAGTGGCTGTACTATTTTATACTTCCTCAGCAATGTATGGTAATTCTGGTTGCCACGTTCATGCCAACATTTGGGTGTGAGTGTTTTCAACTTTAGCTGTTCTGTTTAAAAGTTTCGCACTGGGGTTTTAATTTTCATTTCTCCAAGGATTAACAATGTTTATTACCCACAATTCTTGGAGGGCGCGTGCCCAGGGCTGCACAGTGAGGCCGTGGGGCGGGGGCAGGGAGGAGAGGACAGAGTGTGGGCCTGTGGGTCTGCCTTTATCGGGGTCAAGGCTTGTGGCCTAGGGTTTCGAGGGTTCAAGCTTTACTGGTGAATTTGAAGCATGAAAGTAGGAATTAATTGCAGGAAAGGAAACAAAGTGATCAAAAAGTCAGGTCAACTGGTGCTTTTTTAAAAAGAAATTCATGCGTGGGTGGCCTCATGGCTTCTCATCTGGTGTGAAGCTGGCAATGTGTTTCCTAGAGATGGATCTCTGAAGCGGATGCCTTGGCAATCAAAAGCTTACATTATAAAAATTACATTATAAGAAGGTAATTACAACACTATACGTGGGTTTTAACTATATATATGTGTCTATGTATTTTAAAGATTTTATTTTAGAGATAGGGAGAGCAAGCAGGAAGGGGGAGGCAGTGGGCAAGGGACAAGCAGACTCCACCTTGAGTGCAGAGCCTCATGTGGGGCTCGATCCTACAACCCTGACATCATGACCTGAGCCGAAATCAACACCCAGCTGACCGAGCCGACCAGTCACCCTACACGGGTTTTTTTAACAAGTTCATTTTTAATGTTTTGCTCCTAGCCAAAAAACAATACACTTATTTTTCTTTATGATTTTACTTATTTGAGAGAGAGAGACAGTGAGGAGGGAGACAGAGAGAGAGAATCTGAAGCAGACTCCACACTGAGCACAGAGCCGGACACAGGGTTTGATCCCGTGACCCTGAGATGACGACCTGAGCTGACACCGAGAGTCAGATGTTCAACAGGCTGAGCCACCAGGCACCTCTAAAGAAATACACTTATTTTCCTATGTCAATCTTTATCCTACAATCTTGCTAAATTCACCTATGTACTCTAATAGTTCCGTGATTCCTTAGGCTGTTCCGTGCAAACAACCTGCTCAGCTGTGAAGGCACACAATTTTGTTCTGACAGTTATTCCTCTTAGTTACTGCTTCACTAGCCTACTACTGTGCTGGCCGGGATTCCCTAAAAAATGTTGAGTACAAGTAGTGAAAGTGGAAACATTTGCTTTTTTTTTTTTTTTTTTTTTAAGATTTTATTTACTTGAGACAGAGAGAGCGGAAGATGGGGCTAGGAGCCGACGTGGGGGGCTCATCCCAGGGCCCGAGGGTCACGACCTGGGCCCAAGGCAGAGGCTGAGCCACCCGAGCCCCCAGGCGCCCCCTTTGCAGCTTGACGAGATGAGCACTGGGTGTTATTCTGTATGTTGGCAAATTGAACACCAATAAAAAATAAATTTATTATTAAAAAAAAAAAAAAAGCCCGACCCGCACTGTCCCCTGGTGCCCTGCTGCTCTGCACTGTGACCCCGACCTGCTTTCCTGGGACCGCAGCGCCCCCACCTGCAGCCCCGGGCGGCCCGCGGGGGCGGCGCTGACGTCATCCCATCTCAACCTCAGCCTCCTCTGGGCGAAATGACGTCACCGCGGCCTCCAGTTGTCAAGGGAACCGATGACCAAGTAGTTCTCATTGCACAGCAGAGACGGTAAGATTGAATTATTACCGAAAAGCAGAAGTAGGTCCTTCCTGCTCCAGAACCCTGGGGCCACCCACAATGTCACCCACGATCCTCACGCTAGGGTGGGCCGGCGCCCGCTGGTCCCGCACCCCGCCGGCCCCGCGCCCCAACCCTGCGGGCCCCGCCCCTCTGCCCCTTAGGCCCCGCCCCTCTGCCCCTTAGGCCCCGCCCCCGCTGCCCCCTCCACCCGGCCCCGCCCGAACCGCGGCGTCCGCGCGCACGAAGACGGGCCCGTGGAGTGCGCCTGCGCGGGGCGCTGGTCCCCACGCCTGGGCCTTTGCCGAGACGGGCCTGAGTGACTGCGCCTGCGTGCGGCCGAAGGCGGTGGTTCCGTTCTCCCGACGAAGGAGCCAGTACGACTGCGCAGGCGCGGGGCGCGGGGCCCAGGGCCCAGGGAGGGGCTGCGTCCGCGGCCGGCCGGCCCGTACTGCGCCTGCGCGGGCCGAGGGCGGCGGCTCGGGCTGCTGGTCGGCGCTGTCCGCCCGTCCGCACCCGCGGGGTGGACGCAGAACTCGGCGAGAAGGCGGCTGAGGTAGGTTTCCCGTGGGCCGCTCGGCGGCTGCACCGCGCTGGGGCGGGACGTGCCGAGCGAGCGCTTCCTGGGCGTGTGCGCTGCCGGGCGACCCAGGCCGCGGCCCCGGGAAGACCCTCAGCCTCCCGGCTGCGAGCCGGGCGCTCCAGCGGCTGACCGCGGGCTCGGGGACCGCCGGGCCACGCCCCTCCAGGCCACGCCCCCTCCCTCCCGGCCACGCCCACCGCCGCGCCTCTCCCCGGCCACGCCCTCTCCGAGCCGCGCCCCCTCCCTCCCGCCCCGCCGCGCCCGCCCCGCCGCGCCCCTGCCCCCAGGCTTCCCGCCCCGCCGCTAGTCCCCGGGTGTCCCCATGATCCTCCGCCGCGCCCCCCGCGGTCGGCTGACCTGGCTGGCCTGGCCCGCCCTGCTCGCGCCCCCTCGGCCCACGCACCCCGCGCCCCCAGCCCGGCCCGGCTCCGTCCACCCTCGGCCGCCCACCCCTCCCGGCCCGGCCTCCCTCCTCCCATCGGCCCCCCAGGCCTGGCCCGGGCTCCGTACCTACTACCTCGGTCCACCCCCCCACGGCCCCAGCCCGGCCCAGGCTCCCTCCTCCCCGCCACCCTCCCCAACCCCCTCCCCTCCCCCTCCTGGGGTGCCCCAGGCCTGGCCCGGGTCCCCCAACCCCCCTCGGTCCACGCACCCCCGGGCCCCCAGCCCGGCCCAGGCTCCCTCCTCCCATTGGCCCCCCAAGCCCGGCTCAGGCTCCGCCCCCCCCCGCCCCCGTCCCCCCCCCCCCCGTCCCGGCCCCCGTGCGTACCAAGGAGGACGCTCTGTGCACGTATCAGCGTTTGCGGCTGACCTTGACAACCCCGCTGGGTGTTTTGCCCGCAGAACGGGGTCTATTTACGACTGGCAGGGGCCGCGCGTGGTGGCTGCTCATTGGCCGGGCTGTTGCCGGGCAGGAGGAAAACCTTCCTTCCCCCGCGGCTCGGCCTCCGCCCGCTGGGTGTGGCGCAGCTCCCCAGCCCGACTCCCGCCTCCGTCCTGAACGACGCTCCTCTCTTAACTTTTATGTTGTAGTTACAGCTGCCCCAGAAGTGAGTGTTAAGTCTCCATAGGTGAGGCGCGCCTTTCAAACAATTGTTTGTGTGATAAAACACGTTCATCTTGGGGCACAGTATGGATTGCACTGTCGTTGGGGAAAAAATGAGAACTGAGAACGAGAGGGGAGAAGCGTCTGCAAGTTGGGCACTTCCGTGCCCATTTTTGGAAACACTCGGAAGCCCCAGATGGTCTTGACCTGGAGAGTAAAGCAGCCAGTTATTTTACCAACAAAATGGGTTTTTCCAGAAATGACAGGAATTGCCATGTCAGATACGCAAAATTGAAGGCAAGTCTGGCTAATGTAGGGAGAGGAAGGTTACTTTACAGAGAAAAAGGAGAAAGGTGGAAGGAGCCGCTTGGAAGGAAAATCCATTGGAGGAAAGTGAGTGTGGGGTGGTGTCAGTCTCCCTGGCTGCACTGTGACACTGTGACAGTCTTCCTGGCTGGACTGTGACCTGTATGTAAAGACCACGGATGTTGCAGAGAGCACGGCTCAGCCACCAGCCCCGGGCCGCTTAGATGGAGGAAATGCAGTGTTTGTAAGAGCTCCGTGACATTCCGCATTGGGCTGTAAACGCCTGCCATGACTCTCCAATGGACTGTAACACCGTGACAGTCTCCCTGGCTGGACTGTGACTCTGTGATGGTCTCCCTAGCTGGGCTGTGACAGTCTCCCTGGCTAGGCTGTGACACTGTGACCCTTGGCTGGACTGTTGCCTGGGTAGGAGATGGTCCTCCTGCCCTGTAGTAAAATGAGCTTTTCCCCTGTTGGATCTGGAAGGATTAGAGGGTGTCAGCGCGCCCCCTGCTGGCCTCCTGACTCCATTTCGAATGAGGTTTCCTTTTTTTTTTTTTTTTTTTTAAAGATTTTATTTATCTGTTCATGAGAGACACACAGAGAGAGAAGCAGAGACACAGGCAGAGGGAGAAGCAGGCTCCACGCAGGGAGCCCGACGTGGGACTCGATCCCAGGACTCCAGGATCTGGCCCTGGGCTGAAGGTGGCGCTCCACCGCCAAGCCACCAGGGCTGCCCCACAGTAGGGATTTTAATTGGAAAGAAAGCTACCAGGGTTCCAAGAAGAGATGTGATATTGGTTTGTTGTTTTAAATCAATCCAGTAATCTAACAGAAACTCAGGGTGTTCATTCAGCAAATAAGACCAACACTTTTGTAGATTAATGAAGAAAACACACACTATCAGTTCATAAATTTTAAACACTTTCCATTGTGTCTGTAAAGAATTATATTTTTAAATTTTATTTCTATTTCATTCTTTAAACACTGGTTTTAGTTCCATTTGATGTAGGATCTTTATTATGGACTTTAGAAGTAAAGTGAATATAACAAAGTATTTTCTCATTCTCTCTCTCTTTAAAAGTAGACATGGACAGGAAAATGAAGTATTGAAAGTGGCAGCTATGCGGCAGATCCTAAGAGAACCATGGCAACACCAGATGACTGCCCCCGAGATGAACCGCAGGTAATTTTAGTTCTAATGTGTAGGACCCTGAATGTAAAGACCACGGACGTTGCAGAGGGCACGGCTCAGCCACCAGCCCGGGGACGTTAGATGGGGGAAATGCAGCGTTTGTGAGAGCTCCGTGACTTTGCGCACCGGGCTGGGAACGCCTGCCACCACTCTGCCTTTGGTACCTGTGCTGCTCAGGCAAGCACGCTGTTGAAGTTGCTTAATGAAGTCCCAGGCATAGTAGCTTAAAAGCAGCCTGGACACATTAGAAATGATTTATTTATTTGTACTTTTTTTTCTGCCTGAGACACACATCTCGTTTCCTTCAGGTTATCAGTAAAAAAAAAAAAATTATACTAAATTTCAAGGAATTTGTATTATATAAAATTAAAAACCAGATGCGTAGTCTTAACAAATACTGTTTTTAAAGAAATCAAATATTTTCATATCTGTGTTGTAAATTTTAACATCTTTTTCCTTATCCTTCCAGTGTTTGTTTGATTTGGGTTTTTATTCATAGGAATTTGATACATAGTTGGGTCATTTCATTAATCTTTTTCTTAAAATTAATCATAAAACTTTTAAATTATATGGATGCCCTATTCGTCCCTTCAGAAATTTAAAAAATATTTCAACATTTACAGAATATATTGTAAACATCAAGTACATATCACAGAGAAGTGAAAATTTGTAACATTTTGTCATATGCCTTAGGATGTATGTGTGTACGTATATGTACGTATTCTAGAGGATACCATAGGTGATGTTTTCCCTAACTTCAGCCCCGTTCTTTTTCCTGTCCTCTTCTTTCCTTGTCTAAATGGCATCATATTCTGTGTTATCTGCAACCTGTCTTTTCTACTAATACTACTTCCAGGGGTTTGCCCTTGAGTGTGTGTTGAGCTAGCTCAGTCCTATAGGATGCTTCTGTAGCGTGCTCCTCAGACGAACGTCACATTTGTGTGGGGGTCTGTTGCAGTCTTGCGGTTGTATAGTAGGTGTGTATGGCACGTTTTATTTATTTCTCTCGGACACTTAATGTCATTTCCAGTTTTTCTCTGTTTCAAACAGTGCTGGAGTCCGTACCCTTCTACACGTCTCCTTGAGCATGTGGGCTAGGACACACACCTGGTAATGGCATCGCAGCGTGGAAGGGACTGTGTGTTTAGATAACGATCAATTGTTCTCCAGTTTACGGGTCTGCCAGTAGCTTATATAGTACTTGCTAACACGTGAGAGCATCAGATTCCTTTTTTTCTTAATCTTTGTTTAAATTCAATTAATTACCATAGTGTATTATGAGTGTCAGAGGCAGAGGTCAGTGACTCATCAGTTGTATGTAACACCCAGTGCTCGTCACATCCCGTGCCCTCCTCAGTGCCTGTCCCCAGTGACCCCGTCCCCCACCCCTTCTCCTCCAGCGACCCTCAGTTTGTCTCCTGTGATAAGAGTCTCTCAGGGTTCGTCTCCCTCTCAGATTTTGTCTTGTTTTGTTTCCCCTCCCTTCTCCGTGCCCCTCTGTGCTGTTTCCTCTATTCCACGTATGAGTGAGATTGTGTGATAACTGTCTCTCCCTGGCTGACTTATCTCACTCAGCATCACACCCTCCAGTTCCATCCACGTTGTTGTAAATGGCCGAGTGACACCCGGGGTGCGCAGGGACCACGTCTCCTTCCTCCAGCATCTCTGTAAAATTTCAGTTTTTGGAAATTTATTCAGTTTTGCTTTGTGGCCTAGTCAGATGGGCTCTTTTGGTGAATGTTCTACATGTACCTGCAAAGAATATGTTTTCTGTAGTTGGTGATTTTCTGTAAATGGTTGTTAAGGTCAAATGGGTTATTAGTATTGTTCAAATCTTTGTGTCCTTTTTGACTTTTTGCCCATTTGTTGTGTCAATTACTGAGAGTGATGAGCTTCAAAAATTTCCACTGTGGGGGCGCCTATGCGGCTTAGTCAGTTAAGCATCTAGACTCTTGTTTTTGGCTCAGGTCATGATCTCAGGGTCCTGGGATCAAGCTTGGTGTACAACATGGTATACAGACACCTCTATTTTTTTTTTAAAATTTTTATTTATTTATGATAGTCACAGAGAGAGAGAGAGAGAGGCAGAGACACAGGCAGAGGGAGAAGCAGGCTCCATGCACCGGGAGCCCGACGTGGAATTCAATCCTGGGTCTCCAGGATCGCGCCCTGGGCCAAAGGCAGGCGCCAAACCGCTGCGCCACCCAGGGATCCCCGGCACCTCTATTTTGAATCTAAGTCCTTATATTAAAAACTTTTCTCTTAAAAAAAAAAAAAGCTTTTCTGTTGTGAAGAGCCTGTAGGCAGGTCCTTTTTCCCTATCAGGTAATTTCTGCTCTTTAGTTTGAGTATTTAGTCCATTAACATTTAATGTAGTGATGGATACAGTCAAGTTGAACATCTTGCTATTTGTTTTCTCTTTCATCTTTGCACCTTTCTTGCCTCCTTTTGGATTAATGTAATATTCTTTATAATTCCAAATTCCCTCTTATGTTGGCTTCTTACCTGTATCTTTTACTAATACTTTGGTGGCTACCCAGGAAATTGTGATATTCATCTTTAATGTATCCCAGTTTTTGTTTTGAACACTTCACAATGTAAGAATCCTCCAAATTAGTTTCATTTACTAGGCACCATTTTTGTGCTATTTGTGCTATTGTTGTAACATATTTTACTTCTATATATGCCATGAACCCCACGGTCAATTATTAGTGTCTCCTTATATATACTACTAACAGTCTTTCATGAGAGTATAAAAAATAGGGGATCCCTGGGTGGCGCAGCGGTTTGGCGCCTGCCTTTGGCCCAGGGCGCGATCCTGGAGACCCAGGATCGAGTCCCACATCGGGCTCCCGGTGCATGGAGCCTGCTTCTCCCTCTGCCTGTGTCTCTGCGCCGCTCTCTCTCTCTCCTCTCTCTCTGTGACTATCATAAATAAATAAAAAGTTAAAAAAATAGTCTTGTTTCCCCACTTTTCCTGGTGTTTCTACACCTATCACTCTGGCAAAAATGAAAGACCGTGGTAATGCCTGTTGCTGGTGAATATTCAAGCAGAGGGTACTCTCTGCTTTGATGATGAAGCATAAGTGCAACACCCTTTATGGAAAGAATGGCAAATGCACGAGTGAAAACCATGCTTATTTCTCAGTCCTGATAATCTGTTCCATGGAAGTCAAATGTCATTACGTAAGGATAAATGTGTGTAGGTGTTATGGCTGCATGTGGTGGAAGATTGGACACCAAGAGCAAGTCTGCTAACCAAAGATGGTGGAAGACTCAGGAATAATTCCTACCGTGGAATATTCTATAGTCATTGAAAATGATAAGTTACAGTTCTAAGAATTGGGTTGTTTTTCACAAGGTATGTGAGTAAAAAAAAGCAAAATAGAAAAAGGGTTTGTGACATCCTTCACAGAATAGTGTGTCAAAAGAAAAACTGCATGTGTATGAGTGTGTGTGAGTGTGCACGTGTGTGTGTGCAACCCGAGCTCCTAGAGGGCACGGCGGGGTGCATGCCAGTTGAGTATGACACCAGATAAGGGTTAGGGGTGGTCGTGAGAGAGTGACAGTGCGGGTGGAGCAGGGACAGGGGATGGAGGGCGAGCTAAAAAGAAGTGATGCTTCATGGAACTAATCAGGTTACTGTAGTAGGAAAATAGGCAACTAACAAAAAGGATGACCAGTAAGTACTTGAAACACATGTGTGGTCTCACTAATAATTGAAGACAAATGGAACTGACCAAGACAGACAGGGTCTCCGCATCATATTGGCAGAGATTTGAGTGACGTCGCATGCCCACGGTTGATCAGGGTGTGGGCAAAATCATTCGGTTTCTCACATGTAGGTCAGAGGGACCACCGTTCTGGAGGGTATTTGGTGATGATATCCAAAGTTATGAAAGTACATGGCATCTTATTTTTTTTCTTTTTTTTTAAATTTATTTATTTATGATAGTCACAGAGAGAGAGAGAGAGGCAGAGACACAGGCAGAGGGAGAAGCAGGCTCCATGCACCGGGAGCCCGACATGGGATTCGATCCCGGGTCTCCAGGATCGCGCCCTGGGCCAAAGGCAGGCGCCAAACCGCTGCGCCACTCAGGGATCCCAGTACATGGCATCTTAATCTGCCAGTTTCCCAGTCAGGAATTTATCCTAAGGAAATTGTCATGGGTAGACCAAATGATTAGTGTTTAAAAAGCGTGTCTTAACATAATTTGTAATAATATAAACTGGAAAGAGTTTAAGGGTACATGACTAGGAGACTGGATAATTCATAGGACGGAATACTATCAGATATTAGAAATGTAGCATTAGGAGTAATTTAATGAGGAAAAATATTCAGAATTTAGTAAGTGGGAAACATATCACAAGGCGGAATTATATGATCCCAGTAAACACCCTGTACACAAAGGCTGTATGTACACCTAAAAAGGAGCCTGGGGGCACCTGGGTGGTGCAGTCAGTTGAGCATCTGACCCTTGATTTTAGCTCACATCATGATCTCAGGGTCGTGAGATTGAGCCCCATATTGGGCTCTGCACTCAGTGGGGAGTCTCCTTTTTTTTTTAATATTTTATTTATCTCTTCATGAGAAACACAGAGAGAGAGGCAGAGACACAGGCAGAGGGAGAAGCAGGCTCCCTGCAGGGAGCCCGACAGGGGACTTGATCTCAGGACTCTGGGGTCACGGCCTGGGCCGAAGGGAGACACCCAGCTGCTGAGCCCCCGCCGGCACCCCTCAGTGGGGAGTCTCCTTGAGATTCTCTCTCCCTCTCCCCCTCTACTCAAGCTCTCCCTCTCTCTCTCAAATCTTTTTTTTAAAACCTGGAAAAATATGAATGTTAATTTGTTGACCATTATTATTTCTAACCAGTGGGCGAGATTACAGATGGTTTTAACTTTCCTCTGCGTATGCTTGTGCCTTCACACATCTTCAAAGGAACACGAGTTACATGTATGTTTAGGGAATTTGTTTAAGGTATATACATGGGGACAGGGATGCTTCGCTGAGCTGCAAGCTGTGGTTGGAGTCTCTACCACGTCCAGGGGACGTCTTCCAGAAAAGCCTGTTCTGATAGAAAGTGTGTGGTCCTGAGCAGCATGTGTCAGCAGCAGTGCGTTCCAAGTAAGGCCGGGAGGGTCATGCCGGGTCACTGTCACCTTCCTGAGACCTGCCCAGCTCTGTCCTCGGGTGTGATGAGGTCCCAAGAGCATGACGCCCAGAATTAGATTCTTCCTCTTGGCGCCGGTCCCCACTTTCAGAATGAGTTGCTGGTGATCAGGGTCAGTCACCAAGTAGACACTAAAAGTGCCTCTTTCTTATTTCTTTCTCTGATGTTTTTTGGATGCAAATAATTTTGTACTAGAGATAAAATGCAAGGAGGGATCCAGATCCCTCGATCCTGCTAGTGAAGATGATCCAAACTATGGGATTAAAGCTGGTCATGTGAATCTTCATTCGAAACCATCCTAATAACCTGTAGCCTCTTGGTTATTAAGATGGAGAGAGAGAGAAGCCCCATAGTCATCCCCTATTGTTTCCTTGGCTTTGAGCAGGAGGGAGAAGATCGCGTGGAGTGCGGCGACCAGGAGCATCTCCAGGAGCTTGTGCACCCGGAAGAGTTTGTGGCCATCGCAGACTACTCTGCCACTGACCAGACGCAGGTAACCCTGTGCGCTTGCTCACATTTAGGGGCCGTGAGGCCTGGGTCCATGTTTTATGGGTTTAGTGTGCTAAATGATGAATTAGATGTAAATTTTGAAGAAGCCATACCAATTAAGAAATATTTAGATGTTTAGAGCCCAATGAGACCTGAGAGTAACCCTTTTCTTCCCAGCCTAACAAATTCTGATGCCAGGCCTTAGGCGAGAGATACTTGGGTAAGGAATGGGGAAAGGAGCACCTGTTCAGTTTCTGTTTAGAAACCTGGGTTTAGAACCTATTCTGGTTAATGAAAAAAAAAAGGCTGTAAAATAAAAATACCGACTTGAGGGACGCCTGGGCGGTTCAGTTGGTTAAGCATCTGCTTCTTGATTTTGGTTCAGGTCGTGGTCTCAGGGTTGTGAGATCGAGTCCCACATTGGGCTCTGGGCTCAGCGGGGAGTCTACTGGAGGTTCTCTCTCCTTCCCCTGCCCTTCCCCCCGCTTGCACTCTCTTCCTCAAATAAATAAATAAATCTTTTAAAAAATATATTGACTTGAATGTTGCTTTTTCTACTCTAGTAAATGAATCAGCTACCACATAGCTCACAGTGAAGAGGCTATAGAGAAGTTCTGTCTTAAGCCATTCAAAAATGTTTACCCTTTCTTTTAAAAAATATCTATTAAGCTGTGCTTTTCTTTCATGTAGATGTTCCACAAAAGTCTCTAAATCTTGATGTCATTTTCAGAAATTGTGAGTTTGTATAATTACCCATTGAGTCCTTTTTGAAATAGCTGTGATTTGGGCCCCAAGATGGGGGATTTATCACTAAGCCACGATTGAAATACCAACTATGGGTTTTTCTAAATTTTGACTTGTATGTATGTTTTTTTTTTTTTTTCCAGCTCAGTTTTTTAAGGGGAGAAAAAATTCTCATCCTGAGACAGACAACTGCTGACTGGTGGTGGGGCGAGCGTGCCGGCTGCTGTGGGTACATACCTGCAAACCACCTTGGGAAGCACCTGGAGGAGTGTGACCCTGAAGACACGTGGCAGGATGAAGAGTACTTCGGCAGCTACGGGACCCTGGTACTGCTTCCCAGACTCCCTGTTCAATGGGCTGGGTGGTGGTTTCCTCTGTCTAGTGTAAAGGTAGCTTCACCTGGGCTGCTTCTCTTCATTGGTTTAGAGCAGGGTTTGCAGAGTTCTTCTTCGGCTTCACAGGCCATGTGGCTACTCAGCATTACCACTGTAGTGCAAAAGCGGCCATAAAGCCACAAGAAATGAGTGTGGCATGTTCTTCTGATTTTTAAAAACCATTAAAAAAATGTAAAGCCATTCTTAGCTTGCAGGCCCTACAAAAGCAGGTGGGCTGGATTGACCCATGGTGGTTTAAGGATGTTTTTGGAGCAATGGAATTATGAACTTTTCTCAGCATTTAAAAAATAGTAGCAAATTTTATTTTAAAACTAAAATACAAAAACGTTATACAAGTCAACAATAATACCTCTAAATCACTAACTTACTAGTTTTTTTTTCCAGTTTGGATAAAGACTCATAACCTTATGATCCAGACAGCCCGTTTATATCTTAAAGCTAGGTAAAAACAGATGCCTGCGGAGTAAACACTGCAGACGTAATGTTGAGTGAAAGAAACAAGACATCAAAGAATAACTTTTGATTCAGTTATATAAAGTTGAAAACAGTGTTAAAAGATGAATGTAAATGATCAGGGAGCTGGTTCCCTGAGAATCAGGATGGTGGTTACTGTTACTGGGGGGTCTGTGATGGTGTCCACCATTGTTTTATTAAATATTTTATTAAAATAAAATAATTGTTACACCAGCAAAATGGGTTTCTTCAGGAGCAGCAGAGGAACTGCAGTCTGGAACCCGTGCAGCGTGCGGAAGCATGGGCCAATCTGAGGACCCAAGGCAGGGGACTCAGGTGGGGGGACTCTGTTACAGGGAAGGGGGTGGGCGGGCTGTGTGGCGGCTTCTCGTTGGCTGGGCCAGCAGAAAATCTTCCTCCTGCTTGGTAAGGGAAAGTAGCCCTGTTCCTTTGGCGTTTGCTGTGGTGGAGTGGTAGTTGTTGAGTACGCACCCCTCAGGGTGTCCCCCTTTGTGCTTCAGCTGAGGTTTTCTTTCCCAGCTTTCCTGTCCACAAGGCCGGGGTGGGAAGGCTTGGGGTGCTGGCCGTGTTCTGGTGTTGGTTGCATGCCTGTTTGCTACATTGACAAACTGTAAGGCACTTGCTAGGAGGTAGGTCCTGTTTCATAATTTAAACGTTATAATAAATGAAAGCGCCCTGATGTATGTACATGATTAGAGCTTTCAAACTATTAAGAAAGAGTATTTTGTTGGTTTCGAAAGCACCACGTTGGTGATTTACTTATCTAACAGCTTTGCACCGTGACAAGCGGTGATGTAACGGGCTTCCTCTTACAAGAATCTTGGTAAACTGCTGCTAGAATTTCTATTGGGTAAATTTGTAAGATGTGCGTATGCGTGTTTTTACTGTGGTCGGTCTTGTACACTTACCAATCATGTGAACGCTCGTTCGTAACCACATATCACCAAAGCAAAAAAGATTCCTGATCTTGAAGGTGGAATATGATATTTCTTGATCTTGATTTCCATTTTCTAAAGTCAGATTGGTCATCTTCTATATTTTGTTGGCCTTTTCTGTTTCTTCTTTTGTTTGGGTAAACTTTCACATACTTTGCATGTTTTTCTTTTTATTTCTGTCAATTTATATGTTAAATTAGCAAGTTAGCCTGTACCTATGGTATGTATTACACTTACCACTTGCCTCTCTTGTTTTCCAGGGAACTTTTTACCTTTCAGTGGTCTGATTTGTTCTTTTTTTTTTTTCTTTGTGGCTTCTGGGTTTTCTGTCCTAATTTGAACACCTTCTTCACTCCAAGATTATAAACATCCATGCTTTCTTTTTTGCACTTTTGTGACACCATTCTTTTTTTAAAGAATTTTATTTATATATTCATGAGAGACACAGAGAGAGAGAGAGAGGCAGAGACACAGGCAGAGGGAGAAGCAGGCTCCATGCAGGGAGCCTGACGTGGGACTCAATCCCGGGTCTCCAGGATCACACCCTGGGCTGCAGGCGGCGCTAAACCGCTGCGCCACCAGGGCTGCCCTGTGGCACCATTTTTAACAATGAAATATTTAAATCAATCTGGAATTTGCTAGTTGTAAAGAATAAGGTAAAATTAGAACTTAATTTCCCCCAAATATCCAGCTGTTCCAGCATCAGTTACTGGATGATCCTCCTTTTCCTGATTACAGGAAATGCATGTTTATCATATATTTAATTTCTAGGATCTTTTTCTGTAATCTCTGTTTTGTTAGTCTGTTCATTTCTTCTGCAGTTCCAGATGTTCATTATTGAAGCTTTTGAACATCTGGGAGAACTGGGCCTCTAGAAGTCCTCCTATTTTTTAGTACTTTTATGGCTAGGCTTATCTATCATCTAATTTTTTGAAGCTAATTTTGTTACCATGTGTTATGCACCATTCCCCAAATTGGCTGGTGTTTTAATTGGTATTGCAGGGAAAGTCTCCATTAATTTAGGGAGAAGTGACATGTTTATAACATTGCACTGACTGTCCTCATTTCTTCCTCCTTACTCTACGTCTCTCAGTTTTAAGGTTTTGACCACATAGGGTGCTGTGTATGTCTTGTTAAATCTATTCCTTGATGTTTTTTGTGTATTACTGGTTTATGTGGTTGGGTACAGTGTTCTATAAGCATTGGATTAAATTGGTTGATAGATTGTTCAAGTCTGTGTCCTTACTGATTTTCTTTCTACTTTTCTGTTGGTTACTCCAACAGGAGTCTCTGACCATAACTGTGAATTTGTCTATTTCTTGTTGCATATCTATGGGTTTTTGCTTTGTGTGTTTTGAAGCTTTGTTATTAGGTACAAAAATGTTTAGAATCATTATGCGCTTTTGCTGAAGTGATTCCTCTGTTACTATGACCTGACCCTGTTCTTCGCAGGGACTATTCTTTGATCTGAAGCATATTTTACGTGGTGATAATGCCACCACCGGGCTTTCTTCCCCTGGTGGCAGCACGGTGCACCTCAGCACCCCAGTTCTGACCTTCTGTTAAGGTGGACTAGTCTAGGCGAGGTGGCCAAGTCTCGATTGTGTCCACTCTGATCCCCAGTCTCTTTGTTTCTCAGTCCTCAGTGGTTTGTGAGGAGCCCGGATGGGCTTGTGAGGGTGCCATGCTGACTTCCTGTCTGTGCTGACGTGTCTGGGTAGCTTCAGTGTCTGCCTCACAGCCCTGCATGTGTAGGCTGGGTTTTCTGCAGCATGAGACCTGAGGAGTGACGTGCGGGGGACAGTGCTGGGCGTGCGGCCTTTCCAGGCTCTGACTGCCACCTGTGGCTTCATGAACCATTTGGAGGAGCCTTTCTTTGTTTCCTGGAGGTTGGTGTGATTACCATGGGTGCTATGTTATTTCAGGTTTCATGTTTTCCTCCCTCTGGACGTGGCTGGGGCCCTCGAGCTCCCCCCTGAGGGTCAGTGGGGTTGTCACCTACCCTCCAGAGCTATAGTTTCTTGTGGGGCTTGTGCGCCTCCTCTAGCATCTCTCCTGGTGGCTTGTCCACATTCTCTCTTGGTGGATACTTGGCCAAGTTGGACCTGATGGGGAATTGGATGGGAACAGTGGTCAGGAGGGCGGTGTCTGCACCACCTCCTGAGTGGTCCCCTCCTCTCTGTTCACCTGGCTCTCGGGGAGCTGCAGGGAGAAGTTGCAGACAGCATCACGCTGCCTGGAAGGATTCCAAAAACTCCATTCCATTCCTTCTCTGTTGTATTTTTACCTACTGGCATATTTAGGTCTTTCAATTTTTTCCCCCTCTTTATTGCTCATAGTTTTAGGTGTGGGATGGTGGGGTCAAGGGGTTAGCTCAGTCTCTGATCTTCCTTCTTAAACCAGGGATCAGCATAGCTCAGATTACAAGCATTGATTCCTAATGTGTATTTCCTCTAGAAACTTCACTTGGAGATGTTGGCAGACCAGCCGCGAACTACTAAATACCACCATGTTATCCTGCAGAATAAAGAGTCCTTGAAAGATAAAGTGATCCTGGACGTCGGCTGTGGGACTGGGATCATCAGCCTGTTTTGCGCACATTATGCACAGCCCAAAGCAGTGAGTGAGAAATGGCTCTCCCTTCAGCGGCTCCTGGGCTGGGTCCCGGTGAAGCGTCCTTCACGCGCATAGGCTCCACGTCAGGGGGACGGGCGCTGTGTTCTTGCAGCCTGAGCCCGTCGGGGGTCGTGACATTGGCGGGATAAGTCACAGACCGCACAGAGTAGGACACAATAGAGAACGGAGTGGGTTGCGTGTGGCAGGATATGTTTTGTAAAATGTTTATTTCAGTTAAATAGAGAAACACATGTGTCCATGTGTCGTGTAGATCCCTTTAAAGCAAGTGTGGGGCTCCCAGAGTTGAAGCCCCACGATGGCCCCTGACACAGGTGGTTGAAATTCCTAGTTTGCAAGTGAAGCTGCAGGACAGTGACCACTGTGAGTTCAGCGGCTGTCAGAACCACGATGTAGCGCGCAGGACCTTCCTCTGGCCACCTGGGCTTGAAATCGTCTCAGCCACTGGTACCCTTAAGGTCTGATTGCTCTCAGGTGTCAGTTATGGGGTATGTTGCTGTGCGAAGGGGACCCCTGCCGCTGGGTCTGACCCAGGAGGGCCTCTGCGGTGGGTGCCCAGCGTGGGTGCAGAGCTTTCTCTCCACCTGCAGCCCCCTGTTGATATTAGGCAGAAGGTGGAGTTAGGATTAGAGGTAGCTCCCTGGTCAGGGCTCCACTGTTGGAAGTAGCACAGCGAGGCCCGGCTGCCTCGCTGCACACCCCCAGTCCCGTCTGTCGCTGTTTTCCCTGAGGCTGGTTCTGACTCGGCTGGAGTGACGGGCCCAGGGAGGGCAGGTGACAGGCTGCTCTGTGGGTGGGCTGCACACTGATGATCCTTCCGTGACGTACAGGTGTATGCGGTGGAGGCCAGTGAGATGGCCCAGCACACAGGGCAGCTGGTCATGCAGAATGGCTTTGCTGACATCATCACTGTGTTCCAGCAGAAGGTGGAGGATGTGGTGCTGCCAGAGAAGGTGGACGTGCTGGTGTCCGAGTGGATGGGGACCTGTCTGCTGGTAAGGGACACCGGGACACTTGGAACAGCTGTGGATTGTGCCAAGGAAGGGGGTGTGGACGGGGCCCAGAGGGGCTGTTGTGAGCAGAGGGTCTGGGGAGAGCTATGGCTGTCATGGTGAGGTGAAACCACCTGGTTCTGACATCTGTTTGGCGTAGGACAGCCGTGAGGCCGGCAGTCCCTACCATTTGTGACAGCACGGATGGACCTTGAAGACATTATGCCAAGTGGAATAAGTCAGACATGGTGTGTGATCTCACTTATATGTGGTACCTAAAATACCAGCGCGAACTCCTAGGAAAAGAGATGAAATTTGCGGTTGGCAGGGGGAGAAAGGACTGGAAGGCCGTTTGTCATAGGTACAGACTGCCGGGTACAAAAGAGGCGGGCCCCGGGCCGTCAGGTACAGCCTGGTGACTGCAGCAACACTGCTGTGTAACGTCCGGGCCAGTCATCTCGAGAGTCCAGTCAACCCTTGAATAGCGCGGGTTTGAACCATGTGGGTCCACTTAGATGTGGGATTTTCTTGATAAATATGGGGCAGTATAGTAAGTGGATTTTCTTTATGATTTCCTTAACATTTTTTTTTCTCTAGCTTGCTTTATTGTGAGAGCACAGTATACAATACAAATAACATAACATACATGTTGATTGACCGTTTGTGTTACCAGTAAGGCTTCAGGACGCCAGCAGCCTATTAGTAATCAGGTTTTGGGGGAGTCAAAAGTTATGGGTGGATTTTTGACTGCATGGAGTGTCAGTGCCCTAGTCCCTGCTTGTTCAAAGGTCAGCCCGTAGATCTGAGAGTTTCTACCACAAGGCTTGTGTTTTTTTTTTCTTTTGTTTTCTTCTATTTTTTAAAAAAAGATTTTATTTATTCATGAAGAGACACAGATAGAGGCAGAGACACAGGCAGAGGGAGAAGCAGGCTCCATGCAGGGAGCCCGATGTGGGACTCGATCCCGGGACCCCGGGGTCACACCCTGAGCTGAAGGCAGACGCTCAACCTCTGAGCCACCTAGGCATCCCCTTCTTCTTCTTCTTCTTCTTCTTCTTCTTCTTCTTCTTCTTCTCTTCTCCTTCTCCTTCTCCTTCTCCTCCTTCTCCTCCTCCTTCTCCTCCTTCTCCTCCTCTCCTCCTCCTCCTTCTCCTCCTCCTCCTCCTCTCCTCCTCCTCTCCTCCTCCTCCTCCTCCTCCTCCTCCTCCTTCTTCTCCTCCTCCTCCTTCTTCCTCCTTCTTCCTCCTCCTCCTCTTCCTCCTTCTTCCTCCTTCTTCCTCCTTCTTCCTCCTCTTCCTCCTTCTTCTTCTTCTTCCTCCTTCTTCTTCTTCTTCCTCCTTCTCCTTCTCCTTCTTCTTCTTTCTTCCTTTTCTTCTTCTTCTTTCTTCTTTCTTCTTCTTCCTTCTTCTTCTTCTTCCTCCTCCCTCCTCCTCCCTCCTCCTCCCTCCTCCTCCTTCCTCCTCCTCCTCCTCCTTCTTCTTTTTTTATCTATTTATTCATGAGCGACACAGAGAGAGAGACAGAGACCCAGGCAGGGAGAAACAGGCTCCATGCAGGAAGCCTGACGTGGGACTCAATCCCGGGTCTCCAGGATCACGCCCTGGACTGAAGGCAGGAGCTAAACTGCTGAGCCACCCAGGCATCCCCTTTTTCTCTTTTTTAATGTGTCAATATGAGGTGATAGATGTGAACTAAACCTATTGTGGTCATTTCACAGTACATACAAACCAAATCCCCAGGCTGTACACCTTAAACTTGTAATAATCTTAGAGGAAAACCATAGGTTGGATTTTTTAGAAAAAGCACAAAAAATCATGTATGATATGATTCCAGTTTTGTTTTAAAAAATCATACATAGCGAGGTGTGTGGGTGGCATAGTCGGATAGTGTCCGACTCTTGGTTTTGGCTCAGGTCATGATTTCAGAGTCATGAGATCGAGCCCCACATTGGGGTCTGTACTGAGCACCGAGTCTGCCTTAGCTCTCTCCCCCTCTGCCCCTCCCCACTGTCCATTCACACTCTCTCTCAAACATGTACATCTTAAGAATAAAAATCATACATAGCAATGATCTCTCTTCAGTTCCAGGTAAGGCGGGGTAAATACACTCCACTGTGTCTCCCCCAGGTAATGTAGCAATAGGTCCAGGACAGGGTGCAGGGAGACACTCCTTGAGGACTTTGAGAAGCATACGGTAGCAGGAAGGTTGGGAAAGAAGACTGGAGTTTGAGGTATACTGACCTCATCTCTTTTTTTTTTTTTAAGATTTTATTTATTTATTCATGAGAGACACAGAGAGAGGCAGAGACACAGGCAGAGGGAGAAGCGGGCACAGGGAGCCCGATGTGGGACCCGTTCCCAGGACCCCAGATCATGACCTGAGCCAAAGGCAGATGCTCAGCCACTGAGCCCCCAGGGGCCCCTACTGACCTGGTCTTGAGTGCGTTGTTACTCCTCCTCTGGCTCCCTCCATATGTAGCTTCAGTAATTTAGATGAAAAAGATCCATTCTTTTGAAAACAGCAGACTTTCACACAACTAACCCACAGTGAAGTAGATAACCTGAATAATCAAATAACTAATAAAGATACTGAATTTATGTTGAAAACTTTCTGAAGAGAAATCTGTAGGCCCAAATTATTTCACTGGTAAAATGTATGAACACGTTTAAGGAAGAAACAATACCAGATCGGAACAATGGCTTTCAGAAAACGGAAGAGGATAGACTTCTCAGCTCTTTGGGGTTACCAAACCCAAACCAAAAACTACAGCCTGATAACTCATGTTCATAAATGCAGAACTCCTCAGACATAATAGCAGATGTAGTCCTGCAGGGCATATAGGGTATAACATCACAACAAAGAAGAGATTATTTTTGGAATTCAAGGCTGGTTCATTATTCAGAAATAAGTCTGTGTAACCTATGTTTGTAGTCTACATGACTGTCCGTTAATGCACAAGAAGTTTGACAACATTCAAAATATTTTTAAGAGATTTCTTCTTTGATCCGTGTGTTTTTTTCCCCCCTGAAATGTTGTTTAATCTCTCAAGGTTTTTTTATTTATTTAAATTTTTTTTTATTTTCCAGCTAACTTTCTGTTACTGATTTCTAGTTTAATTCTTTTGTGGTCTGAGAGGAGACATTGTATAGTTTCTATTTTTCAAATTGGTTAAGATGTGTCTTATGGCCCAGAATGTGTCTCTCCTGGTGTGGGCTTGGGAAGGAGGCATGTGGTGTTGGATGAAGACGTCTCTAGATGTGCTTTACGTCCAGCGGATAGAGGGTGGTGTTGAGTCGGCTGTGTCCTTGCAGACTTTCTCTCCGCTGGATCCTGCCCTTTCCTGAGTCATCGGTTTCTCCTTACAGCTCTGTTTGTTTTGCCTTTCACGGTGATGCTCGGTTGTTAGGGGCCTAATGTCTTCTATAGAATTGACCCCTTTATCACTGTGTTTGCCCCCTTTATCTCTGATAACTTCCTTCCTCTGATGTCTGCTCTGTCTGAAATTAAGTGCTGTTTTCTTTTGATTAGTGTTAGCAGCGGAGATCTTTCCCCATCCATTTACTTTTATATGTGTCAGTATATTTATTTATTTGTTTTACTTTTTTAAGTTTTCTTTTTTAAAAAATTTCTTCAAGTCATCTCTGCACCTCATGTGGGGCTCAACCTCATGACCCTGAGATCAGGACCTGCACACTCCTCTGACTGAGCCAGCCGTGCGCCCCTCGTCTGTACATTTATAGTGGATTTCCTGTAGGCAGCACCTCACTGCATCTTAGTTTTTGATCCACTCTGATAATCTCTGTCTTGTAATTGGTATATTTAGACAATCAACATTCAGAGTGATTATTAACGTAGTTGGATTAATGTATCTACCACATTTGTTCTTTGTTCCTGGTTTTTCTTTCACTTTTTTAAAAATATACTTTTTAGGCAAATAAAATTAGGGAATTTAGTGAGCATAAATTAAGGGTTAATTAATTTAATGCTCAAAGCATGTTGGTTTAGAACCTCACATGAACACGCTTTGATGATTTGAACTTAAGATTCATATTTTCATAAATTGATGTTATATTCACTTTGTAGATCATTTCCAACTTTTTCCAAATTGAGAACTAAAAATAGTCCTCAATTGTTATCTTTCTTGAAGCTCACTTCTTCATCTATAATCTATTTATCCATCCATCTGTCATCTACCTTCATTTGCATTGAGGTGTAATTATAAAATTGTCAGATACTTAAAGTATGCAGTATGATGATTTGATATCTGTATACATTATTGACAGCTTCCCCCCGTTGAGTTAACACATCTGTCACCTCACAATGACAGTGTTGTCAACTGTAGTCACCACAGTTAAGATTTTATTCATTTTATAATTGACCGTTTGTACCCTTTTACCAGTGTCTTCTATTTTCCTCACCCCTGAGCTCCTGGTAACCACTTTTCTACTCTGTTTCTATGAGTTCAACTTAAAACTTTTTTTTTTTTAAGATTTCACATATAAGCAATATGATGCAGTTTTTGTGTATCTCTCTGTGGCTTATTTCATGTTGTTGCAGATGGCAGGATTTCCTTCTTTCTCGTGGCTGAGTAATCCATTGTGTGTATCTATAGTTATATATCGTATGGTACTGCACATGTATATATCTCTCACATTTTCTTTTTTTTTCTCACATTTTCTTTATTCATCTGTTAGTGCACCATTAGGTTGTTTCCGTATCTTGGTTATAGTGAATAATGCTTCAGTGAACATGGGAGTACAGATCTCTTTGAGATAATGCTTTTTTTTCCTATGGATGTAAACCCAGAAGTAGGATTGCTGGATCACATGATATTTTCTTTTTCTTTTTTTTTTAATAAAATTCAGTGTTTTTAAAAAATATTTTATTTATTTATTCATGAGAAGCACAGAGAGAGAGAGGCAGAGAAACAGGCAGAGAGAGAAGGCGGCTCCATGCAGGGAGCCTGATGTGGGACTCGATCCCGGGACCCCAGGATCACGCCCTGGGCTGAAGGCGGCGCTAAACCACTGAGCCACCTAGGCTGCCCATCACATGGTATTTTCTAGTTTTAATTTCCTGAGGAACCTCTTTACTATTTTTCGTAGTGGCTGTGCTAGTTTACATTCCCACTAACAATGTTGAGGGGTTCTCTTTTCTCCATATTCTTGCCAGCTTTTATTACCTTTTGTCTTTTTTTTTAAGATTTATTTTTTATTTTAGAGAAAGCATGTGGGAGCGGCGGGGGAGGGGAGAGGGAGAGAGAGAGAGAGAGAGAGAGAGGAGAGAAAAGCAGACTCCCTGCTGCACACAGATCCTGACATGGAGCTCAGTCCCACCACCCTGAGATCGCGACCTGAGCTGAAACCAAGAGTGGAGTGCCCAACCGACTCCATCACCCAGGCGTCCCACTTTTTGTCTTTTTGATAATAGAGATAACAGGTATGATGTGATAACTCATTGTGGTTTTGATATGCATTCCCCGATAGTGATATTGAACACCTTTTCATGTACCTGTTGCCCATTGTATGTCTTCTTTGGAAAAAAAATGTACCTTTGCCCAATTAGAACAATATTTTTTTCTATTGAGTTGTAGGAGTTCCTTGTATATTTTGGGTTTTTGCCCCTTATTGGTTATATAGTTTGCAAATACTTTCTCCCATTCCATAGTTTATCTTTTTGTTGATGGTTTCCTTTGCTGTGCAGAGCCTTTTTAGTTTGATGTAGTCCCACTTGTTCATTTTTGCTTTTGTTGCCCTTGCTTTTGGTGTCTAATCCAAAAAATGATTGGCAAGATCGGTGTCAAGGAGCTTATTCCCTGTGTTTTCTTCTACGAATTTTATGGTTTTAAGTTCAAGTCTTTAATCTATTTTGACTTGATTTTTGTGTGTGTTGTCAGATAGGGGTCTAGTTTCACTCTTGTGTAAGCAGTAATCCAGCTTTCCCAATACCATTTTTTTAAAAAGATTTTATTTATTTATTCAAGAAAAAAAAAAAGGAGAGAGGCACAGACACAGGCAGAGGGAGAAGCAGGCTCCCCAAAGGGAGCCCAATGCAGGACTTGATCCCGGGACTCCTTGATCATGCCCTGAGCCGAAGGCAGATGCCCAGCTGCTGAGCCACCCAGGCGTCCCTCCCAGCACCACTTTGAAGATGTTCTCCTCCCCCCATTGTATATTTTTGGCTTCTTTGTTGAAAATTAATTGATTATGTATGCATGGGCTGATTTCTGGACTCTGTCGTGTTCCATTGATCTAGGTGTCTGTTTTTATGGCAGTACCATATTGTTTTAAATACGATGGCTTTGTAATGTAGTTTGAAATCAGGAAGCGTGATGTCAGGAAGCTTTGTTCTTTCTCAAGATGGCTATGTTTATTTGGAGCCTTTGGATTGCTTTTCTTATTTCTGTGAAAAATGCCCTTGAAATTTTGATGGGAATTGAGTTGAACCTGTAGATTGCTTTGAGTAGTGTGGACATGCAAACAATTTTAATTCTTCCTATCTATGAACAGGGGATGTCTTTCTATTTATTCGTGTCTTCTTTAATTTCTTTCTTCATTGTCTTTTACCTCCTTGGTTAAATTTATTTTGAGGTATTTCATTATTTTTGATGCAACTGTAAATGGGATTATTTTCTTAATTCTTGATACTTCATTGTTAGCGTATAGAAACGCAACTGATTTTCGTATATTGATGTCATATTGTGCACCTTTATTGAATTTGTTTATTCTAACAATTTTTTTGGTGGAGTCTTTAGGATTTTCTATATATAATGTCATGTCATCTGCAAATACAGTTTTACTTCTTTCCTTCTGATTTGAATGCTTTTTAAATTTCTGTTTCTTGCCTGATTGCTGTGGCTAGGACTTCAGTACAATGTTGAATAAAAGTGGTGAGAGTGGGGATCCTTGTCTTTCACCTGATCTTACAGGAAAGCTTTCTGCTTTTTGAGTATGGTGTTAGTTCTAGGCATGACGTATATGGCTTTTATTATGTTATGTGGTATTATTGTGGTATGTTCTCCTAATACTCATTTTTTTATTTTTTTATCACAGAATGTAGTTGAATTTTATCAGATACTTTTTCTGCATATATTGAGATAATTATATGATTTTTATTCTTCATTTTGTTAATGTGGTATATCACAGTTATTGATTTACTATGTTGAAGTGTGTTTGCATCCCAGGAATAAATCCCACTTGATCAAGGCATATGGTCCTTTCAGTGTACTGTTGAATTCAGTTTGCTAATTTTTATTTAAGGATTTTTCCATCTATATTCATCAGGGATATTGGTCTATAATTTCCTTGTAAAGTGTCCTCATCTGGCTTTGGTATCAGGGTAATGCTGGTCTTGTAAAATGAGTTTGCAAATGTTCCATCCTCTTTGGTGTTTTAGAAGAGCTTGAGAAGATTTGGTATTGATCTTCAAATATTTGGTGGAATTCTCCTGTGAAGCTGTCTGATTGTGGACTTTTGTTGGCCGAGAATTTTTTGATTACTAATTCAATCTCCTTACTAGTGATTGGTCTGTTCAGGTTTTCTGTTTCTTCATGATTCTGTTGTGGTAGTTTGTATGTTTTTTAGGAATTTATCTACTGGATTATCCAGTTTTTTGGCATATAATTGTTCATAGTAGTCTATTGCAATCCTTTGTATTTGTGTGATATCAGTTGCAATGTCTCTTCGTTTATAATTTTATATATTTCAGTCTGTATCATGTCCTTCCCTCTAAAGAACTTCTTTTTAACGTTTCTTGGAAGGCAGGTCTCCTGACAACAAATTCCCTCAGTTTCTCTTTATCTGAGAAAGTCTATTTTCCTTCACTTTTTATTTTATTTTTTATGATTTTTATTTTTTTTTAATTTTTATTTATTTATGATAGTCACACACACACAGAGAGAGAGGCAGAGACACAGGCAGAGGGAGAAGTAGGCTCCATGCAGGGAGCCCAACGTGGGACTCGATCCAGGGTCTCCAGGATTACACGCTGGGCTGCAGGCGGCGCTAAACCACTGCGCCACCGGGGCTGCCCAAGGAACTGCTTTAAACAGGCTTTTAGTAATACCATCCCAAGGTATGGAGGATGTGGAAACATCCTCTGGTCCTATGATTAGGTCTCAGTCCTTCAGTGAACTTATGGCTCTAAACCGTGAGCTTCAAAAATGTTTCTCAGTTTCTTTTCACCGTTTTTGGTGGGACAGGATGGCTACAGGGGTCTGGAGTTGAGTATTTCCCTTTTCCCAGCTCAGTTAGGTTAGGCTCTGATTACCTAGTTTCCCCAAAGGACAGAGCCTATTAGGAAGAACAGAATACTGTAGCATATCTCATAATGGGTTCTTTCCCAATGTCCTGTCAGAAGTGTCAGGGGACTTTTCTCTTATATTTACTGTGGGAACCTGGTAGAGGTCCAGGAGGGAAAACTCACAAACATGTGGGGGTGCCCTTATGACTGAGCCTGCCTGGAGTGTGTAACACTCAGAGTTGTCCACACCGAACCTCTAGCAATTCATCAATTACAGTTGGTGTGGTTCCAGGGGAGGTTTCTGCTCTAGTAATTTGTGATTCTCTGTATAAGCCTGTTTAATTCTCTCATTTTGGAGGGAGCAGATTGTACTGTGATCTAATACCTCTTACATGTCTAAGAAGAGTTCTTGATTTTTCATTTGCTTTTTACTTGTTAGGACAGAATGACAACCTCTAAGCTTCTTGTATGTTGGGCTGGAAAATTCAGCTTCACTTCATAATTCTCAACAAACTTGGAAGAGGAAAGGAATTTACTCAATCTGGTAAAGGGCATCTACAAAAAACATATGGCCACTTAATGGTGAAAGGATCAGGGCCAGGCAGCCCGGGTGGCTCAGCTGTTTAGCGCTGCCCTCGACCCAGGGCATGGTCCTGGATACCCGGTATTGAGTCCCACGTCAGGCTCCCTGCAGGGAGCCTGCTTCTCCCTCTGCCTGTGTTTCTGCCTCTCTCTCTGTGTCTCTCTCATAAATAAATAAAATTTTTAAAAAATTAAGAAAAAAAGATCAGTGCTTTCCCCATAAGAGCAGGAAAAGGTGGGATGACTACAATTCCTGTTCAACATTGTACTGGAAATCCTAACCAGTGCAAAAATGAAAGAAATAAAAGGCACACAGATTGAAAACAAAGAAATAAACCATCCCTATCCTCAGACCACATGATTGTCTTTGTAGAAAGTTCCAAGGAATCTCCAAAAAATTTCCTTGAGCTGAAAGGCAAATTTAAGAAGATCACAGAGTGTACGGTTAACATTCAAAAGGCATCATATTTTTAATTATTTTTTTTCATTTTTTAAGGCAGTCATATTTTCATATGCTACAATGTACAGAGAAGCATTTGGAGTAGGCCCCCAAACATGAAACAGGTAGCAAGACACGTACAGTTTTTGTATGCCAAAAACTATAAGATGCTGATGAAAGAAGTCACAGAAAACCCATATAAATGGAGAAACATGGTGTTCATGGACTGGAAGACAACCTAGTAAAGAGTCTCTTCTCTGATATGTAGCTGTAATACAGTTCTAATCAAAGTCTAAGCAGGATTCTTTTTGTCAGTATAGACAAGCTCATTGTAAAAATCTGTGTAGAAGGAAACTAGAATAGCTGATGGGCTTTTTAAAAGATTTTATTTATTTATTTATTTGAGAGAGGGGGAGGAGCAGAGGGAGAGGGAGAAGCAGACTCTCCGCTGAGCAGGAAGCCCGACTTGGTGCTCCATCGCAGGACCCTGGGATCGTGACCTGAGCCAAAGGCAGACACTTAACCAACTCAGTCACCTCAGTGCCCTAACGAATACAGTTTTTAAAAGAATAAAATTGGAAGAATTACATGCTTCACTGTAAAACTTATCATAAAGCTATAGTAGTCAAGACAGTGTGATATTCGTGAAAGGATGGACACATTTAGTGGAACAAAATAGAGAAATAGATTTCTAAAAATAGAGTCAGTTGATTTTTAACAGGGAAACAAAAGCAATTTAATGGAGGAAAGATTTTTTTTAATTTAATTTATTTATTTATGATAGTCGAGAGAGAGAGAGAGAGAGAGAGAGAGAGAGAGAGGCAGAGACACAGGCAGAGGGAGAAGCAGGCTCCATGCACTGGGAGCCCGACGTGGGATTCGATCCCAGGCCTCCAGGATCGCTCCCTGGCCCAAAGGCAGGCGTTAAACCGCTGTGCCACCCAGGGATCCCGATTTTTTTTTTTCATTAGAAGATACTGGTATATTTGGCCATCCATATACAAAAGAAAAAAAGGAAAGAAAAAAGAAATGAATGAACTTCATTTTTAAGCCTCATACCTTCTACCAAAAAATTCAAAATTGATTCTAGATCTAATTGCATAGACTATAAAACTTTCAGAAGGAATATTGGGAGAAAATCTTCATGGGTTAGGCAAGGAGTTTTTAGTTGATTCCTTTTTTTTTTTTATTAAGATTTCATCTATTTATTCATGAGAGACACAGAGAGAGAGAGAAAGAGAGAGTCAGAGACACAGGCAGAGGGAGAAGCAGGCTCCACGCAGGGAGCCCGACATGGGACTCAGTCCCAGCTCTCCAGGATCACACCCTGGGCCGAAGGCAGGTGCCTAACCTCTGAGCCACCTAGGCTGCCCTTTTTAGTTGATTTTTGAAGCATGATCCATTAAAGAAAAAGTTGATATGCCAGACTTAATCAATATTAAAAGTGTCGCTATGTAAAATAAAATGAAAAGGTATGGTAAGATTAGAAGAAAATACTTGCAAATGCATATCTAATGTGTATATACTGAATATACAAAGAACTCTCAAAATTCAACAAGAAAGTAAACAGCCTGAGTGAAAAATGGGCAAAAGACTTGAACAGATACTTTACCAGAGTGTATATATGGATGAGAAATAAGCATGTGAAAAGACATTAAACATTATTAGCCATAAGGGAAATACAAATTAAAATGAAATGGCTAAACTTTTAAACAATAACACCAGGTGCTACGGAGCAATTAAAACCCATAGTAATCACACAGCCACTCTGGAAGAGAGTTTGGCAGTTTCTTATAAATTTATGGGTACATTTACTATATGATCCAGTTATTACACTTCTGAGTATTTACACTGGAGAAACACAAGCTGTGCTCACACAAAAACCTGTATGTGAATATTTATACTAGCTCTAATTATGATTGCCAAAAACTGGAAACAACCCAAGTGTCCTTCAACAGGTGATTGGATAAACAACTGTGGTCCATGCACACAGTGGAATACTACCGGGCAATAAGGAATGAACTATTGATATACAGATATCATGGACAAACCCCGGAGACATTAGACTGGCATAATTAAAGTTACATAGAGAGGTAAAGCAGTGTGATACTGTAACAAGGAAAGACAGGTAAACTGAACAGGATAGAAAGCACAGGAAAGAACCTTTTAGCCTATGAAAAAGTTGATATTATGAGTGAAAGAAGCCAGTCTCAAAAGATTACGTATTATATGATTCTATTTATGCAGCATTCTCAAGACAAAACCACAGGGAGGCCTGTTAGTGGTTTCCAAAGGTTGGAGGTGGTGGGAAGAGGTGACCACAGAAGCAATCATGAGGAGTGTTTTGGGGTTCCTGTTCTGTATCCTGATTTTGCTTCTGGTTACTCAGAGCCATACAAGCATTAAAATTTATTTTTTTAATTTTTTAAAAAAGATTTTATTTATGTATTCATTAGAGACAGAGAGAGAGGGATCCCTGGGTGGCGCAGCGGTTTAGCGCCTGCCTTTGGCCCAGGGCGCGATCCTGGCGACCTGGGATCGAATTCCACAACAGGCTCCTGATGCATGGAGCCTGCTTCTCCCTCTGCCTGTGTCTCTGCCTCTCTCTCTCTCACTGTGACTATCATAAATAAATTTTAAAAAAATCATTAAAAAAAAAAAGAGACAGAGAGAGAGAGAGAGAGAGAGAGAGAGAGAGAGAGGCAGAGACACAGGCAGAGGGAGAAGCAGGCCCCATGCAAGAGCCCAATGCGGGACTTGATCCCGGGACTCTAGGACCACGCCCTGGGCCAAAGGCAGGCGGCAAACTGCTGAGCCACCCAGGGATCCCCAAGCATTAAAATTTATAAAATTTATAGACTATCTGTATGTAATTTTCCCATGAGTGCATGTATGTGTAGATGAAGAAGAGTCCTTGAGGATAAACTGCCAAACAGTGGTTCCATTTGGGTGCTGAGTTTATGCATGACTTTTATTTTTGTGCTTTTCTGAGTTTTCTAAATTTTTCCATACTGAATTACTTCTAAATTAAAGAAAAAAACCCTCTTGGGGCTTCCCATCAGCTGCAGGATGAAGTGCCTCTGGCCTGAGCCGTACTCCCCGGCACACTGGTTCAGACACGAAGGCTGGTTCCTGGGGCTGTGAACGGCCCGATCCCCGTCTGTCCGGTGCATTCCGAGGGGTGTGAGGCGGTGTTGGGCTGCTCTTCTGACTTAGGTACCAGGTGAACCTCCGTGGCACTCCTGCTTTAATGTTTCATGTTTTTAAGAAGTGATGTCAGTCAACTTACAGACTCATGAAAATTCTGAGAATACCTGAGGCCAAACTTGCATGGTTTGACAGTTAAAACCCTGCAGCACTTCAGGGCTCTTACAGATGGATCACCAGCCATCGGGGGGCGAGGGAGGGGGCGAGGGTGCGGGCTCTCCTGGCTGCTGCCGGGCCCAGGGGGGAGCTCGCGTGACCGCACCCCGGGCCGTGGAGGGGACCGGCGCCCCCACTGGCATGTGGGTCCGAGATCCGCCTTCCCAGGCTGCCTGTCAGATGCGGGCCTCGGTCACCTTGTCCCCGTATGTCTCCTCCTGTGCAGTTTGAGTTCATGATTGAGTCGATCCTGTACGCCCGGGACGTGTGGCTGAAGGAGGACGGCATCATCTGGCCGACCACGGCCGCCCTGCACCTGGTGCCCTGCAGCGCCGACCGGGACTACCGCAGCAAGGTCCTGTTCTGGGACAACGCCTATGAGTTCAACCTCAGCGCCCTCAAGTGAGTGCGGCCGCGGGCTCCCTGTGACCCGGTCACCGCCCTCCCACCCTCCCTCCCTCCTGGGCCTGGGAACCTCGCGTGGTGGCCTTCGTGCTTTGCACCGGTGACGGTGACGCATGGGACAGGCACTGACAAGCCTTTTGCAGTCTGAGTTATCAAGTCTGGAGGGAAAGTGTGGCCATGGTTAAACACGGGGCCCTTGCCAGCCCGCAAATGTCTGTTCCTACTAAGACCTGTACGTTTTTAAAGGTTCGGAAGATGTATCTGTGAAGCCACTGCTGGCAGTTTGCGAAGGAGGCAGTGCTCCAGAGTGGCTGCTCTCCTCATTCCCGTGTCGCCCCTTCTGGGGGATGGGGACAGACCGGCGTGCCGTGGTGCTGTCAGCCCCGGCAGCGAGGCGAGGGCCCCGCTGTCAGAAACTTGGGGAGGCCTGTCCCACGCCGCGAGGGCAGGGGGCCACGGCGCCTGCTGGATATCCACGTGGGGAGTTGGCAGCAAGGCGGGCGCCTCTGGGCCTTTTTGATTTTTGTTGATTCAAAACAAGACCTAGTAACACAAAGGTAAGGGCTGCACTCTGAACCCCGAGGGAGGAGGAGAGGCCCTGGCAGAGCCTCTGGTCCAGGGAGAGCGGGCAGGAGGGGCCGGGAAGGGCTGCCGTCGAGCAGTCAGGAGGCTGGCACGGGCCAGGTATCGGGCGGAGCCGCAGAGATGGGGTCACGGTGGCCCCAAGGCAGGAAAGCAGCAGTGGCACAGGGGTCGTGGCCCTTGGTGAGCCCTCAAAACGTCTCCTCTCACGCTGTGCATTGAAATGTAACCCTATGTGGACTGAGGAGTTGTGTGTGAGAACATCCGCATCAGCTACAGGATCTGTGGGGCCCGTGTGTCGGGGTCAGACGGGAAGTTCACAGAGAGAAGGCGACCCTGGCCTGAGTCTGGGAGTTGTCAGCATCCGTGTGGCGGCAGCACACGTGACTTAAAAGGGCAGCGAGTGCTTGGAGCAAGGCGCCAGGTGACAGACCCTAGAGTCAGGAGACGAGGACTATCTGGTGAAATTAGAGGCAAGTCACAGGAAAAGGCAAGTCACAGAACTAAATAAAATCACCAATAAATATTTGAAAAAATTGCAACATTAGTGATTGAAATACAAATTAGGGTAAATGCTGTTTTTGCCAAGTGAACAAGATGAAATTAAAACAGCAGTTCGTGGTGTCTGGCTGAGGTGTGACGGAGGAGCCGAACACAGTGGGCGGCCCGCACTGTCCAGGCCACCCCGTCCAGCGCCTGTACTGCACGTGGGAAGCCGCGTCCGCGGCCGTGTATCCTCCTGGGCAGGAGGAGATGCCCAAACCATGTGTACGCAATGGCCTCGACTTTGCCTAAAGTTACGTGTGAATATATCTCAGGGTGACCACAGATGGGTGCTGACGCAGGGCAGGGGGTTTGAGGTTTTTCTTTGCACTTTTCTGTATTTTCCCAATTTCTTATACATGCGCAATTATTTTTATCAGAAAAATATTAAAAATTTGTACCTACTGTGGAATCTTCTTTAAGTTGTTGACATTTAATTGCTATTTCGGAAGTCACTGCTGTGCTTAGTTTTGGAAGCATTTCCGTGGGAGCCACTAGGTGGCTGTGAGAGGCGCAGCGCTCGGCAGTGCAGGTGACGTCGGCAGGACACCCGGCGCAGGGTGGGGGCTGCCCAATCGGGCCCGTGGCCCGCAGTCCTGCCGCTTCAGAGCATTTCTTACGGAGCCACCTAGACAGGGCCGTGTGTGCACATCTCACCGTCCTCACCCTGCTTGTGCCGTGAGACGACCAAGTGTCTGCGCCGTGACCGGAGCCACGGCGGTGGGGTGGGCCGGGCAGCCTGCGTGGCAAGGGTGTTGGTGTGTTCAGGCCCCACGAGGAGGGCGTAGGTGTGCTCGCACACGGCGCACGCTCAGCGGGCCGCCCCAGGGACCCCCGGCCCTGCCTTGGGGCCCTCGTGCCACACACGGTGGCGTGGAATTCCTGCTCACGCTGGAGACAAAGCGAGTGTGTGTGTCAGAACCTGAGCTGTTGGTTCACGCCTCTGAGCAATTCCTTTGACTTTTTCCCTAGATCTTTAGCGATTAAGGAGTTTTTTTCGAAGCCCAAGTACAACCACATTTTGAAGCCAGAAGACTGTCTGTCTGAACCGTGCACCATCCTGCAGCTGGACATGAGAACCGTGCAGATCGCTGACCTGGAGGTGAGAGCCCGGAGGCTAAGTGGGTGGCGCACGTACCAGACTCTGTGCGAATACACAGATTGAGGAACCTTGCCTTTGATTTTCCCCGAGTCTTGTCTTTTTTATGCTCTGATTTTGTATTTTTACACATTTTTTTTTCATGGACCTCTTTAACATCATCAGTCATTTTTATATTTATGTTTAATATTCTCAGCATCTTGAGATTCTAATAAATTATATCTAGTTTCTTCAAGGATTTCAAGTTAAAATTTTTTTTCTAAGTTGTGCTGCCGTGGATGACAAAATTCTTAATTCTTACTCTTACATTCCCCCTGTTGCCACGAGGTGGCACGTGTGCATTCAGGAGGGTCTCATTTTAAGGGTGTGCTCCGAGGTGCAGAGCTTGGGAGCGGGTCCCTGGAACCCCCTGGAGCTCAGCTGGGAGCTAAGCTGTTGGCTCTGCACTTAGTTTCGCAGTATAGAGAGGCCCGGTTCTTTATGCCAAGAATTGAGGAGAAATAGGATTCCACTCAAATATGGGGCCAGAAAATGAGGCAAATGAGGCCCACGTTGCTTGAAACCTTTTCTGATTATCTGCAGCATGTGAATTTGTGCTGCCAGCTTTAGTAGTTCTTTCCCGAGGAGCAGGTTTGCTGTGTTTGGCTACACTAGCAAGTTGCATCCACAGTTACTGGACTAGACGTGGGGCCGGCAGTGCAGTGGCATCTGAGCGGGGCTGGCGGGGGACAGCTGCTAGTTCCTGCCCCGGAGCCCTCGCCGCCTGCTGTCACGCGCTCACGGGAGCCGCGTCCCTTCCTTATCGTTTGCCTGAACAGACCATGAAAGGCGAGCTGCACTTTGAGATCAGGAAGGCCGGCACGCTGCACGGATTCACGGCCTGGTTCAGTGTCCGTTTCCAGAGCCTGGAGGAGGACGAGCCACAGCTGGTGCTGAGCACAGGCCCATTTCACCCGTGAGTGTGCAGCACCCGCAGGGGCTCCGCTGCCCCGGGAGGAGCGGGTGCAGGTCCCCTGCGCGAGCGTTGCGAGGCGGCGTGTGCGGGTGGTGGGCGGGGGACCGGGACCGTGCCCCACCCGCCCCTGCCCTGGCTGCCTGTTGCCCTCTAACCCCTGCACGAACGGGCGGAGCGCACTTTGCCTGCCTCAGTTGCCCTGGACGCTGCTTCAGCTTCCCATGGTCTAATACAAGCACAACCCATGGAATTGTAGGGGCTTTTAACTCCCCAAGACTTTCTTGAGGAAGGTCAGTGTTTCTTGAGACAAATTTTTTTTTAAGATTTTATTTGAGGGAGAGAGTGGGCGAGAGAGCACATGAGCAGAGGGCAGGGGTGGGGGAGGGGGAGGCAGACGCCCCGCTGAGCAGGGAGCCCGATGCGGGACTCGATCCCAGGCCCCGGGGTTATCCCTGAACCGAAGGCAGATGCTCCCCGGACCGAGCCCCCAGCCGCCCCTGGGACACTTCTGTGCAGTAGCATTTTGACGCTGCTCACTGCTCCGGTGGGCCGGGCGCTGCGGTCTGCCTCGGAGCTGGACCCAGCAGCCCGGCGCAGCGCTGCCTTCATGGGGCCTCCGTGGGCCTGTGCAGTAGGTGCCCGGGGCCAGGGCGGGCAGCCGCGCTGCTCGGGTCAACACTGGCTGCAGCGGGGGTCCTCGGGGCCTCGTGTCCGTCCGCACATCAGGAGCCAGGCTGTTGGCCGGAGTGTCCGTGGAGGTGGCGGGGCCAGGCCTCCGGCTGCCCTTCCCGGTCCCGGCACACAGATGAGAGCTGTCGCCAGTCGAGGGCGGGAACTCAGGCCTGGGGTGGTCGTGCACCCGCACACAGTGGGGTGGGGCAGGCAGGTGCCGAGCCCGGGCAGTGCTCTGGGACACGGGGACAGGGGCCCTCACGGCGGCTGTGGCTGGAGGGACGTGAGGGCTGAACGTGACCCCAAGGCCGTGGAGCCATGTCCTCAGGGCCTGCAGAACCCGGAGAGCGCGGAGCGTGACCGTTTGTCCCAGATGTCGCACTTGCCACACCCCCTCCAGACCGACTCCCAGGGGCAGTGGCCTTCCTGCGCTGCAGAAACTAGAACTCGGCGTTGGCAGCCTAGGGACCAGGCAGGGATGCGGTAGACGCCCCGTGCCAGGGTGCGGGGGCCTGGGAGCGCCTAGAGCCTCGTGCTCGCTGGGCTGTGGCCCAGTCCCTGGTGCCCACAGAGGCCTCGCCATGGGCCTGGTGTGCCTGCCCCGCGGGGGAGCCTGGGGGTCTGCCCCACAGAGGTGACGTGTGCCCCGTGTCTTGCAGAACCACCCACTGGAAGCAGGTGCTGTTTATGATGGACGAGCCCGTGTCCGTGCTCTCGGGAGATGTGGTCACAGGCTCGGTTGTGTTGCAGAGAAACCCCGTGTGGAGGAGGCACATGTCCGTGGCGCTCAGCTGGTCCGTCACTTCCACGCAAGACCCCACATCGCAGAAAGTAAGGCTCGTGCCGCAGGGCGGGTGCTGGGCACTGGTGCTAGGAGACGGGCCTGGCGGTCGCTGTGCCACGGTCTCGGCCTCGCGTCTGCGCTGCTTTCTCACCCTCCTCACGGGAAGTGGGTGCTGTTATTGGTAGAACAGGAAACGGGGGCAGGAAGGTGAGTCTGAGGGCAGGGGCCCAGCCCAGGGCCACCCTTCCCGTGTCCAGGAGGCCCCGGTGGAGAGCGGGCCGGGCCGCCGTTCCCACACCTGGTGCAGGACGCCAGAGGGGACACGACGGTTCTCCTCTGGTCTCCTACCTGCTTTGTGCTAAATTAATGTCAAAGTCTTAATGTTGGTCATTAAGAAAACTTCTCTGCCTGGAAGTCGCTCTTGGGTGCGATCCTGAGTCGTCATCAGGAGGTGCTGCGTGTGAGTCACACTCAAGTGGTTTGTTATGACTGATTTGCTTTGTCTGTTTTCAGGTTGGAGAGAAGGTCTTTCCCATCTGGAGATGACGGTCAAAGCTGTGGGAAGCAGGTGCTGCAGGAACGAGCCCGGGCGGAGACGCGCTTGGATGTGAGCCCACGTTCCTGTGGCCCGCGAGCTCCCCTGCCCAGCGGCGGGACACCCGTGTGCGTGCGCGCTCCCTTCCTCGGGGCCTCCACAGGCGCTGCGTGGGGCTCGGCGGGGACCCCTCACCCCTGTCACTGCCCGTGTCTGTGCTCTAGAAGTAGGCTGTGTCCCCAGGTGTCCACAGTCTGGCTCGTGGCCGAGTCGGTGGCACCGTGTCCCTAAGCTAGGTCTAGATCTCAACTCATAGGGCACACGCGCATCAACCTTGTACTCCTGTGAAAGTGGCTGTTCTCGCATCATGTGTCATGGTGTCCTTGCTGCCCGGGCCCCTCCCTGTCGTGCGAAGGTGGGTGCCCCAAAGCCGTGCAGGGCCTGGAGGCGGCGATGCATGTGACGGGACTCTGCATGGATAGTACAGTCGTAGAGATGTCTTCCACGTAAATTATGTGTTGGCGCATAGCACATACTCAATAAATATTTTTAAAGAAATGAGCGTTGGCGTGTATCCCGTTTCCATGCGCGTGTGCTGTGTTGGCAAGTGTGGGATCGTACCGCGTGTGCTGCTTTGTAGCCTTTCTCACCTGGTGTGAAGGAACGTCCTTGCCTGTAGGTCCAGGTCTACGTCTTTTGGTGTGTATTGTTTTGATTTTTAGTTGACTTTACATTGCAATAGGAACGGTATATCCCCACCGCGTGAGTGACGGGCGTGCAGGTGTGCATCTTCTGTAACAAGCACTCGACCAAGACCGTCAGCCGCGAGCGGCCGCCCCAAGTGCCCGGCACGCGGTGCCTCCGAGGGTGGTGCCCCCGGTGACGCACAGCTTCCTGGGGCCGGTGGGGCACACAGGCCACTTCTGGAGCCCAAGGCTTGTGCCGCCCACACTCCTAGGCTGAGGCTCCCGGCGGGGGGGCCGTTAGGAGCAGGTGTTTGGGAGGTGCTTAGGCCTCGAAGGGGCCCCCGGGACGGCCTCGCGCCCTTCCGGGGGAGAGCCCCGCAGAAGGCGGCTGCCTGGGGACCGGGCCGGGTCTCCAGGTCCCGGGGGTAGGCCGCCGGACGGGGGACGTCCAGCCCCGGGGCTGTTGAAGCCGCCGGGCCGGTGCCATCCGGGCCGTGTCCCTCGCTGTGGGCGTTGCTCAGCTCACGGGCACCTGTGAGCCCCAACCCCGTGTTGCCGCGGGTTCCCACCGCGTCCTGCCCCGCTGGTGGTCAGCGGGTGGCCAGCGGGTGGCCTCCTGGGCCCGGACCTGACAGGTGCGGCGGATGGTGCGTGTGGGCCCGCGCGTTCCCCTTGGGTGCACAGCCGCCGTGGGGCTCCCAGGAGCCAGGGTCCTCAGCGTCGGCGTCCTTGGCGGGGCCCGGCTCGAAGCCCTTCATAGGCTTGTTCTGCGAACACCTGCTCCGTGGCTTAGTCTTCTCTCTATTTTGATAAACAGAAGTTCTTAAGTTTTATTTTGTCCGATTCGACATTATTTTCCTTAAGGATACACTTGCTGCGTCCGGTGGAAGGAATCTGCTCTCCGTTTACGGCTCCGTCGGTCGCCCTGGCGCACAGCTCAGCGCCCCCGGCCTCGGTTTCTCTCGGGCCGTCAGGGCGGCCTCGGGACTCGCGTCCCCGGGGGTGGCTGCTCCGGCGGTGGAGTTGCAGCTTCTTTCCTCTCCTGCTGCGCGCCCCCT